>NC_134653.1:10202646-11488480 GCF_030463565.1 Pelecanus crispus | reverse complement strand
CGGTGACCCCCCCCCCCCCCCCCCCCCCCCGCGGCGGGCCCGCTCCCCTCAGGGCCCACCGCGCACCCTCGCGGGACGGGCTGGCGCTCCGGCAGAGGCGGCCCCTGAGGGCGCCCGGGACCGCCTCATCTCCCCCGGCGAGGCGGCGTCCCGCACGGCTGCTGCCCATCCCCATCTGAAACGACCCTCGTGTGGGATGAGAGAACGGAGCAGCGCTGCTCCCCCGCAGCCTTTGCGAACTGCACTTCCCAGAGACCTGCGGGGCAAGACGCAAGCGTCGCCTGAGGGAACGCTGGCGCCTGGCCTGCTGGGACGGGTAGCTGCTGTCCCGCCTGAGGCGTTCGCGCCAACTACATGTCCCGTCTCCCCCCACGAAACTGGAGGCAGAGACAACAGAAACGAAAGGCGAGCGCAAAGGCTGACAGGAATTGTAGTTTCTTAACACGCAGAAAACGCAGGCAACTACATTTCCCGTCGCTTCCGGGAAGGTGGGCCGAGGGTGCTCGCGCAAGGCATGATGGGTATCGTAGTTCCCGCTCTTTATCACGGCGGTAGTGGGGGATGAGGCCCCGGGAGCTAAAAACTACTAAAATGGCGGCAGGCGAGGCTGCGGGGAGGGCGTACGGGAGCTCCGGGAGGCCATACTGCGCTCGCGTCGGGGCGGTGGAGTACACGCGGAATCGCCGGAGCGAGTGCTGAGTCGGTGCCGCCGCCGGCTTCCCCCTTACCCCGGACGCTGGGAGACGCTTCGGGGCCGCAGAGGCTTGTGGGGCAGCCACAAAATGGAGGCGAACGGGAGCGGCAGCGGGAGCAGCAGCGACTCGGCTCCCGACTGCTGGGATCAGGCGGACATCGAGCCGGGCAGCGGCGCTGGCCCGGGGTCCGCCCCGCCGGCCGCGGAGGCTGAGGCCCAGCAGGAGCTGCTCGGGGCGGCCTTCAGCCGGCAGCTGAACGTCAACGCCAAGCCCTTCGTGCCCAACGTCCACGCCGCCGAGTTCGTGCCGTCCTTCCTGAGAGGGGGCCCGGCGCCCGGCCTGCCGCCACCCTCGCCCCCGCCCGGCCTGCCGCCGCCGCCGCCCCACGGTAACCGCCGCGCCGGGACGGGGCTGCGCCGGCGGGTGGGCGCTGAGGGCGGAGGGATGGGGGCCATGTTGGAAGGGCGCGGGGCCGTGCCGCGGAGCGGCGCGGGGCGAGGGCTGTCGGGCCCCGCGGGGGAGGAGGGGAAGGGCCACGCGGGGCTGGAGCGCGGCGCGGAGGGCCGCCGACGGGCGGGCGAGGGGGCCGGGCCGGGCCGGGCTGGGCTGGGAGGCGGCTGGCAGCCCGGGGAGCGGGTGGGTCAGGCTGACGGGGTGCGGGCGGGGCGCCTGGGCGGCAGCGTTGGAGGGGGGGCCGCGGAGGGCAGCGCTGGGCTGGGGGGGGGGCCGAGAGGCGACCCGGCCCGGGGGCTGGGGCCTTGGGTCCTAACGGCGGGAGGGTCTCGTCAGCCGGGGGCGAGGGCAGGCGCGGGTGGGGGCACCGCCGACGGGGGAGCCTTGCGCAGGAGACGGGTTTAGGGGAAGGGGCGTAAGGTGTGGGCAGAGGAGCCATGGGGCATTGTGGAGGAGCTGTTTGCGGCGTCTGATGCAGCCCCCAGAGTTTGTGAGGGCGTTGGGAGGGGGTCTTGCAGGCCGCTGTGTACAGCCGGGGTGGTGGGGACAAGCCGTGGTACAGGTATTGCGCTCAAGGAGCAGTAACTGGTGTGGTCTGGCTGTATGTGGACCCTGCGTGTGTGTCCCCGGTACCTTTACTCGCAAAGGGTTGCCTGTGACCAGAGGAAGCCACGTAGCTCTCTTCTTGCTAAAGCAGTAGAGAAGTTGTCAAAGATTTTGGTGGTAATAAATTTAGTGTTGCTGGGGAGAGCAGCACTGCTTCAGCCACCACTGGTTCAAGTGTATCCTGAATGTCTTTTTGAAGCTTATATCAAGTAGTTACTGTTTTTCCTAATATAATGGTGACAAATGATTACTAGGGAAGGGAGGTTTGTCCAGCTGGCCTCAGTCAATGGAATAACTTGAAATTTACCCTGCTTTTAATTTCAAAGGATCTTTGTGTATGCAACCAATGTTTATACTAGATTTACTTTGCATATGGGAAATTAAAGGAGAGCTACTTTTTAATTTCCAGCCCCAAACTGAAGATCCTTCTGAACATCAGACAGGCTAGTTAACTTGGTGGTTGCATTTTAATGTCAATCCTGAAGCTAAGGAGTTTGAGACCTGATCAAGTATGATAGTTTTAACACCTTTCTATTTTTTTTTCCTATAATTTTCTGTATCCCTATTGGTACAATATGAAACAAGCTAGTATTCCATGTATTGATTCTAGGAATTTAATTTCATTAAAGCAACTACTTGTTACATTATGCTTGTCACAATTTCCTGTTGATTGTGGCTTATTATTTATTGTGTTCAGATTTAATATATTGATTAGTCTTGCTCTCCCTAGTATCTAAAGTTATCAGACGTTAACAGCTAAAATCTGTGACTTTCATATATGAAGCTTTAAAATTTTCATAACAGAATATTAACCTGTTTTTTGTGTTAGAGCAAGTGTTAGATTATGTGTTCTCTACAGCTGTTCAGCACTCCTGATTTTTATGAGAAACTGTAGCTCATGTGCTATGCGGGCAGGCAATATGTAAGTGCATTAAAATATACTTCCAAGAAGCCATGGGCAGACTATTCCATTTGGAATAAATGTATATGTTAAGGTTCACAGGTATAAACATAGAGTAGATAGCTTGCAGCTGTGCTGAACATGTGATGATGCACCTTTGAATAATCTTCAAAATTCATTCTAGTGTGTTTTTCAGCCATTGCAAACTGAATCTAAGTCTCTTTTTAACCATGTAATCAATACTGTGACTGAAAACTTTCTTGGCATTTTGAATGTTATTAGAATAACTGTTTTCTCTCCCTGGCTACTTTTGTACGGTTTCTTCTAAGGCTTGCTATATTTAATTTTTTTTTTTTGTAGGCTTTAAACTACATTTCCTTCCCCCCTCATTATATTTATTTCTTCATGCTCTCCTTTTCTCCACTCTTTTGCTACTTCTGAGGCCTATGATGAGCTTTGTCTTTCCAGAGACTAGAGATGACTTTACTGAAAGCTTCCTGGTCATCTGGAGTGATCAGGATAGCTTTTTCCATCTTGGTTGCTGAGCACATTTCCTACATAGTGCTATAATCTAACTGTTTTTAATTCACCTTGCTTCTATGTCTTCTTTAAGGTTTATAATTTTGAGTTTCTATAATTAACTTGGATGTCCCTAAGATTAAGCAGACAAAAATCTGCAGTTTAAAAAAAAAAACAAACAAAACCACCACAACAGTTTCTTTCTTAACTGGAATACTATACTTGTTACATACTTTTCCAGGTCTGATGTACTCAGTTACAGAAAGTAATTGACAGTCTTGTCCTTGCAGATGTTCATATAAGGTGACAACTACTTTCCTGGCTTAAAGGACTAGGTGGAGCTCGCTCTGGAAATAAGTCAGAACAACATGTGATTAGACAATGGTGCCGAATAGGTTACTTTTCAGCAACCCAGTTTCCTTTTGCTCCCATAGGGAATTAGGTGTTCTGTGGCACTCATTCTTCATTACATGGTGGGGGAATCTATTTATCATCTGTATTGAGGTCTGTACAAATACTGGTTTGTACTGGGAAGAATCTAAATTCATTTTGATTGTTTGGAAGAATCTAAAAAGCTGGGTGTCAGTTTGAGGATTTAAGTGGCCTAAAGTTAAGTTCTAGTAATACTTTTCTTCTTGGAACTTTCTCTTGGTGAGGTTTTGTTTGAGTCATAATTCCTTAGTAATT
The DNA here is from genome assembly GCF_030463565.1 of Pelecanus crispus. Taxonomy (NCBI): domain Eukaryota; kingdom Metazoa; phylum Chordata; class Aves; order Pelecaniformes; family Pelecanidae; genus Pelecanus; species Pelecanus crispus. The sequence continues at coordinate 11,484,619 of NC_134653.1, read as the reverse complement.
CGAAGGATGTTGTAGGTCAAGATAAATGTGTAGTAGCAGCATGGCATATAGATTCCACAGAACTGATCTCCATTGTGTGGCTATAGTGTGTAATAGTATTTCCTTTTATGCACACTAACTTCATGTTTTTAGTAATTTGTATAAAATTCCTGTCACTTATGTTTAGAGCACTGAAGTAATGCTCACAGAAGACATTTAGGGAACAAGATGTTAACTTTCTAAAACTGGGAAGCTCCCGAGACCTGCATTCCAAGTAGTTTACTTTAAAACTTCTTTTTTATGCATGCTCTCTTTTGATTGCAAATTGTATATTAGGGAGAATATCTGAGCAATGTTTACCACTAATACAATTTTCGCTTGCAGATAGTTTCAGAATTAGTTTGGAATTAAATCATCATTTGATTGTATGCAAAAAGCATGTGTTATTTAAATATTTGAACCTAAGGAACAGATTAAAACCAATATGTTCCAAATGTTGTATCCACGAGGACTTGCTTTTACCAAATTCTGTCCAAGTCAAACTCATTTGTGTAAAATCTCTCTTTGTTGGATTCTGTCAGAAATGTGAAATGGAGACTTCTCAATTTTGTGTCTGCAACAGACATCACTGCACCACAGTTCTTCCAGTGAGCATGTCAAGTATGTCATGAACAAGTTGTGCTTCTAGGGCAACTTACTGTAGACAGCAGTTGCTGGACTAGCAAGCTCAACTAAATTAAGGCAAGGTGTGATATGTCACATGTGTCAATAAAATGACAGTAGATTGTGTTAGGGCCTCTAAACATTCTCAGTCACAATTGTACCTCGCAGCTTAACTGTTCTGTAGCATCTATGACTTGCTTTTGTACTGTGGTTTATTAATTTTGTAAGTGTATATAAGATGTAACTGCATTTGGGTGATTTCTTGTTTGTTTCTGTATCAAGGCATGGTTCAGAGGTGTAAGGGAATAGTTAAAACCTCCTCCCCACCACCCCAGGATTAATAAGATTTCTATTATCTAAGTATTGCTTGGATCTCAGGTATGAGAGAAGTGAAAAATTTCTGAAAATGCAGTATCAACCTGCATTCTTGTGGTTCAATTTTTGTCATAGTTCTTGAATATTCGCAGGATTCTTGGTAAAATTGATCACAGCTTCCTTATATGGGCTTTACTAAATTTTATGTTAGTTTTTCTTCTTTTTAGAAGTAATTTTTAAGTATTCACTGTTGACTTTGCTTGGAGCAGGAGACTGAGCTAGATAACTTCCTGGGGTCCCTTCCAACCTGAATTGTTCAGTGATTTGAAGTATGCGGTGGTTATGGTAAGAAAAAAGTGTCATTAGTACAAAAGTAACAAGAACAAAATGTGACATGTAGCAGCTAGTGTAAGGAAAGATAGCATTTATCCTTTTGGTGGTATTAGTGCTATTGCTTCACTTCGTAGCTCTCTTGACCACTGCAAGTAAATTTCTGAACATATTTGTTAATGACTACAGTTTAGACAACTTGCACCTACAGTCGTGAGCCATGCAAACATCTGGTTTAAGATTCAGTGCCCTTCAGATTGCTTCACTCCCTAAATATCCTCACTCACCTGCAGTAGTCACTTTTGAAATAGTTACATTCAAGCAGCTGGACATCCTCAGCTTTCAAATGCTGTAAATAAATGGATATAGCATCTATCTTTCTGGTTTTCCCTGCCCTCATTTTTCTTGACCTTGTAACTAGCTGGGACAGCCATATATTTCCCCACCTCCTCACCCCTCAAATCAGAAACAAAAGAAGGAGTTTCAGTATCTTCTGCTTCAGTTCTCAGAGTAGGATGATGAGTTATCTGTATCATTATGTTCCCCAAAACTGGTCATCTCTTGTTTTACACCATTCCCTGTAGACTGTATTTTAAGACTCTTCAAGAATTCAGTCCTTGAGAGACTTCACTTGGCATATGAACTTGTTAAGAAAGTCTTGTTTGTCTACCATTCAAGAAGTTATCATATCGAAGGATTACGTGGTTCACTTGTATCAGCATTTGAATAGCCATATGCTATTTTTGATGATTTCCTCACATGTAGGGTGTTAGTAATGCTACCATTAATACTTCGTAACTGTAAACTTGAACCGCTTACATGACAGCAAATCAGTGTTGTATTGTGAATGCCAGTATATGGTACAAATTCTTATGATCAAAAAAAATCTTGATTTGAGTCATCACTTGACTATCTAGAGCAGTGTTTTTCTGTATCAGCTTTGCTAGACTGATGAGCTGCACAACCTCTTAAAACAGTCAGTGCAGAGAAAGGCTGTATGTCTTGGCACTGACTTGCCAAATGATCAGATATAATATACCTGTGTGATGCAGTCAAGGTGCCAGTGTATTACACAGGTGTCCTTTGTCTACACCTGAACTGTACCCAGGAAGGTAGCCGGGATTGTGTTGCTCCTGTTAGAATAATTCATCATGCTTGTGGCCTTTGCATGACTCCAATAAAAGACAGGACACTGGGAGCTGGCTGTGAACTAGACGAACTGTCCTGGAGTCTACGTGCATTCTGCTGACCATGTGTTCGGCACTCTGGTTTGGACTACTGATTTCATGTATTTGAAAGCATGATGTTATCTTAAAACTTGATTGCTCCATCAAAATGAACACAAAAATAATTTGGGATAATCCTTGGATTCTATTAGCAATCTGGTTTTACAATTCCATTTTCAGAATGTTGGGATTTCTCTCCTGTTTTGCGGTGAGGTGAAAGACATGCAAGCAAGAGAAGCAGCTGATTGTATGAAGCTAAGATAGAAAGATGGTTTTATTTTGTTTTTTTATTATGAAGGAATAAAGCAGTCAAAATTTTAACAGTGAAATTTATGAGTTTTGCAGAGGTCTATATGAAAATTACACTGAATTTTAGTACAAAAGTTAGTTTAGGACAGGTGATGCAATATCAAAAATGTGTTCTCTAGAATAGTCTGAGAATTTGTGTGTGAATTTTACTCTGTTATGTGTAAATGTTAAGATCCTGAGCTTAACCTGCTAAAATATACATGGGGTGCTTAGGTTTATTTTTGTTTGGTTGGTTTTTTTAAAAAATTTCTATTCCTCGTGGGTTATCAGTGATCTTTGCTAGAGTGGAATCCTTAACTGTTCTAATACAGAGCTTGATTTCTTGAATATCTGTCTCAAAAATTAAGTTATCAACTGAGCACAAATACTTGGCCTTAAGGAAAAGGGGTTTTCATTATATTCCCTGAAAATCCCCATAAGCTTTCTTAGACTTAGTTGTGAAGAAGCGTGTCGGTTTTACATCAGATAAACTTAAGATGTGTCCTCACTGGGGAAGGAAAAAGGTGGGTCTTTTACTAAGCTAACATGTAGTAAAGTCCTGTGAGTACAAAGCAAGTGCTAATTTTCTTGTGAATTTTACAAAGTCATGTTAAAACTATTAAAGCTGCTCTTATATTGATTGGTGCATTTTAAAAACTGGGCATACCTCTCCGTGTCCACTGGTGAAACTAGGGCATAGGCTATGAAGCAGGGCAGAGGCAAGAAGAAAATAATTTTGGATTTAAGTTAACTTTCAAAAGAACTGCCTTAATTACAGTGAACTCCTGAAAACCTTTTCTTTCTGTATATTATTAAATACTTTGTTTAGCTCTAGTACTTATTTGTACTTGAAGTAATTTTTTTGTGGTTTTTTGTTAACTAAGAAACTCATGGGGTTTTTTAATTCTGATTCTCATGCTCTCTGTGTTTGACTCAGACCTTTCTCTCTTACTCTGGTGTAATGCTCTTTATGCTTTTGTTTTTAAAAAAAAAAAAAAGGCGGGGGGGTGAACATCTGTTATGTAATTCATGAAAACTGTTGAGACTATATGACTATTGTTTAAATATGTACTGAACTCAGGTATTCAAATCACACATACGAAAAGGTGATGGGAATCCTAAGGTGGGTGTCATGCATTTCTTCACTCTTCAGCCTTCCAGGAATTCCTGTGAAAGAACTTGATGCCTGTGTTGGAGGAGCAACAACAAACTCACTACAGACCATCTAAGTTTTGTAGATAAGATGCTTCTTTCAAACTGAATTTGCCTTTTTTTCTTTTATCTTTTTTTTCTAATTGCTGTCGATGCTCTGTTGTGCAAACAGTTTCATTAACCCCATAGTCTACCTCAATTGTCAGGTACCAATACTGTCTAGGTTCTTATCCCTCCAGCAGCAGAGCAGGCTGGGAGCTGTGAGTGCTGCCATGCATAGCAACAAATTACGGCCTCTCACCAATTCTGTGGAGGCATTTGCGTTGTGGCTCAGGTAACTGCTTCTGAGGAGTTACCAGTTAACCACTGAACAGCATTTGCTTGTGTGGAGACATCTCTCAGCTTATTCTGTGCATCTCATAAATACTGCAGTTGACAGAAAGATGGAAGTTGTCAGTACTGCTTAGCACTTGAGTTTGGCTTTAACACTGTATTTTAACTGCAGTTTTTCTAATATTGATTCCCAGTTTACCAGCTATACCTGTTCTATATATGAAAATCCTGTTTCATTCTAATATAAATTTCATTACAAAGCAATTTTCTATTGTTTCTATAAAAGCATTCTAAACTGTTAATGCTGTTAAGTTCCTGGCTTTTACTGTTTTAAAACAGTACTTTCAGAGGTTGAGTGGTAACTTTTAATTTGTTGTACCTGTGCAGCTTTGGTTATTGTGCAATAAAATGCATGCAAGTACAAAACTTGATGTGATACATGACAAACTCGTCAGCTGTAGTAGAATGCTGTGTGAATGAAATAGGCAGAGTGGATTCTTGCAATATTTCTTTAGGACATTAGCTGTATTTTAGAGAGACCAATCATGATGTTTTAAGTTGTGCGATTTTGGACTGTCTGTTGGGAGCGCGCATACTCCTCCAATTAATTTTATATTTTAAAAATAGTAATTTTTACAGTATTCAGACAAGACTCTGAATTACATAATGTCCTTGTCTGATGGCCTACCAGTAGATAAATGCAGCGTGTGTATCCATTTTTGCCTTTGGCGTTGGCAACAAAGGTATTCCAAAAAATGTTCTAGGGCTCTGATGTTTGAGAGGACTAAAGATAAACCACTCGCCTCATGTAATACAGTGAATAAGGTTGCAACAACAGTTCTTGACTTATGGTTTGAGGAGAGATGGAGTATGGAGGATGCTATGTAAAATGTAATTGTTGTTTATCATGTGTAAATCCAAGAATTTGAAGCATTATTTAAAGATTTGGCATCATTTAAGACATGTTTTGACTTTAAAACTAGATTTCATACAAACTACATTCTGAATCTCTCTCATATGACAAGATTCCTATCTGAATGGTTTTTCACAGATAAGGATCTAGAATTTTCAAGGTGAACTTGAAATGTGTTACAGATTTTTCTAATTTGTTTTTAGTTTGCTGTATGTGATGTTTTTACAATAATAGTAAACTATGTTAACCATAAATGTTGTTAGTTACTTTCCTGACTTCCAGAAAACACAAAATGAAAAACTTTGTATATCTAGTTCAGTGTTTTGGAGAGATCAGGATAAGTTAAAAGGACTGCTTAGAACCTTTCTCAGTTTCCCTCATCTTTAAAGGTATTTTGTTAAAGTGACTGTCTTTATCACATGGGCAAAATAAGCAAGTCCAGTTGACTGGATTTGTCCAAACATTTTGCCACAGGGACAGTGTGGAGTTTCAACTTCTCATGTCCTGATCCAGTATTGAGTCCTAGGTAGTAAGCCTATTTCAACTAGATTCAGAATTGTCATCTCCTTTTTATGTGATCCAAAGATTCCCTAGGTGTTTCAGAACTAAAACTTAAAGGTGAGGTGTTTTTCCTTGAATTGTTGAGATTGACTTTCTGTCCTTTCTGCCATGGCACTAGTAGTGCTCTCCCACCCAGCTGATTCGTTGCTTCAGAGTGCTGATCCACCCAAAAGCCGGTAGGTTCTTTGCTAATTCAGTTTTTGGTCAGACCAGCGCCCTTTGTAGGGCTTCAGTAGTTATACATGCACTAGGGCTGACACAAGAAAAAAGATGACAAAGAGCAAAATGTGGCAACATAACGGTTAAGAAGCAGTAGGACTGCATCCTTCTTTTCAGGTGATTGCGTTAAAGGCATACTTCAGGCAATCTGTTCATTTCCACACAGAGCAAATCATAAATCTGACCCTTTAAAGTCAGACTTTTCTCTTGTATATTTGTTTGCAATGTACCAGTGCCTGAAATAACCTGAAATTGTTTATCAGAAGTAAATAATTACTGAGGGGGCGTTTATTTTTATCACTTAAAGCCTGTTCTTTTTGAAATTAAGATTCTTCGCTTATTTTTTACTTGGTTTCTTTACAATGAACTTTTTTAGAGAGCGGTTTGTATTGCCTTTCTGCTTTGAAGGAGCAGTGTATGTTTCATGTAATTCATAACTGAGTATCTGTTGCCCCTTGATTGTGTGGCATTAGTACTGCTTAGGATCCATACACAAACTGTCTTACTTATTCTCTTGTGTGCTAGACTTGTACAAAATTTAACAGATGGACCTTTTTAGGTTAAAAATTTCCTACCTCCTCTCTGTTACTTGTGAAGAAACTTCTTTTTCCTGTACATATGCCTGCTGTATTACAGACCGGAAAGTAAAAATGGGGTTTATTATGAATGCTGTTGATTGACAGTGTTATTTCTAAGGAATTAAATAACTCTTCAACCATTTATAGAGCTTCTGTTTCAAGGCAAGTGCATAAATGCTGTCATTTAATACGTTTTTCATTATGGGCAAATTTCAGGAGTGAAATCAAAAGCTTGTTGAAATGATCTTGTAATGAAAATATTTATGCATCCCAACCATAGTATGTGTGAAATAGCCAACAGTCTTTGATGCGTTACAAAACAGAGGCTTTAGGTTCATACCTAGATTCTGTGCCACCTGCTTACCACACTCATAAATGGGCTGATTTGAGTCTTTTCCAGCTCTCAAATGTGAGTGATGTATCATTTCTTACAAGGAATCGCAAGGTATTCTATTCTTACGCTTTTACTTACTATATTAAATGATTCTCAATCAAGTTTTGTTCCTGTGGTTTTGGGACCCTGGAGTGCAGATCAGATACGATACAACACCGGAGTGTAGGGAAACTCGCTCAGAACAGCTTCCTCTTCTGTGTTGCTGTGCCCCCTCCACTGCTGCTGGTCACTGGGTGTTGTGCTGTGACCCACATTCACCCTGCCTGCAAGCTGTGTCCTCTGGCCCTCTTCCAGCTTTTGCAGCACTGCTCCAGTTTACAGAAGTCTGCAGCAAATACGCAAACAGTGCGAAAGCAAAGAGGCTTAGAATCAGGTCCTTCTCTGTATGATTTTTGTTCTTTTGAGGGGATTTGTTTTATCTTTAGGTCCCATCATTCCTATAGAGCAAGTAATGCTGTAAGATCTATGTTTTTATAATGGGATTGAAGGAGAGCTGGAGTACAGCTAAACAGAGGGTATGAATTTGGTATGTGGCTGGAAAAAAAAAGATAATGAACTTTTTTCAAATAATTATGAAGTTGAATTTGTACTGAGAGAAAACTAAATAGGTTATGGTTTTAGGGATAATTATAGAAGGCCTCTTGATCATGTGGAATAATGTCCTGAAACATCAAGTGGTGTAATTGTTGATTGGAATGTATCAGTCTTAGGTTTAATAATTAGTTATACCTCGGCATATAGTTTAGTGGCATGGTTTAGTGCATAAGAAGGTTGAGTGATCTATCCAAAAAAGCATACTTGTGGCTTTGATATGCACATGACTGGTGAGATTGCCCTCTGAGTAATGTGACTATATTCTGGTGGACTGGCGAACTTGCCAGGTGTATGAATGAGTTTATCATTTCTTGACCTTAATAACTACAGAATTTATTCCTAATAGCTTGTTTCAATTTTCTACTCAATGCTCATGTGAAATTGAGGCGCAATAGCATTGTAGGTAAGCCTGTAAGCTGAAGTTGGCAGAACCTTTCTGTACAGTTGTGATACCACACGTGCATTGTTTCTTTGGATACAATGAAACTGGTTTGACATTTTTAAACACTGGTTTAAAAGATACTTTTTTAAGATACTAACACTTAAACTAGCCAGCAGGCCCAAAGAGGGTGGGCAGGTAAAATACTACGTGTAGAAATTTTGCTTCCTTTAAAACTTGCTTTAAGTGTATCTTTCCATGTGGGATAAAAAAACTGAACTGTTTTTAGAACTGGTGTATTATTTTTGCAACTTTTAAGCAGTGTTTTTTAGAAGTATTGGTGCTTAGAGGCTGTATTTAGTACTGTTTTGGGGGGAGGGGGTGTTTTTTCTTAAATACGCTTCTTGCAGTAAAGTTGGGAGATGGTCTTTTATGCCTAAGTGTGGAAATTGTTTACATCAGTGTATTTTAAAAGTTAAACTTTCTCTGCAGGCATACCTGTAGAGACTTCTCCAGAGGAGCAGACAGCCTCTTGTGAAGGTAATTGTTTTCGTGTTCTGATGGTATGCGATGCAGCTCCATTAAACATGATTTTAAAAAAAAAATTGCAAAGAATCTCCTATTTAAAAATCTCTGTGAACCTTTTTCAAGCTTCATTCTCTTTATCCTCATACCACTATTCTAAGACAGTGTGGTTATCTGTGGTTATTTACAATTTTATAGCTAGTTGAGCAAGGCGTATAAAGACCAAGTGGGTTATTGAAGGTCATAAAGCTTGCATGAAGCAGAATTTTAAAAATTGAATCTGTGTATTAAATAGCATTGGCCAGTGCCCAAACATCTGAACTATCCTTTTATTAATTTAGTCACTCCGTTTTTCTTTGTTCTTAATACTATCGTGGTAAACATGCGTCCTTAATGATTCCTTTTTTTTTTCTTTTTTCCCCCTAGGTTCAAATGCTGCTGTTAACATGGAAATTTCAGAATCTGTTGGTAAGATGAGAATTGTTCCATTTCACTATGATAGTACTATAAAGTCCTGCTATATTGCTTTTGCTGAATCGTTCAAACAAAATTGAAGAATACCTTATTGAGCCTTTGCATTTTTGGTCCTTACTAATTTTCATTGTGTCTTTATGCTTAGATCAGGGAAGAGGTAATCGAACACTAGTATGCATTAGCAGGTGTAATTGGATTACTTGGACACTGAAAAAGCATCAGTGTTTTATTAAATAATTTCATATTACAAAATAGTCCCACTGATATGTGTGAAATGGTGATTAACGAAAAACATCGAAGTGATCGGTAATATGAGCAATCAGAACATGGAAATTGTATCTTTCTCCTTGTATTTGTATGGCATTTGAGAGAACCTACACCGTTATCCTTCTTCTTTCTAAACATATGGTAGCGTGTGTCTGTGGATTCAGACCAGCATGATGGTCTGGGTGGGTCTTCAGATTTGTTTTTCCCTTGTAAAATCATTGCCTTGTTAAAACAGGAGTCTGTTAATCCCTGTAAATCACAGTTTTCTGATGTCAGCACACAAGCTAGTTTGAAAGCTCCCAGTAATAATCATTTCAGAAACAAGCAGCAGTTGCCCTATTCTATGTAGGCAGATGTTAACAGACTGGATAGTTGAAGTCTTTTGATTGCCTCTTTGTGGCAGGGGCTCTTCTCCATAGTCCCTGGTTTTAATTTCATTATCTATTTTAATATATCTAACTGCTTAATTTTTAGTGGAAAATGGAGAGACAGAAATGTCCCCAGAAGAGTCATGGGACCACAAAGAAGAAACAAGTGAAACAGAGCTAGGAGGTGGTCCTGCAGGGGATGCAGGGCCTTCTGAAGAAAGTGCTCAGGAAATGATGGAAGAGGAAGAGGAAATACCAAAACCGAAATCTGTTGTAGCACCACCAGGTGCTCCTAAAAAAGAGCATGTAAATGTAGTATTCATTGGGCATGTAGGTAAGTTATAAGTGAATGTGAAGTAATTAGATATTTGTGTTCTAGAACTCAGAGGATTAGAAATTAATCCTGTTCTTTGTAGGGATGTATGTATTCACTGTGTCTTGAGGTTAATAGGCTCATTCATTCTAATGAAGCTGCTCTGGAAAAATTAAAGAAGGTCTTTCAGGGGTGGAGTGCCAAGGATTGAGTGCCTGTGTTCTCTTGGACACAACAGTGTTGTTCATGATTTCTCAAGTATGTGCTCTATTGAGTGATTAAGTGACATATAGAATAGAATAGAATCATAGAATCATTTAGGTTGGAAAAGACCTTTAAGATCATCCAGTCCAACCATTAACCTAACACTACCAAGTCCACCACTAAACCAATTAAGGGTAGAGTAGCAATTTCGTGTTTCCTGGCTTCGTGGCTGGATTATTTTTAATGAAAGTAAAAACTAGGAATCATTAAGGTTGGAAAGGATCTCTGAGATCATTAGTCCAACCATCAACCCAACACCACCATGCCCACTAAACCATGTCCCAAAGTGCCACATCTACCTGTGTTTTGAACACTTCCAGGGATGGTGACTCCACCACCAATCTGGGCAGCCTCTTCCAATGCTTGACTACTCTTTCTGTGAAGAAATTTTTCCAAATATCCAACCTAAACCTCCCCTGGTGCAGCTTGAGCCCATTTCCTCTCATCCTATCGCTAACTACTTGGGAGAAGAGCCCAACAGCCACCTCACTACAACCTCCTTTCAGGTAGTTTTAGAGAATAATAAGGTCTCTCCTCAGCCTCCTCCAGACTAAACAGCCCCAGTTCCCTCAGCCACTCCTCATAAGGCCTGTGCTCCAGACCCTTCACCAGCTTTGTTGCCCTTCTCTGAACACACTCCAGCAACTGAATGTCCTTCTTGTACTGTGTTTATAATCCAAAGAACAAAATCGGAAAGCAGTGCTCCTTTTCTGCTTGTTTTAAATATTTTTTGAGGGTTCTTATTAATTATTATTTAAATCAAAATATTAAAAATTGTAGAGCTATAGACAATAATTGAACATAATTCGGGGTTAAAAGAAGCATTTATAGCAAAATGTCCCAGTTGAATAGTTTCAACAAGCTTCAGAAAAATCTTAAGTGGTGTCAAAAGTGCAGACGAATTATTGAATCACAAATTTTACAGTAAATTCTGTATTTTCCTTTGTATAGTCTCTTATCACCTTAAAAGTACTGTAACTTAGTCCTTGGGTAAGTTCAGAATGGAGTCATACAAAGTAAAGAGGCAGTGGTCAGAGGTACATGCCAATATTTGAAGAGCAGCCTGCAGAAGTTAGGGACAAGGGAGAAAGGAAGCAGGGAAAGGGCTTTTGCAAGGGCTTCCCCCACTCTTAACCCACACTTTTGCTGGATCACTGCTTGTTAAGGGTTTTTTGTTATGGATAATGCCAAGGTTATATGCATGAAAACAGAATTTTCAAAATTTAGTGTAACTGAATTGATCATGAATTATTATGGAAACAAGGGAAGCTGAGAGATGCTTCAAAAAAATTAGATTACAATTTAAAATATATATATTTGGAAATAAATTGGATTATCTTGTTCATAATTGGATTTTTCTTTTTCTAGGATTTTCTGTTAAGTTGTGAATGACTTTTTTTTTTTTTTTAGATGCTGGCAAGTCAACTATTGGAGGACAAATAATGTAAGGAAAATCTTACATTTTTAGATTTGCTGTTTCTTTTGTGAATTAAAAATACATTAAGTAAAATGAGTAATATTTTCTTATGGCTTTAATCAGCATAGATTAATATTTTTATAATAAAATGTTACTCTCCCTGTCAATTTAGTTACTTATTGTCTTTGGAATTTCTTAGTTCCAGCAGATCTAGTCTTAACGCTATAGAAGTTTCACTTACTTAATGGAAACAACTATGCAAAAGCATACTAAGCATATTAAGTTAAAAAAAAATGAATACCTTTCTTAGAACATGACTGTTTTTCTTCATCATTTTAAAATGCTATTTGCAACTGCTTTATACCCTTTGTTAAACCTTGTCCTTTTTGTGAAGATTAAAAAAAACATTGAATATCCTTATTCCCTGGTGCTAACTTTGACAGGCATGATTTGATTTCAAAATGTGAAATTATAATAGTTAGTCTTTTAAGTCTATTTTAGAAACTATCTAGAGACTGCAATATTTTTGAGACAAAAGTAAATACGGGCAGCTAGATCTTACAGTTTGTTTAAAAAAAAAAAGTACATGAAGAAATAAATGCTGTCTTGCTGATGCAAAGTATTTCTATGATTTTAAAATAATATTCTCAGCAAAAGTGGGAGGTCTTTGTCTTGTCATTTTCATCTTGTTTTGTTTTGACCAAACTGGAATGTTGGAATTGTCATGCTACATTTAACCTTGTAGTTTGTACTAGAGCAAATTAACATTTAATTATCTGATGCATCTGAGTATTCTCCTTGTACAAGGAGATGCTTATTCTTAATGCTCCTACCTATGTGATGTTCCTAAAGCTTTTTGTGGTCTTTCATTTTTGCAGAATATCCCTTTGTTGTAAGCGGGGGTGGGGGGAAATTGAGTGCTTGTACCAACTTTGTCATTAACCCTTTATTTACCGTTAGCATTAGTTTTCCTTGTAAACTAAGTAGATTACTGTTATTAGAAGATCAGGTAGAAATATCTGAGGGAAAAACGTGAAAGTTTTAATATAATAAAAGTGTACACTACTCACTATTTTTCCTAACTGAAAGATAGATCTTAAAATATCAGTTTCCTTGTTCTATCTAAAAAGAATGAAACGTTTCAGAAATGGGGGAGGGGTGTGAAAAATTCTCCTATCGCAATTTTTTACTTAATTTTGAAATATTGGATATTAGTCTCAGAAACGGACTTAACAGATGTAGTTCCTTTTCAAAACGTGCCTCTGCAGAACATTTTAGAATTAGGCTTAAAAAAAGACATTCCTCATACTTCTCCTAAAGTGGTACTGGTGTACTTTTACATATCAGATAATGGTGTGGCTTTTTGTGGAGAAAAAGTTCCACGGCTGCTCGCATCAGGCTGTTCCAGTTTTTCAAAATAATCTGTAGGGATTGTATAAGTATTTAACAATTTGGAACTATGTTTCTGCTTATGTAAAATTGTGCCTTTTTTTCCCCCCCTGCTTAGGTATTTGACAGGAATGGTTGACAAAAGAACACTTGAAAAATACGAAAGAGAAGCTAAAGAAAAAAACAGAGAAACATGGTATGAACTTAATGAAGATAATAGCGTGCTTTTCTCGTTGCACTGTGGTGAAAATGGGAAACTGTTTTTTAGTCTCTGTCACTGTAGCACAGGCTTCCTGCTGGAATGGGTTTCAAGTGTGGGGGGAGGAATCTCTTGTTTTCTTCCAGTACTGCTTTAACTAAAACTATATGAAACAGTGCAGTTCACATTGGAACAGCTTTTGCTGCTCTAACGCTCTGGTCAACCTAGTTGGTAAAAAGGAATACAAGGCAGACGCTTTTCTTGGGCAGCTCTTGGGGTCACTCTATCTGTATGTCTTTCACCTGTAAACAGCAGAGAGATATCTAAGGGACAGAGATTAAAGCAGTCAGTTTGGCAGACATGAGGAGAGAGCGAGTGAATAGTTCTGGCTGTCACCTTATATCTCATTTTTATATGAATAAAGATAGGGTCTGCAGTTCTTAAGTTTCCTTCAGGCAAGATGATGCTGCTGTCATGTGTGGATTTTTTGCGGGCCTCTTGTTTGTTTTGAGTTTTGTTGTCTTTTGTTTGCTTGATGTTTGGTTTTGTGTATGTGTATATACAGCACATACAGGAGCCTGCTTTCTCCTTCAAACGACTCCTGGAAAATTGATTTTCCTTTTGGAAGCTTTCAGGTTTTGGCTGTGGTAGAGGAAAACAGGGGTTCCAAGTGCTCTGGAAAAGATGCACCTGAAGACTTCCTTAGGGGTAGAGCAGCAATGGAGCACTCAAGGGGTGGGCATTGACCTGAACTAATTGTATTATGTGTGAGAGAGGGGGATAGAAAGGGTGACATACGTTCTTTTTATCAAGCAAGCATCATCCCCCTGTTGGGAGTTGACCATAGTAATAAATATTTCAGGACCTTCCTCAAAAACCCTGGATAGCTTGAAAAACAGATTTCATCTTCCCCCTCCTCTTTTGGAGAGAGAGTTGCAGGAAGTGCCTCCTTGAATGCTATTTTTATTCTTTATAATACGTCATGATATGCAACAGAAAGTAGGATGTACCTCTGTGTCATTATCAAAGATCTTGTTAGCTCGCTTCATATGTTGAGTGTCTTGGAATTTGAGCAATTTTCCTTCATGATTCAGAAAATTCCATACTGCAGTGCAGAGTTGACATTTCAGTCAGAAATGCATCTTTCCCTAAAAAACCTTATGTGCAAAAAGGACTTCCCGTCCAGCTACCACATATAAATTCCTGCTTGACTCTTGTTAGCTGAGTAAAACCTGACCTTTGGTTTGGCTGAAATCTTCCAGAAACACAGGCCATGGTGAAGACACATAGGAGCATGCATACCAGTACAAACCAAAAGCCATCTAGCATGCTATCTAGAGTTCAATCAGTGACAAATAGCTAGTGCCTGGGGAAGACTGTGATTATATATCCATAATTCCCAATGTTTAGTGCTTTCTCTGACTCGGGAACCTCTTGAGCTGGAAAGGACGTCTTTGTGTTTAATAGTCCCTGACGCTCCCTCCGTGATCACTGGTCAGCTGAGTTAGCAGTGTCTCTTCAGACATTATCCAGTCAATACAAAAGACAAGCTAAAGATCTTTATAAGCTGCTGTTAATGGTGAAAAATATTGGTATGTTAAGCCAGTTCAATTTAGTTATTACTACTTTTCTTCTCCTTGGTCAGAGTGTTAATTTCTTTCTTTCCTTTCAATTCACCAATTTTCACAAAACCTGAAGGAGCTAAATGATCTTTTCTTTGAAATTTCAGTTCATCTCTCTAACTTAAATCTAACTTGTTTGTCAATGGCCAGTGGGATCAAAGATAATTAGGGGACAACAGTTGATATGATCAAAGTATCAACAATAGGGTGACTAAAGGTGTTGTCTATTTCAGAGCCAACTTCTGTTTAATATGTGCAAATTAATTAGAACTAATAATAATAGTTCTTATGAATATGTGCAAATCGGAACTAATTTTTTGGTTAATTGTGCTAAGAAAGAGGAATTGTTTTGTATTTGATGCAGAGGTGTTTTTCAAATTGAGGCACAGCTTAAAGTATTTGAGGTTAGATTATACCTGGAGAACTTAGTAATTGAAAATTGTTTTTTCGAATTGCATCCTTCTAGGTATGTGAGGGAGAACTATCACTGGGCGCTACAGCTCACTATACACAAAAAATTCAATACAAAGTTACTATTGGTCTTAGAAATGCTGAAGTTCAGTAATGCTGAGGTGGTTAGAATTGTTGGCAGAAAAAAGACATGACAAATAGTCATACATAAATTTAGTAAAAGTTAATACAAAAATAGAATATTTGGGTTGGCTGTTTTTTTTAGGTACCTTTCATGGGCCTTAGACACAAACCAAGAAGAACGAGACAAAGGTAAAACAGTAGAAGTGGGTCGTGCCTATTTTGAAACTGAGAAGAAACACTTCACTATTCTAGATGCTCCTGGACATAAGAGCTTTGTTCCAAATATGATTGGTGGGGCTTCTCAAGCTGATCTTGCTGTGCTGGTAAGGACAAATCAGATTCTTTTATTTCAGATACACTGTGGGATTAAGCTTTTTATTTTTATTTTTTTGTTTGCTTGTTTACTCTTTTGGTTAGTTACAGCGGGCAAAATTTTCAATTCTGAAGTCTACCAAGTTGAGTGGGTTTTGGAGTAACTTAACAGCTTCATGGAATTGTCCACAGGTGTCATGTGACTTTTATATATGTCAGTGCAGAAACTAATGGATAATATTGAGGATATACCAGTGCATTTTGAAAGCTTTTACCAGTTTTGACTACCCAAAGTTATGTTTGAATAAGGCAGTATTACCCATTGTCAATTGTTCTGTTGAAGAGAATTGTAGAACTTTTATTAAAATGGTATTTTTAATTAGGTTATTTCTGCAAGAAAAGGAGAGTTTGAAACTGGATTTGAGAAAGGTGGACAAACAAGAGAACATGCCATGTTAGCAAAAACAGCAGGTGTAAAACATTTAATAGTTCTTATTAATAAAATGGATGATCCAACTGTAAACTGGAGTAATGAAAGGTGAGTTTAATATTTAAAAAATTAATCTTCATTAAAAGATACTGAAATATAATCCTAAGTAATTTTTTGCATCCCATTTTTGCTGAAAGAATGGTAGACTGTGAACTGAAGATGGAGGTTATCAAAATTGCAGGAAAAACAGAAGCATAGTGCCTAGGACAGTGCCTCGCAACTAAGCTTGAAGTTCTATACTACCTTAAAACATTCACTTTCAGCTATTTGGATCCATGCTGCCATATCTAAAAAATTTATGAATTCTAACATAGTTTAATTGTTGACTTGGAAACTTTATACTGAACCTGAAAGGAAGCAACTCTGTTTTCAGTAGTTTAGTTTGCCAGATTCTTGGTTGCTTGGCCATGTTTCTGCTAAACTCTTAGCTTAGATTTGGTGAGAGCAGCATTATCCTGTTCACCTTATGTGTCCACCCCATGTTATTTGGAGTTGTTCTCTTATGATAAGCTGAATTGAATAAGCAAATATATATGATAGTGGTTCATGATTACAGTCTGAGAAGGAGGGATGGAGGGAATCTTGCAACGATACAGGCCAGGTAAAAATAACTAGAAAGTCAATATGTAATATTTAAATAACTAATAAAAAGGATTAAGTTATTCTTTTCTGCCTTAATGCTCCAATGATACTAAAGGGTTTTAATTTTCTTAAGTCTCAACACTTGGGTCTTTTTATGGCTTCTGTCAAATCTTTCCTCACACCCCTTTAAGCTGGATGCTGAAAAGTGTAACTTAGTCCTTCCCTAGGGATACTTGTGTAATGACGGCATACAGTTTTCTTCTACAGTGTAATAAGAAGTGTTATGGGAGAACTTGCTGTGCTGTCAAGAATCATGAAAGTTTTTTTGGAAAGCTATGAAGGACTATACAACTTTACAACATCAGCCGAGTTTACTAAGAGAATAAGGCATGCCCAGTTGTGCTGTCTTGGTCCTGCCCCAGCCTTCTGACATTGAATTCAGCTGAAACTGACTGAGGGGAAGTGTAATAGAAATAAATGACATTAAGTCTTAGGAAATTATGTAGGAGATTGGAGGAGACCAAGCCACCACTAAAGTGAAAGCCTGCAGCATGACCTTAGTAGCTGTCTGCTTGGTCTGTCATGCTGTCTTGGCCTTGATCTTTTGCTTAAAAGCAGATATAGTGTATGCTGCTGTTTACCCAGCCCAGTAATTGAGGTGTATGGAGATGCTTTATGGAGCAGTGAGGGGTAATAGACAATACTGAGTTGTGCTGGAAGATTGGGGAGAAAATGCAAATAGGCTGCTAAGCTTTATTAGGTTTGCTTGCTGCTTGTAGAGTAACTTAACTGATGGAAAATTAAATGTCTGTGCATTTTGTTGGTTGGTTTTTTTAAAGCACAGTATTATGTCATGCTGGAACAATTGAAACTTACCTTGATCTGCTTGTCATTTTAATAGATATGAGGAATGTAAAGAGAAACTGGTGCCATTTTTGAAGAAAGTTGGCTTCAATCCCAAAAAGGATATTCATTTCATGCCCTGCTCAGGACTGACTGGAGCAAACCTTAAAGAACAGTCAGAATTCTGTCCTTGGTATATGTATGTATCTTAAATTGAACAACTTGGATACTTGCTATATTTCAATAAAAGTAAATGCTACAGTGAAGCTAGGAAGTAGTATAGCATGGTATATTATAGCTGTGTTCTCAAGTGCTTGAGGAGATACAATCAGGGAACCAAGAATACAGCCATGCAATGAGCCAAATAAAAGCATTTGCTAACTGCAGAAGATTAAAGTTAGCAGACTTTGTAATAGTATTAGCAGTATTCTTTGGCTTTGGGACTGAGTGCCATAGGAGCCCTTGAATTTTCCAGTGATGCTGCAGTTGATGTGTTGCTAGAATGAGTAGTTGTTTGATGTGAACAGTTTGCTTGAAGCTGTATTATAATTAGTGACAAGCCATGCCTCTCGCTGGAAGTCATGTTTTCCAGTACTGTTCATGGTATTTAAAGCACATTAATGAAAATCGTGTTTGGACCTAGCTTATGGTTTTGTATTTCCAAAACATATTACGCATCTAGCAAGATTCTCAAAGGAATAATTAATTTGTGTAAAATATGCCTGTAACTTAACTTAACAACTACATGCACTTCCTGGGTATTAATGTGTTAGTATTAACGTGATGGGATGTTACAATAGATTTAACTGTCTTAGAGGTCACTGTTCTTAATGATGACAATGAAAATCATTCCTTTTGTTGGACTGCGTTTATCCATTCTGAGTAATTTTTAAATAGAAGGGTGCTCACAAAATTGAAACAAATGCCTTCTGCTCTTTTAGTGGGTTACCATTTATTCCATACCTGGATAATTTGCCAAACTTCAACCGTTCAGTTGATGGACCAATCAGGCTGCCAATTGTGGATAAATACAAGGTACAAATTAAAATAATAGGTTTGAAAGTATAAATGGACTGTTCTGAGAAAGCAGTAAATGGACTATTTACTGTATTTTTAGAGGGTATCTTTTTTTTTCGATATGTTTACATTTCCAACTGTAGAATAGAGGTGGGGAGGGGAAGTAAATAATTTTGGCATTATATAAGACTCTTGAAATCTGTAATCTTTTATGAGAACAGTTTCCAAAACACTAAGTATAGCAGTGCTAAATAACTTCATAGTGTTAAGTAATCATACATAGAGTTAAACCATAAATGGAGCAGACTCTTTAGAAAAATGTTTTTGATTTTTATGTAATAATTTCTTTTTGTGAAGGATATGGGCACTGTGGTCCTTGGGAAGCTGGAGTCAGGCTCTATTTGCAAAGGACAACAGCTTGTGATGATGCCAAACAAGGTATGGTAAGGCTTAGATACTAAAAAATGTCACTACCCTAAAAAAGAGCTTGATTCTTAAAGATATTCATTACTGTAAATCAAAAACTTTCTGTTGCTCAGTTGAACACAACTAGCTTTCATGTTTTACATGGGTGATGTTTCCAGGGGTGGGGGAGGCGTGTGTATAGTTAGTTCCTTAGCATTCAGAACTCGGGTTGTCTCTCCTTAGTAAACTCAACTGCTGGGCTACAAATCATCATAGTTTATTTGAACCGTGTTTTACTTTGCATTTGTACAGTTGGCCTACAAAACCTTTTTCTTGCTGTGGGTTAATATTGCTCAAAACTTTCCTTCTTTTTTTCCCTTTTTTTTTCTTTTTTTCTTTTCCCTTCCCCAAAGGGAAATAGGAAAAAATTTAAAGGATGCAAACAGTACACAGTGTGTTCCAATGAAAGACCTAAAGTTTGCTTTAGTTAAGGATAGGTTGTTCGTGCAGGTAGGTAGCTGTTCCATAATGTAAGATCACTATTTTGGAATGACTGTGCTGCCCTGAAGAGTGTGAAACTATAAAAATGAAGGATGTGAAAACATAGTTGGGGAGAGGCAGTGGATGAGAATAGTGTACTCGGCTAAAGGTGGTGTTTGTTTCCATTGGTTTCTTACAAAAAGGATTTGGAAATACTGTTCTTATCTATTCATGTCATCTTGTTTTAAGCTGACATGCTTTTTCCAATTCTGTAGGCTGAGGTACTTTCCTAGAAAATGTCTGAATACTCAAATGTACGATAAATCTACAGCTTATTGAAGGGTGGTATTTCCTAATCAAAATACGTTAATTAGATTGACTTCCATGTCACCTTTCTCAAGAGCTGCTGAAAGTTGAAACTAAACTTAGACAGTTTGAGATTATGCTTTTCAGTTTTTAGGGCGATTTAACAGACAGAGGCTTTTTATAAAACTGCTTGACATGCATCTGACACCCGTGTTATTTTGGGATTAGTTAGGAAAAATTAATAAACTGTAAACGGCTTTAAACAGTTACAGAATTTGTGTTCAGTAAATAGCCAGTGCTTTTGATGACACCTTTTTTTTTTTTTTTTTATTTGGCAGCTACTGAGGATTGAACTAAAACTTCAGGAAGTCAGAACAATAGACTTCTTCCTGAAACTACTCCTTTTTTAACTTCTCTGCCTTTCCAATATTTTTTTTCCTGTTGGCATCTAGTACTGTGTAAAGATGCAAAAATCGGAAGAGAGGTTACAACTTATAGGAATGTTAGGAAATATATTTTGGTGTTTGCTTGGAGAGCATTCATTAACATACATTTGGTATTTTTATCATCTTCTCCAGGAAATCTTGTAGAATTTTGGGATTCTAGGATTTCCTGGACTGCATCAATATTCAGAGTGTTATATTTTTAATGTAACGAGTATGCAACAATGTGGCTTTTGCAATCTTCTTAGATAATATGCATCCGTTGTATTGCTCATCTCCTTATAAGTTTTAAACTCATTTCACTTTGAGAAACAGTGGGTATTTTTGAAATTTGCTTTCCACTGAATATGTACTATAGAATTATATTAAAATATATTTGATTAAATATGCTATTTTAAATATTAGTAACTCATCGTTCAAATATTTTAAATGTTCTGAGGCTTGCAGAACCAAAGATAATGAATCTAAACTGTAATGGAATTATTTACGGAAATCCTGTTGTATTAAAATGATTTTGTACCAGACTAATATATTCTCAATAGAAAACTGCATTTTTGCTTTCTTGAAGCACAATGTGGAAGTTCTTGGAATCCTTTCTGATGATGTAGAAACTGATTCAGTAGCCCCAGGTGAAAATCTAAAGATCAGACTGAAGGGAATTGAAGAGGAAGAGATCCTTCCAGGATTTATTCTCTGTGATCCCAACAACCTGTGTCATTCTGGACGCACATTTGATGCCCAGGTAGAATAACTAGCATTTAATTGCTGTATAGATGTGTAAAAAGCATTAAAATATTTTGCCTGTGTTTCACAAGATCTAAACTTCAGTAGTTTGAATTTTCCAATCGGATTTCTTATTCACTATCGTATCTCTAAATTGACAATAACATATATGCCTAACACTCTGACATCATTAATTTTAGTTTTTAAAATATCATTTGTTTTGAATGTAACTTCTCAATTAAGTTTTAGATACCTATAATCATGAAAGCAAGATCTTGTCAGGCCAATTCTTCAATTTTATACATATGAAACAACTCAGTCACAAATTTTGTTTCTTTCACAAAAATTCGTTGTGTGTGTATTGTTCAACTATACATTTTAATATAGTTCTGTATTTGGTTGTCCTCTGCTCGTTTGTAATTGAAATGAGGAAAAATGCACTTACTTTTAATTGTTTTACAGATAGTGATAATTGAGCACAAATCCATTATCTGCCCGGGTTATAATGCTGTGCTGCACATCCACACCTGTATTGAAGAAGTTGAGATAACAGTAAGTGTCCTTTTAAGTTGTGAATACAGACAATTCATTTTTTGAGGTGAGGAGTTCTGTCATGACGTACATCTGTAGAAAAACTAATGCAGCAAAGCTCCAGCCTTGAATGGAATCTGTGGCCAGTACTGTAACAACCAAAAATGGCTGTAACTGTTAGCATAAGCCTTCTGAAAAGTGTGGTGAGTCATGATTGACTCTCTTATGCAGTACATCTTAGAAGAGGGTTTTTTATTTATTTATTTCTAAGTATTTTCTGTCTTAGACCACTTCAGTATATATAATAACCCTTATTTTAGCACTCGCAGCTATTAATTTTTTTTCTTACACAGGCCTTAATCTGCTTGGTAGACAAAAAAACAGGAGAAAAAAGTAAGACACGGCCCCGTTTTGTGAAACAAGATCAAGTATGCATTGCCCGTTTAAGGACAGCAGGAACTATCTGCCTTGAGACATTCAAAGATTTCCCTCAGATGGGTCGCTTTACCTTAAGAGATGAGGGTAAGACTGCTTGATCAACAGTTATTAACTGCTGCAAAAATACAGTTATTTGAAATAGGAGATCATGCATGGCAATGAGGTATTAAAATGCTGGTGTGTAGTGGAAATCACTATCTGGGTAACAATGGAAAAGTAATTGTAAGCAAATTGTTGTCATTGTGCAGAGTTCTTGTAGCAACAAAAACTGTGTTTTATTTGAGAGGAATAATGCACAGAAATGTGCACTGTGAAACAAAAGGTTGAATTTGAAAAATTACCAGCACTGTTTTCTTAATGCATCCTGGAATGTCCACCTACAACATGAATACCATAGTTACTCTATTTAAAGTTAGAAAAGATAAGGGGGGGTTGTATGTTGGACTTTAACTCATGCTCACCCTGGTAAAACTCGTAGATTTGTGGGACGTGTTTAAAATAAATTATCTTTAAAAGCCGTGAACAGATCTGGTAGAATGATTCAGCCTTAGATTCTCCTTAGATGAACACAGAGCAGCCTTTCCATGATCCACACTCTGTTCTTTACTGTGAGAATAGCAGTTTGATTATTTTTAAGATTTTATTGTGCTTTTAAAATACACTGGTGCTTTCATTCTACAATACAACAATTTATTCTCTGTATTATTTCTGGAGAGCCTGTGGGGAAGGTTTTCATGTTCTTAGACACACATTCTTTTCACAATATATGTAACTCTACTGTTTGTCTCATTGGTTTAGGAAAGACCATTGCAATTGGAAAAGTTCTGAAACTGGTTCCAGAGAAGGACTAAGCATTTTTCTCAATGACCCCCGCACAATACTGTGAGGAAAATCGACTCTGCAAAAGCCTACTTCACACCGCCTTCTTATTTTCTGCCCATTGATAAACTTCTCCCCATATTTTGCAAAGACAAATTTCACAGCAAAGGTCCACATTATGTCAGCTTTCTCATATTGAGAGCTCTGCTATGCCACTGTTGAATTTTCCCAAAAAGAATTTTTTTTTTCTCCCAAATTCTGCTTCCTTGGAAAGATTCGGCAATAGCTTTGTAAGTGATGTGGACATAATTGCCTATAATTATGAAAATCTAAAGGATTTTTAATGTTTAATTTCCCCCAGCATATATATTAAGACCTCTTTTTTTCCAGGCAGATCATTCAGAGTGTGCGAGTGTGTGTGCACATGTTACAAAGATGACTACCATGTTAATAAACTATTCAATTTGAAATCTTTTTCGGTATTTGAATTGCTTTTGAATAACGTTTTTTATCCGGATGTAACGCAGTTGCATTAGCTTTTTAACTTTCCGGTAACCTAGATATTTGGTTACTTGGACTTTTCTAAACTCCTCAGCCTCCCCACACACACAGTTTTAAATGAGGCAATTGGGCACTCAGCCAAGTTTGTATTAAAATAATTAGGTTTGCCCCTTCTTTGTTGAATGCATTCTTAAAATTAAAAAACATTCATGCAAATGTGGCACCTTCATTAGCTTTACATTTGTTAATATCTTCAGCAACTTTAGGTTGACTTAACATCATGACTAGACACAGTAAGTCAATTTTGAAGGCTAGAACTACATATTGTGTCTTTATAAAAATTCAGCATTATTAAATTCTTTACTGCAGAAAGTGCTAACAACCAGTAAATCAGTGAAACTTGCAAAAATAAGAGAATTTGTGGCAATAGTGCCTATTTAGTATTTATAAGAGCTGCATTTTGTGGGAGAACTGGGCCAATTAAAAAGTGCCAGTTATATAAGTTACTCAGTTCACTGTGTCTTTAATTTAGAGGGCTGGATAATCCTTGCTGTTTTAAAGATCAGTCTGAACTGAGAGGGAGAAAGACTATTTAAATCCCTAAGAGTTTGCACATACTGAAATATGGGAGGGTCAGAATCAAGCACAGTCTGTAAATTTTTGCATATCAAAAAGCAGTGTAAGCTTATGAGGACCAGTGAAGTTTTTCTTGAGAAATTAAAGCAAAACTGGTTCAAAATAAAGCTTACTCAGTACAACTTGAAGGAGCTGCATAATAAAACCCTATTTAGCTGCACTTTGAAAGTCTACAATTGCTATCCTGATTCTAACAATTAGGATGAAGGCTAACTGATTTGTTTTTTTCATTTCCCAGAGTATTAGTACTAAGTATTAAAGGGTATGTTCAGAGCTTCTTCAGAATGTCTTAAACTAAACATTTTCAGTTGTACAATTGTGGCGAGCCCATCTCCTCCCCCAAAAGTTTACAGTCTAGTGACTGTATCTGAATTCACAGATAACTCAAAACTGAAACAGATTTACCTTTTTTGGGTTTTTTTGGTTTTGTTTGTTTCTTTGTAACTGTGGAACTCCCATTCATTTCACTTACAGCTACATTGTATGGACAGAAGAAGTTATTGTCCTTCAGTTTCATATGACTACACTTGTAGCTACCGTAATGCATGGAATTTAAATAAATTTTATTATGTCTGCAAATCTCTGGGCTTTTATTTTTTTGGTAAATCAGAGTTTAAAAGTAACTTTTTTTTTTTCTACCGAGTGACCAAAACCCACAGTTCCTTGGATCTTAAACTAATGAAGACATTAAAAGCCAAGGAAACTTACTGTCCTGTTCATATTCTGGATTGACTTAAGATTTCCACATATCTGACTGCTTTCTTGAAGTAAGTTCATGGATTTGAAATTTGCAAAGACCATTATTGGGAATACTTAACAGTTAGATTCCTAAATTCTTAGAACTTTTTAAACTTTTTTTAGAAGCATTGAAATGCATCTCAAAACTACATGATGCTCCAGTAGAATTTTTCTACTTTTAGGCAAACTTAATGAGGGATTCTAAAACTTCATTATTTTGAGGCTGGACTGAGTATTTATTATTAAAGTGAAAAATCATCTGGTGGGTTGAAATAACAGTGGGTAGAAAGTCTGAGCATTTCCATTACTCATCCCATCTAGTGCATTTGATTACCACTACCATAAATCCAGTTAATGTCACCTTGTCTGTAAAGGGAGGCTAAGTTATTTCAAGTTCATTAACAGAATCTACATTATACAATTAAAGATATTGCTAACCTGTAGGAGGTTTTTATTTGGGTATAAAATATTTGCGTTCTGTACAGACATACTGGTACGAAAATGTAAGACACAAATTACACAAATTGGCTGCGTTTTGGGTAGAGGAGCTGAAAGTACATTATATTTGAATAGTCCTCAGATTACATCTCAACTTTTTCATTTCATCTCCATTCTACATTTTATTATTTTTACTATTATTGAGTGCATCTAAATCTAGATGAAGAAGAAAAAAAGATAATGTGGCTTTTTTGAAATAAATACTATTTGCTGATTCACTGATGTAATAAACTTTTTTAAATGACCATTTTGAATACTTCCTTTTGTGAAAATGTGGTATGCTGCTTTGAAGATGAAAAAAAAATAAAGGAGCTGTGCAACCACAACAGCTGAAGGGAAGGCAGGGGGTGGGGAGGGGGGGAAGGAAATAGAAGTTGGATTGAAGCTACAGGAACCCTAGGAGCAGTGCTAGTGTAATTCTGCTAGTGTATGATACTGGCAGAGTATTCCTGGGTCCTGGCATGGATGTAACTCATACAAGCAAAACTCTGAGCGTGTTTCTGCAAAAAGGAGGGATTTGGGGGTTCCCCCCCCCCCCCAGTATAATGGCATTTACCGCAGTCTCTATGTGCAGTATGGTACTGATGAGGATCACACCTGTTCTCCCTGATTGTTGGCCAAAGTTTGTAGTGTAGATATGGCTTAAGTGTATAGCCATGATATAACTTATAAAGACATAAATTATAATTCTATACATTAAGACCTTGTATGTCCTTGAACTGAAAGCCTTGGTATATGTAACAATAATTAAATGTTAAAAAAAAAAATCCGAATGTGCAGCAGTACTAATTATTTCACAACAGGAAAATAATTACTTTTTTCTGCAAGTTACAAGAAGTAAAGCACACTAAATGGAGGAATGGGTCCACCAATCAGTTGACTAACATTGCTATCAACTACCTACTTGAAACCATTCCAGCTACCTTGGTCATCTTTGCAGACAATTGGGAACTGATACGTAAATGTGATGGCACCCATTTCCTGAGACACTTACTCTGGTAGCAAATTGTATTCTTGAACAACAAGCTATTGATGATGGTGTAATAGCATTGTAAGAACAATGGCTGCTTTAAGGAGGTTTATCCACAGGGATGTTTGCTGGTCACAAATTTTATGCCCCTCTACAGATTTTTTTCAGTGGCATAAAAAGCCCAGCAAAAATTGCTCAATGAAGAACCTCTGGTTTAGACTATGGCACCAGTCCATATATTAAAAACAATGTTAATTATGAGAAATGTGGTTTTATAAGTGTTTATTACTGAATATTACCTAAGAAAAAAAGATTGTTTTGATGTCCCAAGTATTTGATTCTGTATTACTCTGGCTTTTTGGTTCTTAATGCAGACTGTTTAAATGATGATGTTAAAGCAGATGAAATGTACTCCAGACAAGACTGTTTTCTTCCTGAATTGATACTTAAAGGCTCTTACTTATTCTGCTGTTTTTGTATACACTATAGAGGATTTGGTAAAGAAAAATATACCAACAAAACTGGAGTTACTACTGAAGATTTTATATTGTGAACCTGTTTCTTTCCTCGTGTTTATTTTAATGCACTATAAACCTGATAAAATATTTCCTTTCCTCTGAAGAAATGCTAGAAAGGAGTCTAGTCTTAATATAAAATGGAAATTCATGCTAACAAACCCAAAATCTGTTGTGTGTACGTATAGCTCTTAATAACACATATCCTTTCATTGGTTCTCCTTCCCAAAAAGTCTCAACTTCCAATGTAAACTGGATTTTTCTACATGTCCCCTCAGTTACATACACCTAAAAAAGTCCACGTATTTCTGAATAAAAGAGATATGACAGACTAACTGTTGGATGAAAAAAGGTACTTGAGGCTGTGTTCCTGTCATCTGTTAAGCCTGTAGGACTGATGATAGGCAAAGGATTATAACAAGAAAACTTTGCAGCTTGTGTCACAAAGACGTGTGCCTCTGTTCTTCTGAGAAAGTAGTCTTTGAATAAGTGAATAACTTGCACTGTAAGCATCCAGCTATCTGACAGTTAATTAGATTATAGCTAGAGGCTTACACTAGGATTGCAAAGGAACACCATCCAAAGAAAACTAGTGCTTGAACTCCAGATCTAGCAGGGAGATTCTCTTCTGAGATCTCTTTTGTAAGGGACTTCTTACTCCTGGTTTAATTTCTGCATATTCTTTGTGCTAGTTTTGTTGCAAGAAGTACACTTACAGAGACCTGGGATTTTGATATCTGCGATCAAATAATCTGGAGGAACACAAGCCTGATGCTGCAACTTTGGGGATGCACACTAAGGGAATAATCTTAAACCTCAAAGACCTTTTTACAGCAGAAAGAATTGTTACTTGTACATTCCTTTTGCTAGGAGAAAGTATAATACTAGGGATATATAGAAACATCCTCTTAAATAAGTAATGAGGTAGAGTGGCTTGCAATTGTGTCATTTTAAATCTTAGCATTTAAATGTGTGACAAATGGCTTAAGGAAAAATACATACTTCCATAATTGGACAAAGTTAAATTGAGGACTATAGCAGAATATGTTTAGTGTACAGCAATAACACCGATGAAAGGAACAAACCTAATTTCCCTTGTGAGAGTAACTATTAATTTGTGAACTTGCTAAATTAAAAGCACACTCTTTATAGTTTATATTCATTGCAGGCTGTATTTCTTATCCAGAGATTAACATATTTTTCCAAGACAGCTCTATTAGCTATGTCAAACACCTTTCAAGAGAAAACAACCACACTAAGTCAGTTAAACCAAATCTAGTAAAATTTAGTCATGTCAGACTTAAAATGATGCAGAAAAATGTACTTGGATGAGACCGATGTGAAAAATTTGAATTTCAGTCACTAATAATAGTCTCTTTAATTTTATTCTATTAATGCTATGCTGGCCCAGTACAGTCAGGCTTCAGACATACTGTTCAATCACATCTTACAAAACTAGCCTGGCTTATTTTCAGAGAGATGTCCCAGTCATCTGTCTTTTTCCTGTTTTGTTTTAACATGTCACAATAATACATTGGTGTTTTATTAAAACATGGCTGCTCTAAAATATGCAAAGCCTATGCAGAGACAGGAGCAAGGCTAATACAATCATCAGATTATAAAACACCACAGCTAGTATCATACATAAGTTCTCCCAGGGCTGGGAAGATTTTAGTGAGTCTGCCCTATTTGGCTATTCCGTGTGTTCCTAGCCTTTCTGTAATTTCTCTACTCAATACTTCATACGACTACATAGCAGCAAGGGATAGCTTTTCTTTTTCCTAGCCAGTTTCATTTATTTTGTTCTTTTGTACATATCACAGAACAGAAAATTAAAACTTCCATTTTCCAGGATTTTTTTTTTCACTCTAAGTCTGGGGAAGTCTTGAAGCCATCAGTTATTCCACCGTTGCTCCATGAACACTACCAGCAGAATGTAAACATAAATCATTACATAAAGCAGCTTGTCAAGAGACTAGGGTATTTTAATTCCTTTCTCTTTGTACCGGCACACTGACAGAGCGACAAATTTTGTTGGAAGACATCTGATAGGAAGGAATAAAGCCGTAACTAGAAAGGCAAAGAGAAAGAAAAAACCTGAAGGAGAAGAGCGAATTACTAAGACTCCTAATTTCATGTGTATTTAACCCCTGGTTATGCATGGCTGCTTTGTCCAGGTAGCAGTTTACCTGTGTGAGGAATGCAGACAGCCCAAAGCTGCCAGGGTGCACGCAGCACTGTGAGAATGAGGCCAAAACAGTTCCAGCTAGATTTGATCTCAGAACAATGCACTTACCCAGTGTGGAACTGGATGGAGTAAGCATCCCACAATTAAGCTACTTTCATGTAGTCAGTCAATACATTTCTAAACTGAAACAGAGATGCAGCAGTTCTGCCTTTACTATTCACACATAAAGAAGAAATGGTTTGGCATGTGATAATCAGTGGTAGCCTCAACTGCAGCGACCCGGAAATAGTGGAGTTCAAGGTGCCAAGAGGTGTGTGAGGAAGATGAGTAGCAGAGTACAGCCCCTGGACTTCAGGAGACTTTGGTTTATTCAGAGAACTGGTAGGCAGGATTCCACACGAGGCAGCTCTGACGGGCAAAGTTGCTCAGGAAAGCTGGCAGCAGGTCTTTAAGGACAACCTCCTCCAATCATGAAAATAGTCCCTCCTGATACTCGTGAAAACAAGTAGATCTATCAGGAGACTGGCTTGGCCAAACAGCAAGCTTACAACAGTACTCCAGTGCAAAAAGACGGTAATGCAGGAGGTAAAATCAGGGACAGGCTGCAAAGAAGGAACCTAGAAACATTGCTCAGGCATGTAGGGATTGTCTTAAAATAAAAGCTCACCTACAGTTGAAATGGGCCAGGATGTCAAGGGCAGCAAGAGCTTCTACTCCTACAATAGTAGCAAAAGACCAAACAAAGACACATGGGATGGTTGCTAAGTGGGGCAGGTGATTTTGGGTCCAGTTGGGCTGCATTCAAGGGTGCTGAGAGCTGGCTGAAGTCAGAGCAGGAGTCTCATCTTTGAAAGGAAATTGAGGGAAGGACCCAATGACTGGAGAAAAGCAAACGTTGCCCAGCCTTCAGAAAACACCAAGAGGAGAATCTGAGAGCCACTGACCAGCCATGCTCACTTGGTCCCTGGGAAAATCATGGAACAAGTCCTCTTGGAATACACTTTTGGGCACATGAAGGAGGTGCTTGGGAACAACCAGCATGGATTGACCAACTGCATATCATCGTGACCAACCTGATTACTTTCTATGACAAAATTACTAGATCTGTAGATGAGGGGAAAGGAGTTGGTGGCATTCACCTCAACTTTAGCACAGCTTTCAACAGCCTCCCTCAATCTTCTTGTATCCTAAACATTATGGTCTGGATGGGTGGCCAAGTAGATGGCTAACAACTGGTTGGACAATGGGACTCTGAGGGCAGAGATAATGGCTTGTACTCTACCTGAAGGCCAATAACAAATGGAGTACTGCTGGGATTTATCCTGGGACATGTTCTATTTAATCTCTTTTATCAGTGCCCTGAAGCATGGTCACATCACGCTTGCAGATGACATCAAATATGGGGACAAATCAATACCCTTGAGGGCAGGGCTTATGTACAGAGGGACCTAGACAGGCTGGAGGGATTGGGCAACACAAACCTTTTGCTATTCACCAAAAGCAAATGTAAATCTGCATTTGGGAAGGAGCAGCCCCTTGCGACAACACTGGGGAATGACTGGCTGGGCAGCAGCTCTGCTGGAAAGGACCCTGCGGACAGCAGGCTAAACGTGAGCCACCTAGACATGTTCCCCGGAGGCAAAGGCGGCCCGCAGCATCCCGGCCCGGACCAATACAGCACCATCAACAGATCAAGGCGAGTACGACAAAACCTTTTTTTTTCACCGTGAGGACGCTCAGGCATAGGACCAGGTTGCCCAGGCAGGGGCTGCAGTCTCCCTCCCTGGAGGTCGTGCGGCCGCGCCTTGGTACAGCGCTGAGCAAGCCGGGCCGGCCCCCGGCGGGCGCTGCTGCCGCAGCAGGCGGCACTCAAGGCCTCCGCGGCTCTCGTCCGTGGTGGATCAGCCCGTGCACCTTCGACTCATCATAGAATCATAGTATGCTTTGGGTTGGAAGGGACCTTTAGAGGTCGTGTAGCCCAACCCCCCTGCCATGAGCAGAGACAGCTTTCACTAGATCAGGGTGCTCAGAGCCCCATCCAACCTGACCTGGAATGTTTCCAGGGTTGGGGCCTCCACCACCTCTCTGGGCAACCTGTTCCAGTGCTTCACCACCCTCATTGTAACAAATTTCTTTCTTATGTCTAGTCTAAATCTATTCTTCTTTAGTTTAAATCCATTATTCCTTGTCCTGTCACAACAGGCCTTGCTAAAAAAATTCTCCCCATCCCTCCTGTAGGCCCCCTTTAAGTACTGGAAGGCCGCAGCCTAGTGCAGCCTTCTCTTCTCCAGGCTGAACAACCCCAACTCCCTCAGCCTGGCCTCGCAGGAGAGGTGCTCCAGCCCTCGGATCATTTTTGTGGCCCTCCGGGGCGCCGCTGCCTCCCGAGGGACGGAGGCCCCGCAGCCGCTCTCCGCCGGCTCCGGGCCGCTCCCCGCCCGCCTACCGGGGCGAGGCTCCCGCCCCGGAAGTGCCCCGCCGTGCCCCGGAAGGCGGCCTGTGCGCAGGCGCGGGCTGCTGCACGTGGCGCCGGCGGGGACATGGCGAGCGGGCCGGAGCGTCTGGAGCGCGCCCAGGTACTGCGGGGCGGCGGGCTGGGAGCGCCGCCGGGCTCGGCCTCGGGCTCGGCCTCGGCCTCGGGCTCGGCTCTAACTGCGGCTGCTGCCGCTGTCGTGCCGTTGCAGGTGAAGAAGGCGGTGGAGGCCCTCCTGGCTTTCGCCAGAAGCAAGGCCAAGGGAGGCGCGCTGCTCCTCAACGAGAGCGAGAGCGTCCAGCTGCTGGTGACCGTCTGGAAGGTGCCGCGGGTGGCACAAGTCATCAAAATGTAAGAAATTCGCCCTCGGCCGTGTAGCTGCAGGGGGTGCTCGTGTCCCTTGGCTCGGAAAAGGGCACTCTGCTGATGCGGAGCCCACGGGGTTTGGCCGCCGCCGTCCTGCCCTGGCAGCTCCCGTGCCGTGAGCGAGAACTGTCGGGTCGGACCGCTGCTTCCCCCCCGCTTTCGCTGCAGCTGGCAGCTCGGCTGTGCCCGCTGTATGCACACAGAGAATACTCATTTTGTTGGTTGCCGCTTACAAGGTGTGTGCCTTTCAATCCTGAAGCTCCGGAAAAGAAATCAACCTCCTGTTTGTCTTAACCCACCACCAAATCGTTAGAAAGACCCCTTCTTCTTTCTTTTCATACCTCACACCGAATATGAATTATAAGGCTTCTTTACACTGCAGCTATGCTATATTGAGAAAATTTACATCTAGCTATCAGGGCCCCAGTACTGCACAGAATTGTCTAATGGCTGGATGCAGCCGTGGTGTAAAGAGAGGAGAATGGGTGCTCCCCCTCCTTCCAGGACCCGTGTGCTGACGGTTCCTGGCAGGACAGATGGATTCACCTCTGTATCTGACGGGAGCCATGGTATACGATTGTTTAACTTTTACAGTTCTCTGTGCTTTAAAAAGTATAGGTTCTGCTGAGAACGGTTAATAGTTAACAAAAAACAGAATCTAGATACGTAGCTTCCCCGTAGCACTTGTT
Source organism: Pelecanus crispus (assembly GCF_030463565.1). Taxonomy (NCBI): domain Eukaryota; kingdom Metazoa; phylum Chordata; class Aves; order Pelecaniformes; family Pelecanidae; genus Pelecanus; species Pelecanus crispus. The sequence continues at coordinate 11,452,360 of NC_134653.1, read as the reverse complement.
AAAGGGTAATGGTCTGTCAGTGTAGACCTAGTTCTGGAAAAAACTTCTTCTCTTAGATGTTCCCTGTCCATTTCCTGTTCTCATTGTAGACCACTGCCCCATGGCATTCGACCAGAAACAGCTGAGGTTTGCCTGTTCACAAAGGATGAGCCAAATTTATCAGCAGAGCAGACTGAAAATCTGTACAGGAAACTTCTAATCCAGAATGGGATCAGAAGTGTTAGCCAGGTAAGAGAGCTGTATGATGGTATAGTACAATACTGTCATTTCTTTCCTCTTGTACCAATGAAAAAGGAAAGTAGTTGTTGTTTTCTGCTGTTTAATATTCTGATCTCAATGGTTCTGAGTTAGTGATCTGCAGTAAGATTTTTCTGACTATTCAAACTATAATTATTCTAAATTTCAAAATTGACGCAGAATAATTTCTTGAATTTGAAACAGGATCTTTAGCAATCAGATGTAATTGCTAGATAAATGCTCAGATTTTAGTAAGTAAGCAACTGGAAAAACAATGTAAAAGAATATTTGATTTCTTTGCAGCTGGATTGGATCGTTTATGCTACTAGCAATAGAACTAGAAAATAATGTTATTGTTGTATTTAACCTTGCTTTAGATGTTACCATGCACTGAAGTTCTGTTTGGTGATTTGCAGTTACTATGCAAGAGATCCATATTGTTCGATTCTTAAAACAAAAAGTACTGTACCCTTTTTCTATTTATTTTCTTCAGCATTCTGAAATAATGCACCATGATAGACTATCAGTTATGCAAGTTAATTCTGTGCAGTTCTAAGAAGTATTCTAGACTGCGTTTTCAGCAGTGGGGACTAAACTGTTACTTGCATTGCAGATCATCTCATACAAAACTCTCAAAAAAGAGTATAAACTATTTGAAGCAAAGCGTCGCCTCCTGAGCAGATTTGATCTCTTTCTATCTGATGACCGAATTAGAAGGCTCTTGCCCTCACATATAGGAAAACACTTTTATGAAAGTAAAAAGTAGGTCTTTAAATTCTGTATATCCATTTTGCATTATCTTCTTTAAGATTAGACTCTTCTTGTTAAATTTTGGTTGGTTGTTTTGCGGGAGGGGGATTGGTTTGGGGTTTTTTGGTTGGGGTTTTGGTTTGGGTTGTTGGGTTTTTTTGTTTGGTTGGTTGGTTTGTTTTGGGTTTGGTTGGTTTGGTTTTTTTTTTTGAACTTTCCCCTCTTTCTTTTTTAGGGCACCTTTATCTGTAAACCTGAAAGCCAGAAATCTTGCTAAGGAACTGCAAAAACGTATCCAAGGGACTACACTCCCAGTTACCAACAAAGGGTGCTGTTAGTAAGTATGAGTAGATTAATACTTCACTTGAAGGACAGTTGTACCTCAACTGTAGGAATTTTAAGTGAGTTATTTTTATTCTATTAATATGTGAGTAAAAGAGGTTAAGGGTCACCATTCCAGATATGGGCCATTTTGAACCTTAACCTGTATAAAGAAATCAGTAGTTCTACTTGCTAAGAAGTTTTACTCTAAAGTTTTACTTTTTGTCTCTTTTCTGCTTACATCTGAGGAATTTCTAGGCAACTGTTGCTGTCAAACAGCATGTACAATCTTAGAAAATTATTAGTGTTAAATTAGATTAAAAAACCTTCCAAAATACTCCATTCTTGTAAGACTTTTTTCATTTATTGTGCATCTAAAATGGATCTAAATTGGTAATATGCTTAGTAATATAAGGCAGAAGTAGCATATCCCAATACAGAAAGGTTAATACAGGTAAATCTATTCTGACTGTTATTACAAAAGACTGCTGCAATAGCCAGCCATCCTTCATGGAAGTTAAGATAGTTGCAGGTAAGTGGGCTTTTTTCATTTCTAGGTATGCCTTGAAGTACCATGTAACAAGTAACTTGAAGTATGTTTATTTGCCCACATATAAATATTACTCTTCACTTCTTTCAGTACAGCACGTATAGGTCACACTGGAATGAAAGCTGACGAGATACTAGATAATATCATTGCAGCAGCTGAGGTGATTGCTAAGAAGTTACCAAAGGTACTGCTGATTGACTGCATTAAAGCCAAGTCAGTTCATAATTCAGCCTTGTTATTTTTACATAATCTACTGGTTTTGTTGTTGCAGAATTGGAAAAATGTAAAAATTCTTCACATCAAAACACTTAAATCAGTTGCGCTTCCGATTTTTTCTGCAAATATCTCCAACTTGGATGAGCTTGACAGACAGACATCTCTCGAAAAAAAAAAAGTAAAGGTAAAAAAAAAAATTCTTCAAACTTTCCATAAAAACAAATCAGAACAACTAGTTCTTTGGTTTCCTTTTATGCATTATAGTGTCTGGTGGGCTTCAACTTTTTAGCAGTCGATCCCAGGCATTTATGGCTGCAAATGTGTTAGGCGTCCTGACTCTGAGTGCTTCAAATACTCAGTAATACTAACAAAATCATGGGAACTCTGTGACAGGTTGTAAAGCAAACTGGAAATCAGTTAGTTAAGTGTTTCTAGTCCTAAACTGTAGGAAGCTGAGATTCATTCTTAGAACTTTTGCTTGTGTTGTTTATTCATATTTGCCTTCTGAAAATACACTTGTTAACTTTTACATGGATTCAGACTATGCATCCATTATTTGTTGGCTAATCAGTGGCATCTGAATAATTCCTAAGCTGACATATTTGTATATATGAGGAGGGGCTCACCTACTTTATAGAAAAATAAAATAATCAGCTATTCCTTTGTACTGAGTTCTGCTTATTATGTTCTTTTGTCTAAAATACATTTGGAGCATATGTATTCAACTTAAAGACTGTCATTGTGACATTATTGTTTACTTACAAGCTATTTATAATAAACTTCTGAAAGTAATGCATTTTTTCATATTTTACATATAGTCGACCAGTCCAGGTCTAATAAACAACAATATTTAAAATAATGTTGCTAGACTATCTTATTTTTAACCATATTAAAACTAATTATTGTACATTTAGAAATGTTATGGGGATTTGTCTGAGATGTACTTCCATTTAATTGTAGAAAGGAAAGAACAAGAAACCAAAGAAGGCAGCTAAAAAAAAGAAGTCAAGTCAGGTCACTTTGACGACTGAAATCAATGCTGCTGCTGCTCCCAAGGAGCTTGTGATAAAAGAAAAAGTAGAAGTAGTCCAAGAACCAGGTGATCATGATGATGAAGAAATTCCACAACTGGTGCCTGTGCAAACAACCAGCTTAACTGAGCTGAAGGTAATTGTTTAATAATATCGAGAAACTCACATTGCAGTTAAAACTAAAGATTTTGAACTGTTTAAATTGTTCATTGCTCCTTAGGGAACAGTGTGTGTTAACACACTTCAAGTGAACTGGATTTTTTGTGAATATATTGTGAAAGCAAGAGTTGAGTGTATGTGGAAGGGGATGCCTTGGGGAGATCGTTTGTTTGTTTGGGGTTTTTTTTTGGGTTTTGAGGGGGTTTTTTTTATTTTTTGGTTAACCCCTCTTACAGACAAAGGAAGCCGGTGGTTATTGTCCCTTTACGTATTTTTCTGAATAGCAGCAGTTTTGTCTAGGTCGAGTAACAAGCCTGAAGTCAGAAGAAAGGGTAAATGATTGAGAAACAGCTTAATACTTAATCAAGTAAATCATACAATTTTTAATTCAAAATTTCTTGTAAAATTAAATTTTAATGTATCATTTCCTGCCTGGAGTGCAAAACTTGAGGAAAAATAACGTTTTCTAGGATAGTAACACACAACATTAACAATCACATAATATAAATTGAGAGCTAGCAGCTTGCATGAAGTACTATACGGACTTACTGTTGCCAATACTCGAGACGATGTGGATCATGTCATTAGCATGTCTGCAAAACAACCAGACTGATAATACTGATGTTTAACAAATATCTAGGAAAGATATTTGGATGAATAAAACAATAATGCTTATAAATTCGACTTAGTTATGCTGCATTCATGATTGGAGCATATCCTTAAATTCTAATGATCTGCCTCTTCAGGGATGCCCAAACTAAAACTATGATTATGTGCAGACCCAACAAAAAAAATTCATACAGCTTGCTTCAAGCTGTTGTCACACAACAGGCCTAGATTAGCTCATGTGATGTGATTGCCGGAGCCCTATTTCCACAGACCTGGGACAGATACAGCTTGAATTGGGTTGTATCAATTGTTCTGATGAAAGCAGCCTTCTTTCATGCGGGCCATCTGGGAATATGTGATGAATTCTAGAGAATACCAGGCCTAGTGCACAAATAAGAGTGCAGTCAGTTTGTGTGTGTACAGCTGGACTGCAAACAGAGCTGATCTCTGTCCAATAAGCCTGGAAATGCAGCCAGAGGACTGTGGCTTAAAGCAGTGTCAGCAGAGGTCAGTGACTTGACTGGCCAAGAGGATCCTTGCATCTGTTAAATCTATTTACTTTCTTACTATTTTGTTTTTTTTTTTTCATTATTTTCATGATTTAGTTCCCTGTTTGATCCTCTGCTTACAGACTGAAATGTGAACAAATTATATGGGCTAGGGCACAATTCAATCGATAGAAAGCATTTGTCATTTATAATGGTTTTCATTGATCCTTCTTCTTGAAAAACAGTAAAGATGTTTCTTAGATCGAAGGGTAATTTTCTTGTGTGTCTTAAATACAGAAAATGGAACCAAGTTCAGAAAAAGGTGACAACCCAGGTGAGAAAATTAAAACACCCTTCGGTAAGAGAAAGAAACAACCTCTAGCTCTGGAGACTCCAAAAACAAAACATAAAGTTACAGAAGAGTGTGCAGACTTGCAGATGTCACCAAAACAGAAAAAAGCCAAGCAGTTCAGCATGCCAAAGGAAGCAATAAAAGAAAAAGAGATGAAAAAGACTCCCAAAAAGCCTGAAGCAAAGTCTTTTGCAATGCCCAAAGCTGGGGAATCAATACAGTCAGCCAAGAAGTCTTCAAAAACACCAAAGCAAACAACCAAGAAAGTGCGCAGGCCACAGTCAGCATGAATGTTGTGTGTTGTAACACATTTTATAGTCGTTCAGTGGTGTCTTTTTAGTAAACAAATATATTGATGAAGTAAAATACCTTCTTAAGAAAATCTTATCCAAGGAGCTTTTTTCACCAAGACCTGTAATGATTCATTTGTGTTTCCTTCTAACTGATGAGCTGGAACAAATAAACTCACGATCTTAGTTGGCTTTATTTCTTATCTTTTCCTGTCCCAAAGTAAAAGCAGTCCAGTTCTTTTAAGTGTCAAAGGTCAGGGAGGGGACTATTCCGGGGAAAAAAGGCTGAGAAATATTTTGTAAGTGACAACTTCCTGAAGTATAGGTTAGTATTAGAACAGACAAGAAGCATGTGTTCCAAGAGCAGCTATCTATTTAATGTAATTTAAAATGTGAAATAGCTGCTACCATTTTTTCTTAAACTGTTCAATATAATGAAAACAGGTTGACATCTATCAGTCTGATTCCAGATAAATATTTGATTTAGCAGCCTGATAACAAGCCAAACAATATATTTTTTAGCTGTTTTTACTTAAGGGTATTTGTGTGTTGAAAAAAAAAAAAGTACAGGCAATTTTGTCATGGTATGCTTTGACCATTTACACTTTATGACATCAAGCAAAACCTCATTACCTTCATTTTTGGGCTTTACTTCTGCTACCAGAACAATTGAAGGTATCCCTGCATGCTGGTCGCAATACTGTCGTTTTTTCCATGTGAAAAACACCAGAGGCTGTATGAATTTGGGGTGTGCCGGCTAAGTGAACCAGTCCCATAAAGGCATGAAAAATACGCACTGCAGAACTGAAAGGTTTTATATTTGGAATTTTGCAGAATAACCAAATTGTTGCTCTCTGTATGATTACTTCCCATCCTTCTCAGCGTGCAAATACAAGGCAGATTTGTGATGAAAAGTCCTAGTGGTAAAAATTTATTAGTATTTTATTCAAATCCAAATAGGGAAAAGGTCATAGAGACAAGAAGATTAATCAACAATATGTAACCAGCCTAATTTGCAGGGTTCAGAAAAACCTATCCCATATCAATAGATTTGCTACCTAGAAAGTAATTAGGTGCTAAATAAAAAGTGGTAAAAGAAACACTAAAGAGTATGAAAAGATTCTGCTTGATCTATGGTGTCAACTTTCTGTAACCATTACCTTTTGTTCTAGTCTACCATAAACATTTTTTAATCAAGAAACAAATTAATCTTAGTCAAAAAACCAAGTCTGACTCAATGATCCCCGTTAGATCCATGCTAACAAAAAGATCTGATCGTGTCCAAAAATAATCCCATCACTTTCTAGTCTGCACTGCAAAATACTACTTCTCTTCAATAATAGTAAAGTAAGAGAATAGATGCAGAACTCGCCTTCTTTCTGGAAATGTGTTTTTTGTATCTAATCATTCATGTTAAAATGTTTCTTAATTTGTAGATGTGCAGAAAATTATGAAGATTGTAACTTCTGTATGAGTAATTGATAGTGAACTGTACTAGCTTGTAGGTGCTGGAAAAACACATCCTTCACACTGAAAATGTTAGCAAGTATTGCCTTGAAATTCTGCAGCACCTTGAGCCAATTAGTCTTGCCTTTTCTTTGATAGCAGCACTGGAATTCATACAGCTGGGTAAGACATGTAAAGCATCTGATTGACACAGCTACAAACTAACCCATTAGGGAAAATGTATATATATATAAAAAATATACTAAATAGCAGAATTTGTTCCTTTTATGGTGCAGAGTATCAAGGATTAATAATAAGATGTAACATTGTTGATGTGATTTTTATTCCTATGAGTAACGTACTCTTATTAAAAATATATATATTTAGAATTCAGAAAATCAGTGGGTAATAATTTGATGTAGATGTCGCAGATCTTCACTTGGAGACATCTGCGGTAGTGCTCGGGAGCAGTAAGTTACCAATGTTACAGGGAGGTACATTTTTCAACTTCTTGGCAGTCTGTATGTATTGAAGATCAGTGTTGAATGATGGAGTTAAATTTGTTATGTTTATTCAGCAAACTATTTCTTAGTAACGTTTTTCTTGTTTAAGAGGGAAAACCTGTCACTTTGCTAATCAAGAAAGGAGGAAATATGAAAAACTAACATTCATTCAGGTTGAAGCTGTGCCTATTGCTGATGCATGACAGAATCAAATCAGGTGTAAAACACAGTTGTTTTCAATTAACTAATTTCAGCTAGCAAGCTGTAAGGACCAAATCACCACTTCATGTCCTTAGTATAAATGCTCTTGCAACAAAGATAACTGAATTTTCTGTGTTGGCAGAAGCAGCTAAGACAGAAAACACCTCCCTGAGGGCTGAGCTGCTTTAGCTCTGCAAGGCACGGTGGCGAGTATGAAGTTCACTCTCAAGTGAACAGCTGATGTGCAGTAGTCACATCTGAGCCTTTGTAAGGACATTTCTGGGAATGGCCATCAAGAGACTAAAGCAAATCCGGTATGTTTATGTAAAATTCTTATAGACCAGCGATTTTTATTCCTTTAATATTCATTCTCACTGACTTTAGAAATAGAAGGTGAAAGGTTTAATAGGCATCTGAATAATTACTTCAGGTACTATATCTTTGACCTTACAATCTTTATCTGATTTAAAAATTGAAGGTGGAAATAACAGAGGAATGAACTATAAAAGCCACTTATGGTATGGATAGTAAAATTATCAGTCTTATAATAAAGCTGTATTACCACAAGTTTTATCAGGAGCCCCATAATTCTGAATTTAAAAAGGGAACTTTAGTTAAATTCTTATGCAACATTTTCAACAGTACTATTTGTCCTTAGCTAAGGTTTTGGGTTTTTTTTTAATATAAAAAATCTGCCTGTTAACTTTTTCTCTATTAAGAGTGTAGAATAATATTTTAAAGTACAGAATTGTCAGGACATACCTAAGCTCTTGAAGCACTTCAAGAAATACAGCGCTTTCTTTATACGGCTCATGTATCCTTGCGTTAAATGCCTTGTGGAGACAGAGTAATAGCCAAAATTTTGGGCGGTGTCATTAATGTGAGCGAGTTCATGTCCTTTTTAGAAGTACTGAAAGCAGAGTGGCTATATGGAAGCTAGAAGGAAAGAGGAAGTTGATAACTTTCAAAATATCAACATTCTCATTAAAAAAAAGTATTCTGTTTTATTATTAAAATTTGCTGCAAGAGTTAAAACTAAACTTAATTGGATTAAGGACAAGCTTCTACAAGGAGTCTTTGCTTTTATTGGAAAGATACTTAATAAAGTTCCTACCAAAATATTTTCTCTAGTAGCACACAGTGTGGTGGTTTTGACTAGAATTGATTCTACATTGCTCATTTGTCCTCCATGTTTGTATTGAAGTGGGAACTAACTCATGTTCCTCACAGTGGGTAAACTGGAGTCAGGAAGCAAGCCTTTCAAAAGACTGCAGTAAGTATTACAAACTAAAACTACAGTGTAACAACTTAGTGCAGCTACCTTGAAACTTACTACTCACTGAAGTGCCTTTCTTTTCGCCCCAAAAAAGTCTGCTGAACTATACTCCTTTTGCAAGAAAAGAAAAATTTCAAAACTACGTTAACGTATACTCTGATTTATATGGCTGGGTGCTTTTTAAAAAAAGAATCAAATGGAGATATATTCCATGTGTTAGTAACTTCAACAGTGTCATGTTTTGAACAATATTGACCTCTTGCTGAAAAATGCATTTCCATAGACGGAAAAATAGGGCAGAAAAATACCATCTGTCTAGAAAAAACATAGACTAGTTTATGCCTGTAGGTGGTCTGTAAGCCTTCTGCCGCGCTTATAGTAATCACTATATTTGTATGCATGTTTGGTAGGACGAGGTAACTGTTGCGTCAAGAGGGCTTTGGAAGGTACCCAATTTATCGTTATAAGTCCGGTCGCGTTCAGTGCGTTGAACTATCACGATTACGGATGCACAAATAACGTAGGCACCTTTCGTCTAGTCGTGCTGCATGAACTACCATGGCCACACTTACAGCATCTGGTCGCGTTCAATGACAACTATCACGGCTAGACCAATAAATCAAAGCAATTTATTAAAGCAACAGACACACAGGTTCTTTGGATTACCAGTGATAAATTCACTGACTGCAAGGCACATGCGAATACTAAAGCATAGATAACACAGATGCATCAAAAGACATAAAAGCGACTCTATGGAGGTTTCTAAATTTCCTGGAGAGGCACTTGGTACAACCAAGTGTTAGATTCTTACCCAAAGGCGTCCCGATGGTGGGGAAGAGAGGCTCAGCCCGTCAACTGGTCCCAGAGGTCAGAGTAGCACACGATGGTATCTTCCCTAACATCCCCTCTCTCTTAGGCTAATTTATACTATTTTTTTGCCTTTCAGGTGGAGCTTGGGTGACTCTAGTCATACATACTTTGTTATAATTGGTGTAAAACTTTCTCGCTTCGCTTTAAAGGTATAGGCTTGGAAAAATTCAAAGCGCAGGCTCAGTGAGGAGTGGTCTCACCTTAGAGGCGGGTAGTTTCTGGGATGGAGGTGTGTTTTGGTATTATAATGATATTATAATGAGCCAAGTTTACCAAAAGGACAACATTTTGTCAAAATCATGACGGTTTGTTGGCTCAGGGTAACAAATGTGCAGCTTATCGGTGCCGTGGTACTCCTCCGAGATCCCATATTGCAGAGCTTGGCCGTGGTGTCTCCACACCACTCCACCATCTGGGCAACTCCTCTCAAAGCCAGTGCACCAGGCTCCCCTGGTGTTGCCGACATCTAAGGTTGCAGGCTTAGGGAACTTTCTGTGGAATAGATTCCTTGCGTATCAGCTGCATTTCACTCAGAAAGCTTCTTCAATGCTGTGCCTTTCCTAAAATCGTAAATCTAAGTTTAATGTCTAAGTCACCTCCAGCAATTACTCCACAGTAACTTACACTTTCAGATTAGCCCTTAAGTTCAGCATTACTGGGAAGAATAACAGCTAATAATAAAACAAATATCTGAATACTATCAAACCAAAGTCTTGGCAGGAGGGGTGCATAGAAGATAATAGAAACTTGTTCACAAACTCATTTTGTAGGAGTTAATTACATGTTGGGCCCCAGGGGGATGTAAGTTTGGTGTGCACAATAAGAATGCCACAGGGCTAGAACTATGACTTAACTCAAATTCTTTGGATAGAGCTATTTAAGATTATTAATACTGACTTCTGTTTAAAATTCCCTCAGTATTTGTTATTCTACTGTAATTAGATCTGCCTTCTCACCCTATCAATCTTCAGATTAAGCAAAATGGTCATGATTATTTCTTTTAGAGTTGTATATGATTATTAGAATTCCTATTGCTATCGGGCTAAGTATGTCATCCTAAAATTAGCTTGACTTCCCAAGAGCTATTCCCATTCTAATGGAAGAAACCCCCGCTAAACTAAGCAGGTATATGAACCTCACTCAAACATGGATAACTGGTACGTTATCTTCTTTCTCTTACACTTTTGAGAGGGACAAGGGTTAGGTTATTTAACACCATAACATGAGGCAGAAGTAGAACCATAGGTGTTTTATTAAAGCTAGGTTTAAACTTTAAAATCCAAAAGATACTTGAAAATAATCAGGAAGAATAGCAGTATAGGCTTTTTGGTACCATAGTTCTTCTCAAGACAGAAGTGGTATTAGGTCTCAAAGTGAAAGATATTTTATTGTTGAAGTACTTAGAATGATTCTAACTTTTTTGAGAGGATTTCAGCTTGTGATTTCCTAAGGACGTCTTTTATGGAATAATGTCAGTATTGCAGACAGTCACTAATGAAGAAGTGGCTTTACCTAATTTTGATTCGCAATGTTCAGCAGGAGCAACGATAAGTGAACCAAATGCTACGATAGGAATTTGGTCTGTAGTCTTATTATAGTAAACCAATAGCACTCACTGTCATTGGAGGAATAGTCTTCCTCAGTGGCATCGTTCTTGGCACACTGTACTTCCACATATATGTGGAAGCTGCATATGCTCTTAGACTTTCCATTGGCTTGATATTTCTAGTTACTGGAACAGCGTGGCTTACCCATCACTGAATAAACCATTAGATATAAGGGCCTCGTGAGAGTATGTGCAAGAGAGCCTACAGCTGAATATAGTTCTTGTGCTTCAGGACTTGGGAGTGTTAAAAGATACGTACCAGGTCACTAACTGACACAAGAGTGAACTGAAATCTGTATTTTGCCTTTTACATAACTGTTGTTACTCGCTGGATTTTTCACCTTGCATTCACAACTGGTTTCCTGCTTGTTAACCTGAAGTTGTATTCTAGCTACTCTTTTTAAGCCAGCCTCCTCAAGCACGTAGTTAAAGCAGCCTACGTGACTTTGCAGATGCACATTGTAACTGTCTTGCGCATCTCTGGTGCCTCCCAGTAGCTGCTTCCTCTTGCAGGCGTGGAGGCCTACGTGTGCGTTCATCTCAAGACCACCTTTTTTTGAAGCACCTCCCTTCCAGGGTGCCTGAGCAAACTAAGGCAAAGACCTTGCCCGCCTTCACAAGGTGATACTGCCTCGCCTAAACGTGTCCCGCCGTGTCTGTCTCGCCCAAGGAACGGCAGCAACCACCACTTGCAAGGGATGCCTCGCCTCCAAAACGCTGACGGCCACCACAGACCAATCTTCAACGCCTGCTCCCGCCACTCCCTTACGAAGCGGAGCAACGCCTGGTCTTCCAGAGCCGGCTGCGCCAGCCGCCGCGACGGGCCAGGGGCGGGAGGAAGGGGCCTGTCGGGGGACCCAACGCCGCTGGCGGCGAGAGCGCAGCTCTGGGAACGGGGCCGCGGCGAAGGAGGCGTCGGCCCCGCCGGGAGCGGCTCAAGGCAGGCGGGCTCCCGGCGGGGCGTGCGAGAGCCCCTCCGCGAGGGGGCGCAGGCGCGAGCGGCGGGGCGTGGCCTGGAGGCGCCCTCAGGTGCGGCGCCGCCCCCCCGCCGCGCCCCGCCTTCCCCTCAGGTGCGGGCGGCCCGAGGCGGCGCTGGCGCCGCTGCTGCCGCCGCTCCCCCGCGATGGCGGCCCCGGGCGGGCTGGGCCGCTGCGTGGCCGCCTTCTGGCTGGCGCTGGCCTTCGACGCGCTGGGCCTGGCGGTGCTGCTGGCCGGCGTGTTCGCCGACGTGGTGTTCTCCGACCTGCTCATCTACGCGGGCGGCATCGGCATCTTCCTCAGCCTCATCTGGTGGGTGTTCTGGTACGCGGGCAACCTGGAGGTGCCGCCGGAGGAGCTGCGCGACGACGTGGGGCTGGCGCCGCCCAAGGGCCGCGGGGACAGCCTGCTGCGGGGGCTGGTGCACGGCCTCAGCCTCCGCCTCTCCTCCGCCTTCGCTCCCGCACCGCGCTCCCGCGCTGCCGCCGCCGCCGCCGACCACGGCGACCTGGAGCTGCAGCGCGCCGGGGCCCCGCGGGGCCGCCCCGCCGACTCCGCAGCGGGTGAGAGCCGGGGCAGCCGCCCGGGCCGCGTCAGGCCGGTCCCGGGGCGTGCCAGCGTGCCGCGACGGGCCGCCGGCCGAGGGGGGCAGTGCCAGGGAAGCGGGGGGGACCTTAATTTTGTCTAGAACCTGAAAGAACTCTCTTACCTGAGATTCAACCAAAAACGTGTCGTGTTCAACCACTCCCTCACGGCTGACGCTGTTTTCCAAAAAAAAGAATGAAAAAGAGTTGTGAGGAATTGCTCTCAACTCAGGTGATAATAGAAACTGAGTGAGAGAGATGGCCCAAATTTGGTTAGGCAGGGAGGCCAGTTCCCGTAGATGTCGAAGCATGGAAAAGGCCAGCTGGAGTAAAGCCCAGCTTTACTAAATTTACTAAATGCCCGAGCGCGATGGAGTCGGCATGCGGAGAGCTTGCTGCGGGGTCTGTCAGATCGGAGCATAGAAGGTGTGCAGCTCTGAACCGATCCTGAACTCTTCTGACAGTAACTCTAAGTGCTGCCAGAAGTAAGTGTGGGGTAATGAAATGGCCATTACCTACTACCCGCATGTGGGGTAATGAAATGGCCATTGCCTACTACCCGCATGTGGGGTAATGAAATGGCCATTACCTACTACCCGCATGTGGGGTAATGAAATGGCCATTACCTACTACCCACTACTGTGAGGGGAAGCTCCCTCTTTAGCAACATGAAGTGCTGCTTTCTTGGGAGAACTACAACAAAAAGTGAAATGCTGACTTGTATTTAACTTAGCAGCAGAGTTGTAGCTAATACTTTGAAACTCATAAGTAGCTTAATTGTTGATTACGTTTGTCTCAAACCTCAGTTATCTGGAAAAGATGTGCGGCTATCCAATGTACAAAGAAAGAGTCTAGGTCCGACTTTGAAACATCATTGAAGGTTGTCAAGCCTTTCAAAATATCCCTAGTGTGTTCATTAGTATGGCGTGTTTGTTTAGGAAGAAAAGCAAGTTTAATGCCTTGAAAATGAAAAAAGAAAAGTCGGGCTTTCACTTCACTATGTAAAATCCTTTTCTGTAGGATTCTGTACAGTTCTGAAGGAACTGTAAGAACAATTTTGCACTGTCTGAACTATTCAAGGATTCTAAACATCTTGCAGTTCTGATTCACTGTGTACAAGGTCAGCTTTTTCTGCTGCTCCTTGAAACTAAATCTTGAAGCTGCTATTGGTTTGCAGAGAAGTTCATGTGGAAATAGTCGTCTTTCATGAAAGCCACAGAATTCTCTTGAGAGGAAGTTCTAACAGTAGGGAGATAGAATATAGATAACTATTGCTTAATAGAAAACTTGTAGGAGGTGGAAAAGAATAGTAGCAATACAACTTTAAGAGTTTTGTCACTGCTATTTAGTTTATTATTAACTGTATCTGCATTTAGAAAACAGGCTGTTGAAAATGAGTCACGCTCCTCTTTTTAGACTTCTTTTTTTCTGAAATGGGTTTAGAATTGACAGATAGAGATCCATATTTGCAGGCAAGAAATTACACTTGTAAATTACTATGCCTAACCTTTTTTATCTAAAGATTATGGCAACTATAGCTATTGAGTTCAGTAGATAATATACTACATCTGTAGATGGTCCTATTTTCAATATGCATACACAGATGTATATTTTGTTGTAATGAACTTCTAGTAGTGAAAGTTGTCCACTATTTTTAAATATACTGATTTTAATTAGAAATAATCCATGGTTTATTATTTCCTGTAGAGGCAGATATATAGAGTGCTTTATTACAAGTTCTCCCAAGTAAACAGTAGCTACTAATGCTACAGTAAATGAACTTGGGTACAATTGCATTAGTAACTGTAATGCAGAAGGAATGAAAACAGAGGGAGTGTATAAGAGTTATGCTACACATTGTAACATAAACTCTATGATTTTAACTTTCAAGGTAGAATAAAGGATAACAAACGGTTGTACCTCCAAAGATAATTCAGGGTTCCCTTTTGAAGTAAGTTTATCTGAAGTACTTAGTATCTCCTCACAAACAACTGTCTGACTCGGATCATCCCTTACTGATAGACCCAATCCTCTCCCTATCTGGAGATATTTATGAACTTAACTAAACGGGTTAAACATGTTTGGGCAGATATTCTCGGGAGAGAGGAGGGGAAAAAACACCACCACCGGGGGCGGGGGGAAGAACACCAAAAAAAACCCCAAACCAACAAAAAAAACCCAAAACCCTGCACCATACTGGCCATTAGAAAAGCCATTAACTTCAGATTTCTCCTAACATTTAACATTTAAAAAAAAAAAAAAAAGTGCAAGTGTTTGGAAAAGTAACTGTTGCCTTAATAAGGAAGTTTGTTTGTTACAGAAACTGTTTATGCATTTTTTGAATGCCACTTCGATAATTTTCTGGTTCTTGCCATTAATAACTTTTTGAGGTAATTAATGGAATATTGCTGTTCCAATTTCCTATCTTAAAAATCATATAGTAGAAGTGAATGAGAAGGGTGAGAATTCTTAAGATATGGAATAAATTCTATTAAAGGAATAACAAGTAGATTAGGATCCTTGAGCCTGAAAAGAGATGCAGAGTATAAAATATCCTAGAGGTCTATACAGTTATAAGTGGTACGGAAAAGGTACATAGGGAACAAAGCAGGAATCAATGAGTTATGTGCTATGTAACTGAAGTGTGGGATTATTTGACATGGGACAGTGTGACAGATAAAAATTTACTGATTCACAAAGCCAGAGGAAACAACAGAAGAGGTGCAAAGCTAATATATTTGGCTCAGGAAGACCTGGGGCAGTAAGTGGCAGTTGAGCTAATATCCTGAGGAGATGTTACTTGCATGCTGTATACTTATGCCTTTATTGAGACATCCACACTTGGTCACCATCAGAGATGGGCTGTGGACTTGATGGGTCTTTTATTTGGGTCCCAGCTGGCTGTTAAACATGAGGAAAAATACTTTTAAGACTGACTTCAAATAATAGTTTAGAATTTTATGTGACTATTTGTTCTAAGACTATTTTGGAGTAACCTTTTCTTAATGTATTATCTTCAGGATCTGTTGAAGACACAACTACTGAAGTTACTGCCTCTAAAAGTGGAGGAAGTGCTGCAAGTTATGGAAAGAGAATTCCCTACTCAATGCAATAGGATTCTCTCATTATGGAATAATCTCTCCAACCACTGCAGACTCTGTATAGAGTGGATACATAGAGCCATACCTCTGCCAAACACACTTATTTCAGTGTCGGACTGGATAGTTTTTTTGCGGGTTTTTTTTCACCATTTCAAAACATAACTTAGATCTCTTAAGAAGTGAGAACTAAAAAAGAAACAAACTGATTCACAGAAAAATCACTGCAGCATGTAATATAATTTTTTTTTTTTTTTTTTTTACTTTTAATAACCTGAGAATGTTTGGATAAAAAGCTCTTGCACAATGAAAAGCTCTTGCACTGTTTTACCAAGGTCTGGAAAGTAACTTACTGTGAATTTTTATGATGCCAGTGCAATACTTTTGTTGTAAGGGTGCTTTTAAAATATCTATTTTAAACTATTGATGCAAAGTTGCAAATGTAGTAGCAGTTGTTTATAGTGTAAATACACAATTTATAGTGACTCTTGTAAAGTTTCATCATTATTTTGGAATAACTTGGAATTTGAGATTTTATAAGTAGACAAGTAAAAATAGTGATGTTGGCATACCAGTACATTCTTCATAGTTGCAAATGATGTAACCTTATGACTCTAAGAAGAGGCATTTTTAGTTCAGTGATGTTGGGAATTATTTTCCTAATGCTGAAGCATTGGGGAGGAAGGACACTACCAACCCCACCCCCCCGTTGATTAACAAATACTCCAATCTTTATAAAATATTAACAAATTTACATTTAGATGTAACTGAGAAGTAGCACCTGGGAAAAGATTTATATAAAAGTTAATGATACCTGAAATTCTTGTGTGGAGAAATTCCTCATGAGTTCCTCTGTTTTTGAACTAACACTAAGAGCCCACCATTAGCAAATAAGGGTAGGTCTTAAAATTTTAACGTACAGTTGGTTTTATGCCACACCTTATCGAATACTAGAGGTGGATTTAAAGAAAACGTTTACTAAGAATACTGTGGCTGTACTTCCTTGTGAACTCTTGAAATGTCTTTCAATGTTCTCTTGTAAATTACTGGAGTAACTTCTTACTTTTCTGTGCATGTTCTATTTTTTAAATGTTTTCCAAATGCTCTCAGTTTTTCAACAAGGTTAGACGAACACTGAACTTGAAGGTCTGTAATGTAATTTTGTCTTCACTAGCTGCAGTTTTTAGGAGGTCTGTGCAATTGTTTCCTCCTTTTAGAGGAACTGCAATGTGACACCACTGTGTTGTTACAATGGTCTGATTAAAAAAAAAAAAAAGCGCCAAACTCTTCCTTTAAAACCTATAGATGACTGTTTCAGTGTCACTTCAACAATTTTTTTTCGTTTCATTGTTTTGAACAGAGAATTGCTTTTTCCGATTCTCCACAGTTTCAATTGTAAATTGAATTATGAGATGTAATAAGTGGAATGATTAGTAGCAGCTATGAATTAAGCCAGAACTTTTGTGTGCAGCCATTCACATACTTAGTCTGGTGAAAATTTTTTTTTTTCTGATCTAGTGTTGCATTCGTAATTACCAGAGTGAATTGGGCAGGGCTTTGCATTCACTGTAGATTACAATGTAATTAATCTTAAATCCGATATCAATACTTCATGATTGTTGCATAAGATGGTAGCTAGAATGCTGTTGGCTGTTGCAACTTCACTCAAAAATTGCATGGGATTCAAACATTTACAATTATGAACAGTATGTATGTTTTAAAAATTAAATATAGGAGCTGACACATCAGTAAAGGAGGATGTTAATCATAGAGAAGTGCTAGAATGTTACTAGTATGGTGTGTCTAAACAATGAGATAAAAAGTACTTGCTGTGGAGCAATGATAACTATTGTAAGCGGTGGTCCTTTCTTTTTGAAAATGTAAACCAGTTACCTTTTCACGCAATCTATTTGCCTTCTAAATAAGAAAGGCTAATAATAAATAGAAACTGGCAACTGAATTATTAGCAGTTAAACATTAACAAATATTTAACACTATTGTAGTCTCCTGGTATCCTTATCAGTTGTAGCTCAATGCAGCACAAAGTCCATTCAAAGAATTTCTATGTTGTTGATTGGAAAGAAGCACTTGTACATGTTTAGGACTGCTTGCAGTTCCATGAACGCAGAGTTTTCCATCTAAAGCTAGAATTCCTTTAAGATGTAAAGGACAGTCCTATGCACTCCATTTAAAAACATAGCCAAAATCACAAAGAATCAAATTCTGGTTATGGGAGTATGATTATACAAGAGTGTGTTTTGTAGCTGGTTAAGCGTTAAAACTAGCTCAAAACAGCATCCTATATTCCACTAAAGACACCAAGCCTCTAACTTGTAACTATGTAGAACGATTAAATGCTTGTTGTTAGACTCCCTTGATGTGGCCTATATCGAAAGAAAGTTTTAATGTGGTATATATGTTTTACTTTTCTTCAATGGGAACATCCTCTGCAGGGAGAAATTAAATTATTAGTAAATTCTATAAAAATCTGTTGGATGTGACTTCTGGGGAGTTGCTGGAAGAGATAATTATTGCAGTAGCAGCTTGTGCAGAGAGTAAGTAAATATGCACAGCTGGTTAAGAGGGCTAAGGTCAAATAATGTCATCTGTTGCTGTAAGTATTTACGTGAATTGGAGAAGTAAACATTACATATTCAACTGAATTAAAAAAAAATGTTTTGAGCAGATTGAACATCACTGAAGAACTACACATAAAATGCATGTTTCCATTGATACTTACCCAGGTTGCGCTAAAAGTTATTGAAGGCTTTTATGTATTTAACGTGTAATTCCTTTTCAGTTATATGATGTCCAAGCTGCTACATCCTTTAATATAGTCAGCTGGTGTGTTTAAAAAAAAAAAAGGCAAGCCATTGCCTTTAAAGCATTGCAAGTAATGATTTTCTCAACAGTAGTATCTGTGTGGGTGTGTATACACGCAATGCTTTGAGAGAAAAAGCAGTTACCAGTTCAGAGACAGAAAAGACCGTAACACGTTTTATTTAGAGTATTTAATGAATGACATCGCTACCAGCGATGTGCTTTAACACAGACCTAGCCTGGGCGGAGAGGATGAAAGCAGCCAGACACCTTGCTCTGCCTCCCTCGCTGTGCCTCTGTTGCAGCCATGCCGCACTGCTTCCCGCGGTCCAGCTGCCCTGTTCAGCCTGGACGCTGAGCCCTCCTTGCCCCCAGCGGGCTGCCTGGGCCCTCTGGCTTTCCCCTCCAGGCTGCAGCTCGGCCGCGCCGGTCTGGGGGAGGCGGCGGCCGGGCCCCGCTCCCGAGGCAGCTGCGGGGCCGGGTCCGGCGGCGCTTGCCTGCACAGGGCCGTCAATTCTGATCGCTCCATCGCGACGCTGCGGTGCGATCTGGAACTCCGCTTCCCCGGGACGTGCCGAACGCCGGCGCTGCCCTCCGAAACCCGCCGCCCGGGAGTGCGGGCTGTGTGTGCCGCTACCGGGCGAGCGCTATCGTTACCCCCCCAGGGGTCAATGTTAAAACCGAAACGGTGGCGCCGGTGGAGCTTTCCGCCGCTGCTGCCCGGCCTCATCCCCGCCGCGCACCGGGGCGGAGAGCGCCCGTTCCGTGCCCCCGCCCGGCGCCCTGGGTCCGCCCGCACCGCAGACGGCAGGGCCAGAGCGGCCGCGGCCCTTCCCGCCGCGCCTCTCTATGGTGCGGGGGGGAGGAGCACTGCCCGCTTCCGGCGGGCGAGCGCCCTTTCCGCCCGGCTGCGGCATGTGGCGGCGCGGGCGGGCGGCGCGCGAGGGGCGCGGCGCGCGGCGACGCCTGCCCCGCTAGCGGGGCGCGCGCTGCCGCCACCGTAAGGCAAGGCGGGGCAGCGGGGGGGCCTCGGGGGGGCCGGCGGGGGGCGGGGGCTCCTGCGCGTCCCCCGAGGAGAGGGGCGCGTCCCCCGGCGGGGCCCGCCGGGCGGGCCGGGCTCCTGAGGGCGGGCGGTGGGGGTGAGGCCGAGGCCCGCGGGCGCTCACGGCGGCTTCGCCTTCCCTCAGGCGCGGGGCCGCGACCATGCTGGGAGGGGACGAGTTCATCAGCTCCCCGCCCAGGAAGACGGTGCGGTTCGGGGGGACTCTGACGGATATCTTGCTGAAGTACGAAAAGGTGAGTGCGGCCCTGCTCCGCCGGCCGTCGCGGCTCGCCCCGGGCGGCTCCTCACCTTCCAGGCTGCGCGCGTTGCCGGTGCGCTGGCTCCTGGGCTGGGATTGCAATGCGAAGGCTCGTTCCGCCGTGCACAAGGCTGTGTCTGAAGGCTTAGGGAAAAAACCCTGAAGGCGGCTGAGTGCTGTATGCGTGTGCCAGGCGGTATTGCTGTGCAAGTGAAAAAATTTCCCCCGTGAGTCAACCCGAGTGACGTCCTGTAAAGTCTGGCTTACGCCAAAGGGTGCAAAGTGATCACAACGGTATCTACAGTGAGAGCAGCTAAAAATGACCCTGCAGCTTCAGTTGTCTTTCAGGGACGGCATTCTGTTACTGCTGCTTCAGCCCTCCTTGAGATTTTTTGCTTACTTGTGTTCTTCATGTTACTGTTAAACAATACTAGGTTGTTCAGATACATTGATGAAACTTGTATTTTTTTCTGGAAAAAAACATAAGTGTTATTTACTTATTTTTCTTTCCCTTGCTAGGGTGAGACCACAGATTTTGAGTTGTTGAAGCATCAGCTGTCAGATCCAGACATAAAGGTAAGAGCCTTGGTAGTCAGGGGCCTGACGATTTAAAGTTCAGCTGTCTGAGTGTAATTATCAGACAAGTCATTCTGGTGCTTACCCAAATCCTTTGCTTTAAATATTTAGCTGCATTTAACAGCTTTTTGCTTTGTGGAAACTACTGGGATTAAAACTCAAAATGAAAAAAAAAAAAGCAATTGTCTCTTTCTATGTATATGTGTCTTATATGCAGAAACTTGATAAATGATACCTCATGCTCATAGGCTTTTTGCTCTAGAGTGAGGAACTTTTTGCTTTATCATGGGGTCTTTCTTTGTTCCAGATAAGCATCAGTGACATAGAAAGGCAGTGTCTTTACTTCTGTAGATCAAACTATGGTTTCTGACTTTTGCAGCCTTTAAGTTGCATGAATTTTTACCTTCTCCTGTGCTCACTTAAAAACTTGTTTAATCAAGTAGTAAGATACATATGCATGTAGTAGCTACACCCAGAAGTATTGTTTCACAGCTCTTCTGTATAGCTGTGACTACCCACCACATTTGCTGTCTTTCTTTTTCCTTTTTGTTTTTCTTTTTTTCCTTTTAATTAAGCCACAAAGCTGTGAGAAGAATGCTGCAGGAAGCATGCTGTATTGAGTTCCTTTTCTCTCTAAAGAGGACATTTTGTTAAATACTTTGTTTTTAGCAGGCCTTTTGGAGGGTACAGGCAAAATCAGTGTAAAATTTTCTATGTAGGTTTGCTACTGTTTCAGTATCTCTCTTATTTCAAGACTTGAATGTTCCTTCTGCTTAAACTAGAGCAAAAAGAAAAGAAAATTAAGATTGAATGCCATTTCTTTTAAATATGTTCTATGTGAGTGAGGTTTGCATGCCTTGCTCAGTCTGTAGCTTAAGCCTTCCAGGCAGGCTGTTGGTTTAGGAGTTGGTTTGCATTTATTCTTGCATTCAGGAACTTCCATTGGT
Organism: Pelecanus crispus; assembly: GCF_030463565.1. Classification (NCBI taxonomy): domain Eukaryota; kingdom Metazoa; phylum Chordata; class Aves; order Pelecaniformes; family Pelecanidae; genus Pelecanus; species Pelecanus crispus. Next base: position 11,431,151 of record NC_134653.1, on the reverse strand, counting down.
GAGGACACATACTTAAAGAAATTCCTTGCCTGTTGATGTGAAAATAATTATCTGTCTTTGACTTTTTATTTTAAGGTTTTAGTTATTTTCTGGTAATAGGTAATACTGTTTATTGGAGTAGTTACCTATTTTTTTTTCTGCTTATTTTAAGGATGCCCAGATCCTTAATTGGCTGCATGAATTTCGAGCTTCTGTTGCATATTTGACCAAAGAGCTTGAGCAACTGGTCAGCATTTTGCTGGTAAGTACCCGTTTTTTATATGGGAAGATTAAGAGTTTAGTACTCGCAAGATTTTTCTTTGACACCTGGGTCTTTGTTTACTTTCAGAAGCTGCCATGGTTGAGAAGAAGCCGGGAGGTAGTGGAAGAGTATCTGGGGTTTCTTGGCAATCTAGTGTCAGCACAAACTGTCCATCTTAGGCCATGCCTCCGGATGATTGTATCACAGTTTGTCCCCCGTAAGTTACTTTTCTCTTAATCTTCTTTGTTTGCATATCAAAATGTCTTTCCTAGATAAATTCTGTATAAATATAATGCATGACACAATTAATTATTGGGTTGGGTTTTCTTGCAGTTGATTACTTTCTTACCTTGAATGGTTGAATTGTGACACAGATAGTTTTCTGTACCTAGATTTTAGAAGGCATATTCTAGTGGCTAATACAGACCCCATTTATGAAGATGTCTTGGAAAGGGATGAACCATATAATGTTGTTATTACTAAAACTGGAAAGCTGCAGTGAGGATTATGTCAAGAACCTCCTGGTTCTGTGAATGAAACAGGTTTTTTTGATGAGCTTCTGCTTATTTTAGAAAGTCTTCTGGGTAATTTTGATGCTTTAGTTCTGATGAAGACTGTCGTCCAGTGTGTTTGATTTGGCATTGAAACCGTTACCTGTAAGGTTTGTACAGTTTTGATATAATAATCTCACTTTTTGCTAGCTCGAATAACCATCAGAGAAGATGATGTGGATATTTCAGATTCTGATGATGATGATGAAAGTGAGTATAAAGGAAGCATGGCTTATATATGCTGCTGTAATACCTTTACTAAAGAAGTATACAGTGCATGTTGCTCCTTTTTTACAAAATTAATTTAGCTGGGTTAATGTCAAATATTAAGAAACAGTACATCCTTAAATTCCCAAGTCAAACACTTTCTTGTACTCAAATCAGTGGTGTGGTGACCTGTTCCTTGTTACTTTCGAAATACTCCTGTTGGTACAGTATCTTTAGGAATAAGGCTGAATGCATAGGAAAACATTCCTTGTCTTAGATTGTTTCAAAGCCAAATAAAAGGTAGGAGTTGTTTGTTTTACATTTTATTTACCTCAGTAAAACTAGGTAGTTTGGGGGATTCTTGAGTCTTTTTTTGTTGTCTGCCTGTGATAAGTTCAAATACACTTGATACTTTTAACAAACATGCCGCATAAATTAGTGTGGTTATTGATAAGGCAAACAGGTAGCTAAATGTATTTCGAGAACTTCCTGGTTTTTTATCTTGAATGCTGGAATAAATTTCAGTTCTGATTGTGATGACCCCGCTACTCTTTCGCTGTTCACTTGTGACACTGTTTGGATAAAAAAAAGCTTGTTATGGAAGCCTAATTATCTATTTGTTTTACTCTTGTGAAAATGAGGCATAATGTTCAGATAGATTTTATTTAGTTACAGACTTGGATTTAACATATATTCTAAATACTTGTGTATTGTGGGATAAATTTTGGATTCCAAGTTTAGTGTTCAGTATGAGAGCACGTAACAACAATACCTGGCCTTGGGGCTGGCAGTGCATTTAAGGTTTATTGATTGTGATGCCATGAATTTTATCTGGAATTATTTTTCATGCTTATTTTGGTAGTAAGGCAGTTCAACTTTAAAAAACAACCAAACGCCTAGCATTTTGGCAAATGCAGTTTCCTTGGGAATCTTTAAAACAATTAGTTGATACAAACTGGTTTTGCTGGATCCTGATTTAGTTTTCTGTAACCAAATGCATGAGAGTACTTTTTTCTTTCTCTAGACCTTTCTGAAAACTTTAATACATGCCATAGAGCATTGCAAACCGTTGCAAGATACGTTCCTTCGTAAGTATATAATCCTGTGGTTTTTGTGTGCCCTTTCCTTGCAGATTTAAAGCTTGTGAACTGATGAATTGGGGTTTTTTTTCTTCTTTTAATTGGAAGTATAGTACTTGGTTTCATTGCATGATTTTTCCTCATATTCACTAATTGGTGGAATGCTGTATCCAGTCATTATGAAACTTCCATAGACATCAGCAGCTGAAAATCCAGATAATGGAAATAGGAAGCAGGGAAAGTCATGTTTATAGCACCGTATTTGAAGTGGCTTCTAACAAGTCCACAGTGAAAGTTTGCCACTTCTTAACTGTTCTGTGATCCTTTTTTACAATTACTTACCTTAAAATAAAGTTACTGTGAAATAAGCTTATTCTAGTCTGTCTTTAGAGTGCTGGAGCTTCAATATTTGCTCTCGTATTAACCTGTAACTTTTGGTTGGTTTGTTTCGGGGATTTTTTTTGTTTGTTTAAATTGTAGGACACCACAGTTTCTCATGCCGATACTTGTGGAAAACTTTCCTTTCATTAATAAATCGGAAAGGACTCTGGTAAGAGCTTGAATATTTTTGTTTATTTGTTCACTTGTTTTTTAATGTATAAGTATAATCTATAGTATGACAACTGATTTGGTAGTGTTGAATGCGGATTTTTGTTTAAGATGTTTGTGTGGGTTTTTTTTTAATATATATATATATATAGGTGTGTCTTTTTAGTATAAGGTTGTCTAAGCATACTTAAGTTCCTTGTGCATAAGCATTATGCTAGTCTTTAATGACATAACTGCATATCTTTTCCACAGGATTGCTTTCTTAATCAATGCACAAGATGGACCTCTTTGACGATGAATCTCAGGGTTGTATAGTAAGGAGACGGTAGGATACCTGTCTCATTTGTTGTCAAAAATGGAAAGTATTTATCAGAAGAACAGGGGATTTGATAAGCAGAGAGAAAGCAATGGATGATATAGATGAAATCCAAGTTGCCAGTAGTGTAGGGTGTTAAGTTGTTTTATTACATCTTTGGTATAGTGGTGAAAAACAAGCTGGAAACTTTTGATGGGTTACAGCTCTTGTGTGATCTTTGTATTTGCTTGTTCCAACTTGATATGTTGGCACTTTATTTTACAGAAAGGCAAGAGTCCTGCTCCACCAGCCGAGTTCAGTTGGAGCTGTGTTTCAAACTTATAAGTGCTGAAGAACCCCCGAAGTTCTTTGTATACCTTGCTAGTTTGGGTTTTTTGTTTGGTTGGTTGTGTTTTTTTTAAATCCAAATAATGTTGGGCACCAGTTCCCTATCTGTAAAATGAGGGGGATAATAGCTCGTACATGGTGTTAGAGAAGAATTTTTATTTGTTTGTTTATTTAGCAGCTCAGTGAGGAGCAAGTTGTGAAGAAATTCATAACTGTGTTTTCAGGGCAAGGTTTGAGTGAAGTGTAATAAAAATATGGTCCATGCATTGTTTTTAAATATTTCCAATTTATACATTCTCATTAAACTATCCATTTAATGTACTGAGTGAGCCAAATGGCCTGTGGAAAAATCATATGTGCTCATGTAATTAAAGGTTATTATAATGCATATTCACAAAGAGACTATGGTGCACTTAAATGTGGCACTTTACCTAAATTTATGTATTGACTTGACAGTTTTGCTATATGAAAGTTGCAATGTTGTGTTTTGTACATACGTGTGTATACATGGGTGGGCACATGTGCACTTGTCTGTTAACCTGTTTGAATTACAATCAGAACGACTCTGAGGAGACTTACCTGTGGAATTTAGAATTGTTGTCACTATATTATAATAACCGGAAATGAAGATGTATTTAGTCTCACTTTAAACAGTTCTGCTGGATCTGGTTCTAGATGTAGTGAGGAATATGCTTGTTGTTTTTAATTTTCCTAGAGAAAGTTTAGACATAAACTCCTATGGAAATGAATAACTCTTCTTATAGAATATTTATACTCATTCTGTCTACAGATAATTGGATAAATTTGCATGGAAATAGTAGATTAAGAAGTTAATAATAACACAGCTTAGCAATTGAAAGTTGATGTTAGGCTTACACATTAACTTATTCTAGATTGAATACAGTCTGTTTAAACCTGTTTCTGGCTCTTTAGATAACAAATTAAGAAGCTTGTTTTCTAAAAATCCTTGGCAGAAATGAGACTTTCTGTTAACATTATTATAGATATCAATTAATTTTGTATTATAGGAATGTTATGTTCATAACCTGCTACGAGTTACAGTGTACCTTCCAACTCTGAGGCTTCAAATTCTGGAGCTTATTATTGAAAAGCTGTTAAAGTTGGACGTAAGTTTGCTCTACATCATCTTTTAAGGAAGCTTGGTGTTAAAATACACAAAGTGAGAAATTAAATATGCTTCGGTATTAAGTGCAACAAAAAATATGTTGCAGTAGCGTTCACGATCATGAGTATAAAACCAACCAAATTTGCACTCCATTCCCAGTCTCAAGATGTTCTCACACCTGCGGGTAACTATGATGTATACTGTTATACCCTGCATGGAATCTCCATGGCAGAATCAAAATAACTGTTTCATGGTGATCAGTGCTGATGTGCAGAGAACTTGCTTCTCTTTGTTTGGTTGATTTGTTTTATCATCCCTTTGAAGTAAAAGGATTTACAGTCTTAAAGACAGGAGGAGTACCATTGTAAATGATCAAGGCTTTTTATTTTGGAGAACCTCAGCACGTAACAGTCTGGGGAAAGCTTACATTCTGGAGGTAAAGTTTCAGGCAGTTTGGAGTGCGTGTTTGTGTAATACATACGTATCATTCCCTTTTAAAATGTTTATTTAGTCGAGGACAAAATCTAGCTTAGAAATTGTCATTTCTTCATAAATAATAAAGGTTTCATATTATTGTCATGGTCTTATAAAAGTTAATTCTTGTTTGCCACTGTAGGTTAGTACTCCACAGCAAGATATTGAAGACGCTGAAGAAACTGCTAATAACTCTGATAGTGAGGAAAAATCTACAGAGGAGGGACTTTTTGACATGGTTGGCTATCTTGTTCTACTAAAAGTTTTTTGTTTGGTTGTTTTTTCTTTTTAGTAAAATTCTCACTTTTGAGGTGGCTCTGAGCTAAGTGTAGGAATACATTATTGTTTTGTCATTACTGCGCTGCACACAGCTCTTGAAACCTGGACAGCTGACAAATGATTAACGTGTTCTCTGGTTATTGACTTTATTCATGTAAATACCCAGCATACATGCAGTGAATCAATTTAATTATGTAAAAACACAAGCAGGTATACATAAAGCTAATCAAAGAATTCATGGTAGTTGGCTTAGTTTACAAAAATTTGCTTACACTAAGCTATGTAATTAGATACTGCTTTTTCAAAAAAAAAAAAAAAAAAACAAAACTTTAGCAACTGGAATAGAAATTTAGTTTCACTTTTCCTGTAACTGCTGTCTTTATGATGTTGTGTATATGAAAGCTGCATGACTGCCATTTTATCTGCCAGGAGGAAGATGAAGAAAGAAAAGGAAACAAAGTTGTCTCTTCCAGTAGTGAGAGAATGGCCCATCCACTTGCAGAGCGCCTTGATATTTTGATGACCATCCTGTTTTCCTATATTAAAGATGTTTGCCACGTGAATGGTAAGAACACTGAAACTATAATCAAATTTGTTGTTTTGCTAACAAGTAAGAAAAACATAAGAGGAGTTTTTGCTTTCTGCTGCTGGTGCAAGATAAAGCCCTCACCCTTTAGTGGCAGAATTCTGCCATCAGCAGGCTGTTGGCCACATTCCTGCCTTTGCCCGGTGTATTCCGCAGAGGATGCGAAGGTACACTTGTGACTTCAAAGGTCTAGCCTTCAGTTGGAGACATTTTGCTTAGGTAAGTATGATGCTGTATCCAAACTGTGGCATTACAGTGTGTAAGGGTAAATAGAGTTTTGTTTTTGAATTGTGCTGCAAAACTTAGGGGATGAGAAATACCTTCTGATTAACCATGGTGTTTTATCATTTGCTCTACTGTATGGCTTTGAGTATTAGAATTATGGATCCTTTCAACCTCACAAGGACTGGAAGTAGATTAAAACAACCAGCCACGTCACTCAATTGGAATTGCTACAGCAAAGCTTTGTGTTACAGGAAAAAAACCTGAAAGAAGTGTCTTACCCTGGCATTTATTAAGGGTTTGAATTTCTTAGATTTTATGTATTTAAAACAGTATATTTAGAAACCATTTTGCTGTATCTTCTTCACATAAGTCAGGTAACTTATTTCTTAGTGTTTTCTTCTGGCTCTTCTGAATTAACACATTATTGTAAAGTTGCACGTCTACCAGTTTTATACATGTATATGTGCATACACACAGAAATTCTCTATATACACCAATGTAAAAAGCAGTAGAACCGAAGATCTGGAAGGTCTTACTGTAAATATTTTTTAGATGTCAGATAAGCCTAGAAGCCAGCTTGACAGCGTTTCTTTACGTATTTCTTACTGGATTAGAAAGAGATTAATGCCACTTTTGCAGCATGAGGGCAGGAAAAAACCCTGAAATGCCTCATTTTGTTCTGTTTTCTTGTTTTGTTGTGTAGGCAAGCTTGATATCAACAACACAAAGGATTTGTATCGGGATCTGGTTTCTGTTTTTGACAAGCTCATTTTACCAACCCATGCTTCATGTCATGTACAGTATTTCATGTTCTACATCTGTAGCTTTAAATTGGTGAGTAGAAGCTGGTTTTAAAATGCAGTGTCTTCTGTCATTTCTGCATCCTTGTTTTGGCTTTTTTTCACAAAAAATAGTTGTCTTCTGCTGTAATTCTAGTCTGAAGGTAGTACAAGGATTCATTAGTATTTTTCCTTTCTTTTCCTTCTCTGTTATTCCTTTCTTCAAGTTTTTCTTTGTGGTTGCTCTTCCCATGTTGTTCATAAACTGCAAACAGATGGAATCAAAGCTAGTGTGAAGGAATTTGGTTAACTCTTTTACAAGAATTGGTTGGACTCTTGAACCTGAGACACAATGCTCCAGCAAGTTTCTTCAGCATCCCAAAACTGTCTTAAAGATACTGTGTTAGCTCTTCAATTTGAAATTTGTGTCTCCTGTTTGTTCCTCCCCCCATTTTCCCATCTCTCTCAAGCAAACTACTGTTCTTTCTCATACCATATAGAAATAAGAACAGGCATACTTTTTGCATAAGAGTAGCTAAAGATCCAGTTAAGCTAATGCCCTGTCTCTGACAGTGGTGAATAGTGGATGTGTTGGAAAGAATATCAGAATGGGGCAAGCATGTTACGAGGGTAGGATGGCCCTGCAGAGGGACCTGGACAGGCTGGACCAATGGGCTGAGGCCAGCTGTATGAGGTTCAACAAGGCCAAGTGCCCAGTCCTGCACTTGGGTCACAACAACCCCATGCAACGCTACAGGCTTGGGGAAGAGTGGCTGCAAAGTTGCCTGGCTGAAAAGGACCTGGGGATGCTGGTTGACAGCCGGCTGAACATGAGCCAGCAGTGTGCCCAGGTGGCCAAGAAGGACAAGAGCATCCTGGCTTGTATCAGGAATAGTGTGGCCAGCAGGAGCAGGGAGGTGATTGTCCCCCTGTACTCGGCACTGGTGAGGCTGCACCTGGAATACTGTGTCCAGTTTTGGGCCCCTCAGTACAAGAAAGACATCGAGGTGCTGGAGCGTGTCCAGAGAAGGGCAACAAGGCTGGTGAAGGGTCTGGAGCAGAGGCCTTATGAGGAGCGGCTGAGGGAACTGGGGTTGTTTTGCCTAGAGAAGAGGAGGCTGAGGGGAGACCTTACCACTCTCTGCAACTCCCTGAAAGGAGGTTGTAGTGAGGTGGGTGTTGGGCTCTTCTCCCAAGTAGTTAGCGATAGGACAAGAGGAAATGGGCTCAAGCTGTGTCAGGGGAGGTTTAGATTGGATATTAGCAAAAATTTCTTCATGGAAAGAGTAGTCAAGCATTGGAACAGGCTGCCCAGAGAGGTGGTGGAGTCACCATCCCTGGAAGTGTTCAAAAAAACGGGTGGATGTGGCACTTTGGGACATGGTTTAGTGGGCATGGTGGTGTTGGGTTGATGATTGGACTGGTGATCTTAGAGGTCCTTTCCAACCTTAATGATTCCTAGTTTTTACTTTCATTAAAAATTATCCAGCCACCAAGCCAGGAAACACAAAATTGCGACTCTACCCTTAATTGGTTTAGTGGTGGACTTGGTAGTGTTAGGTTAATGGTTGGACTGGATGATCTTAAAGATCTTTTCAAACCTAAACAATTCTATGATTCTATGATGCTTTGCTAGAATACTCTTTCAGCCTCCAGCAGCAGTCCGGTAACTTCCTGAGCCAAAGTGATGTTTTTTCATGATAACAGCCCATGATGGACAAATTAAAGGAGACAATATCTCATGATATTATGCTTTTTGTGCTGCTGTGAATTTTTGGCATCATGAACTTCTGTGGCAAAAAGTTCCACAATATAACCATGTAAGGTGAAGAATCACTTTTTTTCCTCTAAGTTTGGCTTCCTGCTATTTTCATTGGATGTCCGTGACCTCTTCTGCTACAAGAGACAGTGAACAGTCACTTCATGCTTACCTTCTTACTGCTTTTGGTTTTAAACACTTCTCGTGTATCTATTCCTGACTTTTTCCTACACTTCTGGTTCCATTTACTTTTTACAACTAAGTATAGAAAAAAACACAGAAAAGAGTGCCCTTCCATCGTGTGTCAGAATAGTTATTACAGTTATAGGTAGATTTTTTTTTTTAATGGTTTGGTTATGGAAATTATAGGAAATCCGTATTAGGCATTTATTACTTAAACAGCGTCATCAGCATAACAACTCATGATTTCTATGTATCTTGTTTCCAGGGGCTGGCTGAGGCATTTTTAGACCATCTTTGGAAAAAACTGCATGATCCAAACAATCCTTCAGTGATCAGGCAGACTGCTGGGAGTTACATTGGCAGCTTCTTGGCAAGAGCTAAATTTATTCCAGTTGTGTAAGTTGTTTTGATATATGAGCAGAACCAAACAATTTATGATGATTGCTGAGGTTAAGTACAGAATTCACAGAATGCACACACAGTGTTGGTCTTCTATTCCCACTGCTTTGCCAGTAAGCCTGTGTCAATAGTCTTGTTTGTCCTTTCTACCGTACTGTTTCAGTATTGTCTTGAAGTTTCCAGGAAAGTTTTGCATTTACAGGATGCAGACTAATGATTGCTGGGATTCATGACTTGCTGTTTAAGGCTTTACTTACAGAGAAATGCTGAGCACAGGTAGGTTATGTTGACTTCAGGTAGAGTCATGGATGCCTGGTATATCTGATGTTCAGAAACAGATATTTTTAATGCCCTATGTTAGGCTTTTTATGTAGACTCTGAGACAGGGAAGTCAAGTGTTCAAGGATTTGATACAGATGGATTAAAATACTTTGGCAGATGGGTGAAAATGTCTTCTTTTGTACATACACATTCTGTATTTTTATGCCGTTCAGAGTGGGCTTGGTGACTTTAATGTTGAACTTAATTTGATATTGGAATTACTTGTTGGACATGGGAGGCATCTCTCTCTATACTACCTGTAGCCCGGGATTCTAATTGTTCACTGTGCATTTCAAACGCAACGTGCGTTCATGGGTTCATCTCTTCTGGCATCTTGTGCTTTCACTGATTGGGGTTTTCAGTGCTGATACATTGATTCATTTGATGCTGAGATAGAGAAAGCTCATAACAGAATCTCCTTTTCTACAATGATATTTTCTTACTGATGTTTTTATAACCACTGAGATCCTTGAATACTTGTTTAACATCTTTTCTACACCATTTCAGGTGCTATTTTTACACTTGTTTTTTTTCTCCTTCATTATAGTACAGTAAAAGCATGCCTGGATCTTCTGGTTAACTGGATGCATAAATACATTGATAATCAGGATACAGGGGCTAATGCTTACTGTGATGTAGCTCTCCATGGGCCATTTTATTCTACATGTCAGGCGGTGTTCTATACACTTATTTTCCGTCATAAGCAGCTTTTGGATGGCAACTTAAGGAAAGGTGAGTATATTAGGCTTGAACGGTATTGGGACTCCTTTGCAAGTTTTACTGTTGATATGTTTGTAATGGTCAATTCAGTCAAGTATCTGATGGCAAGTTTATGTTGTGCTCTGAATAAAATGAGATGGCTTGTACACCTGTTGGACTACCAAGCTAAATAATCTTCTTTTTCCCCACTGTTGAAAACAATGCAGATAACTCCTCAATGTTGATTTCTGGCCCCGCTTACTAAGCATGTTTGAATTCCAGCTGTATAAAAGTAGTGTGGGCTTCAATTAATAATCTTTCTTGATGACACTGTGCCTCTGTCAGTTCCTGTAATGGGTGTGTAAGTGTAGTGCCTGTATTAGAAGGATCCCTTGGCTGTGGCAGGTTACTGAGAGTACATTTTGTGCTGAACAAGCTGTGGGCTAGATCTCTACGAGAGCACCCTAGGATATGCTTCTGTGGTGTTGTGCAGAGTGCAGACTGGTCAGACTGGAAATTCTTAGAAATTAAGTTAAGATTACAGAATATATAACCTGTATTTGTCAATTGTTCTTATTTTGAAGGTCTGTCATATCTGCAGAGTTTGAATTTTGAGCGCATTGTCATGTGTCAGCTAAACCCTCTGAAGATTTGTATACCCTCTGTTGTGAACTTGTTTGCTGCCATTACCAGGTACCTACTCATTTATTTTGATTTCAGCTTGATGAATGTGTATGTGTGAACATGGGTTTTGTTAGGAACAGTATTGACTGTTATCCAAAAGAACTCATATAACATTGCCTATATTCTAGGTGGGATAAGTTTCATTTCTGGTTCAGTTTCAGTGAAATCCTGCAGTACTGTGAAACTGATTGTTTTGTGTTGGAGCCAATATGATTCTACTTGGAGTGAAGTTTATAGGAGTGCAGAGGAAGATAACAGACTCCTTACCTTGTGACTATCTTGAAAACTAATTTCAGTTAGAAAATGGAAGATAGAAGTGATGTTTGTTAAAAAACCAAACTTGTATTTAAATACCATCTGAAATTTTTGCTTTCTGTGTGCTAGAAATGCTTATCTTTTCTTTATTACCTTTTTGAAGGAAATACCAGTTGGTGTTCTGCTACACAATTATCGAGAGGAACAATAGGCAGTTCATACCAGTTGTTCGGAGTGGCACTGGGGGTGACCTTGTGCAGACATGCACTAACCCACTTGACAGTTTCTTCCCCTTTGATCCCTACATACTCAAAAGGTATAGTTTAAAAATAATCAACTTGTTTTGGCCTAGTAGAAAACAACAAACTAAAAACTGTAAGAAACTGTCAGTGTTTCTACAGTTCAGTTTGTTCCCTGATCTTTAGTACTTTTCATGTGGCATATTTTAATTAGAGATTGTCAAAGGTTTGAATTGAAATTTACCCCCACTGTGACATATGGCAATGAAGAAGGAACAGTACCCAATTTCCTGGAAGGTCTAGTTAATATGTTTGGTGACTTTTCTTTTCGCTTTCCTTGTTTCAAGCAGTCTCTAAAACATTATAATGTTAGCTTCACACATATTTTGTTGGAGCTGCGATGGTGCTGTGTCATTTTTTTTCTTGGTTTTGTTTTGGGTTTTTTGTACCTTGAACGTATTGCTTCTTGATTGGAGACTTATTTAAAATACCTTGCTTTATTATTGAATAGTGGATTATTTGCAGCTTTTCAAAATGTCTAGCACTATCATGCTTTAATCACTTTCTAATGTTAGAGGGCAACATTCTGGCTGCTTTTTTTTTGCCTCTTAAAAAAAAAAAATCCATCTTTACAGAAGGGAGACCTTTCTTAGAAGTAGAAATTATTAAAAGAAGCCATACAATATTCTAAAAATCTGGAAGAAAATTAGGGTTATTTGCGAGCATAGTGTAGCTCTTAAAAATACCCAGCTAGGCATTAGGAGACCTGACTATCAGAACTCCTCAAGCACACTGTTGTAACTTATACCTATCAGCAAAGTGGAGTTATTTCTTCATGGGATTAATTGGGGATTATATAGGGATTAATTGAATAGTTTGTAAAATGCAACAGAGGGCTATCAAAATGCCAAGCATTTTATATTGTATTATTAAAATGAAACACGTGACTTTTACTGAATATATTAACTGATACTGTGTTTTAACTCCTCTTTCAGATCAAAGAAGACTATTGATCCTTTTTATCAGTTTTGGGAAGAGCTGAGTGCTGAAGATCTTGAGAATCTGAAGAAACCCATTAAAAGGGTAATCTTTTCTGATCAAAATGCAGTTCAGCTTTTCCCAAACCTCTATCAGCTGGTTCTATTGCAGGATTAATTTTTTTTTTAGTAGATACGAGTACACTGAACACTTACGGGAAGCTGTGATTGAAATTCGGAAGCTTTAGGGATTGATCCATCCTTGCTTTGAGAACACTTGTCCCCTCTTCTGCAGAGAAGTTAGTTTGGCAGCACAGGACCACTGTGAACGCTTATGAACACTCAGAATATAGACACGCTGATGTCACTGGGAAATCCACTTTGCAGATACAATTTAGTTCCCGTATTTCATAATGAGAGTACATCTAATTCCTTTACCATTCCAACTAGTCATGACAATTGTAGTACAACCCAGGTCCTGAATTATGTCCTTCTAAAGCTCTGTGTACCTTCTTGCAGAACGTCTATCCTATGTTAGATTTTTGAGTTCTTCAAACAATGCGTTTTTCTTTCCTTCCTGTGATAACACGTAAAAATACTTTACAGTGTTGTAGCTTTGTTAACTGACAACTTTGTAAACTTTCCTATAGCATTTTGATTAGCAGATTTGATTGTTGTAACATTTCAGAATGTATTTTAGGAGTACCCTTTTTGGTCTCGGCATTCATTACTTCTGCCAAATCTTAACAAGAGATCTGGAGTGTCTTTCTGCTCTCACTGATCCTTTTAAATTTATGCAGGGTACTTCTGAAGATGAAGATGATGACTTTTTGAAAGGAGAAACCCCTCAAAATGATGGTGTGGTTGGAATTGCTCCAAATTCTTATGAGTCAACTACCCGGAGCCCAGTGAGCAGCATTGGCTCCCCTCCAGACTGTTATGTGCCGTACCCTCAATGACGTGGAGAATTGGAAGTGAAAAGGTTGAAAACTGTGTGCAATTTTTTGCTCTGTAAAGAGACTTTAGCTCAACTTTCCAAACTCGCAAATGTTTAAGTAACTACCTTTAAGAAAAAACATTGTTTCTTAATTATCAGATTTCTACAGATATGTTATGATAAAGTCATATATTGCTAGAAAAGCCTAGAGAATAAATAGGGTGATATTTTACAAATTTCACATTGAAATGGTTTTTATGACTTACAAGGATTTTTTTTATAGTTTTTCCTGACTCTTAAAACTCTTGTTTACTAATGTTTCTCTACCAGGTTTTATATAAAAGGGATGAAATTCTGGTCTTTCTTCCCACAGATTTGTGTGGGGACCAGAATTCCATTGTCAGTATTTAAACTGTACTCTGATGGCTGGTTTTCAGTTGGTTTCAAAGTAATGGTATGATCCCATGATAGGGAAGCCATGAATTGAGTCTGACAGTGATTCTTTTGCATACATCTCTTAAGCTTTTCCTATCTGTAGAACAGTATTCGGTAAAGCCATGTGATAGTGGAAAGTGTATTCGGATGATAAGCATTATCGTTCCTTAAATATGTAGCTGACACACAACTTTCCCAGCTATGAAAGTTTAGACTTGTAAAAGTGATGATTGTTGGAAGTGTTGAAAATGACAGAGTAGCTGAATGTATAATTTGTAGATAGTTTTCTTTGGGGTCTTTGTGAAGGACTCCGAGACCCATATTTATTTTCAGGATTTGAAGTTTATATGTGAATGCTGAAAATATAAAAAAAAATCTTCCCTCATAGAAAGAAAGTGATGGTATCACTGGCGTCTGTGTGTTGTCCATGTGTCAGTGTAGAGTTTCTCTGCATAGGTTTCTTGTGTCCTTTTCATGATTGCTGGCTTTTAGATTTGAGTAAGAATATAAACAGTGTGTGGGGGGGAAATGTTATTTGTGTAACATTTAGTTGAAAATTTTATGCATTTGGGACTGAACTCTAATTACCCTTCTTTAGAATCTGAACTTGGAGGCTTTCCAGACAACACTTTTATTCAAAGCCATTAAAGATTGATGCAAACAGTGCAATTCTTACACTTTTGAAAAAACACATCTCCCTATGTAACTAAGGATCTCTCTGTGTAGTCTAGCTTCTCGATGTTAGGATGTTTGTTCTGACAGACTGCAAAACAGTTTTGGGGATGATACTGCAAAATGCATCAGTGGATCTGTTCATTGTGGGATAAACTGAGATTTAGTTTTTTGTTTTAATTTTAGTCCTCAGTAATAAACAGTAGATTTCTATCTGAAATAATTGCATTCTCTCCTGGTGTGGAAGAACCCTTCTCACATCAACAGCAAGGAAAGCATCCTTCGAAGGCTGCCTTTTTTTGTTTGCGCTGTTACGTCTGTGGGAATGAAGTCACTCACTTCTTACAAAATGAGGCTGTGTAAAACTTTCCAAGTTGTAATACCAGTGTTGTGGTTTAGCCCCAGCCAGCATAAAAAAAAAACCAAACCATCAGCGTGTTATCGGCATTCTTCTCATCCTAAATGCAAAACACAGCGCTATGCCAGCTACTAGGAAGAAAATTATCTCTATCCCAGACAACCAGGTACGTGATTCAGGAACTTCCACATCTCATTAAAAGCAAAAAAACCAAAGACGTAAGTGACACGAAGTATAACATTTAAAATGTACAGGCATTGAACTGTCTGTACTGAAGTTGCATGGTTAACAGTATACTAAAGGGACTTACTTAAAACAAAAATCCAATTAGGAACTCTGCAGTGTTTTTATTAAAATCTCTTCTGTGATAGATCTGGTTTGCTTAGTGTAATTGCAGACAGGTGAGCTGGCAGGTGCGGGCGTTTTGCTAAAGAGACTTTGTTCTGTAAATCCTAATAGTAGAGGAATGCTGATTCAGAGGTGGAAATTTTGCCTTACCTGAGAAATACAGCGTCTCTTCTGGAGAAAGTATCTGCTGGAACTGTTTGCTTTTGTGCAAATTGGATTGGGAAGGTGGAGCTGGGGTACGGGGGTTGTGACAGTCCCCGGTGCCCCGGCTGCCCTCTCTCCCCGCAGGGTGAATTTAACTCCGCTGCTACGATTGTTTTTCTTACTGTTCAGGCACGGACAACCGGAGGGAAAATCCCTGGTCCTTAAGGAAAATCTGTCGTCTTTGGGCTTGTCTGAAAACTTCTGTGGGTGCGGGGGGGAGGACAGTGGCGTGGGTTTACTTGTAAGTTTGGGACTTTTATCGCTGCTATTTCCAAAACGATTTCTTAGAAGAGCTCGTGGATAATCTCGCAGTCGCAGAGGGGATTTATGCACCGTTAACGCGTTAGAATCGCCAGGCGCTAACGTGACCGGGTCTCTTTTCCCTCGCTGCGTGCCTCCGGCGGCGGCCGCTGCTTCAGGCACCGCCCCGGCCGCCGCCCCCCGCAGCGCCCGCCTCGGCCGAGCCCCCCCCGCCGCCGCCGTTTCCCGGCGCCCCGCGCGGCGACGCCCGGCGCGGCGCGGCCCGGCCCGGCCCTCGGCAGGAACCGCGGAGCCGCCGCCGCCTCCTGCCCCGGGCCTGGGCGCTCACCGAGATGCCGCTGCTGATTAACGGTGAGCGGATCGACCTGGCCCGGCCCACGGGGGACACGATCCGCGCCTACCCCCACCTCGAGGTGAGGCGGCGGCGGCGGCGCGGCGAAGGGGCCCGTGGTGGGGCCCGCCCTGCCCTCAGGGGCCGCGGTGCCCGCGGGAAGACCCGCCGCCTCGGCCGGGCGAAACGGGTGGCGGAGCGGGGCGGCCCCCGGGCTGAGGCGGCGGCCCCAGGCTCAGGCGGCCCCGGGCTGAGGAGGCGCCCGCTGAGGCGGCCCCGGGCTGAGGTAGCCCGGCCTGGGGCGGCCCGGCGGCGGGGGAGCGCGGCTCTGCACCGCCCGTTCCCCGTCCTGTGACCACGAAAGACACGGGTTGGCTGAACATGAGGAAAAGCCGCGTGCCGGGGCGGGGCAGCGGTGAATGCCCTGAGGCGAGGAGCGGCCGGAGCTGCCCTGGCGCTGCCCTGGCGAGCCGCTGGCTGCGGGGCCGGGCCGGGCCGGGCCGCCCGCCCCTCCCTGTGCGACAGCGACAGGAACGGGTGATAGAAGCCAGCGGTGTAACTTTTAGGAAGGCATTAACCTCGCTTTCAGTGCATGAATGTTGTAATCCTAACGGCGGACCGTGGGTCAGGAGCTGCTGAGCAGAGCTGTTTGGGAAGCTGCTTTTCATCAGGAAATGCTTCTCTGTACAAACAGCTTTTGCAGAAAACCAGTGCTGGTTTGATAAAACTGTGAAGTGGTTTTTTGAGCCCCAGGATGGAAATTCACTGCCTACCCAGCAGGTCTGTGACGGAGCACTGCGGTAGTGAGAGCCCTCCAGTCTGGGTTTTCCATGCACTAAGCATGCTGATAAATAGCGATATTTTGATAAGTACTAAATAAATATGCTGGATTGTGGCAGTAGAAGACTGAAACTTTTACATTTCAAAAGTTTCCTGCCCTGATTAAACTTCCAAGATCGGCTCTGGTATTGTCTAATCTTGGCCAAGTCCCGTTGCTTTTTGTTGTACCTCCATTTTATAATTTATAAAGCAGGGGAAAGGGTTTTGTTTTTTTATGGAATGATGGGATTTAATGATTAACTAAATCAGTGGCAGGAAAGTGAAAAATTCTCAAAATTCAGAATACTCCATGATACTCTCTCTGACCTGGCTCCCTTTGCTTTTCAGAGGTGATGTTTCTGTCAAGTAATGGATACACCTGAGAATTCAGCCACTGTAGTCTCTATTATCATTTATCTTTAGGAAAAGGCAAAACTTCTAAGAAGTCAGCCTGCTCAAATTGTGGAACCTAAAGGTCTTCTATATGTCCAGCAGAGAGAATTTGCGGTGACTACCCCTAAAGATGGTATGTAGGAACATAAACATGTTTTCTTCTGCTGAAGCAGTGATTGTGAGAGCAGAGTTCGTACAACGTTCCTCTCCTTTCAAATAGGTTCTGTTTCCATTCTTGGATCAGATGATGCAACTACCTGCCACATAGTTGTGCTCCGACACACAGGTATCTTTAAAGGACCTTAAGAACAAAGCCTGTAACTCTGAAGTAATGAATTAGTATTGGCGTATGCTGCATTAATAAAGTAAACTGCAATTGCATTTGTATAAACTTGAATCTCAAAAAGTCACATGATGTATAAACTGAATGACGCGTTCAAAGTTGGCATCTTTAGTGTCAGAGTTTCCGTGTTCTGTTTGCTCAGTGAGCAGCTCCTGAACTTGATCTGCTCTTGTGCCCGGTGGGTAGGGGCAGTTGCAGACCTTGGCTGTGTTCAGCAGTTCAGGCCTGCAGGGTTTGGTGGAATTTGTGGAAAGATCCTCGCTACGTGCCTGGATTTCTGCCATTAGAGATGTTACCTGGTCCTGGTTAAGAGGGCACTTGTACCCTTCACGGGAGTTCTGGTGATTCTATAATGGGGCACACGAAGAGGTTATTGCCTCATTCAGTCAGCCTGTGTCTTCTGCTGGAGGCTGCTGTCCTCAGAGGAAGAGAAGGTGCTGGATGCAGCTCTTGCGCTACTACAGTAGCGTAAACTGTTACTGATTCCAATTACAATTGCATGACAGGCTCCACCAATGCCATGAACTCTCTTCTCATGTCTTCCTCAGGCAGTGGAGCTACCTGCTTGACACACTGCGACGGATCAGACACAGAAGCTGAGGTGTCACTCATCATGAGTTCAGTAAAGTCTTTCTCTAACACCACAGGATATGGAAGGTCAGCTCTGCTTTTTTGTTTCTTGTGTGCTGTTTTTCACAAAGGTTATTGTGGTTTGTAAGGTGGGGAATTTTTATGTGATTATATGGGGTTCAGACAAGGCAATTCTGCGGGAAATATCTCTTGATAAGGACCACACATAAAGTGAAAATTATTTCCTTGATGACGAATTTGAGAGTATTTTTAGCAGTGGTTTAAAGCATGGTTCTGTTCTGAATAGTGTCTCTGTAGAATGCCATTGTGAGATTTTGTGTTTACTGTTTCCCAGTTAACTCTTGTTTCAGATGAGCAAAATTTTCCAAACAACTTTTTTTGGTTTTACATTCTATTTTTCCTTCCAGACTGTTGGTCTTGTAGATTCTCTTGGGATCTGCAAATCCATCTGGGATTTTTCTAAGTCCCACATTTAGAAAAAAGAAAGGGGGTGCGGGGATGGGAGAGTGGGGGAAAAAAGCTCTGTAACAGAATTTAGCAAACAAGATTCATTCTGGATGTGGGGTTTTTTTGCCCCTGTAGTTTGAGACGAACAAAAACTCAGTGAACTTAGAAGATACGGTCTCTAAAAACTCGTGGTTTGTCAGGACTTGTCTTTACATAGACACTTCTCATAGACACTTCTCAGACAAGAACCCTGCTGTATGGTCCAGAATAGTTGTGAGGAGGTCACGGGAGCAAAAATCTTCATGTTTAATTAACCCTTTCTTGGGGAACTGAAAGGTGGTTACTAAGTTTGGTCCAAACCAGCGGTGCTGACCATCGGAGATACCACTGGGTTAGATAGTACTGCATGCACGTAATACCTCTTGAAGTTTTTAATTCGTGCTATTTCCTGGATGATCCCTGAAGTGTTCAGAATGGAATTATCATAACTTGCTATGTAATGCAAACCAAGTTGACGCATGTGACAGTAACAAGTGAGGCTTCTCTAATGATTGCTTTGCAGTCTGGGCTGGGGATTATTTTGTAAAGCTATTCACTTTGGGATGTCTTTTTAACTGCTGTTTCCTGTTATTCCATCTCTGTTAGGCTCGAAGTGCACCTAGTTGGAGGTTTCAATGATGATAGGCAGTTATCACAAAAACTTACTAATCAGCTTCTTAGTAAGTCCACGTTTTTTCCACTCTCATGTCCAAAAAATAGTTCTGACTGGATTTGGGTAAAATTTGTTTGTAATCTGAGGCCCCTGTTTTTTCACGGAAAGAAATCTGGATTAATTTGGAACGGTGTTTTCTCTGCCTGAGAACTTGGTACGGAGAGGGGTTGGAGTGCTGAGGCTCGCATATGGCTGGTGTGTGGGATGGAGGGTCTGGACTTGTAATTTCTTCCTGGCTTATATTCTAGTGTGTAGAACTGGAGTGCAGGTCAGCTGGGCTTGATCCCTGGCTCTGCTGCCGATATGCTACGTGATCTTGGTCAAGTGTCGTCACTGTCTATACATGTCGGTGACTTCATTAGTTACTATTCATTTCGTACCTTAATGTGATGAGGTAAAATTTAATTATTGTTTGGAATTGGCTGATGAAAGATGTAATGTCTGGTTTTAAAATCTATAGTCCAGAGAAGTGATTGCAGTGCTTTACAAATTGGAAACGTAACGTACCTGGTGAGCTGTTAAGTGCTCTGGCTCGTGCTAAGTACTTCCGCAGTGTGGAGGCCTCGGCCCCACTGGAACGGGGAAGGGGCAGGGATGGGGGTAAATGTCAGGATTGGAGGGAGGTGGCCCAGGGAGATAAACAAAAAGGAAAATGGAGCTGGCAAAGGTCCTGGGGTGCACCCTCGTGGCCATCGCACCGAGCCATTCCTGTTAGCTGTGTTACGTGTCGTATGAGAGCTCTGTACAGAATGAAGTATTTTGGTAAAATTTTTTTTTTTCCCAGCCTTCTGATTTTCATGTATCAAGTTACAATTTAAAACAGTAATGTTGTATTGCTATTAGAACTTCCAAACAAGAGAAGGTTTTTGGGTTTTTTTCTGGTGTGTGGGATGGTGAGAAGCATAATTAAAATACAGCTAAGACAAGACAGGGTTTGCTCACTATATATTTAACATTTTCAGAAAATGCATTTAAATATAAGCTGTTAAATGTATAGTGATCTAAAGCAGGGCTGATGCGATGCCAGAGCTAAAGCAGTGTCCGTAAAAGGAGTAAGTGGCAGAACACTTTACACAGAGTAGCCATTTGTGATAGCAAAAACATGCTAAATTAGTGTTACGTTTAGTAGCTGTGGCTTTAATTTGATAAAAGTTAGTTGGAAGCAAATCTGCCAAATGCTCTTTGCTCTGTTGCCTTATCTAGGATCAGTGCGTTAGGTATCTCTGCCCATCTGCGCTGCAGTGCGCAGCACGGGTAATGCCCCCTCGTCTGTATACGGCACCCGCTTTGCCACCAGTCACGCTTACACATTGCTGCTATCGTTGTTGCCATAGGAGCGTTCGATCTCCAACCAGATGACGTTCATTTAGTGACTTTCTGCGTAACAGGTAAGACGACGTTTCCTTGGGTTTTGAAGTATCTTTAGCCACTGAAGTCAAAGTGCAGGGCTCTTTTCACACATGGCTTTTTTATCTGTCCTGTAAGAAAGAAGAGCATTTTCAGACCTTTGACCTGCCGGGCTGCTAGGCCTGCCTCCCTGCAGGTGTGAATGGATTCATAAACTCATTCAGTCAGCTCGTAGTGTGTGACGTCACATAAAGGAAGAAGTAATTTCCTCTTCTTCATATCATGTTCGGGTCGTATGTCCATCATCTTCACATTTCAGCGCTGTTGGTGACTTACACCTTTGAAACCTGGCGTCATGGTAGTTTTGCATTGCGGGTTTTTTTCCTGTAAATTGCCCGTGCAGAAAGTGGAGCGACAGTTGGCTGGAGCTGGCCGTACTGTTAGGAGACAAAGAGTTCTACTCCAGGCCCCAAGCATGGTGTTACTGACCTCTACCTTCTTTTCCGTATTTCTTTTAGGCTTCCTTGGGGTTTTTTTTCTGTCTTTATGCAACATCAGATCTGTTCTTCTCTGATAACACACAACAAATGAATGCTGCTCAGAAAAAAATCCAAAGTCCTAGGAGTTTGACTTTTTTTTTCTTACAGAACTAAACGACAGAGAAGAAAAGGATATTCACTTTCCAATCATTTATGGAATAGGTGAGTTAAATTAGAATTCAGTTATTTTTTTGTAACTGGATTGCTTTTCAGATTTCAGTCGCAAATGGGCTGCTTTTGATGACTAGGTAAAGCCTGTCCTAAAAGTTAAGGGCTGCTGTTGGAGGCGCAGGTAGAAATGGAAGTTTTCTTCTGGTACCGCAGTTAGGTGGATGCACGCACGGAAGTGGCTGTTTACAAATGCAAGCAGATTTTTTTTCATTTAACTGTACTTACGATTTTGTCAATATCAAGCTACTGTACTAGCCTTTGGGGTTAGACCTCAGCCTTCTTTCCATTATTCATTCTGTTTTTCCTAATGAGTGTAAGTATCTCTGAAAATGTTCTTCTGGACTATTGCACTGCTGCCAAAGCAAAATAAGTAGAAATATGCTCTCGCAGGCTAAGGGGTCTGAGGTACTGAGAAATACGAGAATAGTATTTGGTGGGTTCTAACGTTGCTGTAGCACAGTCGTGTTGGGGACATGGTCATTTTAAACAAGTGTTTTGTAAGAACGAACTGTTTCTGTATTTAAACTCTATTTCCTACCAGCTGTGAATGTTAAAACAGCAGAGATTTTCCCTGCAACCTTCCCAGAAAAAGGGCCGGATGAGGATTTGCGTTCAGCCCATGTTTTAACAGGAGCAATGGTGAGTAAAAATAACAGGGGAAGAAAGGGTATTTTTGCTGGAAGGGGAGATGAGTTAGGGGCAATGAAATGTCAAAAGTTTGAGGAAAGAATACAGCGGTAGTGTTCTGTTGGTGACAAAACAACTGAGAAAGAGGGAGGAGTAGAGGCAAAGGGTAACGGTGGGGATCAAACCGCTTCCGAGCTTTCAGCTGCCAGGGTAAGCCTTGTCGTGGAAGCGCAGCTCTCACCTGATGTTACGACTAGCCCTACAGCTTGCAGCAGGGGAACTTGCTCAAAGCTTCAGGTCATGGCCATAATCCCAGCAGTATCTTTCAGTTCTGCATTTGTTGTTGCAGTTTAATGTCTCATTTGTCAGAATAATTGGTTAATCTGAATGAAGTGGGGCCGAGCTAGCACACAGTACGACGGCTAGACAGAAGCTGCAGCTTAAGGCCTTGCAGATTAAGGGAATTTGCTCTCTCTTTCACCTGTGTAAGCTCCGTGTTGTTACAGCTGACTAACATTTATGATGCAAAGATGGAACAACTACATATTGGGCCTTATTTCTGGAGGCCTTTCCCACATGTGGATTTCTGGTTGGAACAAGATGATGAACAGATTTTACAGGTACCTGCAACTGACTTTTGCCCCTCCCCTCCCCCCCCCCCCCCGCTGTGTAGAGAGAAGGGTACGGTCTGTCAAAACTTCCCAGTGTACTGCTGGGGAGGGTGGGAAATAATCTTACTAAAAGGCAGAATAATTGAGACCTTTGTATTCTGAATGTCAAGCAGCTCTTGCTCCCATCTTGTTTTTCAGAATCTTTCCACATCGCCCCTGGCTGAGCCACCCCACTTTGTTTCCCACATTAGATCTACATTAACATTTTTAAAAGAACATCCATTTCCATCTCGCTCCCTGTTTCCTGACAGGAAACCTCGCATCTACAAAAAAAATGAAGAAGGGCTGTGGGAACAGGTTTGTTCTGACAAGATCTAACCTGGAACCAACCACCACAACCACGATTTGTTGCAAAAAGCATATTGCTGGTCACAAATACTATTGTTCCTGTGCTTTTCAAAATAAAGTATTTTGACAGAAGTAACTTGCTTTTTCTGCATTACTTATGTAGGAATTACTGCTCCTTTGAAGTAAGAATTTGGCTTTGTTTATGTTCCAGTGCTCCAGTACAGTAATCTGAGTGGCACAGATAGAGAGGTGGCAGTGCTGAGAGACCGAGAAGGGAAGGCATTACGTTGGTGTCTACTTTTGAAAATTATTTTCCACCCAAAGTGAAAGGAAGTTGCACACACTTAAAGCTTACTAAAACGTAGGGAAGCATCATTCAACAAAACTTGAGTAATAATTTGAAGACTCTTTATTGAAACATTGAGATAGTATCGAAAGAATGAAGCTCACTCCAACAGAACTACTGGTTTAACACTTCCAAATATAAAAACATTAAAAATTAATCTTTGTGGTGATAACTTTATCCCCAACAAATTACTCTTATTAACATACTTCATTGCACCAAAGAAACCAATAAGGAAGACTAGTCAACTTAATTGTTTTTGCACTTTAGAAAAATTGCACTCTGATTTACATAAATTACCCCAACAGCAAAACTAACCTTGTTCATGGCATCCCCGCCCCACAGGATCTAGAAGCTGAAAGTCAAATCAGGCAACAGTACAGTTCAAAAACCCCAAATTTTTCAGATTATCCAAGTCAGTTCTGCTACCACTACAGCCATTATGGTGTAAATGTATACCTTTTAGGGGAGGGGGAAAAAAACCCCAAACGAAACACAAAGGAACAAACTACAGTACTTGTATCCAGTTCTATAGCAATGGGATGGTTTTCCTCAAAAGCTTTTCCAAAGATCACCTTTCCACAAGAGGCTCTGAAAATATGCAAAGTGCTTAAGATAATTCTGTCAGGGGGGAGGACTTCTACACCTTAGCTTTTTTTTTTTGATTTATCCAAAGCTTTGCTTGTGCATTAAGTAGTCCTAGACACTATGATGTTGTGCTGTAGTGTAAATAACCTATATAATTTCTTTGCGTCTGTACAATTCCTACCATAGGTAAGTTACTGTTATTCAAAAAATAAGTGTTGAAACCATCACAAGTGTATTGGGTTTTTCAAGCTTTACTACAGCTAGCTTTAAAAATACACAACAGAAAGAACTCCAGTTACACTACATAAATGTGTTCAACAGTATTTGGTTTATAAACGGCGTGCAAAGGAAAACAACGGTGTGTTGGTGATTCTTTCCAGCGGCAGAAGCAAGCAGCCGGTCAGGCATGCAGAGGCACTATTTCTTTCTAAAAGGCTGAAACCTCATTACCTTAGCCCCCACTGTACCGAGGGCCTTGGCTGAATGGGTCAAGTTGTACAACAGCAGGAAAAACCGTCAATGGTGAAGTACTACACAGGCGTCCATCCCTAACGCTCGCCGCACCGCAGCCGGTTGGCAATGTTTTTATGTAAGGGTAAAAAAGAAGCAAAACAGAGCTAGTGTGACTGCAGTAGATGTTTTGCAGGAGGCAAAAGTGATTTTTAAACATTAAAAAAGTGAACAATTGGCAACTGATTATTTTTTTAAGTGAATTAACGTAAAATGAGATCACTTTACAATTATTGGGTACAACTGTATTCTTAATCTTGTGTGTGGCTGATTGGTTAGTTAGCAACTATTATCATGCTTAGATTCCTACAGGAAGGATAACTGCCAACTGCTTTTACAAATCTTTACAAGCAGTTAAGAAATTTCCCTAGTACTTTGGTGACACTGACAAGTAGAGGATTAAAGCAACTGTAACGAGTGTACGATAAATCTCTGTCCCACAGGGGGAATTGATATTTGTGCAAAATCCCAGTTAATAAGTTACAGTAGTTATTACTGTACTAGCATGTGGCACTGTTCACATTTTAAATGCATCATTAATACCCAGGGCACGGGCTTCCTCTGCAAAGTCTGAAATCCATGCTCTGGATTTTATCTTTGACTTTCTTGTTCCTCCACCTTTGTGCAGTCGCGTGGCGATTTGTCACTTTGAGCGTCCTCAGTGTCTGTCTTTGTGGCCTGTGCCGCCTCCTTCGGCTCCTCTGTTTTTTCTGTCTCCAAAGGTCCTTCCTCTTGGCCAGGGGACAGAGCTGGGGGTCTCTGATCCATCTTCTCCAGGTCATCACAGTGGCTGACTGAACTGGTCTCACTGAACGCATCAGAACTTCTTAGAGACCTTTTAAAAATTTTCTGACCTGTGAAGTGTTTGAAGCATACAGTACCAACGAAGGCGGCAAATACAAGATGTGGTACACACAAGTTAAGTTTCAAAGAAAGAATCTGAATTTTACAACTGCAAAGAAATAGCTTTTATTTGGGTGCTAAATTGTACCCTAAACATAAACATACTTGCTTGCAGTTAAGATACGTATGCAAGGCGATAGCACCTGTTATTTTATCCTACGTGCACAGAGACTTAAAATTCAGCTGCAAACCAAGCTGTCCATATGCACAGTGAAGTTGTTCTAGGGTAAAAACTTGCACTGAAAAAAATCGCAGGCTGGAAGCCAACCACCTCAGAAGGTGAGTTAAAACTATGGTTTCCCTGCCAGTCAAATCAACATTAATTACTAATATAACTACACAGAAAGTATCACAGATTTAATAGATCTTCACCTTAGAATGACTTTGTCCACAAAATATTAGGTAGCAACAGAAATACAGTTGCTCAAATACATGGTTACACATTAGTTACACTTTTATTTCAAATAAAACTTTCGGCTTGTTTACCTGCTCATTTTTAAAATCTCAATAACCTCATAATATTCCAGAAGAAGATTCCAGACTTCATAGGCGGTTGTTAGTTAATGGGATAACAACTTCCTGTAGTCCGAGGAAGAATTCTTGGGGAGAAAACAGATGGGGCTGGTGTTCTGTGCCATGTTTAAATTAAGGTTTTTAAGGCAGACTTAAGGCACTAGAAGGTGAGCTCTAGTTCCAGATATTATGGGAGACAGAAAATCATGTGGGTCTTCCTGTGTCGCACAACTCAGCCAGCAGATGTTTTAGCAAGTTTTAGAAATAAACCTAAGACTTCAAAACTTACCAGGAAGTCTTTGCTTTGCAAGGCTGGCAGTAGGAGTTGGTGGTGGAGTAGTGCCTGTTCCTTGGGCTTTTGATAGGTATGTAGCTTCTGTGGATTCTAGAGAACCTGCAGGTTAGGAAAAAAAAAAACGTATCAAGTTGAATATAGCAAAAACTGGACAAGTTTTCTGTTCATCTGTATTTATAAGGTGTGTAACAATCTTATTTTTACTGCACATTTCTGAAACTGCATGTGCTAGGTTGGGATGGAACGGCCACTCGGTGGTAATCCATTTCTGAGTGCCTGGGGACATGAGCGCGGAGACTTACAAAGATGAACAAATTTCCCCTCACACTCACTTCACAACACTGCTACACCCGATAATCCCTTTCCCCTTCTCCACTGGGCACTTGACGTATTCCCAGCTGCAAGCTACTGAGCAGTGCACTTGGAAGGGGCGTCTAGTTATGGGGGGGGGAAGTATCCCCAAGGAAGCCTTGCTGTTCCCTGCCATAAGAGCCTTCCAGCTGGTGCATCAAGAATCAGAAAGATCCCAAATACAGCAGAAAGCCTTCCTGGGCGTTTACAGCGAGACACTCAAAGCTGGGCTATTGTTCTAGGTCCGGCAGACACTTTGCCGAGTTCAGGAATATTCTTAAAGACTGCCACAATTTTTACAGTGAAAAGTTATCATTTCAGAAAGTAATTACGTTAGTACACCAGTCTTAATGATGTAAGAGCTACAGACAGTTCTTTTCACATCACCAGACATGAATTACAAATACATGAGTGAAATAATAATTTTTTACATGGTAATATTCCATTCATTACTGTCTCCCACAAAGCCACGTTCACGCTAGTCCTCAGCTAGTTTTAGCCTGTCCTTGTCAGACATTGCACTATTTAGCAGGCAAACTAGTACTTTCTCAATGTGGCAATAGCCAGATGATATCTCAAACCAGGATTTCAGAGACATCAAGTTCCAGTAGCACAGCGGAACATCCAAGTGCCACTTTGCAAGCACGCTCAAGAGGATACAGGTGCGTATACATGGGGTAGCAACGTTCCAAGACCTGAGCTACCCTGCTAGCTTACATGTATTTATAAACATAGCACAAAGGCCAAACTTTTGCAGCATATGCAGCCAAAAGTCACAGAAATGAGTCCTGCATTAATAAATGCCAACGTCTAATACAGCTTTTTTTAATGTGACTCAACATGCAAGAACAAAATGTAAATCGTACAAGTGAGGTTAGAAGATTGTCATATTGGGCGTTACAGAAATAGTAAAGAGCATGTTCTTTTACGTCCTGAGGGTGGATTGTGTCACTCACGATCAAATCAGCACTGTGCTGCAATTTTAGTATAAAATTGGAAACAGTTCGAATGACAGCATAACATGGCTGCAGATGCACTGAGTCCTACCTGCTGTTAAATTAAATGTTCTTCCCTTTGGCGAGGCTTGGAACGGAGAAAACCAGTTCAGCACAGAGCCTACTACAGGTATTTGTCGTAGCAGTCCCTGCAAAGTACACAATGAAACACTGGCTGGTGAGCAAGCTACCTACGTCGTGACAAGTTATTTCAAGTTACCTAGATAACTGATTTTATAGCCTTACCTCTTCCAGAAGTCGTTCTTCATTTGCTTTCTGAAGCTGAAGTTGTGCTTCCTGTATTCCTTTTCTAACAACTTCAGTCATGTTTTCCAACAGCTAATAAAAAAAACAGAAATTACATTATTATATATATTATTTGGACTTGAAACTGTCTTTTTAGTTCAGATTTTGAGGATGCGGATATTTTTCTACTTTAAGACAGTATTTGACAAGCACTATTTCATTATGACAGTAAATTAAAGAACGTATAGGCTGACTGCAGGATTTTTAAAAGATGCACCCAGAGGGCAGAAGGTAATTTTAAACAGAAATGGTATATATTTTTTCTTTTACTTAGAGACGAGCCTGTGACCCAAATTCTCCAAAGATCTGCTTAGCACATAAGCATTCGTCAGATGCTGAACCTGACTGGGAAGAATTTTTAGGTTTATAGAGTAGATTTTGGTTTCTCTAAGTGTCGAGTACTTAAACCACCCTCACAATAAGTCTAACCAGGTATGTGTCAGTTTAACTACAGGTTCAACTTTGTTTTTCAAATTTAATATACAACTGCCAATCTGATCCCTGTGGCGTCCTATGCCAGCACCAGTGATGTTTTACACTGCAAAAGACAAGCAGCTTACTGGGAGAGCTCCAGAGGCAATAAATGAACAAGCCCAAGAGATCAAAAAACAAAGTCACAATTTTGTCACATGCAAGACAAATGCCAATTTCCGTAACTTAATACGGGCTTTAATATTGCACAAGGCCTAGATGACAGGCACTTCCTCCAAAATGCCAAAAATTAGGGTTACTGTCAGTTAATAAAAACAAAGGAAAAAGAGGAAGCTGCTCCTTTTCCCTGGGGGAGAGGCAAGCCAAGAACTGACCACCACAGCAAGCTAAATACCCCAATGTACTGGCCTCAGAAGGGAGTGCAACTGAGTTTGCAGGTGACAGCAAACTGGGTGGGAGTGTCAATCTGCTGGAGGGTAGGATGACCCTGCAGAGGGATCCGGACAGGCTGGAGCGATGGGCCGAGGCCAGCTGTATGAGGTTCAACAAGGCCAAGTGCCCAGTCCTGCACTTGGGTCACAATAACCCCATGCAACGCTACAGGCTTGGGGAAGAGTGGCTGCAAAGTTGCCTGGCTGAAAAGGACCTGGGGATGCTGGTTGACAGCCGGCTGAACATGAGCCAGCAGTGTGCCCAGGTGGCCAAGGCGGCCAACAGCATCCTGGCTTGTATCAGGAATAGTGTGGCCAGCAGGAGCAGGGAAGTGATTGTCCCCCTGTACTCGGTGCTGGTGAGGCCGCACCTCAAATACTGTGTCCAGTTTTGGGCCCCTCAGTACAAGAAAGACATTGAGGTGCTGGAGCGTGTTCAGAGAAGGGCAAACGAAGCTGGTGAAGGGTCTGGAGCACAGGCCTTATGAGGAGCGGCTGAGGGAACTGGGGTTGTTTTGCCTAGAGAAGAGGAGGCTGAGGGGAGACCTTATTGCTCTCTACAGCTACCTGAAAGGAGGTTGTAGTGAGGTGGGTGTTGGGCTCTTCTCCCAAGTAGCTAGCGATAGGATCAGAGGAAATGGGCTCAAGCTGTGTCAGGGAAGGTTTAGATTGGGTATTAGGAGAAATTTCTTCACGGAAAGGGTAGTCAAGCATTGGAACAGGCTGCCCAGAGAGGTGGTGGAGTCACCATCCCTGGAAGTGTTCAAAAGAACGGGTAGACGTGGCACTTTGGGACATGGTTTAGTGGGCATGGTGGTGTTGGGTTGATGATTGGACTGATGATCTTAGAGATCCTTTCCAACGTTAATGATTCCTAGTTTTTACTTTCATTAAAAAATAATCCAGCCACCAAGCCAGGAAACACGAAATTGCTACTCTACCCTTAATTGGTTTAGTGGTGGACTTGGTAGTGTTAGGTTAATGGTTGGACTGGATGATCTTAAAGGTCTTTTCCAACCTGAACGATTCTATGATTCTATACAGAAGGGGTTGCATTTAGAGTACAAGGAAGAACCACCGTGTTTTCTCGTCCAGTCAAGGTGTTTGTCTTAAATTTTGGTTCTGCCTTTTAGTGTGCTTATCTATGTGTCCTAAGGGCTTGCTGGTACTGGAGTAGGGTTTTTTTTTTTCTAAAAGCTTCCCTCTTGTACCAAACATCACTTATCTAAACGATGCAAGTGTCATTCTCACCGATTGGTTCTGCTTCTCAGTTTTGGATCAATTGGTGTAAGATCCTTTCAGTACCACGGATTTACTGTAGCTGGTTCCAAGGACTGCATCTTTCCAAGTCCTCCACTACTCTTTGCTCCTCCCTAGAAGCTTCAGGATCAGAGTGGCCCATATTCCAACATTTGGTTCCTAATCTCTCAACTACAACAGTTAAAAAAATGAAGGTACTCTACAGGCAAGCCATCTTTCATCTCACCCTCAAAACAGCATAGGAAGTCAAGAGTGGGCAGAAAGTCTCCAGAAAACACTGTTAGAAAAAGTTTCATTGCCAAAATCAACATATGCCTATGGGCAGAAATAGGCAAAGGATTTCTGAAGTTCTATTTATTTTTAGGTGAGGAAATTAAATGCCCAACGCTAGAGGAATGAAAGGACATTCATTTGCGATGCAGGTCATTTAGGAATTCTACTTAAAGAACATTTGGAGAACTCTAATCAGGTAAATGCTTTTACAAAAAGGAGTTGCATCATCAGCTTTATTACTTCAAAAGGTAATTTGTAATTTCCATTTTTCAGCCACTAGTTTAAAATTTTTCACACATTTTAGGGCACAGTCTTATTTTAAAGCTGGTATAAACAATCTCAATCCCACTGCATCTAGCAGTGATGAGAAACACCAGCTCACAATCAGCCCCCACCTTCTTTTTTTTTTTTCTCCAGCTTAAATTTTAGTGATAAAATGAGCCTATTTCAGTACTACTGAAGTTTTTCATTGGAACTACTGAACACAGGACCATGAAAAAAAATCAGACCACAGAAATCAGGTCATCCACAGAATATCAGAATCCTGTAACAGGACTTTCCTTATGTGGCCACAGATTATTACTTCCACAGTAATTAATACAATTTGTTGTGGGCAAATACAATTTTTACTTTCACAAAGAACAAAACCATGTCCTGAAGCCAATATGGAAGAGGAAAAAAGAAGGCGCTGAAATGCTGTGTGACTTATTAATACATACTCTTGAATTTTCTTCAATTTCTCTGCCTGTTGCTGCAATAGTTTCAACTAACTCCGACACGTCCAGATCATCAGTTACCATGCCAATATACACACAGTTCTTCTGCCCTCCAAATTCTGGACCTGTGAGCACAGGGAGAATCAAAGTCTTTGTGATGTACAAAAATGCATTCTCGCAACAGGTGCAACACTCATGCTTGCGAATCTGGAAATCCTAATACATACACACACACACTTCAGTAATTAAGGGCAGTATCTGCATAGGTATAAATTATGCAGACTGAAAAAGCTCAGCCCTGTGGGTTTTCAAAAAGAGAAAAAACCCAACATCTAAACAAGAAAAACAGCAGGTATTTTATATAGCCAAGGAGTTGTATAACAAATATTAGGGTTGAATATGCTTCAAACTCATTACTTTCTGCCATTTACAGATTACTTGGTTCCACAATTCTAGGGCACTTAATTTTTGAAAGCTGACTAGAAAAAGATCAGAGTTCTGAGTAAGCAAATTAATATTATTTCAGCTATAATGTGACACTGTAAATGTGAAAGTGCTGCTAATTATCATGAAAGTCACCTGAAGCTTTTAATCTACCTACAGAAAGCAGTAAACTGGTCAGTGGGTTTTGAATAAGACCTGCCATTCACTAGATACAGCACTAACTGAGAAGGCTCAGTTATGAAGAGGAACACTGCAGCTTTTGTTCCTTCTGACAAGGAAATGCTTTTTGGTTTAGTTGCTCATAAGGCAGTTTTCACAAGTAGTTCTGCAAACAGTGCACCTTGCTCACCCTGCTGAACATTTACCAACTGAAACAGGGCTGAGGAGGAAACAAAGTTACAGATGTTGTTTCCACAATAACCACATATGCAGCAGTGTAATTTTGCATTATGATGACCTATGTACGAATGACCTATTGAACCGTTATAATACAGCCACTAAAATGACTGTTAGCTTGAACAGAAGTTTTTTAAATAGTGCAGTTACCCAAAGAAAAAGTGAGATCCGACTCCAGTTCATTTAATTTTTTCAGAAGTTCTGTATTGATTTTTTCTAGTTCTTTTTCTTGTTTGTCATCATTCTTCCCATCGCTGTGATAGTTGTATCTTCAAACCAAGCCAGAAGATGGTAATTTCACTTTACAGTACATACAAAAATATATAGACATTTACCATGTTTCTAGAAATTTCTGTATTTTACGAACCAAAAGCCTCAAAACATTACAGCTTAGATCAACAAGTTTATTAGCGGGGGTGGGGGGGTGGGGGGGGGTGGGGGGGTGGGTGCTGCTGCAAGCTTAACTGAACACAACGGATTTCTAGGTAATATATTGATTATACTTCAACTGTTTTGACTACACAGAATCCTTCCCAGCAGGCAGTATCGGAGGATCGGAACAGACACTTGAAGGGTTTTATTCAGTATATTAGTGAATCCCATTATAGATAAAAATCAAAGTTATACAGTAGGATGCACTTGCATATTACATATCCATCTAACAGATCCACACACTGCCTCCAATATCAGAACTGTTGCCCTAATTTTGCAAAACAGCTCTTCAGCTTTTCTTAAAAAAAACAAAACACCACCAAAAAACACCTCAAAGTAAGCAACATTAAAAAGATATTTTTTTACAAAGCACTCAAAAGCTTCAATGGGAGCAAAGCCAGATACTAATCAGCAACCAAGACATACAAATCGCCACTAAAAAGATCACTTATTCCTTTCTGTTAATGCACAGTCTACCCAAACAGATAATGAAGAAAGTATTGAAAAATTTACCTTACAACACCTAATCCTGGCCAGCTGAGATCTTCAATATACAACAGGCCAACTGTTCTTCTCACTTCTTGCTCAAATTCTTCTCTCAGTTGCAATGTACTTGTCAATACTGGTATCTTCATTTTTAAGCAGTCTACTAACTGATCAACATCTTGTATTTCAGTTCCTAAAACTAAAGATCTGATGTATTAGTGTGTGATACAAGTGAACGGACATACACATAGATGTCTGAATTAAATAAGTAATCTGTAAAGAAGCCATGCTAAGTCGATCATAAATATAACTTACAGAGAGTACTGAAATATCTTGATCTATGTAAGAGTGTTTTTCCTTCAGTTATCTAGCCACTGATACCTCAAAATGGAGAGAGCTAAAGATTTCATAGAAAATAAGCTAATAAAAAGGATTTTCTGATGTTACAAACTAATAAGGACAATACCCTTTTTCATTACATAAGTAGCTAGAATCAGAAAAATTCCTCTTCCCATAGCCAAACAGACAATGAATTAGCTTCCATGCTGTTTTTAAACAACCCACCCCCCCCCCACCCCCCCGAAAAAATCATCACAGCATCACCAAATCATTTTACTCTAAAATCTACTTTTCAGTGTACACCAGGATCCTCTCACATCAGTGTCGAGTGTTTTGATAGCCTAAGCTATTCACCACACAAGCTAAAAGGAGATACCATGCATCACCCTGAGCCCCTGCAAGTTGCTCTGTGCATCTGCTGAGTCTACACAAAGTACATATACAGTGCGGGCTTAAACATGAAATTTAAGACACTTTCCAAAACACAGATTTTAATTTTTTTTCCTCCTACACCAGTAATTATAGAAACACCTACAGGTTTAGTAAATAATTCTTCTAGTTAAGTAGTTATATTTTGAACACATGCACCATTTCAGTGTTGAAACACCTGTGCAGAAAGGTCAAGCATCATCTTCTTGTGTTAAGCAGCTGAGAGAAGGAAAGGTAGGGATAATTTATCCTTCATATTTCTTTTATAATTGTCAGAAAGGAAGAGTTTCTCCCCTTGCTTTTCCTAATGAATTTAAAAAAATAATCAAAGTCATTCTCTGCAGAAGTAGTGATGCAATGTCACATACAACAGCTGAGCTACCTCTACCACACCCATTGTCAAGGCACGACAGAATGATAAAGCCAGGATAGTTTTGTTTTGCTTATTAAAAAAATCCTCACCATAGGAGAATATACTTAAGCGTTTCTTGAGTATATCTGCTTCTACACCCGCAGATTGTTCTACAATTCTATAGCAAATCCCAGTTTTTGCAAGTGGCTGAATTAAGTGACTGTTACCTGCAGAAGTCATTAGTGGGCTAAAACGCACACATGTGCCTTCATCTTCCAGTTCTACCACATCAACTCCACTGGCAGGAACCAGCTGTGCCAACTGCTCTCCTAGCTGAAGGGATAAGGGACAGTTAAAGAAATGTACAGAGCACGACCTCCTGCAGTTGCTGAGTCAAGCTAGACTCTTCCCACAGCTAAAGAGAACCACACGCTAAACACAGTTTTCTCTATTTCTCAAAATCACTTCCTGTAATAAAATACTTTAGCTTGCTGGTAATATGACGAAGTTGGACATATAGTTAAAATCATGAAAATTCAGGATAAGCTACAAGCGTTACAAGTCAGAAGTTTCTGCAAAATTGTCATTAAATATGCCATGGTTACTACGCAATTGATCCAAAACAGTTATGTGCTCAGCTCTCTGAAAGCATGAGTTTCTAGAATTAATTCTCTTAAGATCTGGAAAAGAAAGGCTGCCTATTCATGAATACACAGACATTGTCAATGAAGTATCTAGCCGATTAAAGAGTTCTAAAGTTTTCACATATTCCCACAAGACCAAGGAAAAAAACCATGCGCTACCAAAAGCTTAAGATGCAGTAGTAATTTCAGTCATAATTACACATAAATTAATCAGAAACGTGAAAGCAACTTTTCTTCAAAGCAAATTCATCTTTTCAAATCCACAATGCCCCCTAGTTTTGCGAAGGATATCAGATCAAGAATAACTATCAAACTAGTCTACCAAAGGTTTTATAATTACTGATGAAACTCTGGAAGCATGCCATTGTCACTTCTTTTTTCCTCAAGAGAAAAAGTATCCATTCTTACCCACTGATTCAAAGTGTCATAAATGTGTCTTTCGTTGCTTATTATGGGGTGCTGAATAGCTGAGGCCTGTGCAGCATGCAAGGTTTGATCTGAATCCAAAGATATAAGAATCACAGAAGTGGATTTTTATTTACTTAACTAAACAAAAAGGCAACCTAAAATTTAGATAAAAGACAATTACATTTCCCAAGTAATGTAACACATCTACACAATGTACTGGACCTCAAGCAGACTAACAAGGATTTTTTTTTTGTTTTTTTTAAAAATGTATGCTGAACATGACAAATTCTAGAAGTAAAACAGAGCACTGAATATACTAGTTTTAAAAACAACAAATAAAATACTTTTCTCTGATTTGAGGTTCAAATGCCCCAATGCAAATAAAAACAATGTTTTCACAAAGCAAAACCCTGTCACAGCAGGCTGCAATATTTAATTCGAAGCATTCAGCTACTTTTTTTTTTTAATCAAGTTTTACTGATTACTTTCTGTTTTAAACCACACAAAAATAATATGAAGGATTTAAGAGACCATTATACACATAAAACATGCAGAAATGGCCAAACATCTTACATCCTTATAATGAAGGTTGGTGACTTCTCCCTAGTAAAGCTTTTCAAATAAATGCATCAACGTACAAAGCAGTCCACCCAAGTCACTGGACCAGGATGAACAGGTTTACTTTGTAAGTGCAACCACTAATTAAGATTAAAACCAAAACCAAGCCTCCCCCTTGCCCAACACAAAAAAAATCCACAGACAATGAAAATCAACACTCATAACAAAGTTTTCTAGCAGTCTTTTGCCTCAACCCAGCTGGACATTTCCCCACCCTTAGAGTGTGCACACACAAACAGCACAATGTCCTCCATTGCAAATGACAGGAGAAAAATCCTCTTTCTTGGACAGCACATCTAAGTAAGGATGTTCTGCTCAGAGCCACATGTAACATGACTACTGTATACCCATGACAGTATTTCCAGAGCTGTTGCTAATGTGTTCTACTATTTTTAAAACTATTGCAACAGCAAGTGTAATCAGTAAAACAGAGAAACATGGTTCTTGCAACTAGCCACTAGACGTTTAAAAGGAACAGAAAACCTGAACAAAACCGAGGACGATCTTCCCCCATCAGTACACTCAAACACATCTTGCAGCTTATGAGAGACTTCCATCATCTGCTCTCAAGACCAAAATCATATGCAAAACTCTCCTCACTCAAGAAGGCAGAAAATGACTTGTTATGAAAATTTAAAACACTGAAGTCTATCTAAAAAAAGAAGCTATCACATGTATGGATTCCAGCACTAGATTATGACCAGCATTCACAACCTTTCTAAAAGCATGTTACACAAAAGAGAAGTGCACTACATAACATTTACCTCATCAAATTAATTTATGAATTAGTAGTTTAAAAAACTATACAGAGTTTTTCTGGTTTTGTTTTTAAATAAATCACATACCTCTATTTGAATATTCCCGGAAGAACTTGAAAACCACCACTGGTGAACTCAGTTCATCTTCAACCTTAAAAAAAAAAAAATTAGATATATTTTCACATTTTTTTAAAGATTTAACATTGTACATAATTCCTTAGACTGCTGAGCAAAGCAGATAATTTTGTTTTGCCAGCAGTAACAAAGTTCACACTATCTCAGTATTAGAAGTTAACTCTAGGAGTGTGACCAAACGTATCTGTACACACATGAAAGTAAATCATTATTCAGTTAAAGCAGGATTGTATTGATTTAAGGTATGCATAATTAAAATTTGGGCACTATAAAGCAAGAAACCTAAGCAAGTTCATTAGCAAATATACCATACTAAATAGTTTATTTAGCTTTAAGTATTTTCAGACATTAACATTAAAAAAAAATTCTCTTGGAAATCGCCCCAGATTCATTGGAGAACATCAAGAAAGTTCCAGCAGGAATAACAAGATTATAATTGACCCTGCTTTGTGGGTAGGAGAAATGGACTGGGCAACTTCTGGAAGCAATCTGAGGCTACGTTTCACAATCCTAAAAATGCAAGATTTAAGTAGAAGGGGGAAGTGCCACAGTAACTTGAACTCCCAAGGCCACTAATACTGTTGGAAAAAAAATTTTTTACAAAAATTGTTATTGTCACTCAGAATGATCCATGAATTATTTCTTGCCCCAGAAAACTAAGCTGAATATATTTTCTCTACATCAAGTGTCAATTAAATTTAGGGGCCAGGGAGTAAAACCACCAAACCCTGTTGAACAGGATATGTCACAGAAACTGAATTTGGAATGAATACAAGATGTAATTTCTAAAGCTATTTCTGGTGCAGAAACATCAGCTGGGATAATTTTTGTGTACAATTTCACAGGGTTCACAGTATCATCTCAACAGCAGGGTCAGATGCAGGCAGAATGTATTAGAGAGGCTTATGGAAACTGGTTTCATAAATGCATTACTGAACAAATCCATGTTTTAAATGGAATTAAATCAACCTCTGGAAACAATTTCTGGATGTTGTTCTGTCAGCTCCACTAAGTGCATGAGTACCCAGCAATGGAACAAATGCAATCTAGAGATCACACACAACCAAGCTGCACAATTTCATTGAACACCAGAACTTAATTAGAAAGATACCAAGCATCTTCAAAACAACAGCTATGATTTAAGTAATATTTTTAAATAATTTTTTTAAAATCAAAGTTATTCTTATCATTTATCAGGCAAAGACTAAGCTATACAACCAAAGTATTAAATATAGACTGTACCGAAGTTTTAATGAAATCCAGGTTTTTCAAGTTTTCCAGCAACCTTTGACTCTAAAAGACCACAGCAGAAGGAAAACAAAAGGAAGAGGCAAAAACACAGTTTTAGAAGTTGAAAATTATTCTGAAAAACATTAAGTAGTCACTACCATAATTTCTGTTTCTGAGCAAACCCCTACAATGCATCAGAGATTCATCCAGTTCTTATTTGCAAATTTAGAATTTAATGGAAAAATATTTTCTGTTTTTATTAAAACACTGACTACAAAGTGATTTTCATTAAAATAAAGTCTTGGCATATTTGTTGACAAAGTTCCAGACATAATACAACTCCGTTGACTAACTAAAGCACGGTGTGTAGCGGAACAGTTAATTTTCTCAAAGCTACCATAGCAACTGGTTATGATGGCTTTCTAAATTATTTGCATTAGAAAAGACATTCTTACATTGTGGTTCAAGACAATTAATAGACTATTATAAAAGCTAAGGTCAACCTTAGATGCCACAAAATCTTATGACTAAATGATACTTTGTCACTCTTTTAGGTCTTTCATGCTAATAGCTTCTTCACTAACCATTACAGAAACTTCCCATTTTGCCCTTCCTTGAATTTTTAGTAAGTGCTGTACCTTAAGGAAAAATGTTTTGCATATAAACAATGTATTTAACTAACACATTATATTAGACTTTAATTTTTACTAGGGTAAGGACTCAACTTCAAAAATACTGCACCTGCCACTGTATCTGAAGAAGTGTTTTGAAGTCCTTTTTGTCAGGCATTTGTAAGTTATTATTACTTGAATCAATACAATGACAAGTAGAGTAGGAAAATAAGAAAATCTTTCTCTGAACAGCTTTCAAGCAAAACAGTAAAAATACAGAAGTGACTATATTGTTTTACTGTTTAGAAAAAACAAAGATTAAGTATTTCTCATTAAAAAAACCTAATAAAATACACAATCTAACAGTAAAAGCACATCCCTCCCCCAAACACTCTACAAACAAATGAAAGCAGAGTAACACAATATGAACCAATATGCTGTACTGTCAACAACTACAATATCTGTAGTTGATTCTTGTACAACACATCGCAATAATCAAAAATATGTATTAACAACTATTATAAAAACATTCCTAAGTGTAATGGTGTTCTGTGATAGCCATCTGGATATCACTCGTACTATTATTGCTATCTGAACTTTATTTCTGCTTGGAGACTCAAACTGTTAATTCCGATGGTGAGGATTCTTAAGAACAGTCTCCAACCCATACTCAAAGAAGTAAAGTATCCATAAACAGTGTGCCAACAAGCTGTTGCTTACTAGTTGCGAGGCATGCTTTATCCTCTCCACAATCCCATCGTGGCCCAGGTACTGCAAGGAGAGCCACAATGGCAGGGCACGGAGCTTCTCTACAGGCTGACTTGATGTCAGCCCAGCCGCTAAGGACTAAAGAGGAAAACAAACAAACCACTATTAACCTCTCCAATTATTCCATTTTTGCCAGCTTTATGCAATGTGTCACAGCTTAAATAGGGGAGCTTTTGCAAGTTATAATTTAGATGCTTATGAAGAATAAGACAGTACACTGTGATCAAAATTAAAGTCTCAAGATCTTGAGAATAATGCCTGAGAAGTCAAACATACCAAAGATGGATCCTCATGCCTGTAGAGTGTCACTGCAGGTACAGCCGGGAGACCCAGCCAGGAACCCAGAGTAAGAGTCATGCTGTCACATTTTGTAGCAGCCTGAAGGTTATTACAATAAGCAGAACATAAGCCATATATATTTTTATTAGATCATGACCTTAAAATCTATCTAGAAACTTAATATTGTGCTATAAAGTAAAACATACCAGTACAGAAGAGGAGACATAACCCAAAGCCAAAGTTGCCAAATTCACACTAGAAAAATAAAGTGGTTTTAGCACATATTAAAAATGTATTAAGAGATAGCATTTTAATCTTCAGTTTAAATATTTCACGTTGATGCATAAAGGGAGGTAATTTTTGTTCATATATTTTTCATTACCAATGCAGCAGCTGTTGCTACGTGGTATTCCAAGATTGAAAACCCAAAGGTAAAAATCCATTTCAATCTAAAAATGTTTCAGTCCAACCTTTGGTGAAATCATCCCCCGAAGTCCTACCCATAATTCAGCATCAATTTGGTATTAGAAATAAATAGCATGCAAATATAACACTATACAGTGAAGTATCAGGAAAACCAGAGTCTCTTAACTCCAGGCTCAAAAAAATTAATCTTAGAGCAATGGAGTCTTCATTAACATTATCCAAGTTCTTGGAATTTCTTTTCCTCTTGGTTTAATCCTCCTCCCAGTTATGCTGCACACTGCACCTGCAGCTGTCTTCTTGACAACCTTCATTAAAGTGTCATCTCTTCCACACTCATTTCATTCTCCTTTCTCCTTCCCAATGATCACTGTATAAACGTGTCCCCTGACTTGTCCTATAAGGTCTTTTTATTCATATTCCAAGCTCTTCAAAGCAAGTGCAGATAAGATTACCATCTGAGTAAAAGTAACCACTAACCTACGTGGAAATAACCACTACAATGAATTATTCCTGTATGTGTAAAACAATCTGTATCTCATACAGTGACAAAATTATAACCATATAAAATGCTTCACATGGCAAAAATAAAGATGGTCCTGTGGCCCTCTACCAGCTGGTTAGCTGCAGAATTATGTGCTGTCCATAGTCAGACTTTGTAATGAATATAGTTATACAGAAATAAATTTCAAGTTTCATACCCTTCTACATGGAGCCACATACTATACTGCTCACAAAGTTCCTTCAGTCGGCCAAGTTTATCTGTGTGCCCAGCACCTGGTGTCCCTTTGTTGAAAAGGAAAAAAGGCAATCACAAAGGATAAGCATGCAAACTAGGACTCTACATAAAAGGAGCTCTTGTACTGTCATCAAAATGTCCCACAAGAGCAGGAAAGAGGATGTTTAAGAAGAGCCTACTACACAGTATTCGTATCTGGTTCATTGTGACTTAAGAGCAACTGGAATTCTAGACAAAAAAAATAAAGATACTTGTTTTGCTTGTTAATATGTATTAAAAATACTTAGAAAATTATATGTCCTAGGCACTAAAAGACTCAGCAGCCTCAGATAAGAAATGCAGACATTTTTAGTATGTTCAAAGTATGACCTCAACTAAAGGAAACTAAACCAAGATTAATTTCTTAGATACTTTTCCAATTCTAAAGCAAGTAACAGTCATCTCCTTCATTCGAACAAAATTTAAGTACGTGAGCAGTTCTGTTTAATTAACCAGAAGAAAAATACAATTTTTAAAAGATAAAGTTGATGGCACAAGAGATTTGCACTCGTTAAAATAAGTTCTAGTCATATTAATACATCAACTGACATAAGCAGAACTGTAGCAGTACAATCCAACTTTAAATCAGTTAAACAAAAACCCCTCTAGACAGATAATTATTGTGTGGTCTTCAGATATTTCTTGGTATTTCTTGACATGCAACCACTAAGCTGTTTAAGAAAATATATTTTTATTTTGGATTTTATATATATTTGTAAAATAGTGTGATTTTTTTATTGTTTGTCCATAGCACTTACCAGCATTGGCCACAAGCAACAAAGGCAGTTTTCCAGACTCAACATCATCTTTAATCAATCTGTCCAACAAAGCAACATCCTGTTATCAATAAGAAAAAGATATTTATTTATTTATATTACAGAATTGTTTCTGCTGAACTGGAAAAATGCATTAAGAGTGAAAATGGACAGCATTCCAAAGTTCTGGAAGATATTCTTAATGACTTTGTGGCTTGCAGTTTTTTCTTCTCAAAGGTAAAATAACCCAAAGGTCAGATAAAGCGTTTGGGAAAAATACAACACAAATACATCATGTTGTTTGTAAATGTTCCTCTGACTACACCTATTCTAGAAATCTTGAACTAAAAAGCACCATACCATATGCCATTAAAAATATTTTGCAAATGACAAGACCAAGGTACAAGCTGCTGGCTTTTTAGAAGATTTCAATCTGCAATTTGTATAGCTATAACACAGAAGACTTAGAGGTTGAAAAAGTAATTATTAATGTACTGTTAAATAATTACTAATAATATTTTAAATAATTAAATAATTCTTAAAAAAAAAGAAAAAAGAGCTCTTAAGGAAGACAAACTTACCATTTGATGTTGAGATCCAAACATAGTGTTACAAGGCACACGGCACATGCAAGAAAGGGGCAACCCTAGCTGCAATAGAAACGATGGAGTTTCAACAACCAAGGCATACTCATTTCAGTGTTCCCAGAAATACACACAGTGGCAAAAAAAAAAGTAAATACGACAATAAAAAGCTGGATATCACATTATAAAGTAAGCTTCCTGCTAAAACTTATAATCAAATTAATAGCAGAGAAAAGAAAGCACAGGAGAAACTGGAAAAAAACAACAGTCAACTTTTCGTTAGCACATCAACTGTGTTCAGTTTTTCTAACAGAGACACCCATGCCTTGTAAAACAGCCTAAACTCAATCCTCCTTTTCTTGGTCACCCTTGCAATTAATACATCTTATAAGGAAACACGTGCTTTGTGCGTGGGCCATTTTCCACTGGAGGTTCACAGTCACTTTACTACTGAGTAGAGATCAATCTGCCTACTTTCATCATACAGCTCAGCTGACTACTCATGCTGTTAAGTCTGAAGTTCTTCCTTTCCCATGGAGGCAAATTCCAGACAACTTTTGGATCATTAACACGAGGGGGAGCTAGGGAATCAAAGTCTCTCTTACATTTTGATGTTTAACTTGGAAGGTCGCTTCACTTGGAAGACAAGTGAAATCTAGTTGATCATACTTATCACTGAACAGAAGGTTCAGCAAATTAAGAGAGAGA
This sequence comes from Pelecanus crispus, assembly GCF_030463565.1. Classification (NCBI taxonomy): domain Eukaryota; kingdom Metazoa; phylum Chordata; class Aves; order Pelecaniformes; family Pelecanidae; genus Pelecanus; species Pelecanus crispus. The sequence continues at coordinate 11,388,909 of NC_134653.1, read as the reverse complement.
ACTACAGTTACAGACTAGTTTGTTTTTATCCTTTAACAGAAATTGAATTAATGTCTGATTACTCAGTTCCAATTGTCTGCTCTACAATATACACTACTTCTCAAAACCTAAGATAAAATGCTATCACTTTTAAGTTCAGTGATCACCTAATGTGGACAGGTTACCTTACAAACAAAAGATAAGGCACAACTGTTAATAGCAGTATCTACTCTGTACTCAGAAGCAAAAGGCTCCCAAAATACTGATTCTTAGCAGTATTTCTTGTATCAAGAAGTTTCAGTCAATAACTACGTGCAACACTTGGCTTACCAAAGGCACCAACTTACACCAATGCACTTTTACCACCTACTTCCCAAGTCATTTTGGCCACGACAAGTTCCATCTATGATACCGTTTTTATGTCTCTGCAGTCTACATTTTTAATCTGTTATTAGTACCTCTGCCTGCCTTCTCCAAAGGCTTGAAAAACAAAGGCCCTAAAAACTTGACTCTTCATTTCAGTGCATGTTTGAAAAATATCACTAGTGCACTGAATGTTAGGTATGCAATAGGAAAGTCTGTATATGGCCTCAATTAGCTTATTTAAGTCTACAAACATTCATGCAAATAAATACTTGGCAAAAGCAACAAGCTTTAAACACAATTAGGATAAACTGGGTTGCTTTAAAGCACTGGATCATGAGGGTAATTTCACTATCCCAAACAAGACTTTTTGAAATGGGATCAGCACAGCCTACTTCTACTGTTTTCCTCTAAAAAAATGATAATGCTTATTGAAAACAAGAGTACAGGGCTGTCATTCAGTACAATATTTGCAATAACTCAGTGTTTGGAAATGCAGTATGTTTGGGGCTTGGGTCTTTTTCACCATGACCAATAGCTTACATAAAGTCCAATGCAATCTAGAAACAACCACTCATTTAAAAAAGTTAGCATATTTCCTTTCACTGGAAATATTCAGAAAATTTCTCTCCTCCCACTGTATCGTTGCTGCAAAATGCAGACTGTAAATGCAACCTGAAAGTACTTTTTCCAGACAAATGCTTTTAAATTAAACATACGGTCCACTACAGCTACTGAGGTTACCCCCAGTATGGGCTTTGCTTCCTTTGCCTGTATTTTATAATTATGTTGGAAATCACAATTAATAAAGCAATACCAACACACTGTATAACATTTTTGTATTACCAGCTTGCAGATATTTGCCTGGCATCAAAGTATGGTTTCACCTCAGACTCCGCTCCCCTCCCACCCCCCGTTGTGTTGCAGTTTAGTCATATTGCTATTGTTTCTACCATGAGGAAAAATAAGTAAGTTTTCAAAATCACCATAGTTATGCTTTTCCTAAAATCAACTTTTCTGAGGCCAAAGCTCAGTCCTCATTCTTCACAATGACCCTTTTCATACTGTGTTTCAACAGGCAGACACATCATCCTAAGTCTTAGAAACTTATATAATTTTATAAGCTATAAAAATCTACTATGTCCATAGAAAGGCAAAGAGGAGATGAGGATGAAGGGAATCTGCTCATGAGGAACACTGATCAAGCAAATGTGTGGAAGGAACAGGAGAGCTGCAGAGAGAGCCTGCTCAGCTTGCTTGGGGATAGATGTATTCAGTCAACATAGTAACATTGGGAAAAATCTGGAAGAAGCTTCACTTCTAACAGTGGAAGTTCCAGGCAGATATATGGATCTAAAGGAGAACGTTCACTGGCCCCAATCAATTTACACGACTGCTGCCAGCGGTATACCAGACTGTACTGCAAGTACCAGTCTCTTGCAGGAAAAGTCTGAACGTATTTTTAAAATCTAAATTTCAAAATCTAAATTTCAAGTAGGCAATATGAAGCCAAGTAGGTTCTACTTGCAGCTAAAACCCCAACTAATTCACTTTACCTGATTGCAGAGAGCTTGGCCCAAGCCTGTTCTAGCTGCAGAACTAATGTATATGACAGGCTGCTTAGTATATAGCACATTAAATCCTTCTACTGTATAATCTTCATAGTGTGTGTGAATAACAAGTCGACAGATTTTTAGGAGACCTTCACGATCATCTTCATGATAATATGCTGATCCGTTTTCATACCTGCAAGAAAAGCCAAGTAAATATGACCAACAAAACGAATAGCCAGTTTAGTGACTAAAATAACACTGACCAGCAAAGGAGCTCGCAGGAAGACAAAGATGATGATTAAAAAATCCTTCTATTTTCCCAGGATAAAGTAGGGTAGAAGGAAACTTTGATGAGACAGGAAGAGATTAACAATGAGGGAAGCCTAGTATATATCTTAATTTATACTCAGAGATAAAGTGAGAAAGACAAAAAACATCTGCATTCCTAAGGATTTCCTTTACAGAGTTCAAAACCTTGCTTACTAAGACCAGAGCCAGGAAGGAAACACAAAAGGCTTCATCTGGATTTAATATATATGTAAATTCTGGACTGCTAATTTTAAAGAGCATGCAACCTGACATTCTTTAAGTTAAGTTAGTAAAATTGGAATGAGCCACATAAAGTAAATGGGCAGAAACTTGCAAACTTTATTATGAAATCACAAATCAAGATATTTTGTAATACCCAAAATTACTGATGTCATTTCTATTTTAGAGAGTTCAAAATAAGACCACAATTTAGAACAATCTATTCAGCACACTGCAAGACAGTTTTCCAGATGTTTTATACATGTGAGTTACATAAATTAAGTATATTTTCCCCCAGGAATATTGTAATGATTTTATGGCTATTTTGACTTCAATCTGATTTATCAGGCATGTTTCCTTGGGGCTCGTAGCTGGGGGGGTGTCTCTGTGTCTGCTCCTCCCCCACCTTTTTTTAACCCTTCTAAGAATCAAACTCAGATCAGCTTGTTAACATGTATAGTCAAGAAAGAGGAGCAAAGTAACCAAAAAAAGAGATAAGGTATGAGTGTTCCATATTGAGGGCAATCCCTCAGCTGTCTTACCTGTAGAAAAGGAAACAGCAACAGTGAAAGTAGTAGGTGTGTCAACTTATGAAGCAACTTGCAAGCTAGATTTTTCTTTTAGCATTTTTGTGCAACACGTATATCAGTGGTCTTGCACAATTTAAGAGTGGCATTTATCAACAAATTTACATAAAGGCCCTGAAACGTCTTAGGTTATCACAGACTATCTGATGCACAGATACTGCTGAGTGTTCCAGCATTAAATTCCAGAATGACCCACATGCAAACCTTTACACAACAGTTCTGTGATCTAACATGGGCAAAGGGAAATTCCTCTAGTGTTGCTTATAGCTACAGAAAATGTCAAGATGTATGAAGCAGTTCACAAGCACGGTATTTGGTCAATGCTGCTGTCTATGGGGTCACAAAACTTTGGGCACCACAGTCCAATAGATACTCACCATTAATCACAAAATTGCAATGTTATTGAATATTTGATTCAAAACAGAAATGTTTCTTTTTGTTATCCATGCCATTTACAAACATCACTGACACACTCTCTATACACGCACACATACATTTGTCAAAATAGCTGGATTGCCTGCAACTTCTCAAATTTCATCATTGCACAAGGTTTCAACATCTTTAAGTCAAAGAGAGATAAAGATAGTAATTTAATTTATAAAATAATTCTGATAGAGGTAAGCCCATAAATGTTAAGAAAAATCCTTTTTAATTCTAACAACTAAATTTGGGTTAACCTCAGTTTAACTATTTTTACCATTTCATCTTGCACTGTGCTAAAAAAAAATTAATAAATCTTCTCCTCAGTAGCACTGGCAAGATTTTCTGAAAGATACAGTATCATGAGAGGGGGAAAGCAGGTGGTTTTTTTGCTTCAGGAAGAAAAAAAGGAATTTCTGATCAGTGAATCCACACACACACACACACTCCAACACCTCCACACAGCTGATTTCCATTCTTCTCTCATAGAACAGTTTAAGATACCTATGCTACATGATGAAACAGGCATTTACGAAAGATTTCACTGTACTGTAAATTTCAGTAGTGTCACCTACCATACCTGGAAAAATAAACTAGATCCAGTAAGAGCAAAGGAGAAGTTAACTGAAAACATCTTTTAAAAATATGAAGTACCCCAAGCCTCAGCAACATAGCATATGCCTCAAGAAACAAGGATTTAGTTAAATGTTTGACCAACTATATGTCTGCAACTGTACTTTGGCACATTGCTCTACCATATGGCAACCATGTTACTAATAAATTCCTGCCATTCAACAAGAAGTCTCTTTTTCTTTTTTTTGAATTATATGATGTGTTTCAGAACTTTCAAAGAATATTTGTAAGTTTGTGGCACAGTGGTTTTTTTTGTTGACATCCTCGGTCCAGTCACACACATTTTTAAACAATTATCACTACCTAGTCATACATAAGTTATTCACAGTGACTCACCTGAAAAGCCTGCAGAGCCAGAGAGTAGTATCAGAAAGGATCCTTGTCGTAAGTTTTCTCAGTCTTTCCCTGTCCAGCACCGATATATAAGCAGCCAAACTATGTCCCAGTAGAGCCATGTGACCCTGTTCACCAACATTTTGAAGTCTGCAAGCCAGAACAGAGGAACTGCCAACTAAATACAAGTCATGAACATCACAGTAATTTTAGGTTTGTGTATTTTTATTGTAGAGTGGCAGAATTTGTTGGCATGCAATTTTAAATATTTAGCAGCAAGAAGTACAGTATACCACAGTCACCTTCCCGTCATTGTGTATTAACATACTAAAATGCCAGGGTAGACAAAAGCACTTGCACTTCACTTGGCCTAGCTGCTTACAATAATGCCTCAGCTTCTTTTTTAGCCAATCAGCTAGCACGAGTTGGAACTAAGCACCTTACCTGCACTGGGACTTAAAATCTGCATTGGGACTTAAGTGCATTAAACACATACCTTTCCTCACGCAGAGAAAACTCAGGAGGCTTATGATCAGTATCTTTAGAGGCATAGTTTTCATTAGTTTATTGGGCTTTTGGGGGTTTGTTGGGGTTTTTTTGTTTGTTTTTGTTTTGGTTTTTTTTTAATCTCCAAACTGTTTTTCAAATGTTAGTTTTCAATAATCTTCTGCAGATTAGTTAGTATTATTTCCATTTTACAGAAAAATGGAAAACAATTTTTTTTTTAATTTATTTTTGTTCTTTAAAATCTACAGGGAGAGATGTTAAAAAATTATTGGTATTCAAAGTTATATAAGACTTTCAGACTTAAAACAAGTTTCAGAAAGTAGAAAACAAAATGAGCTGTCACATCAGAAACAATTCCCTTGTATAATTCCATTTAGTAATTAGTAATGAAAGCTTTATAATTTTAATCAAGCCAAGCCTAATGCATTATTCTAGTTCACCATGTAATTTAAGTTGCCTTTTAAAAGTTACATGGTTACACAATATCTTTATAGTTTAAAACACTTAAGTGTGAAGTTCTATAATAATCAGAATATTACAAAATCAGGTATCTTCCACATACAATAATTCATACTGGCTTTACCGGTAGGCCTGTGAAGTTTCCTCTTCTTCCTCTCCATGCATTAGGTTCTGAACTAACTGAAGTATGCTCACCATATCCTGGCCACTGGTGTACCGGTGAGGGGAAAACAAAAACCACATATTAAAAAAAAAAAAAAAAAAAAAAAAAAAAAAAAAAAAAAAGTACCAGCATCAAATGAAGATGCCATCTGGGACACTGCCCAGTAAGACATGAAGACAACACTGCACTTTTACAGAATGCTGAGTAGAGCAACAAAAACAGTTCTTTGCTCTCAGAAAAACAGATCATGAAGATGATGTTGCTGAATCAATTAATTCAAAACCCTACTTAATTATAGTAGGACACTTCAATAAGTATGAACTCAGACTCACAGGAAAACAAATCTACTGAAATCTGAAAATTTGGACTGAAAAGTTTGACTTGACAATGTTTCATTGCTTATTGCTACACAGCAAAGTAAGGTAATAGCTAAGGATCCAAATTTCTCTTCACGTTATCCAGCTTCAGCTCACAAACTCAGCACATCTCTTAAACAATTACCTACAAATATTAGTTTCTGGTGAACAAAAGCTACATTGGACTTCTGACATGATGCACTCTAGCATGGTAAAACTGGAAAAGACCCACAATGCTTCAACTTGTATAATTCCAACTAAAATTTACAGTAATATAAGAACTTACACTGACAGTTGAAATGGCTTTTTATTCTTAGGAAAGCTAATTCAGTGTCTCCACTCAAAACCAAGTTTAGTTTATGTACACAAAAGACTTAAATAGGTTTTGCAATATTTTCTGAGGGCTAGCTTGGGCTCCTGCAGGATCCTCTTCCAAAGAGGCTACAACCAATTTACATCTTAGTTTTCAGGTACAATGAACTTACCTGCCTTATGCACGAGAGCTCCATATAATTTTTTAAGACAGCTGTGCTGAAAAGATGGGGTGTTTTTGTTTTGTGGAGTTTTTTTAAGGTTTTCTACCTTATCAGTCTCAGCTACTACTTTTTTTTTTATCTGGGTGTTTTAATGAATCTTTATTCTATAGCACAAGTTTATATATATTTAAGTCTCAATCACAGCTGTATGTACCAATATTTCATTAGATTCCAACAGTTCAAAATTTCAGTCACCAAGGACAAGTAATCTTTCTCTTTTTCCTACGTGAGTATGGAAATAGTTGGTATGACGACAATCTCTTTCCCCCCCTCCCCCCACGTGAGTACGGAAAAAGTTGATATAATGCCTGGCAACGTTCATGTTTGCATTAATATAGAAGTTATTTGGAAAACAAACATGTTACATGTATTTTACAGATTCTGAAAAGTAAAGAGCATTATCTAAAAATTGTTGTTGCCTACCTGCCTTGGAGTGGTCCAGGAATATCCTTCCGCACATACTTCTTTTCATTTTCCTCCTCCACTTTTCTAAGTTAAAGACACAAGAATAAACTGTTTGTGTTTTATAGCATCAAATATGTAGTTGACTTTGACTTGCAGAAACACACAGACATGTTTGCAGTCTATGTCACTGACAACAGTTTCATAAATAAATCAGATGAGACGAACACAAAGTTTAGCTCAGACTGAATTAAAGAGTGCCTAAGTTTTGGTTTTTAGTTCTTTAACAGAAAACATCAAACTTACAGAAGAGTTTCATACATATAGAAATTAAAAATTACTTGCACAGCAATAGGAAAAAAAAAAAATCTAACATATCCGAAAAAAACAGACTTGCTGGACTTGCTCTGAATATTACACAACACACATAAAAATACATATTTGTTTTTAAAATCCCATCATTTGAGAAACAATGGTGATTTGTATAGGTGTAAGCTTCAGAATGACAATATGACCTTAAACTATTAGGAAAATTAGTTCTTTCCTGCTTAATGTCAGTGACACTAATAATCCTCCCCTTAGCACAAATAGCTATTGTTTTTGTAGTTGTTATCCTTTGCACATACCTTTGATTGTCTTCTAGCATCTTCATTGCTTCATTCAGATTCTTTCCCATTTCTGCTAGAGTAGGGTCGACCATCTTTCAGGGAAAAAGATAACAACTTTTACGAAAAGAACAAAAGAAATACTTATCTTACTACTGTCCCCCCAACATCCTCACTAGGAATTCATGCATCAGGCAGATTCTTTTAGTTAGTCTGTGTGTACTTATTTAAAAATAACAATACATTGTATATCCTGAACTCAAAATATACAAAATAAGAACATATTACTGACCTAAAATAACCCAAAAGAACACTCAGTTGTGATCTGGACTTTATTATTGATAGATCCAATTTTTTTCTCCACAAGGAGAACTTTTTCCAAAATCCTCCTTAATTTCTAGATACCTCTTTTGGAGTTCAATGAATAACGACAGAAAGAGCATCAGAAGGCAAGAAGGATTTGAGAAGTGCAAGGTGTTCAAGTAAGTGCTCATTACAATGCTTTAGCTAAAAAAATTGGCCACTTCAGTGCAACTGAGTGATTTTTTTTCTTTTTCACAACCATTCCACACCAGCAATAAAACTTCAACTATTCCCTGAAATGTAAAAATTCACATCCGGTCCTATCCAAAATTAAAACAAAACAAAATCACCAAAAATCTTCTAAAGGAACACTCTAATCTTTCTACAGAGTATGGAAAATAGATACCCTAAATACAATCACAAGTCTGTCAGTGGCAAATCTCATTTAGAAACGATCCTTTTACTTCACCTGCACCAAAAAACCCCTATTACCATATTCTCAGTTGAGTTGACCCTGACTTGGTAATGTTAGGTTAATGGTTGGACTGGATGATCTTAAAGGTCTTTTCCAACCTAAACGATTCTATGATTCTATGACAGTCTGCTCTCATGATGTACAGACTCTCATTTAAAAAAAAAAAAAACAACCCACCACCAAACAAGAGAGCAATCAGCGAATAAGTACAACACTATTCTTGCAAGAAAGTTACCTTCTAGAAAAGAAGTTGTTTAGGAAGCTAAACACTGAAAAATGTGACCAATGGAGGTTTTAGGTCATTAGGTATTTTGATGCAAATTCAGGGGGAAATTTGCATAAATTGACAGTTTGTTTTTTTTTTTAAGATTGCCAGTTCAACTAAGATGTATTCAAATGTGTTCAATTAATAAATACTAGGAGAAATTTAAAAAGCCAACATTTCTTACCTAGGAAACACAAGAAGATACCATTTAAGACTGCTCTAGCAAAGGCAGAAATAAAATGGCAGTTTTCCCTGCCATTTCCCCATTCAGGTTTCCCTGTCAAACTTTTACAACAGTCATTTTCAAAACAGATGAGAAAACACCTAATCCAAATACTCTTGTAAATCTATTTTTTCCTATTTCTGGTACCTTTAAACCAATTTTTAATCTTACCTTACTGGAGAGATGCCCTTTAACTAGTCAAAAGAGTAAAACTGACCTGCAGCAGGCAGCTTAAGACAGACTGACATGCAGAAAAGGTTTATCTACCAGCAGTTGCAGCCCTCTAGCTACACAGAACAGGTCAAAAATCCTGAATTCATTGCTGAAAACCAGGTAACAACAGATACTTCTTAAAGAGACCATCAGGACAGAAGACCTTTAAAAATTGTTGAACTTATTTCCCCTGAACCAGTGACACGTTCAAAGATGAGTAAGTAGTATTTTCCAAAGAACTGCTTTTGCTTTGAATAAGCCTCTTTTATGAGCTTTAACCCAAGAAGCCTGGCAGAAGCTTGCAACTGACACAAGAGATCTAGACAGGAACATTTATCCATTTAAGGATTAGATGCCATCTAGAAGCTTCCAGAGAACATGAAAGGTATCATCCAGCAGTGTCTGATTTACCTCCAGTGGTTGATATTAAACTGTATTTGAAAAAGAAATATACCCCATTATGAAGGTAGAAGGTAACACCACTGATAAGATCCATCACATTAGACAGCAAGAAATCCTAAGATACTCAGGTGACCCCGTTACAGAGTCTCTTCTCCCCTCCTCTGCTTCCCAAATGTATTGTAAGCATAGACTCCCCAAATTCAACATCAACCCTTTTTCAAAAGGTCGGCCCACATACTCAAGCCTCTAGTAGTAACCCTTTAGATTATTGCTGAGGTTGGGGGGGGTACTAGGGGGAAGGGCGGTGGCTGTTTTAAAAAAAAAATAATAATCCAAAACAAGTTTAAATATTTAAACTTACACTATCCATACTGCAGGCATATAATATCTCATCTGCTACAGTATTTGAGAAACAGTAATCCTAAAGGCCTGCACATGCTTTCCATCACGGCTGATGGAAATGCGTGCAACTGTTGCACACATGCAACGCAGGCAAATATGTTTGCTCATGCAGATGCAGACACAAAAGCAAATCTAATTACAGAAGGCAGTGGGATTAATTTACTTGAGGATTTTACACGATTTTCATCCAGAGGACTGATCAAGAAAAGAAAAAAAAATTAAGTTGAGAGTTACCATATGTTCAAAGACTAATTTTACCAAAATATTTAGAGATTTAACTCATATTATAGCAAGTAGTAGGTGTCTGAAAGAATCAGTAGCCAAGCATGGTCACACTGGATCAAACCAAGATTGACAGCTCTCTGTATTCTGTTGCTTTAGAAGTGGCCAGTAAGAAATGTTGGGGGGAAGAACAAAAGAATAGTGCAAGTATTCAATAATATTTTCCCACAAGAACTCCCAGCATTTAGCAATAAATGGGTTTTTACACTTCTGGCTTCTACAACATCCACTGGCTATGAGGTCCACAACTTACTTAAGCACTGCATGAAAAAGTGGTACAAATACAAAAAGTTCAAGACCTCATCACAAAGATTAAAAAAAAACCCACACACTGAAAGCATTTGATACTCAGAATACTATATATATATATACACACACATATAACTAGAAGAAAAATTTAAATATGATCATTGGCAGTATTTCCATACATTTTCAGTGGTTACCAGAGTTGCACCACATCAAAGAAACTCTGAAAAGAAATCTTACCTAAGAAATCAGTTTTGCTCCCAGGAGACTTTAAGGGAGTAATTGACTAGACATAATTTACTGATTGTGACTATTTCGCATACTTTAATTCAGGTTGCCACAAAACGTGATCCATGGCTGGAAGGTAGTTATTTGCTTGAACCTTCCTCAGCATCACATGCAAATATTCAAACAGATCTGCTGTAGATGAGGACACAAGATGTAGAGGCATTACAAAAAGGGCTCTGAGCTGCTTTTGTTTGTTACTAACACAAAATTCACCTGCTGGAATTACATCAGATGTTAAAACCTGCGTATGCCTACCTTGTGACTCATCCTGTCTCGCTTACTAGTAATTACATGTGCATGAAACCCTTCTGCCAATAAGCTGGCAGAATACATAAAATACAATTTAAAAAGTCATAAGAAGTTATGCTAAGCTCCATAAAACGCTATGAAATTGAGCAAGTCTTTGAATTCTGATATGGGTTTAATTGGAAAATGAATCCCTTCTGGTTTTTTTCCAATTGCTAAGTGGACATGCAGCAATTTATTTTCTCCTTTGAATTATGGGAAGCCAAAAAAAAAAAAAGAAAAACCTTTTACTGCTGCATACTTAATTTTATATATGCTTCCTCCTCTGCTCACATTAGTAAGGGCATGGAGGTGGGAGCAGAAGACTATCTACTTATTTTACGCAGCAAGAAAAATAGGTGTGGCAAAGTTGCAACAGCAAACCACTCAGTTAAGAAAGGTTTCTGAACACACTTTAATAATATGCCATAATAAAGCAGTATGTTGCGTTAGTTTAGTCTGTAAATGAGATCAAGTGTGTATAAAATCCAATCAGTAATAACCAGAATACTTTTTCCATGTTCTTGAACTGTTTTTAGAAAGCCTGGCGGACAAGTTCTTGAACACCTCCTGTAACAGAGGACAACACACTTTTTGAGAGGGTTAAAACAGCTCCATTAGACATTATATTAGCCTTACTTTCTGCACTCAGTCCTTCCCCTGGCGTCACAGGATCTGCCTCTGATCAGTTAGGTGATCCTTTCACCAGATGAGTTACAAGACATGCAATGTCCTTTCAAGCTGTAAGAAGGCACCAGCCACAGCTGCTTCCTTCAAGGTGTCCATTCAGCACCCTGACACCTCCTGCCTCCTTAAGCCCTTCAAAGGTCCTGACATTCACTACCCTACTTTGATTTTTATCATTTGTTGCCTTCAAAATGTATTATTCCAATTCACTAAGGTTAACTTGCAATAGGTTTGATTTGTGGTTACTTCCCTGTTTTGTAACTAATCCATTACTATTTTTTAAGCACTTTGAACTGTAAACTCCTTCTGGTTTTATAGGCAGTACGTCACACCTTTGGGTCACTTGGCAACTGGGGAAGCATAAGGGGCCATTCTCCAGCTGTGATAAGACTGAACGTTAATTACAAATTCAAAAAGGAGCATGTTGCTTCGTATACCAATGTTTTACAATCTTGATTTTGCATTTCCATAGGCTATACTCCTAATGTAAGAAAGGGACAATTTTTAAACAGTCCACATAAACTATTGTGTGTGCAAAGAAACTCACAGGGGTAGCTCATTATATATTTCATGAGAAGTCTCATTTCCCCCTACATTATTATATTTGCCAATAAGAAAGTTTTACCATCAAAACCCAAGAAATGTCCTCAACAGTAAATTAATCTCAAACAATATCAGTATTCTATCAGTATTCTTCAGCCAAAAGAACACTGGGTTTATTCTCCAGGCTAAGAAAAGTTTTAGATAAAGCCACTTCATGACTCTTAGGCTTGAATGAAAATGGCACTGTATCAGCACAAGGCTTCCACTTATAGGTATTTGCTTGTTTAATCTTTATCAATACTTCCCTGACATGCAGCAGGATTTGCATGCAGGTCTGCTGTCACGAGTTTCCGTAAAGTTACCAGGATGTTGCGGTAATTAACACAGTAACAAAAGACAAAAGTCACAGGCTGAGCAAGAAACCAAAACAGTTTTTTCATGTTTAGGGAAAACACAGCTGTAGAGACAGCAAGAAGTTACAAGGAAAGAATTTGCCTTATTTTACCAAAGTCACCTAACTTGAAACTTAAAGTGTTAAAATCCTTCAGAAGATTGGTCACTACTATTAAAATATAAATGGGGGGGATCATCAATCCGTTAGCCAAACTTCTGAAATTTAACACAGGCTTCCAAGAGAACTTAAATTTGAAGTTCACCCCAAAAAACATTTCTGGATTTCAGCTAAAATTCATTCTAACTATACCACTTATGACACACAATATTATTACATAAGAAACCCAAAACTTTTGTCTGATAAAACAAAGATAATTTGCAAAATCAAGCTATGAGATTGTTGGTGTGCACACCTGCATGTCAGATTCTACAATGGTTTTCCTCACAATCCTGTTGTGAAATGTTTTCAATTCTTGGGAAGTTTCTCATCTGCTAAGAAAATCTTTTTCCATCTGCAAGAACCTAATGACTGTAGTCATTCAATGTCACCATGCATTACAGCTAATTAGGTGATTCACAAAAATGCCTTCTTCATTACGAAAAATACAAAATTTTGACAAATTTTAAGACAAGTTAAAAAGTACTTATCATTGACATCCAAATAAGTACATGTATAAATACACGAGGAGAGAATCCATGGTTCAAATAAAAGACAGTCTCAGATGTATTATGATAATGCTTAAATAAGCACAAGATAAGTGGACACACATTCTCTGACTATAAACGTATCCCAACTTGGATGAATTTCAAATGCGTTTAGAAAGAAGACTTCTTATATATCATGCCTAAGACTAGATAAAGTGCAGATTGTATGGATTTACAACAATCTTAATCAAAGACTATTTCAGGAGGGCACTAACTGCTAAGTGGCTAGAAGACAGTAATAATATTGTGGCAGAGGACTACAGCTTTTACCATACATGGGGCAAAAAGCCATGATAAACCAGAGAGGAGGTAAACCAAATGATAACTCTTCATGCACATCTATTTGCATATATTGAAAAATCAGACATGCAAGTTTTGCAGTTTATAGACTATTCCTTACATCAATAATACAAATAACCAAAGCATGGACTTTTATTCTGCTAAGAAATTTAGGTGTTTAATTCTTACACAGTGTTTTTATTGCTTCTTATGATGACCTAGTCAAACAAAGTTTATAAGGACTCTGTCATACTACAGGACAAACACTTGCCCTGTACTAATGTGTCTTCTTTAAATAACTGCACATCGTACCATTACTTTGCTTGAGTCCAGTTGATAAAAACCATATTCCAAACTAGTATATTCAATTAAGTTTTACTTAAGTACTTAAAACTTTTCAGACAAGCAGTTGTCACTGTAACTTTTGTCGGCACTAGTAAAGAACTTAAGCTTTTAAAGGCTATGGAAGTCTTTAACACTGTATTCTTCACGTGGACTGTAATACATCAAACCATTTTGCTACCAACTTATTAACCACATCAGAAAGATACTTTCTGGATTTCCTTACTAGAGCACATCCCATTCAAACTCCTCTAGCCAATTCCAAAGATTACATAAAACTGAACATGCTGTGCACAGTAAACGATGCAAAGGGGAAGGATGCATTAACATCTCTTAAGCACACAAAGTGTAAATTATTTCAAACGTATACTGCCCTCAAAGACATAAAACAGCGGCGATAAGCTATGTATGAGCAGCCATTCCATCCTCATTTGGAGGGCAGCTCTTCAGAAGCACAGCAGGTGCCATGCAAGCCAGCAGAAGCGTGGCAGGTCCCAGATTACCAGATTCTGACTGACTCACAGTGACAAAGGCAAAATAAGTTTTGTCAGTCACTTACGGCATTACAGAGTCAGTATTTGCTTTGTACAGTAAACTGGACAGAAGAGAGCAAACACAGGGCAGCAAACACCTCCAGTATAAAATGAAAAGAAAAAGTCAAATAATATTTTCTCTACTGTCCTGCTGAAGGCTAACATTCCCAGGAAATAAGCTCCATCTTCTTTTTAAGAAAACAAACAAACAAACAAACCCCCATTGCCAAAGCATTTCCTGGTAGTTATTCAGACTTTTTATAGATCCGGGGCACAGAAACAGACGGCGTTCACACAGGCGGCGCACGCCAGGCGCCGCGGCCGGGGAGCGGGGGGGGGGGGGCACGCCCGTGGGCTTCACTGGGGGCTCAAAGGCTTCGTGAGGCAAAGTTGACTCAGGCCCGTGTGGCGCAGCCCCCCTCGGCGGGGGCGGGCCGGGAGCCCCGGCGGGGCCGCCACACCGCCGCAGCCCAGGGGCTGGGGGAGCGCGGCACCGAGCCCCGGCCGCTGCCCTCGGCCCCGGGCCGCGGCCCCACCGCCCCGTCAGCGACGCGACCGCCGGGGCCCGCTCGGGGCCCGCCGCGCCTCAGCACCCCTCCGCCCGCAGGTGCCCCGGGCCGCCCTCTCCCCCGCCGGCCTGGCACCGGCGCGCCCCGCAGACCTTCTCCAGAGAGGCGTCCATGGCCGCCGGGGTCCCCGGTGCGCGCCGCCTGCCCGCCGGGCACTTCCGCCTCAGCCCCAGCCGGCTCCACGCTGGCAGCGCTGACGAGGCCGCGGCGGGCGGGGCGGGAACGCGCTCACCTAGGGAACGGCGGCAGGCCCGCCCCGCGCCGCGGCCGAGACCACCGCGGCAGACGGGCGGGGAGGCGCCGGGGCAGCGGCGCCGCGCGCCGTGAGAGCAGGGGCTGGGGAGAGCGCGGGCCGCTGCCCTGCCTCCGCGCGCCGCCCGCTGCCGCTTCCCCCCTCCCCGCTCCAGCTGGTGGAACGGCCCCGGAGAACGACCGGGGAGGTGACAGGTACTGGCGCATGCGCAGCGAGCGCGGCCCGGGCGGCGACGGGCTCCCGCCGAGAGCGGGCGGGAGCTGCGCGGAGGCGCCGCCGGCACGTGGCGGGTTCGAGTCCCCGCGGCGGCGCGGTGCTCCGGGAGGGTTCCGCGTGGCTCCAGCCTTCACGGACCTCCCGGCTGTCACCCCGGCCCGCGGGGGCTTGCTACGGTGGCACCAAAACCCGTCGTGCACGCACGGGGCCCGCAGGGGGACGCTGCACAGCCCCGAAGAACGGGCTTCGTCCGGACTCGGGGGGACCCCGAGCGACTCCCGCCCCGGGCCATAGGAGAGCACGGGGACGTGCCCCGGGGCAGGCGGGAGCGCAGCACGCAGCTGCCTGCGGGCTCCCGTCGGACAGGCAGTCCCGCAGAGCCGAACCCTCTTTTCCAGAGCTTTATTTCTGTTCTTTCAAGCTAGAGTTATTTTTCAGGACATATTCCTCTTCCTTTTAGCGCCATTTATATTACTTAATAGCACAACTTGCAGATATCATTGACGTTCTGTTTTTTCCATGGCCGTTGTGGTTTAAGCACTATTCAGCAATAACAAAAACATCTCTGCATTATCAACACTGTTTTCAGTACAAATCCAAAACATATACTAGCTACTATGAAGAAAATTAACTCTACCCCAGCACGTTCTCCACCCCTTATTCCGTAACATTTACGTCATGCTCAGGTCTCACACTATCCAATACATCCTCATTACCCACCACCGCCCTTCCCATCCTTTGATAGAATACAGGTATATCACTCCCTTAGTCTATGGACCACCCTTGTAAAATGTCCATAAAATGTCCACAAAGTGTCCACTGAGTTCATTTAGACCATGACTTTGGGCTCCATCTGTTAACGGTGGTCACTCAGGACAGGAGAGGTGGTGTGGGGTGTGGAGTTACTGGTCACCAAAGCCAGCTCAGGTCGGGTCACTGCTGTGCTTGCACTGCTTCTTGTAAGGCTTGTCCTCCATTGGTTCAGGTGGTTCCTGCTATAGCAATTCCCGTAACATGCAACCCAAATCATGGGTTATGACAATTACAGGCCTGTCAGCCTGACCTCGGTGCCGGGAAAGATTATGGAGAGGTTCATATTGAGGGAACTCAACAGGCAAGTGCAGGTCAACCAGGGGATCAGGCCCAGCCAGCATGGGTTCATGAAAGGCAGGTCCTGCTTGACCAGCCTGATCTTTTATGACCTGGTGACCCACTTGGTAGATGATGGAAAGGCTGTGGATGTCATTTACCTGGACTTTAGCAAAGCTTTTGACTTTTGTATCAGGAATAGTGTGGCCAGCAGGAGCAGGGAGGTGATTGTCCCCCTGTACTCGGTGCTGGTGAGGCCACACCTGGAATACTGTGTCCAGTTTTGGGCCCCTCAATACAAGAAAGACATTGAGGTGCTGGAGCGTGTCCAGAGAAGGGCAACAAAGCTGGTGAAGGGTCTGGAGCACAGGTCTTATAAGGAGCGGCTGAGGGAACTGGGGTTGTTTAGCTTAGAGAAGAGGAGGCTGAGGGGAGACCTTATTGCTCTCTACAGCTACCTGAAAGGAGGTTGTAGTGAGGTGGGTGTTGGGCTCTTCTCCCAAGTAGCTAGCGATAGGACGAGAGGAAATGGGCTTAAACTTCACCAGGGGAGGTTTAGGTTGGATATTAGGAAAAATTTCTTTACGGAAAGGGTGGTCAAGAATTGCAACAGGCTGCCCAGAGAGGTGGTGGAGTCATCATCCCTGGAAGCGTTCAAAAGACGGGCAGATGTGGCACTTGGAGACATGGTTTAGTCTAGTCTACCCTTGATTGGCTTAAGAGTAGACTTGGTAGTGTAGGTTAATGGTTGGACTGGATGATCTTAAAGGTCTTTTCTAACCTAAACGACTCTATGATTCTAGTATTAGTAGTAGTAGTAATAACAATATAATAATAATAGTAATAATAATATACAAAGCAAGTGATGCACAATGCAATTGCTCACCACCCGCCGACCGATACCCAGACAGTTCCCAAGCAGCGATCGCTGCCCCCCAGCCAACCCCCTCCCCCCCCCCAGTTATATACTGAGCATGACGTCACATGGTATGGAATAGCCCTTTGGGCAGTTTGGGTCAGCTGGCCTGGCTGTGCCCCCTCCCAGTTTCTTGTGCACCTGGCAGAGCATGGGAAGCTGAAAAGTCCTTGACTAGCATAAGCAGTACTTAGCAACAACTAAAACATCAGTGTGTTATCAACCTTATTCTCATACTAAATGCAAAACACAGCCCTATGCCTGCTACTAGGAAGAAAATTAACTCTATCCCAGCCGAAACCAGGACAGTTATTAAAATGTATTTCAATATAGAAGCCATCCGTGCCTATTTGTAGTCATTCCTGGTAGATTTCATGATAGTTTGAAACGCATTCATCCCGGTTGCTATTAGGACACAGAGTGAACTACTGCCTCCAGCCTGGAGATGGTTCCCTAAGTCAAGGCTGAGCCCATTGCCAGGACCCCGGGGAAACTCCGGGCGCTCCCGGATGCACTCGTCCTCTTCTGCGGCCAAGGGCTGCCTTGCAGGACACAAGCCTCCCTAGCTGTAAGCTCACTACACGGACTTCGGATCCGCTTTGTGGCAATGGTTCCGTGTGTACAAAGCTGTGTACACGAGTCCCTTGAATAAACATACATCACTTCTGGCTTTCTCCTCAAATTGCCTCAATAGCAAAGGGCAAAGTGGAGGAACTGCATGGGCTGCTGCTGCTGCAGGTGTGCATCAGCCCTGCTCAGTGAGGTAACAGACACCAGACTGCAAAACAACAGCAAAATTGAAAAGTCGTAACCTACTCATGTAAGCAAGCAATAAGGAGATAATTAGAAAGATAATAAGCAAACACTGCCTAGTTTTCACTTGTCTCTGAACTGCTGCAGCAATACTGCACAGTGCATCCAGGGTGCATCTAGACCAAAGCCCAGGACGCACAGTGACCTACTTCTTCCGAGTGAACCCACAGTCTCCTGGAAAATAACGCCACGAAGCGAGGCGCGGGCGCCCAGCGATCCCCCGCGGGCAGAGCGGAGACCGGCGCGGCCGCGGGGAGGCCGAGCCCGGGGCTCGCCGTGGGGTGCCGGCCTTCCCGGGCAGGGGCAGGGGCAGGGGCAGGCGCGGCGCGGGTGGCGCCCCGGGCGGGGCAGCCCTGAGGGGGAGCGGGGACCGCAGAGATGGCGAGGGCGGCGGCGGGCGGGCCCGCGCGGAGGAGGAGGAGGAGGCGGGCGGGCGGAAGAGGCGGCGGGCGATGGCCGGGGCGCTGCTGCGCGGCGGGGTGCGCCGCTTCCCCTGGCTCTGCAACGTGCTGCTCTACGGCGGGCTCTTCGCGGCGGGCGACGCGGCCCAGCAGCTGTGGCGGCGGCGGCGGCGGGGGCAGCCGCCCGACTGGGCGCAGACGCGGCGCGTCGCGCTGGTGGCCCTCGCCTTCCACGGCAACTTCAGCTACGTCTGGCTGCGGGCGCTGGAGCGGGCGCTGCCCGGCCGCCGCCCGCCCGCCGTCCTCGGCAAGGTGCTCTGCGACCAGCTCCTCGGCGCCCCCGTCGCCGTCCTCGCCTTCTACATGGGTGAGTACCGCCGCCGCCCAGGCACCGCCATCTCGGCGCGGCGGGGGCGGGCGCGCCGAGCAGCGGGCGGCCGGGGGCGCGGACCGCAGAACCCCGGCGCACGCACGCCGGGCGCAGTCCTGGAGAGCGCGCACCGAAAACGGCGCTTCGCACCCCGGACAGGCGGGGGTGGCTGGGTTACCCCCTGCCCGCCCGGCCTGCCGGGCGGCGATCGCTGCGGGCCGGCGCCCGCAGCCCCAGAAGCGCCGGTGTGGGGCTGCGTGGTCCTCAGGCAGCGCGGCCGGTGCGCGCTGTGGGTCCCCGCCGAGGCGCTCCGGTACCAGGCCTCGGAAGGCGGCGCGGCCGCTCGCGCAGCTGCGCTCGGAGCTGCCCGGGGAGCGGCTGGGGACCTGCGAAGGCCGGTCGCTCTCCCCGGGCGCGCCCCTGGGGCAGCCCGGCGCAGCGCCGCGGGCACCGTGCCGCTCCAGAGCTTTAGGTGAGGGGCTGCTGTGCCGGAGGGGAGCCCTGCCTCGGGCTCGGCTGGGCCCGTCGCTTTTAATTAGTTGCAAGGAATTGAACACACCTTACACGGATTGTGCCGCCCATCTCTGCTTGAATTGCTCTGCTCGGTTGTCAACATCAGCCGTCTCGACAACTGTAAATGTCAAGAAATACTGTAGTTCAGCAAATAAACTGGACCACCTCCTGCTGCGAGAGTATATAGAAATACAGCATACTACTAATGTATAATCTCAAAAGCTAACAAATAGGAGAATTTAGGTAGACTAGTATCTGTTTCAAGGATAAACATGAGGGAATAAGAAAAATAATAGCTGAGCCTAGTGTAACAGAAGGCTCTCATTTAATTTAAACTTCATGTGGAAGAAGAGCAAGACGGGTACTCTTTTTGCCTGGTATTGAATCATAGAATCATAGAATCGTTTAGGTTGGAAAAGACCTTTAAGATCATCCAGTCCAACCATTAACCTACACTACCAAGTCTACTCTTAAGCCAATCAAGGGTAGACTAGACTAAACCATGTCTCCAAGTGCCACATCTACCCGTCTTTTGAACGCTTCCAGGGATGATGACTCCACCACCTCTCTGGGCAGCCTGTTGCAATTCTTGACCACCCTTTCCGTAAAGAAATTTTTCCTAATATCCAACCTAAACCTCCCCTGGTGAAGTTTAAGCCCATTTCCTCTCGTCCTATCACTAACTACATGGGAGAAGAGCCCAACACCCACCTCACTACAACCTCCTTTCAGGTAGCTGTAGAGAGTGATAAGGTCTCCCCTCAGCCTCCTCTTCTCCAGGCTAAACAACTGGGAGATTTGCGTTTTATGACCCTGACAGGGGAATCATTCAGTGCATGATTGAAGAGGAATGAAGCGAAGGAAGAAGTTGAACACCAGACACTTACTCTCAAAATCCTATCTGCCTGTGTCAGAATGTAAGCAGGGAATTGCCCAAGGACCAGAAGGAGTTGAAGGACCACAAAAGGGTAAAAATCCCTGCACTGGGTAGCAGTATGATGTCATAGCAGAATAATGTATCCGTTGAGAGATACTGATAACCTTGTGGCATACAAATACCTAGAAGGATACCTAAGTTGGACTAAGCGACTTTGGGCCTCTGCTTATGCGCGAATGTGTAGCTTTTCATTTTAGATTGATTTGTTAAAGCATGTTGTCTAATACCTTTGCTTAATATAGGTCACATCTTCCAGTTAAGGTGGGTGATCTTTGAAGAGCTTCTACAGCTCTTAAAAAGATGTAGTCTTAATTTGACACCTGAAGATTCTAATGGCTTGAAATACCGTTTAAAGGGTTTATTATTTTGAACCCTTTAAACAATATTTCATGTGATGGTATTTAATTCAGTTAATTTATTTCCAGTTTGCATGTGTCTAATATGTAATTTCAAGTCATACCGCTTTTCTCTTGATCTTGGGTGTAATGATGGGGGCCTGTCGTCAGGTTGTGTTTTCCTAGAGTTAAGGGGAGTTTGGATCAATTAGAATTTATTTAAAATTTTGGAATGTATGTGGAGGGTTAAACAAGTAGGTTTTGAAACTGTTCTGCTTGTGAATTCTAGAGTTTGGATTTGCTGTAGTTATTTGTGAAGGTGAAAAATCACATTTGATTATGGCTGAAATTTAAAAAAATTAGGTGCTCTTTTCCACTGACTTCAGTGATCTGTAGGCACCTAAACTCCTTCAAGGATCTGAGCCACTTTTGGCAATTCAACAATGTGCAGAATGCCTTATTCTCTCTCTCTCATGGGTGTAAAAGGTACTTTCATCATACCTGTTCCACTGCCATACCACTGGTGACTTATGTGGCAGTAGAACAGCTATGATACACCATCTATACAGTATATTCCAGGTGATCTATGGTGTCAACGCCGAGCAAGTCAATAGATGAAGAGATATGATGTAGCACTATTAGGTAGCCGGAATGGTATTTTTTCTTTGTAATGATATCAGCTTTTCTTCCAAAGCTATTGTAATACATTTTGAGAAGAGTTTGGGATATCATTGAAAAAAAGTGAACATTTCATTTTTGTATTTTTTCCTGATTGTTATAAATGTTTTGCCACTAGGTATGAGCATCCTTCAGAGAAAAGAGGACATCTTTTCAGACTGTAAAAAGAAATTTTGGAATACGTATAAGGTGAGGCAAGCAATTCACTTATCTCCCAGCTAAGCAAAGAAATAATATTCTTGGATAAAATATTTGAAATACTTCTTCCTCCAAAAGCCTTTGTTTCACTCTATTATTTGATTACATGTAGGAAGCGTTAAGTACCAGCAGTCATGGGAAGTCAGGGTAGTCTGGAGCAGGCACTGCTGCCAGATGGGTGAAATGATGCCATTTTAAAAATGTACAATGTTTATATACATAACACTTACACCCGGCTCCGTTTGAATGAGTGCCCTACAATACAACACTAAGACTGTACTACCTTTTATCTTAAGAAGTACCCACACACCAGTGTTTAGTTAGTAACGCTGCTGACATCACTTACATGAACACCTGTTAAAATCATTAGTTAGAGAGACATCTTTTTTAGGAATCATTTTCAGCCTGTACTTTTCAGTGACAGTCTTCTCACTTTGAGAAACACGATCCCTTGTTTTAAGAAGACTTTGGTATAAATAGCTGGTTTTGGTTTGCATTTCTACATACACAGGAAAAAAATTATCCATGCTACCTCAGAGCTGAGCAAATTAAGAATTTGAAAGATTTCTCAGGTGCAAGAAGAATGATAGAGTAGCAGAAAAAACATAATAGATGGAGAAACTGTGATGCAATGTGAGTTTCTCTTCACACTGGAACTATATAGGTAGGCTAGAAAAGGATTATTTTTATTCCTATGGACAATGATTCTAAAAACAGTGCCTGCTATATCCTATCAAAACATAAAGTTTCTATTGACCTTATGTTTTATGAGTAAATTATCCATTGAGTTTTGCAAAAAAGCCTTACATGTATGAGTAACTAGAAGGAGCATTGCAAGTGTGAAATAAATAGCATTCAGTGGTATTTTTCATTCATGACTGAAACAAATGTTCACATATTTAAACATTTGTTCACCCATCTGGTAAATGTGGTTATGTATCTGGTGTCAGGTGACTATGAAGATTTAACTGTGCTTAAAGTTTTGTATTTAAAATGAGTTAGAATAATGTGTTTGAGAAACTCCTGGCATAGAGGCTCATGAAAATGATTAGAAGTTTCATATTGCAACCTCTAAGTTAAGCAACTTAATTTACAACTGCACAGTTTTTATTAACTTTACTCAATTATGTTTCAGTGTTTGCTAAATGTGGTAAGAAAAAATTAATCATTGTAGTTGAAGTCCATAAGAATAACAAAGGATTTGTTTTCATTTCAGACGGGACTGCTGTACTGGCCTTTTGTGCAGGTGAGTTTTTAGGGCAACTCAGTGAGCCGTTTTTTCTCATAAAACCTGATCCGATGCATTCATACTATATGTAACCCAGTGAGAAGTCAGTGGAGTTGTTGGGTGTGTAGGTGTAAGACCTAACAATGCCTGGAGCACTAACTGAGCTCTCTCTCCTTCCAACACAGCTGTCAAACTTCATTTTGGTCCCTGTTTACCTGCGAACAGCTTACACTGGGCTCTGTGGCTTTGTCTGGGCTACCTTCATTTGCTTTTCCCAACAGAGTGGAGATGGCACAGCAAAGTCAGCTTTTATGTGGCTCCAAAGAGAGAAGGTCAATGCAGATGAAGAATCATCAGAGAAATAAGCACTTTAGTTCTGAACGCTTGTTAAACTGAGTTTATGAAAATCAGTAAACCGCACTGCAGCCTCATTGCTGTGTTTAGAATAAACATCGCAACATTTGTTGGTTAGTATAAGCAGTGGAACAGTTTGTCTTTGTGCCTGTTTATTTTTCATAAAAGAGGCCAACTGTATATTGGCATTTAATTATTTTCATGCTGCCAGCCCATCTCTTCTGGGAACAACTGACTTACAGGGCAGTGTAAGCATTTGCACATCATGTCAGACTGCCTCACTGGGGAGAAATATTAACTGTAATTTAATTTTCAAGCAACTTGTAATTGCTAGAAAAAGGGGAATAGAACATTAAATCATCAGTTGTCGGACTTGACAATTGTTATCAGTGCAAGATTGCTTTTGCAGAAGAAAATTTAATTGATTTCTTATTTAAAAAGTGACATTGAATCTGTTTTATTCAGAGAAAACAAAAGTGCTGTGTTTGTAGGGACCACTTCTCTATAGGGGCAAACTTGCTTTATTCTACATGAAAATCTGTATAGCAAATGAATTATTTCACAGAATGTACAAACCCGATATATATTTGTACATCTTTTATCTTAACTGGGAGAATAAAGATAACAAACTTTGGTCAGAGTTCTTTGGGGTGGATGCTGCATATTCACACTTGGGGGAGGCGTCAGTCATAAGCAGCTCCTGCACGATGGAACCTAACTAAATACTGCAGTGAGCCTTTGCTGTATCTGTCAACAACTTCCTCCTTTGCCCCTCAAGGGTCAAAGTATGGAAGAGTACATGGGAGTCTTGACACCTTCACTCTTTTCTACTGTTTCATTATGTTCAAGATATAATGAAGATTTTGAAGAAAAGAGCATGGGAAGGAAGGTAATATGAATGCCAGAATCCATCTCAAAACAATCCAGCTATATATAAGGAACTTCCACTTCTTCTTCAAATGGCTTTTAAAGATTCCTGTTCATAGAAGACATTGGGTAGCTACACATAGGGACTGGGAAAAGGTGAAAATTAATTATAGATCTGCTTTGTCAACTGAGGATCAGGTCTGGGTGCAGGTGTGCTCATTGGTATTTTTTAAAGGTGCATCTGTATCTCAGAACAGGAACTGTGCAAATTTCTGTGATTGCAGTAAGGTGAAATCAGACCAGTAAAGGAGTCCTTGGTTTATTAGAATGGGATTTTATGTCTTGAAGTTACTAAATTCTAAGCTTGAAACAGTGTCTGATTTAACCGATTTTGATTATGATTGTAAAGAGGAGACTCAACCCTTTTTGTTACAATAATAATAAACCCCTTTGAGGAATGTCTGAATTCCTCAGTCTTGTCTAAACAGTAAACCAAAGCCTGCTTAGGCTATAAATGTACATTCCTTTGGCCAGCAGCTGTACTGCTTACAATTATTTGTCACTGTGGGAGCCCAATGTTGCTTAGCTCAGACAGGGAAAGGAATCATGCAAGCACTGCCCAATCTATTCCAGGTAAAATCAACTTGTTTAGCATAATCCAGTGGGCAAGAGTGATGCAAGGTACCCGTATGGCTTTGACTACAGGACTACAGCAGATGGGAGGCGGGTAGATGGCAGGGGGGGCTGCTTCTACAGTCTGTTTTGCTGGCAGACAGGTGAAGGTGCCTTCCCTCTCAGGACAGACAAGTCACTGCAATTCCATCTTCAGCTGCACAGGCAGACCTGGAAGAGGACACTTGCATATGATCTTAAGGTGGAATTCATTTTAACTGACTTTTGTCACCTGTAGTGTGGACATCTGCAACTTGGCTAATCAGTTTAAGCTCTGTTTACAGCCAGTGGTGGAAAATAGGCAGTTTTAGACATCTGTTGAAGGGTATGGTGAATTGTGCAGTGTAAGTGTCTATTTCTTTCCATCGATACATGAGACTCTCGGGTGACTGGCTGCTGTGTAGGTAGCTTCATTGTAGAAGCTCATATTTGGTGAGTTGAATTCCCCTGGTTGGTGTCTATCTTACATGTCCCTATGGGAGCAATGTAGTGGGTGTTGCTGCGTGAATCCCACAGTGTGAATTGGGCGGTCCTGATGCTGGACATTCCAGTAGGTGTAGAAATCCACAGAGGAGCTAACTGCATTTTATCTATCTATTTAAAAAATGAAAGATGAATGAGTAGATGTTTCAGACAGCTATAGCTGTGAAATTGTTATTGTACGTAAAGTCTTCAGGATAAAGAAGCAATTTCAGTAGTGTTTTTTCTGTTGATATTTTTAGGATCAGAGTAGTGTTTTAAAGTCTGTTCTATTCAGTGAGACTTAAAAGTTTCAGACAAGGTGCGCTAATTAAGTATTTGACTTTTTTTTACAGATGCTATTTATTTTTATTTCTGCTTGTGCCTTAAGTGTTTAATGATTAATAGAAATCACTTGGAGAAGGGAACTGGGAAGTAGTGGCATTATGAGGAGAGTGAAATAGTGGTGTTGATTTGCTGTAAGCAGTATGCAATGTTCTGCTGCAACTCAGTGCAAAAAATATTTCTGCATGGGTATAGTTGGTAAAACTTAATCTCCAGGTGCATCGAGAATTTAAAACTATTCTCATGATCTGTATAATGCTGCTGCTTTTCTTCAGCAGGAGTACTTAATGAATGGAAGATCCATCTTTTATTTTAAATGGCTTAAAAGCTTATACAAGCTGTGCTTTATTACTGTATGCTTTTGTGCTGCTAGCTTTTTACTTGGGAATTTGAGCTAAATTCTGCTTTGTCTTCAAGTTTCTCTGACTGTGGGCTTCAGGGTTTCCCTCCACATTGCTATTACTTGAAGTACAGTTCTTTCATGTAATGGAAGCCTGTAGCTCTTATATTTCAGTAAACTTCAGATTCTGCATAATCCTTTCATTTCCTCTGTTTCTCGTGTTAAGGTACTTGACAAGTCCCTTTTCATATTAATTTTTTTTTTTTTTAATTATGAGCACTGATTGGTCTTATGAACATTTCAGACCCACATAATACAAAACAATAAAACTGTGTTGGGACAAATTATCAGTGTGCATAAATTAATGCACATTCTAAAGATTTTCTGCCTCTGTCAATTTGGTCTGAGGATCTAACCCCTTAGTTGTTAAAGACTTTATTTTTTCTTGACAATTTTTTGGCTTAGATGATTAATTTCACAGAATAACAGAATGGTCAAGTTTGGAAAGGACCTCTGAATGTCCAGCCCAGGTCATCTAGTCCAACCCTATTTGACACATGTATAAACTTTTGTTTGCTGCTTCTAGTAATTCAGTAATTTCTTAAAAGAAAAAAAGATGGGTGAGACTTGTCCTACTGTCTCTCCACCACCCTTTCAAAAACAGTTGTATGCGCTTCATGACTATTTCAAGGAATTGCACTGATCTTACTGCCATCTGAACATGCAGATTTCCATAACCAGAAAGATGAACAGAATTATACATCACGTAGGTGCTCAGGAAGGAGGGAACACACTGCCAATAGCTACTGGGCATGCATTCAGGTGATGTTTTCATGTCATGGGTCCTCTCTAAGAGCAAATGGGATGAGAAGACATTTATATCAAGTGCAGTTCCAGCTTCATGCTATTCTGGATAGCTGTGGAGATGTAGTGTCTGAATTTGATAAAACGAGAATTTCAAAATGTATTTTTCTACTGCAAATCTTTCATGCAAATGTACCTCCTGTGCTTACTGGTATGTGAAATACATCCTCTAGGCTTGGAAAATCTGTCTTTTTCACAACAGAAACAACCATCCAGTAACACAGCATAAAATAACCACATTCATACTGCAGCGAAGGTGAAACTGGCTGTAGTTTGTTACCATATCTGATATATTAAGTTCTCTTGTATAGCACAACCCTTGAATGCTACGCAGCTTCAGCCTTCTGATTCTCTGCTCTAAGTGCCAATGCTTTTTGCTCGTGCTGCTGCCTCTACTGCTAATGCCAATCCAGTGAGATGTACAAGAAATACTTGAATTTGACTAAAATAATGAATTTCAAGTTGACTGAAAAAATGTCTGTGTTTTTGCAAAGGCTTAATAAACATTAAATGCTATTCTTTGGCTCTGTCTTTAACTAGTGTGTGTATAAAGCAAGCCAGGTCTTATGCAAAGTTCTTATGGGATCTTCATGGGCCACATGCAGCAAAAAGCTCAGTTTGATGTCATAGACCTTAACACAGCAGCAGAGTAAAAGATAAACAGGGGTTACTCACTCCCTTTAAAGGTTAGGTCCATATATCAAGTCATGTGCCACTTCTGAACAAATTCAGAACTCCCATCATCAAAGCCATATGCTGAAGCCAGTGGACTTAATTTCTCTTTTATTAAAATGAGGTAAAACTTTGATGATATTACCTGTTTAGATGATTAATACATTTGCAGAAGGAACTGAGGAATTCAGGCAGGAAAAAGGTATAAAAAACTTCTAAAGAGAACAGAGGTTAGCAATGGGGTCCTTATTGAAGGACTACACAGTGTAGGTTGTGTGGGATACTCTTGAGAAGGAAACTGTTCAGAAGATTGGAGGCTGAAGGGAATAATGTATTCCACAACTGGAAGGGAGGCACCACCTCCATTCCCTGCTGTTAACTTCTTGTATATTTAGAATGAGGAGGAAGCTTTATGGAATGGTTTCAAGTTGAAAAATTCTGTTCCATAGACTTCATGGCCAACAGGGACAAAAAAGATCATTCAGTCTGAATACTTGCATAATGTAAAGCGAAGAGTTTTTCCTGAATCAAACCAGTGATGTCAAGTCTCATGCCATCTTCTAGAAAGGTATCCAAAGACTTTAAATAATGGAGGATCTTAAGAAATTATTATGTATTTTTATGAAATTTTATCACCTACCTAAATCAATCTAGCCTTAACATTCTAATAAGATGTTGTTACTCCCTTTCTGACAAGATTTAAAGAGTTGGTACAGCAGGCAAAGCCTTCTGTATGTATTTAGTGGTAAGCTGTTAGAGATTTTGTTTATTCCTTGGATAAACTACAATAGGTTTAGCTCTGTTAGCCCCTTGCTAAATCATTCTTCAGGTTCTCTTGTGAACCCTTTTTTGCTGTGCAACCTCTAATTTGAAATGTAGACAGCAACGCTGTAAAGATTAATCCCAGTGTCTGTTTCACATATGCCTCACATAGATAATATTTTTTCTACTTCTGCTTAATATTCCTGTGCTTCAGCAGCCAGACTGTATGTGCTCCCTTAATTTCAAAGTTGCTCTGAGAATTCACATTCAATTGCCAGTCCACAATGATCAAAGTTACTGTAATCCATTTTAAACAAGAATGAAGAATGCAGATTACATATCTGTATGAGTGTTGCATATAGTCTTCAACATCATCCACCCTAACACTGCCTTCCCTTTTTTTGCAGTTTATTAATTTAATGTGGCAGTGCCCAAAAGGCTTGCACCATGTATCCAGATAGAAAAACAGACTTCATTGCAAAAAGTGTAGTAAAAGGCATCATTCCCCTCTATGCAACACTGGTAACAATTACAGTTTTTTGTGCTGAGAAAAGTCTCAGCACCAGAAAAGACTAATGAGGTGTGGAGTATTTTCGGAAAAGACATTGTGAAGGACAGCTCTGCTGTAGCAGTGGGTACATGAGAGAACTTCAGAAACTGAAGAATGGGCTTTTTTGTTTGCTATGTTCAGGGAAAGCTAGTTGTGAAATGGGGCTGTAAAACAACAGGAAAAAGGACAGCAGGTCAGAGTCTGTGCGCACACTCATGGTTTTTGTTAAGTGATGTAACATGGGACACCTATGCAAATGCTCCCCTCTGCCAGGAGAAGACCTTAAATATGGGATCTTGATGCAGTCACTCTTCTCCATTTTACACTGTCAAGACTGATTAAATCAAAGAGAGACCAGGAGGGAGCATGAATATGTAACCTAGTAGGTAGTTGTCACCAGAGATACAGGGAGAGTTCCTAGTTCTGTTACTGTACTTTATCCAGTTACAACAGAAGTAAAATGCATAAGCACTCAGATGGCCGTGATAAATACAATGTCTGGCCCATATGGACTCACAAACCATGCACACAGAGTTCTACACCACATGAGATCCTTTATCTGTGGGGGAAGTGTCAGCTTTGTTCTGAATTGTGTGTTCTTTTATAAGGTATAATTTGGCGGCAGGGTAAATTAAGTTACAACATTCTTGCCTGGAATCAGTATATAAGTAAGTGTCTCACTATAAGTAAGATGTGCATTTACTGTGTGCGTACGTAAGAATTAAACCCTCACACTATTACTTCTTAGATTTGTCAGGAAAGCATCCTTCCTCTCATCGCACAAATATTTAGAAAAGAAAATACAAGCTTTTTCGTGAGTTGTTCTTTTTCCACCTCTAGTCTTTTCCTTTCTCTTGTTCTATGCTGGCCTGGAGAAATCTACCTCTCAAAGCCTGGTTCCCTGTGGTATTCTTATCTTACCATTGCTTATATCTCTCTGTGAAGTAAAAACCACCTTTACTTATCTACTGAGGGTGTTCAGCTACTTCCATTTCATGCACAAAACACCATTAAAAAAAGTTCTAAGCTATTTCATGCATGATACACCAGTGACACTGAAGGATTTTGCATTAGTTCAACATCTAGCTCAGAACGGTCATCATACAGTAATGAATTATTATGTGTTTTAATTACACCTGGTATGATACAGCAATTACCTATACAGTGTTCTGCTTCCTGTTTTGGGGCAGAAGTTGAAAAAACAATGTAATACAGGTTCTCTATTACTGAAAGCCAAACTTGGAGAGAAATTCAAGTCATTAAGAAACCCTTTCAGAACTCAGGGCTGTGACATTATAGCTTCCAGTTCCAGTGAAGGAGGTAGCAAAATGCTCCACGGAAGTGATGGGCATGCCTGTTAGGATGCAAGGTAGTGGAGCACATACAGTGTGTAGGAACATGGATGAGCAAGACGCTGACACAGTCTTTCGTGTGCCTCACAGCTTGTAAGCAGTTTTGAGCTCTCTATGTAAGATTCAAACTTGTGTAGGTAAAATGGAGGCTTACAGAAAGTGACCTTTACATTTTGGACTAAGTGAAATGAAGAAAGGCTCAGGCCGTAAAAGAGCTGTGCTTGGGGGTGCATGCTACTGTGTTTGCACATTTTATACAGTATGTTTATTACTTTAAAATGGACATGCCCACATACACACTGAAATATTACTTATTGTCCGCTGTGTTTGCAAGTCTCCTAAATGTCCCAGACCAATTTATCTCAACATCTAAATTTACTGAACTCAAGCATCTGTTTTTCTATGTATCTATGGCCACCTGTCACTGATACAAAAGCCACCTGCACAATAATGACTCACCTGCACAATGAGTCCAGTCATAGTGCTGGAGTTGGCTCCAAATGCCAAAAATAAGACTCTTACATGGACGACTTACTGCCCATGGTATTAGTAACATATCTGACAGATGCTATAACAGCTTTTTCTGTAAAATTTGTACCTTAAAAGGAGAGAGAAGGTAGAAAGAGTTTACTAAGAGTTTAGAGGAGTTTGTTTCTGAAATCTGTGTTATGGTTGCAACTACAGCCATTGGTCTATGCAGATTGTTTCCATTCTTTCTACCAGACATATATGCCCTGCCTCTTCTGCTACTGCATCTCCTGAATTTGTGCTGTGTTTCCTGACCTTCTGTACTGAAAATAGCTGAGATGAATCTGAGTAAGTGGAAAGTACTGTGCCAGCTTTAGTAGTCTCTATTACTCACCTCCCAGGAATGTTTGCAAATAGGCTCAGTACAGGTACAGACAAGATTGTCAAACACGGACACTTAAAAACTTGGTATAGTTGAGCATAGACCATTGATTTATCAGTTCAGTTTCACCCAAACCATATTTTAAACTGGCCAAATGTTTAACAAGCTATGTCCAGCCTAGACTGTGTTTTGGGAGCTCAGTCCTGCAAGGCTCTGTCTTGATTTGAGATAGAAAAGCAATTAAGTACTCCTCCTTCTTAAAGTTATCTAAATATTTGTTAGATCAGACCCAACTTCACAGGATAGATCTCCAAATTTGGATAAGAGATAGGCAGTCAGATGCTGTAGCTCCAGTGCTGCCAGTTAACATGTATTGCACACAAGTCAAATCATAAGCAGCAATATGCAGAGATTTTAAAAAATATAAAATTTCCCTAGGAAATGTCCCTAGGACACGAAGTACTTTAGTACAGTTCAACCCAGACACTGTGAAGCATGTCGTATCTAACACATAATTAGTGGCACACCGTTCACTAAAATTTGCCATTAAATGCTCGTCTTTTGCTTCCATAGCTCTATTAGCAATTCAGCTTTGGAGAAATAATAAGTCGAATATATAGTCAATTTTCTTCTGGGTGCATGTTTGATGAAACAGTTAATGCACATAGAAACCAGCACTACATTCATACAACAGTTCACATGGAAACATTACTAAAAATTTAAAAAATCAGAATAAGATGACATTTAATAGGTGTTCGGGCAGAAATACTTACGAACACTCAAATATTTGGATCACTGTCATACCTCAGACTCATGACATTAAATTCGAGGCACCTCATTTGTCTTTTAACAAGCTCATTAGAATGCCTTGCTTGCCTGCAATACACACTGCTTTTAAGCTATAGATGCACTTTTCTACCCTGACAGAGATGTAGGGTAGCTGTGGAAAAGGACCAACATCCTAGTTACTTTGCTGCAACTATTATGAATTATTTATGAAGTTACTTTAGCCTAAAAAATATTTCTAAATGAATGGTTCGTATATGGAAAGGCTGTAATTCTAAGTAAAGAAATAGGTATAAAAAAGGCACTAACTTAAGCATGAGCTAGGATGCCTAAAAAGGGAACAATATAATAAGGACATGCATTGGCTTATGAATCCAGGCCCTCACTCTGCAGCAGTTGTGCTACAGCAGATCCTCTTTCAAGTGCAGAATGGCAGAGCCCAGGCTTCTGAGAGTTCCTTCATGCTAACATGAAATTGAAGGTGGAAGCTTACAGCAAGAAAGTATTTTCTGTATCAAGGATCTTGTAATTTTTAGCTATTGAATTTCCCTTTTTTTAATTAGATCTTATTTAATTATGACTCTAAAAAGCAAATGAGATTTACTCTGGTCTAATACAGGTCTTTTAGGGAGAGTGATAATACAAATGTATAAGAAATATACTTAGAATGACACAGTCCTGATTTTCTGTGATAACTTGAATTCATGATACAGTAAGATCCCATTTACTCAGACAAGCTCATACTGTGTTATGACATAGGCTAGGGACACTACACATTAGAACCATTCTCCCCCACTATGTAAAGCTGTCTATATAGACTGGTCATAACCAGAGCTGCACAGATCCTCGTTCATTAGTAAGCACTGTGCTGAGTAAAGCTTTGTCCATTTACCCACAGTGCTCACCCTGGCCATGTGGCACACCAGTATGTAGCAGGGATTCTGGCTGCAGCAGCCTCAGACAACCCCTGTACTTGGTTATGGCAGTCTGATTTCTACTCATGCCACAGGACAAAGTTGGGTCCTTGAAAAAGTCACGAGTTGGCTCAATTTCAAGCACAGATAAAACCCATTATTGCAGGGATTATTTTATGTGAATGGTGTCCTACAACAACCCTATTGTGTTAAGGGCTTGTGTAGATTCTTTATCTTAATGGTGGCCCTCTGTCTTTATCCCACAGCAACTCTGCTGCATAGGATCATGCAGGGGAGGAAGCGTCATGAAGCTAAGCATGTGCTTCTAAAATATGTTTGACTATCAAGTTTGCCAACAGACAGACATTTTCCTTTAATTCTCTATCACAGCCTTTCACCTGTGCCAGGACATTTTTGTGCCATGCATATGCCTGGCAAGTGAGATCTGGAGGTGGCAGAGGCTGTCGCACAATAGTGTGAACGTGTGGAGGCTGACACCCCCAGGCTCCTAACGCATTGCTGAAACAGCTTGTGGGGTGCAGGGTCAGAGGTTGCACAGAGTACCAGGAGTAACTGGGGAAATTTTAAGGATCTGGAACTGCAGAGAACCCTAAGAGTTGAGGGGCGAAGATTCAAGAGGAGGTGTTTTCACAGGAAATAAGATTAACCATGACATCAAATATTAAGAAATTATGGTAACTCCTCCAACACAGAAATGTTATGAAACAAGACTTGGTGTGTAAAAAAATATTGTAGGACAGATTCATAGGAGTCCCACAACCTTATGCAAGCAGTCAACTCACACAAGCACAGTGCCCCTTCTGTCCCTTCTAGATGTGCATCTGGGTATTTATGCATACAAAATGGAGTAACTGTGCATAATCCACTTAACTGCATTTTGTTTCTTCGGCTGAGTTGCAGGTTTTTATTATAATGATAAATCAACGAAAAACCTGGGCAGAATTTTAACACTTTCTGTTATTTTTTTTGTTAGAATGACAGTACTGTTTGACAAAGAACAATGACCTTGACTTTTACCTTCTACTGCAGCCCACCCCAGACCCACAGAGCAACTTCAGAAAACCCTTTTGATACACTAGATGTGCTCATAAAGGCAAAAGAGCTCTGAGAACTTCAGGCTGTGAAAGCTAAGATGCTTGAGAAGCTCCATGAAAGCAAAGACCATTTTCCCCCAGCTGATTTACAAGCCATACTGCCATTAGGGATTTTGCCTGAGTAAAATGTGCCTGTTGTTATATAGTGTCGTGTCTGCCATGGGACATCACTGATGTCTAATGGGGGCCAAAGAGCAATAGACAGGAGAGTGGATTTGCCAACTGCCATTGACCAGCTGTAGCTCCTGATGGCAGGACTTAATTGAGAAATGGGAACTAAAGCAGTCAGGGGAAATGACCACAAGAGCAAAGTGCACCTCTATTTTTCTACCAGGCATTATCTTATGAGCAGTGAGAAGAGACCTGAATTTTTATATTTTCTTCCTTAACACAGCTTTCAGCAGAAGAAAACCAACCTTTGTGAGTGAAGGAATGCATATGTATTGCTGAGGTGCACTGAAGGGCATCATCAGTAGGGGAGAAATTTAATTCCACTTGTAAATGCAGCAGTGAAAATGCTCCAAAGTCACAATAGCAAAAATGCTAATCTTAGAACATTAGCAAAATAATTGGTACATACTTAGGCCCCAGTCTTGCAAAAACTTCTGTGCAAATGAACTCAGCGGGACTGCTTCCACATACCTGCTCTTATGTTTAACAGTCTGCCAGACTGGGCCCTTACTGGGTTTTGTGACTTTTTCAAAATGGACAGGTGAAAACTTCCTAGTTACAATGAATCGCCTCACACATTCTTTGCTTTACATAAGTAAACTCTGTGCATCGAAGTTTCTAGCTAGTGGGTGTTTTTCTCCCATACTAACAAATGCAGAGCTTTAAATATTCAACCATTTCTAGGATCATTCCTCCATCTCCTAAACAATGCACTTGGATTATAATTATCTAAAAAACTTGAAGGGATGGATTGAAGCTAAATAGTCCTCAGATCCACCAAAAATTGGCCCTTCTCCCTAATCAGCCTGTTTCCCTTAGTCCAACTCTCATCCAGATCCCAGATGGGCTCTTATCTTCCTCCCACACTTGTGTTCCTCACTTCTACAAGTGAGTCAGTCCAGCCCACCCCTGCAGGCAGCTGCACTGTCACCCAAAATCAGCTGTGTAGAGTGCTGCCACCAGCTTTTCTGCTTGACTCACAGCTCTGTTTGGGCTCCATCTCTAAAGGTCAAAACCAATGAGGATGGAGCACTGCACAGTCAACAAGAGCTCTTCCAGCATGTCCGGTGCTCAAATCATGGCATGTCCCTGGGGAGCACAGCTGACAGAGAAAAATCAGAGTGCCCTGAAGACCTTCTAAAACGTTGTCCAACTCATTTTAATTTGTTAGCTAATTCCAGTTCTCAGAAAAAGCAGAGAAATGATAACAGAGATTTCAGTGTTATAATTTTAAAAGTGATGTGGAGGTTTTCTCTCCTCCAACATGCGAAGCACCCCCCAAACAAAATTGTTCATGAGTAAAGCAGTAATGTGTGTCAGTCCAGTTAGTAAGTACATCACCGAATATAGAGGTAGTACTTCTGAAACATTGATGATTGAAGGGTAAGGCAAAGTTTGTAGGCAAAGGTAGGTGACAGGCAAACAAGTTTTCATGCACCCAGTATGCATTCAGCATTAACAGTACCCCACGACCCTTCATAAATTGGGCAAGGAGTGGTAAAACCCTGATTTGCTGTGGGGCATTGGACAACCTGCCTAACTCCTGCTTCATTGTCTTTACATCAGAAAAGATACCACACACAGTAAAGTGCAACGGGATTTCACCAGGAGAGGTACTCTCCAACTGTAAAATGCTGTTCAGGGTATTTATCCATATGACCTCCCCTACAATAAAGAAAAAAATTAATAATAACAACAATAATTATCACCACACTTGTACTTTCTGCATAGTCATTTCCTTCTCTTCTAATCCCAGCAGACTGCATAAGCAGCAAAGCTGCATGCTTATGAAAAATACATATGGTTATGAGAAATACAAAATCCCATCCCTTGTTTGGGTGCTGTCCTCTGGCTTTTGGCAACATGATGCTGGAATGAATCTTACTCCATTCAGTGCAGGACTTTGAGGAAAGCCAAAGGCTGCATGTAGAGCAACCTGAGATGTGTCAGACTGCAAAAGCCATGAGTGGCTGTGGATTTTACCATTATTCCCCAGCTGCTCAGGCCAGGAGAGGTGCTCAGTGCTGCACTGGCCGCAGGAAGGACAGTCCTCCCGTGCCCTGGCAGTGAGCGTATTTACTAACTCTCGCTTGCCCGAGTCGCTTCGGCAGTGCGATGGGAGTGCACACCGCAGGTGCAGGGACGGGCAGAGACAAAACCAGCTAGCGAGGGGCTCCAGGCTGCACGGCCCCATCGCTGTGGGGGTCAGCCTGCCCATCCAAGCGGGAGGGAGGGAACCGACCCGCCCCGGAGGGCCCGGCGGGCGGGGCGCGGGTGCAGCGTGTGCCGGGTGACGGCCCCCCGCGGGGGCTTACGGCTCGCATTGTTTCCCTGCCTTCCCCCGCCCCAGCCCCGCACTGAGCATGTGCGCAGCGCCCCTTCCCTCCCTCCCGCCCGCGGGCCTCCGCTCCGCGCAGAGGAGCGGTGAGCTCCGCGTCGTCTCCGCGGCAGTCGGGCCGCAGCCCCGCTGGCATGGAGTGAGCTGCGGAGCCCCGCGCCGCCCGGCCCGGCCATGGAGCTGAGGAGGTCCATCTCGGCCAGCGCGGAGGCCGAGAGACCGATGAGGCGCTACGGGGCAGTGGAGGAGACGGAGTGGAAGGCGGAGGCGCTGGGGAGAAGTGAGTGGGGGGCGCGGGTGCGGGTCTGCCTCGGCCAAGGCAGCCCCGAGCGGCGGGGGGCGGCCGGCTGCGGCGCGGCGGGGCGGTGCGGTGCGGTCCTCCCGGCCCCGCGGCCGGCGACGAGCGCACGCCGGGGGCTCCTGTTAGCAGGGCGAAGCCGCCTGGGGCTTCTCGGGGAGGAGGGGGTGTGTGACCGTTTTGCCCTCTGAGGCTGGTGCTTCCCGAGGGGGCTGCGTCGGAGACACAGCTTTCCTCTCTCGAGGGACAGGGGCTGGAGCCGTGCGGGTGCAGCTGCGGGCACTTCAGCGTTTCCTTGCGAAATGGGTTGCTCGCTGGCTCGCTCCGCAAAGTGAAGCCATGGGAGGGTGGCTGAGGAAGGATGACTGGGACGTTGGCTCTCCCTAGTTGTTTATTAGGTGGGATTTAGTATGTGGGTTTTCATAAATATTGGTGATCTTTATTGTGCTTCGCATTTGAAAGGCACAGATGACAACCACGTTATTCCCTGTTGTTATCTCAGGCAGAGGGTACAGGAATACAGCACTTAGTTCACTTCTTTAGTGGTTGCACTGTATTTATGAGCTCAACAAATGCTCTGTGGTAGAAGAGCTTTCTTGAAATCATAATTTTCCGGAAAGCAGCAATTGACATAACCTTTCCAAAGTGCTGATGGAAAGAGTACTTAAAAAGATATGTAGTTGCCAATTCAAGTTATCCATGGGACCTTGTCTTCTCTAAGGTATCAGTTATTATTCTTTTATTGGCAGAACTATCTTCTTTACAACCTAATAAGCCTGTAAACCCCTTCTAATTTTCCAGGTAACCACTGAGGCAAGAAATCTTGAAAAGACTGTCAAAAAAGCTCTGTACTAGTATAAAGAAAAATATTTTCTAAGTTTCATCAAGCATTTGATTAGGCCACAGGGAAAAAAAAAAGCTTTTTGTGTATCTGTTGTGATACCTTCATCTTGGCTGATACTGGGGTTGCTGAAATTCTTGATTCACCATCCATCTTTTGATGTGATGCCTTTTAACATCCCGTGGCTTTGGAGCATCCTGGTAGCAGATTTTAGCCAGCACTTTTGCTATGTTTAGACTTTTCAGATACTGCTGTGTTCTGGAATCATACTTCACCTCTGGCTTCAGTTTTTCATGCATATGTTATTGTCTACCATATGCTGATGACAGGGGTGTAACTCTCCCACTCTGATGCTTCAGTTGCAGTGTTGGTTTTGTTGCAGTGTCTGGCATAGGTTCAGGACTGAGTAACTCCACACTTTCTAAAATGGAATTGAAGACTAAAATCACTGTTGACTGAGTTGGTTGACTCAGACACATGCAACAGTTTTGCAGGTTCTCTGGCATGATACAAACATGTGCTTTTCTTGTTCTCATAAATATGTCTGGTTTTGTTGCAGAGCTCAGGAGCTGAGTGCAGTGCAGCACTTTTAATAATAACTGGTAGCTGGAGGTGACAGAAGGGTTACATCTTGCAAGCTTTGGACAAAAGATCATCTGTTTGGCAGAGGGCAGCGCAGAGGCTGAGTGGGAGAACCGATCTGCTCAAAAATATGTGCTCAGCATTGAGCTTCCACCCAAATCACAGCTTGACAAGGTACCAGAATGGGCTGTTGGCAGGACTAGAACCAAGTGTCCAGGTGTCTGCACCCTGCCTCTGCTGCTGAGCTGCCCTTCTACACACTAGATTCAGTTTAATGAGAATATTTCTCTGTGTATAACAATTTAGATATAGAATAGGAAGTAATCTAGAGGCCATGGTCTGTTCTTTGAAAAGTAGAAAATTATTATATTAAGACTTCGCTATTTGAATAATTGATCTATTTTGTTTGCTCATAGGCTTTAACTTTCTTAAAATACTGTGGAAAATGCTATTCATGGTAGCTGTTTTAGATGATCCCTACATACCTTTCTTATTTTAATACTAACATTGACTTCTGGTCACAGTTTTGCATTGATTAAAAATAAATAGATCTTACTATTTACTTTAATGGTCCCTTACAGCATAGGTCCTAAATTGCATGGCACGATGACAGTAGTCTCCAGAAGGTCTGGGAAGAAGCTGAAGAAGCGTCATCCTCTTTTTTACTAATGTCAACAATTAGCCTTTGGTATTTGCATATCATTTTACATATGAAATGCTAAGTAACAGTATTAACAAAAGCAGAAGCCTATTACTGCATATACATTTGTTGTTTTTACTCTGACGATTTGTTGTGTCTTAAATCAGGATCTCTTTGGATGTAGAACTTGTGTATCTGTACAACACTCGGCACAAAGGAGTGCCGTTTCCTGGTCAGTGCCTTTTGATGTGAATGTAGTCACATCATAAGAGAATGTACATCCTGATTATGTCCATTACAGAAAGAATGTCAAGGAATTTAGGTAGTTTCTATTTAATTTGTTAAATGGAAAGGGAGCTCTGTGCTAACTTCTCTATCTGTGGTACAGGAAGCATTGCTGGTTATTGGTTATAACTAAAGATGAGTTTCTTCACGGCAGTGAAACATAACATCATGCACTTTTCGATTGTACAATGGCCTCTTTCAGCCAGATTATCAATGGAGTTAAGCTGGTTCACAGTTGCTGAGGATCTGATGCCCTACAACCGGAGGGTGTAATGATCTCCAGTGGGTTTGCATGCAAAATACGAAGCAGATTGTTTAAAGGTGTCCCTTTAACAAGATACTGAAGCCTTTCTCTTCACATACAGGAAGGAATTTCCAAGGAGTAGAGAACATTAAAAATTACAGTTTACCATGTACAGAGGAACTCA
Source organism: Pelecanus crispus (assembly GCF_030463565.1). Lineage (NCBI taxonomy): Eukaryota > Metazoa > Chordata > Aves > Pelecaniformes > Pelecanidae > Pelecanus > Pelecanus crispus. The sequence goes on along the minus strand of NC_134653.1, from coordinate 11,349,618 downwards.
TGCATTTTCTAGTGCATGCATGTAAAACACAGTCAGGCTTATAAATTGTCAGGCTTGTATAATAATAATGTGGTTACAGCCTTCTCAGTAAATGATTTTTACAGTATAGTCTTGGGGGGACTGCTTTGAAGCAGAACACTCAAGCATTTTGGTCAGTCCTCATTACCAAGCGCACAGCTTCATTTAGAATCATCTGTCTTGCCGTCGGCAGGGACTTATAATGCCCTGATTAAATAACTGCATGCCACACCAGGGAAATAGCCACAAAGAAACAAAGCAGTTTTTCACCATCCTTCTGAACACTGCACTTCTCAGATATATTTCTGCTGACCTTTTCCTTCCTCTTTCAGTTTGTATGAGGTCTGGAACTAAATGCAAAATTCATGGTGAATGCTCCAGCTTCAGTCAGTATAAGGAAGCAGAAATGCCAGGAGACTGCAAAGGTTATGTTTTGATGCAATTTAGTGCACCATGAAATTTGCTTATTGTTTTTATTTGAATGGTAACTCAGCGTTGGAGGTAAGCCGCCACACTCCTATATTGCAGAGGTCCACCTTTTCAACTGTCTTTGAATATGAAGTGGAGATTAGGAGAAAGGGGCCCTGTTACAGGCCAGCACTGAAGAGGAAGATGGAGATTCCCAACATGACACTCAGTAATAGCATGAAGCCTTTGTAGCCAGCTTTACTTGCTCTCCCTTTGTGCTGTGAATGTTGTATCACAGATTATGTCCAGGCAAGGTACTGCGAGATGGCAGTGCACTCCAGAACAGCACCAGTGGGATGATTTTATCTAGTTCTGAGATTGCTCTGGATTGTTCCAACAGCAGAAAGATAGTACTGTTCCAGGTTCACAGAGATTCTGGGCTGACACATGTGAAAGCTTATTTCACCATATTCAGTTAGTTTATCTTGAAAACCTTTCTAAGCTCGTTAGCCAGAAAGAGACTCTTGTATGTATGTATACGCTCCGCTGCTGAGCACTGAGAGTGGTTCAAACACTGAAAATAGGCACTATTTAAGCAATTGCATTTCTTGGCAGCATGGGAAAGTGCATGGCTTATATCTATCTGGAACATTTTTGGTTCAAGACCAGTTTGTTTTAGAAGTGCTATTATGCACAGAGATGGTCTTTCAGCTTGCAGAAGCTTGAAAAGCTAAAAAGAAAGTGACCGTAGATTGCAGTAACATAGCTAGTGGTCCTGTAGCCAGGTCGTCTTTTCTCTTTGGTGAACAAAGAATAAAGAAAAGGCATTTATACACTTGCTTTATCTAATCTACTGGGAACTGCTTGTGTCACCTTTAAGGCCTGAGGTCATTAATGGAACAGAATGGCTGCATCTTAGAACAGGATCTAGCTCCTGATGTATTAATATTGCTTAATAACATTTTGTAAAAATTCTGTTGCGATACTAAAAAATCAATCAAGTAGCAACAGAGAAACATATCTGTCTTGCACAGCAAAGCCTGCACAGCTAGTGTCCTGTGATGTCTATCTGTCATTCTGGTCACCAACAAGTAGTTAGGATGGATTTGTATTAATCATATGCCTCTATGTATTAGTTAAAAAGTAGGTAAATGCCAATTTGTTCTTGAATTTTTGTGTCAGCTTTATAAAATTTGGAGATTTAATACATCTCTGTATGTCTAGCACAGACAGACTGGATATTATGTTGGTTCCTGTGAGACATCAGTGTACTCCTGTGTATTCATGCTGGATTGGTCCCAAGTGACTGTAGAAGAGCAAACTTATTTAGACTCTTAACAAAAGTGGATGCAGCCCTGGTACTTGGTGGGGGGTACAGCTGCATGTCCTCATTCTTCTTCCTCCTGTATTGCTTCATGAGAGTGAAAGGTGACTTGTGTTGTCTCACAAGACAGGGAAGGAAATGCGATTAGAAAGTTGTAATGGTGCTCAGGGCTGCCAAGTCAGAAACTACAGAGCAATGCTGGGAATTTAGGAGTTCTCAGCATGAGGGAAGACTCATGAGTTGGGACTGACAAGGGGCTGAAGTTTACTCCGCAGTGCCCACAGCTAAATCCAAACCTGCATCAATTATAGCTGTTTCTATCATTCCATAGTTAAATATTCAAACACACACCTTTGGGCCTTCTTCCATGAACCCCACATCTTGCACAGACATCCACAAAGCATAAAAAAACCCCTCTCCTTTGCTGTAACACCAGTCAGGAATGCAGTATGACCCTGCCTATCATGCTCTCGTGATACTGTCCCCCAGTGTCATCATGTCTCCACTCTGATTAAAAAAATAATTAAAAAAAAAAAAAAGACGTTTCACAGGCACAAACAGAATTTATGTAGCCCAACTACCACTGCTGTTCTTTCACAGTGATGCCCTTGTGTTACTGTAAATTCCCCTAAATTGTTAATTGTATCTATTACTGGCAATAAAACAGATAAAACAGATTAGGCTCATTCAGACCATCTATTAAGATAGGTGGGAAAGAAGCTAACTGAAGGCTATACACAACAGCATTTCTTTTTATAGAAGCAGCAAGTCTGCTGGCTTTATGAAGGTCTGAAGACCGGTTTCAGATAGAGAATGTAATTAATATTCTTTCTATGTCTCCATTTAAAAACCAAAAAGACTGTGTAAAAATTTTGAAAAGAGAGTGACCAAGAAATTCAAATATGACTGTAAAACACTAATAGTGAATCCCACACCTTTTTAGAAAATATTTGACAAAATATTGTAATCAACAAAGACAACTGATTCAAAGGATGATGCTAGTTCTAGATTTTTTTTTTCCTGTTCATAATTATTAATGTTAACATATTTATATTATAGTTCAAGAGGAAAAGCAGCCTGTGTCTGATCTGTGAAACCAAGACAGAACTCCTGCACTGAAAATCAGAAAGGATTTCTAGAAAGGATTGAGGCCGTTTTCTACAAAACAGTTGTAAAACTCATCTTCTTCAATGGCAGTCAGATGGCTCTAAAATTCTCCTACACAGCTTAGTGTTTTTACAAGTCACTGGTGATTTTGGCTAGCAGCATGCACATACAATTTATCTGCATTTTCATTGCTTATCCCCTCTTACACGTACTAAGTCCTGAACCTTCTCCTTCTGCAAACTATTTCTTAAATACAGAACCTACCACTTAATAATCTCTACCAGGTCATTCCTGCATCACCTGTAACTCGTAAATGAAGTTTTTGTTTTACTTCATTCTTGGTTTTGTTTTACTTCACAAAGAGCCAGGAGAATGATTTACAGAGTGAGACTAATCCAGTTTATACTACCTACATATTGTCTCATTTTTCTAAGTCCTCCTCCTACAGCTGGGTGCCCAGGCAGCTGCTCAGACAGAGGACGAAGGAAAAGGGAGAACTGGAAATACTTTAGTGCCTCAGAGTGCATTCCTGCTAAAAAGTTGGTCAACAATGGGAGGAACTGTGACCCTTAGAACAGCTTCTTCCAGGTGCTACTTCATGTTGGTCTCCAAAGTCCACAGAATTCTGTAGCACAGATCACCATAGAAATATACTTTCCTATCTGGTGACAGAAATAACATCAGTTAATGGGCTACCCTTGCCCCCATAGTCTTCCTATCATATTTCATTAGTTTTGCCCTTCCTTCACTTTTCTATCTAGCTATGGGGTATGTATGTCCAAGGTTTCTCAACAGAAAGTGCAGCTAATTTACTGCCTAACTTGTCCCATGGTTCTGAACATAATTGTCTCTTGACAATGCTTTGTATCCTACGGAGTCCAAACTGTCCTACAAAACACTGACGAATGAGAAGAACAACCACCAAGCCCACCCCAATCTAATGAAAGCCAAAGGGGCTGAGTGTAGCCGGAGTCTGGCTAACTCTGGATAGGGGCTACCTTGCAAAAAACATGTTGGTTGTTATGGATCAGGATCTTACTGCTGCACATCTACTTGCATATGTCAGCAAAGACATTTGGCTGAGATACTCATAAATCAGAGGGTTAATGACTTCCAAAATCTCTGTGCCCAACTGTGTGTACCAGGCAGAAAATGAACACTTAATGTGTAATGCCAGTGCCAGCCAATAGTTGTTGGAAAAGTTATAGGTGAGGCTAAAGTGTCATATTTGGGACTGTTGCTCATGAATTTTCCTATTTCCTTTGAAGATATTTTACAGAAAAAATGCATTAGACCTGGAAAGTAGGACACTTTGAACTACACACATCATCCCTGCTGCTGGTAGCCTGTGGGATTACGGACTCTGTGTAATTTTTTTTGACTGTGTTTGATAATTGATCCCTTAGTTACATACCATGTTTTCATCAGAGTAACCACTTGTGAGAATGTGTGTGTGTCTGCCTCAAGGGTGCGTTATAAAACAGGATTAAAAACTTACATTCATTACATACTGTGTATCATGCGTGAAGTTTATAGAGTTTTCGTGTAGTTACTGAGCACAAGAAAGGTTGGAACTCAGCACTCCGTAATCGTGAATCCCAAAGTGCTTTTCCTCTGTAGCTGAGTATGTTCCATTTTCATAGAAGTCTGTCTTAGTAAAATAGTCATAGAGTCGTTTAGGTTGGAAAAGACCTTCATTGAGACTCAATAAATAATGCTAATTTATTTCCATGAAACATGTTGTGCTGTCTAACTAGATAAAAGGCATAGCATAAATGCATTCAAAACTCAAAGATGAAAAATGTATGCTTGGAGGGCAAACTATGAGAAATCAGCAGGAGTACCCTTGGATAATTATGTTAGTTGCCCTTCAGAATCAGCAATGAAACATGAATTATCAACATTTTGTCAGTTCATAAAGGGCAAAATATTTGAGAAAATAATTTTAAGAGAATTTGTAATTAAATGAGGATGAATGATTTTCAGCGAGACAAGTTGCTCATTGCAAAAGCCTAATGATCACAAACACCACCAAAATGCAAGAGGTAATTTGCTATTGTAAGAATATCAGCAGTGTTTAAGGATCTTTTTATTGCCATGAATCCTTCCTCCACCCAAACCTTTATTCATGAGGGATTTAAGAGGTTTTGTACAGACACATTTGGGTTTTTGTATACTGATAAAATTGGAACAAAAGAATCTCCTTATAAAATGGTTTAATGGTTTTGTTCATCTCTTGGAGAAAACGACTCCAAAACCAGAAAAGGAATCAGCAGTCAGTTCTACCACTAATGCCCTTTCAGTACATGAGGCTAAAGTAAGTTTTAGGATAATTGTATTGAAGCCAAATGAGCAAGACGGTGACCTGACCTCCCTGGGAAATGACAGATAAACCTGACTGACAGTTTCTTAGCTACAAATACAAAACGCAGTCATGACTTTACTGACATCAATGGAAATTTCCTCACTGATTTCAATAAAAGCAAAACTGGACTGTGCTCTGTGCCTTTGTCTCCTGGAGCCCTGTTCACCTCAATTCTCTTTAGAAGACTCTGGTGAGGGAATTTGGGGATTGTGTCAGTTCTATGAGGACTCCCCTGGGGATCCGTGTCAGGCTGCCCTGTGAGTTTGGTGTCTCTGCCCTCCCTTCTCACTGGGCATGTCCTGCAGAGCCTTGGCAAGGAGCGATGAGCGTTCACTCCTTGGAGAACCGTTTGCACTGGCAGGGGTAATGCCATTTCAATCTTCTTGTTTCTGAGCAGTGAATCATTAGCTAATACACTGGAGCCCCTACGGTGAGTGGCAAACTATCCTGTTTCACAGGAGAAAAGGAAGTCACAGAAATAGTTATGCATTTGTGCCCCCGCGCTCCTTATCCAATCTGCAGTTTCCCTCCTCTCATCTTCTACCATGGATTCCCATACAACTTCCTCTGGGCACTGTGCCTGGGAGGGGACTGGAGTTACTGCAGTTTGGCAGACTCTAAGACGGAGACATTTTCCTTCAGGCTGATACTTGTCTGTAGCACAGACAGAGTATGTGGGATGTGATAGTGAAGGGCAGCCATGGAGTTTTGAAAGCCAGTGAAATCAAGATCCATTTGTCTCTGCCTTGGTAAGCTGTGAAACATCCTGCAATTACAAAATTTCTTTCTCTTGTACAAAGAAAATGTGACAGCCTGCTATCCATTTGTCTCAGTGATACAGATTAAGACTCTGCTGAACTGCCTTTGTTTCCTCACCTCTGAGACGTCCAGGGAGGCAGTCAGCTCAGCCTCATATCAGCCCAATGCCAGTCATGAGGAAGAATGTATTAGCATATTTAAAGAAAACTGAATCAAAATTAAGTATACAAAAGCAATTAACTTGGTGAAAACAGAGGCTGCTGGAGCATGACTGCACATCCACAGATGAAAGGCAAGTGCAAAACATATTTGTTTGCCAACTGTCATCATTATTTTGTGTGAGTTGAAGAGATGGAGCCCTGTGCTGTTTCACCTGAGCATACACTGAGAAAGAACCAGCCGGTTTTGGCACTACTGGCTTTGGCAATTTCATCTTTAAGGAAGGGCACAGCTTTTGCCTGTGGCTCCCTGGAAACACTGTGTGCCTCATATGTTGGAGAGCAAGTTCCCAGTATGATTCTCTGCTGCCTGGCCTTCCACTTTGCTGTCGGACTGTACACGTTGTATGCCCATGGCCTTAGGAATAGCAACATTCATCCTCCTGGGAAATTACTAGTCTCTTCTCCTATGAAATGTGAAACGCCTTTTTTCTTGGCTTCTGAGGAGCATCTTCTCAATATTTAATTACTTGCTGGAGTGGAAATCTGTTATGTGAACCAATTCCTTTACTATCTGAAGCAATTCTCCATACCAGTATCACTTTGGCCTTTACTGGATTGGACTTGTATGTCTGTATTTATCCAATGGTTTTAAGGTTGCCTAAATTTATCTGCCAGCTGCCGGGAAGATGTTTAGACCACCGTTAGAAAACTGTGTTATTAGAGAATCACGTCACGGGGCGGGGCGGGGGGGGAGGGGAGGGGGGGGGGAAGAAACAAGCTTTCTGGTATGCGATCTGATAATTTCAAAGGAGAATATGGTAAATATGTGAAATTTAGAAAAGTCAGTGGCCATTTTACTATTATTTCACTTGCAATATATGCTGCTCTTCAGCAATTGATGCTCATAGGAGAAACCATAAAACCATATATTCCTAAAGAGGTTTTGCAAGACTTTTTAAGACTGAACATTTCGTTGACTTTTTTTTTCTGAAACAAAAAAATTAATGAAGATAGAAAAAGTCTTTTTAATATGTCAAACTAAATAAGCTTTAAGAAACTGACATTAGCTGTAGCTGGCACTGTTACAGCATTTGAAACTTAAATGCTGAAGCTTTGTGTTAGTATTATGGGATCAGAATGTGACTCTACTGAGGAATAAAATGGAAAGCCACAGGCTGTTTCCTTTGACCACTGAGCAAAATGACAGAAGTAAATGAACAAGTAATGGGTGTTTCTTAATATTGCTTTTTAATTCTCCATCTCATAAGATGAATTGATGAAGCATGAATTGCTTTCCTTGGAGTGTGGCTTAAACCCAGTCTTGCTCCAGATGGGAATGTGCATTGATTTCAGTGGGAGCTCCACACTAGGGAAGGTACCTATCACAGTATCTGACTGTTCCAGTTTCTATTTACAGCCTCCTGATAGTGCTGCATCTCTGCAGGGCTGTGGCAGAGTTGGGCATGGAGATCCCTTCCTGAGTCTTCCTGACTCCTGGCAGTCTTCCTGAGCCAGGCTAAAATAGCTTCTTGTAGATAAAGGTCTAACCCAGTGCCACTGAATAAACTGACAATGAGGGCTTTTGGGTCAGACCTTCAAAGGCAATTTTCCCTCATTTTTTGTGTCTTGTTTTGGATCCATTTTCTCATAGGAACAGCTGTCAGATCATATACACTGTGCAAACTTTCTCACCAGGCTGCATATAGCTGCATATTCTACCCATTCTCTGAAGGATAAACTGCTCTTTAACGTGCACAAGGTTGCATTTTCAATTCATAACATGATGGGAAGAGGTGAAAGGAATATGCAAAAAATGAACGGTAACTACATTGTCAGCATCATGATTTATTTGAACGTAAACCAAGTTTTCATTTCACACAGATTTATTTTGAAAAAGAAAATATTATTTTAAGCAGTCAGTCTGTTCCCCTGTCCCTCTGTCCTGCATTCCCCTACCCCCCAGTGCAAAGGCATTAAAGAACAGATACTGAGAGCTGGGTACTTTAGGTACAAGCAACTCCAGTCTCTTTCGCACAGCTTTAAGATAATCAGAGATACACTAGAAAAGATAGCCCCTGTTCTTACAAATCAGACCTCTAGAAATAGGTACCAAGTGCAGTTTGATTTCTGGATTTTTTTTTTTTTCTATGTCTCTGAGGCACTGGAGGCCACTAGAGGGAGGAAAAAGGACTGGTGCTTGTGGTGTGAGAAGCACTGAGGTACATGCAGGCAGTCAGTGACCAGCATGGTCCTTTTTATTTCTGTATTTATAAAGTGAACAAAGTGTTCAATAGCGATGTAACAGTGGGAGTAGGATGATAATTGGGGGAGGAGGGGAATATTAGGGCTTGGCTACATTTTATGAAATTATTTCCATATACTAACATGGGGTTCTGATAAAGATGGGTGCCAGAGCTCTTATACTGGCTCCAGCAACATTTTCCACTACATTGAATTGTTGTCTTTGATATACAGACACGGTGTGCTAGAATGAGTGACTGTGACTCAAACCATAGCACTCCTACTTAGGGTTTGTATATGCAAAACTGCAGTAATTTGAGGACTGGACAGACCACACCTAATGCATATAAAGCATTCAGAGTTTGTGTAGTCCAAGTTGTTTCTGTTCAGCAGAGGTATAATGCAAGGGTGCTGAAACTTCAAGCTAATTCCCTATCAAAAATAAAAAGCATGTACGAGAGCTCTTCCAACAGGAATCTTAGCCAGGCAAAGTATTTTTTCAAGCATCTTCCTAGTTTTATTTTTTTGCAGTGATTTTATAATTGCTGATGTGAGTGTTTTCTTCAGTAATTGTTATGAAATTTTATTGTGTTTACCTTTTATGTAGAATAGTCTGGATATAAAATACCTTGGTAATAATTTCTTATAGTGAAGAAAATCATAGCACTTAATTTCATTGTTTTAAAATTATGTGGCTAGTCACAACAGAGTAAATCTAATGTAACTGTTTTCATGCTGGAATGGTGTTACACCACTGTGTTGCAAGCAAAAAAACCCTGTCTCCTTCTGTGAGCCCTCCACACGTATACGTATTTACACCAAAGAAAACATTGTCCTTATAGCACGTTTTCATTCACTCTGCAAAAGGGAGAAAAGACATTTCTTAGAAGTCAAATCATTTGCATGTTTGTAAGGAGGCCATCCACTGCCCTTCACAGGAGTAAAATATACAAGGACCAGGAAACAGAACCCCTTCTCATAGAATATCCTTTTAATAATTTACCCAGGCTTCCTTATTCTGGAGTGGTAGAAAGGCAAAATATCCCAGCTAGAAACCATCTACTAGAACAGATGATCAGAATTCTCATCAGTTTCTAGGTACTATGGAGAGTGCTCTTTTACAAACAGTAAGGACAGTTTTCTGTCCAAGAAGACTGGATAGCAATGACATTTCTGTGCACAAAACCAGGGCATTATCAGATGTTGGCTAGGATAAGGTGGGTGTTCGCTGGTAAGTCAAATAAAGAAACAGGCAGCATGGAGATGGTCGTTTTGAGATGTGTATCTTTCTAAATGAATCAATATTGCCAATGAGCTGAAAATTGTGCGAACAGATGCAAATAAAATAGCTTGAACTATTTACAGCAATACTTGAGTATTAGTTTATACCCCAATCTGCACCAACACAAATTAGGTCAGAGATGATCAATTCAGAAGAAAGGTTGGTAAAAATGGGACTCATCACCAAAGGCTTACTTAATCCAGGAGGTGATTAACTTTGCATAATGACTTCTGAGGAAATAATTAAAAGGAACTTATCTTTTTTTTTAAATCAAAAAAATCCTCTTAAAAATGATAATTTGTAAATGGAACTTAAAATTTCAAACAACAGGTAAATTTATTACTTAATCCAGTAGAATTTACTTAATCATACTTCTGTAAGATCTATTAGTCTGCAAATAGCAACATATACGGACAGTGGTCTGAGGTTATAGTGAGTGTGTTTTGTCTATTCAGTCTATCTGATAATATTTCCTAAATACAGTGAATATTATTTTCTTGGCTGGTTGCAAGAAGTTTTCATATAGCAACAGGGGAGATATAAACACCTAATAAAATAGGAAAATCTCATTGTAAAGCCAAAGAATTGAATAGAAAAGATTACCTGAGGGGGAAAGAGGAAGAAAAAAGGAAGCAATTTAAGCTAAATTCATTTTTAAACCCAACAGATTTCATGCTGGTGGCATCCCAATATTTTACTGAATGACAAATCTGTTTCTAGCTCTTTTTGAGCTTATGTTTAATTCATATAGGGAATTTCCACTTACAGGAGTCTGGTCTGTTGGTTTTGTGGTGGCTGATTCCCAGAGATGTGTATGTTCAGCATATGTCAAAGATCTAGACTTCAAGCTTTGTAATGTGGAGATGTACTGAGATCAGATTCTGGGCTCAGATGAAAAAAAACAATTAGTTTTTCTAAGACCTCCCTCATAAGAAGGCTGGCTTCTCATATGAGAGACCTCCAACTTTGCACTAAGTATTTGTATCACACACATTGATTTTTGCAAAAACAGGGAGAATTCTCTTTCATTTCCTGGTGTGAGGGGATGAGGTCACGTATTACCTTGGTACTGAGAATTTCTCTGGGCAGCATTTTAAATGGGACACATTCCCAGGCTGGGTGTATAATTAAGAGAATCTTCTCTAAGGCTGTGATATGTGATACAGCTGTGACTGTGATAAGAAACAGCTGTTTGTTCAAGAAAGTAAGCAGCTCCCTTTCCACCCCAAAGCTGCTCAAATCTTGGGTCTAAGCTGCTTATGAATAAAGCACAGCAAATTAGGGGCCTATATCTTCCCTAAAGAGGTAGGTGGGGAGGGGTGAGGAACTGGCATGGCCATTACTCTGTCCCTCTTCTTGGCTGGTGGAAAGATTTGGCAGGTGCAAGTTGAAATGGAAAGATGTACAGCAATTTACTACAGACCTTCTGAGCCAGGAGGAAAGCAGAGAGCACAGCTGGATGCAGAGCCGCTTGGCTGGTGCCCCTGCTGTCAAGCTCAGAGAACGCCAACCTCTGCACCAAAGCTGCCTGACACTCCTCACAAAATCCAGGTCAGGCTGAGGCAGGCTGGACAGTAGTAATGACTTGTTATTCACAAACAAATGAGCTAAATCGCTGGGTTTTCTGCAAGCAGCACTTACTTGAGTACTGAAACAATATCATGTAAGATCAGTTAATTTGTCTCATCTGCAGAGTTTTTTGGGTTTGGTGGGTTTTGGGTGGGTTTGGGGTTTTTTTTGTGTGTGTAGGGGGAGAGAGAAACCAGAACAGAATATTAAGAGAAGCTTCTGGTTTTAGACCTACTGGGATATTGAGGGCACCCTTCTATCAGGTTAGGTCAATAGGAGAGTCACTAATATGAAATACACAGTGGTACATCTCCTAGAATGAGATGGAAAAATGCCACTCTATTATTTCAGTTACAGCAAGACAAATTAGGTTGCTTAGTTTCAGACTGACGTGTAATGTGGTCTGGGGGAAATTGCTTTCACACCTCACCTAAAGTCACTGGCCAAATGTGTGAAAAATCCTGTTGTCAGAGCATCTGGCAACAAGGAATGTGGTACTGATACCCAAACTAGAGTTTATTTAAAATTGGAAATAGCAGTAGGAAGTCTGGAAAACGTTCTTGCACAATTCAATTACAGTACTTTGTTACATCTGTCATAATTCTCTGCAGACCTAATTATATGGACAGCTCTTCTTTAAATCCCATTCAAAACCACTTAATCCTCCTTTATACACAACAGAAATGGGCGGATGAGATACTACAGGCTATTCTGCAAATGGACTATACTAATCTTGAAAAGAGAGTTTGTGACTCAGTTCATGCACTGGAGATGCTGGAAACTGAAGTCTGAAATGGTCACACTAACCAAGATGATGCCCTTCCAGTGTGCTGCAATTGCTCTGAAAAATTTCTGTATGTGAGCAAATTCTTTTTCCACTCTATCAGAATATCTGAGACACCAGTAATCTACACTCTAGTGTTGCTAGATTTTCATGTCTCATGTGTGGTAAGAACTGTACTGAGGTGATACTAAGCTGGCTACTGAGCAGTCACTTGCAGACCAGCTGACATCTGAAGATGTGAGCTGTAGTGACCTTATCACAGCCACCATGAGGGGGAAAAAAGTTAAACCTGCCAAATTTAGAATCTGGATATTTGAAAACTGTCTCAACTCAGCAATGCAATTTATATTAAAGCAGAGGATTCAGTTTCAGCTGAGTGGAGAATCACATGTGAATCCACAAATAATGTCTCTAGGGTTTCTTAATTCAATGGGACTTGAGTTTAAAAAGGATTTTATAAAAAGACATTAATTCCAATCTCCCTTTGCTGTTTTCATGATTCTGTTTTCCTCATTTTTATGCATTTGCCCTCTAACAGGCTGAAGAGATGTGTGCAACCTTGTTATCATTGACTGTAATAGAAATTGGCTGGGGCATGCAAATTGCCTAGACAGAGTCATGGAATCAACTTCAAAGTAGCAAGGTTGAGCCCTATAATTGGAGTGTCAAAGCCCCTAAGGGTTTTCAAGACCCAATCTGTGAGTGCCATTTAGGGTAATTTATGTTAGTGGACATACTTCTGCATACCCTGAATTTATTCACATCAGAAGCACTTCCTGCAAATTTCAATCACATTAAAAAAAAAAAAAATCTGTATTTTTGACTTAATATTACGGCACAATCAAATCAGGCCTGGGGCTTTTATCTCATTGTTTATGGAAAGACTTTCACAGGAAGTTATATTTATCTTACATTTTCAAAGAAACATCTAGTTCAATATTAAGCTCTGACTCCTTAGGCATTTATTGCTGAGAGTGCTGAAATTCTGTTTCCTGATCTGTAAATATGCTTTGTATTAGCTTTTAAACTGCTGCCATAGGGGGTACTACTGAGGAAAAGTCCTCCCTCTCCACCTAAAATTGACTGTTTAGGGGACTATCCAGGTTATTGTAAGCCACAGATCAAAGACATGATATAAAAATAGAGAAAGCTAGTAGAACTCTCAGTAGTAGAAAAAAACTACATGTAAATCATAATGATAGTGCTATAAACCAGCACCAAATCAAACACAGATTTACAGCTAGAGAAGAAATTATTCTAGTTACAGATAATTAGGTAGTAAATTGTCCTATTGTACTGAGTCAGTTCCTTGCACAAGCAAATACCCTTAGATCCAGATGGAAGAATATGAAAGCAGAGATGGTGCACTACCTTGAAGTGATAGTTTAATTTGATGGGATGGATCCTTATGACTTCATACATGGAGAAAGAGTCTGGAATCTTTGTGTGGGCAATGTCTGACTGCAGAGGACACTGGACCTCAAAAAGCTAAATCCTACCTTAAAGAGTAAAACCCCAGATAATGGTCAAATTAATCTTTTCTACTTCCTGAGTCCACCCTCCTGCAACTGCAGACAATAATACAATACCTGAGCTTATTCACAGGACCTGTCTGGGTTTTTTTCCCCCCACAAAATGAGGCCAGACCCTTTAAAGATCTGTATGTTCTGATCTTAGTTTAAAACAGCTTTCCTCCTCCTTTCTTCCAATATCCCACTTGAAAGACTGCTTCAGAATGTTATTGCTTTGAATAGTTACTAGTTTCCAGTCTAAGCTTATTCTTCACCTCTACTTAATTTTACACAGCCATTATCATTTAACATAAAAAACCCCTTTCTCCTGTCCTTGATCCTTTCCCCTTAGCTAATCAAAATCTCCATCTTCACAAGTAGATGAGTACCACAATTTTGACAGCATCAAAAGTCAGGAGAATGCTGAAATCTGAAAGCTTAAGTGCAAGATAAAAAAAATGGAATTTATCATCCAAATACTGGATGGCAGTATAGCTTTTAAGATACATTAAGTCTGAATATCACATTAAGTCCTGTGCATCACATTAGATTTCTACAAGAACTCCAGACAGGTTCAGATTCACAAGGTCCTCATTGTCAGGGCACGATGAACAACTATTGAGAAATGAGCTGTTTTTTCAGGAGATCATTACAACCAAAATGAAGTCTTCTATGCACAGAGCAGTTTCTTAAGACTAGAGAGATCTTTTTCCTGGGGGAAGTGTAAGATTAAAGGGTTGCATAATTACCCACATAGGAAATTGGAACTGTCATAAATTGACAAAAGACAAAGCCAAGAATAATTACTGCTTATAAATTTCTCAGGATAACAAACAAGACAATTTAATTGATGCTTTTTTTGAGAGGCAAGATCTTTATAGATCTTATCGTTATGGACTTGTGCTGATAAATATCTTTAAATAGGAAACAAGGGCAGAAAATGGTCCCTCAATTAGAAAGCTGGAACCATCATTTAACCACAAAACTTCCAGTTAGCAAAGTACTGAAGACCATCCTTAATTAGCAATCACTTTTACTGCCTCAATGTCTATTTCTGGTTGGGAATATGTAGTTGAATTAGAAAACTCAAAGCAGGATCTCTTTCAGGTTTGGTTTTTAAACCAGCCTTTCTTCAGTGGAATACTACTGGATCTACAGAAGTACAGTATAAAAGATGCAAAGCAACTAAGAATCTCATTTGGGCACTGGGCAGGTACAGGCACTTTCTTACTCAGATGTAAAAGGAGTCATTGTGTGCAATACTTTGAGTATGATGCCATAGAAACCAAAGGACTTTGAGAGTTAGAGGAAGGAGTTAATATTCAACACTGAATCTGGCATTTATATTTCAAGAGAAATCTCAGTGAGACCACAGTGTACGAAAGCCTGAAATGGAAAAGAACAGACTGCTGCCAACAGGCTTTTTGCAAAGGTAAATAATGAAAAAATAAAAGGTCAAAGCTTGAAGATAAGAACAGGAACATACAGGATAAGCAATGAGAAGAATCTTTTAATAACAAGAAGCTCTTAGATATGTTACAGACAGGGCAGTGATTCTGGAAGTGCAGTGGGCAATTGCACACAGTGCTTTTTATAGTCTCTGCTTACCTAATTTTAAAGTGGGGTCATATGGTAGAGTGTGAGTGAGACACTTTTGAAGTGGAAACTCAGGTTGTATATGTCTAGACTGTAAATCTAACTGTGATAATTTAAAAAAAAAAAAAAGTACTAATGACCTGGACAAAATAAATCCCAGTATTATAATTGTGCTATTGCACTCAGATCACAGCTGACTGTTCGAACAGAGCCATCTCCAGTCACATCAGATGATTTAATATACCTTGGAAGGAAATGATAGGCCAAACAGAATGATCTCTGGTGGTTTTTAGCAATAGGGTTTTTTTGTTACCATGTGATGATTCAGGGAGTCATTCAAATTCTGTTGAATCCAACAAAATTACAAATGTCAGTTCTGTCTTACTAGTTTGCTTTTTTCTGGCATTGTTTTTTCCCTCAGCATTGACCAAAGGCTAGCATATCACAGCCCAGCTCCACAAAATTTATCAGGTTGTTAGTCAGTTTTAGAGAATACCAACAGATTTCTACAGATTTCTGAAAAGCCAAGTCTGAGCTTCCAAGACTTTCAAACTTATTCTTCTCCTTCAAAGGCAAAAATACCTGCATGCCTGGAAGGGTAAGTCATATATGACACATGCAAAAATTTAAAAAAGAAAAAAAAAAAAAAAGGCTGAAGTGAAAGACTCCTGTTGACTTCAGTGAGCCTTGGATTAGGGGAAGGGACCTGCAGAGCTAATCATCTCCACAAGACAAATTCACACTTTCTTGTCCCCTCATCTCTATGGTGTAGGGCTTACTGCTAAGATTTCTGCATAGAAGAAAACTCCCAAGTTTTGTTTTGCTTATCATTTTGAAGTTAGTTACACGTGCTTAGTGAATGCTGATCAGACTATTCAAAGATGGCAGAAAATATATATAAATTATAACAGATGCAAGCTATGCATAAAACTGCACACACTCATTATAAGTCGTGGTAGCCTATTATTGGAAAATGGGAAGGAGTAACTATATATTACATAAAGAGATTGATATTCAGTGTTGAATACTAAACAAGACTGAGAGGTGGTCAAATACTGAATGACAAGAGGCAGATGAATAGAGCAAAAGAAATAATCATAGTATCCATATATGACTTCTTCCAAAGGTTGATGAATTTGACAAATTAAATTCAGCAAATTAATTCAACGAATTAATTCTGCAAAATTTGAAACAAAACCTTCCAAAATTGGTGTATTTGCCATATGATAAATACATCTTTTTAGGTTGCTCATGCCTTTCCTAGTCTTTACTAATACTGTTAATATGTCCTACAATCAGATGATTTTAATTTTGATTACAAAAAAAATTAGTCCATTTCCATAAGCAATCTGTGCAAAACCAGCTATCAACCTAAGGGATGGCAGAAAGTGTTTTTTGTTCTTTCCTTTTATTCTTGCAAAATAAAAATATTTTCACTGCAGCTGATGCTGCAACAGTGCTTTTCCCAGTGATTCTAACCATTACTATGAAAGCAGGATTTCCTCTCCTCCCACAAATGGCAAGTTTAAATGTGTGATAATTAATTGTGATCATCTCAGAGAAATGTTGTGCTTCTCTACAGGTTGTACCAGAGCGTGTCTCTTAAGACACAAAATTCCGATCTCTTGACTGAGGAGCTGCTGAATGGACCACAGATGTGAAGGGATTGCTCTAGTCTAGTAGTTTATCTCAGTACATAAGCGATCTTTATGCAGCCCAGCACAGAGCTGAGGTGGCCAGTACTTTGTATTTCAGATTTAGTGCAAGTATAGATGCACCACAGTTCCCCATGAATCAGAAATATCCCCCATCTTCTTTTTCTCCTTCCCCAAATGACCGTTCAGAAGCAGGGATATTTGGTGACTGTGACACTCCCCGAGATCCTGGCTTCCCAAAGCCAGACACCTGCACCATGTCCAAATCAACCCTGAGCCCAGGCAGTCAAATGAGCAGGAGTGGTGGGATGTGCTCAGCACCATGACAGTCAGGTTACTTTCACACTGGTACTATCCAATGCCACTTTTCCCTTTCCCCCAGTCTACCCATTTTAAATTGCACAATGTTGCCTGCCTGTTAAGGAAGCCAGGAACAAAATATATTGCAGCTGTTTGTATTGTGTTTAGCTATTAGCTATATTTATATGGTAGTTCCAGCATAAAACATTGAATAAATGCCATTCCACACACATGCCAAATTTCATCATTGTTAGGATTCACAGTAATAGAATGCTGCAGCAGGCTAGATTAGGAATAAGCAATTAGATGTAGCTTTTTTTCTGCAGAGGTTAGTTATTGGCCACTGCATCCTGCTCCAGATGGGTTAAATCAAAAGAGGAAAAAAAAAAAAAATCTCTGGGCCTCTGAATACATTTGAGACAGCAGTAAAAGGTATAGTAAAAGGCCTGGCCACAAGACTAGCCATTCGTGCCTCCAGGTGACAAGCTAGTGACAAACTAGAGAAATGATCTGATTCTTTTCACATGAACATTTTTATCTGGAATATTTTGTCCTATAACAATTTATTTTTCTGCATTATGCAACTATTTCAATTTCCACCAAGTGTGCTGTTTTTAAGTTGCACCATCTCGTTATCTCTTCATCTGTCTCTAACCTGTGCCTCCTGCTTACTTCTGCTTTGGCTCATCAACTAATAGCAGTCTTGAAAGTCTTGATTTTGATACCTGAAACAGCATTAAGAGTGCACTTGCTGCACTGTGCTCTATTAGCATTTAATATACTTCAGTGAAAAAGGATTAATCTGAGAATTTCATTGAATTTTTGAGAAAGACCCAAAAGTGCTGACCCAGATTTGGAACAAAACTTAGCCATTAACAGTATTTTAAGAAGGATTATCTTATTATTGGGCAATTTAAGGGAGTGGAAATAGGCCTCAAATTGCTCAGTTTAAATCCAATCCAGGACAACAATGACTTAAAATATTTTTCAACTGAAGCACTGTAATTGAATGGGCTGAGCAGCCAGGTTTGTCACTGAGTGGTGTGCACGTTAGAGAAGCCATGCAGCTGATTTGTACTGCAATCCTTTAAAGCGCTCTCAGCAGTCATGGATTGAACAAACACAGAGTCTCATTGAAGATGGTGCATCCATGTCAAAGATGGAAAAACAGTGGCAGAGTAGCTGGGCTATTACCCTTACCTATGCTGGAGCTCTTCTGTTGCTAAATGACTGAGATGACTCTTCAAGGCTGAGTGACTGATAGTTTCCAACAGCAACAGATTCACAAGCAAGAAAAAGATAAACAATGGTCTGAAGAGACACCGTGATCAGCAGACCTTGTACTGGCTCTGCCACAGACTTGCTATGTATCCACAAGCAACTCATCACTCAGCTCTTTCTGCTTCTAGACTGCAGACTGCCTGCATACTACTTTAGGTGTTCACGGAGTAGAGGTCTGATTGCTCTTCAATGTGTGGATACTAGCAGAATAACAATAACATCGTTTTGGGTTCCTACAGCACAGGTTTGGGACCCTTTGTGTTACTGATACACCTCACCTTCTCCATGCCTCTGTGTTTTACAAAGATGATGACAACAAAACCCCCAAATTAGAATTAAACCAGCTAATGGTTGTAGAGCACAATGAGCTTGTCAGTGAACAATATGGTCGCATCAAGTAGCAGCAGGATTTTTGCTGATAATTAGTTTTTCCTTACAGCATTCCTTACCAATCTGTCTGAAACTATTGATACCAGGGGTAATGCATTCTCCCATTTCTCATTGTATCACTTCAGGTTTCTTTTAAAGTTTCCTTTGCACTTAACTGACTTAATAGGCATTTTATTTTTTTGTTGCTTTTCATCACAGGTGGCTAATGTTCCATCTCTGGCTGGCACACTGAGGATGAAATGCAATCATTAAGTTAATACCCAGTTTAACTATACCAGTCTGCATTTAAATGGAAGCAAAAATATGCATAAATACCTTCAGGTTTACCTCTTCAGTCTCTCTCATTATATGTAATAGCTTGATAATTTTATTTCTACATAGTAATTATTTTCATGCTAATATCTTTTTGTGCCTACAGTAATATTCTACTTGTTTCTTTGTCACTGAAAATTAACCTGGAGATTGCACAGCAGACAAAATAGTTTCATCCTGTCACTGGCTGTGACTAACCTCAGTGTTGCCTCCACTTTTGCTTTATGAATTTTGGCTCATTACTAGAAACAGAGCTTAATAACTATATATGCTAAAAAATAGTTGAGTAATGCATGCCTGCTTTACATAAAATTAAACATTTCTTCTTCTGTTTATGAAAAGGTAAGAGACTTCTGCATGACGCTGTTCAGAATCATGTCTCAAAGCACTAAAGGTGTCATTCCTCACTGGGACAGAGCTAGAGCTTTACTCAAAGGCTTAATAATGTTAACATATTCTTTCCCAAGTGGTTTACATCCCAGGAGCTCAAACCATTTTATGCAAATCAATTAATTATCCTTCAGCATAGCTGCTGCCAGGTAAGCCAAACAGTTATCCACAATATTAAAAGAGAAATTCAGACACAAACAGGTTGGTGATTGGTGGGGATCACAATGGTGAAGGTATGAGGAGGGAATCCTGACCTGTGGCCTCTTCAGAGGCTTGTATTTCCAGAGTGTCTTCACACCTGTGCTCTACTGTTTCAGGATTTCTGGGAAATACGGTGTTCTAATTTTTCCCTCAAAGCCTGCCTTAAAAATGCATACTCTTCAGAGGGGGCCAGTGGGTGGTATACTGCAGCTGTGTTGGGTTTATGAGACCTATGGACTCACCTATATAAAGGCAATTGGCAGCTGTCAAAGGAGCTCACTTAGTCTTTACATGTTAGGAAGGGAGGTTTAGAAAAGCTGGAGATTTGATGCAAAAATGGTATCATTCCTTAATAGTGCACAGGTGAACATGCATAAAGTATGGATTGACTTCAGTTCCTTCTCCTTGGAAGACCATGCCTACCCCTCTAGAACTGGCTCTTAATCTCTTCCAGCACCACAGTGTCTCCATACTCAGTTCTCTATATCCTCACCTTCAAATTTCTTCCCATTTCAACTGCCCGGTCTGGTTTTTCCTCTCAAAGTTCCCTTAATCCAGCTCTTGCCAATCCTTCTCCCAGTTTGCGATCTCCATGAGAATTAATCACCTTACAGTATGTTCACAGCACATGTACTGCTATGAAGATAAACTAAACCACTACTTAGATCTCTGTATTATTCTGGCTACATCTCTAAGTTTGCAGACAAGTTGTGAACTAATATCTTATGGTTTCTATATTTATTTCTCTCCACTTCCAAACTTGTGGTGCCTTGCTTACATTTGTGATTCTTTTGAAAACATTGCATAATTTTGGACAGCTTCCAAAAATATTTTCTCTGTTTCAAGCACATGTTGAGTGGGATGTGAAGGAGAATCTGTAACTGTTCTGTGAGAGGTCAGACTAGACTATGGCTTGTCACACTAATTCTTGTGTTGGCTTTAGGCACATACTCAGGACATAAGGCTTGTTCATGATTCCCCTCCTGAATTACTGAAATCACAGTATGATAGCTGATGTGATCCAAGGGGTAACACTGGCATTTACAGCTAGAGTTGCAGAGTGGAAATAAGATAGTTACTTTTTTTTTTTCCTTTCTGAGCTCTTGAGAACTGATTTTAAACTATGTATGTATGTGTAATATATTTGTGGCTTATCTTTCTAATTACCAGTATTATTGGCTTTAATTCATGGTAGCATCAGAATAACTTCCTATCTCCTGCTTAAATACTTTTGGAAAATAAATTTGCACCAAAGCTAATTATGCTGCAAGCAGTTAAAATAACTCAGCAACCCTGAAAAGCAACAAGAGGCAAAACTATACTTACAGAATCTTTGTTCTAGTTTCTTTTGACTGATGTCTGATAATGATGTCTGATCTAGTGAATATTGAATTATAATTCTGCCCATCTGTTAGTGGTAGCACAGCACGTTAGGTACTCTGCTACTAAGTTCAAGACTTTGCTGTGGTTCCTCTTTCCCACACCCCCAGATAAGGGAGTGAGGGGAGGGAAAGGGTGGGGCTGCACACAGTCCCTAAGGCATTTTCAATGGTGTTCAACCTTCCTCAAACAGATCTAGAATTTCCAAGGTTTTTAGGTTCTATTTCAACATCTAAGTTAGTGGCTGGGATTTCAAAAGACTCACATGCTTTACAGTGTGAAGCTAGCCATTGATGACACAGCTGGAACAACACTTCTTAGGACATCTAGGCTATAGCTCAACTAAATATACCACAACAAACACAATGATTTCTAATAGGAAAATCCATCTTCTACAGGCAGCAGGTGCGTGTTCAGACACACAAGATAGCCTTACTTTACCAACCAGTTTTGCAAACTGAGTTTTAAAGACAACTACTGAGAAATGGTTCTTCTGTCATGAAAGACGTTTCAAAATCTGTGTCACTTTTTTGCTCAGGATTCTGTTATCTTGGAAAAAAATAGTGATTTTTAATATGTATTTGCCTACTTCCTTCATTATGAACTGAAGCTAAAACCTACAGACAGTACTAGCCAGATAACTTTTTAGAAAAAAATTATATATTTTTATATATAAGTAAAATATATTTTCTTTATATCTTATAGAATTTCATTACTTTGCTTCCATTTTGGGAGAACAGGTCTTTGTGAACTAAGCTTATGCAGGGGCTGTGTTTGCTGAGATTTTGTAGTTTCATTCCTACTCCAAGTTTCTGTCAGAAATTCTTGTCAGCTGTTTGTGCTTAGTCTGTCATGAGGGACTTCGGAATTCATCTCCTCTTAATTAATCGAACAGCTTTTTTTTTTTCTGATACTTTTTGTCTCCTGTTTTCTGCATAATCACACTGAGTACATTTTGACCTCTCCATTTTCCTTCTTTAAACCAATACAGCTGAAACAGGCCTGCTTTCAGGAATATGTCTCCATTTGGGTACCAAAACATGCAGGCACTCTATTTTTTAGTCTCTAAATTCTTGTTCAAAATGAAGGCCAAATATGGTGAACCCTTAGAACAAGGTTTCCCAGAGGCCAAGTTGCTCCTTCCCAAATCCACCTTCTATAAATTGGTTCCTTCTACCTTCAATGAACACAGTACATAGCCCTGTTTCTCTCTGGATCAGAAGAGGTAATACATCAGTTATAGAGAAATAATCATAGAAGGACGCTGGCCTTACCAGTTGCCAAATAATTACTACAAAGTGCTGTTTGTCTCCTCAATTGATTTCAATGCCCTAGTGAGAAACACTCAGCCCCTTGAAGGATTAAGCCCTACATAATTTCTGATCACATCCCTGGTTCCTCTCCAGTGGGTCTGGGCTTCAGCTGTTAGTCAAGCTGAGATGGTGAAATGGCATGGAGAGTTAGAAGAATTAAAGATGGGAAACCTTCATCAGTTTGCATTGCCTGCACTTGTGCCAAGATAGGACTCTTCAGAGTTGCAAGTAATTGCTTTGAGTGAGTTTCATAGCAGTCTATGGCTGTTCTTTCAAAGTCTGTAGTGATATCAATTAAGGAACAGTGGCTATAGTTATGTACTGGGCTGGGATTCCTGAGAGGTACGACAGATTGTGACTAACAAAACGAATGTCACTTTGGCTTAGGGATTCTTTCACTTCAAAATGGTTACATTGAAAGTAATAAGCAAAACAATAGAGAAACCAGTCACTGTAGCATTCAGCTAGAATATTCTTTACTACTTGCATTAATTACACCATAGTCAGATAGCTCTGTGATTAAATTTACATTCCTAAAAAAACCCATTAAGACAGTTTGACTAGCTTAATTCATTTTCTCTGCTTTCACACACAGATCAACTTGACATCATTTCGATGGCTGAAACAACAATGATGCCTGAGGAAATTGAGCTTGAGATGGCAAAGATCCAGAGACTTCGGGAAGTCTTAGTCAGAAGAGAATCAGAACTCAGGTTTATGTAAGTATCAATACTTCTGGGAAAACACTATGCAAAATTAATCAAAATAGGAAAGAATGCTATTTAGAAGACTTTTATCTGCTTGACATTTTAGAAGGAAGAACGATAAAGAGCATCCCAGTTAGGTGAACACTTGCAAAATGCCATTGGGAAATGATTTTTGTAGTTGCAAAGGAAATGAATTTTTTTATTCAGCACCTTTTTTATTCAGCATGATTTGCAGAAGACATAAAAGGGATCTATTACTTACAAAAGGAAACTTTAGCAAAGTAAGTGTCTACAGAGCATATTTTTATACCTGACTTCAATCCTTTGTGGGAAGGATATTTGTCTGAAGAAAATATGAACAGGCAGAGGATTTGGAGCTTCCACAGTCTAACCTAATTCAGGCTTTATTCCTCACTTCATTAGTGGTCTTAGACAGTTCATGTCACAAGAGACCACACTGTGTTCTAGACTAATAGCAGCCAAGATTTGACATTTGTTAAATGGAAGCCATTAAGTTATGAACACAAAACACATTTTGATATATCAAATTAAATAGTAATACTCCGAGAGAGATTTTTCAAAACTGCCAAAAGGGCCAGGCATAGGAGCCTCACTGAAGGTTAATGAAATTAATCCAGTTCTGATGATGAAGTCAATAGGATTTATATTCCTAAATCACTGAATTTAGAAGACCAGGACTTATTAATAAAGAGTATATTATTTTGAAGTCCTGTCTGTCTGTAAGTACCTGAGGTCAGAAACTAAGACCTTAGCTGACGGGCCAAGAACCTCAGTAGATGTAAAACCTGCTGAAGCCAGACCCTTGGCATTAATGAAGCTACAGTAGCCTGAAAAGACTCACTTGCTGTCGTCTTCCTTTAAAATACAAAGACAGGACTGGTATTTTAACCCTTACACCTGGAGGTTAATTTCAGTGCCCTGACTTGCACTGCCAGAAGTTGAAAGCCTCACCCTCAAACAGCACAGACATCTGTCTTTGAGTGTTATCCAAGACTTCAGCCCAGAATCACTGCTTAGACACCTTTGGAAATAAGGACTGGTAATAGTGACCCTGACCTTTAATAATGCTGTAATGGTACAAATAAAGTAAACAGGAAAGATTTTGTCACACCCACTCCTGGTAGTCAAATAACTACTTGGTTATTGGCTTGTACATAAATTTAACCTGGAAGAAGCCTCATCACTTGACCCTGCACTTCTCTTGACATTTTCTGTATCAAACAAAGCACTGAAATAAACTGTCCCAGTGAATGAGAGCCATGGAAGACATCTGCTTGTCATCGTCTTGCATGTTCTTCACTTGTTCTGTTTGTTCTTGTATCCAGTCTGTTCTTTTCATTTCCCCCATGCTCACACTCATCACAGTCTTTACTCTGTACTGCCTAGCAGGTGTTTGAGTAATGAATTTAACACAGAGAAACTGGCTTATTGAAAAGGGACTATAACTGACATTCATACTGTGCAACTGTATTCTTCCTGCATTAGATATCATCCAAACACACTCTGCCTAGAGCTACCCCAGAGCACTCCCCAGCCATTCACTGGCTGAGTGAGGAAAGCTCTTCTGAGCATCAAAGTCTCCACTAGGTTTGGCCCTAGGTATTAGCAAAGTAGGCAAGTGGCAGAGGCAGGAAATGCCAGAGATGGCCCCAATTTTTTGTCTTTTCTAAGTCATGGAAAGCCAAGCTTGTTGCTGCTGCTGCTGTCTTCAGCAAGAGGGACTGAGGTTTGTGCCACTGCCACAGACCCTCTCACTCCTTCAGCAGCACCAGGCCAAGATGACCACTTTTCCAGGGATATTCACACAGCTTTCTAGCCCGACGGCTCCCTTCTCTGTGGCAGAATATCCTGACACTGCTCATTAATACTTGAGGCAGTTAAATTCAGTTTGTTAACACCACTGAATGAAATGGTGAGATAGCATCTGTCTCTGCACTGGGACTCTACTTGCAAACAAAGACTGCACTGATCATGATATTTCAAGCCCCGTCTAGGCTTCCCATCTTTCTAAACCCATTTATGCAGGCAAGTTCTTCATACTGGCTCATCAAGTGTGAAAGAAAAAGCAGACTCCCTCACTCATCAAGGCTTCCAGAATTAGAACATGCTTCCCTTAATAGCTTTTAGGAGTCAAAAAAATTGTCTATTTGACTTTATCTCATTTTTTAAAAATGTTTTTACATTTTATTCCTGACAAGTGAGAAACATGTTGCTAGTGATGCCCAAGTAATACAGCAACACCTATTCTTTACTGCCTTTCATTCTGGATAGTTTACAGTGACAGAGGGGCTCGGTTGCATTTGTCTTCAATGACAAACATCTTTTAATGACAACTGTCTTTTAATGACCTCTTGCTGAGATTAACAGCACAACTCACAGTTACCTCAGTGGTCCAATTTTTCTATCTGTTTAACTAAGCAAATTTACATAAACTCTAATTCATAGATATATTGTGGAAGACTTTATATGTGGCCATATTAATTTTTTTCATTTTTTTTCCTGAAGTAATGCATTGCCAGTGTCCCAAGACCAGAAGTCTATATGTAGGTCATGAATTTTAGTAATTGTTTTCCTCTGACAGAACTAGATTCCCCTGTGAATGACCTATACAACCAACTGCATGAAACTGAGCTGCCTCAGACAGGTTTAAGGCAGACTCGACTTTGAACATGTGGCTCCTAACTAGCAGTACTACACCTATGCTCAGACCACTAAGTTCAAGACCAGCTTTAATGAGAACCATATCTCTTTAGTTCTTGTACCTGCTTTAGCTTATCGTATAACAAAAGGATAAAACATACCTATAGTAATGGAGAAAATGTGTGGTATGTTTGTATTCTTTTTTTTTCCCCTCATGCTGTTAGCAACAGAGTAGAAATTCTTTTGAGTTAAACTGGGCTTTTTTTAGTCCTTATAAAAGCTTGAACGCAATGAAATAATTCCATATCACTTACCCATTCAGCCACAGCTTACATCTCTAGCTACATTTTTAAAAGTAATGGTTCATTCTTCTTACTGTCTGTCTCTGTATTACTGATTTTTTTAATTCATATGTAGCCAGATCTAAAGCTAGGACAAAGTACGTTGTAGCCATGCTTTAAAAAAAGTAAATAATAAAAATAAAGGAAATAAGCTAGAGGGCTTGTGCTCTGAGTGTATCACCAGCCCTAATGGTGGCCATGGCTCCCTCCTGTTAGAGGCATACAGCCTGTCAGCTTTACTTACACGCCAGCAACTACCACAACTCTTCACAGAACAGACACTGTATTTTAACGATATTCACACTCAGGAATAAGAAAACAAAACACTGCAAGCTAGACCTGTTGTTGATGGTAATCAGAGCAACTTCTTCCCCTGTCAGAGTGATGCAGGTTTAATCCATGGAAGGAACTTGCTCTAAGACTAATTGAAATTACTGTTTTCCTTGAAGAAGACGCACAGAGAAGATTGAGATGGGATAATAATAAAACTCACATTACTGATGTTTGAAACAGCTCTGCAACAACATGTGTTGTCTTTAACTGTTACATCAATATTTTGCCCAAACAAATGCAGTAGCCATAAAATAAGGGCATTTGGCAGAGAACTGCTCCAGGTTAGCGTATCAGCCAGTAAAAAAAACCCCAAAACCAAAATACAAACCCAACTTAAAAAAAACCCTAGCAAGGTCTAGATGCTCAGTGGACCTGGTGTTTGTTTGCATTTTTCACACTTCTGTGCATGAACCAGTAAAAACTTTTCCTGCCGATATGCGAGATCATCGATAATGTAATATTCTTTCAGGCAGTTCTTCAGCTGTGATCTATAGAGCATGCATGTCTCTTCAAGCAATATGAACTCTACATGAGGGAGTCTTTAGCAAAAATACAGACAGCTTTCCTTGCTTTGAAGGTTAAGGCATTGAGGCCCTATTTTTACCATAGTAATACCATGAAGTCCATATTCCCTCTCCCCACTGAACAAACTGACACCAATGACTAATGAAGTCTGTAGGACAGGACAACAAAAGGGATAAAATTAAATATGTTGCTCCGATGTCACTACACAAATGTTACATTACAGTATTCACAGTTGGTAACACTTCAGTATCTAAATAAAATCTTTACTGAACAGTTCATCATCAGTAAAAGCTTTAGAAGAGTCACCCTGTAGGGGTGAAAGAAAGAGTGGGATGGTGAAATAAAAGCCAGATACTTAATCATCATTATTATTTCAAAGCAATTCCTAAAGTATTTGAGAATCAGGCAGTGGGATTAAACTCAAAAATAAAAGGATTTAATAGTATTAGACTTAAAAAGTGGTACAGAGTAGTGTTCAAAAAACATACAAAACTGTATGTGGGGTTTTTTTCTTATACATACTCAAGCAGGCTCTGTGTCTCATCTGTTAGCCTATGACTATCAAACATACTATTAGTTTAACAGACCCAGATTTTCCGTTTTCAAAATTAAAGTGAGGAAAATTTCAATTATATTTGAACAAATTTCACATACATTTCTGTGATTAAGTATTGAGTTAAAACATCAAAGCTTGTTTTTTTAGTTTATGAATTTCCCCCCACCCCTTTTCAACAGTCGCACTGTGAATAAGTTGCTTTGTGCTGTACTGGATATTAAAATTACTCACAATCTTCACTCCAGGCCATTGACAGAAAGGTTAGTCTCCTCAGGAAGAAATTTTCCACCTTTAGAAAGAGATTTGGACACCACATCAGCAACAGCAACTCACATGATACTGAAGTCAGTCACCAGATAAGAGACTTCACCTGCCTGCAGGTTTATGATTCTGGTTAAAGAAGGGAAAGGGCAGCAAAAATTCCTTTCATAAGGGGCACACTTCAAAGTTTAGAGGGAGTCCTTCATAGAGGCCCTTCCACTGCACAGTCATGCAAGGCAGTGCTAACTGCTTGCCCTCACAGGTGAAATGAGCTCTGTGGCTGCATGACACAAAATGGCTGCCATTCTGTGGCAGCTCAACCACACAATACAAAATGGCTGCCCTGTCTGTGGGGCCACTGCAGTGACCCTTCCCCTGACACCCACCTTCCTCTTGCAACAGCTTTGAGGAATTTTTTTCCTTCCTTACAAACTCTGTGTGCTTCCCTTATTGTCTGCTGGGCTGTGTGGCATAGAGGGCCATAGGCTGCCAGCTAAGGTGCTCAAAAAAAGCGATGTTTTTCTAGCGACCACCTCCAATGTCCCTGGCTCCAGTAGGAGGCAACAGAGCACTGGCGAGTGCATCTCAGGGAGTCTTCATGAAAAACAGGGGATGTTTGGATGCAGGGCTGTTAAATACATGTGTCCTCTACCTGTCCTTCAATAAAAACACTCACTGCTCAGATCACCCCAAGTACAACACCTAAGGCGGCCATGTACCCTGGTCCAAACCTGAGCTCAGTGCCATTTACGGGGCACAGCTCTGAAAATTAACCTGTCTGGCAGACATCTACCAGCAGCTTCCAGAAACTGCATTATTCCTGACTGGTGGACAAGTCAGGTATGTACTAATATCAATCAAAATTTTTTTTTTAAATTCAGAAGATACCTTTAAGAAGGTGTTGCAATTTGTCTGCATCTCTATACCAGGCCTACAAATTATGTCCACAGCCCCACAAGGCAATACATATTGTTTTTTAGTGACGGAACAATAATTTACTGTTGAAGGGGAATCCCTGTGTTTGCTCTTAGACAAATACAGGTATTTCTGTAGTCTGCCTTTCACTGTGTTAAAGAACAACTTCCCCAAAATACAGAAGTGAATATTCAGTGAGAACAATGGAAACAGGATTTACCCTGTTTAAAAATGAAACACCAAAAATTTTTAAGTGAAGACCACAAATATCCATACAGTTTCAATACATGTGATTTTTCTCTCTTTTCTCTGCTTTGTAGTCTTTTGTATGCTCTTTTGTCTCTGCCTTGCAGATAGAAGTGGAAACTCCTTACTGGTGTACTAAACATAATGTGAGACCTCATTTCAGTACCTAAAAACTGAAGTACTTAAAAGCAAAGATACATTTAAACAGCGTAACTTCGTGGAACTCTGAAGTGAAGCAAAAACATACAGTACAGGATACTCCAGTTGACATGTCTGATTTTCAGATTTGTGAGGTTTCTTTATTGCAGAACACAGCTTTTTAATTTTGCTGAGTGGAGCTCAATAAAATTAGATGTGTGACAGCATGTTCTTAATCTGTCCCCTGAATTTTTTTTATTTGAAAAGGGAAGCAGCTGAACTCTCACCTGTTTAACAGATCACATGCTATATACCACAGTGAAATAGTTCATCTTGTAGCGTATACTTTAAAAGAGGCCAGCTTTCTGATAATTCTTGGTTTTCTTTTTATCAATACGAAGAAATAAAGAAAGCAAAATCAGCTGAAGCAATTGATTAACAGGTCATGATGTTTCTCAGACCTTGGTGCAAATTGCAAGTGTCCTGGTTTCAGCTGGGATAGAGTTAATTTTCTTCCTAGCAGCAGGCATAGTGCTGTGTTTTGGATTTAGTAGGAGAATAATGCTGATAACACACTGAGGTTTTAGTTGTTGCTGAGTAGTGCTTATGCTAGTCAAGGACTTTTCAGCTTCCCATGCTCTGCCAGGTGCACAAGAAGCTGGGAGGGGGCACAGCCAGAATAGCTGACCCAAACTGCCCAAAGGGCTATTCCATACCATGTGACGTCATGCTCAGTATATAAACTGGGGGGGGTTGGCCAGGGAGCAGTGATTGCTGCTTGGGAACTGTCTGGGTATCAGTCGGCGGGTGGTGAGCAATTGCATTGTGCATCACTTGCTTTGTATATTATTATTATTATCATTATTGTATTGTTATTATCATTACTATTTTACCTTATTTCAATTATTAAACTGTTCTTATCTCAACCCAGGAGTGTTTCTCGCTCTTACTCCTCCGATTCTCTGCCCCATCCCATCGGGGTAGGGGGAGTGAGTGAGCAGCTGCGTGGTGCTTACTTGCTGGCTGGGGCTAAACCACGACAGCAAGTCAGATAACAGCCTTTGTAAGCCTGTCCTTTGCTTAGCTCCATGCTGTTATTTCCTCCTTTAAAAAGAAAAGGAGGGCAGCTGCAGACAACTGTACACTTCATATCCAGGAAGTCCGTACTATTTCCAGCTGAATACCTGCTTGCTATGAAGAATTACCTAAAGTCTACATGGAACCAATTTTCACATTATAAAATCAAGCCTTCCTCAATTAGGTAATGCCACAATTTACATTGTGCAATCACATTTTAGCTCAGGCAACCATAGTCACAGCAAAGCAGATGCACTGTGATTTGCTCTGTAATTACATTATCAAATACTATTTTTGTCTCAAGACCCTGCCTCACTTAGTGCCCAGGATGGACCTCCTGAGGATATGTCAAGGTTATGTAGCAATTGTGGCTGTTTGTAGCATCTCTGCTTCTATGCTACTGATATTGTGAAATTTCACAAGATTATGCCAGCAGCTGTTGTGACCATCTCCAGCTAGCCCATGAAATTAAAATATAGCTTAAAGCCATCATATGCTATCTTCAGCTCTTCTGGGTTTATTTTCAGAAAAGCTGAGGACTCAGCATGTATTGATATGAAGGAGACAATATGTACAGAAAAGCATCAGCTTGTAGCTAGCCAGCATTCCCCCTCATTTGCTTCTCAGTCTTCTCTCAGCTCATTTCTTAAAATGTTCTCTATAAAAAGAGTTTTGGGTCAAACTGTAAATTTTCAATCTGTCTTTGCTGTTAAGGAAAGCAAACACACCACTTCAGAACATGTACACTCCCTCCCTTTCTCATTCTCCTGCCCTGCTTCCTTTTTTTCTTTCCTGATAAGATAACAGACCCAAAAGCTGAGGGAGCTGCTCAGGCAGCATCCTGTTCATTGAACATTTATTGTGTTACTGCTATGGATACTTGTGTGTGGGTTCAGAAACAGTTTAGGATTCCTATCACTGGGGGGCATGGAAATCTACTGTGCTGAAAGACACGATTGTAAAAATGGCTAATCCATGTGTTAGCTCAGTTTAGCTGACAGAGGAGACAGACAGCAAAACCTCAAACCTCTACATGATATAGGAGCAGATCAAAATGGAACCTCAAAATCATTTGTAGTGCAAAATTCATGCATTTTAAAATGTATTAGCATATTCTGACCCACTAAATATTAATAGTATAGGTGAGGTCTTATCACCAACAGTTACTGCCTATGCCTGTGAATAGAAAAGGCATGGAGTTCTTATAAAATATCATTCACTGTCATCATGAAACGCTCCTTGGGAAATCTGCCAGTGCCTGATAACTGCTGGCTTTCCAGATGGAAAGCAAAACCTGAAGTCAGCTACATTGGATGACCTTGCACTAAAACTGTGGAATTTGCTTCCACCTGTGATAGCTGTCTTGGGAGTGGTTATTTCTGCCATGTAGGTGATACTGAATGGCGATTTTTTAATGTATAGGGAATATAAGACATTAAATAGTAAGCCCTATTAGGTTGCTTTAGGCAATTACTGAAAACAGTGTTACTTACCTCATTAAACTTGTTTTATCTCTAGAAGTATTATAAATATAACACACAGTATTTGCTTAATGTCTGTGTCATTATTACATTGCTAAACTAATACTATGAAAAAGCCAAATCCACCTCCACATTGACTTAGCAGAATTAAAATTGGTCATTGTCTATGTACATTCCCACTACACACTATTAGATGACTCTCTCTTCTCCAGAGTGCTCATAATACCTAGAGCATCCAAATTCTCCATGGATCCATTCTGGTTTTTAGACCGTTTTACACTATTATGTTTGCTTACTTGTAATCCCAGGAACAATTACATTTTATGTAGATAAGTTTGCTACAACTTGATTTTGCTGTGGTAATAAACTCATACTAGCAGTCCCACAGCTTCGTTAGCTGTCCAGAGTACATAATCAATCCCTGGTTTTGTTTTTTTTTCTTGCCTCCAATCAGGCTTACTTTTTCTTTACTTGCCTTTTTAACCTTTATCCTTTTCCAACTTTGCAAAAAACCCATAAATCTCTGTTTTGCTGCTGTGACATTGATGTACCCATTGCTAGTAGTAGAGGTGGGATAGCCAGTAATGGTCATTGTATAGGGTATTGGACATAATGGTAGAATCTCAAATTTAGGTCAAATTCATCATGGAGAAAGATTTATAGTCCATATTCCTTCTAAGGACAATAACACATCAACAGAGGTCAGATAGGATTCTCACCTTTATGTCTTTTGTGGTATGCACAGCACATTGGTATTTTAAAGTACAAAAAGGTAGGTCTGCTGATTGCCTGGCTTTATGCAACCACTGCAAAGTGAAGCAACATGAAGTTACATGAGAACTGCAGAAGTTAGAGGTTAATTCCTTTGGTGATAATAAACTTCAGTAAACCAACTTAGAAATCCTACATTTTAATTTAGAATGAGTGCAGTAAGTAGTAGACTCACAAAGTGGGAACATGGAACAGACAGTCTGTCATTACTGGCTAAACTCAAAAAGTAATACCGTACGACAAAGCCTGCTTAGGTGGAGTGTTTCCATTCTGAAGTGAGAAAAGGCAGCAATGATTGCTGTCTTTGTATGAACAAAGTTCATTTCAAATTTTAATTACTTTTTCAACCAAATATTTTATCTCTGTTTCTAGTAACTCACTAATGTAGCATCAACTGTGACTTTTCAGTGGCTTAATGCCATGTATGGCAACAGTGACACACACTGAGCATCACCCTTGGCTAATTTTGATTCGTTCTGTGCTCCTTTTTGTCTTTGTACTGTGTATTATCTATTTTATCTCCTCTAAGGTTAAGCATGGAATTCTCTTAGGGCTGTTTACTTATATGTACAGCATCTAGTACTTTTCTCTGAGTTTGGCACCTAGCTGTTACTCTAGTGCAAAGAAATAACACCAACAAACCCAGATTTTTTTTCATGAATAGAGTTGTTGTTGCCAATGTTTTCTGATAAGATCTGTCTTTTCATGGAAAGGAGTAATAAATCTTTTCTCAGTTCTGCAATCTCAACAATACGATATAACTTACTGTGAATTCCTTCCTTTTTTTTTCCTGATTGTATCTTGCTCTAGGAACATAGGATGCACTTTGCGATGCTGTACAGGAGGAGGTAGTTGTATGATGATAGATATTTTTCAATAAATATACACGTCAGGTTGTTGGATTCATAAGATAACTTACCATCAGGGAAAATACCAAGCCCAGCTTTAAGAGGGATACCACGGCTGTCCCATTGGTATAGCGTGGTGTGGCACACACTCTTCTGCAAGATAGGATTAATTTGTGGCTGTGACTGTATGTCCCCATTCACCTTTCCCATCCCAAGCACATTGCAATGGTGTCTCACCTGCAAATATCCAGAGTCCTTGAGGAAATAACCAGGAAACTGTAAGCTGGGAAACTGTACAACCTGGTTCCTGTAATGGAAGTTGTCAGATACTCAAAGCTTGAGGCTTCTGAGGTTAGGACAGCATTTCTAGGGGACTGCCATGGATCTAGGAGTGTCAAAGATGTCAGTGTGCCCACTGTAGAACTGGGAACTCCTGGAAGGTCCAGCTCTGGTGAAGGTCTCCCAGCTCTTCAGATGGGAGCCTGGAAGCCTCAGGAACATGAGTTCAGGACAGAATTGCAAAGCTCCAGACTGTGCACTTAAAGCTGAAAGTATAAATACAAATCAGCTCTCAAAGAGGAAAGAAAAATGCTGTCCTGGTTTCAGCTGGGATAGAGTTAGTTTTCTTCCTAGTAGCAGGCATAGTGCTGTGTTTTGGATTTAGTAGGAGAATAACGCTGATAACACACTGATGTTTTAGTTGTTGCTAAGGAGTGCTTATGCTAGTCAAGGACTTTTCAGCTTCCCATGCTCTGCCAGGTGCACAAGAAACTGGGAGGGGGCACAGCCAGGCCAGCTGACCCAAACTGCCCAAAGGGCTATTCCATACCATGTGACGTCATGATCAGTATAGAACTGGGGGGGGGGGTTGGCTGGGGGGAAGCGATCGCTGCTCAGGGTCTGGCTGGGTATCGGTTGGCGGGTGGTGAGTGGTTGCATCACTTGTTTTTCCTGGGTTTTGTTTCTCTCTCTCGTTGTTGTTGTTATTATTATTTCAATTATTAAACTGTTCTTATCTCAACCCATGAGTTTTCTTACTTTTGCTCTTCTGATTCTCTCCCCCATCCCACTGCGGGGAAGGGTGAGCAAGCAGCTGTGTGGTGCTTGGTTGCTGACTGGGGCTAAACCACAACAGTCCTTTTTTTTGGTCAACTCCCCACAGTATAGCGGAGCTATATAATGGAGCTCTGCAGAGCCATCTAGTTTGCCCTGTTTGACAGCAAACAATCAACTGCAGAGGAAAATATGACATTACACTTCCAACTGTATGGCAGTAAAAATGGTACGTTAAAATACTCAGAAAGGGAAGGCATTTTTTTAGTGGTGCATAATGATAAACATATCATTAGCAAAGTATTTAATGAATTGTAGACTTAGTACCTGTTAATCGAGATGTTTGTGTCTTAGAAAAAAAAATGTAAAAGGAGGAATTTTCATTATTATCTCTGTTGGACAGCTAGGAAAATAATTATTTAATAGAAAATTTCCTTTAAATAGCATTTTCTACATTGAATGTGTGTTGTGGGTGTCACAAATTGCTGTTAATAGAAGAGGAAGCAGTTCTAGGTATCTTTAATTTTTTGACAGTCATTTTTAGATCAGTAATTTAGCACTGTATTCCCAAATGTAACCTTTAATCCCAAACTGGTTTTGATTTCCCACTTCTTGGCTACCTGTGGTCTGGTTTGCATGAGTGGATGGTAGAATAAATTGTCTCCCATGTGACCATGTATCCAAGATAATGTATTCATAACACATCATGCATATATAGTACTCACAGTTACTGTGGCCCACCCTTCTGCACAGTTGATCTTCCCATAGGCAAGGATGCTCTGTAATATGTAACTCTTGACCTGTGGTATTTCAGCGGTCTGCTCTCACTTGCCTTCTGCTATAAATAGGAGAGTATAGATCAGTGATGATTCAACAGTGAATTGAAAAGTCCTGAAATGGACTGACTGTCAGTGTTTAATTTTATACCAGATGCCTTTATATTCTTTTCAGCTTTGATACCAAATAGTTGCTCTTCTGGTTTTAAAAATAAGAAAAGGTCAAATATGGAGGCAAATTAAGAAGGAAATTTACCATCAGTTCTGCTAGAGACAATACGTAGCCAAACCTAGAGTTTCCTACTTCTGCTGCATAATAACAAAAAATAAAACTACTAGACCAGTTTAAATGAACCATGCTCATAAGTTGGCCCTACGCTTTTACCTGCAGTCTTCTGTATACTACTGCAATGGGGTTAGATACTTCTGAATTTAAATCTCACTTCTCTATTATATGTTTTTAGACAAATTAACTTAGTCAATTTTTGCCATGTAGAGAAATATTCCCCTCCACAGTGGGGCATTTCCAGGAACGCTCCTCTTGTTACTACTGAAGTTGACAGTAAAACATCGTAACTGGCAGAGGAGATGGCCAAGCTCAAGAGAATTTAACAATGTCAGTGAGAGCGAAATACAGACAGCTTCTTTAGACACTGTTCTGAATTTCTGTGAAATATGCCTTAAATATGACCTCCAGGGACTGAGATTTTCAAGTCCTGCCATCTTCAATTGTCTGAAACGACAGCTGAATTACAACATTACTTTGCAAGTTGCAGTGCAGTGCTTCTATCCACTGTTCCTCCATGAGAGAGCACTTTTAACAAGAAAAGATAGACACACTTATTTTAATAGTTAAAGTTAATCATAGGAATTTTGATTTGTAACCTGACCTGCCAAGCAGGCTGGTCAGCAATCTGTTATCTTAATTGCCAGCTCTGTGTCTTCCAGCCTGAGCAGCACCAGGTGCTGAGCTAAATAACAAGGTGATAAACACACACCATAATGACTCAGACAACGTGTGCTATATTCATTAAATATTGCCTGGGATTTCACAGATTTATAATTAGAAGCTTTAAGAAACTAAGATGAGTTGACAGCGACAAAATGGAATCAAATGTAGAAGAGGGGCGTACATAAACTCCTTGATTTCTTCTATTCCCAGAATACTTTCACCATTCCAGATTCCCCACAGCTTCAGTCCTTATTTTAACAAATCTGCAGCCTGACAACACATTACCATCTCTGGCTGTAGCAATTCTCTTTTATTTCTTCTGCACAACTCTTTACTTCAATCACCCAAATTTCTCCATCACTGCTGGCTGCTCTTGGCTGGTGTTCAGCATGTTAATTGGTGACACCACCAACAAGCTGATCTTCTTATCCCTATATTGAGACCTTCTCCAGATACATGTAATTATGTCAACTTGTGACATCTGATTCTTAGGCCATCTCCTAGACTGGCACTATCAAAATCTTCAGAAACTCTTAACAATTACAAGCATTTTACTTCTGGGACAAGAATATATTAAAACAGAACTAAAAATAACCTAAGTGCCTGCAAGCCCTCTTGGAAGAGAGGGAAGGAAACCAACAAAACCACTCTACATTCATTTTTTAACTTCAAGCACTTTAATGCAATAACAGAAAACAAAAGAATCTCAGACCTCCTCTTATAGACATGCTAGAGGGAGCACAGATCTATTTCTAGCTTTGAAAGACATTCAGCAAAGGCAGCAGCTCTCTAGACACACTGAGCTGCTCTGGTTGTCCTGAAATCAATGAAAACAATATTTGATGCTGATGTAGCTGTTATTAATAGTTCTTACTCTTGAATCTTAAGCATTTGACAAACTTGTTGACCATCTCTTTTTCTTTGGCTGACCATTAAGGTGAACATTTAGTGATTTTCTTACTGCCTTTTACTATCATTTTTGCTTTTTTCCCATCCACGGCTCTAGATGGCACCTAGGTCTTACACTAGGGAACCTGGTTTTCTTCCTCAGCTGAAAAGATGACAGAAAAAATTAGCTGTTATGCAATAATTTCTATTGAAACAAAACACTTCTTCTGTGTCCAGCACAGAATGTTTCTTCTTTAAGTCCTGTCTGCCATTATCTTCCACAGCCTCCGAGACCTGCCAGTGCACAGCTGAATGGGAGGTCTCCTCTCTGTTTCCTTGCCTTGCTCCCCCTCGGTCCAGATGGTGCATGGCAGAGGTGACTCATGCTGTCACCTCACTTGTGGATGTTATGGGAATGACAGCGCTCAGAGCATTCTTCTCCTGGTAACTGGACCATAGAAACATGTATAGGGGCTGAGTCACTGTGCCAGATTACTGCAGACTCTTCCGACCCACTTATTTTCCTGTCATTTTGTGACATGTTCAGAAAATCTTTTGCTCATGCTGTTTATTCATTATGAGCTATTTTATCTTTTTTTGGGCAAACAGAGAGTCTGCTTTTAGATTTTGATGATATAGCTTGCAATTCCAAGAGAGAAAAGAATAATACATGCTTAGCGATATCTCCAAGCATACAGAGGGTGTCTTGCAATAACCCATCAAGAAACAGAAAAGCAGAATTGCAGACAGTGTGTCAGGAATACATGAAAAGAACACTGAGAATTCATCCCTAGTTCAATACTATTGCAATTACTCCAGGAATGAATCTGGGCTCTTAATAAGACAAATGTTTTATCATACTCGTAACTCATGTGTTTAAGATTCCTGGGCAGACATTTAAAGCTCAGCTCTGGAGGAAAAACTGACATATTATAACTGCTGTTTGCTTTTCTAATGTTTTGTCTACAACATCAAAAACGATTTCACAGGGACTGGAAAGAATGTACTATCTATTCCAGAGAACAGAGTTCAGCAAAGGTTCTTTGTATATT
This sequence comes from Pelecanus crispus, assembly GCF_030463565.1. Lineage (NCBI taxonomy): Eukaryota > Metazoa > Chordata > Aves > Pelecaniformes > Pelecanidae > Pelecanus > Pelecanus crispus. The sequence continues at coordinate 11,311,690 of NC_134653.1, read as the reverse complement.
GCAAGTTTTATACAAATGTCTTGAGCAGCTTTGCATATAACTTAAACAGGCCTGGAGGGTGTCATTTCAGTACCCTATGCCATGGTGTGTCTATAAGGAAAAAGCCATTGCATTCTGCATAAACCAACAACCTGACTGTGCTGCTCTCCTTCAAGAAAAGCACCAGGTGCACAGGGAGCATAACAGTGCTCTTAAATAAGCTGGACAGTAGTCTGTGTAACCTCCTTTTGCCCATCCTGTACTCTAATAGAGTTGATTTTTAACATAGGAGAGAAAATACTGCAAAACTAGGCTCAGCATGTTTCTCCAGCTTCTCTGTAGAAGGTTAGGGTACCCAAAAAAGTTTTGTTTTCTCTATTCTGCAGATTCCTGCTCTCTTTAAGATTCCCAGAAGCTCTTTTTACTTTCTAAAAAGAGGTCTGATGGTAATACAAATATGCTCTCAGTCAAACCCTGCTGACTATCTAGCTTTCAAATGAGAAACCCACTGGGATTTGATTTTTTTTTTTTCAGAAGCAGCATTAACTTCTCCTGGGCCTCCTGTAACTGCTCACATCCAAGAACCAGAGCATAAGGGGGAAAAGAGAGGAAGGTTCATAGTAGCAGTACAGATTGACTGGCCTTCCGAGAGCTTTCCTTCACAGGAGTTCCTCCTCTTCCCTTTTCTTGGAGAGCAACAAGGTGACTCTTGCCCAGGACTGCAATTGCAGCCCTACATTCAGTATTATTTGCTAGTAGATGTGCTTTATAGTTACAAGCAACTATACCTCCTGCTTTCGTTAAGTCAGATGGATGAAGCTTTCACACGGTTTTTATGAGTATGTCCCACAGCCCTCCTTTAGGCATTTAACCTTTTTTTTTTTTGTCTCCTAATCAGTACCATAGAGTGGATGAAACAAAGGCTGTTTGACACAGATGAGAGGAAAGATGTTCCATGTCTTAAGGGGATTGGCACAGATGGTGGTTTTGGTCTTTGTCCATCATCAAAATGCACTAGCCTACAGAACTGGGACTCCAGAGAGATCATCTGACTTCCAACTTTTGGAATTCAGATTGTCACAGAGCTGTTACAGCCCTTAAGTGCTTGGCCATGTATTTACTTCTCTCCTGTGAGTTACATGGCAGGAATAAAGTTTAGGTCTTAGGAAGAAGAGATGCTAAGAATATATATGGAGAGTGCTAGCTATATGCTCTGCAGTCAGATTAAAAAAGAGCCAAAATAATGGGAGGAAGTGCAACTACAATTGCAATATGAGGCCAGTACCTTTGCCACAAATTGAGCATCGGGGCTGTAGGGATTACTGAGCATCGATGATCTTGCTCACTTGGAACATACTGCCAATGATATTTTAAATTCCTGAAAATCCTGAGAGAAGAGCAGTGACATTAGCTTTTGGGAGTTCCTTGAGGAAGGCAGGGAGCCAAACTGATAGAGTGAAGTATTTTAATTAGTATATTTCCAGTCTTCCCAGAATGAAGCCAAATCTACCCAATTGGGATATTAAAAAAAAAAAAAAAAAAAAAAAAAATCTCCTCTCTCTGTGTCATGGAGATCTCTTTTGTAGAAACTCACTGTTCTCTATTTGAGGATCTGGCCACTTTGCTATCATATGAATACAGCAGTTCAATAGTAAATGTTTCTGGCCAAGAAACTGTCGTCTTTGTTAACCATGGTCATTTTCCTCAAATATATTAACTCTCATTATATTACTATGACACCCAGACTGCATGAACATTGAATGGATAAGGAGCTGTGAGGCTTGCTCACATCCCAGCACATTTTGAATATTGATTGTCCTGAGAGGATAGTGTTTAAGATTGTTAATTGATAGAAGTAATTTCAGTACCATTTAGCATGGCAGATCTCAAGAGTAAAACAGGCTTTGCTTGTGATCAGCGTGAATAATATGGGGACCCCAAGTAAGAATAATTATCTGTATAAACATGTCTGCCTCCAAGTGTCCTAAACACATACAGCAGTGAACTATGGACTAGCTCTGAGGCTAGCATGCTGATCTTCCCAATAAAAATAAGTCTTACAAGACAGATGTATGGTGGGAAAGCAGATCCCCAGCAGAGGTGACAGTGGCACATAAACAAGGAAAAGAGGTCAGCAGTACAGATTATTATTAGAGGTATTTCACTGTCATATTTTGGGAAGAAAGAAGTAAAAAGGCAGCAGTAATAGCTATCATAGCACAATGAAAGTAGCAGAAGAGACAAGATGGAGTTAACCAAAGCAGCAAATAATAGAAGGATCAACATGTTTTAATAACATGAGCAAAGCAGCTGAAGGACAGCTCCCTGCAGAGACCTGAGTTCCATGCAGAGGCAGCATGGAGAATAAAAGCTCTTGGGTTGCAATTAAAATCTTATTTGTGCCAGAAACACCTACTTTTTCCACTCCTGGCTTAATTCAATAATTTGACTGCATTATCCTTTTTGCGCTCACTCTCACATACACACTCTAACCTCTCAGGTTTCTTCTCTTGAAATACCACTGTGACAAGCCATGTTCTGATAGCACTTCAGCTACCTTCAGGTGCTTAGGCAACAGGCAATCCACCCTTCAGGCACAGGGTTATGAAACAAGGACTCCGGAGATCTGTGGGCAAGGATAGTGTTGGTGACATCTGAGTTGAAGAAAGTACAATTAATCACAAAGGCTGTTTTCTCTATTCTTCAGGGTGTGATTTCAAAATGGAAGCCCATGATGCAGCCCTCAGAACCAACACCTGAACCTTGGTTGCCAATATGGCTGAGACACTAAAACAAAACATTTGCCGGGAAGCTAATGTTGAAGTTTGCTAGCTTCCAGGGGAATAATTCAGTATAGCAGCTCTCAGGATAGGTATCAGTTTCAAGGTGCAGTTTCTGCTAATGTTACAGTTAGGGTTTTTTTAGCCATCTTCTGTGTCTTAACATTAATAGACTTTCTGCACACGTCAGGGATTTGAAGCACTCACATCAACCATGGAAGACATTCACCTGAGGTGCAAGACCTCAGAATAGTTATATGCCCAATTATGACAGTTTCCAGATCTTTGCTATCAGGGCTAAGTTATTAGTCAGGTCACAAAAAAGTTGGTAGTAGAATATAAACCTTGTCTTAGCTGTGCCAATAATGTATCAGCTTCTGCTGCCCCTTCCCAGGCTCCCTGTTATTCTCACCCTTGCTCTTTTCCCTAGTGAAAACTGTTGCTGCACTATGTGCAATATGGCACACCTGTCTTTTTCCTGACTGTTAAATATACAGTTGCCTGTTCCAGAATGTTCGGTGACATTCAAGAAAGCAAAAGGCATCTGAAATAATCTGCAGTGACAGATATGACCTACAGACAAATTAGATCCCAGTAAGAGAAGTAATCAAGGACTCAACAGGCATTTAGTATTAAATACCTTTGCTATCTGTTAAATTTGGTGAACAGTATTGGTATCCCAAGGTTAAACCTCTGCATTTCAAGCTGACGCACAGGTCCCAGGCAAGGGACAGTATCGTATATTCAGATGAGATCTGTCTGATCCCATCAACATAGGATGGATTTGCATGTCTCTGACCATGCTTTTTCTGTTTCTGCAGGATGGATGACATCCAGCTGTGCAAAGACATTATGAACCTTAAGAAAGAGCTGCAGAGTTTGGTAGCAATCCCAGGTAATGGCTATCTCCAACCCAATATTAGGATAAGGCTTGGGTGATGCACAGGTGGGGATGGTGTCAGGAACACACCTCTGCCCCTAGCAATCAGAAATCTACCCCCAAGGTTGAGTTTCATCTCTCTTTCCTCTAGTCATTTTTTTCTTCCCATTTTCCTTCCTATCTTTAATCTCCTGGTCTCTAAATTTATTTTCATGCTGTATTTCACTGCTCCCTTGGCAGCAACCCTGCAAATATCACTCAAACAAGGTGCACATTTCTTAGTTCTTGCACTCCCTTGGCAATCTCAAGGGAACCAAGTGGCACAGAGATTGTCAGGTAGAAAAAAAAGACAGAGTGCTGAGATACCTGAGATTAAAGGGAGAAAGGAAAGGGATTTATAACCATCACTGTGAATGTGATTGTTTTTTTTCCTAGATACACCAATTCATTGTCACACCTGTAGTTAAATCTACCTTCTAGAACAGAGTAAACCAGGTTTCTACAGAAAGCAAGGGGCAAAAGTCTGCTTTGTGTTTTGCCTTAATTCTCTGCAAATTCACTGCTGTAAGGAGGGGCAGATTTGTGGGCAGTTTTGCAGTCCTTAACTCCAAACTCCAGCTGAAATCAATAAAAAAATTTTGCTTCACTACAGCTTTGCTGTTTTAGATCATCCACAACAGCCCTAACCTGTTCAAGAGAAAGGTATAGACAGATCCTGCAAAACACTCAGCAACTGCAGTGGGCCACTTACCCTAGATATTACTGTATGGCCTCTGGCACCCTTCAGAAACAATTTGCTGCTGCCTAACTGTTAAGGACAAGTTTTGACTCTGCTTTGGTTATCCTCATTTTTTCCCCCACGTTTTATTGTGCAATTTTAAAGGACAACTTCCTTCCCAGAAAGAAGAGAGAAGGTCACTCGTGAAATAGGAAACAGGGGTCTACTCTGAGGCCACATGTTCCTAGTTGTATAAGAACTTCTCCACATTTCTTTGCACCCAAAAGTGGATTATAGTCTTTCTTACCTTTTCTTTCTTTATACTTCTTAGTTACTTATAGGCCACATTTTTAATTTCTAATAACACTGTTGGTGTGTTACTGGTTTAAATGATATTGGAAAGGATTTTGAATCCTAGAAAATATCTATGAATGATTCCCCCTGCCTTGCCAGTTCTAGTCTGCAGCGTTCTTACCCTTACTTTTAACTGACAGTTAGGGTTGATCAGTTTTCATTTTGTTTCTGGGCTTTTTTTTTTTTTTTTTTAAAAACCTTTTAGAAACTATTTTCCTGTCACAAAGTCTTAAGCAGAGATCCACAGACAGCAGTTTCTCCTTAGCACTTTGCAAATCTCAGCAAACTTAAGTATGCGCAGTTCCAGCAGCACCACCTTTTGGCAGACTCACAAGAAGAATACTTTGTCTTAATGAAGACAAAGCAGCTGCTGGCATTCACACAGGACTAGGTGCTGACACAGCATGTGCCTAACCTAGGAAAACACTTTCTGGAAATGGGTTCATTCATAACATCTCTATCATAATTTTCCTATTAGTGTACAGATTTATATAGAGACACCTGTGCTTTGGTTTCAGTAGACAGCAGCTGATACGGTTTAGCCAATTTCAGTAGACATGGCATCAATACACAGCACACAGTACTTTGCCACAATTCAGGATGCTTATATTTGGCAGGCAGTTTCCTGAAGGATATCAGGGAGAGCACATCTCAATCTGGGAAGAGAACAGATTGAAAGGAAGTAGAAAGTAGCTTCTACCTTCAGTAGTGAGGAGATCCCTTGCTCCATAGACCTAAGAGGCAAAGCAAGAAAAAGCAGTGATTTCTAAGCTTTCTCCTTTTTCTCTGCTGCAAATTCAGCATCTCCGCTGCATTAATCACAGGAATTCTCCATTGGTAACAATGTAGGGGTCTTGAAATCTTCATAGCAGTCAATAACCACCTTCCTTTATTATTTCTAAAAGATAAAACACAGAAAATACACCCCAGACAAGGCAGCCTTATGTTCCATTACAAATTATTTCCTCTGCTACTGGCAGACCATAATTTAAAATTCTCCAAGGAGTGTGACTTTGAGATTGAGACTTACAGAATTTCATTGTCCTAAAAATATATTCAAGGTGCTTTTATCTCGCTAAGAAATGGATTTATTGCAGAAATTCCCAGCAGTAAGCATCCTGAAGCCCATGATCCAAAATTAAGCTGTATTAAACAATTATTTTCAAATTTCTGATTTATTTAGCTGTTTAAAATATCTTACCAGTTCAATCAGCAGACATAACATAGCTTGGGTGCATCAGACTGTAGGCAGCTTGCCCTTCTTCCCACAACTCTTACTATACTTAATTTTGTGGTTCTCTAAATGCAGTTCTACTGCTCAAAACCAAAATTCTTGATTTAATGCAAAGTGTCTTCTCAGTTAATCAAAATTTTCAGCTTCTTGAGGAAATACGTGGGCTGGGATTTGCCTCTGGCTTTCTCATCTCTGCTCCACTTGCTAGGTTTGAAGATTTCTGTCTTAACTACGTTTGTTTAATAGCCTTAAACTACAGCTCTGTAATCCCCTAATGAGTTTTAGTTTGTGACAGGCACATCTTTCATGTCACAAAAAACATTGTTCATAGACAACCTAGTCATTACAGACTGGCCAATTAACAAGGACATACATTAATTACTCAGATTTTTGAAGCACAGCAAAAACACTTTCATTTATTTTTCCAAATTTCACAACTGATGCTATTTGTGTGGATTTGCAGCTCACCTGCCTTCCCAGAGTAGAAAAAAGTGGTGCAGTCAACAGCCAAAGCTGTCATGAAATACAGAGAAATGGTTCCCTTTGGTGTGGTCTCATTTCCCCTGAGGTCAAAGGGATTTTGTAGCATGGCCTTTAATGAAGCATCCTGGACTGTTTTCTTACCAAGGCTCTTTAAACAATTCAAAGCAGTGTCTTGCAGAGTAATTTAATATTAAAAGTAAGCTTGGCAAGCCCCACAGAGTCTCCAGACCATTAAGCTGATCAGACACAACAGCAGCAAGTAGAAGAGAGAGAAGAGGCAGTAACCAGAACTTGCTGGGGTTTTGGTGACTCAGGTCTGAAGAACCATTGACTTCAATCAGCAATTCATTCTTAGACAGCTGCAACTCCCACCCCCTGCCCCACTCCCTAGGACCCAAAGTAATAGTCTTTTTTCTCTGTTTTTGACCAGAAAAAGAAAAAACGAAGATGGAGAAACAAAGAGAGGATGAACTGATTCAGAAGATCCATAGACTGGTACAAAAAAGAGATTTTCTTGTAGATGATGCAGAGGTGGAGAGATTACGGTAAGAACAAAAAGCAACTGAACTTATTAATGAGATTTCACAAGTCTAATACTACACTGGAGTGAGTGACAAGATTTACAATCAACACTGATGGGAGAAAATTGGTCCTTTAAAACAACTTACCAAGTTAAAAGCCTCCTACCCCAGTTCCATAGGAAAAACATTTAAACTAGATTACTGCACTTCTGTGGCTCTGTCTCATTAATGATTCAGAAAGTGCCTGGGCATTTACCATTAAGAAAAGAAGGATTTTTGCTGCTACCAGAGCATCCTCTTGGCATGAGAAGCAGACATGAAATGGAATACTACAAGGGGCATATTTGTAGACATTAAAATCTGTTGGTTTTTTTTTTTTTTAACAAATTATTAATGTGGTCAGGTTTTATTATTACTATTCTCACCCTGCCATAACAAGAAAAAAAAAGAGAGAGAGAATGCAATCACTAACACAGGTCTACCTAACCTAAAGCATAAGTGAGTTCAGAATGGTTTCATCTCAGTATTTTAGCCCAAAGTTGCTGAGAAACCTGTGGTCGTCTTCAAAAGTTCATTTCTAGCTGTTTCACTGAGATCCCAACACTCTACAAATAGTCAGAGTTTTGCTATTACTCCCCTGACTCTTTCAACAGTAAAGATTCAAGGCTCATAAATCCATTTATCCTAAATGACAGTATCTCTTCCAACACATTTAAATTCTAAGCAAGCAAAGGACAGAAGAAGGCTTGCCAGAGTCCTGCAGCTGATCAAAGAGCTGGTCAAAGTCAGCAGCTGACAAGAAGCCTGAGCTAGTAACATAATCCAGAGCTCTCAACCACTAGTTTCATGTGCAAATCACAAAAACCTCAGCAGCAGCCAGACAATACAGAAGCCCAGTTGTAGGCTACTGAAAATGTACTGCTATGCACTATGCAGATGTGAATACATCAGTGTCAATTCACATTTGTGGTAAAACCTGAGGCTTTTCTTTAAAACTCTTGATAATAAAATCTGCTTTTCCTCTAAACTGAGATATTCCATCAGTGCACTCATTGTTAATGTTTAAATAACAAAATAGCAACTACACTAACACAGAAGTATCATTAATAGATACAATCAAGGTTAGCAACACAATCTTTTTATTTTGGGCTTAACACTGTCATCTTCAGGCAAAGAGAAATATAGTTGGTTTTAGTAAACACTAACAGCAGAAGACCATGAGATCCAGTCTTTTGTCTAAGCAGGCCTTTAAAAATAAGCAGTACAATCACAGCAATATGTATCCTCTGCTTTAGTTTGTAGAGGAAGCATTGTGAAGCACTTGTGAGGCCAACTTAAAATAGGTGATACATTATTGTTTAAATCTGCTGACTAGGGAATATAATGAATCCAACACTGGTTTCATTTAGGCAAATATTTTGCTCTTTAATAAGCAGCAAAATTAAGTGTTTTTTAAAAAGTTCATTGTTTACTAGTGATTTGATCCTAGCTACTCTAGCTTTTACTGTCCCATTTACAGATAAAACATTGTTATTTCTGTAACAGATACATTTTCCTTTCTTTCACCAGAGAGAAAGAAGAAGACAAAGAGATGGCTGAATTCCTTCGCACCAAGTTAAAACCCTTAGACAAAGCAACACAATCTCCTACCAGTGAGTTCTTAAATGTTAAGTAAAACAAGAACAATAGGAGAAACTCCAAAGACAACTGGATAAAAGAGCATTATTCATTATGGGCCAGCCTCTGCCAAAAGCTAGGTTAATCTAGCTAGATCACCCTGAAACAAGATAGTCAGCAATTGTTGACACACTACTTAGAATTCAGGTGCCCAATTACCCCTTAAAACTGAATCCAAGTCATCTATGGCAACTTTAAAATTGCTTTGTATGTTTTAAATATGCAAAGTATATTTGAATACACATTGCCACAACCTGCTTTTGTTAGCAACTAGATTTATTTTTGCCAATCATTTTCCCATCTGGTTCTGCAAAAATAACTGGAAAAAAGCCCTCTTAAGATATATGCTAGCGTATCTAAAGCAAAGTTTGCCTGTTTTACTGCAGGGAAGATGGAAACTAGAGAAAAGACCGCAAACTTCCACAGCTGCCCCAGATTTCTTACATCTAACCAGCATAAATATGCTTTTCTATCACCTCAACCCAAATCACTTATTGGACAGAACTACAAACACTAGTTTCTCAGAAACTAAGCAGATTACACAATCCCTTGGAAGCTTTTAGCTGCAACTTTCAAACAACACAGTCACAGCGTGAGCTCTGAAAGTTAACTGATTTTAAATGCAATGTTAGAGATAAAAAAAGATTCTTTTCACTCTGAAAAATTAAAACCTACTTTTATCTTGTTCTCCTAATTACAACATCCAAGTTGATAATAAACCAGCAATATTTTTGTTCTTCAGCTCCTTAGTTGCTGGGATTTAAACACAGTAAGATGACTTTCTGTGCAAGGACCTGTTTTCTGACCCTGTGGCTGTGAACAGGGACACCTGGATTGAACAAGATGCAAGAAGTTTACCCTCCCCGTTGAGATGTCTGGACACTTTAGCCCCTCTTGACTCCCTCCCCTGAAGAGCAGGGCAGGAGGGGGAGCAGTGGTGGGCAGGAAAGGCTTGCATTCTTTAAGCCAGAAGTAGGAGCTCCTGGTTTTAATGGTGTCGTTTTGAACATTGCAGGCAGCCCAGCAGAAAAGAAGGCAGAACCTCCTCCAAGCAAGCCCACCATTGCCAAAGCAGGATTGGCTATTATTAAAGATTGTTGTGGGGCCACACAATGCAGTATCATGTAGCTCTGGGCTCTCTACCATGTTTGTCTTTTCAAATGTTCTCACTGAATGAAACTGTAGGGTGAGGGGAACTACCAGCGTCCTGCTAACGGAATCAAGAGCAACTGGTACAACAGTAATACATGGAATGTACAATGGCAGGTTCTTCACTGTTGCATGGATCGCTCAACACGCATGCCTAAAAACAAAAGAAATCTATATAGTGGCTGTCCAGTGACCAGAAAAGATCTGTAGTAGAGTCAACAAAAACACCCCAGTGATAAAAGTGAATGAAAAGAGGATATATTTCATCCAATAAGGTGTAAACCAGCAATTTTAACAGGCCATTGCTTTGTAAGAATTTGTTGTACACTTTTCCCCCTTGACAAACAGCACTCAAAAATTGCTGAAATACTCATTTAGGCTACTTTTCAAAACAAAAGCCACAAGTAGCAATGCTGTATATAGTGCAACTGATAGATGAAGCAACTTTAGGATAACTGATGTTGCATACAAAATACTTACCAAACTAATGTGATGTTCAACTACTTTGCTGTGGAGTTTTGCTTCCAATTCTTCCTAAAGACAAGGAGGATCAGTGACAAGGGTGCTGCAAGTAGAGACAGACTTTTATATCACATATGATTTCTGAATTACTCAAGTCAAATGAATATTGTTTGCAGCAGGGAGAATAAGTCTCTGGTAAAACTTTAGCAAGCACAGCTACGGTAATCTGCAAGTAGATGATGTAGTCCAAAGCTCTTTTAGATCTCCACCTCACATGGAGTTGGAGAAATACCCAGAGAGTTTTGTCCACTATTAGAAATTACGTGCAGTATGAGATTATGTATCACTGGTAGGTTGCTGGGAGGAGAGTGGAAGACAAACAAAATTCAACTAATATTTAAACAATGGTTAAAACAACTATTAATTGCATATTTCATGACCATAACAAATATAAACTATCCAGCATAGGAAGACACTTAGCCACCCAAGACAAAGTGACCACAAGACACATATACAAATACAGAAGTAGATATTTGTGATAGGAAGATCATAGTCTACACAAAATGGGTTTAAAATTAAGGGAAATACAGAAAGACTTATCTGTGTTTCACCATTAAATGTGTTTCTGGTCTCTATGCAGATTAAGCCTTGTGGAATCTAATATCTTTATATTAGCTGTAAGTAGCTGGTTTGTCTGTGTGATGGTATTCCATGTAAGTGTACTGTGATAGGTGTAAATAGTAAAATAAATGTACATGGATCTAACGTGAAAATCTCAGGCTTAGAAATAACAAACAGATAGCAAAAAGTCCCTAAAATAAAAGTGTTTCAAGAGGAACTCCCATTTTGTGAAGCCACCTAAGTGAAATGTGCACTTATATACAAAGGAACCACAGTTATAGGAAAGCAGAAAAAAATTAAACAGCTATTATCCAAAAAGGATAAACAGTACTATTGTTTAGAGAGAAAGTATCTTATTAAGGTTCAAGAAGATAGACACCATCTAAAGGAACTCAGACTATACTTGTACAAATAAAACATAATCCCTAGCATTGGACTGATTCAATGAAGAACATTTGCATTTCCAGAATCACTTGTTTCAGTATTGCAGACTCACTTGATAAAGAACCTCCATCACTAAGTTGTTTAAGGATCAAGAAGGAAAAAACACAAAAGGTTTCCACTAAGACATGAAGCACTTTAATTACTTTGACCAAAGACGCAGAAAAGAGGACAAAACACATCCAAAGGCTGAACAGTCATATATAGTTATTGCAACCTTGTTAATACATACATCATCACATTAAGCTCTGTAGCTGTTAGTATCTACTGTATCCGGTATGGGTTGGGCTCTGTATAGCACCTGTGTACACTAACCAAGTTACAGGGAAAACTGCTTTTAAGGGAGAATACACACCGGAGAGGAAGACAGACCCACTGGCTTCTGTAAAATTCAACAGTCTCTTGAATTTGCTGGTACCAAATTAAGAAATCAGGAATTACCAGTATCTTAAGACAAGAGGCAGGTGTTCAGCGCTGTTAAAGGCAAATGGAAGTTAGGAAAAAACCTGTAGCGAAGCACCAAACTTAAAGCCTTCGGAGGATCAACTCTTAAAACCAAGTGTTGTGAATGCTGGTAAGTAAAGGGTCCTGAAGAAGGATTTCGCACACAGTTTTTGTAAGGCAAGAGGTGACATGCACATTAATGTTTAAACCAGGCTGTTCTGATGATCCCTGCATGCTGCACAGAATCTACAGTCCCTTAGGGAAGAAATGTGAAATTGGAAGAACATAGGTTTGTATGAAAAAGTGTCATTAACACGAAACGAAGCTAGACATTTCTGGGATGTAACACTCATGACTAGGCTACAGAGCCCCCTCCTTTATTTAAAATGAAGGAGAGAAAACACAGCAAGTATGAATATGTAATATTCATATACAGTTAGCACTGGCAGCCAGTGCCCCAAAGGGACTTGATCTATAGCAGTATTAATGAGAGTGAACTTCATTTTCAGAAGTTCTAGCTTGGCTCAGCCAGAAGGTTTTATTTGCGTGAGTGTGTTTTGGTTTTAATTAGCAAATGCTTCAGTTCTGTTTTTATTTGGGTGGGTTTGAACAGCTTGCCTGCAGTGCACCAGTGGTTCCTTTAGAAGGGTTTCAGTGATGCTGCTTAGCAATGAAGTCCTGGATTTTTTAGACTGTGAGGTCAAATTCTCAACTGTGTTCACCACTGGCTTACAGTGTTGTCCATCCAGAACACAGCAGAGCCCTAATGGCTTACTTCAAACATAATGGTTGTAATTAAATGCATTAAACTTAGGAAGGAATTAAGTGTGTAAAAATCTTGGTCCTTGTTTTTAAAAATCAGACTAAACCACTAAGTATTCCCAAGTACAATGAAGGGCTTTAACTTCCATGATCCTATGAACATAGCACATTATGCAATCCCCATATGTAAAATCAGCAGAAAATATCAGACAAGTATCTTTAGGTGACTACATCGAGTAACTGGCATCATTTCAGAGCTGATTCTCAGATATCTCTTACTGTCTGCAAAGAGGGACATCGGTTGACTGAAGCACCCAAAATCTCTTCTGGAAATCGTGGCTGTTTATCACTTCAGAAAGGCGGCAACGCATCAGAAAGAAAATTTAAGGTGGATTTGACACACTATTTCCTCTATGCACTGGTAAACATGGTTATATTCAGGAAAGGATCTTGGTCTACTGAGAAAAACAGAAGTGCTGAAGTGCTATTTGTACTAATCACCAATTCTACCAGCAAATGGTTCTCTTGTACCTTCCCCTAGGCCTACTGAATCTCTTCAGCAAAGTTAAACATATTTCCAAATAAACTAAGCTGCTGTGTTATAATAAGCATACGTTTCTTCCTGTTACTGAAGGAAATAAGTAGTTGTTGAGTGGGATGCACTTACTGTGCTGCTATACTTTTCAAAGAGAACAAGGTTATTATTCTGTAAGAAAGGAATAACTTGCTAAGTTAGTGATGCTACTGAAAGAAAACTAAAGGATTTTATCTTACTGAAAAAAACAGTTTCTCCAATGACACTCCACAAACAAAAACCACCAAAAAAGCCAATCTCATTATGCTCCTTGATGCCTTTGAAACCTCACTGCAGCCCAGAGCACTGCATAGATAAGAACACAGTTCCCAGCCCTACATTGAGAAGATAAAGGTCCCAACATATTTGAGTATCAAAAACATTGCCAAGCCAGAAGGGCTTAACAGCAACTAGAAAAAAAAAAAAGAATCAGCCCTGTCTGGTCCGCTCACCAGAGTGGTTTTACAGATGCTGCCTGAAGGCTCTGGAGATCTCTGGGACCAGAGACTACATGACCAGATACAGGGAATGAGATGGAATCAAGTGCATCTAGGGGTGGATCTCATGTTGCTGCTTTGCTCTCATTGCCCCAACCTTCCTCCTGTGGGAAGCAAACACAATGAAATAAAAATTTGTATTAAAAAAGTTTTGGTGTTGAGAGTCAACTAAGGAATATCTAACAGCAATGGTATTAAATCATCTGAACAAGAGGTGTGGAAGACAAGTTTCTCTCCTCCCCCATCTCCCAGAATAAAATAATTCAGCTCAACAGAAAGCTTTAAACATAACCCTGCAGCCAACTGAGGAATCCTAAGTAAAAAATCAGCAATACACAGAAGAGAGATTGCATCATCCAGACTTTCTCTGCCTAATTGTACCCTGGTGACAAGTTACCAATGTCTTGTTAACCAAGACACAGTCAACAAGAGTTAACAAGTACTTTCATAAGTACACCCCCTCCACCCTCCAGAAAGAACAGTACTTTACCTAAAAAACAATGTTAAGTTGCATTTGACTGCAGGCTGAAATGTGGGGCTGCAAAAGGTAACTAGGGCATGCTTTCATGCTTGTGGCTGGTGACCATAAGTTCATGTGTGATTCAGGCTTTGTCACACTTTGTCTTCCTACACAGGCATAAGAGCATGTTTTTGTTTGCAACTAAGCAGATGGTTAAGGAGAACAAGCTGAACAGAATACTGGGAAAACTGATCTCAAACCATGCCACTTGAAACTAAAACATTTACAGCAGACTGAAATCAATTACCTCAAATTACGAGTTTGAGTTTATTCTACACAAGATGTGTAGAATACACATATCCTACCCATATCCTGATCCATACTCCCTGCTTCTGAAGCAGTTAAAATCTTCACTAGTATTTCAGAGGCAGCTCTTGAAAAGTAAGAGTTTGACTACTGGCTCCAAAACCAGAGAGATCTCAGATTTTTTTACAGTTAAGACCAAATTAAAATTCCAGCTGAGAATGAATAGAGAACCTACAAGTTAGACTCACTAGTAAACAATTATCACAGAAAATATTCCTGGTCATGAAGGAAAATATTTTTCTTATTAGGAAGGAATTTGAAGGAATTGAGTTCAGATTTTTTTTTAATAAACATGATTATTTCTCTTACAGTAGAAAGACAACCACAAACTCATTACACACAACAACCCAGAGAATATGTATTCTGCAGTAGAGAGTCTTCCAAGATGTGCAAATAAACCAAGTTGCTCTATGTGGTTTGCAAACAATGGAAAATTTCTTGGTGCTCCAACATATATAGTAATGTCAGCATTTGAAAAATCAAGTGCCAGCAGGTCACCACCAAACTCTCACATTTCAGGAGCAGGCTGAAGAAAAAGCAAAGCCATTTCTTCTGTTTTGACCTTGAAGAAAGGGCACCTCCCTTTCCCATTCCAGACCCAGCATGTATTCCCAAGCAGCTCAAAGTCCAAGCTACTCTTCCAGAGTAGTCACGTTACTTAAATGAACACAGTCCTACTCTACCCCAGCATAAATGCTACCCTTGTTACCAAGATGCATCTTGTTCCACATAATCCCTTCAATCCAGTAAACAGCCAGCCAAGCAGGCTGCTTTGAAACAGGATCATATCATAAAAACATTACTTTAAGGTCCAAAACTTACTCTTCCCTCCACATGGATACGACACTTCACATAGGATCTTGAGAACACCTCAGTATCTAGACCTGGACCCACACAGCCTAGGCAACAGCTTACGAATAAGGAAGCGTCTAACAGTAGCATTTCCCTTACTTTTAAGCTTGCATCCTTTACAGGATTATTAGTTTCTTAAATAGAGGCAGTAATACTTCATGTGAGGTTGAACTAATTGTGATGAGATGTTTAAACTGATACCTAAAAAGTAAACCTCACCAGCTACAAAAATCAGTTGATTATAATGGGCTGATGTTTTACAGGATTAGGCTTTCAAACCTACATTGACATGCTTTAGACAGACTCATTCCAGCAGGTGGTACAGCTAAACAGAGAACTTTCAATTCAGGATTTTCAAGTTACAAGAATAGAGAGCCCATGCACCACAAAAAGCTACCAATGATAGCAGCAATGCATTTAACTGTTTTTGCCCTCACTTAAAAACATC
This sequence comes from Pelecanus crispus, assembly GCF_030463565.1. Classification (NCBI taxonomy): domain Eukaryota; kingdom Metazoa; phylum Chordata; class Aves; order Pelecaniformes; family Pelecanidae; genus Pelecanus; species Pelecanus crispus. The sequence goes on along the minus strand of NC_134653.1, from coordinate 11,295,988 downwards.
AGAAATTCCATTGACTGGAAGTATATGCTTAGTTTTCCTCCTAACAAACAAATCCTAAGAGTTCCACTGAACGGGCCTTTCAAGCCAACAAGAAGTGACTGGATTTGAAACGCAGAAAAAAGTTTTATGACTACTACTATTGAAGCTTTTGTAAACAGACCTATATCCCATTACTATTTGCTTGTGCCCCTTCAGACCAGAAAACCCCTCTGATGGCCTAGCTTTGTTTCACTACGCAATCAAAGCTACTCTAATAAAATGCCATATATGCCAAAGTTCCTCAGCTACTTGACAACATAGAAAACTGTCACTGTAATCTTATCTTCTGTAACTGAACAAAATAAACCTGATGAACTCTTACAGCCCTCAATCAACTTATATTGAGCAAATACAGGTCTATGGAGAAGTTATAGCCAGGGCACAAGATTATCCAGTGAACTGCAACTGCCACAGGCACTGTTGAACACACTCCTCGTGAAGCATGAGACAGCAGTGTCTTTATTAGCAAAGCTGAAGAGACAAACCGCAAGAAAGCAGCAGTCTTTACCTTGATTTACAACTGCTTAATTTAAAACTAAGTGTATCAACTGAATGAAAAATTCAACTTGCTCATGGAGGTCATGAATGTGACTATGGATTTGAAATTATAATAATCCACTTGTTTCTCAGGCAAGTTCATGCTCTTAGATAGTGACTCATGTCCAAGAGAACACAGACAAGTATGTCACCCCTGGAGGCAAGCAAATGACAGATTCTTTCCTGCAAACATCTTCCCTTTTAGGATCTGAGTTAGCATCTTGAGTAAGAAAGAACACCCTGTCTCATTAATGAGCTCATGGTGCTCCAAGAGCCTCTGTACCAAGACCTTATCCAACTGCAACCAGATTCCACACAAGTTAAAAGTATAATGTATCAAAAGGTTTTAGCAGATTTACCTTTAAGAGATCATTTACACACCTGAAGAAAGTTAAAAAGTAGAAATACATGTCCTTAGAAAGCAATGGCAGAGTCCAGAGTCAAACTGAGGGTGGCTGTTGTTGACAACAGTGCAGTCTGGAGGAACACCACTGCAGCTCCCCCAGCGTCACTGGCAAGTGCCTCAACGCAGGGACAGTAGCAGAGCTCACCCTGCATTCCTGGTGTCCTTTCCCACCCATCAAAACGTGCTCTGTGTCCAGAGCACCGGGAATCCGGTAAGACAGTTGCCATCAGGCTTTCAGAGCTGGAACATATTGTGAGAACCCCACCCATGCCCACAGCAGTCATGGCAGCACACAGAGCTTCAGCCCCAGGAACACCTCGGTGACCAGGCCTTGTCTCATGCTGCTCCCAGCCTATTTGATAAAGCTGCATGTAACAGACCTGCAGGGTCTATGTCAGAGCTAGTGAAATAATTGCTGGCCTGTTGACCGCTCCATTTTATGGCTTGAGCTTCTACCAAAAATTGCTCCAGGTAAGTTCCAGGGTAGTTTAAGAAAGCTCAAAACCAGCAGACATGATTGCAGCTAACTCCAAGTTTCTTGGAGCCATTACCTCATCCCATCTACATTGGCAAAGCTGTTTGTTGTTTTGTTTCTTACCAGTAGACTTCATCACATAAAATAGGTTTTCTGGCAGAATGCCTTTTTTTTTTTTTTTTAAATTTTTGAATCCAGTAGCTGAAGGGCTGACGAGACTTGTGCCCACAGCATGACATATTGTCCTGGCTTTGGCTGGGATAAGAGTTAATTTTCTTCCTAGTAGCAGGCATAGTGCTGTGTTTTGGATTTAGGATGAGAATAACCTTGATAGCAACAACTAAAACATCGGTGTGTTAAGTAGTGCTTACACTGGTCAGGGACTTCTCAGCCTCCCATGCTCTGCCAGGTGCACAAGAAATGGGGAGGGGGCACAGCCAGGCCAGCTGACCCAAACTGCCCAAAGGGCTATTCCATACCATATGGCATCATGCTCAATATATAACTGGGGGGAGTTGGCAGGGGGGCAGCGATTGCTGCTCAGGGACTGGCTGGGTATCAGTCAGTGGGTGGTGAGCAATTGTGTTGTGTATTATTATTATTACTTTATTTTTATTATTATTACTACTACTATTTTACTTTATTTCAATTATTAAACTGTTCTTATCTCAGCCCAGGAGTGTTTCTCACTCTTACTCTTCTGATTCTCTCCCCCATCCCACCAGGTCAGGGGGAGTGAGCGAGCGGCTGCGTGGTGCTTAGCTGCTGGCTGGGGTTAAACCATGACACATATAATAGTGCTTGGACCCACTGGAATGCCTGAGGCTTTATCATATCCTGTATCCCAGCATCACTGAATAAGGCTGTAGGCAAGTCAGCTCAGCATTACTGTATGTGCCTGTCCTGGGGGGGGGTATCCACCCCTTATTCTATACCATCTACATCATGCACAGGCCCTCCCCTTTCCAATGTGTTCTAATTAATCACCACTGCTTTCCCTATCTTGATATATATACACGGATATAATTCCCTTCGTCTATGGCCCATCCCTCTAAAATGTCCATTGAGTTAATTTAGCCCATGACTTTCGATACTGTCCTGAGAGTTAATTTTCTTCCTAGCAGCAGGCATAGTGCTGTGTTTTGGATTTAGTAGGAGAAGAATGCTGATAACACACTGATGTTTTAGTTGTTGCTAAGTAGTGCTTAGGCTAGTCAAGGACTTTTCAGCTTCCCATGCTCTGCCAGGTACACAAGAAGCTGGGAGGGGGCACAGCCAGGATAGTTGATCCAAACTGCCCAAAGGGCTATTCCATACCATATGATGTCATGCTCAGTATATAAACTGGGGGGGGGGAGTTGGCCGGGGAGCAGCAATTGCTGCGGGAGTGAGTGAGCAGCTGCGTGGTGCTTAGTTGCTGGCTGGGGCTAAACCATGACAGTGCCACTGCCAGAAGCCATTCTGCTTAGTATTAATACAGGTTCCAAATCTCAAGGTAAAATGAATAAATGTCAACTCTAAGTCTGCAACAGCTGATGTTTCTCACCATCTTTCTTCCTGAATTACTATAGACTTATTTCTGGCACCATGTCACAGCTTACAAATTGCTTTGCTTTTGAGCTAGCAAAGGCTGCTCTACAGCCTCCTTAGACAGCCATACAAGGTTGGATTATAATCACTCCAAAACTATGTTTGGCACAGACACATTTTAAAGGAAATATTTTGAAGGCTTTTGCTTTAGGTCTATCTATGCTTTAGGTTTATCATTTCCAAAAGGATCACCTGTATCCTCACAAGCAATAGGAACACTCCAGTTTCCACCATTTGTCTTGGGACTAAGAACAGTCCCTTATAACACAAAATACAGAGCTAAGCACCAAAAGTATAAGCCAGATGCTTTTATGCCTTGCTGTACATACGCAGACCATCTGTAAAAGCAGGAAGACCATCCTGGTGCAGGAATACCTTGCTCAACTTTTCAGGTGGCAAGCTGTCTTAGTGACAGCAAGGAATTCCCGTATCTGTCATCTTGCTACTGCAGTTACTCTTGCTGCAGGCATTACCTATGCTTTCAACAAAGTCCAGGATATCTTGAAAGTCCTGCAAGATATGGGTCCTTCAATATACTGACCACAAGCTTTTAGAGATACTGTTTTCAGGAAGTTTTCCTCTTCCTCCCCTAATCCATTTATGATTATGTCATCCTAGCATTCTGTCCTCTGAGAGCATCCCAGAAGTTTCCACATACTTGTCATATTCCACCCCCACACCTTTATCACCACACCTAAATCAGCATTTAAAAAAACGCAACAGAAAATATGAAAGCAATCTCTGCTTACAGGGCTATTATGTGAACTGTTCCTCTCTCTCCTTTTGCACAACTTGACTGTTTCTTCCTGAATTCCCTTTACAGATTGTATGTTTATCCTACTCTTCAGGTAAAATTAAATTACTTGCCTGCAGTCTGATAAGGTGCTTAGGTCTCACTGCATAATATCCACACTATCCTCTTTATCCCAAGTCTGTTGGCAACAACCTTCAGTCATCATTTAAGAAACCTGTCCTAATAGCTTGAGCTTAAATTTGAGATGTCTTCAAATGCACCAATCTGCACTTCAAAAAACTCTCCCTTTAAGTGCAACCAGCATGGTCAGGCTGCTTCTGTCAAGCTTGTCACTACTTATAGCCAAACTGTTTAAATGCTTTGGGAAAACAAATGCAATTGTCAGTTGCAATTAGCCAAAAGAGGAAGAACCAAACAGAATCTTTCTTAGATAGGTATTCTAGATACAATGCAGCTAAGGATTAGATAGGACTAGTGGAACATCTAAAAAAGACCTTAAAAACTGATCTACCCTAGAGAAACCTTTTTTACTTTACAGAAAATGCTCAGAAATAATACCTAGAAAGTGGCATCTCAGAAATTTCTTGTAAAATGGCATTGTCTATATCAATCTGCTTCCTGTAGCATATGTATAGGACTACAAACCATTTTAATAGTCACTTGAATTAAGGTTTGGGGTTTTTTCTTCCTAATTTTCTCCATCTATGTAATATTAAACATAAAACCAGCCCATACAAGAAGGAATACTATGTTAACAGTAATGCACACTGGAATAGTAGAGACATTGTGTCTCATCCTCTGAACAAATAACCAGCTAAATTGTGGGAAAATGTCTGAAAGATCACTAGGTGTCTCAATTGTTCCACAGCATACATCCACTCTAAGACATCACACTATACATTAATAAAATGCTGACTTTAAAGTACATCAGCATTTAACTTTCTATGGCTACAAAGACTGAACAAGCTTTGAATGAGAAATTACTTAAAGCCAAAGTTTTCAGACTCTAGTTCTCAAAAGGTACAAAAGATTAAATAGTCAAATTGCAAAAAGGTTAGCTGCAAAGACACTTAACACATTTCAAGTGTCAGAGGCAAGAAACTAAGTGACAAAATTAAAAGGGTTACTCTCACAGACCGATAAGCAGGCTTCACTGATAACTGTTTTTCAGTTGCTCACATTTCTGTAAATGGCAATCTAAGCAAAGCAAGGCCGTGTTTTTCCCTTCAAGCAGTCAGTTTTTTCTCTCCATACCAAAGTCCTGAGACTCTAAAATACAGAAAGCAATCTGTCCTTTGTGGCCAAAACCAAAGTCCTCAGCCTATTCTACAGAAAGATTGCTTTCTGTCTTACTGTTCCACACCCAAAAGCTTTGCTTTGTCCAAAGGAAAAGCCTTTCAGCTCCTCTGTTCAGAAACTTCAAAGGCTGAGAAACAGCCTTATGTTCTCTGTTCTCTTAGACAGTCATGCTTCCTATCAGCATTATTCCACATCATACCTGAAACATCAACTAAGTCAGTCACTTCCCTAATGCCCTTCTCTGGCATTATGCCCAAGTTGTTGTGCCTTTTTTTTTTTTTAATTACAGTTAATAGAAATAGGAGTTAAACCAGAGTTCACCATGCAATTACACTCTGTCCTGTTACATTATGGCAAACAAAACAAGCCATATTAATTTTAGAAAAAAAATCAAGTTATTTCCATCATGACTTTTAAAAACTTTTTACTAATTTAAACAGATGGCTTAACATAAAATGAGAATGAAAGAAGTGGCAATGTTTGCAGCATGATTACAAAAGAACAATTAAAGTCAAACTCACCTTTTGAAGTTAATCACATACCGGGTGGTATGAGAGATTTTACTCATGCATACTTAAGACATTCACAACTACTGAAAGAATGAAATTAGAGTGGTGATTATACGGTTTGTGGTGTTGCTTAAGATGCTATAGAAAGTTTTTAAAAATTGCCTGCCCCTCCTTTTAAAGAGTGATATTTATGGAGAGTTTCCTGCTAAATAAGTTTTTTAGGTAGTTACTTTAAAATTGTTTACTGAACAAGCAAGTACTCTGCAAGGTCAAGTGAACACTTACCTACAGCAGGCCTGACATTTACTCTAACAGACTGTTCCACTTAACAGTTCCATTAAGCAAGAATATGTAATAAGACCACAAAAAAACCAAAGAGAAAGTCAGGAGCAGCTCATCCAGCTCTTTACTTTTGTCCATAAAGCTGTGAGATAACAAAACAGTCCAATTTAGTTGCAGATTTTTCTTTTAAATTATTTTGTTCGATTCTGAAGTAAAGTTCAAAGCAATCTAGTGAAGCTGCAAAGTAACTTGGTTGCCAGACTTGTAGTTCCTGGATAATTACTATCTTCAGCAAGCTGGAAAACAAGGTTATTATAACTCAAAAGTGACTTGTTAACTTTATTGCCCAGTAACACTCCATATGACATTATTCACATCAATTTTAACATTTTAAAGTGAGACAAACTCAGGAGGAACACCTCACTTCCACCTGTTGCATTTACACTCCTTTCTCCATTTTTCTCTTTAGGCTGATAAATAGGAGTTTCCTTCTAAAATAAACCTTAAACATTATGTTATATGAAGAGCAGTGAGAGATACTGAGAGCATCTGCTAACAGCTAAATTGCAAAAATTGGGAAAGCCCTCATTCTCCAGAACAGCAGGTTGTGGATTTTTGGTGTTTCTTTTGTCTTCACTGAAATCCCAAGTTTTAGCACTCTGCTCTGTCCGGATAATTAAACTTAATGTGACACAGCAAGTTAAGGATACTAGGACAGGTTTTTTTCAGGTCTTCAGACAAGGACAAGGGTTATGCTTGCTTGAAAATTTTATTGACACAACTGTTTGGTCCCAACACACAAAACAGCACTTGAGCCACAAAAGAAAGTGTCCAAACAAAGTAGACAGCTAAGAAAAGAATTTTTTCTTCTCCTTCCCATTCCAAGAAAAAGATAGTGCATAAATTGAGGGCTTCAGTGACAATTTTTTTTGAACAGACATGAATCTGAAGTAGTACATTTAATTGTTAAATTAAAGAGTTTCATGGTTGTAATGCTTTTAAATCTGTAAGTCACATCATTCATTTAACCCTTTGGATAAAAAAATATATTGCAATTCAGTTAGCTATTTTGTTACACTATGAACACAACTTCTCAAAAGTATTATTCTATTACTTTCAAACAGCGATTTCATCAGAATCACACATGAATCCAGAAAAGATATGCTGACCTCCATAAATGGTATAACCACCACATTCACTTTGACAAATACCGTATTTTCCTCTGAAGCAAAAACCTGGTTTTCTTTAGTACTCCAGATGACTTGTAGCTACATCTCATGAAAAGATAATTTCAGGTTGGTCTTTTCTCCAATGCATGCTTTTCTGAAACAAAGATCTAGACTGATCAGTGTTAACCTTATCAAACTTAAGGTGAAAGCAGATATTCTTGCATTTAACTCATTAAAAGCATTCCAAGAAAGCTTACTTCTAAATTTCTCTTTCCGTAGCAGTATGTCTGTAGAGGTTTAGTAAGGTCTCAAAATACTGTGCCATAATGCTCAGAAAAACTTCCAAGTGTTTCTCTGCATTCACAATGGCTATAAGTTCACTACTGGTAATGCTTGCCTAAGTTTAAAAGATTTTATAACAAAATCTGACTAGTAAAATTCTGTCTATAGCCATTATTCAGTGGCATTTCCTGTGGCTGGCTGAGAAATTAGAGCCTGTGTTCCATCTTTTGTGTATTACAATAGAATCCACCTAAAAAAATATTCAGTTGGCCAGTGGAAAACCTCTAGTATAGGTTCTTTCACCACTACAAGCAATTTGTTTGCTGCCTGGCAAATACAACCCATTGTAAATGCCACGGTTACCCAGAATGGGTATAAAGTCTCATACACTGGACATTTCTGCTAACTAGAGTTAAGGCCATCCACTGACTTAACCTCTCTTCCAAGGCTGGCCCTTTCAAAAGCCAACACAAGATACCACAAATTGAAAAAAGCTTCCAACACTAGGAGTAAGTTTTAGAATAAAAACAGACACAGCTAAAAGACAGCACCATCAAAGAATAAGCTTCCCATTTACTGAACATGCTTAAAAATAGAAAACAAGGTTAAGCAGAACAACCTTAGCATTTCCACATGTAGTTAGAACTTTCCTTACAGGTGGAAATAGCATCAATACCTTCCATCACAAAACGTTTTAGTAAGACCTGCTCCATTATCTGTAATTTATGCATTAAATGCATATTTCAGAAATATCAGAATCTTCCTAACTTCATTTCTAGACACAATAAAATGTGTGTGTCTGTATCTTAAACCCACAACACTAAGACAGTCTTTTCCTTAACCAAATCGATGCCAGACTGGAACTAAATATAAAAGGGAAGCTTAAAGCATCCATATCCTGGAAAGCTCCTAAATGGAACTGAAAGCTACAGAAAACATTTAAAACAAGTTTTACAAAAAAATCCACATAATCTTCTACAGACATCTTTAGCCAAAAGAATTTCCAATGCAGTTACAAGTCATCTGAAAGGTCAGAGAACAAGTTTCTCCTCTGGAGTACAACTCCCTCACTCTTGTCATTTCATGTCAGCAAGTTAAAATTTCTCAACAGGCTTTTGAAAGACAGATCATGCATTTTATTAATACTGTCTGAAACAATACCAGTAAGCAACAGCCTATAGAATACAATATGCTACATGTATGATTACACCACCAACAAGGCTTAAAGAAAATAAAATCTGTTCCATTTTAGTTGAATTAATATTTTGCTTTTACTGAACACACATTTATGAAAAACTGTAAAATTTAAGAATAATTTAATGAATGCCAGAATTTTTTTTCAAAATAATAGAAAAAATCTGCTCTGCTAACAGCTGTGTTCAGTGTAAAAGGAACAAAATCTTCACAGAATACATTAAATACAAATTAATTCTTCTAGGCCTTTCATTAAAATACGTAAGGGCTAGCGAATAGCTTTACTTTGTGCAGAGTCCATAGGTATTTGTCTTTCACACTAAAAAGAAAGAGTTAAAGCTTGGTTACAGGTGCAAGTGAAAAGTTTGCTGCCAACTTCACCTTGTTTTTGTGTTGCTTTTTGGCTGGGCTGTCCATTGCTTCCTTGTTTAGTTGGGTTTCGGAGGACTGACAGGGAGGCACTGAAGCACTCTCTATGGTGTTAGACACCACAGAACCAGAGGTCAATGTTTCTTGAGCTGTGGTAACAATTCTTTGTTTTTCCTCTTCTGTTAAAATCATTATCTCTAAAATAAATAAGACAACTCAATTTATTGATGCTTTGGTCTTGAAAAATAAAGAATATTTCTCTGATAATAGGCAATAAAATATTTAAGAAGAACTTGTCAGCCTGATTTGAAGCCAGAAGATGTGTCATGTTCACCTCTGCAGCTGATGTGATGTTTGCTTGTGGCTCCGTCTGCATCACATACTATTTAGAAGGTTTAATTTAATTCTCACACATTAAGTCTCTCAGTGCTCAGAAAAGCACTATGAAATTACTGTGGTGAAAAGGTTGCTACAGGCTGGCAAAATGCAATTTTAGTGGTGAATAAGGTCCCTATAAAATTCACCCCACAGAATCACAGCAGAGTACTTATGGTCAGTACTCAAGAGTTTCTGATGAAAGCCACCTGCATTTTCAGCACATCCCATTGTGCGATATATATACATATGTATGTATTTAAATGGTGCTTTATATAATCAACCATTTGTCTGATGCTTCATTTTCCAAATTGTGTAAGTTATCATCCATAAGTAATACCACATACGCAAGCAAACTCTTACCAGAGAGAGGTGCAGGGCGTTCCTCAAACTGAATGAGGTCTGCAGACTCAAGAACCACTGGATCAGGTCTCAGTTGCGGGGATGGTAGGCAGGAAGGAACTGGCTCACACAAGAGGTCAACGGGAGATGTATTTGTGAGGCAAAGTAGTTCTTGCTCAGTTTGATTAGAAACTACAAAAATAAGGAAATATCTTTCACAGTATCTGTAAGCTGTGAAGGTGTCACTATTTCAGAGTTGATAAATGTAAAGTCTTCAGATGTGATTCTGAGGATTTGAGAGCTATGCTGTATTTGAAACACTAATATCAAACTAATTCAATTTATGCTAACTAACCTCAGATTCATTCAAGAGTTACTTTGCTGGATCAAGAGCCTCTAATTACAACACAGCAGACAAAGCAATAGTATGTTAAAATTACTGCTTGCCTGAGTAAATATACACCCCTATAGTAAAATCCAGTATCTGCCAAACTTGAGTAATAGAAGAGCTGAGGAAACAAGTCCTACAGGAACAGTCTTTAACAGAGAAGGGCCAGCTACCAGACAACTCCCCTGCAGACATACCAATATCCTATGAACTGTTTATGTACCATCTAACACATTTACGTGTGAAAATTAAGCTGAAAGTTTCAAAATAAAGTGACTTGCCCTTATTAAAAGGGACAAGCCTAGACTTCTGAAATAATAACTCAAGAACCATTCCACAAGTTCTCCAACCTGCAGGTAGTAAAAGAATTGGAGACCACAGCAAGATATGAACTATGAGGTCACCATTTCCCAGTTATTTTTATTTGGAGACAGATTTATACCAACAGGACTGTCATTACTATTATTTGCAAGAAACAAAATCAACATAAAAACACCACAAAAGAGCACTACATTCTCATACGAATACAGGAGATATTCCTAGCAGAATCTGCTACTGACCATCTTTTCTCATTAACTTTATGCTTATAGACTTAAATTTCCACCAAAATACATGGGAAACAGTATTATAGCAGCTATGTATATGCTGACAGCTGAGGACAACAGATGCCCTTGTCAAGGGGACACATGCCTAACTACACACTTTGGGAGAAGTTCAACAGCTTTCAAGCCATAAAGCATTTCTACAGAAGTTCAGATCGACTAACTCACACAGCTTTCCCCATGCTGCTTTCATTACTCTGCTTATTTCCCCTAAAATAATAAATTTCTTATATAAATCAATTTTGCATTACCATTGCTAGGTGTTCCTAGACTTAGTTCCATTGATGAAGTGGATCCTGGGGTCTCCATAATATGTCCATTATTGTCAGCAAGTTGATTTCCATGATCATCCACATGATCAGCAGGGGGAAAACTAGGTGAGCTAAAACGAGCTACAAAAGGCAAGTTCATTTGGTTCATTTACTTCAAGTCATCTCTTAAAAAAAGAAAAAAGGAAACTAAGATAATGCTCAAAATTGAAATGGCTTACTTTTCATATCATTCTTTAGTACCACAATTCTCTTATGGCCATGTCCTTTAATCCAGACCACCTATAGGGAAAAGAAAAGCAGAATTAGACATCATACTAAGCTCAAAGACTGAAGTGGCTTACTCACTGCCTTTCATCTAGCCTTGCACTGGCATTATTTCTAAAAGTAAACTAAATCATGTTGCTAGTTGTACTACATTACCCAAGTAAAAGCTTTGTCTTAGAATAATTGATGCCAAAGGCAAACTACAGGGCTAGAAAGTGTACTAACTATGTATTAACAAAAAACTGTATGTTTAAACATGGAGTTGCAAAATTCCATTTTGTCACTTCCCAGAAAGATTAATTTACTTAAAGGAAATCTTATAGTCATGAACTGGGTCACAAAATTATCCTAGAGCACTTAGGACGTGTGGATGACAAGATGCCGCAACAAAATTCCACTATGTGGCACTTCTGACAAGGCCCTACAACTCTTCACTCATAAAACAAATAATCTACCCTGATGAAAATGAAGCTTCAGTACTGTACAGTTGTTCATTCATTCAAGACAGAAATCAATTATCTCACTTGATAAAGATGCCAAGGATGTTTGCAGCCTCACCATGAACAGTTCTTAAGTGAAATTTGACCAAAATATGTAAAAAGGAAAATGTTTTCTTGTTCTTATTACACAGTCCACATTTCTCAGAAGCTATTAAAAACACAACCAGTATAAACCTCCTTGGAAAAGGTACTCCAGTAATTCACACCAATTTACAGAAACCATAGTTGTGTAACTATTTTTAATCCACACAGAAATCTCAATATAATTGTGCAAAAAACAGAATTCTTCACACCTGTGGAATTGCTCCTAAGAGCTCTTCTAAATTATTGCATCCATATGTTTTAGGTTGCAGCACTTCTCCTGTGTATTTGTTATATGCTACTGGGAACTCATGAAGAAAAATCTGCTGATAATGGTAAGTGTGAAGTAAGGACCTTACATTCTTTGCAAACATATACAGATTTGTAAGCTTCACATATTCTTCTGCTGCACCATTAGTAAAAACCTATTAGAAAAAGAAAAGAGAACGAATTAGAGTGCGTAATTCTGTATCCTCTAGTCACAATATCTTTTCAAAGTATGAAACACACTAGAAAGAAAAAAGAGCTTACATACCTCAACCAAGTAAGGCAGACTCTTCAGGAGTTCAGTCAAGGTCATAAATCCATACTCACACGGATTAAGCGAAGTACTATGGATTGTTTCATAATGCTGTTTAAGCTGTTCAACAGAGAGAAAGGATGTTCCATCCCAGGACATCAGCAAGACTAGCAATTGGGCAGTCAGTGTCCGCAGAGATTTTCTATTTATCAGCTGAATTTGCTTGCCAGACTCTGTGTCAACAACCTAGGAAAATGAATTGGGAATGAAGTTAGGGAAGAGATTAATTTGTAAGTTGTGTAGCTGGGGTTTGTTTGAGCACAGCTGTATCTGACATTACATACCAGCATCTGATACTGCCCTAGCCAAAAGCACACAGGATAAAGAAGCTTTTACATGGAAAAAACTTACTTTAAAGATACAAAAGCTGTGTAGCAGTTTCTGTCCACATGGTAGACATGATTTTACTCTTTGTTCCAAACCAGCTGGACCTGACTGAGCTCCAGCTTGGACACCAGCTGCTAAATTAACAGAATTGGAGCAACTAAACCAGCATGCCCACATCCACATAGATGTAACCTTTCTTTTCCACTGACATGTAAGACCATCTATCTATTTACATTCAGAGTCAAAGCCTCAAACCATAGATCAAAAAAAACCAGGAATATAAAACATTAGGAGACTGATAACTACTATAGTTATCAGGAAATGATTGCTTTTACACAGTTAGAAGTAGGAAAAAAAACAATTTGTATTTTTAAAATAAGTACTATAATACAACATTTTACTCATTAATTGCTAAACAAGCATGAGTTTTCCCCAGAGAAAGTTGAAAGGTAACAAAAGAACAAGGAGAACATCATAGGAATATAGAAGCTATGTTTGAAATCCCTTGGAATTTCCTCTGCCCCCCGACTTAATGAAATATTGTTTCTAGAGTACAGTATTAAGCACACTGAGACCTATAGCTTGAGACAGGAAATACCTTAACACAATATTACTTACCTTTCAGAGGAATAAACTACAAAGATAAAAGATTACCTTTACAACATGGCAAAGTTTTTGCATTAAAGCTGGAACTGAGCTAACATCATAGTCATGAAGACGCAGTGTGTATCCAAATGTTTTACTGTACTCTGTCAGTAAATCAGTCATCATAAGGCAGTTATCTTTCTGAGACCGCAGCAGTTTAACAAACTGGGCAGCAACTGCTTTGACTTGTTCCACCTCTGTGAGTGTGAGAATTTTCTCCTCCCCACATTCCAATACCTACAAAACAGAAATTACACTTTGTTAAAGTGATTTGCCTAGTCTGGATGAAAAAAGTGTAATCTGCAACTAAAATTCAGTGCTTGCAGGCAATCATTTGCTATGTAGCAGGGCTCAGCTACCTCAAAAGATACCTATATAGCAAGCAAAACTATGTAATTTCTGAAATACAACAAAATAAGCAATTAAATAGTTATTAACTTTAAAGCAAGTTTAACACAACTTTAATGAAACTTAGCTCTAATTTTCATGCACTGAATTTTGTAAATTTAATCCAATTTAGAAAACTTGAATTTGTTAATAAACTTAGCCTGAATGTGCTAAAAGCCTCAGACTATTTTACCAAAATAGCTATATCAAAGACTTTTTTTTAAGAACAGCTGTCTAACATTACAGGTGCACAGTTTATAACTCACACTAAAGTTAATGAGAAATATAACCCCTGCTGCAACAGTTGTGCAGATCTTAAAAATGCTTTAGTACAGCTTAGAATTTCAGAACTTACAAGCAAGACATCTGGTATGGCTTCAAAGAGTTCAAGTAGTTTTGTAAAACCATAGTAAGCAAGCTTGCACTGACGACCGAAGTGGTGGTGATAAGAAGGAATAAATTTATTGAAGGGCATTCGAAAATGGGGTTGATGGCGCAGTAAGTCTACTACCTCTTTAGAAAATTGTTTGGTTCTTTCAATTTCTTCTTGTGTACGTTCTAAAATTAAAAAACAAAGGAAGAGCTATGTACCAACACACTTACAAAATGCAACAGTATATAATAAGAAAATATGGTGGTTGATTTTCAGCTTAATCACATATCACACCAAGTCACTATTTTCTTCTACCACTGAAGACCTTTATTAAGCTTACATGTTTAAAGTCCAAAATAATCAGGTGATCAGCACTTTAGAAGATACTAAAGAGCCAAATATGTTGGTATTTTTGCTGTCTGGAAACAACCCACTGTCTAATCATTCCACAGAGTTTAACTACATGCAGAAGTAGCAACATCATTTTATGTGTTTTGCCACCTGCTCTCCTGTCTGTTCTAAGTGCTCCTAGAACAACAAATTCATTTTGCTAGAAGTTCATAACCAAGTTTGAGGGTAGAAACACAATTACCAAAAAAATCTAAGTCACCCCTACATATTTTAGTTAGTACTAAAATAGTCAAAGAACAATTTCTTTGGCAATAGTAAAAACATATCCATGGACATACCTCTTCTGGGAATACCAATTACCATTTCATTGTCTTGCTGTGATAAACAGATGGTTGTATCTGGAATTTCTGATATAATATCAACCAGTTCACACACTCCATACTCAGTAACATCCCAGTCCTTAGAGAAACACCTGGAAGTTTCAGAAAATTGTATAGTATAAGCATTAATGCATGCTGCATAAGCAAAAAACATGTAAGATGAGAGAATAAGCCTCAAATCCTAAAAAAGCGTAATTTTCATATCGGCAATAATACTAGCATGTGAAACAAAGGGGAAAAGTACTCTTAGTTCAAATTATCTATCCATTCTAACCAGAAAAATAAGATACACTGATAGTTCACATGACACTGGAAAAGTGAGCTGTACATACCAACGAGTGGATGCCTCAAACTAGTCATGGTGACAATATAAATTAATATTTTTCAAGCTCAAGTTTTAAGTGATTTAAGAAAAATATAATTATGTTATACAGCTCTATATGGCTACCCTTTCAGTCTGTATTGGCTTAATAGTTACAGACATATGCTCTTCTTAAACAACATTAGGTCTCAAGAGAAGGCAGAGACCATATCCTTGAAAGCACCGTATTAAGGTTTACAATACCATGTAATATATTAAAAGGTATTGTACTCTCCCCACCTCACTAACAGGAATCTCTCAGAAGCAAGGACACTTCACATATATTCTTATTCAACAAATGGCCAGAGCTGACTAAAATGGAGATGCACATTTAGTAGATTTAGAACCAACCAATAATTTATTTTTGCCAATAGTGGAAATCTAAGTAGAAGCATGCATTCCCAAGAAGGAGCTGTCAGCACATGCAGCACAATAGCATACATGCAAAGGCAGACCACATGTAGCACTAAGATGCTATGGTTTCCTCAAAGCACATTACAGACTACTGGCTATCTTCATATTAAGGACTACTGGCTATCTTCATATTAAGGACTACTGGCTATCTTCATATTAAGGACTACTGGCTATCTTCATATTAAGGACTACTGGCTATCTTCATATTAAGGACTACTGGCTATCTTCATATTAAGGACTACTGGCTATCTTCATATTAAGGACTACTGGCTATCTTCATATTAAGGACAGCAACATTCTTGGTTCTTCAAAAAACACCCCTATTTTTTACCATGCTAAAACAGAATGTTCTTCCTGGCAATAGCAAGACAGGTATTACTCCTCATTTTTGGACCATTGCTAGATCCAGTTAAAGTAGTAAGAGTATCTATTGACAATCAGTCTATTTATTTTATATTTCCCTCAAAAGAAAGCCTAACACTAAATTTCCCCTTTATTGTTCATGTTAATGTGCCATGACCTGCTTGCTTAAATCCAACCTTGCAGTCATGGCTTCAAAGAGAACTAATGAAATACAATAATTAATTTCAAACTCCAATAAAGTGAAATGAACCAAGTACTAAAGGAAGCAGTAAAGTCTGCCAGAAAGCTTTTAATTTTTGTTTTCATTAGAAGTTTGAACCTCCGCTTCGCAATGAGGAGGTGATATAGCTGCCACAGTTTTGTACTAAGATTTAAAGTGCTGACTTGTCTTGCACTAGGTTTTAAAACCACTGTTGATAGACATGCCCTGCACGCTTGTTCTTGTTTCATTAAAGATAACTTACCAGTGATAAGCCTGTAAGAATTCCCTCACAATAACTTGCTTACTGGCCTGAGATTTGAGAAGCTTCAGTAAGTCTTGAGTAAAGCGCTTCACTTGAGCTCTGTGCGTTAGGGTTAACAAGCGTTTGGAACCCATACCAAGAATCTGAAAGAAAATTTTATTTGATCACTCACATCTAGCATCCTCAGTAAATTCTTTTACAAGATATTTAGAGGCCAGTTCTAGTATAGGTAGGCTAGAAATAAAGGCAATAGAGACAGTGTTTGGAAAGGCAGCCTCATGAAGCCATATGCTTTCTGTACTAAGACACATTTCATCAAGAAATTAGGAAATGCTTCTTCCGCGAGTGCTATTGCAACTGTTGCACATTTGTATTAGGTATTTTAAAATTCTAGAACCCACTGGTGGTCAAAGTAGTAAGCTGATGTGACCATAGTGTTTCTTTTTTTGTAACATAAGGCCACATGACTTATTTCACACAGAAATCCTTCAAGTCACAGGCTACCCATCACAGCTAACTTACAAGCACTCAGCATTTGCTGTGTTCTTATGATAAATAGCACAATTAAAGCCTTTTACTCAAGTGCTAGCCACAGGCTAAAAGCACCTTCAAACTTTATTCCCGAGGTTTAGATTAAATAAAGCCTTAATTTCCCCAGAAGCTATTTTGAAAGGGTGAGGACAATTAAAACAACAAAACAAAACCAAAAAAGACAACAATTACACTCCAAGGTTCAGTTAACCATCTCTTTCAAGGTGGACTAGGTAATTGCATAGCATATATTATACAATACCAACCAGTAATTCAGACAGTTGAAGATACAAGTACAATTCCCCAAGTTAAAAGGAACAGTGCCATATAACTCACTTGCAGTACATGAGGCACTGCTTCAAGCAGCTCCATTAATTTAGAATACCCATAGTCAGACACACGGCATTGTTTTGCAAAGTGATGATGGTACGTTGGGATGAATTTACTGACAGGTATGACGCAGGATGGTTGGCTTTTAAGTAGATCTATCACTTCTCTACTGAACTGAATAAGTTGTGGATTACCTACAGGGCTCTTAGAACGTAGAAGCCACGGATCTAAAAAAAAAAAATAGTATTACTGAACCTTTCACTAACAGTCTTCCACTAAACACTGCACTTTATTCACGACACAGGCTAGAGCACAGGAGAAAAAAAAAGAATGAACATTCAAGCTAAAAATTTCTCTTTATAAAAAGTTTAACAATAATACAAGATGTTTAGTTTATGCTACTCTTAATTTTTTAGCAGAAAGATTAGTTCAGAGAAAAAATTTTGAATAGAAATATTTACCTGAAGTAGGAGGCGGTGGTTTGTTATGTATCCATTTAATAACTTTAATGCCATTTTGCGCAGTGGCAATGTTAACTCCAGGAACACAGGTAATTAGATGTTCTAAAGGAACACCACCCTGTCCTTCCGGCACCATTTCCAGATCATTGAACTCTGACATATAACAATCAGGAAAACTTTGGAAGAAAAAAGCTTCCATTATACACTAAAATACCACTATAACAATTGTCCTAAAAATACCACTGTTTTCAGACACTTCCTGAGCAAGAGGCTTCAACAGCTTACTAACACATTACAGAAGTCTCTATAAAATGCACATTTTAAACAAGTGTCTTTTTTGCTCAACAAGAATTCAAAAAACAACAACTTCATAAGGCACTTATTTGCTGTAAAAGATACCACCTTACATAAAAAACAGAGTTTTTATACAACAGGTAGTTTCAGAGTATTACAACACTAAAGTTTTAAATCTTTAACCTATCAACCCTTACACTAAAAGCCTTTAAAATTAAAATACTTTACCTTAGTAAAGGCACAGTACCCTCATGTGTCTGTAGAAGACTGTGAACTTGGGGAGCAAATGTCTTCAGAGACAAAATCACAAAAGGAATTCTATAAGAATCTGGATCAAACTCATGCTCACTGTAAAAAGAAGAGGTTGAAGTTTATATGCTCATTCTACACATAGCTTTATCATAGTATGCCTGTGCTCACATACACACCCATAGTAAATATTATACTATATGCACATAATATACTACTACCTGACAATACCACTATATACAGTCACAAGCAGCTTCCATCTTTTCTTCTTCACAAAAATTAATACAGCTACAGCAAGTTTCCAGAAGAAAAGCAAAATTTAGAAGACCACATTTTTATCATCATTAAACTTTTCAAATTAAATTTTAGCAGCACATGCAGTTAACAGTGAACACCTAATAACTACTTTAGTAGCACAACCTGGCTGCTATTGAATAAAAAATTTTAATGGTTGGACTGGATGATCTTAAAGGTCTTTTCCAACCTAAACAATTCTATAAAACAAAAAATTTAATATATGGCTTCAGGAAATCTTCAACCCAGTAGGAATCACTCACTAAATGTAGCTGGAGGACAAAGAAGAAAGATCAGTTCCAGCTATAATTCTGTAATAAAATTCAGGCTAATAGAAATCTCTAGTATGTATAGCCTTCCTATATAACCACAGGAAGGTAGCATACCTTTCAGCTTCTGCTTAAAAGGTATTCAATCTTGGCAGCCATGCTAGAATACAATAATCTTACCTGAACAGACTGATCCATGAGAACTGCCCAGAAAATTCTGTGCCACCTCACTATTTTCTGCCTGACTTATTCTTGTAAACATATAAACAGTCACTGGAGCATGCTCTATGAATATATATACACACACCCCTCAACTTTAATATACCTGTAAGTGTTAAATGCTGTTCAAATATTTTTAAGATTTTGTAGTATTTTATACACAGCTTACATAAAGTCTTTATTCAGGCAATGCTGCTTACAAACAGGCTCGTGATATTCCAGCTCTTCAAATATTATAGGACTACAGTTTGCTGATGAACCATCATGTGACTGTGAAGATCCCAATGGACTCTGCCGGGCTTGGCTGCTGGGTAAAAGGCACACCAGCCGCCCACCTCCTTGGTCACGGATTGCCACAGTATCCGTTAGTTTATATAAGTCTGATACAATTAACTTATGCCCAAATCTAAAAGAAAAGAATTTAAATAAATACACATTATAAACGCAGCTAGAAAATGCAGTAATCCGCATTTTTGTTTAAGAAACAGGAATACACTAGAAACTATTCTATGTAAAATGTTAAGGTAACTAATCTATTCGTCCCAATGTATTAAAATGAAGTAAAATACTGAAAGTATAACCCCCTAAGAAAGGCCAGTAATACAGCCATTGCTCTGGATAGATAATATGCTGCAACAACAAAAAAACCCATAAAAGTCCATTCTATTACTCTCTATAATTCACTGTAAACAGTCACACAAGATCAGATTCTTTTTAGAAGTACTAGAGAAAAAACAACTGAGAACTTACTTTTTTTCATAGATTTCTGTGAATTTGAACACAGGCAGACAACAAGCAGGTGCATCCTGCAGAATGGACATTGTTTCTGAGCTATAAAAAAAAGTTTTGTAACATTAGCACAGAATTAATCTGTTAGTATTAGTCTCCAGCCCAAATTGGTGAGATATTTACAGATGCAGTTTATGAACTATGAATATAACACGACAAGGTACATTCCCTTCCATCCCAGCATTACAAACATTGACAGTTCAGATCAGGGGAGTGCAAGTAGTAACATTTCTGCTAACTCATTAGGTTACATCTCTAAGGAGCTGCATCTTTCATAGGTGGTGGTAAGATTTCGAGCATCTATAAAATGCAACATTAAAGCTGCAGCATTAGAAGTTACCAGTCTGGTCATTACATTAAGAACTTTGAACAGGCATAAACCAAAAGGCAAGAATGAAATAAAGTTGTAAATTATACAACGGCAAGTAGTACATAGTTGTAGAATACTCAACACTCCAAGCACTATTTTCACTGTAGCTTTCTGTGAAAAGAAGTGAAGACAACTTTTTTTGTAATGCTTTCCTTCAGTAAGGAAAAAGTTGAAACAGAAAATACTTGTATTCTCACTAGCATCAGCACTCTAGTTCTATCATCTTTCATATAGAAAATGGAGATCAAAGAAACACCAACAGCATTTAAACTGTGAATCCCACCCTCAAAGAGAAATTCATGTGCACTTTCTTGGAAGAAAGAAGAAATAAAGAAGCCAAGTGTAATCTTAACTCAGCTATACAAACTAAGTTATAGAGGTACATCAGTATTACGAAAGAATAGTGGTGAAACTATAAAACACTATTAAACAGAGATCTAGACTCTTCAGATGCAACTTAAAATATAAGCAGTGTAAAAATGCTAAACTGAAAACTAGCCTACTTGTATTTAACACATTAATCAGGTCATAAGACAGATTTTACTTTATTTCCCTATCATTCCTTTGCTCAGCATTTTAAATGATCTCTCAGCTACTAAATGCATGCTAGAGCAATTAAGAGGATGCCAAAGTGCTTATTACCTAAGTAGAGAGAGTGATTTACTAGCAGTTCCTGTTGCTAATGAGACCTGGATCCTTTTACTGCCAATTTTGTATCTGTGAAGACTGTTGACAGCACTGATCGCTTCTTGCAGATTTTCCATCTGAACTGTAGCCTTCAGCTGGTAGTCTGTATGAGGACTGAGCTCTACGCTTTTTACCTGAAAGGAAGAAAACACCTTATACATTTATCACAAAACATTAACCCAAGGCAAGCCAACACAAGAGTAGCACATTCTTGCTTTGGCCAAGAGCCAAATACAATGCAAACGGGAACCGAGTATGATGAACCATGGCCAACAGGACAATGCAAACAAGAACTGAGTGCAATAAGCCTTGGCCAAAGCAAGACCATGATACTCGTTTAACACAAGCACCATCTTCCCATGTAGAAGATTATGCCAGAAGAATGTCATCTACAGATCAGACAGAAATAAAACCGCTGCAGAAATGACCTCTCCTTGCATAGTTGCTTTTTACCGATTCACACCCTCCATGTCTTTTTTGATCACAGAATCATAAAATGCTTTGGGTTGGAAAGGACCTTTAAAGGTCATCTAGCCCAACCCCCCTGCAGTGAGCAGGGACAGCTTTCACTAGATCAGGGTGCTCAGAGCCCTGTCCAACCTGACCTGGAATGTTTCTAGGGATGGGGCTTCCACTACCTCTCTGGGCAACCCCTTCCAGTGCTTCACCACCCTCATTGTAAAATATTTCTTCCTTATATCCAGTCTAAATCTATCCTCCTTTAGTTTACAACCATTACTCCTTGTCCCATTACAACAGGCCTTGCTAAAAAGATTGTCCCCATCCTTCCTATAGGCCCCCTTTAAGTACTGAAAGGCTGCAATAAGGTCTCCCCACAGCCTTCTCTTCTCCAGGCTGAACAACCCCAACTCCCTCAGCCTGGCCTCATAGGAGAGGTGCTCCAGCCCTCGGATCATTTTTGTGGCCCTCCTCTGGACCCACTCCAACAGATCCTTGTCATTCTTGTGCTGAGGGCTCCAGAGCTGGATGCAGTACTCCAGGTGAGCTCTCACCAGAGCAGAGAGGCAGAATCCCCTCCCTTGACCTGCTGGCCACGCTTCTTTTGAGGCGGCCCAGGATATGGTTGGCCTTCTGGGCTGCAAGCACACATTGTTGGCTCATGTCCAGCTTTTCATCCCCCAGTACCCCCAAGTCCTTCTCCACAGGGCTGCTCTCAATCCCTTCATCCCCCAGCCTGTGTTGATATCGGGGGTTGCCCCGTCCTCAGTTTTTACTGTGATTTTTAAGCTGACATTAGGAATTCAACTTTACAGCTTAAAAAGGTTATGCAGCTAAAGTCTAAACCTCTTCCCTGAATGACTAATGAGCCACTTACTAAGAATTTTATACACAAAACTTCAGAATACCAGATCTATGAAGACCACATGCAAATTAAGAATCTAGTATAAGTGATGATCTAGTCTTTTTAAAGGAAAAAGCACAACACTTCCTTTTAACAAAGTTGGAAAGTCATGTTTGGATAGCTTTCCCTTCCTACTCACTTAAAGCTAGACCACAAACATGTCCATAAATACATAAACAGGAAGTATTTAAAAAACAGATTTAATAAAGGTATTTTAGCCTTTACCTTGCCATGTCTTGAGAAAATTTCTTGTAAATTTTGCTGCAACTCTTTTCTGGACAATCTGTAATCTATATTACTGATCTGAATGTCTGCACCATTTGCAAAAGGATCAGGGCAGTCTGTACCACTGGTATGATTTACTACATTAAATGTGAGTGGAGATGATCTGTTTGAGAGGTTTGGAGACATACTCCTGGGTAAAACAAAAACATTTATGAGCTAAAGTAGCTATTGCACAATTCTGATATATACATCTCAAAATTAATCAGAAAATAAACACAGGTCAAGTGCACAAATACAGCACTTTGAAGGTATTTTCCTAGTACATATGCGTGCAGGCAAAACAAGTTTCAACACAAGCAAAACATCACAAGACAAATATTTCCTTTCTTCACATAAGAAATAATTCGCTTATGTTTCAAAGTCATCCAACTTAATATATTTGACACCAAGTCTATTATCTTACTAACACATTAAAAAAGTCAAATTCATTGATGTGATTTTAGTAACTGGCAAAGGCCAGATAATTGAGTCTATGAGATTTAATGGGCCTGGATAAATTTCTACTGGGAATGTCAAAGGCACTAAAATTAAGAGGAATAAAATGTCTATAATACCTCTGAAGATTTTTCAGAAGCTTTAAAGACAAAGTTTGCAGGAAACAATTGCCGCAGAATAAATTTCTGAAAGAGAGTTCACTCCATCTTATATTTACATCCACCCTCTGTTAGCTCTTATGCAGCACCATCATGGTTTCCTTTTTGCCTCCACATAAATCAGCGTATTAAAGTAATGGGCTTAGCATACGCAACTCCATATGCAGCTGTCAATAATCAACATGTATACTGAAGTCTCACTTCACCTCCCAAACAAGACACACTTACCGAGATGACCAACAACTCTGAGGCATGAGTAAAGGACTGAGCTGTCTTGAGGCCGTCAACTTACTGAAAGCAGAAGGATAGCTGACCTGAAATACAGTTTCATCTTTATCTTTTTTCTCTACAGGGGAATTGGTAATGCTCCTGGAAGCAGAGGTCTCTCTTCTATTTACAAATATATATAAAAAAAAGAAAAAGAAAACACATTATGTTGCAGAATTTACATTGAAAAAAGTGTAGCTAACATTGATGTCTTTATTTTTAAACGTACTTCTGACTACTTTTACAGGATGATTCTCCTGTTCCAATTTTTTTGGTTGCCAGAGACACAGGAATCGCTGCATTGGAGTTACTCTGAGGAGAAGGAATTTGTTCTCTTAGATGTTCTTGCTGGTTTTCAGTATTTCTACTGATGGTCTTTGATTCAAGGCGGCACAGCTCCTATAAGCAGCAGATGAAAGGTCAGCACAAAAGCACCAGACATTCCTTGCCAGAGACTTTCCTTGTGATGGAAACCTAGATAACTGACAAATTTTTCTTTAACAGCATTTTCATTGGCACTTCGTAACCAGGAATACTTTATTTTCTGTGACAGAAAATAGTAAACTGTCAATTAGTTGAAATATTTTTGCTGCACTGTAGATCCACCCTAGTTTTCCTTAAAACTAGCAAAGTGGATCACTCTAGATTGTTACACTCAACACCAATACAAAAGTCAAAACTGGCCTAAGATTCAAGACTCAGTAAGTACCAGCAGCATTTCCAAATTGAGAAAAAGGTGGCGGGGGGGAAAAACCAACGTCACTATACAGTACAGTTATTCATTAAATAGGACTGACAAGATAAAGCTGTAATGAAGCAATCATCAGAACATGAGGAAAAGCAAGAATACTGAACAAGGTAGAACAATACCTGTAAACTTTTAACATTTGTGGGTTTGATGATAGATCCGTGAATCTGGAATCCTCTCCCAGCAGAGCCTTTGGTACCAGAAGACTGATCACTTGAGTCTTTGTTGAGGAGGCACAGCTTTGTGTTCTTGTTAATTTTTTTAGGAGACTTCACCTTTTCAGTTCCCACAAAACTGGAGCTTTTTGTTTCATTAAGTTCTTTGTTTTTGGGAGTAAAAGACACTACAATCCTGTTACCAAAAACATCTTCATTTTCCATTCGCTTCCGAGCCCGTTCAGCACTTTCTTGATTTAAAAAACGGAGAATTGCACTGCTTCCAGAAATGCTCAGCACCTTCCCTCCACAGTTGTCTGACAAACGCCTGAGTCTATTACTGACACTTTTGCTATCTCTGTTTGTTGGCAGATTATAAACATATAATAGTGTATGGCATGCCTGTTTAAAGGGAGTAAGATTTTAATTTCATTATGTCAGCAAACCCTCTTGTTCAAAACCAGTATCTTTACACTGATTCTGGTGACACGTGCTCTCCCCCCACTCCCTCCAAGTCATTCTTTTTGCAGCATTCAATTTGTTTGGAAAACTCTCATACCAAGGTAGATCCTCAAACTTCCATCTCCAATATAAATTATAGTCAGAAGAGACTACAGAGTCCCTGATCAATGGACCAATACCTGATCAATTCTCCAGGTAAGAAAGCATCGCTGTTTGCAACCCAAGAATTTTATATATTCTACACATGCATGCGAACACATAATTCAGGAAATTATTTCAAAGAAAGAAAAGGCCATGAGTGCTGTGCAAAGACAACACAGCACATCCAGATGGAATCATCAGGAAGACAAAAACCCAAGAAAACAGTAGACAGTCATTCAAAACTGTTAAGAAAGCATCACAGAGCTGTCTTAATGCACAACTAAGCTCTTACCCTAACTTTCTGCCAGTGAAAAAAAAGGCATGTAAAATACATTATCTGATAAAATATTTAGTGATAAGAATGTGACCTTGATATTTTACTTATTTTAGTTAAGTACATTCTTCTTTTATTATTTCATTTTTTCAGTCTTAAAGCAGAAAGCATACATCCACATGGTAGTAACTGAAATACAGACAATGGTCAAATATGCAGCAGACATCATGTCTCACCATAAAAAACACACACATAATTTCAGCCTGCTCTCCCCCTAAATTAGGGAAAAAAGAAAAGAAAGGTGACACTTAGAAATGTCCGTTGCATTAAGAATTAAAAAAACCTTACCGGCATTTTCAGTGGTAACCTTGGTGGCAAGTCTGAAATAAATTCTTCAAAACAAATAAGCTCATGGGCATGATGTAAGAGCGCTTCTGAAGCCTGGTTTTTATGTACCAAAATTATCCGAAAACCATGTCGATGTCTCAGGTCACTGAGTTCCAAAGCAAAGTTTACATCCGCTGGAAAGAAAAAGGAAAAATAGAATGGACAAGAAAACACATGAAAAAGCTAAAAAAAAAATCAGATTAAACAAACAAAACCCCAGATCTCACTTGACAAGTTCTATTTATCACTGAAAATTTCCAATGAAAAAGCACCAACAGCTACAAGGCTTCTCAATAGACATAATTTAAATCAGCTCTTAGCATTCAGTCTCAGACAAGGGCTTCCTTTTAATAGCAACTTCTAGCAATTTATCAGCAAGGCATTGGACTGGTACTGTATACATCTATAACAAACATTTGTTTAGCTTTAGGGAGAAACCCAAAGCAACACACAGCAACAGAATAGTTGAGTGGCTTGCATATTTAGCTATATAGTAGGCTGCTACAAGAATAAAACACAAATCAAATACATTTTGCTCAAAGCATTCTGAAAGATTACCATAAGGAAGACTCAATGTGTTTTACTTCATTAGCTTCCTGCTGAAGCTGTCTAACTTTAGACAGTATTTATACACATACCTACTGACGCTCAACAAGACATCAGATTCCAATGCTGATTTAACTAAGCCAAGTTCTCATCTTACTGTGCCTACTTTTCCCTTGCTGCCACTGACATTATTAAGATTCTCAAGCAAATCAGTTAAAGCTGATTCTAAACACAACCCCTGGAAAGCAGAATAGTGCCATATACAAAAGTACTGTTGAAGAGAGGAACTGAATTCTGCACTGTAGATTAGTACCAGAAACACTTACTTGACACAAGAACCACAGTGGCAGGTGCAGTGTGTGTATCAGCAAATCTCCTAAGACTCTGTCTGAGTTTGTCATCAGCAGCATTCTTTGCTGTAGCATTGATGTGTGCAACAGTCACCTGTGGAAATACATACATACATTTGCTCTAAAGAAAAGCTTGAATGTGAACTATGCTTGCTTAAATTTAGTTTTTTTTTTAAATTAACATAAATACAAGCTTTCACATGCACCCTTTATTTAGATAAGTTAATGCACACGTGCATGAAATACAACATGTATGGATCTCAGACTGTTCTAATGAGCCATAAACTTCAACCCTAGTTTTTCACCAATGTCTGAGGGATGACTTCTGCTGTTCTGTGTTAAAGATCACCATTTACATACCTTAAAAACATTCCATAAACCCTCATTTGAAATAGAGGGGTGACAAACAGAAAGTACTCACTATCAATTCATTTTACCACACAAGTGGATAAACTGTCAACCTGTTACCAATCTGCAATTTAGGGGGTGGGAAGGGAATTTCTGACTTAGAAACCTGCACAAAAATTTAAAAAAATACCAAGAAATAAAAGGTATTGATGGAAAAATACGTAGTGTTAAGGGTGCCCCAATCAATACCACTAATTTACAAGTGTCCTCACTAATCAACACAGTATTCACTAACAAAAGTAAAAAAGTTAAGTTAAAAAGTTAGTGATTTAGTCACAGCTTTGAAGGATAACACAAGGAACACCACCACCACTTATTACTGGATGAAATAAAAATCCTCTGTGAACACTAAAACTAAAGCTAAAACTGTAACCTACATATAATGGAATCAGTTTCGGTTTTAAAAAGTATCACACCAGGGAAGTTCAGCATTAAAGGCCCCACCCATAAACCAATTACAAACTCATGCACTATAAAACACAGAAGCCAACATAAACCTTTAGTGAACAGGAATCACTGTTAGCGCACTCAGACTACACAAATCCTCAAGCAAGAACACCAAGTAGACACCGTTTTGATACCTGGCAGTTGTTTAGCTCCTGAATAACTTCTTTATTTTCTTTACTAATGTCACACACACAGATGAATTCTGCCTCTCTGTGACCTTTAAAAAACTTTTCACGAATCCTCTGTACAACTGCTATAGCTGAACGGCCAGTGGGAACTGAACAGTTTTCAATATCCCAGAAGACTCCAATGGGGGGCAAGTTTTCCAGAACTTGGCCTGTTATTGCAACTTCTGGAGACCCTGTACAGGTTTAACAACACAGCTCATTTTAATCTCTGAATACCAAAAATGTTAAACTTAGCATACTATAAACTTTGCACATGGGAAGCTTTATGCTTTAGAGAACAACATGTCCAGGAATGCAAGTTCAGTTTTATTTTCTTAAGGAATCAAAAAAACCAAACCAGGTGTTTTCAAAGTTTCTCTTTACAGGAGAAACTTTGTATCTCAAATCAGTCTTAAACAGAAATTTAGTCACTGTTAAGTTAGGATAAAGATGCAAGACAACTTCATCTTTACTTTTAAACTCTCATACAATAAAGTAATGTATTTAAAAAAAAGTGTTATCAAATGCTGAGATGGCATGTGCCATGAGAATTGGCTGAAGTGTCACACTAAATTCGTGGGTGCTGTATCAGTAACAAAGTAAAACATGAAAAATTTACAGTGTGCATTAGATAAAGAATCTAAACAAAACTGGATGAGATTACCACTATAGTGACAGTGATTATAGAAAATTAAGGCAGTATGGAACAAACACAAAGGTATCCTACAGATCATGAGAGTGAGGTTAAGAGTTTTTGCTATTACAGGCTAAGAAGTGCAAATGAAGTTTCTGGTGTTTCAGCACTCTGAATATCTATTTAATTTTGAATTAACATTATACACCTATTCCACCCCCACAAAACAACTGGAAAAGAAACACAAGGAATGACACAGAATCATCACAGGTCAAAAAACAATCTAAGAATTAAAGTTAGCCGAGAATATAAAATTAAGCACAGCAGACAAATGTCACATTTGTTTGTGTGTATGTTGACTAGTTATTCTTCTACAACATTCACTGGAATTGCATTTTGCAAGGACACTTAATTGGGGTGTTGCACCTAAAAAAAAATCTAAAATTGGGTGTCGTCTTAAAATGATAGTAAAACTACCCAATTCCTTATTCTTCTGTGACTTTAAGTTTGTAACTTTCATACTAGCTATGATTCTGTAATTGAAGCAGTGCTAACACTGTAGAAAGAACATGTAATTATTTCACCCAGTGTTTTCCTCTCAAGAACACTGAAAAAAGCTATATTGTAATCATAAACATTACACCTTTAATACATATGAAGTGACAATAGACACTACAGACTAAGACAAGGCTTTTCAAAGTAGGGCTGAAGATAATTTATATACCACCAGAACAAAATTGCTTCCAAGTCCTTAGATTTTTCTTTTTCTAGTTCTTAAAATGGTAAAAAATATAATAGTAAAAACATCAAAACTCTATGCTAACAACACAGTTAAGTTAACTAGGTAGTCAAAACAGCTAAGTCCAAGTTATGACTTTGCAAAACAGAAACAAGAGTGTTTGGGTTTTTTACTGTTTAGTCTTCTATGACTTTTATAAAAGTTTCCAGAGAACAGTGCAATTTAAGAGAACTCTTCATGTGCAACAATATTTAAGGAGAACATCCACTAAGTGCAAGTTTCAAACAAATGTGGTTTACCATATTTCTGTGGTGATTTGCCAAGGCTGCTCGCCAGCAGCAAACTCTTCTCATTTCCTGCTCGTTTGGTTCCACAGCCATTACATATTGGGATAGGAACAGGTGCAGTCTGTGCACTTGGAAGAGGAATATTTGGCCAGATTTTAGCAGCATCAACTAGGCTGTTCCTGGTTGGCTGTTGGGATAATTTTTCAAAATATATATTCATTTAGTATACAGTATTAACACATACTATTCCATGCTAGAAACATAGTTTCCCTCATGCAACAAATGCAAGTTCAGATGTACTCTACAAAGTTAATTAACAATACCATCACTGCATGAAGGAAGCTTCTATCCTAGAGTCTTTCCTAGCATACTTAGCTCTAGATTTCCAAATGCAAGGGAAGATTCTATTAAACTGGGCACATTGAGACATGCCATCTTTAAGAAGTACTAATATGTATCCTAAAAAAAAAGACCTAGCATGTGAAATCAGCACAATTAACCATACAAGGCTGAATCATCTCCCTCTCCCCAAAAATAGTGGTCATAATTCCAAACGTACTGAATTCACCATTTAGTTTATTGAAATGAAGATATTTCACTTCTATATTGGAAACTCAAATTTGGAAGTTTAAGTAACACATCTTGCAAAGTTGAGTATATTACTTCACTTGAAATTCCTATTAAAATTCAAACACAGTTTTAATCTGTTGTAAAGTGTACCAAATCAGTATTGAAGTATAAATTACAAATTTGGGAAGACTGAACCAAGACCTATCAAACCAAAACAAAACTAGAATATCCTTATAGCATCAGACATTTCACCCAACTTACAAATGGATGTTTATTGATCAGCTGCCTAAGGGTACATGTTGTTAGCCTTTTGTCAAAGTCACTCTATGGAACACTGTAATTGGAGCTGTCAAGAAGAGGTAACTGTCTTTCAAATCCAGTCAAAATTCTGCTCGAGTACCTTACAGATCCCCTGTGAGCTAAACATTGTGACAGCCTCTTTTGTCTTCCTATTGAACTGGAACTGAATTTTACCTCAGAAAAAGAGATCTTCAAAAAGGATACCTGGTATATTTGGACTGTGCATGAACAAGGAGGATGCAAGCTGCAACCCATGGAAGCTGATGCTTTGCTCAAGTAATATTATTTCAACATTAACCATATACCATGCTTAATGAATGAGAAATGTGACATGTACAAACCTTGCTCAAGCAGTCATTGCAGTAGTGGGAGCCCTTTAAACAAACCGAAGGTGCCATGTTTAGGTGCAAAGGGTTGGCGCACACACGTGATGTTAGCTCCGACTGTGCAATATGCTCATCCAAGTGGCCTGTAGCCCCACTTGTGAATTCAGAACAAGGAAAGTAGCCAGAAGATGTGCAGCTCTGAAGGGCTGGAAACTGGTGCAGTTTGTGCATGTTACCATGACAGGACTGGAAATGGAGTTTTCCACAACAGGGCAGATGTTGACAGGAAGATACACTGTTTTCTGTGCACATGCCAGGGAACTCACTTGCAATGCCTGCCAAATTGCTTCTAGCTGGAGGGTTCTTCAGTGAAGATGCAGACTGATAAGCAAATCCTGACCCTACTTGACAAGTAATCGTCCCAGTGCTTTTTGAGTCTAATATTGTGCTAGGGTGAATCAAATTACCACCACCACCACCACAATGCATTTGTGGAGTACAAGAAGAGTCAGAGCCATGAGCACAGCAGCTTACTTTCGGGCCCGGTGAAAGTGGTATTTGCTGTTGCTGAAGAGGATGAACATCAGGAAGCGGTACTGCTGGAAACAGTTTAGAGCCAGCATTATGAGGCGATGAAGCATCCTTCAATTCTACAGCAGCTTTCTTGTTCTCCATGTAATCTTTCTGGAAAATGAAAGCTCAGTTACATTCAGATACATAAATAAACCAACAATTTTATTGTATAAGCAAGCATATTTTTAGACTGTTACAATTTTGATAACGGAAATTTTGAAAAGTGTTATCTTTATGATTACTATTACCTCACTGTCTGAACATGTAAAATATTAGAAGAAACATGCCAGTTATGTGTGCCAGCCTGAGGTATATTGGTTATCAGTGGATTTTGGAAGGAACAAAACCAAAAAGCTGTAAACCAAATAGAAAGGTCTTGCTTTTTGAAAAGGAGAAAACTGTTAGGCTGAGAGATACTCTGCAACTGCAAAGCAAAAAAAAGATTTATTTCCTTTAAGAGCAAACATAGATGGATGCAACGTAAAGTAAAAAAACCCCACAGTTTGGAGCTACATAAGTAATCACCTTTTATTTTGAACAAAGACTTTAAAATTGTATTAGTTTTAGAAGTAACACATTAAAAGACTAAGACTTTAAAAAACTAGAAATTACATCAAGAAGGTAAGCTAACAGAGGACAGAGAAGACAATTTTCACAACTATAAGCACTTTTCGCCTACTCTGATTTAAGATATCAAGATGTACAGACATAAAGGCATAGAGAGAAATACAGGTTTTTAGGTGGTAGGGTTTTTTTTTTTTCAAATGGCAGTAGTGAAAACTAAGCAAGGTTATGAGAAGCACTACAGTAGTCAAGGTCAGTAGAGCTAACCTGCATACAACTCAGTGCTCCAGAGCTTTAGGCCTGTACTTTGGAACAACTTCTACTTTCCAAATTAATTTAATGCATTTCCTACTACACAGTAATGAATAATTGATTACCCAAGTTCAAAACCATTCCTCTACCTGATGCCACATCTTATGAACTGAAGATACATTCTGCCAAAAATCTGTCTGGAACTGGTTTATATGTTAAGTTCCAGAATATATGGCAGCTCCCTTCCTAACCCCTGACACATGAGAATAGCAACACAACAGGATACATGCTTATCTGTTTCCGCCATGTCTTTTACTTAAAGTCAGACTGAACGTGCACGAATGAGTGTTACTTAACAGCTGGAGCTTGCTTGCTCAAGTCAGCCATTGTGTTGAACTATTCTTTCTACTCCTTAGCATTTTGCATCTGAAGTGCATAGAAGCATATACAGTTACAGAACAGGAACATTTAAAGAAATGGAAAGAAGGAAAAATCAGACATTCATGAAGAACAGTATCCATAACTGTTGTAACTACTATATAATAATAGTAATTCAGAAAATTCTAAGTTTGCCTCCAAACTAAATTGATAAAAATCTGGAAGCATGACAACTACTTCCCTACTCTTTAGCAATAACTTCATAGAGCTTTCAAGAAGCTGCCTTATACACTTTTTAAGCAGTCAGTTGTATTATTCCAAACAGAGCTATAGAGACTAAAGCCTTTCAGGCAAAGCAACTTGCCTGCTTTCACCAACACTGATGACAGCGCTGTGAACACAGCTAAAGACCTTAAGTTCTCAGGTAGATTTTGTACTTACCATGGTAACTGCTATCTCCTCTTTCTCCCCTCCCCACTTGCCCCCTTTAGTCAGCAACGACAATGCCGTCAGTTATACAGCTCTGTACCAGGATATCAACTATGCTTTTAGTAAAGCAATGAATTACCGTTTTCGCACTGCAAGGCAAAGACTTTTCAGCAGCAGAAAAGCAATTAGAAAGTTTCCAGAGCCATGGTTTAGCATCATTCTCTTGTTGCTGAAGCCATCCAAATGATCTATTGCAGAGGTTGTCTGCTTCTCTGTTTCCTTCCATCATACAGCCAAACAAAAAGGTTCAACATTCTTTCATCCCCCCTTCCTTTCATTCTTCTCACCTGCTAAAGAGAAAAAAATGCATGCTTTACATATCTTTTAAGGTAAGACAGAGAAAAACCACGGTGGTCTTATGAATTCCACTACTGCTAGATCACTGAACCTATATTATTTATGTTAAATTTAATTATGCATATGGGACATGGCCTTGACTATTCCTGTTTAGTGCAGGAATATTTCTCATGACCTGCAGTTCAGGTGAGGTAGTCTGAGGAAAACACTATTTAAGTCATTAGCTACAGAGTCCCAGAAATGCATTGCTGCTGACATGAAATGATTCCCTGAAAATGTCAGTGCATTCTCCTGGCAAAAGAAGCCAGGAGGTAGGTTTTCAAGAAAATCATCAGTAAATACCAAATAGGTGCAACTGAACTCAGCTGAAAGAATTAAACTGCATATTCATTGCTTTTCCACTGGTTAACAAAACTACATATACCTGTATTAAGGACACAGCATTTAGTGTTTAAACAGAGCTTTAAATTATTAAAGTTATTTACAAATACTTCTAATTCTCAAGCTGCCCCGCAGCACACCACACCAGTTTAGCTTTACAGAACCACAAAGAAGCAAAGCAACTTGCTTAAGGCCCAGCCACACTGTACCAGGAAAAGCTATATTTAGTGATGAAGTCTTCTTACCCTCCAACAATATACTGCCTTCATTAGGCTACACTCCTTCAGGTTTTTTGCATTTAATGTTAAACGCAATAACCATGGAATACATTCCATGGCATTACATTTGCCCCAGCGTTACTTTTAACCACAAAAGAAGTGTGACTTTTTTTTAAAGCAGAAATGTTTATTCACACGAACCCCAAGTGCCCCAAAATTATGTTGCATAAAACATCAAGTTAATCAAGTTCCCTAGAGCATGTTACTTTCAAAAACGTCTGGTAGCACCAATTCGTTCAGGAATTAAAACGGTAACTGCAGAAAATCAAAAGTTATGCTAACTACACATGTCCGCGCGTTGCCCTCTGCGGCTCGCAGCTCCCTGGGTGCTTCCAGCCCGGCCTGGCCCGCAGCCCAGGGGGCGACGGCGAGGCCCGACCCCCCCTCCGCCCCAGGCGGACAGCCCCAGCGCGCCCCAAGGCGCTGCCGGGCAAACGGCCGCTTCCGCCCGCGGGGCGGCGCCGGGCCGAGGCCGTTGTGCAGCTCCGCCCGGGGGACGGGCTGCTGCCCGCGAGGGGAGCGGGCCCCGTCCCCGCCCGGCCGCGGCGTTCCGCCGGGGCCTCCCCTCTGCCGCAGGGCGGCGGAGGCAGTCCCGGGCTAGCGGGAGCCAGCGGGCCCGGCTTGGCTCGGCTCTGCCCCCGCCCGTCGCGCCTCACCTGAGCCGCCCCCAGCGCCGCCGCCCCTCACATGCCGCCACGGCCCCTCACACCCCTTTGTTGTCCTCCCTCCTCCCTCTCTGCTCCCTCTGCCGTCAAGCGACGCCGAGCGCCGGAAGCCAGCCCGCTGCCGCAAAGGCGACTGTCGTAACGCTCTACTCCCTCCTCCTCCTCCCCGGCACGCAGCGGGCCGGGCCAGGCGGGGAGCGGTGGCTTTTAAGCCTACCCTAGGCCCGGGGCTCCCGGGCGGGGCGGGGCCGGGAGACACCCCGACCCGGGGTAGAGGGGCTGCGGGGGTGCCCGCGCCCAGCTGGAGGGTGCCTGGGGCCGCCCTGAGGGGATTGAGGGCGGCACCTGAGGGGATGAGGGAGGCCCCGCCTCAGGGACGCGCGGGGCCCTCCCCGGCGGGACCGCTGAGGAGCGCCCCTCTTCCCCCCGACGCTGGGGCCCGCCCGCCTTCCACTGAGGGGGCGAGGTCTCGGTCCGGGCGCACCCGAGCCCTGGCCTGCAGGGCTGGGCAGAGCGGTAGGAGTCGGCCCCGGAGGGGTCCCCGGGAAGCCCTGTGGAGGGGCCTGGCCTCCCCGGCAGGTACCCGAGCAGGTGTGCGCGCTGCTCAGGCACGCCGCAGGCGGTGAGGAAATTGCCACAGCGTTGAACTGGGCTCTTCGAGGTAATCATTTTTTGACGCCTTGTGCAGAATTTGACCTTTCACTTAGAACTTTTTTTCACACACACAGGAATCTTTGTAGGTTGCTAGGGATGGCCAGTTCTAACCATTTTCAAGAGCCTGTTCCCTTGAAGGCAGTATCTAAGCCCGAGGACAGCAGTTAAGTGTCTGTACTGCTCAGAAGTCTGCTGTTTGCTTATTTTAACAGAAGTGTCTGCCCTCTCCGTACTGTCCTCTGTGTTGCTTTGGGTATCATTAGCTGTGTATAAAGAAATTCCCCAAGTAAAATAGATACAGCTTAAAAACACAAAGCAGTTACTGGCGAGCAAAAAAGAACAAGCTTCTAACAAACCACTGGATTAGGCATTAGTGTGGTCCTGACTCCCTGATAAAACACCTGAAGTCCGCTGGCCAGAGAAGCATCAAGAAAAGGCTGGGCCTCCACTGCTACCTCAGTTTTAATAACTTGTCATTCACTGGGTTTGTTGATGTGGGTGACACTGACAACCCACTGAAGATAACTGGGTTTTATTCACTTCAGGATTTTATAACTTGCCACACTGATATTTCTCCTCTTGAATCCTTATGCTACTAATAGTCCTTGTCTCAACAACCCTACCTCTATTTGTAGTTTTACTTGTCTTTTTACAGACACAGGTCTATCTCACAATTTAACAGTTCCCTCAGAAGGCTGGGCCGAGGCTATGCAGCAAATCATATCATCCAGGGTGGGCTTGGTCCTTGGCATGCAGGTAGCTGAGCCCCTCAAGGAGGGGGGTTAGTGACAGAGCAGGGTGAGTGTCTACTTTAAGGTGGCTTAACATCTTCTGATCATAAGTGATATCATGGTATTAGGCTAAGTTGTCATTTTGCCTTCACCTTTGCCTAATGGGCTGCGGCCACCAGCAAGGTTAAGAGTCTCCTTAGTGACAATGCTCATATCTACATCCAGTCTTGCCCCTGCCACCATGGTTCACTCGGGGTGTAATGCTACTGTGTATCAAGGCCTTGAGTGGTGTTACGTTTTGCTTTGCTTAACAAGCCAGCACTATTAATGAGCATTTGACAGTTTCATCAAAAATTTGTCAGTTCAAGATATCAGAAGGGTTTTAAAGTAGTGAGATTCTGTTTATTGCTTAAGCATATGCAAATCCAATTTTACATATACAGACAGCAGAGATTTATATAACATCTTTAAAGAGACAGAAATAGGTTTCATTGATGTTAAATACTTGCTCTTCAGCGATAGCAATATTTCAATATCATATTCTAATACGTATGTTTATCACATCTTGTTATGAGTATCAGTAATCCATTAAAAAAAAAAGTTCAGTAGTTTGTAATGACAATTGACGATCAGTTCCTGTTCCATCCATAGAGTGAGTGGTTATGTGGCAAGTTATTTAATTCTTGCAGCAAAGCAAATCTTTTTTCCCATAAGAAGCTTATTGTCAAAAGATAAGGTGTTGCAACCTTACCAGAACTTGTATACATTTTTGCCCACTTAGCTTTCATGGAAGAATCAGTGTGGCATTCTCATTAAAATAACCAGCACGTGAACCCTAGCACCACAAAAATCTACCATTTATTAATTATTAATCAGCAAACTAAAAATAAATGCATAAAATAATTTCTTCTTCTCCTCTACTAATTTTAAAACAAATGTTTTCATTCTCCTTGCAAATGAGGCAATGATAGTAATTATAGTAACCTTTTTTTTAATATTTATTGCTTGTATACAGTAGTGCCTCTGAGCCTCTGGCATTTGTTAGGGTGCTGTTACACTGTTTTGGAATTGGATGAGAGGCTAAACAGCTTCCTCAGAGATCTGAGAATTTTTGCTATGTTTTACAAGCATTTCAAGGTGACAACTATTAAAAGTACTCAGGTATACCTTTGATATAATCTGTGTACTCATACTATCCTCCAAGATTTGTTCCAAGAGTTGAAGTAGAATGTCCTGTGTCCCCAACTTGTGAATAATGTGTAAATTTTTTAATTACTAGGGATGTACTGCAATAGTATGTGGTTTATTTTCTGTAACTTATCCAATAATAAAAATATTCTTGAGTAATGACAGAATTGCAAATTGCTGTTAACCCAGTTTTTTAAATAGCTGATTTAGGTTTCTGTTCATAGTTGTATAATAGTTCATCTCCATTTACTGCTGCTGAACATCTGACCTCAAAATATAATTATTTTGTTGAACACCTGACCTGAAAGTATAATTGTTTTGCTCACCCTTTTCAGTTAAAGTCATCTTAGCTATGGATAGATTTCTCCTAGTGGAATATTCTTGCAGAAAAGTGTCCATCCTCGTTGTTACAATCCCAGTCTTGTTCTACAAAGTCTTTGGGAGAGGCACATTAAGTCTTTTCAGGATCAGACTCTGCTCCAGGCCTGGTATTGCATGACAGAAGTAAATGAAACTGGGATAGGGGCCCCTGGGTGTGGGTGCCTATCATCCAGCAGTTTGTAAAACGTGCTGCAGGGGTGTGAAGTGATGCTCAGTGACAAATGGCCATATGTATGTGGGCTGGAGTGTGTCTACACATACGCGGTAATTTGTGGTTTTGTTTTGACTCAGGAAACAAATGCCAGACACACCTGATGACCAAGTGTTTGTGTACACTGTTGGGTAGGAACACACCTAGGGCACTTGAGAAAGCCTCCGCATAGCTCAGTCCCCTCCATATTGATCCTGCGTGGTGAGGGCATGGCAGGTAATGTATTGACTGCGCTGAGCTGCAGCTCCGTCGCATTGTCTGTGGGGAGCTTGTTCCCCCCGCGGATGCTTGCGGCTCGTTTTCTGGAATGATGACATCATGCTGAGATGTAGATGAGCGCAAGTGTCTAATATTTCATAGACTGCTTTGTCCTTGCGACACAGGCTTCAGTGACGCTGAAGCTTGTTCCTTGGTTGTGAAAAGGGGACTTAAGTCTAAAAATGTTGTGCTGGTATTAAATAGTTACAGTCACTGTCTCGCTGCTTGCTCTTTCAGAAGAGGCTTTGGAATAAACAAATAGTATATGGTGTAAAGCTTTTCCTCTTTTAGAACATTTCAAGGGAAAACGCGTATTTAAAATTACAGCACGGTGGCAAATGCTGATTTATACCGGTAACACCTTAGAAGATGCAGGCCCTTGCGCCCACTGTAGCTCATAAAACACCGATGAAAGGGTTTAGCGTGGTTCACGCGTACCAGGGCTGAGCGTGAGCATGCACAGAGCACGCAGCCGAGGACGGGTCGTCGCTCCCGCTCCGGGGGCCGCGGCTGAGGGCCGGGGCCGGTAGCGGGGGGCCGGGCCGGGGCCGGCCGCCCCCCCCCCAAGCGCTTTTTGAAAGTAACGAAAGTTTCCAAACCTCCCAGCAGGCGCGTTCTGGCGGCGCTGATTGGCGGAGCCCCGCGCGGCACGTGACCGGCAGCCAATGGGGCGGCCGTGTCGGGCCGGGCTGGGGAGAGCGGCGGCTGCCGGCGCGGAGCTCCGCGGTCCTGCGGCGGCGTTGGCGGTGAGAGCGTGGAAGCTGCTCCGCGCCGCTCCGTTCCGTTCCGTTCCGTTCCGTTCCGTTCCGCTCTGCGCCGCCCGGCAGCTTGCGGGGGGGCGGGCAGCGCTCCGGGGCTCCCCGCTGGCGGAGCGCCCTTGCCGCGTGCAGAGGAGGGAAGGGCGGTTTCGGTGCGGCGCAGCGCAGCCCCTCCTGGTGTCCCTCGTCCTGCGGCGGTAACTGGGGCAGGGTCGGGGAGGCAAGGGGAGACGGAGCCGGGACCCGGGACCCGGCTGTCTGCGGCCCCCCTCCTTCCCGCATCCGTCCTTGCGAACCTGAATCTGCTTCTGGAGTTGCTCTCGCAGTTGCTGGCGGGGAGGGGAGGGGAGTGGAGCGTGGGAACCGTGCCCGCTGGCTTAGCTCCCTCCCGGCCTCGCGCCCCGAATGGGGATGGGATGGGAATGGGATGGGAATGGGATGGGAAGCCCCAGAGCGCTGCCTAGCCGACCTCCTGGCTGGCAGCTGGAAGCGTCAAGGTCAGGCATTTCAGGAGAGAAAACTTTGCGGAGTTTCGCTTAGGAATCGCTGGCAACTCAAAAGTATTGGAGCTGGACTGGTGTCTGGAAAGACGAGGGCTTTGCTGAATTAAGCCTTTTGGTCGAGAAGACCCTGAGAAGATGATAACTCTTTTCAGTGCTGGCTGGGGGATTCTGCAGTAATCCAGGCACTCCGATGACCTCTTCCTTTTCTTTCTCTCTTGTGGTGATTTTCTTTTGTATTGCTTAAACAAAAGAAAATGGGCCCTTATGTTACAGGAGGACCCTTGCGAGGGGACTATTTTAAGAAAATGTAATTTTCATGGGATGGGAAAGCTATTTTTCAGGAGCAAAGAGTGGTTTTGTTTTAGTTTACAGTTAGGAAAAAAAAGTCTAGTAGGAGCTTCATCATTTCTGCCATGGATAATTCGGTAGTATTTATGGTAGTGTTTTACTCTTAGTTTTTTTATTACAATATGAATTGCTCTGACTCAGACCATCAGGCCTTGCTACAAAGATAGGCCAACATTGTTTACCAAACTAAAATGTTCTTTTGTTTAAAAAAAAAAAAAGAAAAAGTATTCGTTATGCAGGGTTGTTTTGAGTCCTTTATTCTAGGACTGAAACAGAATCTAAGTTGAGGTCCTCATGAATTTGGTGAACTCAGACTCTGATTCCCAAATTGAAGTTCCTTCAATAATTTCCTGTGTGGCTTTTCTTAGTGTTTCTTTTTCCTTAAGAATTTTGCAATTCTGCTCTCACTTGTATGAAACTGTTTCCTGTGACATTTATGCTGAGGTATTTTTCTCCTTGCAGAAGTCCCTTCCCCACCCAGGAACACTTCCACTTCCTGTATGATGCAGAGGTTTTGTAATGTCTGTGACCAGCACTTGTGCTGCTTGCACGCAGGAAGTCTGGCCAGATGTCTCTTCTGGCTTCATGTGTGCGAAAACAAGTAAGATGCAGCCAGTGTGTGCCTGCTATAGACTGTGACTTTCCTTGTTTTTTCCACGTTTGTCAATGTGTAACAAAACATTGCTAAAACCTCCTTCACCTCCCTCTCCCTCCCCATTTTGTAGTAAGCCTAGACAATGAGAAGTTCCTAATTGGTTTAATTTACTTTCCAGGCATTCTGCTTACTGTCTCCCAGCTGTTAAAAATCAAGGGGGGGAGGCAGCAGGGGGAAAAACAAAAAATCAAAGCCCTTGCCTTTCTACAGGCAGTTTAGAAAGATGTATGTGAGTGTGTTTTGTTTTGTTTTTAAACAAATTTCAGAAAATCAAAAAAAGCTTTAATACTTTGTCTAAAACTTGGAATTTTTCTTTTCAGTTTAAGTCTGTATCTTTGGTTAGTTTGAAAATCCCTGTAAGCTGAGATGTATTGGAGGTGTACAGGGAACCCAATACATCTTCCTTGTGTGTTGCGGACAAAAAGCATGCGCCTGTGGCGTGGGACAGTAGTGAAACAATCTCTGCCATGTTATGTCATCTCTGTGGAATAAATATAGGTCCACAGTCCTTCCATATATGTGCAGTTTAACAATTAATTTTAAATTATAAGTATTCTTTAGTAATGGTAACCATGAAACAGAGCGTACTCTTAACGGATAGCATCCTTAGTGGGTCCATAATCTCATGTTTACAAAGACATACTTAGAAACCGAAGGGGACAGCATCTTTATGCTTCTGTGAAAGTTACCAAGGTTCTGTGGAACTCTCATATCTTATGGCTTGGTTAGGGAAAGTTCTCTTGTATGTGACCATGCAATTTTAAAAAAATGCAAATTAGTACATTCTTCTAGTCCTTCCAAACTGCTGTATAAAAACACAAGTGAGAGCCAGATATGAGCATATTCAAGCTTTTGAGGCCAACAGGAGCTGTGTCTTTTGGTTCCAAAGGGTGATGTGAAAGTCTTCGGGGGCAAGATGTCTTGCACTCCTTCATCTTTATCTTGTCTGACTTCTTTTTGTTGACTGAACACAAATATGAGATTTATTGTAATGTTTGTGTCAGAAGAATTCCTATTTGGAGACTTCTGAAATATATTTTAATTTGTGTAGCAAAACCAGGCATAGCCTGGGTGGAATCTGTATTTCTTCAAGAACAGAAACTTCCTGTTGTCCAAGTGGTGAGGAATAACCATCTAAAGGAAGCACTGGCTTGCTGTTCTCTGGAGTGGTTTGACTCCTTTGTGGTACTGACTCCACAGTAATGGATGCTGGTCTGTCTTTTTTTCTCGTTGCATCTGCATCACTTCTTTGTGTCTGGCCCTCCCTCCCTGTCCCTCATCTGTAAAAGAGAAAATTTTTTTTCCTTACAAATGTGCTGCAAGGATTGGGGGGGGTGTGTGTGTGTGTGTGTACACAGTGCCTTGAGCATAAGGGGGATGCCCATTAACATCAAAGGCACTTTCAGTTCACTTAAAAAATAATAGAGTAGATGTGTTGTAAACTATCCTAGGTCAAGAATGTTAATTATGCTTGGTCATGCTTTTCTTTTTAATGGGCAAAGGTACTATTTGGAAAGTCACTCCTCCTTACACTCCTTTTCCTCTGTTTTTTCCCCAGTGG
The DNA here is from genome assembly GCF_030463565.1 of Pelecanus crispus. Lineage (NCBI taxonomy): Eukaryota > Metazoa > Chordata > Aves > Pelecaniformes > Pelecanidae > Pelecanus > Pelecanus crispus. The sequence continues at coordinate 11,254,547 of NC_134653.1, read as the reverse complement.
ATACTTCTGTAAATACATACAAAGAGCAGCAGCCTTTTGTGTCAAGAAACTGACATTTTATGTCAAGAAACTGAATTATAAAAACTAAAGCTTAGTAACTTTTCCCCTTGCCTGCCAGCTCCCCTTCTAAATAATAATGTAATTTCTGTGAGTGTGTAGCTGTTACTGTGCATTGAGGTGGGTGGGCACAGCCCACTTAGCTGTGACAGTTGCTTACTCTTTGCTCAATAATCTCCTGAAACTCACCTAGGCTGTGAAAAGGACTTGTGCTTTGCAGCACTGCTTGGGTATGTAAGAATTGGGCTTTAGATCCCCAGACTACTTTGAGTACTTGATACTGTTGTCTGTAGTAGAGGTAAGAACCACTTATGTTTGTCTCAGTAGAGTTACCAGATAGATAGCAGGCTGTTAATCCTGTTTAAACCAGGTGATTTTTTGGAGAGGACAGTCTGGACACAGGTTATGAATAACTTTTTCCATTGCGTTCAATAGATGTGCAGTGGATGCACATTTTCTTTGGCTATGACATGCTGCTCAGAAGGCCTACTCCAGCATTTCTTGAGTATCATAAATAAGAGTAGAAGGCAGGACTGATGTCTAAATGATCTTTGAAGGCTTTGGCTATTTTCTTTCCTCTTTATTCCATCAGAATTACCTCTAGGAAACGTTTTGCTCAGTAGATCTGGAACTAAAACTTGGTAGAAGAACTGTGTTTCCTCAGTCATTAGGTTTCAGCGATACAGTTTTCTGACAACTGCCATTGTCATGAATGGTTCAACTCCACCTTTATTTACTGTCCTTGATGTATTTGTGTTTCTATTAAACTGATAATGTCTATGTGGAATCTTTGCCTCACCCAGGGTTGCACATGGACAGGTTATCCAGACCATTAGGTCTGATGTTTCTCCATTGTCATATAAAATTGTATTTGCTAGTGTTAGAGTGCATAATGTACATCAGAGGGCACTTATTTAATTGTGGTGTCTAGATGCTTAAGTCTTCAAGTGGGAGTGACCAACTTAAGGTTCTTGATTCCCTTGTGGCTCTTTCACGTGTCTTTCCCATTTGGGACTATGTCCTGTGACTGGGTCTATGCTGGCACAGGGACAGCTGGATTGCTCACTGGGTTGCTGCAATCTATCTGCATACCTAGTCCAGCCAAGTGGTATCCCACTAAAACCTCTGTGGAGCTTTTATCCTCACTTCCCTGGGAATTTCTGGAGCTACCTTCTCCCATGGCCCTCTGAGGTATCCAGGTATATTGTGGCTCTCAGCCATACATGGACTGCGATATTTCAGATATAAAGTCGGGTAGTTTTGTCTATGTTGACCTAGGGAGAAATTTTTCACATGTCCAGCAGTTATGTCCATAAAAAGCTTTGGTGTTCCTGGAAATATTAACACAGGAAATTAGTATCTTGAGTACCTTATCTATGTCTCTGAAGTTTCTCTTTAATTTCAGGGTAAGTGTCTTTAGGATTGTTGAAATCGACGTTAATTGCACTGTCTTTGCAGTTGAAGTTGTGCCTGAGATGTCTTCTCTTTCACTTGTGTTCTGCATACATTGGGACAGCTGTGGCTAAAGTCTGAGGTTTGGTGCTCTGTGCTGTGTAGTCAGAGGGTGGGGAAGGTGCTCACTGCTGGGGATGTGGTGTAAGCATGCAGCAGCCTTGGGAGAACTAGGGAAAGGGACCTGATTACTCAGTAGTGATTCTTCCATGTTTATCCAGCAGAGTCCTGTCAAGAGTGGTCTTTAGTTTGGTCTCCAGGCATGCAGTGACTTCCTGGGAGGAGGGGTGCACTGCTCTGCAGCAAAAGGTACTGAGGTAGCTCACTGCGTTAGCTCTTATGCTTGATCCTTTAACTTTCCAGGGGGGAAGAAATGAAACAGGAGTTTTAAACTTTGAGGACTCATCATGGAAGACTCAGAAGGACATAACTTCGGCTCAGTGGAAGAGGAAACCAGATACTGGAAAGAGCAGGCTATGAAATACAAGCAGTGGTAAGGCAGTGGCTTTATTCTTCTAAGTTGTTTGATAGGCTGCTGTTGTGGTTTAAGCCCAGCCGGCAACTAAGCCCCACGCAGCTGCTGCTCACTCCCCCCCGGTGGGATAGGGGAGAGAATCAGAAGAGTGAAACTGAGAAAACTCATGCGTTGAGATAAAGACAGTTTAATAGGCAAAGCAAAAGCTGCACACACAAGCAAAGCAAAACAGGGAATTCATTCGCTACTTCCCATCAGCAGGCAGGTGTTCAGCCATCTCCAGGAAAGCAGGGCTCCACCATGTGTAATGATTGCTTGGGAAGACAAACGCCATCACTCTGAATATCTGCCCCTTTCCTTCTTCTTCCCCCAGCTTTATGTGCTGAGCATGATGTCATATGGTCTGGGATATCGCTTGGGTCAGTTGGGGGTCAGCTGTCCCAGCTGTGTCCCCTCCCAGCTTCTTGTGCACCCCCAGCTGCTTGCTGTTGGGGTGGGGTGAGAGGCAGAAAAGGCCTTGGCTCTGTGCAAGCACTGCTCAGCAGTAACTAAAACATCTCTGTATTATCAACACTGTTTCCAGCACAAATCCAAAACATAGCCCCTTACTAGCTATTGTGAAGAAAATTATCCCAGCCAAAACTAGCACAGCTGCGTAAACACTGCATGCAAAGACATAGATAGCACCACATAGGGGAGTAAATTCAAGGTAGTCAGGCTATCTTGAGTGGTAGCAGCAGCAATGCTTCTGCATAGAATATGGCAGCCCAGAGTCCTTTATGCTTATTTGAGCAGTGAATCTGTGCTGCTGTGGCACTGATGGTTTTGGTCCCTGCTCTGGTTTGAGTCGGACTGTGTGTGCTCAAGTTGTGCCTCTGACTGCAGTCTGTGGACAGCCTGGGTAAACATTACTTACTGCAAGACCTTGTGGGGGTGGATGATCTGGGCCATTGCAGACAGACAGATGCTGCTGCTCGCTCTTTATATCTCTGTGTAGATCCAGAATGGTTTGACATCATGTAGATGGACGAGGATCATCCCTGGCTGAGAATGGACATGTTTTGCTTTTCCCTTTAGCTCAGTGTGTTGTTCTAAATGCAGTAAAGGGTGAAAAAAATCCAAACTTTTTATATGCTGATATTGGTGGGACCTTCCTTAGACCAGGTGTTCAGACCTTTCAGTGCTGCTTGTTTAGCTTGCTGGAGGATTATTTCAATGGCATTGTTGAAGAATGTAAGAATGCCTTTCCCTCCATCTTTCTCTCTTTTTCTCACTTTTTATTGCTAAATGGAAATGGCTTTGTTCATATTTCCAAATAAAAAATTGAAATGAATAATAGATTAAATACACAGATGGTAGTAGACAATGTACAAGCTAAAGAGACTCCACATGTCCTCAACGCCTATAGTGTGAAGACAGACTTTGGGTTTTTTCTCTTTATTTGGGCTTTTTTTATTTACGAGTTTGCTATGGAGTGGCTTTCCATGCTTGAGGGGGAAACAGTTGTGTATGGTCCTCTCTTCCTGTTGAATATATATGTTGGAGGAGGGCATAGAGCGTTCTGTGTTAAAGGGCAGTATTTTTTTTTTTTTTTTACCTTGAGTGTACAAGAGGTATTTTTCTTTGTTCATTATGATGAGTTCTGTTGCTGGAATTGCTCTCTAGTGCTGAGAATACACAGGAGGAATTGCGTGAATTCCAAGAAGGGAGTCGAGAGTATGAAGCTGAACTGGAGACTCAGCTGCAGCAAACAGAGTCCAGAAACAGAGACCTTCTGTCAGAAAACAATCGTCTGCGAATGGAACTGGAGTCAGTTAAGGTAAGAGTGGATGATGCATACAGTATCTGTACATCCTAAGTACAAAGGTAAATGAGACAAGCGTGTGCAGATTCAGCTTGCCTTGTGGTCAGGGACCTTCAGTATTGCAAAAGAATTGAACAGAAAACTGCAAAAAAGAAAATCTCTTGTCTGCTTTGAGGGTGCTGGATACCTTGGTAATGTTCCTGGACCCTTGTTCATGGGTTGTGGTTATGTGTCAGGATAGATTTGAGTCAGGAGAAAATTGTTTGCAGTAGAGTGGAGAGTAGACATGTACAGAGCTGCTGTTCCGTTCCTTCTCCCATCTACTTAGTACTTTTGTTCACAGCTTTCTTGTCTGCATTGTGCAGACACAGATAATACTGCAGAACAATCAAAATACAAACATTCCATCTGTGTTCTTGCATTACATAAGAAAACTCAGTAGTTTTAAACCCTTTTAATGTAGTTGTGTGTTTATTATCTGGCATTCCAGATAAGCTGGGAAGCAGCAGATGGTGGGTAACACATAGAACTGAGAGGCATAAAACAGTTTCAATCCTGGTTTCATTACTGAATCTGTCTGTACTTGGGGGAAAAATAATTTGTCCTCTTTACACTTGGTTAGCCTTCTGTGAAACTTAAGAACCAGCTGAAAAGTGTTAAATTCCATAATTATAAAACATAAATGATATGAATTTATTGAGATTGAACTTCTTACCAGAGTGACTTAAGAAATAATGAAGCTATCTAAAGTATGAAGAGTGATGTGTCTGCCTCATTTCAGTCTCATTAACTAGTCCCCTGTGCTGGTTGACAGGTTTAGGAAATACTGGTAAGTTTTCTTAAACTTGGAAAAAAAATTGTCACTGAAATTGGTGTGCCTTTTAAAAGTTTGATTTTGTTGGCCTTTTACTTCAAGGTGAGGTATAGTCATGCAAGAAACACTACACTGTATTTAGTAGGGCTAGGTCAATGTGGAAGCAGAGATTAAATTAATTACAATTCTTCTACTCAATTGGATGCAGTAATGAACTATTGGGAGTGAAGGTATTTGTATAAGTGATTAATCACTTATAAGTGATTCATCACCAGATTAATCCAGGTTTGCAATGCCTGTTGTCTAAATTACTGTCTTAAGGAAATACTCTTCCGTTCCAGGCGGAGGTTCTGTCCCTCTAGCACCAGCTTAGTGATTCCACTCTGCCCACCCACACTTTTTGATAGCAAAACCTCCAAGGCTTGTTTCATTGTATTTGTTACGTTGCACTGATCTTTGTTCTTGCTGTATTAGTGCCTTAGCAGTATTAAATGCTGTGCATGTTGTATGGAGTATTGGTCTACTGTTCCGTGTAGCCTCATAAACCTATGTAAGTTGATGGGTTTGGGGAGAAGGCATAAGTTTGACAAAAATAAAACCTGCAGCTCATTTAATTGAGGAGGGTGTGGACTATTTTCTTTCTCTAGAGGAGCTAGGATGAGAGGAAGGGACAATGAACCAGCCAAAGCAGTCAAGAATGAAAATAGTAAACAACATAGAATCTCAAAAAGTGGAGGGTAAACATATTTTAGAAAATCTTACATTATTCTTCACAGTAGATAACTTTATTAAAACATATTCTACTTGAAACGAACCTTTTAACAGTTGGCTATTCATACAGCCTGAAAACTGCAGTAACAGCCTGCAGTGAAGGAACAGAGACTCCATTGATGGCCAGATCAGCTGATAGTTTATTACAATTGGCTAAAAACAAAGACTCAAACCTTGCAGTTCTGGTCTTTTATCTGAATCAATTCAAGAGCAAAGCATTAAACTCGTGAAGCTATTGAGCAGCAGTGTTAACTGAGCCCATCAAGGGTCGGTGTCTGCATCTAGGTCAACACTAGTGAACTTTGCGAGGCCCACACAGCTTGTGGCTTTGAGCTTACCAGTGTGTAACTATGCTTCAGAGATCCAGAATTATGGCAATGTCACCGCACTGTAATCAAGAATTTCTTAATTCAGCATGGGTATCTCTTTCCCTCCTCCTTGTCTATGCATTTCATGTGCTAAAATAGCTGTCTTCAAATTACCAGTCATGCTAGACTACATGCCATGGTTTTCAAATTCCAGTGCATGGATTTGTTTTCAGTGAGTTCAAGTGTGTTGTACTTAAATTCTGGATGGAGAAAGCACTTCAGGAATGCCACTTGTACAGCAATCTTGGAGTTTCAAAAAAATCTCTGGCATGTTGAAGTGATCTGATAGCTAGGTGGTGGAGTGTAAAGGGTTGCAGTAGACAGTGTGCTGTGAAGCTTTCCCTGTCACATGATGTGGAGCTAATTCCTCATATAGCAGCAATAGCAGGAGATATTTGCTTTTTTTTTTTTATATATTTTTATATTTGATGGAGAAGCTAAGCCTTCCTCCCTGCCTGTGCCTCTCATAAATGTACCCTTGCGTACATGCTGTAAAGGAGACAGTTTGTTTTAGGTTCACATCCAAAGCATGTTGCATAACTGCACCTGAAATGTTTTGTGATTGACAACTCTGAACCTGCTTTGGGCTCATAAAACCACAGGGGCAGTGGAGAATCCTGCTGGTTCCACAGCAGTATGTAACAGTGCCACACTTGGATATTTTTTTTTTTCCTTGTTATTTAGGCTCCTAAGTACTACTTGGCTTTTTATTGGAGTTGAAAATAAGTGGCTTCTCTTGCATCTTGCTTTGTGCATTGCTAAAGCTCTTGGGGCTCGAATTATGCCGAGTCTCACTGTCTGGGAAAGCAAGGAATGTCCCTGTGTTGTGTAGGTCGGGAACTGCTCCCCAGCACCATTGTTTGATAAGGAGTGACAGGAAGAGCTCTTGTCTGCTGGCAGCCCAGAAGTATGTAAGCAGTTGGCTTTGTTGGCATTTTACCATATGTAAGGTGATGTTTCTCAAAGAACTTCACAGCATCTGCCTCTGCCTTTAAATGGGGCTCATACAATGCCACAGAAAGAGAATGTGCATTGCTAAGTCCCTGATATGCTGTTTGATTTGCCTTTGATTAGGAAAAGATTGAAATGCAGCATTCAGAAGGATACAGGCAAATCTCTGCGCTGGAAGATGACTTGGCACAGACAAAAGCTATTAAAGATCAACTTCAGAAATACATTCGAGAACTTGAGCAAGCAAATGATGACTTGGAAAGAGCAAAAAGGTGATCCATGTTCTGTGTTTTCTTTTTCCACCCCTGGTCTGTCTTGTGAGCATGGTGTCACTGAGCTGTTTGTGATGCTGTGCTCGTTAGCACTGCCATTCTGAACTAATCACTTAGGTGATGATTGTGGTGAAGAGGTTTGTGGCAGGTGGGAAATGCGATAATTTTTTTTTTCCTCCCATTCACCCCACTGCACTCTTTCATATCTTACAAGCTAAAATAAAAAATAATAATAAGCCAAAGCAAACCAAACCAAACTGCAATGTTATCCCTTTTCTTGTGAGAGGGAGTTCCTCTATGTTCTTTGAAGATCTGATAGGGACGTCTTGTGCACTCTTTTTCAGAGCCACTATAATGTCTCTGGAGGACTTTGAACAGCGTTTGAACCAAGCTATTGAAAGAAATGCTTTTCTGGAGAGTGAGCTGGATGAGAAGGAAAACCTTCTGGAGTCCGTGCAGCGCCTGAAAGATGAAGCTAGAGGTTAGACAGAAATTACTTGTATTTCTCCCTTTCTCCCCTCCTGGCTTGTAGCTGTTCAGTCCTCTCCATATATCTTAGAGCTTGGCTTTTAAGTTTGCGTCTTTTAAATCTGCTCTCTGAAATGTAGAAGCAAATGAGGAAGCTTCAAGACTGTTCCCCCCCACTCCTTGAACTCCTGACCTTGTTCCAGAGCAGCTCACAGAAGCAGAAGTCTGTTCCAGCCTTCTCCTAATCTGTGGTGATGCTTCAGGCCCTTAGGGGGTTAAGAAGAGCCAGTCCAGCTGGGGCATGTGCTGGTCTGGCTTCCTGTAACCCACGAAGGTCAGCTTTAATAACTGTTAATGTCATTGTTTCCTGGCCTGTGAAAAGTGGAGTCAATGAAACACTAATGGGGCAGTAAAACAGGAGGGCTGTGACTAACTTCTAGTTACCTTTGAATAGCCTCATGTGCTAGCTTCTTGATATCTGTCAATAAGGCTGGGTGAGAGAGAGACCATGGAACTGGAAAAACACGTATTTTCAGCTCTGCTCAGATTCTGTGCCCTTGAGTGGTTTCCATAAGCTACAGCCAGGCTGTGGGGCAGAAGTGCTCTATCCCTTGGCAAGATAACGGTGTGGCTTCCACCTGGGTTCAGCTCAGGTTTCCTTCATGTGGAAACCAGGGTAGAGAAAAGGGTACAATAGGTAGGATCTCAACCTGGCAGCGAGCTGGAATGTAGCCAAGGTGTGCCAAGTTGCTTAGCCTCAGTCTTGATCTGCCTCTGCTTACCAGCCTGTAACATTTGGAAAGGAGTTAATTCCCTGCCTCGAAAGGAGCCTTGTGAAAGGGTATGAAAATTAAAGCCAGATAATAGCAACTGAACTAATACTACAAAAACATCTTGAGTCACAATCCTAGAAAAGCCTTTAGTGATCATGCAGATTTTGAATGTACACCTGGAGTAATCTTTACAAGGATAAGTGACTTTGCCTCCCTTGTGGAGGTGAAGCAATCTTTTGAGCAAAACAAACTTTCTCATTGTTTTTTATCTTGGTGGATACGTACTCCAAAGGCTTGCTTTGTGTTGCTTCCTTCATAGATCTACGACAAGAGCTTGCAGTGCAGCAGAAGCAGGAGAAACCCAAAACACCAATGCGAACTACCCTGGAAACAGAAAGAACAGACACTGCAGTCCAAGCATCCTTGTCTGTGCCTTCAACTCCCTCAGTGCACCGGGCACCCAATGTCAACATACACACACCTGCGACATTTAGGAGAGGTGACTGACAAGGAACCAGCACAGAAATACTATTTGGTGCTCTTGTTTTTACTATAGTTTCTGGCTAAAGGAGGAATTAGAAGAAGGGAACAGAGTTGAGTGTTTCAGTTAAACACACCTAAAGCCAGTCACCATGCTCTCAGTATTCATGGACTGTGATTTCTGGGGTTTATTCATAGGCTGTTCATTTCCATTTGATTTGAACTGTCCAGTAATAATAATTGTGAGGGACAAGATGAGCTGTTGGGACTTTACTATTAGTTTACAACTGTCCCAGAGATGTTGGGCTATCTTAGGGGAAGGATTTTAAAAACTTCAGTGTGATCTTTAATGTCACACTCATGTTACTTGAATTGGCTTCTCTGTGAGAGTAGGTGCTCTTTGAGAGAGGCTTTCGTTTTACTTTGGAACAGCAGGACACTGACAAGTCATCCTAGCTGTCTGTACTAAATGACTATATCTCTGCTTTCATGTCAATAATGTTACTTATTTTTTTGTGAGCACTGATTATTTCAGTATTTCAGACCTTCAACACTAGCTCTCCCATCTTCTTAGTTAAAAAGCCAGAAATTTGTGCAACGGTGTTCATGTGTATGTATAAATGCAGGGACTTGTACTGTCACATTCTGATGATTTGATATTATAGCTCTGAGCACTAACAAAGTTTGATTGTGGGCTTCAGTACGCTTAATCTAAAATTATGTGTTTTGTGTGGAGGAATTAATGCTTCTATAAAAGTGAGAGGGTTTGGAGATTTGTAGTAAAATGAGAGATGATGGCCCTCCCGGAGGACATATCCCTCTGGTGCCACTGCAGCAACAGAGATGCAGAGTAGGCTGGTAGAACAGATCTCTAGAAACCCAAGCCACAGCATGTCTAGAGACTTTAGCTTAGGATGGTGTAACTTGAGCTGTCTCAGGGAGACAGTGCTTCATATTCCTAATGGATATGAAGGATCTGGAGGTGAGGTACAAAAACGTGAAGATATTGATGTTTCCTCTGCTCTGTATATCAGGCTGTCTTCTGACTTCCAGTGTCAAAGGTTTTGTTTGGGTTTTGTTTGTTTGGTTTTTTAAAATGAGTAATGTATCCTTCTTTAACCTGCTCTGCAGGCCTTGAGGACAGTTACAGTACAACCCCTCTCACACCTGCTGCAAGAATATCTGCACTTAACATTGTGGGAGACTTGCTGCGAAAAGTGGGGGTGAGTGATTACCTGCTAGCCAATGCTTTTGGAAAGGTAGAGCTATCTGAAACTGCAGCCAGCACTATTTGTGCTGCTGCTCAGGGGAGACTGGAAAGAGTATCTTGTCCCCAGGTTAGCTAAGTGTGGCCTTGAAATTTGGTCTGGACTTTTGTATGTTTCTGACCAACCCCTAAACAAAGATGGACCCTGCTCTGCTTTTCTAAGACTTTATCCACATGGGGTTAAGATCTTCCTCTACAAATTTGGTGTGTCTTTCCACACATGAAAGTGCATGTGTGGAAAGAATAAATTGGCATGAGTAAATTAAGAAGGGATCTGCTCCCATGAAAGGCAGAGAAGAAAGGCTGGTGCCTGCTGTCCAGAGGGCTTCTGGTGAAGTTTGCCTTAAGAGTCTTTTGAGCAAGGCCTAATGTCATGTTAAGCTGTAGTTTGACATTTAAGGTAGTGCTGATGCTGGAAGTTATCCCATTACTTCCTTCTGTTTTCTCCCTTATGCCCAGTGCTGTGTTGGCACAAGCATTTGTGTGACTTTTTGATGGGCTGAGCTGCAGAACTGATACAGCTGGAGTCACCCAGCAGCAAAGGTGGAGTGATGTAGGATGGAAGCATGTGGTGGAGAATAGGGCATCTGTGGCTCAGTTCCCTCAGGTGTACCACCTAGTACGTACAATCTAATATGGGTCTAGGGAAGCAGATAGCTCAAATGAACATTTAGTAATCTAAAAAGTGATGCCTGTAAGAAAGATGTCAAAATCTCCCTGAGGAGGCTGAAGATTTTGTGTTCCTGCTGGTGAACAGCATCAATTCCTTAACCTCCCCTACAGAAACAGAGATTTAGCTTTAGAGAGATGGCTGGCTTTATCTCTTCAAAAATTCAGAACTCGTGTGGTGCTGGGGTTTAGCAGGTTCCTCTACTAGACAGCTCATTCTAAAAGAAACAACAAACCCCCACAAACACTCTTAATGCCATTTTGGTGTGCCATAATGCCGTCTTGTGGAAGAGAAGGGTGATATCTGACACTTGCCTCACCTGTGTTTACATTAGGCTTTGGAGTCCAAACTTGCATCTTGCCGAAACTTTGTGTATGACCAGTCTCCAAACAGAACGACGGTGTCCATGTACATGAACAGAGATGTCCTTGAAACACGTCTGAGTCCTCATCAGCCTCTGTGTGATACAGGGTGAGTGCTGTTCTCTCCTGTTGTGTCTTAGTGAGAACTGTTGGTGTTAGCACTTAGTGACTGGTACTGTTCCATTTAGTATTAAGTCTTTGTTTTGTTAGAGACAGATTTGTTTTCAAAAGATATGGAATTTAGTTATCCAGAATTGATTTGAATGTTTTAGATCAGTTTAAAATTTGGAATCACTGGCTGCTGAAATTTGAAGACTAGCTGGAATAAAGTTTTGAAAACCACAAATTCAAAGCAAATGTAATACATGTATTTTATTATAAACCTAGTGTAAATGGAATGAAGTCCAACAGAGGAGCTCTTGCTTGTTGGCTCAATTTGTTTTATGTTCTTGTACAAGTGCTCTCTCAGGAACATTATGGTATGTAGGGATTGCCCTTATCACAGTTAAGATTGTCATTTATGGGAGAACTGGAAAAAAGGCAAATAATGGGCTCACTCAGTCAGAATGTTTTACGGTTGCTAGGATGTGTTTCCAAGGAGCAGCTGACAGGAAGTTACCGACTCAAATTATAAATTTCTCTGAACACTTGAACTGGTTGTATTTTTCAAACAAATGAAGAGAAATCAGCAAGGTTATTGCAAATTGCAGTTCAATGTCTGCTTAAACCCTGCCAATCCTGTACTGCACATTCTTTAGATTCTCTGTAAATTAAGTGCCTATAGTACAGTTTGTTCCAGACTTAATTATTCAGCTAGATCCTTGCACTGGGAATGCTGGTTTGTCCTGTTACCCAGTGCCCAAAGTTGTTGCGTGGAAGGAGTGTTCCACATTGTACTTGCTATCCCAGCCTGGGGAGAAACCACATGAAAGCTCCTACAAGAAAGCCTCAAGTGCCATACATTTACATATTCATGCAGCTGATTATACATCTACTGCTGTAATACTAGAACTGAAATTCCGGCACCTGTAAAAGATAGTTTTTCACTACTCAGAGGAAACAGAGCCCTGTGTTACAGTGGAAACTCAGCCCAGTTAAGTAACGGGCTCGCTTAGTGCTCAGAGTGATATTATTTTATCTGTTGATTTCTCAAGCTGGTGGTGTATTCTGGAAGTGACCGGTTACTCTGAAGATGGTAAAACTGAGCAAAAAATGCACTAACTTCTGTTTTGTATTTGCAGGTTAGTGAAACGCCTGGAGTTTGGAACACGGCCTTCAAATATTCCTGGACCAATGAGCCATCCTTCGCAAAGTGTTGTGAAGATGCTGCTATGAAAAGCCTTGCTGGCTTTCGAAAAGGAAAAAAAAAAAAAAGATATATTTTAAACTTTAGTTTTAAAGAGAATATCAGTGAGAATCAGGCAGGAGTCTTGGGGTAGGTGAGAACTGAACAAGAACCTGCAATTGGCAATGGCCTCCTGAGGCCTTGCCCAGTCTGGCCTCTCAGCTGACTTCTGTGTGTAGTGTGATAAAGCAATGCTGCCTAGCAGTGCAGGACTTCAAATTGCTTCCTACATCAGTTGCTGTAAATAGCTCCTTGAAAGTTGCTGCTTTTGACACTGCCAGTCAAAGCCATTGTCCCTCTGCTTACAACAGAGACACTATTTCCTATGCAGCTCCTCAGGCTTTGGCTTTTGGTGTTACTACAGCACCATGGTGTTCTGGCTTAAATTCTGGTTGTGCTGGCTTTCTATCATGGGTGTTGTGTGCTGCACTCACCCGGATTAGAGGAGTGCTTTTATGTGGAGAAAGGTGTATTTCTGCAGGGAAGCTGCTCCGCTCTTTGTGGGATGTTTGCTGGTCAGAATCTTGCTACACAAAAACTTGCCTCTATAGTGGTAAGATGGGTTTTTTTAAGCAATGATTTGCCATTAAGAACAGGTCATGGTTAAAGGTGAGTAATGCCTAGTGCTCAGAGTACTCAGATCCCAGAGCTAACAGCAAGGACTGTTAGCATATAAAGTGGCTTAGCATGTAGACATCTTTTTTTCCATGTCGTGGCCCAAAAAGCCTGTTGTAGGAAGCAAGAGACCTGATTAAGTTCCTAGTTCTAACATCTTAATAGGTGGGGTTTACTGCTTTTCAAAGCTCCGTTATTAATGTGACTTGGGTATTAGTGATTTTTTTCTTGTTTTATTTTTTCTATGAGAATATATGCTTTCAGCTGTTACTAATTTAGAAATGGTTTTTTAACCTGAAAAGTCCTTTATGCTAGACAAGTGTATATGAGTAGGGAATTATTTTTAAATCTGTTATTTTCCCTTATAGAATATTACTGCATTTTGGTTTGTTTTTTAAATGGAGTAGGTTCACTCACAGTATTAATGTACCTTATAGAAGACTGTACTTGCAAAAATAATGATGACTAAACAATTTTTATGTTTTTTGTGGGGGGTGGGGTGGGGAGACCTTACTTGACAAACGAATGCATAAATGGGTTTGGGGTTTTTTGTTTTGTTTTTTAAGAAAATGCTGTGAAAACAGCCACTGAAGCATCTATTTCTCTGGAATAGGAAATAACTACAGATCATTCCCATTGTTCAGGCCATCTACAAAGTTGGCTTAACTGGGGAGCTGAATAAAGCTTATTTTGAATGCCTAGTTGTTGATTCATTTTGAGGTTTTTTTTGTAAGTTGTCACTTTGGTTTATGCACAGATGTTTGCTACCAGTTTCTCATCTGTTTCTGATCAATGAAGCTATGAAAGAGACATTGTTTTGCTGAATCGTATGCAAAGATTTTCCTACACATCTTTCTTCTCATGGTTTCCTGCCCTAAAGAATGTAAATATTGCCATAGCTAAAGATGGCTCTAGGATTTACAGTGCTTAGTATTGGCGTTGCTCTCTCTTAAAATCTTGAACTCTGGCTCTTTTAACATGATTTTTGTCCTCCCCTCTCACAGGGAGTTGACACTTTTCTTACCCACGAGGAGCAGAAGTGTGTGGGCTACTTTGTTAGTTGTGCTGACGCATGGAGTACGGTTCAGAGGACTGTGTAGCCTAGAGGGATCAGTGAAGACAAGTTGCATTTTCCTTACCTTGCCAGAATTTGCCCGCTTGGTGAGCAAGTTGGCTTGCAGTCAGATTGAGACACAGCATTGAGACAAGGTAGAAAGTTGGAAAATCGTGGCCATGCTAGTATTATATATTTTACAGATGTATTATTAATGGGACTACAGATACAATCAGATGGACTATGGGTGGATATTCTATTGAGAACCACCAAAATAATGTAGTCCAGAACAGTCATCTCTGTAATGGTACAGAGAGGAACTTTAGTTCAGCTGCTGTTGCAGAAGGATGCTTTCTGTGGTGTTACTAAAGAAACTCTGACTCCCTATTTTGCACAAGCTTTGCAGAACAGGGACTGGAACCTGAGTTTCTGAAGTGATAGGACAGTGCTCTAACCATCGAAACAATCTTTAACATTATGCATGTGAATTTTCTAGATGAATTCCTTTTAGAATGGCTCCATGTTCAGTTTGCTGTTTCTGCTCCAAGTATTGGTGCTTAAGACCATTCTATGTGAAGTTTGACTTCCTTGGTCTCCTTGTTCCCACACATGTAGGCTCACAAGCTGTGTGCTTAACAGCCAGCTCTTGAGCATGTTTAGAGAGCTGGGCTGTGTGGCTGATCAAGCAATGAAGAGGTGCTAACCCCCCCTCCTCTGCAGCTTGTCATCTTAATTGTTCTAAATGGATTCTTACTTAAACTCTTCCTTTACTCTTTCATGAGCAGAGAGAATTCTTTGGGCTCTGATTCTGCTGCCTAAATGGTGCCTAGTCTGAATCTCCACTTCATGATCTCTCTGCCTTCTGGAACAATGCTTAGATTTAGAAGATGATTGCATTAGCTGTCAAGGTGGATGTTTTTGCATGACTTTCTCTCCCTGTAGTCATGCTGGTTAAGGTTCACAGGCTGTACAATCTAAGACATCGAGTAAACTTGCTGTACTCGATTTGGAGTAATTCTACACCTGGCTTTGCTGTGCGTGGCTCTCTACTGCCCCAGTGTGACCACAAAGCTAGCTCCTATCTGAAAGTACTAGAGCTCCACGGATTTGTGGTAGGTCCTGGTAGTTCCCAGGAGTGGGTTGAGGTCCTGTTGGAGTGCTCCAAAAATAAAAAGTAACTGCGTGTTGATCCCTTAATGCAGAATGGCTTGGCTTGGATCACTGCATTCAGTGTGGGCTGCTATTTCTAATTGTTTTCAGCCTGCTTTAATTGGAAATATCCCAATGCATACAGGCTTCAAGGGTGGGTTCAGTTGTCTAAAGACAGAACCTTAGGGCCCTGCCTGCTTTCCAGCTGCTGCACCAGAATGCTGCAAGTCTTCTGCACGTCCTGTGTCATGTCTGCTAGCCCTTGGATACATCCTAGGGCACCTCAGTTAGCACCGTGTGTCCATGAGGTAACCAAACCTGTCCCAGGTATGGGACATTCATGTCATTTTACATTCAACTCAGTGTACATTCATTTTTAATTCCTTCAAATGCAATTGCTTAGGAGAAAATCCGGGGTTTGTTCTAATGATTACAATTAACCTTTTCTAAAAAGTATTTGAGTTGTAAAGAAGCTCTGCTGTGTGCCCCATTCCCTTTGGGCATGCTGTATTGCACCCAAGTGACACCTGTACACAAGAATACTGGAGTAGTTTTTATAGCCTTTTATTAGTGTGTAAGCACATCCATGGTGCATATAAAACTGTAACAGTTGGCTTAATTTGAACAAATGATATTTTATTTTTCAGTAAGTGATTAAAAAGGCACTGCCACCTTGTGAATGGTGCATTGGGGTGTAGTAACCAGGAAAAACCCCTATATTGAATACTCAAGACAAAATGAAAGTTTAAGTAAAGATTAACTGACCAATGCCTTTTTTTTTTTCCCTGCAACAGTCTATCAAATCCTATGTAAACAATAGTTCACTGGGATTTAAATCATCTGAGCTACTAGAACTCACTTTCTGGAAGATTCTCAAAGAGAGTTACTCTGTTAAAAAGCCCCCCCCGCCTTTTCAAATACATTTCATGGTAAAATAAGTTTTGGAGTACTTTTAATGTCAACCTATACATTGGAGACAAGGCAGTTGTGCTTTTATCATTGTCAGAGGAGTGGGTGTATGTGACCTTGACACTAAGAGTAGACTTATACAGTGCTAAATATCGTCCTCCCTTCCCTTGCTGCAGTGCAATTTTTTAAGCGTGTTTATTCACTGGCTTTTGTTCCATTGAAATCTCCATCTCTTGCATCCACTTCTTCATCACCTCCTTCTGTTGCATTCTCAATTACTCTTCTGCCTCCAGATCTACGGGGTGGGGCAAAAGATGCTGGCTCATTTCCCCTCCTGCAGTAAGAGGGGGAAAAAAAAATAATAAAAAATCAGGTGTTAGGTCATTTGCAGTTCTCACAACTAAGCATAGAGTTTTGTAAGAGTACCTGCGGGGCTGATGTTTTTAAACACAGAACAGGCAAGAGCTTTGGGTCTCTCGTACAACTCTCTGTTCTGTAGCATGTAAGAGTAATTTGCGGACAGGTTGAGACTCCCAGTTGCTTGGCACTGTGATGGGATTCCTGTTCTTGTGCTTAAAGTTCTCCTCTAAATAGTCTCCTCTGCCCCAACCCTGCCCCCCCGCACCCCCTTCCCTTCATTTCACTGTTTTCCCCTATAGGGACTGCAATTGGTTGTGCTTAGAAGGAATGGGAAAGGGGGCTGCTTGTACCCACAACAGCAGGGGAGTGTGTTTCCTGTCCCTTTAGAAGAGCAAGGAGGGAGAGTGAGCTTGTGCTGAATTTCTGACCTGCAGTCTGAATAAGCCCACCAGTTACTGAAGGCCCATGAGACCTGGGACTGGGGCAGTGCTGTGGGTGTCAGCAGGCATTTTTGAGCCCCCAGTCCCTCTCTGCAAAGGCTGTGTTGGTCAGAGTACCACAGGTGCTTTGCTATGTATGGCATCCTAGGTTGTGAGTAGCTCCAATCTCTTTCCCGAAGGAGAGAGGAAACCCTTGCTGCTTTGGAACTGTGTTGTAACTCAGGTGCTGACACTGAACAGTGCAAGTGTCTTGCAGAAGAGCTTACAGAAAATGCTTTTTCCCATCTCATCCCCTTTTCGTCTCCCATCTCCCTCCCATCCCCATATATTTCATAGCCACAGCCCAAGGCAGGGACACTTTGGTCCTCAAGGTTAATTTTTTGGGGAGGTGTGAGCAAGTGAGACAGAAGATGGCTTTGTCTCTTCTTGGCCTCCATTGCTACTGTGCTACAAAACACTTAAGTTTTGTAACGTGGCCTCTCACTTGCCCCTCATTAAGCAAACCTTTGTAAAGGCTTGAGACCAGAGACATAAGCAATAAAATAAATTAATGATAACTGAATGTTGTGCCAAAATTACTAATTTGGTGTTAAATACATCTGACTCTGCACTTTTGGGTACAGCAATCATGCATAAATATTTAAAGGCTTGTCTTGTCCTTGCAAAAGACTAAGCCGGTGTTGTCCTTTCTGAAGTAGCTATTTAAGTCCAAAGTTCAATCTTCCATACAAGGGAAACGGGTAGGAACACTGGCTGGACTATAAATTTCAGAGGCACAAATCTGTGTTTCCAAGGTGGAAATGTGTCATGTAGTCTGTCTTCCACAAATCTGCCCTTAAACTTCAGTGTGAGCAAGCAATTAGCTGGATAACAAAGTTTCATTTAAGCTCTGCTGTTAGTTAACCTTAGTTGTTCTGGTGCCAATGGCGTGTATTGAACACAAGGGTAGGGTATGTCACTTCTACGCTGGCGTGAGCTTGGCAGAGTCTTAACAGCAGTGTCTACTATTTTACGATAGCAGATACTTGTTATTACTGTTTAACAAGAAAGTTCTAGTTAGGTCAGCAAATTCATTAATTCTTGTCAATAAAGATAGCAGTCTTCGCCAGGAAGAACTATTTACCCCCTTAGACTCCTGCTATCTGGACTCAATTACTCACAACTCATTTGTAAGATAACTCTCTTGATGCTGCAGTAATTCGCTGAAGTGCCGTAAGAGAACGTGGGACTGGTGGTGAGTAACAGCAAGAGTCTAACCAAATTGTGCAGTACAGTTTTGGCTACAAAGAAGTGAACTAGTGACTTATTAACATAAACTTGTTGCAATATGCATAAACTTAATACTTCTTTAAACTGGTATTGGCCCTGTGGATAAACACTTTGTTTATATCTGTTCCTCTTAAACAGGTTTATGGGTTTGGTAATATTCATGTGGTCATTTGCATTAGTACCTTTAGAATAATGCGTATAGTTGAGACAAGCCTTGAGCATTAGTGTTTGCTTAGCATCTCTGTATTCAATCTACCTTTGAACAAGTGCTACTGGAGTAGTGCTTTCCAGTAGTCTGACTGGAAACATTAGGCTGACTAAAAGGCACATGCAAGGACAAGACATCATCTTTAAATATTTGTGTATTCACAGCAAAATCCAGCATATGTAAAATAGAAGATATACAAATATTACAAGGCAGTAGCTCTTTAATTTTTGCAACAGCAGGTATTATTCCTATTTCCAGAGAATGTCATAAAGTATAATATAATGCTGTGCTAGGTTACAGTGGCAATATTAATTTCTGTGTCTGTGCTTTGTGTTTTAATAACAGTAGACAAGCAATATAATGCCTGCAAAACAGCTCTAAAAGCCTAAGTAATAGTCCTTTGTAAGCAATACAGGCATGGAGCGCTATGTAATGAAAGGCAAGATTTTCTCTTTTGTCTGTGATTGTGTGGTGTAAGTGTGATAAATCACATGCAAGTAAGATCTTCTGAAATCTCAGGTGAGTTAGATGGGGTCTTACCTTAGAGTCAGCATTACAATATGCATAAGAAATGCTGTGAAATTCTAATGACATGCTGTGACACTTCATGTTCATTAGTCCTTTTAATCAATTTTACTAATCAGTGGTGTATTTGATTTGAAGAATTTTAATCTTTGTGGCTGTGCACAAAGATGAGGTGCAAAAAAGACAATTTTCATGCAGAAAAATTCAGAGTACTTTAGGTACTCTGTTGGTAGAGCTTGTGAGAATGCAACATTGGTAAGTCTACATCAGTACATAACCTGCTTGTAAGAAAGATGTATCACTGATGAACAGCTGATGGTAGCTATATTATTGTAATATTTGTCTCTTTTGATAAAACAGGTTAATGCCAAGATATCCAAGCCTTCACAGTTTGCAGAAACCTCACATAATTTTTACTTGGGCCAAAGAAAATGGAAACTTGTGCAACACAAGCTAGCTGCAAAGTTGAAGGCATGGTACCTGCTTAGTCATGCGAAGGTTCCTGTGTCCCTCTGAAACAGAGATAAAGAGTCCTGGGCAGTTATACTAAGCACATGGTCATGATCAGGGGTAGGTAGATTACTTTTAAATAATTAAACAAAGTACATTACATCCAATTACATTGCATTTAGATATAACAAAAATGAGCCTTATGCTATTCTATGTAAAAAGGGCTGGACTCAGCTGCTCCTTTGGAAAGCAGCTAGGAGCATGCACCACCCAAGATGGTGCTAATGGAAAAGGCTACCACATCCCTAACTCTTCACTTTGAAGTAAATCTACATCTGAAGGTTCATTGTTATTGGTATGTTATTGGTAAACACACTGGCAAACCGCTTCAAGAACACAACTAGGCAGGTGCTTTACTTTCATCTGAAATACTGTTGGGTTTAGGTAGAAGGCAGTTTTATGGTGTGATGATGCAGATAGAGCAATTTCCTTATTCAAGCCAGCCTCTTTATTTCAGTGAGTTGGTGTTTTCAAACCCAGTGACTGCAGGAGAACTCAGGTACGTAGCTGACTGATCACAGCTTTATCTTTTTCCTAGTCAGGTTTAACAAGAAGATGCAAAAGGGACATTTTGATCTTTTCCTTGGTCTGATGACACTGCATCCCTTTGTGGTGAAGTCCAAAGAGACTTTTGGATAAGAGCCATATAATGTGCTTTGTCTTTTGCTGTCTGTGATGTTGTCTAAGACTGTTTACGATCATTGTGTGTGAGTTGTGCATGTGTGAAAGTGTGAAAAGCACAAGCATTTCTACCCTTTTGTGACTGCTTCTGTACAAATAGATACAGCCATTACATAAAGGGTGTTTTCAAAAGCAACCAAGCCTAATTCTGTTCCTATTTAAGGCAACAGGAGTATTGATTAGAAAAAGAGTAAGGTCTGTGCCATGTTATCACAGTTGTTCATCTTGCAGCTGAAATCCTGAGACTGCTGCAGTCTATGAAATGCACTTCACCTTCTGACTTTGGCCTCTTGCTGTATCTGCCAAGCTAATACAAGGAGTGAGTAACTTTGCAGCATGATCAGTGTGTGTTCTTTACTTGAACAGATTTTTTTTTTTTTTCCCACTTCTCTAGTTTAGTTCCAAATTTCAAAGCTGTCAATGAGTGGGAATGGCTATCCCAAACAAGGGCACTCTACCTGAGCTTGCTCTTCAGTGCTGCAACCTCACGGCCCAGGGCGTCGTTACTCTCAGTAGCCTCATCCAGCTCTCTCTGCAGCTTCCTGCGGTTTGCGTTGATACGCTGAGACTCTTCCTCAGCCTCCTCCAGCTGCCTTTTCAGTTGCTTGAGTCGTGTGTTGCCCTTCTCGGCCTAAAGGGAAATTTTAGAGTAACGCTTTAATTCAAAACAGACCTAATAGCTTTACATTCCTCATTTTAATTTCATACTTCTCTTGGGAGTTTTACTGAAACATGGCCTGAATCAAAGGCAGAAGCTTAAAATCCAAAAAATGTAAAAATAACTTGGCTTTGTGGGAGTTCATTTTGCTGGTAGGTATTGTATTCAGACACTACCTTGTTGTTTCTTTTGCTGCACAGTCCTACCTCTGCTTTTGTGGCTTGCAGGTTGGTGTGCATTAAGTAAAGCTAAAGTTTTCGGACAAAATGCGTTCATCATCTCCATATACCAGTGAGGATGTTGTGGATGGTCCTGTATATCACTGTGCAGACTGTTGCAGCTGGTGGATTGACAAGGAGTAGTGCTTTGGCACTTGACTCGGCATGGAAGAAGAATTATATTGTCCCATCTTTTAGCAAAGGGCTGTATAGCTCTCCCAGCAGAGAAACGAAGCAGACAGTCTGCTTTCTAGAGGCATGTTTCTTTGAGGCAGAACATGGAATCTTCCTTTCTTAGGGTAAAACCTGAAGATCCCTGTGCCCCAGACTAAGACCCTCATGACACAGTCTGATACCTGATCTTTGTACTGCTCCGCTTGCTTTCTCTCGTCCTCCACCTGCAGCAATGCATCCTTCAGCTTCTTGTCCTTCTGGCGCAACGTCTTGGCTGCAGCCTGCTTCTCTCTGCAGATGACAGTGCAACATTTGGTGATGTGGAAAGTCTGTAGCCTTCACCTGCCTCAGGCATGTTGCTCATGAAACTGGCACCGAGGACCCGTATGTTAAAGGCCTTACTGAATTTAACAGATGAATTCTAAACAAAGCTTAAAGGTCATGTTCCTCTGATCAAAACAAATATGTGTCTTTGCTGTATGCTAGAGGTGCTCCAGGAGATCTGTTCTAAAACACAGAGTGATTTCCTCAACAAATAATCCTACAAATGGCACAATGTGGCATTTGCCACAATATGGCAATTAACCTGGCAGGGTCATAGGGCAGTTGTTCCAAAATGCAGGGGAGCAGATCCTTGCCTTGGACACCAGTAGAACTTTTCAGCAATAAAATGATTCTTAATCAGAACCTGTAACAACTCCAGTTACTGGCCATATGTCTAATAAATGTTAAGTGAGGGAGAGACTTCACCAAGCCTTAATGGCACTGAGAGCCTGATGACACAAACCCTGTACGCCTTTGTTTACTTTCTATCTCATTAACTGGAATAATAAATGGACAGCTGTGCCCTCTGTGAGACCAGTACCTGGCTTCCTGTTCCAATTGCTCTTCCAGAGAAGCAATTTTGGCCTCCAGAGCAGCAATTGTAGTTTTGAATTTGGACTTCACAGCTCCCTCCATCTCCTGCAGCTTACTCTTCAGCTCTTTGTTCTGTCTCTCCAGTTGCTGCCGAGCATTTTCATTCTTCTGTGCAGTTGAGCGCTCTGTTGCCAGCTCATTGTTCAGCTGCTCTGCCTGCAAGGGTGAGAATGGATGCTGTCAAAAGTGTTGCATGCTTTCAGAGAAATGACAGGTGGTAATTTGGGGTGGCAACTCTCCAAATACTTATTCAGAACTACAAATAGCTTTTGCTGGCATACAAACAGAAAGTGACGTGCTGAAATGAGCTCTACCTGCTGTACCGCTTTCCTCATGCGATCACCCATTGCATCTATGTTGCTTTGCTCCTCTTCTAGCTCTTCCTCCAGTTGGGCAATTCTTGCCTCCAGGCGCCGTTTTTCATCCTGGAGGCTTGTCCTGTAAGTTTAAAGTTAGTAAGTGTGTAGTTATGGCTCTGACCAGTTGAATGTGTCTGAAACTATTATGAACTGCCAATAATTAGTAAAGAAAAGAGAACTAGGTATTTCAATGAAACTAGTCATATGTGTGCATGTTGTGTTGTCAAGACCAGACAGCTGTTGGGAGAGGAACATAACTTCTCTTAGCAGCCATGCAACATTCAGCAGCATGTTTACAGACTTACAGACTTGTGAGTAATCCAGTCTATTCCTACCTTCCAGAAGTAGCGCTTGCAAGTTCCTCTGCCATCTCTTCTTTCTCCAGATCTGCTTGTTTGCGAGCTCTCTCTGCAGCAGCCAGATCCTAGGAGGAAAGGAAAAGGCAGCATAGTAAAGAAATGAGCAAGTAAGTGTTCAGACAAACAGTTATAGCACGATACACAAGACTCTGAACTTCCTAAAACTGGTGTAAGATGGGTTGTCTTGTTAACAGAATAAATTCTTGTCATATCATGATTCCTAGGGAAGTACAATGAAATACATTATATTCAGCCTATCAGCTGGTTTCTATTTTACTGGTTTTGGTCACAAGATTGCCATTTAATACATGAAAGAATAATGGCACTGCCAAGACTTCAGGAATTTATAGCTCTTGAAAACAATTTGTGTTGGATCATACAGTTAATTTCCCTTTAAGACTGGTGAACTGTGCCTTCCTCCAAGGTGATTTTTTTCAGCTTAATCTGGCTATGCTCAGTTGTAGATCCAACAACTTGAGTAGAGTGCATGGAGCACATGGAACTTGTTACAAATTCTTCTTATAGCTTTCCATCCCCAATAGCTATTGCATTATTTCATTGCAGTTCTATTTTGCTACTGAAGGTCATGTGTAGTCTGTTTCATACTGCTCTAAGTTTCCCACATTTTACCTCTTGAAGCTGGATGAGTTCTGCTTCCAGGCCCTTTGCTTTCTTCTCATTTTCTCTGGCTGTAGCAAATATTTCTTCTCTGGCAGCCCGTGCATCATCCAGCTCCCGTTGGTAGTCCTTCATCTGAGCCTTGTTGAAAAGAATAACAGATTTATTTTTGTCTGTCTTTATTACAGTTTCAGTAGAAAGAAGTTTGAGCAGAATAGAACACATACATTTACATAGTCATAATGCCTGCTTAAATTATATTTTCTGGAGAGATCAGCTAGCATGTTGGAAAGGTCTGAAATGCTATTCCATGAGCAGCAATGCTTCCACTTGCACACTGCGGCTTTTGTAATGCCTATTGTTCTTATTTCCTCTGAATATTTGAGTTACATGTGCAGTCTTAATCTTTCTGATAAATCTCTTTTTGTTGTTTAGCTGTCAGCATGTGACAGAACAGTTGATACGGATACTTACAGTATAAATAGGAAAATGGTAATTCAGAGACAACGTGATTTCTGAACAGTCTTTTATGCTTTTGAGTCAAGTGTTAGAACCAGGATTGAAGCCCTGTAATAGATTTTGTCCTGTAGCCCTTTGTCTATGTGGCAATCTGTTTTCTTTCTTGTGGGTAAGTCAATAGCAGATGAGTGTCAGCCAGAGAATTTTGGAAGCTCTTTGCAATGATGAAATTTAAGATTTTCATGGTTTGCCATGTGCAGTTTTCCATTGTCATTCAAACCGAGCATTACAGTACAGATCCTTGAATCTGTGAGTCTAGTTAAAACTCCTCCTCTAACCAATCATGTGTAGCAGGCATCAAGTTGACAGGTGTCACCTAACTTTCATATTGTGGCTGTACAAAAGACAGCAGTGGGAAAAACTCTATTTGTGGGATTACATACCTGTAATTTGCGAAGTTGTTTGATGGCTTCTTCCCGAGCTTTATTAGCAGAATCAGCTTGGCTTTCTAGATCTTTAACATCAATCTCCAGCTTCTTTTTGGCTGCAGCTGCCAGGGCACGTTGCTTCCGCTCATCTTCCAGTTCTGTTTCATATTCATGGAGCTGATCGTTAAAGGAAACAACTTAAGTTTAGCAAAGTCCTTTAGCACTCTTAAACACTCTGTGAATGACTGAATAATGTATAGAGCCCCCTATCTCTCTATTGATTGTGATTTCCCCGGCAGTTAAAAATTAAAGACTCTTGGAAGGAGTCAGCAATTTGGGTTCTGTATTCATGGAAATAGGTATATTACAAGACAACAGTACTACAGTAGTTGTCCGTGCTGTCACAACACTGCTATACAAATAGGTTCTGTCCTGTCTGTTTTAACTTCCAATACTTTTGTATCCATTCAGTGTACCTTGGGAAGGCAGATATGTTAGAAGCTGTCTTTTTTCGCTTGCACTGAGAATACAGGGAAGGTTCTTCTGACTGTGTCAGAAATAATAATTCATATGTTTTGTACTATATTGGTTGTAGTGTTAAATTGCTACATCTGTTGGTAATTGTGCACCTGCTACTGAAACAGGAAAAAAACCTATTATGCAGTTTTGTGCCTTTTTTTAGTACAATAACCTACTTTTTTTTTTTTTTTTTTTTATTTGCCAGGCACAAGGCAGTGTAATGTTTTCTTCTCATTGTAGTAAGGTGCTTTTAATAATGGCATGAGACTGGGGACTTTCAGCTGGCTTGGTTAGATATTTACAAAGGCAATAATAGGCAATAGTACCTGTTTAAGGAGTTGTCTTCTCTTCTCCTCATTCTGTTCATCTCTGGCTTGTAAATCTCTTTCAAACTGGCCCTTCAGAGCCTGCATATTAACCTCCAGCCTGAGTTTGGCATCTTCAGCAGCCTGTAGCTCATCCTCTAGCTCTTCTAATTGTGTCTTCATCTCTTCTACTTGTTGTTCAAGGGTCCGTTTAGATTTCTCCAATTCGTGGACCTTTCAAGCAATTAGAATTTAATAGACTTCTTATAAGAAATAAAAATAATTCTAGTTAAACACAGTCTACCTGCAGTATAGGCCACATTTGAAAATATCAGCTGTGGAAAAGGAATGAACTAATTTGCACTGAAAAAGGTAAATTAGCATTTTTTGTACACTTGCAAATCTGTCTTAAAATAACCTGAGATTCTCTTTATCCCAAACTTTTATTTTTAATCTAGTCAAGTATCATAATTTATTTAGTATTAGAAATAGTATTATCATATCACTGTAATAAAAGTAGTGATTCGCAATGCATCAGTGGAAATTTGCAGCTATACAAGTAAATGTTAGGCCGGTGGCAAAGTCAAATGTAACTAATAATCAGATTTGCGGAGTTTACAACTTCAAAGCTACTTAATAAACTAGTAAATTATTTAGAATCTCTTTAATGTTTTTTCAGTCTTAGAAATCAGTAAGAATCTTCTTCATGCTTGAAGTCATGTTAAAAATAAAGATGGTTTACAGTTACTTCGCTAAGTCTCTTGAAAGTTTGGGCACAAATGGAATAACCTTTGAATTTTGTATGAAATATCTAATCTTGCTGAATGGATTTGTGTGCTACAGAGAATTTCCCACACTGAAAACAATGATCTGTTTGTTAGCTGCTATTTTAAGTTATTGTTGTGGAAATTGTTCTAAGCCCAAAACTTACATTCTTGCCAACATCATCTTTGGAGCTAACAAGATCTTCCATTTCAGCTTTCAACATTTTGTTCATTCTCTCCAGTTCTTCTTTGGCTTCCAAAGCCTCTTCAAGTGCTCGGGCCAATGACAAAGCCTTTGTTTCTTTTTCTCTAGCTTCAGCTTCTGCTCTGTCC
This sequence comes from Pelecanus crispus, assembly GCF_030463565.1. Taxonomy (NCBI): domain Eukaryota; kingdom Metazoa; phylum Chordata; class Aves; order Pelecaniformes; family Pelecanidae; genus Pelecanus; species Pelecanus crispus. The sequence continues at coordinate 11,228,386 of NC_134653.1, read as the reverse complement.
CTTTCATCTGCATATTTTGAAGAGATGTTCTTCTCTTCAGCTAGCATCTGTAAAAAGGTAGTGTTAATACAGGAAGTCATTAGTAATAGGGTTTTTCTATTCAAACTGCCATGTCAGTTGTTAATGACAGAAAAATCTCTGCTTTTTGATAAATGTATGTAAATACAAAATTAACCAGTGTATGCATAATTAAATTTTAGGGTGGTTTTTTTTGTCCCTGCTTTATCTTTCAGTAAACTAGTGGAGTGTCTGACTTCCAGAGAAGTGATAACGCAGCAAGGGAGAATCTTAAATCCATACCTGATCAAACTTCTTCTGTTTCTTCTCCAGGTTGGAGACCAGCTGACGCTGGTTGTCTAAGTCCACTACCAGGTCATCCAGCTCCTGCTGGAGTCTGGTCTTGGTTTTTTCCAGTTTGTCGTAAGAAGCAGCCTTTTCCTCAAACTGTTGTGTGAGACTTTCAATTTCCTTCTGAAGTTTCTTTTTGCCTTCTTCCATGGCTTCTACTGTGCTGGAATATTCCTGTAGCTTCTTCTTAGAGTCAGAGAGCTGAAATTTGAATTCAGAGGACAAATCTTTACAGCAGTGAAAACAAAGCTTGGCAGAGAAGATGGCCAGGAGACAACCAAGACCCAGAAATCTTAGCTAATTTGACCCATGCGAAGCTAGTGACCAGTTACTCATCACCCAGCCTTCATAAAATGAGGCAGACCACAGACCTAGTATGCACGTGCAGGCCTAGTGTGCAAGACTGTCTTGGGAGCTACCTTGCTTTTGTACCTGTCCTAGAGATCACGCTTTAAAGAGGGAGACTGCTGGCTCCATTGTGGAGCTTCACTTATGCTCTTTGGGCTAACAGCACTACTCCCCTGAAGGTCCATGTGCTGTGCCAGGATAGTTCTACAGATCTGAAACCTCTGGAATTACTGACAAAGCTCTCAGTGATGGAGCCTAATGATGTAGCTATGGCACTGATACCTGTACTGTCAGTGTTGAAATATGTCTCTCCAGATTTTGTTTTGCTTCTATTTCTTCATCCAACTGCTCTTGCAAGCTGTTCTTCTCATCCTCCAACTGACGAAGCTTGGTAGACACGTTTAGCTTCTGCCGTGTTTCTTCCTGAAGCAGCTCCTGCAGTCACCACATCAATCAGCAATACAGTCATTGGTTTAGGTCTTTTTATAGTGCATTTTATAAATATTGTAGGTGAGCTGTTACTGGATGCAAGTTTACCTGTGTATCTTGTAGCTGAGATCCTAAGGTTGCAACATCTTTGGTCAGTTTGATTGTCTTGCTTTCTGCTTCATTGAGCAAACCGGTAACATTTTCAATCTCAACCTATGAGACACCACAGTGAATAAACTCAGTTATTTTGCACAACTTCAAAATCTTCCTCCAAACTTTAGTTTGCTCAAGATTGAAATCTTAACTTTGAACAGGATCTGAATCTGCTCCTATGCTTCCGGGTTACCTCAAGCACCAACAGTGTTTCTAGCTTAACTGGAATTCACAATTTTGCTGTAAGTTTTCTGGACAATATGTGAGATTTAAGTCCTGTGGAACTAAATCCTACACACAAACTCTGCAGTGTCTGCACGTGTCATCTTTGTGACCTGTATATTAAGACCCCCAAGGTCTAATGCCATTTTTGTCTAGTTTACCTTTTTTTTTTTTACTTTTTATTTACTTTTACTTTTTTTTATTTTACTACTACATATCAAAACCTAGTCGTAATCATAAGGTAATACCAGTATACTCCTTTCAATGAATTGCAAAGGAGAATGGGGATTTTTGTGGGTTTTCCTTCCTCTTCCCAAGTTTGACAGAAGTTGATGCATTTTGATTATGTTTTCTTATTTATCCACTAATTTAATAAAGAAAAGCTTACTGCTGCTATGAACAAAGTTGTAACAATAAGCTTGATTAGTATTGCTGGACATCGAACATCTACTGAAGAACCATTTTAAATTATCTTTAATTATTTCTAAATCATAGATAAGTGAGCTTTCTCCTTTCATTGTCATTTTTTCTGAGCACATCTTATGTGTTTAATAGCTGTTTGATAGGAATGTGGCTTCTGGAAATAGATTAATGTTCACCACCACCCAAAAATGAATGAACAGAAAGAAACTCTGTAAAACAGCAGCGCAGTCACTGAACCAGTGGTGGCATTACAGGCTGCAACAACTGAGATCTCTCACTGCCATGAGACAGAGTGGTTATAATTGTTTGTGTGATAATTGAGGTAGGCGTTCAACGTAGGAACCCTACAAATGACAAAAAAAATGAACATTTCAGCTGAAGTTGACAGGGCCAGGATTCCTCCAGATATACCCTCACAGAACTGTATAAACCGGTTTTCTCAAGCCCAAGATATCACAGCAAAAGATCAAACTCCTTCCTACCTGTAACTTATGAACTTTTTCATTGAGTTCTGTCCGAACACGCTCTCCGTCAGCATATTTGGACTGTAACTCTTGCAGCTGTACTTCCAGCTTCTTCTTTTTGTGCTCCACATCTTGTTTGGCCTGATTCAGGCTCCTGACTTCATTAGCCAGATCAGCATTGTCTTTCTCCAGTGTCTGTTTGGTCTTATCCAAGTTTGCTTTAGCCTACAAGTATGAAGTGAAGAAAGATGTTCTATAAAAGGAAGCCATGTTATCTAGTGGATAGTTTTCAATAAGATGCATTTCTGTTTACCCGTTTAAATTGTTCCAGCTGTTCTGTTAGTTCTTCCACAGCTTGGGTGTGCTTTTGCCTCATCTCCTGGACCTGGGCTTCATGAGTTCGAGTCTCCTCCTCCAGAGCTCTCTTCAGCACTGTGACCTCCTGTTCACGCTTTGCTCTGGAAGGTAACACACATAAATGGAGCAGCAGCAGATAAGAGTGTTCTAGTCACTGGGAAAATAGCACTACTGCACAGTTACTAGACAGTATTATACTGAGCTTGGTGACATTTATTTTTGACCTGTGTGCTACGTGTCTATACCTGAGCTCTTGCTGGGTGGCTGTGGTATCCAAAGTATCCTCAAGCTCTGTCTTAAGAGCCTCCAGCTCTTCACCTAGGTCTCTCTTCTGTTTTTCTGCTTTGTTTCTTGCAGCTCTCTCAGACTCCAAGTCTTCCTGGAGATCAGAGATGTGAGATTCCAATTCACGGATCTTCTTGAGGGCATTGTTCTTCTGACTAGTCTCATCTTCAAGCCTGAAAAGAGAGTATTTAATTTTATATATATTTTTGAAAAAATCATTTCACTTTGAGGAAATCAGTATGTAGAGATTAAAGGTTTATAGGTTCTGTGTAAGAAAGTACCAAAGAAAGTGGCGGGGCAGGAGGGGGAGGGACTGACACAAAAAGGATCTGGCGGCTGTACTTTATCAGGACACAATGCCTGGAGATGCTGATCAGCCGATTCAGCAAAAGTTTTGGTTGAGTGTTGTCCCTCTTAAATTTATACAGAAAATCCACTGAGACTCTGGAATGGATCAAGGTCAGACTCTAAAATAATTTCTACCTTTTGCCTATGAAGTATGTTGTTGCATTTCATTCTTTACCTGACAGCACTGCCAGTGCCATTGGAAAGAGGAGTTTTCACTGATATCTGGAGGTAAGATTATGTGTCTATGAGCAAACAATTGTATAATTATTTTTCGCAAAAGGAAATTTGGAAAATGGGGAAAGCATGCAGGGAGGATGTAACTGAGAGATGAGATTCATGGCTGCAGCATCTCAGTGTCTGGGAAGGGGAGGGACGTATGTTCCAGCCTGGGTTTTCAACCTGTGTGGAGATTCAGGAGTGAATACCTGGCTAGAGCAGCCTGCAGCTCTTCCTCCTTCTTGGCTAGTTGTGCCTTCAGCTCAGCAATTTGTGCCTGGAGCTCTGCGATTTGCTCATGTAGGTCACTTGACTCCCCTTCCAACTTCCTCTTAATTTTCTCCAGTTCTTGTCTGCTCTTCTCTTCTTTCTTCAGTCGCACTGAAAAAGTAAGGATTTTGGACATGAGAGTGTGCTAGTGCAAGGAGTCCTTAATCCAGTCTTGAACTTAGGCAAAAAATGTTCTGTCCTCCAGTGAAGCCATACATTTAACTACAAGTCACTGCATTTCTGAAGCAACGTGCAATACCTCACTGTCATCACTTATTTCTAGCCACCCCAAAGAATCATTTATTTAATCTTTCTCTAGAAGAAGCATTAATTTTTTCCCAAATTTCTCTCCTCTACTCTTTTGTACGTAAAAAAACCCCAGGTACCTATGGATTATGCACCCTGGGGTTTTGGTGATTCTCATGCAGAAATTGGCTTTAGCATAAGAAATTTGGAAAACACCCCAAAAATTTTTCAGAAGTTCTCTCCAGATTCTGTTTATTGGGTTTTTTGTTGTGTGTCAAGGTAAAAAAAACTGATATAAACCACTTTTGTTCATGTTACCTTCAAGTTCTGAAATCATAGATTCATGTTTGTTTTTCAGCTTTGTAAGATTTTTGGCTTTTTCTTCTTCTTCTGCAAGATTTGTTGTTAGATCACTTATTCTTTCCTCAAGGAGTTTTCTTTCCTTAAGAAAAATAAAATATTTCTGTCAACAAAAGTGTCTGTCATTGGTGATCATGAATCAACTCTTTGCCAACTAAAAATGTCCAGGATACTGTCTTTTTTATGCTGTATTTCTTGAGATTGTAGTGATGCATTTCAGTTTGTCAATTACAGGGGAGCTGAGGAGCGGTGTCTACAACTTCCATATTCTCTAATCTGCTGCTGTTAGAATCTTGTACTCACTCTAATGGCTGGTAAGTACAGGGCCCAGTTCAAAGGAGCATCCCCTTTCTAAAAAGTACTGAAATACATGCTTACTTCCAATTTTAATCATGAAGTTGGGTTGAGATTAGTTGAAAACAAAGAGCATTATTTATTCTGCTTGGGACCAAGAAGACATGTCTTCCACTGATTTTGCTTGAAGATATTGTCACCACAACAGACCTCAAAAACAGTAGTTTTACACAATTTTGAATTGTTTAAATGAGTGTGGAAAAATTATCAGGAATTTGTTCAATAGAGGCTGGACTGATGGTCTGGTGAATCTGTACACCCATGAGACTATGTAGTCAAGAATATTCTTGTTGTTCTAGCAGAGAGAAGGTTTTCTCGCATCTTGCGCTATTTTCACAAAGTAAGAAAATGGACCCACAATGCTTACCTTGGTTAGCTTGTTATTCTGATCTTCCATTATGAGAATATCATCTTCCATTTTCTTTATCTTGCCATCTGCTGTTACTTTTTCAAGTTGCAATTTCTGCCTTGCAGCTTCTTCTTCTTCCAGCTGTTCCTCAAGGTCCTTTGAAGGGAAAAAGAAACCCACAAAACATGAATTCTGGAAATAAAATACTGCTTAGATTATAGGAAATGCTTCATGTTTGTCAATCAATTGATCTTACTTCAGTGGCACAGACACGTATTCTACAGAGGGCTGCGTAGCAAGCACTTTCATAGGATCTGAGGTTTGCCAGTGTCCATTTTTTTCCTCTGTGAGATACAAGTTATTGCCTGTATTTGTCACTTATGCCTCCTTACCAGCATTTGTTGTTGCATCTTTTTCTTTTCTGCTTGCAGCTGCTGGCTGCGCTCCTCCTCTTCCTCAATTCTGGCTTCCATCTCGTGCAGAATCTCTTCCAGCTCTTGTTTCTTAGCAGCTAAACGGACTCTCATCTCTTCAGCTTCAGCATACAGTTCAGTTTCTGCCTGAAGCTGTTCCTGAAGGAGGTTCTTCTCTTCACAAAGCTATGCAAATAAAATGGATAGGAAGTTGACTTGGATTGCAAAGTGCCCTACAGTGTCTTTTACTAGATAGCCCTAGAGTACCGGGAGGCAGCTCTAACACAGGTTCTACTGAAGTAACTGGGAGTTGGTCTGCACTGAACTTTTGTGCTGGACCATCGCTGTGAATACGATCATGAGTACAAAGAAAAAAAGACACCTTTATTGTAATGGCTTCTAGAAATGGTGAAAGAACAGCTAGTGTTTCCCAGAGGCTCAGAGCTGTAAATCACCTGTGTGTGTTTCAGTTCCAGCTCCTTCAATTCACTCTCTGCTTTTTGTTGTCTTTCCTTAGTTTTTTGTAGTTCTTCATCCTTGGCCTGCATTTCTTCCTCTTGGCGGGTGACTTGCAGCAGTGGTTTCACCTGAAAATAAAGATTTTTTTAAGAATGTTTCCTGTCAGTATTTATGTTACTGAGCATAGTACTTAAAGGTGGCAGGCTGACTGGCACTAATGGTAGCTCTTGCTCAGGTAGTGGACAAATACTGTCCAGCCAAGCTCGATGTAAGCATCTTTAAACCAGCAAGCCTCAGCAGTGTTGCTCTTGGTCATCTCTGTGTTAATTCTTGGAGCCTTGTGAGCACCTCTACCTCCAGTAGTGTCACTTTTTGAATGGCTTCAAGCCTATTTTCGTCCATTGATAATGTGCAAAAGCTACATCTTCTGCACAGAAAGGCAATTTGCACACGCGGGTGTGTGTTACTGCTCATTTCTGGTTGCAGAGGAGGTTCCTATCAATGCAAGTAGGAACAGTTTTCTGAATCCAAACTGAAGGCCATTCTTGAAAAAACCCACATTCATTAGGCAAATAGACTTAATTTGCTTGAATGCCTAGCAGGAAGATGTTTAGAGTCCCAGTTAAGGAAGTCCTGAGCTACCAAGTCCCCCATAAATACATAACTGCATGTTCACAAAATTCAGTTTTACTCTGTCTTCTCATTATCCACCCCTGTGAAATTATTTCATTTTTGGCAATTAAAAATCCCCAAACATGCAAAATCTTTTATGAATCTCTGCTTAACTAGTTTGGTTTCTTCTCAAGCTAGAACTAACTTCAATGCTAATGGCACTAAATAACTATCCAGAGTATCTCTAACCCAAAATTTTGTGAAGCTAATGAGGTTCTTGCAACGGACTTTGGAACAAGGAGTGTGCCTGATGTGATGTGCCTTGGTATCTTGTGCTTTTCATTTCTTTTGGAAAGCTGAGGAGATTCACTGATAGCAGTCACTCACTTTAGTGAACAGTCTCCACCATTGCCAGTTTCTCAGCTTCAGGTAAGCAGCACAATTTCTTTGGATAACCTTCATTGCAGTCAGCTGTTGCTGTCTCTTGGCAAAGGCTCTGTGATTAAAAACATAAAGCAAATTGGTTCAGTCTGAGAATACAAGGTGTCTGCAAGATAGACACATTAAGCAAAGAAACTCTGGTATGAGAGTCTGCGGATTAGCCACATGTTTTGGGAAGTCTGGCACAAATTCTTTCATCACTTAAACAGTGCCTATGCTTTCTTGAGGAAAGGTGATAACGCTGTTTAGCTTTCTGGTATTTTATTTAGTCTTCTGTTTTTTAACTGTTTGCACTCCACAGGCAGGTGCAAACCACAAAGTATAGATCTAGTTCTGGATGTGAACATCTTACCAGAGTACATGGGCACTTAGAACTTGCATTGATCATCATTCCTGAAACCTAGTATATTTAAATTTCTTTGCTTAGCAATTTGAAAGCCTTGGTAGTATGCAGAAAAAGGACATTATTGTTAATAGTTTTGTGATGTACATAAACTGAGATCATGCTAGATGATCACTGCTTCCTGACCAAGCAGTGTAAGAAATTATTTTATGTTTTACAAATGCCAGTGGTGCTGTTACTTGTACTAGTGCATAAGACTCCAGTCATAGGCTAGGATGCTCCTTCTCCTGCTTGTACAAACACATGTTTAAATGATCAGTCATTGCCTCAGAGCTTACTGTACAGAGGGTGTAAGTAGCCTCGCAATGTAATTACTTCCCTGTAATTATACTAATAAGCCTCTTCTGGGCAGGAAGCAAATCTTTCATTGGACACAAGTTGAGTTCCAATGCAATACAAATAAGAGATAATAATAAAATGTCTTAATATCTTCAGTTATACAGAGAACTAAAGGCTACTGTAGATACTCTGCTGCAGAAGACATTCTTTTTGTTAGTACATATTCTTACTTTCTTGCTAGGTAGCCTCGGCACTGAGCCTGGAAGGCGATAATAACGTCTGTGATCTTCAGGTCTCTCTCTTCTTCCAGGTGAGCCAGAACGCCGGTTCTGAAGAAGATTTTACTCTGTCCAATTCTGTACAAGTTGGGATCAAGTTCTAATGCTTTGATCTGGAGGAAAACAGGGATATTTAACTCCAGTGCTGAGGTTTAGGGTATTAAAAATTACTTCTTGTTTCTGTTCGCTCTCAATAGCTTTTATATAATTATAGACCTGATTATCAGTAGGATCAAAAATGCTTTCCTCACCATCAGTATGCAAGCCTGCTTCCCATCCATGAATCCTTTAGGAATAGCATTTGCAGCAAGAATTTCGTATCTGCCAAAAGATGTTGATGTTAGGGAGGTTGAAACACATCAGATTATTTTGTACAGACAAACATGTATTGCACCACTACTAAACCCAGAGTTAGGACTGAGTGAGGGATTCCTACCGCTGACGGAACTCCTGGAAGACAATCCTGTTGGGGAATCCCTGCCGGCAGATACGAATACCTTCCAAGACACCATTGCAGCGCAACTGCTCCAGCACTAAATGGGCATCAAGTTTGCCAGCCTGAAAAGGGAACAGAAAGTATTTTTAGTAGAGTAGAAATTTACAAAAATGTTACTGGCTGCATATCTATGTGTCAAGATATTATGCAGCTCTGTGATGTGCTGGTACAGTGAGCAGCTCTACATGAATAATGTGCCAGGATTCTGAAAACTGAGCATTTGAAACTTACCCTTTTTTCATGATTTGGAATGATACAGCGGACAAAGTTGGGATTGGTATTCCTTAAGGTGGTCATCAGTTTGGTCAGCTGCTCCTTATAGAGTTGTCCAACAGTACGGAACATGCCTTTCTTGGTTTTTGAAGCACTAGGGAGTGAGCTTTCAGTCATCTTGGCCATCTGGTCCAGCCCAACTATACGGTCCACTGAAATATAAAAGAAGGTATGAATGGAACTGCTTATATAAACTGTCCTCACCTCACGTTACACCTATCACTGGCATTGTTAAACTGCAACTTCCCAAAGAGGACCAATATATATCTGATGCAGTAGAAGCGTACTAACAAAAGTACTAGAAGAGCCTTCTGGGTAAATAGTCTACTTCTGTCAAACATGAAAGTGAGGATCTTTGTTAACTAGTGACAGAATGGAGCAACTGAATACACAGAATGTATTTTATTTTATGTTTGCTGTAAAAAGGACAGTCCTTCTGCAAAATATCCAATTGGTAGATTGGTGTCAGAACCAGGAACAACAACATGTCTTGACTCCATCTGTTACCCAGTGGTTCTCAAAGTCTAGCTAATAATTCCCCTCAGTTATTTGATAATTGAGAGACACCTTGCTGGTGTTTGCATGCACATTTATGTCCATGTATTAAATATTTATACTGTAGTATAAGTGTTACAGATCCATATAAACTTTTTAAAATCAAAGTGTTTTATATGCATACAGATATTCTTCTGGTGGAGTTTAGCTGAGATTATACATCTTTGGAGAGAACTGTGCAGGATGTCTGGGAGAGGAGTGTGTAAGGTAAGTCATTCATAAAACCCAGCAATAACCTGTATTAAATGAGGTCTGCAATATCACATATTCAGCAATGTTCTAACAGTGTAATGAATAATATTATTCAGCAACAGAATAAAAATTAAGGAATTTTTTTGATAGAGCTTAAAACTATCTAATGATGTTTTCCATAAGTATGTCTTTAGAACACATTATTCTTGTTTCTTAGTTCAGTCTCTTCTATGCTTATCATTTTCACACTTGTGTCCTGCCAGCAAGGGATGGCTGTCAAAAAGTTCTAGCAGAAATTTCTCCCTTTAAACAACGTTACTGATTTAGAGTTGTGATTCATACCGTCTTTCCAAAGGTCTGCTACAAATTTGTCTGAAGACTGGTTCAGCAGAGAAGTCACATTGTCATTTAGTGGATCCATGTTCTTTGTTAGCCAGGCAGTTGCATTGTAGGTAACCTGCAGGAAACAGTGCTACATCAAAAATCTGTTCTTGATAAAGATATCTGGTGTGTCCAAGAAGACAGGGCACTGTATTAACACAAAATCACACAAATAATAATAATGTGAAAAGCTTTCTATGGTTGAGAGCTGAGTTGAGTATTTATTCTTACATGTACTAGCATCTTAAAAGCTTTTTGCAGACATATCCATGGCAGGGCATCTGCCCTGCTTTTAAAAAAATCTGCTTGCTAGAAAAGAATCTGAATTACTTGGATTTTCAATAAGCCCAGTGCTGGTTATTTTTGTTTTCATGTGAGCTTAGCACAACCATGAACATTTTGTAAATCTTATTTCATATATTATGTAATTAAAGCACTTAGTATATATATTATACAATGAAAGCCATCCCTTACCAATGTAGGTACTGGAGTGTTTCTTTTTTGCCATCTGGGCAACAAAGAATCAGAAAGTTCTCTAAGTCAAAATAGCTCAACCTGTCCAGTACCTTTCCTGCGTAATGCATTATACAGAACTCAGTTTTATCCTTGAGTTGCTTGGGCTTCTGGAATTTAGGATGGTTGCCTTGTTCTTGACATAGTTTCTCCACAAAGGATGTGTCAGTAGCTTTGGGGAACCAGCACTCTTCATCCAGCAGAGCCAGGACACCTGGAGGGTTGGTCTGCAATGTGAGCAATATCAGATCAGTATCATCACAGGCAGAGACAAAGAAAGAGCACCAACTTCTTTATCCCTTATGTTACAAATCCTCCCAGATAACAAAGGATCTGAAATTCCTTAAATGGCTCTCTTACTGTACTGATACATAACTGACCCTGATGCAACCTATGTAGTGTTCCACCTATAGAGATATAATCTTACTGGTCTTTCAATCAGCTCAATGCAAGGTTGCAGGTCAAGGCCAAAGTCAATGAAATTCCATTCAATGCCCTCTCGCTGGTATTCCTCTTGCTCCAATATAAACATTGTGTGGTTGAAAAGCTGCTGAAGTTTCTCATTAGTGTAATTGATGCACAGCTGCTCAAAGGAATTGATCTGTGAAGAGGAAAAAAGTGAATTCATAATGTTAGAGAGACCTTCAAGAGGGAACTTAAATGACAAGATGAAATTTGCTATCTTCTATTTCTTTTTACATATTACAATAATTCAAATATAAGGATCCATATTTTTCTAACATAAGGTCTTGAAAATTTAAAGTAACTTCTCAAGTGGTAAATCTTTGTACTGGGACCTGTTTGATAAACCATAAAAAGCAGACTTTGGCTCTAAACACTGAACCCCACAGAAGGCCAGCAGGAGCATGCTGCCAGCCCCCAGCCCTTCCTGCCCAAGGGAAAGGCAAGTGGCCAGGTGTAGTAGGCCTGTGGATTGTGTTGGCCACGGGCTGCTAGCCACCTTGAAAGAACCAGATTGTTTTTGTGGCTCTGAACTTAGATTTTTGTCATCTTATATCCAAACCACTGCATGATAATAAGGAGTTTAGCCAGCTTGTGTCCTACAGTACATACCTCAAAGATCTCAAACCCAGCAATATCAAGGATCCCCAAGAAGGAAGCACCTTGTCGTTTGGTTTTATCTAGAGCTTTGTTTACGCGAGCTAGAATCCAACGGAAAAGACGTTCAAACTGTGCCTTGGCCAAAGCCTCTATGGCAAAGTCCGCCTGGAAAAAAAAAAGAAAGACAAAATTGTTAGTGAAAGAAGAAATCCAATTAGCTGCTAATTTCTGTAGAGATAACAGACAGAAAACTGGCATTTCCCTTTAGACAAGAGGTAAGAAAAAAAGAAGAAAGGAGAATAGTTTCAGGAGAGCTGAGCAGACTGCAAGTACATACCTGCTCTTTGGTCTGAGCTTTCTGAACAACATCTCGTCCTACTTTGATCCTCGGGGTTAGAATAGATCTTGTGAAATCTGTTACATTAATCCCCATCAGGTGACACACTTTTTGTGCAGCTAGAATAAGAGAGTGAGATTTTATTTCAGATTGAATTTTCTCTTAGCAGGTCAGTAAATGAATACGAGCAGCTTAGAAAGTATGCAAAGTTATTTATCTTCCTTAAAAGCTCCTCTATTGTACATACAAGAGATACTACTTGCCATGAAAGTATTATTCATGATCCAAGCAACAAATTCACTGTTCATCAATTTATGGATTCAAGATCACTAGAAAAGGTAATGATAATTGAGCTGATTTTAAGTATGGTATATCTTTTAAAGCCTGTGAAGTATATATGTAATAACAATTAAATAAAAAAATACTGATAAAGAGTCCTTACTCAGCTGCTATTTTATTAATTTCTTAATGTTAACTAGATTTTTTAAGTGGCAAATCATACCAGTATTGTCTGGCATAGAAGCTTGATCAGTGTTTCTCTCCTTCTTGAAGACAATATTACCCAGTTGTAGGACAGATGAAACAACCCTCAGTATAGCTGTAAGAGAAGCAGATAATATAAATGAGGAACAGAATGGACACATTTTGAAAGCTCTATTCTCTGCAATAACGAAGATTCATTCTATTGCCTGTAGTAGTCTGTACCTCTATGGAAAGAGCTAGGTTTGCTTTAAAAGACTGTGCCATAAACTGCAGGAGTTTGAGAGCTGATTGAGCATCATCTCAACAATCTGTGCAGTGGAGTAAACAGGCCAGTCTGGGAACACCAGCATGTCCAAGCTAAGTTGTGCTGGTTCCCCAGGCAGACCCCCGCATCTCAGGAATTCATTTCCCACTCACAGTGGCCTGTAGCATCTTCCCTGCTCAGTCACCTGACAATCTGTATCTTTGCCTCTAAAATTAAAAAAAAAAATCTATTAATTACTAGCAGCTTCAAAAATGTGTGGCATTTCTGAAGCTCCAGTTATGCAGGAACATGTGGATATTTAGTTGTGCAACTAAAATCAAATGTATACAAATCTTTGAAGGATTAGTGTTGAAGTACTGAAAAGTAATTGATTAATGTTTGATTACTAAAATATATATAAATGTGATGTCGCCTAACTTCAGGTAGTAATATCTACTGATACGTTACAGATGAGATTGTATGAATCTAGCGAGTTTCATTTGTTTATTTGGTAAACTTACACAGGAGACTAATACTGTCCTAATGGGCTTATATTTTAGAGCATGAAATCAAAGGGGTTCAGACAGTAATATAACGACTCCTATTGTTGTAATGGAGAATGCTGCTGGCAGCACCAATACACGTGCCCTGGCAGGAGAACAAACCAGCCTTCATCAGTAACGTCATCTGAATTTACCAAGGCTGGGATTTGCACTGCTGTCCTGCAAGGCAAGGCATGTTTTTTTCTCCACATCCCTCAGTCACTGACGCAGGGGTGGGATGTGATGGAGCTCTGCTCCCGGCTGCTACAGCTGGTCCAAGGCTCCAGTGGTGGGGTGACGCTGTTCCTGCCACCAGGTGTCACTTGGGGCATGGCATTTTGTATCCATGGGTAATGCACACCGGCATGCACCAGCTGAAGCCCTGCACGCTCCCAGGAGCAGTAAGAGGTAAAAAGCTACGCAGATAGATGTCTCTGGCAGGCCCATATTTTCAAGATAGTTTAGTTGTTCGTTCATGCTCTTTGTTTTTATTTGTCTTTTCTCAGTGAATACAAATCAGTGAATAGAAATATGAGCTATTTGAGCCTGTTCCATTTCTTTCAAAATTAAATCAGAATATTTTGCAACTTCTTCATGTTAGTTGTTGGAAAATTCTGAAAAAAATGGCTTTAAATGGTCATTACTGCTGTTAGAGCTGGCTTGAATTCAGTAGTCTGTTCTGGGTGTGTATGGAGTTCTTCTAGTGAGATATCGTCCCTTTTATAAACACAAATTACCTTTCAAAACACCATGTGTTACAGTACTTTTGCGTGCTGACAACTGCACTGATGCTGTGGAATTCAAATGGGTCAGAAGTGCATGTCATGTTCCTTCTACAAACAGGACTCTGAAATTTATAAGACTTATAAGAAAAAGCCTTGCAATTCTGCATTCAGATGGACAGCAAAATATTGTGACAACTATTTTATTTGATCCACATTTAAGTTATGGTATAGAGCTGCCCTGGGCATCGCCACTTCTGTGCATCACAGAGATAATTTCTCTTTGATATATACTCTGTTTTCCAATATAGGTGGTCATCCTTCAATATTTCTTTCACTGTGTTTCCAGGAAGTGCTGCCAGTTTAAATCTTTGAAGGAGGTGGTTTGCAAAGAGTTTTTGTTATTGGCTTCAGTTGCTCCCACTGGTACCCACTGCAGCAATGGGAAAAGGTAGGCCACTGTAGTAATTTTTTAAGTAGAACTTTTCTAACAACCTAAAAGCAGTAGACCATAATTAGCTCTCCTTGCAAGGCACCCTACTACTCACAAGACTTCCTGAAGCGTCACCCTGTTTAATACAAAGGTGGCAATGATTCCAAGGAGGCTGTAGGGTTTTGTGTCATGGATCTATGATGGCAGTTTCAGTGTCTTCGCTGCCAGTCTATTCTCAGCCCCTGCTATCCTCCCCGCCCCCCCCCAATTCCCACTGCTGGTTTATGTTGTCTTCAGGCACTGTACTGCCACTGGTTTGGTTGCTTGCTGTTACTGGCTGAGCCCATGCTGCTTGTGTTATGTGATTTTGATCCTGTGTTTAGATCCTGCCTTGACCTTGTGTCTCTCCTGATCACGCAGAACTGAGTTCCCATATTATTCTTAAGGTAAAGTAAAAATAAATCTGTGCTTGAGAAGTTTTGCCTTATGAGAGAACCTTCATTCTCTTTCCAGGAGATACCTATGGTTTAATTCATGTAATACCTCCTGAGAAGGAGGGAAATCTATGGGCACTTAATTCCCAGTGCACTTCTTAGAAACAATAGCTACATAATGGTTGGTAATAGTTTCACACAGAGGAAATAAGAGGCGAAGAGGTTAAACAACAGGGGTACATTTAGAATCCTCCACTTGGTGGTTCATGCAAGATGACACCTCCAGAGAAATGCGGACATACAATCTAAATAATCTTAATTTTCTTATATGACTGTAGAATCTTACTTCATATACATATTTTGCAAAGTGATTATTCTGGACAGAATTAAACTCTATGCATTTGCATCTTTATGTAGTGTCACTTGCAGATGTATACCTTGAATACAATCTTGCTAACAATTCTCACCTATCTGTTCCTCCTCAGTAAAGCCCATAATTGTCATGGCTTCCAAGGTCTCCTGGAACATCTCATCATCTTGTTGAGCAGGAATAGGCACGTGGCCATTAGATAGAAAGGTATAATTGTTGAAGCCTTCCAGCAACAGATCATCTAAAAAGCAAAGAAGAAAAGCCTTAGTTAAGTACATCAGCTTAATTTTTTTGGTTCATGACTTCTCCCAATGAACAACAGGAAAAAACCCAGTGTTTTCACCAAAGGAAGACTCTGCTTGTATGAGGAGTTTAGGGTTTTGTGGTACACAAATATTTTCAAAATAACTTTTCATTTAGCCAGCTTGATTTTGTTAAGTTTCCAGTTTTCATTAGTAACTGGGGAATGTCTCTGCCCCTCAGTGAAATTTTTCACCCTATGGACTCAAACCTGAGCCATTCATCCCAAAAGTCTTTCATTTAATGCCATGTGTAATCTACTCAGAATTACACCTCTCCCTAAGGGGATTCATGTCAGGTAATAATAAGAATGGAACCAGGTAACAACCATAATGGGCCAGACCAAAAGACTCTTCAGCCATATACTGTGGCCAACAACAGATTCTTAGGTAAGGAGCACAAAAACCAGGGAAAATACAGAGTTATCCATTGCTTTATACATTCTTTGGCAACCAGTCATTTAGGGACAGATGTCATATTTGAACCATGATGTTCCAATCCATATTACATCTAATCCTTTTTTTGGATCCACTTACACTTTTCACCTTCTCAACATTCTGAATCTACAGGTTTCACAGTGTAATAATGTGCTGTGTGAAGGACATTCTTTTAATTTATTTTAAAACCACAAGCCAGTATTTTTATTGGGAACCCCAATTTCTTTTGTATTAAAAAAACCCCCAAAATACAAAAAACCTCTTCCCTATTCATCTTCTTGGTATCATTCAGGATGGAATCTGAATGGGTTTGCATCTCCTGTAAATTGAAACATCCTGTAAACTGCAAACAACCTGGCTCAAACAGGTGGACATCAGTTGAAGCTTTCTTGTAATTCACTTGAAAGAAATATTTTCTATAGCTAAAGAGCTGTTTGTTTATAGAAAGGATTGAATGACATACAATTAAAGAAGTTAAGATAAATTACTTAAGCAAACCATTGCTCAGACTGTTAAATGAGATCTAAGAATCATTAGCAAGTAACTTACTTCTCATTTGTTCAGAAGCTCCAGCAATCAAATAGTAAAAGATATGAAATGTTCGCTCATCTTTAGCCTGACGAATAGCACGGGACTTTTCAAGCAAATCTGTTTGTCAGTGTGTTAAAAAAAAAGAACAATAACTGTCATGGTTTAGCCCCAGCCAGCAACTAAGCACCATGCAGCCGCTCGCTCGCTCCCCCTACCCTGATGGGATGGGGGAGAGAATTGGAGGAGTGAGAGTGAGAAACACTCCTGGGTTGAGATAAGAACAGTTTAATAATTGAAATAAAGTAAAACAGTAATGATAATAACAATATAATAATAATAGTAATAATAATATACAAAGCAAGTGATGCACAATGCAATTGCTCACCACCCGCCGACCGATACCCAGACAGTTCCCGAGCAGCGATCGCTGCTCCCCAGCCAACTCCCCCCAGTTCTATACTGAGCATGACACCACATGGTATGGAATAGCCCTTTGGGCAGTTTGGATCAGCTGGCCTGGCTGTGCCCCCTCCCCATTTCTTGTGCACCTGGCAGAGCATGGGAAGCTGAAAAAGTCCTTGACTAGCATAAGCAGTACTTAGCAACAACTAAAACCTCAGTGTGTTATCAGCATTCTTCTCCTACTAAATCCAAAACACAGCACTATGCCTGCTGCTAGGAAGAAAATTAACTCTATCCCAGCCAAAACCAGGACATTAACATATTTCAGTCCTTCCTTAATTGTGCCATCAGCCTCAGAACCATCAATAACATTGTTGAAATATTTGCCACAAGATTGTCTAAGATGAGCTGTCTAACATGAGCATGCATCTAATTCTGTGGCAGGAGCTCTGGTATTGGTATAAATCTCACCACAATGAGTAGATAGATTTCCTACCTCTTATTGTATGGTAAATGCTGGTAATCATGGTAATAAGCACTACAATAGACATAAATGCTTCTAAAATCAGATATATAAAAATAGTATTCACAATGTGATTCACACTACTTTTAAAATTAAGTACCAATATGATTCTTTCAACATAAGGTGGTGCTGCTAGGAAAAAAAGCTCTTGAGGCCAGTATTGTAAGTATAAAAGCAATAAAAGCAAACTTTATTTATGATCCATTTTTATGACCACAAACTACTAAAAATGAAGTCGGCAATAGCATAAGTATTTCAACATCAGTCAGTGATTCACTCTTTAAAAACTATAGCGCAATAGGTAGAACTTCCAAAAAATTAAATCCTGATTTTTTTTCTAAGAATCACTTGCCAAAATAAGAGCAGAAAGATAAACTGTTGTTTGATGCTACACTCAAGAATTAAGGTCTTTTTTTTATAGCTGCATCTTTCTTTCCCATTTCTTGGAGCAAGCGGCTCCTCCTCTATGCAAAGATTAGCAATGCAGCACTGAGAAATCTGGCTACATATGAATTTGTTCATTAAAACACACTCCCTCATAAACACAACCAAGGCAAGAGGCAACAGTACCTGGCAAGCAAAGTCAGGCTAAGCTGAATTTCTCTGAAATGTCTGTACTTTTCCCCTGAAAATATACATCAAGGTTATTGATATATAGCTCACTGCTCTGGGTGTGTCATTTGAAACAGCAGGGCCATATTTAGCATCCAGAGCAGACAAGTTCTCTGGAAATATCTAGCACTTGATGCTAGAGGGGCAGGGGCATCAGCACCGGCAAAGTATTTGCTTCACTTCAGTTGAGTGAGTTTCCAGAATATGTAATTTCTGACCATGACAGTTCAACAAAATATGCAGAGATCAAATAAATTTCAGGATAAATTGTCCCTTGGTTTGACAAAGGGAGAGGAGCTGTAAGGACTCTGACAGCTCTTCTGACCACACCATGTTCTTTGGCTTTTCCTGCCTCTTTTGTCTTTATTAATGTAAAGTCTTTAGAGGGGTGGAAGGGAAAGGTATATTACTTTTGTTAAAATGACCCTTCATTCCTCCAGACATGAACTAGAAAGCTGTCATACTAGGTATCATATAGACTTATCCCTTAACAGGTTATTCTCAATGCTTTTTCTTGGAATGCCTCTATCCCAGTACAACATATATGACTTTTGCTATACCTAAACAGCAGGAGATGTGCAGCCACTCAGTCTGCAAGGCTCAGGACCCTTCCCTTACAGAAGCCAGGGTGCACAGGGCCAAGGGTGAGATCATATTGAGCATCTGGACTTCAACCCAACGTGCACTCGGCACTGGGACTAAGTGCCAAACCTGGACTTGAAAACTGGGAAGCACTCTCCAAATTCCTGGGTAAACTGTAGTGATAATACCAAGTATTCAGTGTTTTTTTCAAGGTGCCTGTCACAGCACCGGTAAGAAACAGTAAAGTTTAAAAACTTTTTATGCAGCTGGAAATGTAGACCACAGGGAACCGGAGTGACCCATGCAGGATCACACTGACACAAAACAAAACAACTGCATAGCTCTCATGATCACATGTAATCTTAACCACAAAACAATCTTTTCCCATTATTGCGTTATTGGGGCTCTGCTTTTAAAGTCCCCTGCTGTTGCCTTAGGTATGGTGCTTCCATTTTCTGAAGCTGTATATGGGGAATAGCACACTTTCCTATAGCTGAGAAAACAGACCTGAAAATGTAAACGTGAGAGTAAGACAAACCTAGAAGCTGGTATCAGCATAAATGGAACCACTTCCCTCCATCTTTGTTTATACCAGCCTCAGCAATATTTGCCTTTCTTAGACATGCAGTGGAGCTTGTTTATCTTACTTTCTTCTGCTCACGCTAGTTAGCTTCCAGTGCAGCTCACTGAAAAGGATACAAGTCTCTATGTTTGCTCCAACAATGTAGCCTGTCACGTCAAAGTTGATGCGGATGAATTTGCCCTGTGAATGAAAAGATGATCTAGATTGGGCTGTTCTTTCAGGTTATGCCAGCTTTTCCAACATTAGTATTTAGCCTGTTTAATAAGACATGTACATCATCCTCTTAAGAGTAACATGCTTGATTACCTCCTGCCAGGATAACCCATGGAAAAGCCTGAAAGGAAGTAAACCTCTCTGATACTCCCTCTGCAGAGATTTGCCCCCACATTTTGTTCAGGCACTTAGAGGGAAAGGAGCCCTCCCTACAGGACCAGGCTTTGACAACATCTATTTTGTACTCGATTTCCACAAGTTCAATGAGGGAATAGCATTGGATCTGTGTAATTCCCTCTGCTAAGGTTTGTCCCAGAAAAAAGTGTCATCAAATAGTGATAGCCCCCAGCTTGCATCATTCTAACTTGAATCTGTATGACTGTTTTCTTTTTCTTCTGTAGTTTTTAATATATAAATATACATTTTTATATATTTATAAATATATTTCCTAGAAAATATATTTATTTAATATATTAACTACTCTTGCTAAGTAACAGTCATACCTTATGAGATATATGCTCAACAGTGGTGCAAAGAAAAAGAAAGTACAGATTTTGTTTGCAAATATTCTGAAGGTGGATATATCCTGGAGCAGGAATTGACTCTGGAAGGCCACACATAGACTGCTAAATACTGAGAGGAAAATGGTACTGTCAGGTTTGACCTTGATCTTTGATCTTCTATAAGGCCAAATTCCTATTTCAGAGAGGGATTCTGAACTGTTTTTAAGGGATTAGTTTTAAGATGCTCTTTAGAGAGAAGTACTGATGAGGGCCACTGTCTGTACATTGTGTTTTAAAAGATGCTGTACCTCCCCCCCGACATAGACACAACTGGATTTCTCCTACTTACGAATCTGGAGGAGTTGTCATTCTTCACAGTTTTGGCATTTCCAAAAGCTTCAAGAATAGGGTTTGCCTGTAGAAGCTGTTTTTCCAGCTCACCCTAAAATTCATTCAGATGTAGTTAACCCAAAGCTTCATAATTAAATTAATTAAACCCAACACATGTACACTGGAGAAAAATGAAAGATAATTTAAGCCTCTAACTTTTTTTGCTGAATACTGCACTTCATGTGGATTTGTTTTCATTCTCTGTTAATCTTTGTGTTTATATATTTGTGCAGTTGACTGCTGTCCTGTATGCATGACCCTTTTCCAGCCCTGTTGCCTGTGACAGATCAAAGTCGATTAATCTGTTTAGCATCATGACTGGCCTTTCTTTAAAAAAAGGGTCATTCAATGTCAAATATTTTT
Source organism: Pelecanus crispus (assembly GCF_030463565.1). NCBI lineage: Eukaryota > Metazoa > Chordata > Aves > Pelecaniformes > Pelecanidae > Pelecanus > Pelecanus crispus. The sequence continues at coordinate 11,207,853 of NC_134653.1, read as the reverse complement.
TTTCCAGTTTAATATAATTTTTAGAAGGGATATTCTTAAAGGAACCTTTAGCATGTCTTTTTCAAGTTAGTTTATTGAGATCCTTTGCTAGCAAATGACGATGTAATTAGAATAACTTGCCGAGAATCATTTTAATGTAATGCAGCACAAAGCTACAAAGCAGATTTCATCAAGTCTATTAATAATGATCCATGCAAGGCTATTTAGGTTAATATGGAAATGCATTGATTTATTTCAAACTAGGATAATGAATTCTCATGCAAACACACAAACTTCGTATTATATTGTTAATTGTGATAGGTAATTGCTAATGAAACAAATCATGCAATGAAATGAGCATGCATTTAATACTCCTATTTCTAAACAAATCAATGAAGCTGAAAAAAATCTTTTGCTTATGAATACAACTTTTTTAAACTTTTCATTCAGCTCTGTCCTATGAGGTCACTCACTTTCACATTTGCTTCTTGTCATCCTATTCTTTGAGTACTACTCTGCAGTAACATGTATTATTTCAAATAACTCACCCTGAAAAGGAAAACATCCTCGATAGATAGTATGATATCATTTAAATAACTTTAATTAGAAAATAAGGCAATATTTTGGTTGAATCTAGGGGAAATAGTTTGGAAAATGAAAGTGCTTCCTAATTAGTGTGCGAAACTGGCAACCTTTTTCTAAATGCCATTCCTGAATGTCTTGTAACTTATGTGGCAATGATGAGAGCTGCCTTAAAAATATTAAAAAGCAACAGATTGTTAACAAATGGCTAAACTTATCTGCAGGAAAATGAGCATAGATCTTTTGAGAGCTAAAGCATGTATCAAGACTGCATTTTGAAAAAAAAAGAAAAGAAAAAGCCCACCAAAAATCCCCCAAAACTAACTACCTAAGAGTTGAAAGAAGAAGGAAGATTTCCAAGCAAGCTAATATAGGAGTCCTAGAAAAAGTAATTAATTCCTAAAGTCCTTGAAGTTTCTCTGTATTGAGCAACTCTTCCCAGTTATACTCTGTAGACTTAAAAACTCCCCTATAAGCATAGGGTGTTGCTGAAATCAGATGGTGACAGCTGAAATAGAGCCTCGTCTGCTAAACTGAGATAGATACCACTTGCTTCTAGTGAGAACTGAACTATGCCATAAACTTGGGGTATAAAACTGTGGCCCCAAATTAACAGCGTTGTATGCAGCTGTAAGTCCACTGATCTCCACAGAGTTGCCTATGCCAGCAATGAAATTTTTTTTTCTTTTCAGAGAGCTTTTCAAATGAAATACTAAATTAACTAAGGGGCAACACATTGCCCTTTGTCATAGCCAAAGTCTGAAAGGCAGCAGTCAGAATGGGGGAAAAAAGACCCCATTAAAACAAAAATCCTATTTGCCTGGCACAGAAACAGAAAGAATATGCCAGCAAACCTGCCTATATTCCCAAAGCACTGGTGTGCTGGTATGGCACACCACAGTAGAGGAGGGCCGATGAGGGCCTGCAAGAACTGCCGTAACACACCTGCAGATACACGCTGCAGTGAGAATTGCTGTTACACATCATAGCAGCAAGCTAAGAACATGCTAACTTTTGTGGATGTGAACAATTCTCAACAGTTACATGACAATGTAAAATTGAAAGCAATATCAAATGGAAAGCATGCAGCCATACAAATCACTCAAACACTGTGAGGTTTAGGAATTATTTCACAACAGTCCTAAAAAGTTCAACCTGAAGCACAGAAAACATTTGGGTATTTTCATTCAGAAATCACATTGCTCAGTTTCAGGCTGAGTGGCTCTTTCAGGATCGTGGAAATTTCATTCAAACTACGGCAATCTGAACACACACATATAGAAGAGAGTGATATTTGAAAGATGACCCTGCCTGTGTCAGACCTCATTCTTTACCATGGAGCCTGACACAGTTAGGGTTGATTTGTGAGAGCATTTGGCGCTATTGTTGCTTTTTGTCATATCATACAACGTATTTCAACAAAGTCTCTCTGAAATTTTCGAGGTGCAACAATAGCATGCAGATCTACACTCAGTGCCTTAAACACACATCAAACAGTCTAAGTTACTCACGTAAGAAAAAGATGGACCTTGCTGTATTGAATAATGTGGTATAAAACAAGTGTCAGTATCATTTCCATTACACAGACATTTTTATTGTTTTTCCTGTATTAAAATAACCAATACACAGTTTCCATGCAAATAAACCAGGAATACAAATAAAAACGATCTATTGCAGACATACCAAGAGTACAAATACCATTAACATATATAGAGCATTTTAACTGAAGGAAAAAAGCCCTGAAGCAAAGGGATGGGATTTGGATCCAGTCCCAGGTTAGTCTCCCAGGACCAGACAAGGACAGATATTTTTATGGTAAACCCCCAGTTCTGCTCTGGTGCAACTGAGGCATTTTGCTATTCATTATTTTTTAATGACTGAAATCACAATGTCAGTAGTCCCAGTCACTGAATTACTATTTGTCAGCATGTTATAGAACAACTTAGACTTTCTCTCAGCTCCCATCTGGTGGGTATTTGCCTTCAGGTCTGTCTCAGGGCCAGTTTGGTCCTGAGACTCATGTAATTCCCCAGAGGAGTCAGAAGCAACTGCAGTTACATGCCCATTAGGAATGGCCTTGAAATCACAAGTTCATTTCCCCTAGCCACGGAGTGCGACTCAGTAGGAAGAAACATTTTTTTTTGCATAAACATTCAACAAAGGACAACTATGCCTTTAGTCTTGGACTGTTTCCACTAAATTCAATCACAGATTTCTAGAAAATACTACCCAAAGGGACATCTACTCCCTCCCCTACCCCAAAGCAGGCTCTGCTGTACTTAATCAACAATTATTTATGGTGGAAGAGGCCAGGCTGCACACCCTGTGCTCTCAGGTCTTCTGTCCGCTGGCAAACAGGGTAGGCAAGGGCAGCTGCAAGACCCAGAACAGGTCTGGTCATGAGATTTTTTTTACTTCATTTCCCACTACCCTACTAATTACTTATTTTGGACTCAGTCTTGCATTTGGGACACACTGAAATGTCTTCCTGAATTAAGCCTGGTTTGTCATAAAAGTGAATTGCTACATTTTTTCGCAGAAGTTTTTGAGTAACATTCAAAAGGCTGGAAATGACGTAGGACCTGGAGTTGTATCATTGAAAACAGCAAAGGCAGTTGAGAGTCTCAGCCACAGCAATCATCGCCAGGAACTGTGCAGGTATAAGCTCGTATTATGGTTCAGAGCAAGAAAACAAACTCTAGTCACTAAGGCAAGATTATTAAAAATTTCGAAGGAACAAAGTACTTTTAAAAAATTGTGCCTTTCGAAATTGTTCTCTGTGACAGGGGAGTAAAAAGAAAAGGCAAGTTTTATACTGGGACTCTTTGCTAGTCAGTAAGAAAATTTGCTTGCTAACAAAGCCAATCAAAACTTTAGACGTTTAAATGCTGGTATACATTTTTGTCATGCAGTTGGACAATGTATTAGTTAAAGGCTTCCCCAAACTTCTTAGTTGCCAGGGGCCAAGGGTAAAATAAGGACCTGAGCCCTTGCAGACTTCAAGGCCTTCATGCTAGGATATAAATAGGTGGTATGCATCTGGAAAGCTATGAATATTTCTCTTCTAGCAAAGTACATTCTGATTTGAAGCCTAAGGGGGTGTCAAACAAAAGTTTTTTTCCATAAACATAGAGCTGTGACGTAATTGTGTACTCTTAATATGTCGACTGTTTGGCAAGCCACGGACGTTGACTTGCTGCTAGCATGGTCAGCTCAGTACAATCCTAACAGGCTTGAAGAAGTGTTGAATACGGAAGAGCTCACTTACAGTGATGCTGATGTCCTTTTTGCCCTTATGTGATGAAGCAACAACAGCCAGGTACTGAATGACCTTTTTGGTATTTTCTGTCTTGCCAGCACCAGATTCACCTCTGAGAGGAAAGAAAGTAACACAAAAGAAGGTAGGTAACTAGTGGACTCTTTCTGCCATGTGATGTATTTAGTGTATAAAAACAGGACTGGAAACTGCCTGGCTCAGTTAGTATTTACCCCAGAACACTATCTTTCCAAATCCACCTGACTTCAGCGTGCGAAGAATGCATTATCAGAGCTATATCTCTGTCCCGTTAGTATTTTGACTGGACATTGGGCCATTTAAGGCAGTTCTAAAACACGATGCATTTTTGAACAGCAGTTCATCTTGCTTTGGCAGCATCTGAACATTTATGAGAAGTGGAGCTGGCAGGGAGTCTGCTTGTATTTTAAGACCAAAAAATACAACATTAACTATGATGCGGTACAGGAGTAAGACAAAACATCAGCAGTAACACAATAGTTTTCTCCTCTGAAACTCTGGCATTAAAGTAGACTAACAGCTTGTATCAGTGCTGGAGAATAAGCGAATGATCCTGCCTTATCTGAACTCCATGTTCAAATGCTGCGTGAATTCAGTGGGACCAGAGTTGGGACTGCCTGAGATGTCTCTGCTAACCGGATAGTAAGGGACATCTCGTGTGGGGACATGTCTGACCAGCAGAATCGGCATCACGGCTGTGCTCCGTGCTGTGTCCCTTGGGAAGCAGGAAGGCACTGGTAACTTTCCACCCCTGGGAGGACTGCCAGGGTTAAGTTTATTTACAGCTCTTAAGCCCTCTCTTAAAGTAAAATACTGGTTTTCAAAACACAGGTACAAGGGCCAGATTTACACAGTCTTTTCTCAGAAGAACATTTCCAGCCTGGTTTTCCCTCTCTAAGTGTCACATTACATAGTCTCACGTCTTCTAGATACCTTTGGCTCTGATGATTATATAGACAAAAATGTTTTTATACTCTCCTGTCTCAGCAATCACAAAGGGCATTAAAGTGGGTGTGGATGTAATAAACTAGTTCTTTCAACTGTATCAAGCTAGTGCTGTGACGAGGGCAACAGTCTAAATGTAAGTTGGACCTCTTTGTCTTTGGATTTCTATTAAAATGGATTTAACAATAAAAAGAACAATACATTCAAAAATCCCATGGATATTTGTCAACTCTTTTGAAGCTGAAACTATTTAGCTGGATTTGTTGCAGTTCTGCTTCTTTTCCTAATTAGGAAATATAGGAGTTAATTTTCCCTACCAAGGGACCAGTGATAAATGGACATAAAAAATGTGAGTAAGTGCTGGGCAGAACTTTCAAGACAGGATGACATTGATGTAAACCTTAGGAAACCAGAAACAATTCCTGCCTGAGGTATGGCACAATGAGAAGTGTTTCTTCTGGCTTTTAGAGTTTTAACCAGAAATGATTGAGATGAATATGTTCCTTTTCACAAGACCTGGGTTAATTCGCACAGTTTAGAGGTTGGATTCATCTCTGCCTGGGCTTCAGTGCTAAAACATTTCAATGTTTTATTGATAAAAATTAAGTGTCCTGGGAACAATTCCAAACCAAGCACACCAATTTGAAGACATATGCATACAAAGTTTTCAAATAAACCTACCTTACAACTTAGTTTCTTTAGAAAAAAATAAAAAACCCCAAACTTTCTTCAAACAATCCCCGGGCTTTGAACTATTCCATTTTATTAAAGGTTATTTGTAGTTCATCACTACATGAATTGCATTTCCCAGGGCAACTGTGCCCATTATTTGGCTTTCCCCTGAATCCCTGTGAGTATTACCATATATGGCATCATTTTACTTGTAATTATCCTACCATACTGTAATGCTTAAGTTACTTAACATTTTATTCTGTGCTTTCATCCTTAACTCTTTGCTCCTGCACAGGCTGAGGGCTTTCCTATTTTCTGCAGACAGACTTTGAGGCTTTAACTTCCTTTTGAAGTGGACAATAAAAAGTTCTTCAGCATGAAATGGAAATGCTTCAACACAAAATGGAAAACAGACAGGATCTCAACAGCTACAAGTAGGAAAAAAATCTCTAATGTCAATAAGTAATGAAGAATAATGTCCATAGCTGATGAATACGTCTAATTTTTCAACACATGAGATCATTTTTAAATGTCCATGACAATAGACAGGTCTGATAAACAAGTATCCATTAAGCAACATTAGTAGCCCTCATACTCTGAAGGATGCATCGCAGCTGTATGACAAGGTCTAGATTGCATCTCAGTGATAAAATACCATGTGTCTGAAAACTAACTAATAAGGAGGAATGGCTAGATCAGGTTCAATGCCTCTAAACATCAGGAAGCTTACAAGGGGAAAGACCTGGGAGGAGGAGAGCATGTGAATCTCTTAGTTTGCTTCACAGGTGGATGAAATTCTTCCTAGAACTGTTGAGCTGCAACAGAATTGGTCAGGCTGATTTTTTTCTCTGCATCTGCCTTGAAGTACCATCATTTCTCAGGTGGCAGAAACAACTTTCATTGTGAGGTGGTATGAAAAATTGCACCTGTTTTAAAATCTACATGCTCTCTCAAGCTCAGTGCCTGAATTTTTAAAGACGGGTCTTTTTCTTGCAAGCATCTCTCAGAAATTTTGGCACGGACCATACCCAAGGGGTTCCCCCCAGGAGGCATCTGCTCCTCTCTTCTGAGTGCCTGTTTTCCTCAGTCTTTATCCCTAAATTATGTTCCAAAGTGGGAGTTCACCATATAAACGCTGTTACCACTGTCCTAATCATGTTCTTTTGGGAGTACACTGATCATTTGTTTAATTGAAGCATCTCGAATAATTCTTGTTGCCCACCGTACAGAGAGGAAGCACATTTACTGCCAGTGCTCTTCTTTGCACCCAGCTCAGATGGGCAACACAAAAAACCAGATCAAAAGCAGGTCCTGTTGCACAGTTCTGATTAGCCCAACAGCAGTACTTAATCTACTTTGCATACATGTTTTCCTCCTAAGAAACTCCTTGGCTTTCCCAGAGCAAAAGGGTCCACTAGGCTTACAGTCTTGCTCTGTTAAAAACACCCTCACATTGTGTGGCGTAGTTTAAATTTATTCTTCCCTCATTTCTTGCCAGGCATTGTTTTAGGAACTCAGTACAGGATTTAAGACACATAAGCTCACATATATAGTACTCGGCTATAATAGAGTTTTTGCACCACATGAGCTACTAAATCCTCCGTGACTCCACTACCTTCACCTTAAATGAAAATTATCCCAGTTAGAATAGGTTTCCAAAGTAGGACAAGGTGAGACTAGCAAGTTGGCCTCACTGTTGTAGAGTGAGCCTGTGGTGTAGCTAGAACTCTTGTATGTTTGGGTATAATTGGGAAAAATAAGTTTAAAAGGGTTTTGTTTTTTTTTTTTAATTTTGAAAGTTTTCTATATTAATATTGTGATATAAGACTTAGCTTAATTCCACTTTTGGAAACATCTAAAAAGTAACAGCAGAATTTATTTTCAGCATTTGTTTCAGTAAGCAATGAACCACAAAAATTGACCGTTCACACATCTCTTAATCTGGCTATGCTGGCACTGTGGGAAGCCTCTTGCATAGAGCAGTCAATGAGGGGCTCTAAATCACATTAGGGCTTGGCAAGCTTCATCCTGCAGTATGAGATGTGCAAAGATAATGAAAATCTTTGTCCTCAACCAACTGTACCCTCCTAGAGACGTGGCTCAGAAGCCAGCCCACTGATTCTACTAGTTTACTTACAAAACAATACGCCAAAGGGACCGAGCTGGTTCAGCACCAAGCTCCACCCTGGGTCTAAAGCTACACAAGATATCTTTGTGGGAGAAGGGCCAGGCAGCAATGCTTGCCAGCTCCAGCCTTTGAGATTTAGTGAGCTGGGAAAGAAAAGAGTTTAGCTCTCTCGTGGAGGAGTCTTTTGACTAATGGGGCTTTGCAGTTTGGAGAATGTTCTGGATCATTCTGCTTCTTGCCACGTGTCAAGGGAGAAAACAGGCTGAAGTCCCATGGCCAGGTGAGGCTCTGGAGAGCTTGCCCAAAAAGAGAGAGGGGAGGAAGGGGAAAAGGGCAGGATGGTCACTGCCTCATGCAGTATTTTGTCTGTCACTCTATCAAATTAATTGGAAATAGCATCCTGCTACCATATATTTTGGTAGAAGCTATTTAAACTAAATGCATGTATAAAAAAGTAAAATGTAACAAAAACTATTTGATTATAAAATGTTTAACAAGCATTTGTTTTCACAGTCTTCACATTCAGAATTTTGATCAGATTTTTTTCTCATTCATTTAAGGTGGTTTCTTGTTTAACTGAAGCTTGTGTGCAGTCCTTTTAGCCACATCTGCTTTCTAGAAAATATTCTACCCACTCTTTTCAGGAAGTGGCTAAAATATGATAACCCCAAGATCAGACAGGTTTAAGGGGAGATCTTTAAAACACTCATGTGCTTAGCTATACAAGTAAGCACCTGTGGAATTTTTAGTAAAAAACCTTTTGAAAACTCCAGTAGGATCCACTTGTATCTGTAAAAATTGAACAACTTAAAGGCCCTAAGTCTCCTTCAAGGGCTGGTGCCTTTATTTACATTGGAAGAAGCTTGAAAAATCACAAGTCTGTCCACTGGCCATTGCTTATTCAAGTCACACTTAGTTGCTGAGGCAGCAAGGTTGCTCAGGTCTCTGAGTAACAGCACAGATTTCTTGGGATTTTTCCTTCAGCAATATCTAATGTGCTGGTCAACACAGACCAGCATGGTCTTTGCAAGAGTGAATACAGAATATTGCATGGCTAACTCCGGTGTCAAAGAAGAGAGCCTGCAGTGGGGGATGCCTAAGCCCAGGCAGGAATTTCAGAGAATCCCAATAGCCAGGCAGTGGTGGGGGCTGCCCAGAACAGTACAGGGACCAAAACACAAGGGTGGAAGTCTTAGCTGCCTTAATTTGCAGACACATAAACCAATAAGATTTCATACCCTTAGTGCAGTATTATATATTGTACATTTATTATTTATGCTATGTTATGTTATAATAATGCAGCCACAGGTATCTTAGTAAGCACAAACATGGTATAAAGTTTCTTATGTTCCAGAGAGGCAGCTTGTAAATATGCATGATAGGATGTGGGGTTTTAAGGCTGACTGTAAAGTGGCACAGAGCACCTGGCAGGGAATGACATGAGAGGGTGTTCAGTGGTGCTGCCCATGGGAAAGAGCTAACAGCAGAAAGGATGTGTGCACAGAGGAGAGTAGATCAAAGGCAGTAAGTGTGTAGTTATTAAGAAAATGTAAAAGAAATAACCAAATCTAGGAAAGACAGGAATTCTGAGGAAGCATTAGAACCCATGAGCACTAAAGACAGATGGAACATTTTAAACATACCACGGTTAATCACACAAAGGGTAGCGATTGCAAAAGAATGCAAACAGTACTTAACCACATGAGGGTAGGTTCAATGAGCCAAGGGTGAAGTCCTGAGAATGGGTACATTTATACTCAGAAACACAGAATGACTCCTAGTTCTCAGATCTATGCCCCTGTCTATGCCCCAGCTGCATGTCAGGTGAGTCCCAGGTAGTCAGCATCCCACCAGGCCTTTGGTTTCCAGGTGAGCTCTACTAACAATGGAATAACTTTGCAGAAGTAGTACAAAACACACAGCACGGAGTACTTAAAAATAAAGTGCACAATTTCTGCATGTGTTTTGTTTTGTCACCGGTATTTTTGCTAGCCTGCTGAATTCCCATAAGGTAAATAGCAAGAAGTGGGAGACAGGTAGCAATAAGTGGAAGAATGCAAGAGTCTACATTGCAACATCACTAAACATAAGTGAGTTTTTGGCAGCATCCACAACTATTTGTATGTGAATCCTTACAGCTACATTTTTTTACAATTTAGGTACCAGGCATTGGAAAGTTTGAGTCTATAGGTATTTAAAGAAAAGATACCAGCTGATCAATGCCATGAAGTCTTCGGTTGCTGTTACATATTCTAAGCAAAATGATGATTTCCTAGAATTTTTAGCAATTCTATAAAGTAATGCAAATTGCTTCTGCTCAACAACTGCCCAGCTGAAAGCGAAGTGAACTTTCTTCTTTCTGTACAGCCAAATAAGGCCAACAAGGATGATAAACCAGTAGTGGTTAAAGTTGTGTACATTGGTTTTAGCTTGACTAAACTTTTTAGTTTAAGACATATGTGAGGACTGTTTTAAGCTATGGGTCATGATGGCCAGCCAACACAGAGCAGTTATTCTAAATGTCTCAATGAATCACTTACTGTGGCTGTTTTCAAAATGGGAAAGACATTTCATTCTCTCTACTTTTTGTATTACTGGTGTGAAACACCTTACGTTTCCAGCTTAGCTTGCCAGGTGAAAAAGAAGTATTTTCGTATTTTTTTATATATATGGTAGCTGTCAGAAGTGGACCCTTTAATGGATTTTCATGAACAAAAAGGCATAGATTTGCAAAAGACAGCCCCTTTCTTAAAATTTCTAATATTCCAAAGTTAAAAGAAGATCTGAAGATTTACTAATGGAAAAATAAACTAAAGTACAGGAATAGAAGGAGGAAATGCATATTGTAAATCAGTCTTCATTACCATGACATGCTTCTTCCTGGGAAGAAAGTGATAGTCAATTTTTATGTCATTGCTGCATCAATTTTAGATTTCTTTTTGGTATTAATGCATTTTTGGAGAGATTCTTGATTGATATATTTGCATGTAATGAAAGCTTGTAACAACAGAGGTCAGAGCTATGCTAGCCCTTATGGTACTGGGTATGGTACATAATTTTTACTTAGGTGATGGTTTTTTTCCAGTCAGCAGTGGCACTCACAAGTTACTGTATGGCTGGTGATCAGTAGCAGTGCTTCTTAAAAACTGTAGTATAAATATATATTCAGTTACTCAGTAGCCACAGTTTGACAGATAACCTAAAACCAGTTCAATTTGTGGAATAGTAAGTTGTGCACAATAAAGCTTATTGCAATAAAATCCCTTCCTGACCCATGATACAACAGCTACTCCCCCCGTGCTGGTGCTATCTGAACACTGGCAGGTCAAAACTCAAGGAGGAGGCCTTCAGCAAGCCAGGTCACAGAAAAATCAGAGAGTTCAAAACAGGGCTGGCTTAGCTAGTATTTCACTATTGCCTAAACCAATTGCATAGAGACTGCGGAAAGGCCCAACCCGCGTGGTGCTGCTGAGCCCTCTTGGCCAACACTCCCCTGCCTTGCGCACAGGCTCCAGGGGTGGCCACTGCCAGCAGGGAGGTACCAAGCCTTCCCCATTCTAGCCACAGTATATGCAAACAGCACAAAACCACAGCATGGACATAAAAGATTGCACTTTTCTACAATGACAACTGAATTAGGAAGTTATGGTGAGTTACCAAGAGCTAAAAATGAAAAGCAGTTCAGTAAATACCCGGAATGCTCTGTGTTCCTCACTTTTCTCAGTTCCTCAGCTTCCTCTAGGAAGCTCTTAAAATCCCTTGTTCTCTCTACACATACAGTTTTACAACCACACTCCCCAATTGTTCATTGTAAACTCTTAAATATCTGAATTCAGAAAGTCAATTTAAAAAAATAAGTGTGCATTAAAGACTTCCTACAGCACTGATACCTGCTTTTTATTTTATCAACAGAAAAATCCATTGGGACTGGAGTTCAAGCTTACTGAAGGTGAGGAGAATATGTCAGTTCTATCAGAATTTGAATCAACTGTGAATAAAGACATACATTGTAATATTGAGGTATACTAAAATAGATTAGTTTACTTACGTGCACAGGATAGACTGGTCTTCTCGATCTGTGAATAAAGAAAAAAATCCATTAATTAGGGAAAATGGCTATGTCCTGACAGAAGCACTTATATTTATAAGGATTTTCATTGAACAGCCTAGACCTTCCAAAATCTGGCATCCATGATTAGTCAAAAGTGCCGGGTTCACATCTTATTTAATTTGCTTTTCCATTTAAAAAACATCTCTAATGGAAATATTTTGTACAAAAAATGAACAAAAGGTTAAGAGTTCAAAAATATTTTTTGTAAATTCCATTAGAGATGAACTGTAATGAGGACAGCAAAAAGATCAGGCTCTATAAGAAGATTATAACTGAAAATTTCAAACCTGAAACTGAAGTTTTTACTATGCTTACAAAGTGTGGCTAGCAGCCCACTTGAGACAAAGTCTGGACAGATAAGGCATCAAAAAATAAAATGGTTTAAGCTGGTCATGCGAAGGTTTAAATTTTGAAAGCAGAGCAGTTCAAATACCTGAATAATGTACTCTCCACTTCAGACTGAGACAACTTTTATCAAGAAGACAAGTAATTTCTCTGAGATATCCTCCAAAGAATAAGATAAAACGAGATACTTTCCCTATTTTACAAGAGCATGTCAACAAGTACATAAGTATTCTTCATGCTTTTCACTATGAACAGGACCGTGAAACACACTGTGGGTCAAACTTTATAAAAAGGTGGACCAAAATCTCCATTTCTACTATATGAGGCATGTAAGAGGTTTCTGTGCAGCAGTCCAGTAGGCTGTAATGCTGCAGCAAGGTTTAGGATTGCATCCTAGCTCCATAACCTGCTCTTGCAGCATTCCTCCCTGCTTATGCTTTTGCAGTCAGACTTTCTCTTTACCTTCAGAACTTTTACACAGAATTTTCTACCAAAAGGCTGATCTCAGGCTGAGATCTCTAGGCTCTGATGGACAATGAACAACCACTGAGGTTTCATAATGTGCTCCACAATTCTAAACTATTTTGTAAAGCTCCATGGAAGCAAGACTTCCAGAAAAGTCTGTGGTAATGGGAGGCTTTACAATTTGCCCTCTATCTAAAGATGCATGACTAGCATGTTTGCTGTGATCGGTTCTGAAGTAGAACAATTTTTTTCACTCTGGGAATGGTCAAACATTGGGACAGGTTGCCTGGAGAGGTGTGGTATCTCCACCCTTGGAGCTGTTCGGAACAAGGTGCTGAGCAACCTGCCCTGGCATTGAAGTTGGCCCTTCTTTGAGTGAGGCTGTCACAGACTGCCTTGTATAGACTGTTAAAAAATCTCACTTAAGAAAATAAATTTCCAGGCAGGTCAAATACATTTTTGAAAAGTGTGCATAGTTTACAAATCTGAGACTTGAGGCAGATAATTAAGGCAGAAGCAAGTGTTTCTCTATGGTATGGCATTATTTATCAGATGTAGAGCTAGCATTAACCCAGTGGAACCTCTGGTCAGAGGTTAATACATGAACTCCTTCCTCCTTTTATTCAGTCTGTGGGCTGACTTGGAGGGCTACCTATCTGATTGCTTGCCCCTATCGCTGACCCTGTGTGTAATAAGTGCCATGAGATAAACAAGCTTTCTGTACTGTGTGAAGATAATGGAGACAAATTCGACCTATTAAGCTTGCAAGTTGTAATTGCTGCCTGGACCACGGCCAGTCTAGGAAAAGCAGTAGAGGATTCTGCTATGGCTTGGATTGATATTAAACAACTGTTCTACTCCCAGTTCCTCGATAGCTGTAACATTAACTGGTTTATTGATCACTCACATGGCAAATGGTCCCACTTAACTGCTTTATTGGGTAAATTGGTGCAAAATGACTCAATACTTTTCTACTGGAGATATTTGTCAGCAATCAGTGTGGCAGGACTCTTCCACGTAAACATCTGGGAGGAGAGAAGCTGTGAGCCATGTTTATTTTTCACTGCAGGATACTAGCTAGGCTTTCTTTTAAGATAAAGAAGTGAGAACACGGTAGAATTTTTGCTAAAAATACACTGTTGTGTAAATAGAAACCATGGGCATATATTGATATTGCATCACAAACCCATAAATACCATAAAGAAAATAAAAGTGACTCCCTGAGAGTCACTCCAACAGAGTTGCCAGTGGAATTTCTGAGCTCAGGGAACATTAGAAAAAGTTGGTCTCCTCCAAGCCAAGTATTTTCTCACTACTCTTTGCTGCCCATTGCTGCCCTTCTTTTGCTCCCCAGTAAGTGAAAAACCCCTCCTGAAAGTATCTCATGAACTGGCCCACCACAGGGGTTTGCATGAGTGCATGCATATGGGCAGCTTCGCTAAAACGTAAGAGCAGAAGAAGGATTAGGAAAGTCAGAAGTCGCACCAAGTGCCCTCTGCGATAGAGAACAGGCTGTGCAAGCCAAGCCTGAGTTACTGAATGTCTTTGGACTCTATTACCTCAGCCCCTCATGCAGGTACAGGGAACAAATCCTGCTGAAATAAGAGGGATATGGAGGGAATGGTGGGTCTTTGGTCCTGGAAGGACTCAAACTGAAAGCAGGGACTGCTGGGTGGTTGCTGGGTCTCCAAGGATGCCTTCTGGTGAAGCAGCACTTTGTGACTCTGACTACCAGCAACTTGCTTGAGGGCTATCAGGGGTTCTTGGAGGGAAAATCGAGATTATTTATTTGATTTCAGCTTTCTCTTGTAGTCTAAAAGGCTTCCAGGAGTGGACCTATGCGATTTGCCTGTTCTCTGTAGGTGAACAACCCCATGGCATTCTTGCAAACTTCTCTCTTGGTCACTGGACTTACCCCCTTCTAACTCCCCTTGTGTTTGGCAGTCATATGAAGTCTCGAAGCTTTCAGCCCTGCACTGCTGAACTGTGCAGCCTGTCCTGCGAAACCGCATGCTGACAAACTGTCCTGTGCACCTTCATGGAAGAATTCCAGTTGCTACTCTGTTTCCTTCAGCAGTTCTAACAAATTGTAAAGGTAAGGATGAAACATATCAGGAAATCTAATCCTATTCTGTTATGACTTGAGCTGCAGACACTGGTCTCATTTACTTTCAAGGGCTCTCCCATTTGATTGCTCCTATTTCTGTTCTGGAATATTTTATTCTATATAGAAAGGACTGTGGCCTATTTTGGGAGTCTGCAACTTTATGTGGGTAGACCTATCAGAAGAGAATGACTTGCACGAATAAAGCTCCTTAAACATAATTCCTGGAGCTTAAAAAGTAACAAAATATGTCTTCTAGCTTCCCATATCTTCTTGGTTAATGCCTTTTTTAAAAAAAATGACACTATCTGGAAGACTATCATAGCCACCCCCTGTATGTCTATATTAGATGTTTTGGACATTTTTTAATTTTCTCCTCAATTTTTAATGGAGATCTACATCTACATTCTAAAACCCACCAGCTTTCCTAAACATGCAGCTGACACTTTTTTTTTTCTGGAATCTGCCTCGCTTTTTCACCAAACACCTCCAGATCGCTTTAAAGAATCATATGCCCCTCTGTTCTTGATAGACCAGCTAGCTCTGCTTAATCACAAACAAAATCATATGGTTTATCACAATGAAGCAGCAAGTTGGCAGCTTTACCATAAAAGGAAAAAAACAGACTGAAACCATATTCCAATGCTCGCTTACTGCTTCTTTACATTTGTTAATAACTACACTGCCTAAAGGGGACTTTTCTGTACAGTCCTGCTGAGGACACAGTAAACAGATGGCTTTTCACAGCAGCCTCCTTTTCTAAGATCTTGGGAACTGTTTTTCCCTCCCATACCTCCCAGTAACTACCAGGTTGTTTGTTTTTCCATCTTTAACTCAAGCTTGCATAAAAATGGCTTTGCAGAAAATAGATAACCTTCCTGAATCTGCAGAAAGCTGTAATATATCTCCTACATGATGATTTATTGCCAGAGAACTTAATAAAAGCCTAATCATCCACATGGAAACTTATATCTATTACTACTGCTACATAACCTGACTTTTTACATTTGTATTGTTTATCACTTATTTGCTGTTTGCTGCGAGCAGGGAAGATGGCAGAAGGCAGCAGAATGACTCATCCTTACTGGACTGGTGTCTCAGCTCCATCATTACTGGAAGCTGGCAGTGCTGCAGATAGAAGTCAGCCACCCACTTCCAGCTCCTCTTCCCTGGCCCGCACTGCCCTCTCCTTCCTGCTTGCACTGCCCTCTCCTTGCTGCTGCACCCAGCGTTCATGCAGCCACACCGTGCACCAGCCAGGGGTGACCCACCTTAAAACTAATTCAGCAAAAAGCAAGGGGTGGTTTTCACCTCGAGCAGTTTTGCATCATGGCTGCATGAAGACTGGTGCTGGCAGTGCAAGCGTTGGAATGAGGGTGTCGAGCCCTTCGTGTGGCAGCTGTGCTACTGGGGAGCTACTTCAAGCACAGGAGAGAGAGGTGGGTGCAGAAGCATACGGTGATTTTTTATGATCACCGTCTCTAAGTGTAGTAGTAGTCAGCTAGCTTGTCTGTAAAGACAGTCAGTGGGGCCCAGTTCAGTGTGGTAGCTCCTGGAGACAGATGCGCATATAAAATGCTCTCTTAGTCTTTTTGATTAAAGAAAACTGAAGTAGACAAAGTTTATTCTTGTTCTGGCTGGAAATGAGCATCAGTGACTGTGCCTAGGCAATAATCATACTGCATTAGTGACGTGGTCATCAGCAGATTCAACGAGCACTCCGGTTTGAGCATGAGACAGCATGACTGTGATTTGTAAAAGGGCTTGAGGTGCTCAGAACCACTTGAAACAAGTGGAAATTTTATCTCTGCCCAGCCAACATCTCTGTTAATTCCTGTGTCCTGTGAGATGTCAGCTTTTCTGCATATTTGGAAGAAAGTCCAATTATCTGATTTCTGTTAACCGTAGCTAAGTGTTATTACCAGAACAACTTTGATGGGACTTAAACGTCATCCCTAATGAATACAATTAACCAAGTAAGTCTCTAAAGTAGAGGAGTACACTGTGCACAGCTCATGTTTTTTGCTGTATGTTTGTGCCAACAGAGGAGAGGGTGAGAATGTGAAAGGCTGTGATTCCCAGATGATGAGCCTGCAATAGGACCAGCGATCTGCAGACACTGAGGCTTGATTCACCAAAAGATAAAAGTTCCCTGAGACATCTGAACAGGCTGATTGCTCTTGGCCAAATGGCCCTGGTCATGAAGTACCAGAATGCAATTCTTCAGTCTCATGAATCTAAGATATATTTTACTTTGGCAAGAAGAAACTATGCAAGTTTCCCAGATAAGAAGCAATACTGAAGTTTCACAAGGAAAACATTCAGTGCCCTGATCCATGTGTATGAATAAGAATTTTTGTTTATATTCCATTTGCAAATATGCTTACAAAAAACTATGAAACTCTCTATGTCTATATGTGTTGCGTGCACACACACACACAATCATGTTGACGCCCACTTTCACCACTCCGATGTGAATACAATTTGGCTGAGTAACTGGAGTTATTTTGAGGCTTGGTTTAGTTTTATGCACAAAACATGAGTACGTTTTTACAAACAAAAGCACAGCTTTAAAACCAGCTGGGGCCCTCTTCAGAGATGGAGAGCCTCCAAAATGGCATGTGCAAGTAAATAAGCAAGTAAAGTGTGGGTGTCCTGGGCTTGTGATGCAAGCTCTTGTGGGAGCTCCTCGGCTGCCGTGCCAGCTGTGCGTGGTTAGGGTGGGAGGCGGTGGAAGAGCATTCTCTTAAAGGTTCAACTGATGATCTATTCCCTCCTCTTTTCTTTCTACTTGTTCTCCCCCTCCTTTCTGCTGTCAAGAAGAATTCCTTGCAAAGGGCGCACATGAATAACAAGGCGCAAAGCTTCCCCAAGAGTTGGTGGGGCCAGGAAATTATTATGAGTACCAAAAATGAATAGAAGGAACTCTTGCTGCCTCCTCTGTCCAGCAACCCAGCGTGGGAGTCACAGCTGAACCCAGGCTGTTCTACGTGCAGTTAACGACCACAGCAAAGGGCAAGCCAGCCCCAGTGGCTTCACCGCTGCTTGGGAGAGCATGTTAGGAATGACAGGAGACAAAGAGAGGAAGAGTGAAAGAGATCCTTATGCTGCTGGGATCAGGCTGATCTATGCTGATACTAGTCTCATGTTAAGCAGAAAACTCACGTAGCGTCAGGCCAAAACAATTCTCCTGTTTCAGCATAGGCTGTAGTGTTACATTTTTCCCTCTTTCCTGCAGATAGCTTGTAGCCTTTCCCAGCTGTTTTACCCCATCCCATTTTTAGGGACAAGTAGCAGTATTCTGCACAGCTGAGTGAGAACACTGCAAATGACCTGCAAGAGCCAGAAGCTTCTTGCAGAGCTCCCCTGGAAGGCTTGCTGCTTTGATAAAGGATCTGAGGAAAGAACACTGCTCTGATGTCAGGGTCTGTTCAGAGCCCTGGACAGTGCTGGATGCAGAGCACAGAGTTCAAGAGATGATCTGGAAGACAGATATGTGACTGTGGCTTAGTGGGATGAGCTTATGCAAAGTAAGTTTCTTGTAACTGTGGTTACATCAAAAATTATATTTACTGAATCATGTTATTCTAAAAGCACCTGCTCTCTCAGTCCTAAACATATTTTATATGCCTGTCTTCATGAATAACTCTGCTGTTACAGTAAGGAGAAAGGTCTGTTTTCAGGATGGCTTTATTGTTGCCTTATGGATCCTCCTTCTCTGCTGCACTGTAGCTCTGCCTTCTGGGATACTCTCAAATAAAGGAACTGAAATAGCTCCAGAAAACAAATGTCATATAAGCCACAGGAAGAAAAAAGATTGATACTGTAAAGCAGATACTTAGTGCTCTGGGTTTAGAGTTGAATTAACTGTATTTTGAACACTTGTGTATCTGAAAATGTAAGATTCTGAAGTTAGGAACCTAAGTTATAATTAGGGAATGAACTTTTATATAAGTAAATAATCTTCAGGAGTATAATCTTCAGGAGTTCTAAGGATTTTGTTATATGGATTATTTTGTTAGCATTACAGTTAATACATCAGTACTCAGGGCTTTTTTTGGGGGAAAGACCTGTTTTGTTGCCTTTGATATCAATCACCATTGGTGTGTTTGTGTGTGTGTGCTTGTATGTATAGTGCTTGTACCAAAATGACAGGGTTTTGATTGGTATTTGCAGTCAGTAGAAGTCTGCCTGTGGTCAGGAAATTTAGACTGCCTGGAAGCCTATCACATGTAAGGTGATCTTTTTTTCATTGTGGAGAAGAACTTTGTCTAGTCCAAGTCTTGGTTTAGAAAAGAGCAATTAACTCTGATATGCCAAACTGACTATTTGTAACCTCTAGTCAACTCATCAGGTTCATATTTCAAGTAGGACAAGTAAAGGAGCACAGCAGTCCTTGAGATTACAATGTGCTGTGCACCTGGAGAAATGCTGTGTGATTTCATTTGCATAGTCAGGTGAAGCGCAAAGTGGTTTTGAATGAATTAGTTTCTTAATAACAATAACTGTTGTGTGTATGTATGTAGTTATTACAAAGAAATCAATACCGGGTATTAATCTAGCTGCTAAACTGAAATTTCTAGATGCTGTCTATTGTTTTCCCCAGTCAGATCTAAAACCCATAAGCTCTAAACCCTTAAATCCTTAAGCTCCAAACTGGGAAGCCCTAAGCATTAGGGCTGAGCCTGCAAACCTTGCTAAGCCATAGTTACTGGCCTCAATTTCTGCAGAATCAGGCCCCTGATGAGGACATTTAAATTTCAAAGTGTTTTGCAAAGTCTTGGTTTCCTGGAGCACCTGAGGTCGCTGCGAGATGGCAACCGGTCACGTCCCTGTAGTCTGTAGGTGTTGCAGCCTCGTAAGTTCATCGTAATAGCTTTTTCATCCCTAAATTTATGATTTTTCTTTAGAGCAAAAACCCCTTAGCCTGTCAGTAGGGACTGCAGAAGGAGGAGAGCACTATGAATTTCAAAGGTTTTGTTTGCACCCTTTGGGGCCTGACTGCTTTCCCATTTTTGCTCATTGACATTATTGTTAGAAAAATGGAGCACATCTCAACTTAGGGCTCCAAAGCATTAGACTGTAATGAAAGTAGCCCCAAAACATGATTTGAATTTGCTTTGCTAGGAGAGAGAGGAGCAACACTGACAGATCTAGCAGCTAACTTTGGAATAGTCTCCACTGGTGGAGAGGGAGCATTTTCCATGCCCGTATTTGCCAAAACTATTTGCTTGACTTTGAAACCTTCCCACATGCCTCGACACAGATGGGTAAAAGGATTGTTTTTCCTTTTTGAGTCACAGTGTTTGTGGACTGCCGTTCCTGCCAAAGAATTCCTCTGAAAGTTCTAGAAAGCCCATGTCGCCCTCTGTAACAGATCTTTTCTGGCTGTGCTTTTTGCAGGAGCACATATGGGGTTATAAGGTGTTTTTTCCCATGTTACTGTGTAGCAGTGTCTAAGAACTGCAGCATTAAACTCGCCTACCTTGCAGCATGCTCCTGTAGGCTGTGTCCGCGATAGCGTAGATGTGGGGCGGCATCTCATGCCTCTTCTTTCCCTTGTACATGTCGATAATCTTCTCTGAATAAATGGGCAGCTGTTTGTATGGATTTATCACGACGCAGAAGAGACCTGAATAAGTCTGCAAGGAAATTAAAATAAAAACTGGAATTAATATCACGTGCCATATCTAGTCTGGGAAACAGAGGCATCAGCTATGTTGAACTAACAGGATTTTAGCACATAAGACTCTTTTGTATTCTGCCTAGTGTAACAAGTGAAGCGGCATTTTCTGAATGTACATGTATGGGTGGTTTCCAAGTGCACAAATAATTATTTCTAATAAGCAGACTTCTAGAAAGTATATGAATTTAGCAATCTGTAGAAAGACCATGCTTTGATCTGATGTTAGAGCTTCTTGGCTTCAGTTCTTTTCAGTACATAGTGAATCACCATTATCTGTGATGATGTAACAACTGTAATACTTTGTAATATTTCTTTATGTTTTCATACCAGAGTATGTCCTCTGCTCAGGTAGGTGTCAAATTTTGTAAACTGAAAACCTAGGTAAGAAGCTTGATGTTAGAAGAAGGCTTTTTAAAAAAGATTATATGAACACCTTATAATAATAATGATTGATGAGAGTACTTGAAAAAAAATTGCTCAAGTTCCAAATAGATGTCTCAACAGAATAGCCATGCCTTCATTACATGACTATTTCTGTAAGAAATTTAAGGAAAAATGTGGTTTCTGTTCACAGTTTAATTAAGGTATTCATATAAAAAAATATACATAAACAAAAAAGAACATCGGCTACCAGCTGATAGCTGTTCATCCCAGTTTTGTTAGGTTTTTTTAATTCTCCTTTATTTTGGAAAGCTCCAGCTATTGAATTGGGAGCAGAAATAATAGCATATGGTAATAGATGGTGAGCCATATATCACAAACAGTTACTAAAAGGGAGCAGTTTGCAAGGGTTTCCATGTTTGTTTTTTTTTTTTTTAAGAAAAAATTTAAAACCCCAAAATAAAAAATTACAAATATAGAGGATTGTAATTGCAGGGATAGTGGGATAGTTAAGCTGGCCCATGGCTGTTAGTTTTAAAACTATGCCAGTTTAAAAAAAAAAAAAACCAAAATAATGAAGTTACGCTCTTTCTAACTTAGGCATAAGTGAGTTTACTTTTTTTTTTTTTTTTTTTTTTTTTTTTTGCTGTGCTGTGTGAATGAGTGCTTTGTGGTGTGCAGCTGCTGCCATGCCTCAATCTCCAGGCTGTGTCCAAGGATGGCTCAAGCTGCCTCGGTTCCCCCCATAGGAAGCACTGCAGCGCAGGACTGTAAAACGGCATCTGGGAGGCTTGGCTCTGGGCACAGGGATTTCCCTTTCCTGACCATAATAGGAAATGGCACAACACTGTCTCGGCACAGCCTGAGTGCTTTATATGGCATTCAGCAAAACACGGTGAGAGCATCCAGCAGCTTCCAGCAGCGAGGAGCAGGTTGGGTGCTCCACGCCAAGCAGGAGAGAGTGTGGGGTGCTCTGGGTGGTGATGAGGACCTCTCCTACCATTACAGGTTGTGACTGCATTTCCATGGTCTCAAGTCAGATACCAAGAAAATCAAGCTGAAGATCTTTGCCAGCTCTCAGTATCCCTGAGCTAAAAACCTTCGATATAGAATCATAGAATATGGAAGGTAGATAATCACTGTGCTGGATCTTCATTGACGCTGGAGTTCAGAATGAAACTGTGCTAATTGTGTCAAAATGAACTTTAGTGCTGCAGCGACAATAGACTTGAAAAGTGGCAGTTTTTTTATCCTAGAATGACTACCAGGGCTCTTAAGGAAAGGATAGCAAGGCCTTTATTTTCAGTAGAAATAGATTTACTGTATGCACTCAACTAATCATTCTCAACCAAGTAAATAAAGTAACAGGGGAGTAAATTTCCAATTGAGGAAATTATTTAGGCCTCTCTTCGCTGAGACTTACAGGCATTTGCCTGAATTGCCACATGCAGGGCTGTTGGCACAACCAGGCATACAGCAACATGCCTTTGAATGACTGAGAGGCACAAGAAGCAGGCTACTAAGGCAGGGCAAAAGCCTGAGCTGATGAAGGAAACTCTGTTTCTAACTGGACTGTGACTGATACCTTCTCTCACCTTGGGAAAGTTGACCAAGACCTCTTGGTTTCACCGATTATAGTTCTACATATCTGCTTTGCAAGGATTTGGGGAAAACTGATTCATGTATATGATGTTTTAAAGATGAGCAAGCCAGTTGGCTGAGCTGTGATTGAAATGGGGGGGTTTGACGTTGCCATGCTTTAAATCATTCTCCTTGGGGCATGGCCTGCCCAGAGAGGGAGACCCACGTTGTATCCCTCCCTAGAGGGTCTGGAGACAGAACGTGATTTGAGGTATCTTAGGGATAGTGTCCATAGGAGTGCTGAGCTTGTCTGTCCTTTGGACAGTCACTGCTAATGGGTATTTAGGAGAGACTGGCACAAATACGCACATCTACGTTGTAAATGCCTATATTTGGGCAGAACAATCCCACCTCTGGTTCCAATATGCATATATAGTTTTCTGTATTTAAGAAAGCATTTTGCACTGTTAGGTGAAGACTAAATCCTGGGATTGTTTAACCTAGAGAAGAGGAGGCTGAGGGGAGACCTTATCGCTCTCTACAACTACCTGAAAGGAGGGTGTAGTGAGGTGGGTGTTGGGCTCTTCTCCCAAGTAGCTAGCGATAGGATCAGAGGAAATGGGCTCAAGCTGCGCCAGGGGAGGTTTAGGTTGGATATTAGGAAAAATTTCTTCATGGAAGGGGTGGTCAAGCATTGGAACAGGCTGCCCAGAGAGGTGGTGGAGTCACCATCCCTGGCAGTGTTCAAAAAACGGGTGGATGTGGCACTTGGGGACATGGTTTAGTCTAGTCTACCCTTGATTGGTTTAGTGTGGACTTGGTAGTGTAGGTTAATGGTTGGACTGGATGATCTTAAGGGTCTTTTCCAACCTAAACGATTCTATGATTCTACATTAGTAGTGCCTATGCATACAGGCACAAGAAACTCTACTCTCAAAGCCACTGAACTTGCATTGATATTTTACTGATGTTTATATAATCATTTTTGGTCTAATTTGTGTGTGGACAAAGCAGATTCTGTTTGTTCTGAGCAATGTGAAACGTGAGTTAGGGGGAATGCACTTCCTGCCCTTTCTTAATTATCTGTGATGAAGAAAAAGGCCAAGGTGTTTTTCCAGTGTACAGTCACTCTGTGAATTTCTGTACTGAATCTTTTTCATTTAATAATATTTAATATAAATGCAAGGGGCAGATGATTTGATTTGCCCCCCCCCCCCCCCCCCCCCCCCCCCAAGCTAGGTTGACTTCTTTTCTTTAGCAGAATTGGGAATCCCCATTTCTGTCATTGGTGCTCTAAAGAGGAAACTGTTAAAGGCAGGTTTTCTTTGTATGTGTGGGACTCCAAGGGAGGCAATGTAGGCATTGCATGGCAAAGCCAGGAGAAACTGTTTACAATCACTTTTGCAAGTGGATGAGAACAAAATCTCAAATTCTCTTTAGATGTGCCCCCCCCCCTTTTTTTTTTTTTTTTTTTAAAGGTATGACAGTATCTAGTAGGGCAGCTCTGTGCAAGGCTGGACAGTTTTAAGCAGGTTTTGGCTACTGATAATACTAATAACTTGTTGTAATACAAGCCAAAGTAATTTATTTATAACTGTTAATTTCCCACCATCTTAAAATCTAGTCTCTCAAGAAAGAAAACTTAATTTCAGATACACTTCCATTTATGTCTTCATGAAAAATTCTTTGATCTCTAATTGCATTATCCACTTTTTGAAATTAAATTCCTCTTCCTGTAGGAAATGAAAGTTACACAAAAAATCCACAAAGTAAATATATTGGCAATCCTGGAACATCTATGCAGAGTGTTGCTGAGAGCAACAACAAAGAAATAAACCCCACACATTTTATCCCACTACTCTTCCAGTAATTAGTTTTAGATCTTGCAACAATATAGAACATGTTCAGAAAAATTCCATTTTAGTAATTAATGCTGCATGTTCTGATATAAAGTACATAACTCTGTATGTTCACCCGCAAACTTAAAATCCAATAAACTCAAATACTGAAAAGATGGAAAGTCTAGCTTCTTTCAGTAATCTTGATGATGTGCATTTTGGTACATTCCTGAAGGAAAGATCTTGATCTTAGCTCTCTTAAGTTATGCATAACAGATAAATAGTTCCTTTCTTGTACTATATATAACTATCTTATTTTCTGCTTCATTTCCTACTTTCCAATTTAGCATTCCTCATATTAATAATGAGAGCTCTACTTCTGCTTCTAAAACCGTGTTACTTAAGCTCTGTACTTTCTTTCACTCATCAGTAGTCTGTCACGCAAGTAAAATTTTCATAGATTAAAACTGTAGATTACTTTTCTGAAGCACAGCATAGGGATCCTCCATGTAAGATCAAAGATAACAGCTAAGTTCCATGGAAACTTTCTGGGCTTTCTTACTGTGCAGTTTGCTTACTGTTCATGCAGCTAGATTACAGGCTTATTAATGTCAAAATATGCTTGTGTTAATATACTTGTGTGGACTGGAAAACAGAATAATCTTGGCCCTAATTCACATGAACATATAGAAGATTATAATTTGTCCAGGCTTGTCTGATCTGTAAGTTGACCAACAAGGGGAAAAAAAAAAGTTTTAGTGGATGCATGACTTCAGTTCAGCAACACACTGGAGCATATAAGTACTCTCACTTGAATTCCAGTGGGTTTATTCATTTATTCAAACATAAGGTTTTACTCAAGCACCCACCAGACCAGAACTTGTTAGCTGCCTTTCAGTAGGAGTTTTGCCTGAGAAAAGACAGCATGATTTGGCTTTTCCCTATGTTCTTTTTGCGAGTTACTGGAAACTTGTTCAGTTTTACATTGAAGTAATTCAAAAGTCCCTATTGATTTATTTATTTCAAAGCAGCAGGACTGAGGTGTTGCTCAGCTATCAGAGTACTTTCCAAGCCAACAATATCCTTTCAGAATTAGCAAGCTTTGGGGAAGAAACCTTCATGTGTTTTTAATTAAGTAAAGAAGCAATTATTAAAGAAGCAGGAGAGTCATGGGGAATAAAGTGAACTAAATACATTTTTGGTGCTGAGGGGTGAGTGCTTGCATGGCAGTGTTACATGCAAGGACTGTATCACTGACAGTCGGTGGGATCCACCTCATTTGGGATGGGACATAGTAGCATGCAATAGGAAATGCCGTGTCTGTGTTTGATTCTACTTACATAAATTAAACCTGAGAAGTATCTCTCCCTTAGATTGTGCAGCACTGAAGCTTCATTGAGGCAAGTCAGCTCTGCCATGTCCTCCACTTTGGAGAACTTCGGAGGGTTCATCTTCTGGATGTCATCCTTACTCAGTGTCACTTTCTTTCCATTTTCTGCCAGTTCAACTGTCACCTCATCCCCTTTCTCTTCCTTGATACTTGCTGCTTCAAATCCATGTTTCTCTGATGGAACCCAAACCAGTCTCTTCGCTGACCAGTCAGCCTGGGCAAGTGGGTTGTTAATGAAGTTTTTGTCCACAAAGAGGAATTTCTCATCGTCACTGAGAGCTTTTTGAGCCATTTTGACTCAGTAGACACCTGTTGAGGAAGCAAAACATTCTGCTTTAAGGGGAGGCAAACGTAGAGCTGTTCCAGGCAAAACACATCTGCCATGCGGTAAATCCAAAGCACTATAGGTCCCGTATCATAGCTCACATTCCCATGCAGATACTTTTGGGTGCCAGCTTAGATACCTTAGAGTATCTGTGTTCAGATTCCTGTTCCTTTGTTACTGTGTCTGAAATTGCCTAAATCAAAAGCTTCATGGCACTAAACCAAATGAGGACACCTGAGCTTATTACTTGATTTTGTTTATGTTGTAATGAAGCTCAGAGAGAGAAGTAAGGCATAACTAATGTATGTGCAATGAGACTGTCAGGACTGCACCAAGACTGCCAGCTGAACAGCTTCCTGCAGCCTCATCTCTTACCCATCACAAAGCGAACTGAGTTCAGATACATAAAAAATTTCTCATCAACCAAGTACTGTTGGGTGCATATTAAAGTACTAGTGCAATAATTAAATAATTAGTAGAACAGCTCCCAGGCTGTGTTCCAGAAAGGACAGAAATTAACTTTTCTTGCAGAGGACTATTTCCAATCACTCTAATACCATTTCATTTGGAGAAGTAGAAGGTTAAGAAAAGGTCAAAAGAAAACACAGGAAAAAAAAAAAAATTATCAGTACTACTGATGAAGGGGAAGTAATTCAGAGTTATTCCCTTTCCATGGTTCAGACAGTGGGAGCTGATTATTTATGAAGGGTAAAGGTCTACCACATGAGAGAGAGAAGAAATAAGACAAGCCTGGAAATTGCATCAGCTATTAGATGCTCAGATTGGAAGGATAATGCATCTATATCATGCAGTTGCACATGGATAAAACAGCATTGTGCATTCACACTTGGATAAAGCAGCTGGATGTATCTATTCCGTAGGTGAGAGCAATGGGAGGGTTTTTGCTGCTTTGCACCGTGTCTGGGAGGAGGGAGGCAGCTTCTTTCCTGCTCTGGCCATTGGAGGTTAGGATGTAGCTGCAAGAGCTTTGCTGATAATGCTGGAGCTTTTGTAACTGTTCTGCTCTGTCCTATGGGACACACAGCTCTAAATGGGGAAAGGAGTAAATGGCGGACTTCTTGTGGTTTGCTACAGGGCAGGAAAAGAGTGGTGCTAATCAGGAAACCTTCCATGCAGCGGAGCAGAGAAGGGAGCTGAGGAGGAGCTACAGTGGGGAGCAGGGAAGAGTGTGTGCCCAAGAAAAACATCTCCAGGAGACAGACGCTGTTTCATTTCCTTATTGAGAATGAATTTAATATTTACAGCCTTCAAACAAACATGAATCTTGAGGGAGTATGGAGAACTGACTGCTAAAGATGTCAGCCATCAACCCGTAAACAGAACAATATTTGTGAAGACCAAGCTCTGTGGTATGTAGCCAAATGGACACCCTGTGCTCTGGGAGTATCAGAGATTGGTTTCCAAATATTTGTCCCTGAAGCCTTCCCACAGATTAATGTTTTTTGCAAGGCCAGACTGTGTGAGGGGTCTGAGAGAGAAGCATGGATCATGCAGAAGGTGACATAAAGCTTAACAGAGCCCCTAGAATTTCAGAGGCGCCTGAGAGGGTTAGATGATATTGCACTGAAATTCAGCGGACATTAGATGCTCCAGCTCCTTAAATTCCATCAACAATTCTCTCATCTAAAAAAAAAAAGAACAGTTTTCCTCTAAATGTGCTTGTTCTAGAGCTACCAGCCTTGCCTGGAAAAATCTCAACAGGAAAATTCACCCAGGTCATCCATGCACATGCAACGTGCATGGTGGTGTGGGTGAACAGGAGGGAGACCCTAACAGCTCGGCTCTGTGCGTCGCCGCTGGCCCGCGTGCAGTGTTCACCACCACCGAGCCTCTGTGAGGGAGCTCTGTAGGATGTGGCCCTTTGCTCGCTCCCAGGGGATTCTTGGAAGAGAGCTGCAAGAGGAAACTATTTGACCTCTGTGTGGATTAAGGCAGAAAATGTTCCCTCGTTGCCAAGAGGGCTGGTAGAGGCACACAGTTCCAATAATGGAGATGGTATTCTCTCCAGCTGAGCTTTCCAGCTGGCGGCCACAGGGTGAAGCTGGCCGGACAGGGGAACGAAGGGAGCGCTGCCCCATTGCCAGGGCTGCAGCTCCAGGAGCAGGGGGCTCGGGGAGCAGCAGGAGCCTGCTGTGGCCTCTCTCCTCCTGCTGTGGTAGCAAGGGGCAAGGCATGTTCTCCGCCCCACTGCCCCAGCAGTGTGGGAGGAACTGCTGCGGCGATGGAGCGGGAGGATTTTGGTCTGTCCTAGGCCTGGAAAAGACAGCTATATGGTCATCCTGAAGCATCAGAAAGCTGCCCGTGGCTAAGTGCCAAGTGACAGCACGTTCAAATCAACAGGAACTCGGTACTGCTGTCAGAAACACCAAAAATTAGACTGAACCGCAGAGCTGCGTTTGTGTCACAGAGTCAAATCCTGCTACTTTGAGGCTGCCCACAAAAAAAGATGGTGGAAATCAAGCTGCCGAATCATCCTAACCATGTACCTCCAAAAACCCAACCAAAGATTAAACTGTTGGCCTGCAACAAAGCATGTCACCAGTGGGATGACCCAAAAGTTATTCACTGTTTTGTTGCCAAAGGATCAAAGGAAAGTTCCTTTCCTTTTTACATGTTAAGTCATAAACATCTTCCACAGATTACAGCATGAAACAGAGAGCTGTTCTGTCTGTATTCTACTATGTTCTCCTACTTCTTCCTGCACGTAATACTTTCTGCACCTTGCTATTTAAATTCAGTCTTTTTGAAAGCGAGATGAGATTGGAAAGTATAAGAGGTGGCATGAACTGCAGAGTTTGGAAATACAAGTTCTCATCCTCTAGATCTAAGCACTATGTTTGACTAGTTTAAACATGGTAAGAATAGACCTCCTACAAGAAATAGCGAATAGACAGTCTCAACTGGATCTCGTAACTCCTCTGAAACACAATGTGGAGAAAACACGGATTTGTGTAAAAAGAACTTTTAATGACTTATCCTCTGGAATCTGGGGATAAAGTTTGAGTAGCAGCTGAATACCACTGTAGGAAAAAAGGAAATGCAGTTGTGAAGTGTGGATTAATGAATATTAATTAATCCATATTAATGTTAAAGGAAGGTTTATGAATGGAAGGGGTAGAAGATGAGCTCCACAAACCTAACTAGATTTGTCCTAGTGAGGTGCTGTGCACTGAACTAATGAGCTGCCGAAGCTTTCTGATTAATAATTGGCAGTAAACCTTCTGGTCCATCTCTGATCAAGACTGAACTGCACTGGTCCAGCATATGATTGATATTGGGGAAGCGGGCCAAGGGGAAAGATTCATTACTGCCTATTGAGAACATTCCCTGAGAAGGCAAAATTTACCCCTTAGCTGGTTCCTGGATTTCATCTGTAGGGCTGGCTGAGAGAAATGGAGACCAATATCTTATCTGTGCAAGAGGTGGTAAGAGGTTCTTATCTATTCTTTTAGGTAGATGATAGCCCAAATCATGTACAAGAGTGAATACTTCTATACTCAGAGGTGAGCTATCCTGAGGAAAAGCAATCTCAAAAATACTACTGATATGAAGTTTCTTGCATTAGAAATGTGCCAAATTACACCAAACTGGATCCATCTGTTATACTTGTCTAAACCCCAGATGTGCACGTATGCATGGGCATGCATACTTCCACAACTTACTTTCTATTCCTCCTCCTGTGATCCCACTGCAGATACATCTGGCTGATCTTCAGTTTTTTCCCTTATCATGTCAGTGACAGAGGTTGAATGCTGTCTTTACAATCAGTTAATCCTGGGTATATTATTCCAAGGACAAAGTATAAATATCTCCAGGAAGTGCACTTTAATTAGAAGGTTATTGGCCAAGCAAAATTGCCTCCTGGGTCAGAGCTTAGAGGGACTGCTTTTCTCCTAATGAGAAGATAAAGGATACTTCTCCCTTCCTCTGCAGCATGTGCATGTCAGTACAAAAGCTTATCACAGCCATACAGGGAATAATAATTAGAACAGAGGAACATATAACCGAGAGCGGGAATTATTTTTCAGAAACCAAGTCCTGCTCTCGTAAAGAGTTTCTGATGGAAGAGTGTAGCAGTAACCTGGTGCTTGAGTCAAATGGCGTTTCTTGGGCTACAGTAGTTCTTGACTATGTTCTTTCCAGGTTGCTTATGTTTTACTTTTCCAGTACTTAACTGAATTACCCAACTGAGCGTTGCTTGGAAAAAAGGAAATCTAGGGGTGAATCCTAATCTTGTGATGCTTGTTTGGGAAGCGGTTCCCCAGCACAGTTAGCTTTGTCACGAGCACTGCTGCCCATCTCTCCTGGCCTTTCACCTCTCCCCACTGGTCACCGGGCCCACCCCTCAAATGCTCACTCTCATCATGGACATTTTCATTGAACACGGAGGTGTCTCATCAGTACTGGCTTATGGTAGTTCACCCACGGAAGAGGGAAAGTCTGTGTTTTAAGAAAGAATATTTTCAGTAATTTCACAGGGCTGGTTTGGGTGTTTTTTTTAAAATGGGTTCTCCATGCGCTTTAATCAAATTGTGTCTTGGTCTCCTATCAGGTCTTCTCACCTCTGTCAGTGCAAGTTACTACATAACTTTGATTAAACACTTGATAGCTCTCTAAATACTCCAGAGAGATTGCCCCCCGGTTGTTACCTGTGTTATAAACAGTAAAAATTAGAAAAGAAGGAAAAAAGACTTGAATTGTGTCACGTGGGGATAGATTCCCTTTATCTGGAAAATACCTTATCTCAAATACCCCCAAATGTCATTCTATTAAGTAAATCAGATTCTGCATGTTCATTAGAATTCATAAATAAACCGTATTATAACTGGACTTTGCACAAGTTGGAAAGCTATCTCCAGCTCTTGGCTTCTTCTAAAATTAACATACTTAAAAGAAAAGCCAATGGATTTGCAACTAATAAGTCTCAGTGAATTATAAAGAGTCAGGATCCTCTGCATACATCCATGCATGCTACCATATATGGCGATGTTCTTCTCAATACTAGCTGTTCCACAAAAATGTAATGATAACAAATTCAAAACAAATACCTTTTAGGGACTAGCGTGTCAATTGCAAATGAGATAATAAAAATCATTGTTTACATCTAAGTGAATACAGCCAGAGTATCATGTACTAAATAAACTAAAGTGACTACTTAATCAAGTGCTTTGCTCTCGGGGGGTTCATCGCTTCAGCCTCTGTGTTAGTGGCCTGAGGGAACTGTGAGCTTTGGGAGTTCAGCAAGTCAGCCCGTGCACAGCATCTTGGTGCAAGCTGCAAAGCTTTGAGTGAAAGAGAAGGTGGGCTTGTTTTTAAGAAGTGCGTTTTAGATTTTATTGAGACGTATGTTAGATAATAATGACAAACCTTCTGATTTCCCTTGTATTTAAAATATCTCATATTGCTTCTTAATTATGCACACACATATGCCTCTCACATACATATCAACATTTATATATGTGGGCATGCTCACGTACGCACACGTACGTGTGTGCGTGAAAGAAGCAAGTGAACTTCTGGGACGACGCTAGTGCTGCTTTCTATACTGCCATCTACTGTCGTCTGAATTTACAGTATTTTGTTAAAGTTAGAAGTTTGTTGCTCTATTTTCCCTTTAAAAAAAAAGGCACGTCGCATTTGGAATTACTTGAATTAGTGTAGTTCAGTGAATTATCAGATTAGTTTTGCCTAAACTTTATTCCCAGCATATTAAAAACACACATTTGTAATGCTAAGGCATTTTTTTAAAAATGTTTCCACTTCTTCTTCTCATTTTTAATTATTTTTCCTGTTTAAAGTACAAGTAACTGATAAGCTAATTATTTGATTTGGTTATACTTTCTTTAAACAGCATGGGAAATGCACTAAGTTCCTTTTACTAGCACTGAAAAAGTAGAAATACTTCAAAAAGATCAGCTGCTCAGGCTACCACGTTTCTTCGTTACTGAATGCGCATGTGATGCTTAATTGCAGCAGGTCCCCGCCACCATCTGGCAGCGCGCAGCACCTTGCGGGCTGCGTTGCCGCCGGCTTGGAGCGCAACTCGTGCTCTGCAGCCAGCGTCTTTAAGGCTCGATTCGGCAATAGCACTGTTAGAAGTGACTAAGGAACAGGCTAGAGCATCCGTGCACGCTTTCAGATGTGCACGGTCCCTCATGCATTTTAAACAGAACCCGATCAGTAATACACAAATGGGGATAAACCATTGGAGCGTGTCTGATAGGTCTGTTCCCATTTCTAATTCGTGCGCTACCTGCAGGTTAATTCACTGGATGTGTTTGCAAAGTAGCGTAATGGTCAGCTTGCCAAACTGCTGCATCCCGAAGCGCGGCCAGCCCCCAGCCCCATCCCCAGCGTGGCTCTCCGGCCCCCGCGGTACTCACAGGCGTCCAATTAGGGGAGCAGAGAGTGAATTGGAGAGTCGGGAACCTGTACAGCCACCAGCTGGGACAGTCCAAGTCCTTGCTGCCTTTGCAGCCTCCCTATATAGAGGAGGAGAATCTTGTCAGTGGGGAGGGGCCCTGGAAACCACGTCCTGCTGGAAAATCCTCTCAGTACCTGGGTTAAAGAAGACAGCCTGAGCCAAGGACCTCATTCCCAGCAGGGCCTAACCCCGGGCTGCTGCCCCTGCCCTGAGCCACTCTTTAGGGGAGCGGGCTGGTTCTGGCTTTTGGAAAGCTATGAAAGGGGTGCCCCTAACTCCAAATGGATGCCCCTAACTCACAAGTTCACAGGTTTTGCTTTTTCCTAGGGTGAAACTGTTTGGCCAAGCAAATGGACCTTTAACTGCTGCCTGCCTTGGCTGCGTCCTCACCCCTCGTGGCCCCCTGCCCACAGGGACAAGGGGCAGATCACGGTCCCGCGTGGCACAGGAGGCTTCCCACCCGCCGCCAGTGCGTTTTCTCGGAGCTAAGTCCCCGCGTTCGAGGATTGCTTGGGAGAGGAGGGTTATTCCTAACACAGCTGGGATGTGTTGGGTGGAGGTTGCTCTGGGTCTCCCTGTGTTTACGTGACATCTGGAGCCTGGGGCTGGTTTAAGCCTCCTTTGCCCCCGGGGAACAAGAGGGTCATTTCCCACCTCCCCAGCGAGGAGTTTCTCTTGCGATCCGGTGCGCAGCCCAGTTCCTGAGAAAGGATTGTAAATACTTTTTCATGTATAAGAAATACCTCCCTCTGTCCATAAAAGGAAGAAGAGAAGTGATAAATAGCTGAGGGGGAACAGTCGCTGGGATGCAGTGGAAAGAACAGGCGGCAGGCACCGTGCGCTGGGGGGGCGAGGAGGCCAGGGCGCTGGGAGCCAGGCCTGCAGGGGTGAGGGAGTGATCTGGTCCTTGTCAAGCCTCCCTCACACCCCCCAAACCTTCAGTCCCCAGCCGTCCCCCCTCCTTCCCCCGCTAGTAGCCAACAGCCTTGTGCAGCAAGACCTGTGGATGGAGACATCCCAAAAAGGGAAAGCTAGGATCCTCTAGGAATTCCCATCAACGTGCCAAACACAAAATACCGAAACAACCCCCTCTCAGCAACAGACTAAATATGGTGTATACCCAAAGGATCAGAGCACAGTCCTGGGTGAAATAATTTCCCTTGACATCAACAGTCCTGTCTTCTCCGGAAAATAAACCCTCCTGGGGAAGACGGATGAGGCTCATACTGGTCTTGGCATCCTAAGAAAATACCTATGAGGGGAGGCTGGGCCGAAAACTTCTACTGTCACCGGTCAAAGTACCTGCACTTGCAGGTATGGCAGACCTGTAGCCCCTTTCTCCAGCTCTGGCCAGCAGTGAACAAATGCGGGCAACGAGGAGAGAGGGGAAGAGCATCGGGGTTTCTTCCTTGCAACAGTTCAGAAATATCAGGCACAGACTCATGTTCAGGCCTTAGCTGGAGAAGTCCGTCTTTGCCAAGACAGTCGCACAGCCCCGCAGCTGCGGCCTGTGCTTGCAGGTGGAGGGTCAGGGCCCGCCGCCTGGCGAGGTGCGGGGCTGCCACGCAGCCGTGCAAAGCCCTCCCGGGAGCTGAAAGGCAGCGGTGTCGTATCAGACTCGTGCACGTGTGGCTGTGCTGGAGCAAAGCCAGGTGAAATGATCACCGGGACGTTAAGTCCAAGAAACTTGCCCTTGTTAGCAGAAAGTTCCCCACTGGGTAGTTCACTTTTTTTTTTTTTTTTGGCACTTTGTCGGTTGCAAATGTAGCTTTTAAATAGGAATACAGTGAATATAAAATAATGAAATGCAAGGGGATCCTCTGAAAAGTATGATCATTTTAACATTCATCAAAGTTATACTAAGAAGTTTCTTTTAAATCCATGCAGCTGTTTCAGAAAACCAGGCACATTTTAATAATAGCTTAAAAAGGAGTGGAAATTATTCCGGCTGGTTTGCAAACCACTGCATGTGCACATGCAGGCTTGCTGCCTGCGCAGTGTGTTTAACAGAGGCACTGGTGGAGGGTGATATGTGATGTGACATTAAACGGAGCTGGAAAGTCTAAAAAATATTACTGGCTGAGACTGAAAGAGGTACACTCTCAAGCCATGTGGGGTAGGAACTGATAAGTGTCTTCCAACCTTCACTTAAAAGTTAACATAGGACTATACTAATATAATAGCCTGACTGGACTTTCCTAAATGTTGTGGTATTTTTTTAAACCAAAGTTGCCTCAAAATGAAAGCTGCGGATTCCCAGTGGACAATGCCTTTGTGACAACAAATAAGCTTTATTTAAATGCCCCCGATTGGTTTGTTTGTTTTAATTACTTTTCTAGGAAAAAAAAAAGTATTGAGCAGCCTGCCCTTAAAATATCTCCTTGCTGAATTTGCACTGTAAATATTGTACTTGGGGTGGGGGGGGAACAACGATACAAGGAGGACTGGAGAAGGAAAGAAATGAACTTTCAGCTGCCTTACCACGGTGTAACCTGAATACAACAGAGCGAAAAAAGAAAAGCATGGATGATGATGTTAGTTTGTTAAATAATGTGTGTCAGGTAAGCAATATTTTTGTTTAAAAATGTTTTTACCCAAGTTTACCAAGCATGTTTCTCTATGCTGACATATGTAATTGGAACTGATGAGCGTACGGGTGGGTTACCACCTGTGCTGAGCTGTGCTCTTGCAACAAGAGGGACGGTCTGTGTCCAAACCAGAACAATTGATCATGAGAGTAGTTTGATGAGGTAAAATAGTCACCAACTGCTTAATGTTAAGTTTTGTGCTTAATGCTGGCTGCAGGTCAAGCGAACTATGTGAAGCACACAGGTCAATCCTGAACCAGTTGCACACCAGCTACTACCGAAAGGGTGTCTTTGCAAGTGTGAACAAATATTTTAGGGTTTCTTTTCCTAAACATAATCACCCAAGGATAATCGCTCCTCCGGAAAACCGATCAACTGACACCGAGATTTGGCTTGATACAAAGGGTGCTCAGGAAGGAAAGCGTAACCGACTCTTTGGAGCGTGTTGATAAAGCTTAGAAGAAAAATTTCCCCTGTGCATGACAGAAACTAATACCTCTGAAACAGCACTGATGCTGTCGAGTCTGTAAACATAGTTTCCTCTGATTCTAGTGGAGAGCAAAAATTTGGTTTTAAAGTTGTTTTGGTGGTGTTTTGTTTTTCCACTTGTGGGTTAAGTTCTTCCAGAGTCCTTTCCAGATCTGATATCCAGGCCAAACCTCACTGGCTCCTTGTCACCTTCGCTTGTGATAACATGCTTAGACAAAGAACAGCCTCTTTTAATGTAATTCCCTCCATAACAATCTCCAATTACAGTGTTCTATCTCCAATAAAATTCAGAAATGCATTTTGCTCATTAAACCCCCCAAACTTCTAAATGCTTATATCTTTTTTTTTTTTTTCTCATGTCAGTAGAAAGAATAACGGCAGTTAATGCAAGACATCAGTCTGTAAGTAACCTAGACAGAGCTTCTTAAATTGAGAAAATTATTTCTGTGCATGCTCACCTAAGTGATAATTTTGTCTAAAACCTGAACCTGTGACTCTAGGATTGTGAATTATTTTCATCTAAATACTGACCTTGCTTAGCTTAAACTTTTAAGGAACAAATTTTTGGAAAGTGCAGCCATCTTGTACAGGCTTTGCAATTCCTCTTCATCAGTTAACAAGGCAGCCTGACATTCATAGGACTTGCTACATGTCTGCATCTTGAAAGATGCTCTCATATTTCGTGTACTGTCAGGATAAATGCTAGACCATTATTAATGTGATTAGACCAGTATATTTTCATAGACATATGTCTAAGCTTTGTTGTACAAATAAATATCACTGGAAATGCACTTTAATTTGATTTTAATTTGCTTGTACAATGACTATACTTTGAAACAAGAGATTGTTCCAAAACCCCAAATCTGTACTGCATGGGTATTAAAGAATTAGATGAGATACAGGTCGCACCGAGAGCAAACAGGCGAGCTCCCACCCACCATCCCAGCGCAGGATCCTGACAATAGGCTGAAGCTGCAATGCCTGAAGAAAATAGTCCCGAGATTCCCTGTCTTAAACAGATTTCTTCTCTGATTTCAGATACACACCTTTACCTCTCAGCTCAGTGAAGGACACCCCTGTAACCGCCTCTGCTTTCATGGTTGTGGAGACCACGAGCCTGCTGAGCTGTGTGCCTGGGAAAGGGCAAGGACCAAACAGCCCTTTGCCGCCTTCAACCAGAACAAACATTGTACTTAATTTCTACAAGTAAAAATCCATTTCCCAGGGAGCTCCATGGCACCTGGGCACCTTCCGTATGGTCTGTGGTGGGAAGACAGAAAGCAGACGCAATGGCTTTGATTACACTGCAAGATTTGCATAGCATAGGTTAGAGCTTGTTTCCCGGAGACATCTTCCTTGCCCTTGAAAAGATGATTCCTAATATACATAACAATTTGACCCACTGGTTTATGGAGAAACAGGGGTCTAGCCTTTAACCTCTGGAAAACCAAAGTTAAAAATTCAGGGATTTCTGTGGCCAAAGCAATCGTAGCCGCATTGTTCAAAAGCTCATTTTTGCAGCTTTCCATAGAGGCGCTTCTAGCTCATTCCAAAATTAAGGTAATTTGCAAATAACAGCTTAGAAGACCATTTTTCTACTATACTTTTAGACAGAGAAATTGAGAGAGAGATTAGTGATTGTGAATATTTGCATTAATGTGGCAGGAAAGACCCTAGTAACGAGGCAGAATCCCATGGCAGTTTTCACACAGATGGCTCTTCAGCCAAGTAGTTGAACCTGACGGTGGCATTAGCACTGAGCAAACAGTGAGGGCATACGGAGATAAACTCGCTTGATTATAATTATTATATAGCTATTATAATTACCAATTATAATTGATGCAAAGCTACAGGACTTAAAGATGGGTTTGATTGAGGTATATTTGCAAACGCATGTCCTCCCCTCTTGGAAAGAGTCCCGAGATACTTACAAATCAGCAAATGGGGAGCCGGCGGCATTGCCAGTCACACGACGGGCATGAACTCGGTGCTGAGGCTTCAAATGGACAAATGCAACTTCTCCTTTCAACCCATAACCCAACAACTGAATGCAGATTCACATTAGAGTAGCAGCTAGGCTGCTTATCAAAATAAAAAAATACCTGTAATGCTAACTGGGTCAAATCAAGATAAAGGCAAAACTTTGCAGTCTGTACAACTTGGGGTCCTTTCACTTAAATACACAAACTGCGTGTTCTCTTCCTCTCTTTTTTCCCCACTTACCGTGCCATTTATCTTAACAATTAAGATTAAGAACGCAACCCTAAAAATTTATTTACACAAAACTCCTCTCAGTACCACTGGAAACATTGATATCTATACACTTTGTTCAAATCAGTAGAGGAAAAATAGCTAACCTGTTATTTTTGATGTACCCCTGTAAATTTGGCTTTTAAAATAAATTACCATTTCAAAACCTGTAAATACCTCAGCTAAAAAAAGTTTGGGAATTGGTAATGTACCATCAGTTTTATTTTTAGCTTTGCCTGACTTGAGTTTCATGTTGTTTGGGGGGAAAAAACCAGAAGTTCCTCCCACATACTCAGTGTTACACCATACAATTTATAGCAACTCCAGATGGAAAAGACTTACTGTCATTTGTTTGCTGGCACAAAGATAAATATAGTCCTCATTTCCGGAGAATTAAAAACAACTATTCCTCTAAAGCACTTCAATTTTCTATTCAAATTTATTTTCCCACACTTATCCAAAAGTAGCAGCTTCTTCTTTTTAAAGAAGAATGATCGAAATGCTTAGTTTGAAGACTTTCAAAGTACCATACAGAATAAAACCTAAACATTTTATTTCAAAACACAGGAAAGACACACAAAGACATAACATAATTAGGAAAGTGCAGAAATTATAACTTATCTGATAGTTTTTATAAAGTAAAAACAGTATTTTTAAGCCCAATTCTAGACACATGCTTCACTAATCTGACTTCATATGCAGTCTTCCTTCTATCAGCCCTGGAGGAAGAGAGCCTTTGCTAACATTTTTTTCACTGACAGTAAGTATGACCCCATCATCCTGTCTCATGGGTAGATCTAACAAGCAGAAATGGTCCCACTGGACATATTGGGGAAATTGATGCAAAGAAGAATTTCCTAAATTGACTCTTACAGAACTTTACACGAGAAATTCGCATATGAAAGATATCATCTGTTTATACTTTGTAAAACAAGAGGCTCTTCAATGCTCATGCCAGCCATTCTTCCTGGTTCTGGAATTCTATCTGAAAATGAAGCACAGATATAAATATTCTCACGCATCTGGAGATCCAAAGGCGCAAGTGTTATTTTCTACTATTACCAACTTTGATACAGAATATCGAAGGTATAGGAAACTCGGGCAATTTTACAAATGTATTCTTCCATGAGAGATCTTTGCATTAACAAAGATTAGATTTTGGACAACTTCAAATCAGCTACAGTGAATGAACTAACAGAAACACCAGATTCCATATGTTTTATCAGGATTCCCAGTCTGTATACCAGTTTATTGGAATATTAATTCAACTAAATAAGCAAGATAATTTCTAATACGAAAAGCAAGTTAGATGTTAAAATATGGGACTTGGAGGATTGAATTTATGAATGGACTTATCTTAATATGCAGCCTAATTAAAATAGCTAGATAATTAGTATTTTAAACCTCCTGCCTTTAGGTCTCCACTGACATATTCCACAAACACATGCAGAAAGTAATTCCAGACTACAGTTACTTAAAGGTTAAAAGCCTTAAAACGGTTATATTTTTGTTTAGTTCAAAAAGCAGTGTGCTGTCATGAGTTATGCTGGCATGCTTAATCCTGAGTTTTGTAACTAACTCTAAACAATTAAATCCCCACGTGAAATTATATTAGAGTCAACAGGGCAAAGTGACCCTGCACAGAGTCAATTTCAGAACTGAGGTACAAAGTTATACTTTAAAAACAATTCTTCTATACACTGAATTTGATTTCAGAAATGGAGAAACTTCTGATAGGAGTAATTATTCTCTAACAAAGAGATCATTTATAGCAGTTTCGGTATTGAAATTTTATTTCTTCAGCCCCCTCTTCTGGCAGAAGGGAAACAACATTGTCTCGATGAATTAACTGTTAAGTCGTTTAGTACTTCTCTCACACTTTTTAGATGTCAGTAATATCTCAAGCCTCATATTTTTCAAATTTTTGGATAAAAAAGAAATAGTTGATAGTACTAACGCAATAGTACTAAATGCTCACAGTGGAAAGTGAAGTAATATGCCAAGCAGACTCTTTGAAGGAAAAAACTGGACCAACGATCCCTCTCATTATGTAGCTTAGGCAGTATGAATTGTAACCAGTCAAAAAGCAGACCAGAAAGGGAAAATAAGATTTAGTAGTGTTCTAGTATAGAGCAATGAACTTGGAGCTTAAGCTTCTGCAGTCAATGGGATGTGAATTATGTCCTCAGAAAAGGTTTATGCCCATATACAAAATTGACGGCTAAAGAGTTAAGAACTTTCTACAGAAATTAGGTAAGTTAAAACAGATGAGAAACAAAGAGATACACCCACTATTTAACATACTTTACTGAGAATTTAGGTTAAATTCTTCTATTAAATTGCTAATGTAATAAGACTGTCTCTAGCTGACCCATTCCAGATTTGTAATAGTATAAGGGAGTACAATTCGGCCAGTTTAACTTTTAGGAAAATGGTAAAGCAATTTGGTGGATGACCTTTCTGATACTGAGCATTGGGATATTAGTATTTTCTGGTCTTTACCAGTAACTGCAGAGCTGCAAAACTAATTAGAATAGCACAGCTGTCCAATTTAAATGAGTTTTCAGTTTTAACAGTCCAAAAGCCTTAAGAGAATAAAGCTAAATAGTTAGGTTTTTTTTCCTCTTCCCTCTAGTAACTAACAAGCAGTTGCAGCTACCACAAGGTAACAGGAGCTTCACAGTACCTTGCACTGTTGAGAAATTATATAAAATTGGCTGTCTGCAATTTTTAAAAGTGTCTGCTTTATAAATAAAATACATTCCCATATAAGAGAGAAAGTTCTACTACTGACATGTTTAAGGCCAGTCAAGCACCTCCGAGGGCAATCAGATTTGTATGCCGTATATGCTGTCCCATTAGCATACTGGCAGAGAGAAGCAGGCCTAAGAGTTGGTGTAAGTTGGTCACTTATTTAAACAAAGGCACATATACGCTTGTTTTAGAGATCATGTGTGGGTCTTCCTTGAGTTTCTTAAATGAATATATGAGCAGCAGGTATGCTCGGGTCACACAGCTTAATGGTATTTTTGAGGTATAAACACCGTTCTGCTGAAGAATGTTTCTTATAAAAGAGGCGTCAGCTCGAAGCATTCCTTGCACAGAGGAGGTACATGGTGTCCATCTGCATGTTTATGCTGTATCATATAGAAAATCTAGTCACAAATAAAACTTCCGCAAAAATGACCCCATATCCACACCCACCTTTTTGATTTCTCTCAGTAGGTGGTTTGCCAAGGTTCTGCTTCGGATAATTCAGCAAAGACACTTTTGGAAGGGTATTCTGGGTACTTTCTTCTTTACCACCATGTAAGAAATGAGAGATAATTCCATACAAGAGAGGTCTGCTTAAGAGAGAAATGACAAAAGCAGTCTATGAAGTCTGTGAAATACTGAGCATTAAAAAACCCACCCTTTTTTCAGAACTTCTGAGACCTTAATGTTTACTTCTAGAGTATGTACAGATGTCTTCAGAATAATTATTTAAAATACATTATGTCAAGTGTCATTACATAAATAAGCACAGACCTAAGCCCACCCCGAACACCAACTCTCCTAAAAAGCTTGCACTAAGAGACACTCTCAACTGAGCTCTAGATCTCCTGCAAGCGAAGAACTGGAGCATGCTTAGCACAAGAACACAGATCCACATTCGCACGCGTGCAGTACGAAGGATCAGACTTTGGTGGGCATCCCAAACTTGATTCTTCCTGAGCACCTGGCAGATTCTGCCAGCACAAGCTACAGAGAACACTGAATGTTTTAAACCTACTTCAGTACCCTAGCTCATTAACGCGTTCTTATTGGAGCACTATGAATTTGTATCTAATCTCAGAACACAAGAATCTTTTTATTGCTCTACAAAGCAACTCACTGATATGCAAAGAGCGTATCTGTTTTCTGCTTCTGACTATAGGGAAGACTGTATTGGTAAGAGACTTGTATTTTGGTGTGCAAGTACACTATCTGGAGAATGCTGTATAGTTGGCAGAATTAAATTTTAGTTTTGAGTATGTTTGAAAATGGCCCCATGTTTGACATTGTGAGTTTGAATCCGGCATGTCAGAGCAGCCTGGTGATCTAGTCACACTTCAGTTGGTGAGAACATTTATGTGATTGATAATAACATTAAAGAGAAAAATGTATGCAGAACAGAACTGTGCATTCCAAAATCACTCCTTACATGGATTTTCCATTTGCGTCTTCAACTATGTTCAGCTCTTTGGCAAGAAACTGCCTATCCAAGGGCACTTCAGGCTGGCCAGATTCTGGAAAAGAGGTTTCCCCAAAATTCTTAAGACTGTTAAGAAAAACATCACCAATTGCCTTTTTTAAAGACTGCTCAGGAGACTTCAAAAGAGAATGAGAGCACACACCTCCCTTTTAGACTACTAATATCTAACAGTATATTGTAATTCCAGGGAACTCACTTAAACATTAGTGCTTCATACTCATATAATTTACAATAGTGCATGGCAATTTTTATCTTTACTCTAAAGAAATCTAAAAAAAATATTAAAGAAACCTTACAGTAGAAAGATAAATTAATCAGGCAAACAACTCTTTCTCTGAAGAAGTACTGTTATCAAACAGATTCCATACATTAACTACTACATAGACTGTCTCCATTCCCTCTTCTCAAGATGAACCTTTGTGCCTGTAATTTTAATAGAGTGAAACATATCAAATTAATAAATAGTGAATGTAATTACTGTATCTAAGCACAGCTACGGAACTTTGAATTTCAAATATAAGTTAGCAATAGCTGCAAAAATAAATAAGTGCTGTAACATATAAATTATGGCTCCCATTTAGACGTTTGCAGTCTAAACAGCTCTCAAATATTGGTATTTTAGCACAGCCAGTAGCTGTAATACTTAACTGCAGCTGTTAAAAAATATGGACCTTCTTCACAGTCTTTTTTTGTTATTTAAGCTGAGGACATCTGATCATGTTTCTGATACAGTCTATATGCTTGAATTGCCAGAACTGCTGTAATTTAGACTATCAACTACTTTACATACGTATTACTTTAGTTTACATTATTCCTCAAAGAAATTTTGTTCATTTGTAGGATTTCTAGTTTTTTATTTTACCAAAATGCCAATTAAAAAAAATGCAATATATGCTTTAAAAATATTGTTAGCCATTTTCCAAAAAAAAAAAGCAGATATTTCAAGACAGGTATTTTGACTTTGCAGGCTGTTAGCAAGTTTTCTTGCTCCTGCATCAACTGCTCTGCCAAAGCGTTTACCCCAAGGATAAGGAAAGGGTAAGTTTTCTTGAAAACTAATGGTAGATTTGGCTTAATGCAGCAAGTAAACCTGTGAAGAGAGTGTTCATATCTTATTTATTTCTAAGGGAAGACAAGATCGTGCAGCTTGGTCCCACTTATTAATTTTGTAGCATCAGTGGCGTATCAGTACTCAACCAAACAATAAATGGCTATGAATAGAGCGATGACAACAAAAATTCAGCCCCAATACCTGCAGTTAAGACAGATGCTGCGTATTTGTATTTGTTATATTCCAGGTATTCACGAATTAGTTCGTTGATTAAGAGATTTTCATGAGACAGTGGTGGCCGTGGTTCACTTCGGTCATCCAGTGCATTAAAAACTTCAGCTCTGATCCTTGCCTTTATTTGTCCAAGAGCGCCTCTTTTTTCCAGTGTGTCCTTTAAAACTATTACCATAAAAAAATCTGTTAACATGAAGCCAAACGTATTCAAGCAGCATTTATCATCCACAATACAAACATAATTTTGGCATATTCAGTGAAATAGAGATAAGATATCGGCACCTGTGCATATGCCAGTAGGTAACAACTGCAAGAACGTTACAGATAAAAAGTAAGCCTTCAAATAAGTCACAATTATGGGTTTTTTAGTAAACATACGTCCTAGCAATTTCAGAAGCGAGATATTACTGGACCAAGGTGTTTTTAGCGAGTGAAAACCAGGCCAAGATAAATGACAAGGGCAGAGTGCTTGTGTGGAGGCTTAGGGACGTCTCCCCCACGGCTCCCCGACCGGCGGTGTGAGGAGCCGGCGGCCCCCGTTAGCGCCCGCGCCGACTACGAGATCCAGCCCGGCCGCCGGGTGTGTGAGGGAAGCCCGGCTGCCCGCCGTTTCAGCGTCCCGAGGCGCCTCCACCGCCCCCTGGGGCTGCCCACGCCCACCACCTGCTTTCAGCTCCGCCACCGTCGCCATCGCCGAACGGCCGCGCCAAGGCCCCGGATGAGGCCGCGCGCCGGCCGCCGCGCAGGCGCGGTGCTGGCGGACGGGAGCGGGCGCCTGCCGGCCCCGCCTCTCGGCGCGCGCCAGCCAATCGGGCGGCGCCGGCGGCCGGTGCGGGCGGTTCGAGCCGGGGAGGGCGCGCGGGCGGGGACGCGCGCTCCCTGGGGCCAGAGCGGGCGGGCGGGAGCGGGCGGGGACCCCGCGGGGGGAGCGGCTGCCCCGTCCCGTCCCGTCCCTGTGCTGCCGGGCGCCCGCGGGCCGGGACGAGCCGGGGTAAAGTGATTAGCAGTGCCTTCGCCGTGTCTATGGAGTTACCGCTCGGTACCGTGCCTGTGCCTGCCCGTAGTGCCGTCCTGCCCGCTGGGGCGGGGGGGGGCGGGGCGGGCGGCGTTTCGGGGTTGCTGTGCTTTATCCCCGCTGTAATTTCAAAGGTTGTCGATGTGTTTTATTGGTGGGGGGAGAAAAGGAAAAAAAGGCAACATGGAGAATGAGTGAGAATTTCTCCCTGATGCATAGCGGAGGAGTTTTCTGCCGGGTCCCTGAAAGACGAACTTTTAATTAAAAGGACTCGCCAAAGATGAGCTTTTAATTAAAAGGACTCGCCAAAGATGAGCTTTTAATTAGAAGGACTTGCCAAAGTGTAGCCGCACGCTGGGTGTTGCTTGCAAGTCCCTGAGGATCCCTGCTGTGTCTGGAGGCATGCACGTATGCTACGTGTTGCTGGGATGAGTCGACTATTTATTTTGTCAACGAATTAAGTATTTCCCAAAGGAAATGCA
Source organism: Pelecanus crispus (assembly GCF_030463565.1). NCBI lineage: Eukaryota > Metazoa > Chordata > Aves > Pelecaniformes > Pelecanidae > Pelecanus > Pelecanus crispus. The sequence continues at coordinate 11,163,238 of NC_134653.1, read as the reverse complement.
GCCCGTGTGGATGACCAAACTGGATTTGTCATGGTCTAGATGGGGCAGCCTGCTTCGGCTTGAAGGAGAATGTGAGTCTGCTTAAGCAGTAGAACGCTTACAGCCTTGAAGTGTGGGCTGGGGTTTTTTGTTGCGATTTTTTTGTTTGGTTTTTTTGACATTTCCTCTAAAGAAACTGTTTATATTATGACCTTCCAAAGAATCTCTGGCGGGGCGTAATAAGTAAAATTCAGGGAAAAAAAAGTCTTTCAAAGTAATGGTGAGGTTGATGTGTTCCTTTAACACAGCAGCAGCTTCCAGTGAGTCAGCAGCAGTAAGTGCCTCTGGCTGTCCTAAGTGTGCTGCCCGCATCCCTGGTGCAACTCTGGTGATGGACGACCACTTAACCTTCAACATGCATGGCATTTTCACAGTCAAAGCATTTTTCCGGCATCCTTCCAAATTTCTCCATGCTGTTGTGGGTCGCTGTTCTATTACACCTAATTTCCAGTTGTTGCTGTTTTCCACCCTGTATTGCCTCTCCAGCTTTAATTTTTATCCTACAAAGCAAAGTTTAGAGTCCAAAATAGAATTTTGTAGGGTGTTTTTTTTTTTTTTCACGAGGAAATGCCTTTTAAAATAAGATTGCCGTTTCCATTTTATGTATTAATCTGTGTTTTAAAGGATGCTGTTGTAACAGTGGTTTGTGAAATCCACATTTGGTGACTTTCTGGTACTCGGATCTTGGTTCTGTATCTCTTTGCAGGTTTGGGCTTGTGTCAGTTCTGGTTTTTCTCCTCCACAACAAATATTTTGAGTCTGTTACATTTTGCTTCTGAACTCTTCTGCTTCCCCTCACATTAATTATTTACTCTGCATTTTGACTGTGCTTTGGTTTACATCTTTGTTGTTGCTGTTGCTTAGAGTTTTGAGGGAAGGAGATGGAATTAATTGGGAGGGAACTAATTTGAGGTGCAGATCCAAGTATCTTTATTTGATGAGAAACATCATTGACCTGGTGCATGACCATTGGTGCAGGGACAGTTTGAGGCTGAAAAAAATTCTTATACTGAGGTAATTGGAAAGTTTGAATCCTGAAAGTGTGACTTAAGTTTTGTTAGTGTTTTAGCATACAATAGTATCTGGAGAAAAATGTGTGGGTAGAAACGTATTTTTTCACCCTCCTCACTTCATGCTTATTTACTGTCTTCTTGTTTGGAACAATCCCTGCATATGGTCTCTATATCCGAAATAATTTTCTGCTGTATCATTTCAACCATAAGTTTATATTCTATTATTGCACACAGAATACGTGCAAAAGTGTAAGGTCTTAGAGGTTGTATTATCTATTTAGCATTTCTTCTGGTTTACTATTTTATTAATAGCACTATTAAAAAAGACAAGGTCTTCCAAATTAACTATGGGATAGCTTGTATTAATTGTCAGAGCTATTATCATTTATATGCGCTGAAGAGCAGCCAAGAAAAAAAAATATTCCTTAGAGCTGAGGGGCAGTAGGATAGCAGACATTGGAGAGTGTGATGTAACTTTTTCAACAGGAGTCATAGTGAGCATTGAGGCACCAAAACCAACCCACCAAGGTATTTGATAGGACTGTTAAGATGAATGTAGAGAGTGCACAAAACAGGACAGAAATACTCTTAACACAAATAAGGGGAAGCAGACTTCAACATTTAGCTGTTCTCTTGCAATACTATAAATACTTTAACATGGTATGAACTAAGGTATGGGTTAAACTTACACAAACTTGTATAGCTACACCCAATTTGTTTGGTTTGATCCTTCTATGATGCTGCTGCTCAGTTCATGAAGGCACACCTGACCTCAACGTGGGCTGCACGCTGCTGCTGCTGTTCCTTGACCTGACACCCTGGGAGGGAGAGAGCCGGGGGACAGACCAGAAATGCCGCAGTCGGGTGGGCAGCCTGGCCACAGCTGGCCACCAGCACAGCTCTGAATCTGCAGCTAAGGCGTGTAGGTGAGTAAAGAAGCAATCTGTGATACGTTTTTGTACGTGTGATGCTTGCTTTTTAGTTATACATTAGACAAAAGGAGACCTGCCTCTTTTCTAACAACTTTGTCCGTTACCGTAATTGCTTTGGATGCAAAAAGGACATTTTAAATTGAGGTTCTTTATGTAACTCCTGTGACTAAATCTTTCAGATGTCACTCTAGGGTAGTATGTAACCACCCTGCATTTTAAATAGGGCGTGAAGAGCGCACAGTGAGGCACAGCTAAATGCAACCGCAGGGGTTGTGCACTTATTTCAACCAGTACGTATTTTGGTGCAGATGTGGTTGTGGATGAAGTTACTTTGGTTCAGTGCACGCCCAGAGAGGTGGCGGAGTCACCATCCCTGGCAGCATTCAAAAAACGGGTAGACGTGGCACTTTGGGACACGGTTTAGTGGACAAGGTGGTGTTGGGTTGATGGTTGGACAGATGGTTTTAGAGGTCCTTTCTAATCTTAATGATTCCTAGTTTTTACTTTCATTAAAAATAATCCAGCCACCAAGCCAGGAAGCACGAAATTGCTACTCTACCCTTAACTGGTTTAGCGGTGGACTTGGTAGTGTTAGGTTAATGGTTGGACTGGGTGATCTTAAAGGGCTTTTCCAACCTGAACAGTTCTATGGGAGTCAGCTTGAACTAGTTCAGGGCTTTGAAACCAGTTTAACTGCTTCACGCGGAAAAGCGAAAGAGCTGAAGGTGAGCCCAGGCTTTCACCGTGGCCTCCCCGAGGACGGTGCCTTGGCTCTGGCCCGCGGGGCCCGGGTGCCGGCGGGGCAGGCCGGTGCCTCCCCACGGGGGCCGCGTGGGGACCCTGCGCCCGGGGGGGGTGCCGCGGGGAAGGGGGGGTGCCGCGGAGCCGGTCGGGCCCGGCGGGCGGCTGGGGGCGGCCGAGGCGGGCAGGGAGGCGAGGCGGAGGAGCGCCGGGGGGCAGCGCTGCCGCCCCGCTTCGGCTGAGGGGGGCGCGGGGCCCTGCGTGTGGAACAAAGGCACGCGTGGGCGCTGCCCGAGCTCGCCGCCTCCTGGGCCCGTCCTCCGCCCGGGGCGGGGCCGCGGGCCGCCGCCTGTGCGGAGGTGACGGGCGGCCGCCGCCGCCGCCGCCGGGGCAGCCCGGGGTGCGCCGCGCCGCGCCGCCCGCCCCCGCCGAGGCGGGGCCGCGCAGCGCGGGCGGCAGCGCCGGCGGGGCTCGGCATCCCCGTGACCGCGGAGCCAATCGGGGCGCCGCGCTGGCGCTGCCGGCCCGTCCCCGCCCGCCCGCCGCCGCCGCCCGGGCACGGAGAGGTGCGGAGGGGGAAGCGCAGCGCTGCCGCGGGAGCCCGCGGCCGCCTTGCCGCGCCCCATGGGGATCGAGGACTTCTGCAGCGCGGACGCCTACGAGCCCTTCTGGGTGAGCGGCGGGAAGGGGCTGCGGCGGCTGGGCTCGGCGGCGGCTGCCGGTGTCGGCGCCGAGGGACGGCGGGCAGCCGGGTGGGACGGGGATGGTCGCGGGCCGCCGGCCCCGGGCGGAGCCCGAGGGGGCCGCGCCCGGCGGCGGGGGAGCGGGAGCGGGAGCCTCCCGTGCGGGCGCTCCCGTGGGGCAGGGCGCGGGGGGCTGCGGCGCGGCCCGGCCGAGCGCCAGCCCCGCTGGCCGCGGCGGGCGCGCACCGGCGCGAAGCGGCCGCGGGCTGGGTCGGAGGCGCCGGGCCGGGCCGTGGCCGTGGCCTCGCCGCTCTGCGGCTGGGTGCGATGTCCCCCGCCCGGGTCGCGGAGCGGGAGCCGGCCTGCCTGGCGTGCGGGGTTGCCGGCAGGGAAGTGCTTGGAGCGGGGAGCCGGTGAGCGTGTGCTCGCCGGGGAGGCTGGAGTTCCCGAGTTACCGGAGCAGTCGCTGCCTGCCGGGTTTGGCCGCTCGGCTGCGTTACTCGGGGCCGTGCGGGTAACGGCGATAACGGGAAGTGACTGCTGCCGCCGTACTGGGGAGCGGCGTGCCGTGCGGTGCGGTGCGGTGCTGTGCTGTGGCGGAGGCCGAAGGCACGCTCTCTGCAGGCTAGCAGCTCGATCGCATCTTTGCATGGCGGTATTTTCCCTTGTCTTCAATGAAGAGCGGTGAGCGCGGCCCGCTGCGGGCGAGCTGCAAACCAGCTATGCCAGGGTGAGCGATGGGGAAGCGCTGCAGCGTGGGGTCTTGCTCAGCTGAGACTTGGGGCTCCTCTGCAGAGGCGTGCGGGTGCTGGCAGCAGTGAGGCCCCTGGCAGGGCAGGAGCATGGTGAAAATCCGTCCAAGGAGGAAACAGGTTGTACGGAGAAGGAGGTTGTGTGGAGGAAGGGAGGAGAGAGAGCTGGAAGTTGGGGGTGTGTGTGGAAGTGGGGTGAGAGCTGCTGAAGGCAATGTAGGGCTAAGAGGAAAACATAGATTTTCTTAGACTGTTCAGAGAGCTTCTCAAGTATTCATTGGATATTTGCCAAATAGCATTGAGCTAATGAGCTGCCTTACTAGTAGAAAAAAACCCCAAATCAGATGTCTCAAAAAATGCTGTTGTACTGTCTGTCTCAACAACCATTAAGATATTAGTCAGCAGATATTTTTAAAATCACTTAGACTTTAAGATATTTAGCTTTTCTAACTGATCAAAAGTGACTCTGTTAACCTGCTTTTACATTACTTATGTTCGTATCTCTTTTCAGCTAATTTTCAGGTTTCTCAGAACAGGCTAAATTATGAGTTGTCATCAAACGTATTTTTTCCCCTCTCTTAGAATGAGACATTTTATTTGAAGAGCTTTAGAGAATACATGTTTCAGAATTCGGTTTATGGAAAAACTGACTTGAGAGTAGCAGTGTTGTGAAAAAGAGCTGCCAGTTCTTTGAGTGGTGGAATTGAAACATCAGGTAGAAGCAAGAACTACACTTAGGATGTTGGAAGCAACTGGTTTATATAGGATTTCTGATGGCAGATTCTTTCATTATGAAAACACTTACAATTCTTGTATATGCTACGGCCATTTCTGATATTTGTGGTGTCATAACTACTCCATACATTCTTTCACTAGTTGCATTGGTTCCCAAGAATATAGATGGTTTAGTGATTTGTGATCCTTCTCCAAATCACGTGGAGTCTGCCTTTCGTTTCTTCCAGCTAAAGATCCTGTGGGTGTGGTTGTTTGATTTCTGGATTCTTCTAATCCTGCAAAAGAATAATTGTGCATTCCAGTTGGTATAAGATGTGTCTGGAAAAATCTCTTCATTGCGGAACTTGTCCTCATAAACAACACTCTGTATTCACTTTGTTGTTGCATTATTCCCAGTAGTGGAGAGGGTGGTAGTGCTATTTTTGGTGCTTATGGATACTCTGCCTCCTTAAGTTTCTGGTATTTCCATTGTTGCTACTATTTGAAGCTGAAATTGTAACGGATTCTCAGAAAATGCATGTGTATATGCAGTGTTTCACTGAGCTTCTAGATATCACCTGTGTGTTGTGTGCTACTGTCTGTCCTGTCTTGTGGACTGCACTCTTCCGCTTCTCAGAGCTGGGTGATAGCTAGATACTCGGTGGCACGTGTTACTGCACTGTTGTGGTGAACTGTATGCCCGCATCAGCTGTTTTGGTTGGTGCTGAAGCCTTGCAGGTGGAGCAGCGGGATTTCCTAGCACTGGCAAACTCAGCTTCAAGGAAGAGATGTGTTTTCTGGCAAGGGTGGTGCTGAGTTTGGGGTAACTCAGTTTTAAATTGTGGGGGAGCCTTTGCAGTTTGAAAGGACCTAATGGACCCTTAAAGGCTGTATGCTAATCTTCTTAAGCTTTGCTGACCAGGATTTTTCTTGTTTGCACACCCAAGGAATGTTATTGTTGAAAGTTCTTGTCTGAGAATTAAACAGATTGGTTTTATTTAATACTTACTCCGAAAGGTTAACAGCCCAAGCAAGTTTGCTATCTTCTTCACCGCCCCGCTGCCCTGTTTAACCTGTCTCTGTGCTCCCACTCAGCGTATAACTGCACTGCAATCAGATTTGCTTACAGAACTTAGCTGTTTTCTTGCTTCCTTTGAACCAGCCTCCCTTTTTGGAAGGGTACTCTTTCATCTTTGCTTTTTCTAGCATCACTGAGTATCTCAGAATGAGTATCCCATCCATAATACAAAGAAAGGTACAGCTGTGTAAGTTAAAGTTACTATTTACTAATAGCTGTTGATGACAATAAAAGTTTGAAAAAACACTAGTGGGATAGGGGTAACATTTTGCACTACTTGCATTTCAGTTCAGCGGCTTCAAGGGCCTGTTTACACTGGAAAACTTTTTTGTGACCTGACGTGCTGAGATAGCTTTGCCTGGAGTATCACTAGTGTATGAGTGCAGTCTACCTTACTTCAATACTGGCGGCGGGGGGAGAAGAAAAAGTGAAGTGGGGTGAAGAACTCTGTCATTCTAGGTAAGCAGGGTAAGTGTCAAGGCAGGTGTTGAGCTTGCTGTACACCTCGGCCTGCTGACCTAGCTGTCTGGATATATGCCCACTCGCACAATTGGTGATCTCAGTGCAGTTGCGTTTTGAAACAGTCTGCTGGTTTTCCTTTCTCTTGAATAAAATTTTGGGGAAGTTCTAGTTTTTCAGAGCTTGTGAACTATGCAGTGTCACATTTAGTGAAGTCTTTCTCATGTTTGAAATTGCTAAAGGAAAAGGTTAAGAGTTTTTGTGACGCTTCGGAGTTTTCAAGGCTAACCGCTAGTAGGGCTTTTATGAAAAGGAAGTAGGAGATACGAAAAAAAAAAAGCAAGTTCCTTACAGTCCCTCCCCAAGTGCTCTGCCAGGTTTTACAGGAAGTCTCAGTTATTCATTAGAAGATGCTTGTAAGTCAAGTAGAGTCTTAAAACTTTTGAGGTTCTTGCTCATGCTTTAAGGCAATGTGGGAGAAATGGCTTCTATAAGCTCCTATCATGTCCTTCACAGGCAAAGACATTGTGTTTTTTAAAATTAATTTAGATAGAAGTTAACTCTAATTCTTCTTCATCTCAGTGGGAACTTAGTGGAAATTTTTTTTCCACATTTTTCTAGTTGGGCTTTTGGTTATTGAGGAAGGATTGAAAGCAAGTAATTCCATTCACTTCTAGGAGAAAAGCAAGTTTTCATCTCTGTTTTGTTTTTTAAACTAGAGTCCTGTAATGATTCAAGCTGTGTCTGCCTGCGTAAACCCAGGCCTGTTTCTTTCCTGTTGGTGCAGAAAGCTTTTGCGGAGCCTTTTCTCTGTCAGCGAAGAAATTGCATCCAAACACTGTTCTAAGTTTAGCACTTCTTCATATGGAACGAAACTACAGGAGATAAACAGAGTGGATAAGAAAAGGTGAGGCAGAGCCTTGCACACAAAATCCAGGGACCAACTTGGTGGGACCGGGCTCTGCTTCCCTTGCTGCTGTGTGGAGTTCTGTTGAGGCTTTCAGGCACGTTTTGTTTGCCTTAATAAATGTATTTTCTTGCGTGTTTATCCAAAGACATTACGCTTTGTATTTGGTTTGATATTGTTGTAGATAGGGGAGATCCACCTGCTTCTCTTGGCTGGTTGCAAGCATGTTAGGATCTTCTAAGACTATAATGTAGCTTGGTAGGAATTTATTAAGAAAAAAAAAATTCTTTAATTCATTATAATGATTAGCTGACATTTGTGAAGTGATACTGTGTGATGTAAACAGCTGCTATGCTTATATTGTTTGTGAGGACACTGGGACACTGATAGTTTTCCTGAAATAGACTTCTGAAGGAAAACCAGCCTTTTATGTAAGGAGTAATTTCATGTTCTGAAGTTCTGTGGCTTACGCTTTCATGCATTAGATGAGTACGTATCTTGCAACCCTGCAGCTTTTTGCACTGTAAAACAGGTCTTTAGTGTTTTTTCAGTGTGTTTGTGGCAGAGCTAAGGAGGAGGGAGTTTGAGGTGCTGTGAGAGTGGTGCGGAGTGAGCTTGGTAAAAGTTACGAGTTTAGACTCTTCCTTTAGTGTAAAGGTATCAAGTTTATGAATGCATTTGTGACCAGAGTTTAAGAGAGTATGCAGGTCAGAAAACTACTTGTATTTCCTGACATAGGAAGGTCGTATGTGGACAGCGTTAAGAACAGAGGAGGAGCAGCGGCAGTGTGTTAAACAGAAAAACCTTTACACAAGATGGTGCCTTTATTATAATTAACAGCTGATTGCCTGATTCTCATGACTTGGTTGTCACTGGGATTTTAGCAATGAAAGCCAGAGGCTTATGTGTCAGCTTTCTCTCATTTAAACCTGTAAAACATTTTTGTTGGTCATGTGAACAAGGGTCTAAATTTGCATAGAAATTAAACTTATATTAGAAATTAAACTTATCTCTCTTGATCCAAAATAGATCATTTTAGGGGAAATACAGGAAAAAGAAGCCTGACATTCTGTTGTTGATGGGGATATTCTTAACAGATGACCTGTCGTTCTACAGCTGTCAGTTCAAGGTTGCTCAGAAAAGTTAAATGAGGAAAAAAACCCAGCGAAATGCTGGAATAACTTGTGGCGTTCCATGCAATTACAATGCAGTTCACACTGAAACACTGTGCTATACTGGGACTAAGTGAAGGTTAACCCAGGTTGCAGTGAAGTCATTCTGGGTCACATCTCTAAAAAGCCTACTGCCGGGTACTGACCTTTTGCTTACTTTTAATAGAGTCGGAATTCCATGCATTACTGTTTTCTCACTGTTTGCATCTGTGGTAGCTTCAGATACAGTTTATCCCAACTTAAGCTGTTATCTTAGTCCCTTTGTAAGTTTATTACCCAGATGTGTTCAAAATTCTCACAGTGATTTGAACTCGAAATACAGGCTGTTGCATTATTAAACAAAAGTCCTGGTTTTGGTGCAAAAAGGAGACAAGAGCACGAATCTTTTTCCTGTATCCTTTTAAGTAACAGTGATTTCACTGAAAAACTTTACAGAAGGGTAAAAAACATCCTTTTGTTTCTGAAACTGTGAATAGTAGATATTTTGTCATGTGGCCAAGTGTTGTCTCATGGTACTTGCAGGCACGGCAGGGTACAGAAATGTTACATCTGTAGAAAGAGGCTAAACATTTTAATTTTGCAGGTGCTGATGCGATCTGTCATATGTTTCCCTGATACAAAAAAATAGCCATAGTTCAGTGGCTTTTTATCTTCTTGGATTACAAAAATCAGCTCTTGTAAATTCCACAGCTGCAGGTGCTCCTTTCTCTGGCAACTTGTTAGCACCAGCTTCTTATTTTAGGCTAAAGGGAAACAAAGGCGAAACATGCTTTTTTTTCTTGTAATTTTATACACAGTTTCAGCTGATGCAGTGCTGTCTATAACAAAGGATTTCAACTCTTTGTAAACATTAGGAAATACCGATGTTTGGGGTTTGGACAAGGAGGTGCAGACACCTGATTTAAGTTCAGGACCAGGTATTGGTAGGTAGAAGCTTTTTCTTGGCTGTGTTAACAAGTCAAATCTGCATTATGTAAGCCATTACTGTTGAGAACTTAGTCTTGCTAAAACAATTTCTAATAGAAAACGTTATGAGAAATTAAGGGTGTTTCCCTGTCACTAGAAGCACTTACTGATATTTTTCCCCCTAAAATGTATTTATATAGATGATTTAAAAATTTTAGGACCTCTTGTTTATCATGTGATTGTTACTTTTTTTTTTTAACATTCTCCCTCTTGCTCTAAAAATCTCATCTTGAGACAGTGTTAAGACACTATAAGAATAAAGCTTAGGTTTCAGAACTACTTTGAAACAAAAGAAGGGGCATGGTCTCTTCCCCCATCTGAGGTCACGATCTGAACATGGTATTTTGGGAGGCTGGGGTAGAAGGCTTGCTTGTGAATGATTTAAGGCTTTTTATTCAGACACAAGACTTACACATCAAAATCTTAACTGGAGACCCGTATTTTTTGAACTTTTGCTAAACTATTATTTGTTCCTTGCTTCCCTGACTACTACTAGCATTTTAACCAATGAGCTTCAGATTTATTAGCAGTGGTTTTGTTCTGTTCACAGGTTTAAGAGGAGAAATGTTTTGAGTTCTCATTGTTTGGTGAACACCCCCCACCCCACCCCACCCCCTGCTCAAGACTCTAGTGTCAAATAAGAGGAGAAAATCCTCAATTGCATGGTAGGTTTAATTCTCCTGTGGTAAAAAAAAAAAAAAACAAAACCCAAACAAACAAACAAATAAAAAAACCCCAAACAAAACCCACAACAAAAAAAAAAAACCCAAATCCCCACACTATGGTTTCTCCTGTGGGTGAATGTGATCTCCATGGGAGTTGGAGATCTGAATCTAATTCTTGCATCCCAATGTGGTAATTACTGTTAACACTTCTTATTTCACTTTTGTGGCAGTAGCAGAACAAAAAGGCAGAAACTTTTTGATCTAGTTGGGCTGTTGTTGGCCTGAAGAAATGTCTGAGAGCTTTGCAGGGATATGAGCACCTATCCTCACATGTGACCATGAAGGGAAGTCCTGAAATCTCTTCCCAAATCAGCAGTCTGGCACAACACTCTGTGTTCATTTGTTCCACTGCTTGTGGTAAGTGGTGTAGTTCTGTGCAGGAGCATAATTCCATCATTTCTCCTTGCAGAACTAGTTTTTAGAGTCTGTGGAGGTCTGCGAATGAGATCAAGTATTTGGTTGTGTGGCTTTTACTTTTTAGTAGAATCCTGGCTTTGTGTGTTCTAAAAATAAAAAAAAAACCCCACTCTTGGCTATCTTTCATTAAGCATAGGAAGTAGCTGTTGGAAAGACACTATTGTAAAATCGGTACGAGTATTTTAAATTTTTCTTCTACTTCCTATTTGCAGTGTACACCCTTAGATGATACAATAAACCAGTAAACCATTAACTTCATGTAGTTAGTATTAGTATTCAGAGGAATTGGCAGTGTATCGAATTCATTTAAATGCAGCATGAGCTCACTTTGTGTGCATCACAGCAAAGATACCATTTTACTTGTACATTCTGCGCTAACTTCAATTCGAAGAACAACTACTATTGTGTCACGGGAGAGATCCGTGCATTTTAAGTGACTTCCTGTTTATTAAGGAAAAAAAGCTAGAGGAAATAAATGTCAACTAAGGTGGAAAGGTATGTTTGTCCTTGTATATTGTGCTACTTCATCTGGAATTGATTCTAGAACCATTGGATCCTTTAATGCAAGTAGTACTTTTTCCAAAATAATTTCAATATAATTTGCATCGTATTTTTAAAGGACTTACAAGCATGTAAATGGGAAGCTTGTGATGGTTGCTTGTAGTGTCATATACCTCATTTAGTGCCTTGTTTGCCACTGTTAGGGATATTCTTACTGTCTGCTGCTTGTTTCTGTGAATATGGCTGAGCAGACAGGAGAGCTGCAGCTGTGGGTGTTTCTGCTGCTTTTTGTGGGAGTTCTGGAGTGTTTTTCTTGTACAAATATCTGTTGCTTGTTTTAATAACCTGTCACCTCTTGTGATTTAGCCTGAACAGTAAGCACAACAGGGCAAATGTTATGCTGGTGAAGACTGTGTATGGTGTGCTTGTTGTAGGCTCTATTTTAAATATGCTCTTAGAGAAACAGTGAGCTTCAGCACATGTTCAATGATCTGACTCCAAAATGTGAATGACAGGATAAAGATGCTATATTTACAGTGTTTTGAGAACATTATTTCAGTCTTTCTACAAAATTTCTAAAGCTAAATTGAATAAAACTTACTTGGCAAGCTGAATAACTTTGGAGAGCTCTTTCAAGTTCATCACTTAAAAAAAGACCTTCTTCTAACGTATTGCAAAATCAGCGTCACTGTAGTTCATTGATTTCCTTAATTTTCAGTGTGGTCAACGGTGTCACTATTTTTCTGTTGGTTTTGATGGAGAATGGTGGTATCAGGGACTTTTGAAGCAAGGTCAGAGTTCCTTTAAAGCAGAGAGAGGTCCTTTTCTGTGCCCCCCACCCCCTCTTGTCCACTGATGCTAGTAGTTCTTCTGAGGCTGTGGGCTCACCTAGATCAGGCAAATCTCCTATCTGGGGAGAGGCAGGAAGGAAATTTGCTGTCCTAGATAGTGTAGGTGTGGTGGGTTGACCCTGGCTGGACACCAGGTGCCCACCAAAGCTGCTCTATCACTCCCCTCCTCAGCTGGACAGGGGAGAGAAAATATAACGAAAGGCTCGTGGGTCAAGATAAGGACAGGGAGATCACTCGGCAATTACCTTCGTGGGCAAAACAGACTCGACTTGGGGAAATCAGTTTAATTTATTACCAATGAAATCAGAGTAGGGTAGTGAGAAATAAAACCAAACCTTGAAACACCTTCCCTCCACCCCTCCCTTCTTCCCAGTCTCAACTTCACTCCTGATTTCTCTGCCTCCTCCTCCGCAGTGGCACAGGGGGACGGGGAATGGGGGTTGCGGTCAGTTCATCACACGTCTCTGCTGCTCCTTCCTCCTCAGGGGAGGACTCCTCATACTCTTCCCCAGCTCCAGCGTGGGGTCCCTCCCACACGAGACAGTCCTCCACGAACTTCTCCAACGTGAGTCCTCATGGGCTGCAGTTCTTCATGAGCTGCTCCAGCGTGGGTCCCTTCCACGGGGTGCAGCCCTTCAGGAGCAGACTGCTCCAGCGTGGGTCCCCCGTGGGGTCACAAGTCCTGCCACCAAACCTGCTCCAGCATGGGCTCCTCTCTCCATGGGGCCACAGGTCCTGCCAGGAGCCTGCTCCAGCGTGGGCTTCCCATGGGGTCACAGCCTCCTTTGGGCACATCCACCTGCTCTGATGTGGGGTCCTCCCTGGGCTGCAGGCGGAGATCTGCTCCACGATGTTGTGGTTTAACCCGGCAGGCAGGTAAATACGACACAGCCATTTGCTCACTCTTCCCCTCCCCAGTGGGATGGGGGAGAGAATCGGGGAAAAAAAAAGTAAAATTTGTGGGTTGAGATAAAGACTGTTTAGTAGGACAGAAAAGGAAGGGAAAATAATAATAATGATGATGATGTACAAAATAAGTGACGCACAATGCAATTGCTTACCACCCAACGACCGATACCCAGCCAGTCCCCGAGCAGCGATCGCTGCTCCCTGGCCAACCCCCCCAGTTCTATACTGAGCATGACGCCATATGGTATGGAATAGCCCTTTGGGCAGTTTGGGTCAGCTGGCCTGGCTGTGCCCCCTCCCAGCTTCTTGGGCACCTGGCAGAGCATGGGAAGCTGAAAAGTCCCTGACTAGCATAAGCAGTACTTAGCAACAACTAAAACATCAGCGTGTTATCAGCATTATTCTCAAACTAAATCCAAACCACAGCACTATGCCAGGTACTAGGAAGAAAATTAACTCTATCCCAGCCAAAACCAGGACACACCGTTAACCTCCATGGGCTGCAGGGGCACAGCTGCCTCACCATGGTCTTCACCACGGGCTGCAGGGGAATCTGTGCTCCAGCGCCTGGAGCACCTCCTCCCCTCCTTCACTGACCTTGGTGTCTGCAGGGCTGTGCCTCTCACATAGTCTCACTCCTCTGACTGTAGCTGTGTGGGGTGTTTTTTTTTCCCCTTCTTAAATATGTTATCCCAGAGGCACTACCACCATCGCTGATGGGCTCGGCCTCGGCCAGCGGCGGGTCCGTCTTGGAGCTGGCTGGCACTGGCTCTGTCGGACACAGGGGAAGCTTCTGGCAGCTTCTCACAGGAGCCACCGCTGTAGCCCCTCTGCTCCCCAAACCTTGCCACACAAACCCAATACGGTAGGCTAAAGGCCAATGGCCTTGTGGCGTCTGAGGGAGGATGGCTGAGTCGGCTCATGGTTTTATCGGTGCTACACTGGGGAATTTTTTAATATGATATCTAGAGCTGCCAGATTGTGAGACTCCCTATTTCAGTGAGAAAGTGATGATACTATTATAATGAAAGTTGTCAGCTGCAATTACAGTGCTAGTGCCCAAGGGAGCTAATTGCTTGCATTCTTCTAAATGTAAGCATTGCATTAAATAAAAAAATGTTTTTTACTCTTAGGAAAATAAGATTGATAAGCCATATCTTGGTATTTTAAAGGAGGTGGTTCTTCTGTGGGTGATATCAAAGTAGTAGGTACACAGTGATGTCGGTATCAAACTCCATTTGAAGGAGTAAGTGTTGACCATGATACTATGATATCAAGATTCCAGTGTGGTTTTGTAATTTCTTTTTTTATATAGGTGTGTGGTAATGTTTAAGTCATTTTTCAGTCACAGCTGGTGCATGCAGGTGGATTTAACAGTGCGGTTGGCAGCCTGCATCTTGCGCACACTTGCGCACAGCAGGCATGAAACTGGGCAATTTTGGTCTCCATTTCTGCCAGTGAGAATTTTAAAACGTGCTGTGGGTCAAGTAGGATTATTGATGTGAGAACAGGCGGCTGCTCACTTAACAGCCTTTCCTGGCTGCTGGGAGAGAGGCAGCCAGCCACAAGGTCCCGTCCAGTGTCAAACACTGTTATTCCTCAGATTAGGCACGCTGGAGGCGTACCGCTTCCCTGTAGTCTTCCTTCCCTCAACAGAGGCAGATTATCTGATCTTTGGTGTTGCAACTTTGTCTTACAGTCCTATGGCCAATGTTTTTATCTTGCCTGTTCCTGAAATTTTAGACAGGAATTAATATAGTTCTTTATTTTCCTAGGGTTTATGCACTGTTAAATAAGGGGTTTACCTGTGAGTAGATCCACGTGATTCTGGGGAACGCCAAGCATTTTTTTTGTGCTCTTCTTGGAGGTAGAGGGTTTCATTTCAAATGTGATAGGAAGCCTTTTTGTGCCATAAGAGAAAATGTGCTATTGGGCACAAAACCCGTGGACTGGTATTTTTTTTCAGCCACAGTGCTGGTGATGGAAATGAAGACTGAGAAATAGGTCAGATAAATTTAAAAATACCCATTTGCTATTCTGGGATACTTTAAAATTGTCCAGGGATTTTTAAAAGGAAAAAAAAAAACCCCAACCTGAAACTATTTAACATTTGAGATGTGGTTCTTCTGGACTGGACTAAAACTAAGGCAACAGCAGATCTGTTCTATCCCAACATCTAGCAAGAGAGGAACAAGGATCACACGGATTCTTCTACTGTGGGTTCCTGCAGTCATAGCTTAAATTAAAGGCTGCTTCCAGCTTATGCAATCTTAATAGCTATAGACCTAACCCCCTTTTCCTCCTCCTCCTTCGTAGCAGGAGGCTGCTAGTTTGTGTAGGCTTTCTGTGGATACTTGGGTCTCTGTCATTTGACGTGCTCTTGCAAAGTAGAAGGGTTAGCTGGTCAGTTGGAGTGCAAATTGTTATTAATCTTTGAGATGTGAAAATGGGGCAACTTAGTGCTTTAATAGAACTTGCTAAAATAGTGTTTCTAAAACTTGAGTCAGAAAAAATGTCATTAATTTTCTAATTAATATCTGTTAAATACAAAGGTCTGCTTCAGTGAATGTTTCTGCATTGATCCGTAAAGAATTTTGGTTTGTGCTGGAAAAAAAATAAGACTCTGAAACTGTGTTTCTATAAAGCAAAGGAGAAGCATGTACTTTAAACTGGCAGAACTCGTCTGGACTTGTGTAACTGAACACTCTGATTTGAATATGAGTACATGTTGGTTTCACGATGAGAGTGACATGTTTTCCAGCCACAATTGAATCTCATAAAGCTATGGTATCCTCCATGCAGAACTTAGGGTATGCCTTTCTTTTGTAACGGATTGAGTTCCTCTTGACTTGGCCTGCTGAAGGCATTAATATCTCAGTTCAGACTGGGAGCCTGCTTCTGATGTGACCTCCTGGAAGTCCCCTGTCCTGCTTGTTGGTTCCCTCGAGCGTGGCCCGAGTGCCTTTCGGACAGGCGTTAACTGGGAAACGTGGTCCAGCGGCCGATGGGCAGCCTGGTCAGTCGGCAGGGGAGCCTGCAACTCGTTTCGTGTGAAGGGGAGTGGAAGGTGTCTCGTGAGGACCTTGGGCGCTCAGCAGCAAGCATTGGGTCTACAGCTCTGTTCCTGTCTGCGCTACTGCCTCGTGTAGACGTAGCCTGAGAGAATTGCACCTAGGGCATCAGCAGGAAAAAATACCACCATGTCTGTCTCTTCACGCATGCTTTCCTCACTTTTTGTCACCTGAGATGCATGTAAAGTGGAAGGGGCTTCTGCACCTCACCCGAGTGTAGCCATTTCTCTTGTACAGAGAAGAATAGAGTATTTCAGCTAAGCAAGCTCCTATTTGATATCAACAGCCTCTGGATCATCAAATCCTGGAAAAATGTGAAAGAAGATACACTGATGTTGCTGTAGCTGTTAAATTCTGGCAGTAATCTTACCCCAAACTGCCCATTTGTCCCGACTTCCTGTTCTTAACCCTGAAGTACCCTTGCATCGTACCCTCTTGCCTTTCATGCAGAAACACCTCCAGATAACTTGCAAATACAAAAGTCAAATGAAAGACTGCACATATTTTTAGAATATCCTCCAGCCAATACACATAGTAGTCATGCATACAGCACTTTATTTTATTTAGCCATGTGGCAGTGACGTGTGTTACCTGCTCTGTCCTTTCTGGTAATTGCCTGATTAATTTTACAGCAAGCATTTAAAAACACTGAAAAAGGAGATAGTAACTTTCTTAAGCAGTGTGTAGATCTCCAAAAATTTACTCAATGAAATAATGTAAATGCTCTTGTTTGTTGTAAAGCTGATTACATCCTGTCAACTTACTTGTATAATCATATATTAACTGTCTTAATTTGTGAATTGTAAGCTGTTTTGCAGAGTCATGAGACTTTTTCTTGGCTGTTGTGCTGGAGCAGAGCAGCTGGGACTTAGAAAGCCAAAACCAGCTGTGGGGTGGCTAAATGTGAGGATGACTCAGCTGAAATTTCTGGTGTTACACAGTCAGGGAACTTAATAAGCATGTGGCTTGCCCACAGAGTCTCTCTCACAGCCGCTGCCTTGTCACGAACAACTTACGTGACCCCTAGGCAGATACAGTAAAACATAATTGGTTATTTGCTCTGCCAGTGTTAATTTCCTTGAATTGGCTGTATTAAGTTTGGAGGCTTTTTTTTTTTTTTTAACTGACAAATTAAAAATTATACAAAGTGAGAAGAATTTTTAGAATGTCATGGAATTAGAGGAGAAAAATAACAGCCATGTGTCCTGTGGGTACTGTCTGTTGTGTCTGAGAAAGAAGTCCTAGATTCTGAAAGAAATTGAGAGGGAAGTGGGGAAGGAAAATATTTTTGTTAATACATTTTCAAAATAAGGTTTTTTTAAAAAAAAACCCAAAACATCTTAATATGGAATGGGCATATTTAAGGGGAAACCTACTCTATGATAAAATAATGTCTGGTTAGCCTCAGGTTGAAATTTTTGCAAGTTTTATATCTTTGTCTCTCTTTAGATCTGTTTTCCTCTCTTTGTAGTTGTGTTTGAAACTGTTTAATCTGTGGGATATGGGGACGAATAAGGATCAAAGTGTGGCGATTCTGAGCAGTGGGATCTGTTTCCAGCTTTGATGTTGGAATAGAGGGAGCAGGCACTACAGCTCCTTTTCGTTCTGTTTCCTCATCTATAAAATGTGGATAATGGGACTTATTTCTGTGACCAGCTCAGGCTTTTATAGAGGAGGATTACTGACTGCGATTATGTCCCAGTAGTGGTACTGGTATTCTGTGCAGTTGTAAGCTGTGCGGCTGTCTGAAAAAATGCTTTGCAACTGAAAATGACGCTATAGTTAACGAGCCTTTGAGCATGGGGCTGCTGCTCTTGGCTGTGTGGCTTTTAAACAGAAGCCAGTGAGCTGTGCTTTGGCTGTCGAATATTGCAGTCCATCTGTAGCAGCGGTATCTCTGTGTTGCGTCCTGTTGGAGAGTGGGAAATCTACAGCACTTGAGAGGAAGTGTCCGTTGTGATAATTTTACAGCAAACTCAGTAATGTTAAGGTAAAATTTCCTGCAAGAGATTTCCCTAAGTCAAGCCAATCATAAATATGGTATGAAAGTTCATTTTACTAAATAACCTCTCATTGTAAATAGTACTTGTACCAGTAACAGAAATGGTGATCACATTTTTATTACTGTAAGTGTCATTTTTGGTTTGATTTTATGGTGGTTTATCTTGTTTTTGAGAATTGTGTTGAGAGAAATAGGAAAACATTGAGTTACTTTGATTTACGTTTTCCTGTTGTGGAGTAGGAAACAGGCTGCAAGTGCGAGCCTCTTTTACTTAGTTCTATGCTCTGTTGTTATGAATTACCAGAAAGTCTCAACTGGGTTTGCTGCAGACAGCTTGGGAGCTATGAGACTGTTTTACAAATAGTGAAGTGATGTTGTCTTGTGCTGTTCACTTTTACTGTGTGCCAGATAATGTTTCCACACTGAAATTTGGGAATGCAGTGTATCTGAGTGTTTATACATACACACACAGTTGTTATAATGGGAGATAGCTAGCACTGTCGTGTTATTTTTCTGCAATGGTAACGTGAAAATCCTTGATTAATACTGTTAAGGATCCTGGTAAGTACTGTTAAAGATTCCCGTATTACATTTGAGTGAGTTGTGTGTTATGTTAGCTGTGTATAGCCAACAAAAGTGACACTGATGTGATCTTGTGAAGGTTTAAAACTTTGGAGCTACAAAACGTGCAATAAAATTAGATACATCACAGAATGGAGCCAGTTTAATTCAAGTATAAATAAATACATAGGAAGAGATACAGAATAAGGCAGATAGTGGCTATTCCTTTTTTTTAAAATACTGAAGTTCTGAGTTTGTTTTCCTTTAACTCGATGCGTTTTCTCTCCCCAGGATTGGAATCTGACATGGCACACAGAAAATCCAGACTTTACCCAATGCTTTCAGAACACAGTCCTGGTCTGGATTCCTTGCATTTACCTGTGGGTCTGCTTTCCGGTGTACTTCCTGTACCTTCGTTGTCATGACAGGGGATACATACAAATGTCAAACCTCAACAAAGCCAAAACGGTACGTGACTTTTTAAAATCGGAACTTATTAAGCTTATCTGGAAGTTTGAATCTATTTTCAGCTATGTTTTAGCATGCTATTTTTGTTGAGCATCAATCCTGGCCTGTGTGCACACTTCAGCTGTAACTTACTGGTTCTACTTGTGTTTGATTTTCAAGCCTTATGTGTTTCCGTTGCCTTCAGAAAGTAGGCTTTCTGAAATTTACTCTGACATAGCAAAAAAGCATGCAAATCATTTGTAAGAGCAGTTGGAGAAGACTATTTTACGGGAACTCAATCTCAAGGCCTTTATTTCAATAATAAGAAGCTGACAGGATAATAAATTCTTTTTAAGTTACACAGCATAGATTTCTAGAGCTGCTGCAGGTGTTCTGTTCCACTTCTATTGTGAAATAGATACTTACCGTTTTCTTACTTCCCACCCACCCCACCCCGCCGCCCCACCGTAGAATAAGTGAAAAGTTTTAAGGACTGTAATAGCATGGTGTATTGCAGAGTTTTTGTCTCTGCAATCTGTTATTCAGGAGTGAGATTCACCAGCTTTCTGCTTCATAATATGCTGAATTACATGGTACTAAAAATTAGTAAACTTTTTTCTTCTAGTGGGGATCCAATAGGTAAAGCCAAATTACTCTTCTTTTGTGCATGTTGTAGAATTGCCCAAAAGAGATTATCTGATTATGACTCCTCTTTTACTAACCCATAACATCTACTGTTCATGTGTATGTTGTGCTGCCTAATCTGTGTGAACTGATGTATGAAATACACTTTTGTATTGCAGGCTTTGGGCTTAATGCTGTGGGTAGTCTGCTGGGCAGACCTTTTCTACTCTTTCTGGGAAAGAAGTCAAAATATTTTTCGAGCTCCGTTTTTTCTTGTTAGGCCTACAGTATTGGGTATAACCATGGTAAGTTCTGTTACGGTCTTTGTTCATGCAAAGCCTTAAGCAATAACATGCATCTTAGTATTATTCACAGTGTTGTAATTCTTTAAGCTACAATCTTTACGTACATGAAATATTGACTGAAATGTCTGCTTTCTTTGAATAAAAAAGTTAGGGGGGGAAAATAAAAACAACCCCAGCCCAGCTGTGCTCTGTGCATTGCATGTCAGCACACAAGCCAGTGCTGGTTGTCTTGCCTCATTTTGGTAGGCTTGAGCTACCATGCATTTAACAGCTTGATTCAAGCATGGGGTGGAGGAATCAAGTTGAGAGAACTGCTTAAACCTAAATAATACAAATCACACTGAACTTGGTAAAAGACTGTTGAAGGCATTGCATTATTAAATATTTTATTACAAACTCTCTTGCATGTAGCATTCTTTAGTGCATGTTTTCTTTGTTACATTTGATGGCATGGTGGAAAGTCTTAAGTGCCACATGAGGCACATACGTGTCCCCAGCTAACTCTTTCTACCTAGATGTGCAAGTATTGTCTACTTTCACACCAGTATCTCTGCAGCTTGCATTTCAAGGAAAATGCCTCGCTATTCATTTATTGTCAGTTGCCTTACATTTATCACAGACTTGGAACGGTAGTGATTAAACATGATACTCGGGGGGTGGGGGGTGGGGGGGGGTGGGGTGGGACACAACAACAACAAAAACAACCCAACAACCCTGAAACATACTGAGAGATGCAAGAGCTGTTAAATAGTTTGTGGTCATTTAATAATGCAATTGTCAAGCTTTTGTCAGGCTGACCAAAAATACATGTTGCAGCAGCCAAGTGAGATTACTAAGTTGTACCAGCTTCCTAAACAACTCTGAAAACACGCAAAATACAGAAATAGAGTAATATTTACTCAGTGGTGTTTGGCGTTGTGGCTTGTATGGAAAGAAATCTTTTTATTTTAAAAAGAATTAGTCAGGAAATACTTGGAAAGGATATAGCGTCACTATAATTGCATGTTGATTTGTGATGTAGAGCCAGAAAAGTAAAGAAATAAAGGCTGGCAGCTTTTGACAGTGCTTTTGTGTATGTGGTCATTTACTTCTATGTAATAAATATTCCTTTTCCCTTTTTTTGTCCACTGCTTATCTTTACTGCTCCAGAGAATTTCCTATTTAAACATGTTTTTGAATTACACTTAAAACCTCTGGGTGTTAGAATGTCTGGGAGATACTGGATTTGAAGTGTTAAATAAGGACACTTTAACACAGTACCTTGTGTATGTGTATAATGTGTTGTAAAACTTAAAGCTTGTGAATATATTTTCATCTTATTTGTCCACAGTTGCTTGCCACATTTTTCATACAATATGAAAGAATAAAAGGAGTCCAGTCTTCAGGTGTAATGACGATTTTCTGGCTCATCTCATTGCTATGTGCCACAGTAGTTTTTAGATCCAAAATAATGCATGCCTTAAATACGGTAAGTGATTGCTAGCCTCATTCAATTGAAAATAATCCCAAATGCTGCAGTAATGGAGTCATTATGCCCGTCAAGTCAGTTAATGATCCATTCAGGGTACCTTCATTACTTGGGTTATAAAAGCAAAACAAGCAAGACTTAATGGTTCTTGTTTTGAAATGCTAGTGAAATTCACAGTGATCTTAACTGTAGCCACAGTTGCCAAGAAAATTCTGTTAGCTGTTGCAGAAAGGGGATGTGTCTGCTTGAGTAAAATAGAAGTGTATAAACTTTGATATGAAACTGTTTACGTCACCTTCCTGTTGATTATACAGCAGACTTCCTGAAACACTTGGTTTGATGGTAACGTGGCCTCATCTGCTGAGACAAAGTGAAAGTGTACAAGTGAAATATTTTTATGTCAGTCTGCTTTACAGTAAGCCCTCCTCAAATATCAGATTAATTGCAGAGCTGCCTGAAAATGGCATATCACTTTTATTTCTTGAAACCTTTAAGCCACATTGTGAATTTTAAGAACTTTTCAGCCAACTTTTGTCTTTAGCTGTTGGGAGTGGGGTTTTACTGGTGGGTGTGTGGGGGGGTGTGTCCATCCATCCCTGTGCTTTGATTTCTGTGGATTATGCTTTATGTATCAGTCCCAGTCTAAAAAATGGAAGAACCTCTGGAATTGGAGCACAACGCAACAAACTGTAATCTAAATTCTGCTCCTCTAATTCTTATTTTCTGTGTGCACGCTAATTAACAAATCTGCTTTGAAAACTCCTTACTACCCGGTGCATAACTGCCTTGCTCTTGTAAAGAGTACCTTGACTTCAAATTGGGGCATGCTGTGTTGGTACAAACCATGCTTTAAAGAGAACTTCTCTACAGTAGTTCATGCTTGTATGTTTGTGGCAGTGATTGATTAAAAATAAATGGTATCTTTCATTTCCTTCCCCCTCTCTTTACCTTCCCTTTACCAAAATACATATTGACTTTAATTTGCATGGGGGTGGGTAGTGTAACATTTATGTAGTTTCCAGAATTTACAGGAAGGAGCTGTTTTGTGCTTAATATTAACATGTTCTAAAGAAGTTCCTCAAGCCTTCTAATTGGAATATGACCTTCCTTTGTAGGGTGCTGAAGTGGATGCATTTCGTTATGCCACCTTCTGCATCTACTTCATCCTGTTATTTGTACAGCTCATCCTGTGTTGTTTTCCAGAACGACCACCTCTGTTTTCTGAAACAGTAAATGATCCCGTAAGTGTTCAGTCTATACTGAGTGCTGAAGTATCATACGTGCAGTATTCTATATAATGAGTTACAGGGCCTTGGTCTCCCAGATGCCAAATAATTCAAATCTTGTTGACTTGTTTGCAATAGATTGTTCTTTCTGCTCTTCAGTTGGTGATGCAGAAGATGAAGCCCATAACATGCAAAACAGGGTGGGCTGTATAAGAGGAGGAGCAAAACACTGTTTCAGTCATTCCTGAATAGCATTCCTGAAAGTTTAAGTCATATGTCTTTATATTCAGTAGTGCTTCTGGCAATCGGTGGGAAGTACTGATTTTCCCCTCAATACAAGAAAGACATTGAGGTGCTGGAGCGTGTCCAGAGAAAGGCAACAAGGCTGGTGAAGGGTCTGGAGCACAGGCCTTATGAGGAGCAGCTGAGGGAACTGGGGTTGTTTAGCTTAGAGAAGAGGAGGCTGAGGGGAGACCTTATCGCTCTCTACAACTGCCTGAAAGGAGGTTGTAGTGAGGTGGGGGTTGGGCTCTTCTCCCATGTAGCTAGCGATAGGACAAGAGGAAATGGGCTTAAGCTGCGCCAGGGGAGGTTTAGGTTGGAAATTAGGAAAAATTTCTTTGTGGAAAGGGTGGTCAAGCATTGGAACAGGCTGCCCAGAGAGGTGGTGGAGTCACCATCCCTGGAAGTGTTCAAAAAACGGGTGGATGTGGCACTTGGGGACATGGTTTAGTCTAGTGTACCCTTGATTGGTTTAGAGTAGACTTGGTAGTGTAGGTTAATGGTTGGACTGGATGATCTTAAAGGTCTTTTCCAACCTAAACGATTCTATGATTCTATGAAATGCTGTCCTCCTAGTCATCTGATACTGTTCAGTAGGCAGTAACTCATAAGGATGTGTATTCCCTTCCCTTGAAGGTGGCGAATAATCTACACCTGGAAAACTTGTGAATCTGGACAGATGCATTTGATACCCATATTTACCTCTCTTGTGTCAAGCAGAAATTTAACTAGCTCATTTGCAAGAGCAGTTAAGGTTAGAGGGTGGTCTGGATGTAGAAATTTATCTAGACATTGTCTTTTGCATGTGTTCCTAATTAGATGTGCTAGCTATATAGCATGGATCTAAAGTGACACAAGGGATGCTGGATCATTATACTGCTTGCTTAGACCTGGGCTGGACTACCTGAGCCACAGTGGAGTGACACCTGTCACTGTCTGGAGTTTGGATGTGCCAAGTTTAGAAACCTCAGTTCTGTATTTCTTTACAAGGCGTAATTCTGGTTTGTTTAGGTTTGTTAGGTGGCACTGACTGACGAAGGAAGGTGTGAAATGTGTGAGGGGGGAAATAAATGTTGCCTTTGTAACTGTGGAAAAGGTCTGTAACCAGTTGCGCTTACTGAATTCCACAGTTACCTGCTCCGTCGGTATCCAGTGTGCCAGACAGTCTGTGTGTATGTGCCTGGAGAGAAGAGTATACTGCTGAGTCTTTGGATCCTCTTCATCTTTGGGTTCTTTTCATCTCATTCAGGGATGAAATGTATTTGACAGGATAATGTGGTTTTATGGAAACCTTCTTTTCTGCTTTGATCATGGTTACAATAATTACAAGGTGCTTTGAGACCACAGTGTTTGGTTTTGTGTTCTGAGTATTTTTAGGAGTGTCTCTAGGAAATAGGGCAGACTTCAAATTTTAACCTTCTTTTTTCGTGAGTGGTGTGTTTGTTGAATGTTATGATGGAGAAAAGAACAAAGCAAGTCATGTTAGTCTTAAATTCTGCTTTATTCCCTTCTGCCAAGCATTTCCAAACCAGAAATGTTTTTAAGTCTTGAGTAAAATCTTATTATATGTTACTTAAGCTAAAAAACTGCAGTGAAATTTCTAAGATGTACTGATGTATGTAGAAGTCAGACAATGTGTTTTGTCTCTTGTTTTTGCTTTGTTTACATTACATAAGTCCAGACTTCTAACAACTTGTCTTCATTCTATCTGGCATGAATGTCAGTAGGGCTAATAGTTCTTTGTGTGTCTTAATGTTTTAAACTTTTGCTTTATGCAAATGAAGTCCAGTTTTTGGTAGTACAAGATCTAATGGACTCTTGAATTTAGAGTTTCCACCTGCAAGTAGATGAAAACAAGTATAAAGGAAAAAAGTGATACAGCATTTTATGTAAAGTTCAGAGTATTTTGAAATTTTGTTAAAGTTGAAAGTATTCCCTGTATTTGCTGAAGTCTGTCTGTCAGGAATGTTGGTGTGGCTGCAGGCTGAAAGTACTCCCCTTCCTCCCACCCCCCCCCCCCCGTTGTTTTTTTTTTTTTAAACTTCTCTGAGTTTAAAAACTTTTGTGTATTCATTAGGTGATGGTGTTGGATTTGCTTGCAGTCATTTTGTTGCAAGAGTTTAAATACTTCGGAAATGTGGAACTCTTATCCCCTTTCAAAAAAGCATCTGTCTCTCACATACTGTTATTTTTCCCTACAAAGCTGTAAGAAAAGTTGTGTGAAGAGGAAATGCAGGAGTCTGTTTCATGTAGCTTGATTACAACACACTTCAATATAGCTTAGTGGAGAAGCCAGGTTACACAAACACGAGTTGAAAAATGCAAATCTTGGAAACGCTTGGCTCTGTCTGTCTTAATTGCAGTACTCTAATGATGTTTGGTGACTTTTGTAGATGGAAATACCTGAGTTGCTCCAATTATAGTTGATGATAAAAACTTAGTGGTTTTTGTGCCAAAGGAGTGGCTGGTTTTAGCATTGTTTAGATGCTGTTCAGAGCAGTGAAAGAGGGAGGAGACAAATCTGCACTGGAATTCTGCAAGTAAATCACCTTTAGTGCCTTTGAAAGTCTTCCAGCCTTCCTTTCTGCTGTTTTAATCCAACCAGATTAGGAGAGGATGTTAACCTGAAGAGTAGTTAAAACAGCCAGCCATTGTGCTGGATGTAGAACCCGAGCTAGCTGCGTACTTTTGTGGATACTTAAGTTTCCCATGCTTATTGATAAATGAGATGCACGGCTTTTAGGGGCTGTTTTGGGATGCTTTTATGGAGTTTACAAGTTTGTTTTTCATTTGTGCATCTGTTTTGGTGGAATCACAGGACTTAACTGCTAGAACAGTAGAACAGAATCTTCATTTATGACTAACTCTATCCAATTAACCTATTTATGCTCTCATATGGTAGCATACGTTGCATTGATATAGGTAGGCACTGATCATGACATCTTGAGAGACTGTCTGGCCTGCACTGTCTTATAAAATTCCCTCAACTATTTGTTGCGTTGTTGATACGGAACACTGCGACTCCAGTGTCCCAGTGGTCTAGTCTGCTGACAGCCCTGAAGCTGTGCTTGTGTTTTCTGAACAAGCTCTCAACAGCATAAATGACAAGCTTAGTAATGTGAAAAAAACACTATAAACAAAAGGAATTTCAAAAGCATCCTTTCTGCTTGTTTTTTTTTCTTTTGGCTGTGTATCAGTCATTTGTATGTGGATTGATTTCTTTTTCTCTCCTTTAGAATCCATGTCCAGAGTTCAGTGCTTCTTTCCTTTCCAGAATCACATTCTGGTGGATCACTGGGTAAGATCAAGAGGATGCATAAAGCACCAGTTAAAGTTAGATGGCATTTTAGGATCCTGCTTTCAGAGTTAAATTAGCAATAATCATGCAATAGTGATGTTGGTTGTTTTGGTTGGTTGTTTTGTAGCTAGATTAAATTGACTCCCCCCCCCCCCAATTTGATTAATCTTTTTTACTTCCTTTGTAA
Organism: Pelecanus crispus; assembly: GCF_030463565.1. Taxonomy (NCBI): domain Eukaryota; kingdom Metazoa; phylum Chordata; class Aves; order Pelecaniformes; family Pelecanidae; genus Pelecanus; species Pelecanus crispus. Next base: position 11,136,908 of record NC_134653.1, on the reverse strand, counting down.
GGTCTTTGCAATTTTAAATTTTGCCAGTATATATTTAGTATGTTTGCTGAAAGAATATACTAAAAAAATTTTCCTTGGGAAATATAAGAAGGTAGAAATTACCTGCTGTATTTAGAACCTAAGGCTTTCAAACCTATTATCTCTTTTGGTCCAATAGATATTTTTTTTTTTTTTTAATTAACTTAGCTTTAGTTATGATTTGATCACAACACATGTTTTTGTGAGTTAAAACACAGAAACATGTAAAATAATATTGGTGTATAGTTGTGGTTGGTACTTGGCCAGAGTTCCAACAGAAAGCTAGATGAAAGGAATTGCTTTGTAAAATTAAAGGCTAATAAAGATTTTGAAACTTGGTAGGCATGGGAATATTAATTGCCTGGCTGATTTTTCAAATGAGATCACTTCATCCTTTCTTTTATTTTCCTTGAAATTTAAATTCAGTGGCATATCCTGGATCCTTAGATGTTTTGGTGTCTAATTCTCACAGTAAAAACAGGAGGATGTATGTTTTAGCATCTGGACCTGTGTTGCTACAGGTACTAACTTTTGCATGCATTTTTGTGAAGAGCTGGCTCTGTTTTGGGGCTGCATGTAAGGACCACTGTCTTATGGTGCATATACATATATACACACGTATCTCTAGAGTTCTTAAATATATAGTGCTGATTCTTTCTAATACAGGTTGATGGTTCAGGGTTATCGGAGACCTTTGGAAGCCAAGGATTTGTGGTCATTAAATAAAGAGGACAAATCGGAGGAGATAGTGCCAGGTTTGGCTAGAAACTGGGCAAAAGAGTGGGCAAAGACCAAGAGGTAAGTTCAGTTATCCTGGCTGGCAGTTCTTCCAAGATGGGGAGGTTCAAAAGCTCAAGTTATTCAGCCTCTGCTTAGAGGTGTTTTGTCATCTGTTATCAAGCCTGCTTTTGTAAGGCCCAAGTGGCAGCTCTGTAGTTGTCCTTGAGTGCATACAGAACAGGAACCAAGTAGGGTGTTGTGTGTCTTCCTTATGAAGAGCTGCATCAAGTTTCCCTTACTCTTTCATGATCCAAAGCTGGTTATTGTTACTTGTAATGTGTGGTTTTTCCCTGGGGAGGGAATGTTTTCACAGAGTCAAACTTCAGTCGTGTAATTTAGGAGTTTGGGCTCCCTCTATAGTTAGTGAAGCCTTAGGAGGGCAGTTCAGGGTGTAAAAGGGAGAAGCTTATTTCTTTCCTTTGGCTATATAGGGAGCCTGGGCATCTAAGCCAGATGACTAAAATTAGAAAGACTGCATGCCTGCAGTTTCCATCCTACTTTGATCATACTTTACTGCAGCAAATAGAAGTACCTTTTCATTGAAGGAAAATTGCTTTCTTGCTTCACACAGTGTATTTTTACATACAGCTTGTCCTCAGAAGTTTGGAAGTATGTAGTTTGGCATAAGCCAGATGTATGAAATGAATGCGTTCAGTCCATTGGGGATGACTTGGCATAAATCTGACTGCAGTCTTTTAACTCCGGTGGTACAGTAAGGCCTTGATTTTGATGAAAGTTCAGCATACTGGGTTCTAGAATAATAATTTTTATTTAAGTTTTTAAGCTCTTTAAGTTTAACACAGGTTACGGCCCTATTCCTATTCCTCATTCCCCAGGGCAGACTATAGCAGACATTCAACAGGAACGTTACCTATCCCTACAAAGATGACCATTTCTGAATGGCCAGTTCATTTAGCTATGGTTATAGGATTAAAAAGGTGTTTGATTGACAGTAAAACCCAGTTAAACTATTAAGAAGGGCAATAAACAGCTCATAAACATCTCATTTGTATACTGTGCATTTTTCCAGTTGGCTTTATGCTTGAATAAAGGCTACATAATATACCTACTCTTATTTCAGGCAACCGTTAAACGTGTTATACTCGCCCAGAAAGCAGCAAAAATCAAGCGACTCAAATGGTGATGTGACAGAAGAGGCTGAAGCTTTGATTGTAAAACCATCTCAGAAAAGCTCTGAAGCATCTTTATTCAAGGTGTTATATAAAACCTTTGGACCGTATTTTCTCATGAGCTTCCTGTTTAAAGCTGCACATGATCTCTTGATGTTTGCAGGCCCAGAAATTCTGAAGTAAGACCTATATACTTTATTATTGTATTAAAAGGGTGTGGACAGAGTTTAAAACACTGGTATTATTTCACTCACCAAGCTGCTTTGCATTCAGCTGGTTCCATGGGGAAGAGTTGTCATGCAAGTTAGAGACCGTGCACACAGATGATATTGGTCCATTGGTTTTCAAATTATAACATCATACATTAAATGTTTGACTTCTTATGTTCCTTTCCAACACTAGGAAGGCCAGGCAGGAACATAATCAACAATAGCAGGAGAGTTTATTTAATTCTAACCTGTAATGATTGTGGGACTACAGGTCACAGTATGTGAAGCAGCAGAGAGCTAAGGGGGTAGGAGGAGTTGCGTTGCTTTAAGGTGAGAAGTAGTAAAACAACTGTAAGCGGTTGTATTTTAGCTGGAGGGAGTATGAGACTTTTTAGTGTAGTTCCAAGAGAATGCTGAACATGTAAGGTATGTGATACTTTCTGTTTTAAAGTAGTACATTGTTAGGAGGAGGGAGTGATGTGTGCTAGTATAAAATGATCTCCAGTTTCTAAGAAGTTTGCTTAAGTGTTTTACCTAAGTTTGGTACTTTGGGTGCTTGCATGACCCATATAATGTTTGGAATAATCTAAGGTTGTAAACCTGACATCTCATTTTGATTCGCATACATCAAGAGAACTAATTCCTCTCTCCATAGATTGCTAATCAACTTCGTAAATAACGAAGGTGCCCCAAACTGGCAAGGCTACTTTTATACAGGGCTGCTGTTTGTTTGTGCCTGTCTTCAGACGCTGATTCTTCACCAGTATTTTCATATTTGCTTTGTAACTGGAATGAGGCTCAAAACAGCTATTGTTGGTGTAATTTATCGAAAGGTAGGTGTTTCTTTAAATATACAACAGTACCTCTCAGTGGCTGTGTGAATGCCTCACTTAAGTCTGAATAATTAAAGTAGTTAAGAGACTCTGGTAGGCTGATTCCTAACTTTTAATAGAAATAGGGGAGTATCTAATTTATCAATAAAAGCCTTTAAAAGAGTGCAGTTTTCTAATTTACTAGTTAAAGTTCAGGCACCTTCTTCCCACTGCCAAACAAGAAACCTTGTCTCATTTAGATTAGGGGTGTGAAACTGCTTCAGTTTGTGCAGAAATTAAGACGCATCTACGTTTACAGCTTCATTTAGGACTTAGCAGTAGTGTCACCTCATCTTGGAATAAGCTGGAACATTTTAGAAGGCTGTGGACTGATTGTTCTGTGTGAGAAAAACGTGTGGCAAGAAATGAAGATTCCGCTTCTTACACTAAAAAACAAAAGCAGCAAACAATACCCCCCCAAGCAATAAAACCACCGACCAACCAACCCTGACCCCAAAGACTGCTTGTTGTCTTTAATTCTGTATTAGTTTAAACCCAGCTGCTTGCTTCAAACTATACAACTTGCATTTTGTAAGGTGTGCAGGGAAACAGAATACAAAGCAGGGAAAGAATTGCTTGTAATTTTAAAGATGAAGCTATGTAAACCAATTGAATTCTGTGGAGAAAATGCAAATGAGAAGTCTTCCTTCATGTTACCTTAATTGTTTTTTATTTTTAATCCGCACCTAGGCACTTGTTATCACAAATTCTGCTAGAAAGACTTCTACTGTGGGTGAGATTGTGAATCTAATGTCTGTGGATGCTCAGAGATTCATGGACTTGGCTACCTATATAAACATGATTTGGTCTGCACCTCTCCAGGTGATATTAGCCCTGTACTTACTGTGGCAGGTGAGCGTGGTGTGTTGTTTCCTGTTTTGACTTTCGCAGCGTGCTGTTTCCTATGGTCATGACTACAAACAGCTGTTGTGCAGACCACTGGAGGGTTTGCAGCAGTGTGGAGAAAATGCTGTTTGTTTAGAAGCCATTCAGAGCTGCTTTTGTTACTGCTGTCAAGAAGGAAGGCAGGAGGTTCTTAATTTGCACATCTGAATGCATGTGGGGAGGATGCAGACACGAGCTACTATCTTTTGGGGGACTGCAGCACCTATAGTATCTCACTTGTCACTTGCTTTAAAGAAAAGTTGTCTTGGTACTACACTCTGAGAATCACTGTATGAGATGTTTGCTTTTCTAGTCCAGACAGTCACCAGGCTGACTCTTCCTGATTCTCACTGTCAGTCAGGAAGGCAATGAAATTCCCCAAGAAGTCAGTCACTCCCTGCATGGGTCTCTACTTCAGAAGAACAAACTAGCAAAAACTGGAAAACATTAAAAGACCTCTGCATGTGTGCATAGATAGATACAGATATATATATATAGATTGATCTATATCTATATACACCTGTCTATATGGGGGGTGTATATGTATGTTTGTTTCAAAAATCAAAGTACATAAACATCAACCCAAGCCCCTACTTGATCTTCCTCTTCTTCCCCCAAGCTGTTCTTGAAAAGGGAAGAAGAGGTTGAAAAGCTATTTCAGAATGCTGTTCTGTAGCATATGCAGTGATTTGACCCAAGATTTTTAAAAATGAGTTTGAATAAATGTTTATAAATGCTTTTCAGAATTTAGGTCCTTCAGTGCTGGCAGGTGTGGCTGTCATGATCCTTCTTGTTCCAATAAATGCTGTGATGGCAATGAAGACAAAAACCTATCAGGTTAGAACCTTTATATATGCAACAGAGTGCTTTTAAGAAACATATTCTGTTCTTTGACTTGTTCCTGAAGTTTGTCCTTTTAAATTTTTGTCCCTCCCTCTATTTATCCCTTAAAAAAGGGAAAGGAAGGTCAGAGGTGTTGTGTATGCAGAATAAGCAAACTCACGTATTTTTTAGCCTTACAGTGTATCTGTACATAGTGATCTAAACCTTTTGGAGTAGTTAAGACCAAAGTAGCAGGTTAGCCAGCTTCATGAAATGCCTGATGATTGGGTTGGAATTAGTTGAGTTTTTAACTTGCTGCCTAAGAACTAAAGTGCAAACATAAACTACTGTCTGCCTAATGAACCTTAATGAGTGAAATACTCACATTTCCATTTCCAGGATGGTGGTTGCAGTGTCGGGGTGGGGGCGGTGGTGGTGGTGTGGTTTGTTCTTCCCCCCCCCCCCCCCCTCCCCTGGAGGGGTGAGGAGAGAGAAGTCTTAGTTGTTGGCTGTTCTTGATCCCTGGTTGATTATATTTAGAGGGGATCAGTTTGTTACAGAGAGTACACATGAGTAAATGTAGACTCAAACTCTCATGTTTTGTATTGCAAAAACTACTTCCAATAGCCATGTGCTTTCTGGTACAGACTTAACTATTAACTGAATTTACCAAATGTCAGAGGAGACTGATTTATGGAAATGAAACGTTTTAGCTCTAGATGTTCGTCAAAATGTACCACGGCATTTGGTTCCTACATGGGAGAAATAGGGGATGTCTAGCCTGTCACAGCCACAGTGCCACTGGTCACAGCTGTCTGGGACGGCTGTACCAGTGCAGTCTACTGACTGCTTAGTGCTGAGTCACAACATCGTTTCAACTTTGCACTGCCCTCATTAAAATATTTTATGAAGATGGTATGGACTTTATTCTTATGGCTGAATGGAAAGCTTCTTGCCTTAGTGCACCATCAGAAAGCCATTGATAGTGCTGAAAATGAAGCAAAACCAAGTTTGGTCTAAGGTTAGATGCCAACTCCACATCACTGAAGCTTGATTATAGTGGCTTATTTTTTAACTGCATATTGTACCTAGAAGGAACGTGAGTCCCAGGGCTCCCTGGTGCAGGGTTAATCTCACTTAAACCAGTGCCACAGTTGTTTTGATCTTGGTTCGGATTTTTAGTTGTATGAAGCATTCCTTTAATTGGTTTAAAACATCTTGTTAATTCTGCATATTTGTTTGTTCAGATAGCATCTCAGATTTCCTGCTTGGGAAGCTAGTAAGCTTTTGATGATAATGAGGTAAATTTTGCCATTGCAAAATACAAAGCTCAGAACTTTGTGGCTCTGCCAAGTATTGTGCTCTGCTAATTATTTTTTGCAATGTTGTTTTTAGGTGGCTCAAATGAAGAGCAAAGACAACAGAATTAAGCTGATGAATGAAATTCTCAATGGGATTAAAGTTCTGAAACTTTATGCTTGGGAATTAGCCTTCAGAGAGAAGGTATTAGAGATCAGACAGAAAGAACTCAAAGTCCTAAAAAAATCTGCTTACCTTGCTGCAATGGCAACCTTCACTTGGGTTTGTGCTCCTTTTTTGGTAAGTGAAACAAATCTAGAAGTCTGTTCTCCTTTTTGCGATCACGCTTTCTAAGGCAGCACTTGAGAACTTGTTTTGGTTTTGTTTTTTAATGAGTGGAAGAGTCAGAATGCACTCTGCAGTGGTGGGAAATTGAAGACTTATGTCTCCACTTCTCTATGAAAAGGCGCTACTGTTTTCTTTGAAACTTAGTAACGTCCAAGTTGGATGTATTCTAGAAGTTAATGGCCAAAGTATTTAAAAATAAAAACCTCTTCTGCATCCCTCTCTTATTTTTGGTGGTGTACTTGAGGAACCTAAGATTAAATGTACTGTCAGATTTAGAAGAGGTTGCTAATGTGCACAGTACCCTCCAGGTGGTAGCTGTGGCTGACAGAGTGAAACTTCCCTTATTTCAGCATCTTTCTGAGAGCAGCAGGTCATTAGATAGAAGTCCTTGATCGAATGGGACACTGTGCACCAGGCGTACCTCTGGCCTGGGTTCTCCCAGCATCTGTTTAAGAACAATGTGGAGAGGTAAAGCCATTGCGTACCCTGGGATTGCTTCAAATTCTTAATTAAAAAAAAAAATATTCTTGATATGTGAAACATCCCCGCTATATTTGTGGTTAGTTTACATTTAAACTAATAAAAGGGAGAGAAGGTGAGATCACATAAAAATTGCTTCAGACCCTATTAGAACAAGGGGCTGTTGCTCTAGTCTGCAGAAGCAAATAAAAGCCATGACTACATTAGGATAAAATATGTACTGTTCCAGTTGAAGGTGTTTAAATGTACTTTCCAGGCTCAGATTCCTTCCCCACAAACATTTTTAGTGTTTACATTATGTTTTGGGCATGATGAAAGGCAGAAGAAGCAATGCCCTGGGTAGGAGACATCAGCTGCATTCTTGAGTGAATGCTTTTCTAAAAGAAGTCTGAGATGGTTTTAATATAAGTACATTATTAAATGAAGTTTCTAAATAAAACTCTGCAGGTGGACTTCTTAATGCTGTTCTGTGGAGTCTGAGAAGACAAAGTCACCTAAGGAGTAGCTGTGTTTCAGCACACGCTGTGAATGTGTGGCAATGGTCCTGCACCTCAGGGGGTTTGCTACTGGGGCAGAATCGGTCCAGCCCAAAGTGCAAGGCTGCTGTTCAATACCCTGTTTCTCAGTTTTTTTGTTCTTCTGTGTATGTTCTTCTGAACTTCTGACTAAAGAATTATTGCAAGCGTCTACTTGAAAGCACTTTTGAATGCAAAACTTTATTTCCTCTGCTCCTCCTCCTGTTTCCATGGCCAGGGCTCTTTAAAACATCGATTTATTATTTATTTATTTATTTATTTATTGTCACTGTTTTATTACAGTGTCAGGAAACTATTCATTTTGCAGTACCTCCCCTGCTGCTGTGTGTGCTGATAAGGGTGTATTTCAGACTAATTGCTGGTAACACAAGAGTGCAGACATGCTGCTTGTGAGGTTATTTTTTGGACCCTGTCTTGGTTTTGATCTCTGTGGGCGGGCTTTCTCCCTGGGATATGGTTGTCCGAACTAAGGGTTGTACAAACAAGCTACTGTACCAGGCACAGCTGAGTCAGCCACCGTACGAAGAACAATACGTGGCTTCATACGTGCCTTGTGTCTTCAAAGCGGTCACATTTTTAACAGAAACGCTAAGGTCTTCAATGGATGCTGTGCTTAGATGAGACTGTTCCTTAGGCATTTGAGCTAATTGTTTCAAGTCTTGTGGGAGGGGCAATGCCAAAGGTTAGCCTACCTTGCTTTCTTGTTTTAAGGAAGGCTTTCTGTGGGAAAGAGTTGCTGGGTCTTGTGATGTACTGAGGTATGAGTGGTGTTACCATGGAAGAAAACACTGGAGGGAATAGATCTGAAAGTAAACATTTTGTTTTACTTAGTTTACTTTAATGTTGCTATAATTTGATCAACACAGTTTTAAAAAATGTAAATAAGTATATGGATTTTTTTAAATTACTTTTATACCTTATAATTGATAATAACAATGGTTCCATGTCATTTTCTTGTTCAGCATGGAGCTTTTCTGTTGTGAATTTTATGATGATTCTATGAATTTTTTAGGTATTATAAGGCTTCATCTTTGTAATGCAGTAACATTTCAAGTTTCTTGGAAAACAATCTGTCCGTGATAAAGTGGGCTGTACTTCGAAATCTATGGTTGTGGTAGTCTCTACAAAATATAAAATGGGTTACCACTGGGGTATTTCTACGTTTCTGTCTACATATGTTACTGATCCAGTATCTGGTACCATGGGGAGTGCCTTAAAACTGAAAGAGAGCAGCAAGTAAGACTAGTGATCATTCCTCTCCTTCCCTTCTTCTGCAGTGTGACCACAAATAGCCTGGGACATTTGTGGTTTCACCCTTGCTATGTGAAGAAAGTCAGCACTTGACACCTTTCCCAGAAGAGCTATCAGCTTCTTTTTATCACAACAGATTTAAATCAAATGTTTGTTTTGCAAAAAGCATTATCAGCAACAAGGAAGTTACCAGAACATTACTCTTTCTTTGCTTTATAGACCTTTGATTCCAGTTGTCAGACTGTGTGACTCCTGAGTTAGTGGCTTTAAAAAAATGTTACCCTAACTGTAACAATTATACTTCGTTTCAGGTTGCCTTGTCCACGTTTGCTGTGTACGTCACAATAGACAAGAACAACGTCTTGGATGCTCAGAAGGCATTTGTTTCCCTAGCATTATTCAACATCCTCAGGTTTCCATTGAACATGCTTCCTATGGTTATCAGCAGCATAGTAGAAGTAAGACTTCAGTCATTAACAGGTGTTTCTGCATGGAAGTAGCCACTGGGTGGAAAGATTACATTCCTGTGCTTAAAGAATGTCCACTGATGAAATTCAGCCACCTCAGAAAAGAAGCTTTGCATTTCCTGTGTGTTAAATGCTGTGCAAGCAAAATTATCAATCCCAGTTATGCTGGATGGGTGTTCCTGAAATTAGCCATATTTCTTGTGGTTTGGGAAGTGCAAGTTTGATGACTATCCAAGAAACTATGCAGTGGATTTAAGGAGGGATTAGGAGTGCATAATAACGATGTAACATACATGTGGTGCCAAACAATAAGCTCTTAAATGTAAAGAGCAGAGTATAAGATAGTTTTGCATCCCTTTCCCATGCAGGCCAGTGTCTCCTTGAAGCGCCTTAGGGTGTTCCTGTCTCATGAAGAGTTAGATCCAGACAGCATAATCAGGGGACCCATCCCAGAGGGTGAGTTTCTTTTCCTGTTGAAAATCAGTGTGTGCAGGTTTGGGGTGGCTTTGCAGTGTTTCTTTTGCTTTCTGTAACAAACTTACTCCATTTTGGTGCATCTTGCTGATAAATTTTAGCCAGAAAGCAGAGAAGGGAGTTTGTAAAATGACAATTATATAAAGTTTCTATCACCTTCTCAGGTAGTTTCTTTCCTGTCCCCAACTCCTGTGTCCAAACTACAGAATGGCTGCATCCAGACACAGATGGTCACTTTAAAAATTACTTGTTAGACTGTTCTGAGTGTAGCTATTTGAAATTTGTAGGCAGTTAACAGAATGATAATTAATGCTGTGCCAAACCCCAGCATTTTGGAGAAGAACAACCATGTAACACTTCAGAACCCTTGGAGGAGAAAGGATAAGCCCCAGTTCTGGCAAATGCCTCTTCTTTTTTGTGCAAAGATAAGCATGAAGGCAGATTTACTGAAAAACTAGTGCCCTTTTTCTTGCAAAACAAAACTTGACCTTAACTACGTCAGTCATTTGTTAATGATTTTTCTTACTTCCTTTTTATAAAGATAGTGAAATCCCCATCACTCCCTCTCATGTGGTTAGCTGAGTTCTATATCAGTTTAGTCACTCGGCTTTCCGGTAAGCAGTCATCTTCTGTATTTCCCCCCCCCCACCCGCCCCCCCCCCCCCCCCATTTTCCTTTTGGGAATATCTCTTCCTCTTTCTCAGCTGATAACCATGAATACATTGCTCACAAATCTTTAGTGTGTGGGGTTTTTTTGGTCCATAATGGGTTATACTTGCATACTAATGTAAATATTTACCTAGGCTAAGTATTTATTGTATACTTGGTTGAATTAGGAGCGGTAATTTTGAGTTGTCACTGTAAAAATCTACAGGTGCCATTTCTCTGAACAGTACTTTTGGTCAAAGTTATTTTATTTGGTAGTTAGATTTATTTTGCCCTATCATTCTTGTAGTAACTTGGCTTCACATACGGAATTGGCCGGTTAGCTGATGCTTGCATTGAAGCACAAGTCAGATTGAGGCTGCTAGTTTCTTGAACTGACTTTGCAGTGCTGCAGTGGAGTTGCTGGATAAAGCACAATGCAGCTGAGTGTAGTCAGGATCTTTGTACAGTTGACATTCATGTACCTCCTGGTTATTCAATAGGTGTAACCTCAGAACCTCTGCTGTCTTCATAAATTCAGTAAAAGCAGAACAGAAGCTTTTGGTAAGCAGTGGGTTGTTGTTCTGCTGGAAAAGTAGCTTTATACCTCTGCCTATGTGTGCTTAGATTGACTTCTGTGGCATGGTCCAGAGCATACAATTCAGCTGCTTGCGTTGGCACTTTTATAAATATGAATTTTCTATTTGTCAGCTGAAGGAAGCATTGTCGTAAAGAATGCAACGTTTAGCTGGGCCAGAAATGATCCTCCTTTACTGAACAGGTAAGAATTAGTACCCTTTGTTCTGCTCTGTAATCTTGCTGCATCATAAATGATCTGTATTTGAATTACAAAATCTATATGCAGAAGAGTTTGTTGCCTTAAAGAAACAGGAGAACAAATAACATTTGTTCTATATCTTTTTTTTAAACCAGGGGCTTTATGAACTAGAGGAATTTACAGAGTATGTTTTATGTATGGAATGCGTAAAGGGGAGTACCAAGAGGTGTAATGGGAGGAAAGAAAGCCTCAGAGATTTCAAGCTCTTGTTATGTGCTGCAGATGGGATGAGCTCCATCTAGAGGATGCAGCCAGATTAGCCTCTCGTAATTATCCGTAGTCCCTTATGTTTGCGCTGTGTTCTCAGTCTTCCTTTTAAAGTCTTACTCTCGCTGAACTGTAGCCATCCTTGATTCCCATGCTGGAGAAAGCCAGTGAAGAACCGTGCACATGGTATGACTAACAAAGTAACTGGGGTGATGCAGCTACAAGCTGTGTCTTCCCTGTACCCTGTGCCCTTCCTTAATTTTGGTTGCTCTTTCTTGGGCCTTAAATTGTGTATTCTTTGGGACAAGGATGCTGTTTGGGAAGCATCCACTGATATTTACATTTGTGTTCACAGAAAATTTGAGAGAAATATTGGACAGGTGGTGTAACAGTGCTTTTTTTTTTTCCTTCTTCCCCTTTTGACTAATTACATACATATCCTAAGTATAAGAAGAGCTGGGTGCTTTCTGAATGAGAGGTTTGCATTTTCAAACAGTTAAAGTTTCTGTGCTGTGTCAGCATTTGCAGTGGGTGTTCGCATTGCATCTGTCTTTATATGGGCTGTTCAATAGACTGTTTAACCGCTGGGATGTGCCAGCAAGCAAGGCTGAATTATGTGCACTTTATTTCAGCATTGATTTCACTGTTCCTGAAGGCTCCCTGGTAGCTGTTGTTGGTCAAGTTGGCTGTGGAAAGTCTTCATTGCTGTCTGCATTACTGGGGGAGATGGACAAAAAGGAAGGCTACGTGGTTGTCAAGGTGTGATGTGTCTGAAGAATTGTTCAGTTATTTGTGGGTATTGCCAGAGGGATTCTAGATTTCCAAGTAGTGTGAAGAGGGGAAGAGACAGCCTTTCAAATGAATGCATTTTTTAGCCTGGTTTCTGGCAAGCCATGTATATGCCTTAGCCTGCGCTCTGTGTAATTGCCTGTTAAGCCTTGACCCAACAACTTCTAAATCTGTTGGTCTCAGATTTAGCCAAATAGACAGAATGATGGAGGAGTCAAAGATAAGTACTCTGGTCCAGAGTCTTGTTGGCAGCCAGGTATGAGGCGGGGAGATGCTATTATACATAGTCCAGCCTGAGGAAGAGCAGTATTGGTTCATACCTTCTTAGACATCAGAGAATTACAAGGAGAGAGGGTATACTCAGATACCCAAACATGGTAAAAGCTGCTGTTGTAGTTTGTACTTTCTTAAGACATCAGAGTTGTACAGAGCTCACAGAGGAAAAATGACCTGGAAGTAAGTACGTAAATAAGTAAGAACTCCTTGTTTTGAATTTTGCTGCTGCTGTAATGTATGGAAAGAGAATTATTTTAAGAGCAAAACAAATACGTTGCATTTAAAAGAATGCACATTTGGTCACCTCCAAAATTGCTCTGGAAAAATAAAGTAGGTGAGATCTGAATCACTGATTATTTGTGCAGAAGGAGAAGGCAGAACTAATCTTCAAAGCAAAATACTTTGCAGTAGCTCAATCTCTTCCTTTGAAGTGACTTTTATATAGAAACTACTTCCCCTACTTTGTGCAGAAATCTTTAGCAGGGGTGGTGAAACACTTGGATTCCAGATTAAATTGTTAATGCAGAACATAATTTATAACTATATGAAAGTACTAATGACTTTTGACATTGAGTAATTGTGCAAGCATATTCTCTAAACAAAAGTTTCCTCCAAGTTTATGTTAGAGAATCATATTTTGTTTGAAGTCCTTTATTTTCCACCAGCACACTTTGTTACATTCACTTGTATAGAGGATTATAAAAACAACGTTTTGGAGGAGGCGGTAGCCCAAGAACTACTTCGTGCAGTTTTGAAATGACCCTAGGCAATTAGTGAGGTGATTAGCACAGCCTGCCTCACAAAGTCCTGCTGTGCTTTGACTTTGTGTGCAGACTTTTGGTCTAAAGTACTGAATAAGGAACTTTTATTTTTCTTGCAGGGTTCGGTAGCCTATGTTCCTCAGCAAGCCTGGGTCCAAAATGCAACTCTGGAAGACAACATTATCTTTGGAAGGGAGATGAATGAGAGCCGGTACAAGCGTGTGATTGAGGCTTGTGCGCTGCTGCCTGATATAGAGGTTCTTCCTACGGGAGACAAAACAGAAATAGGAGAAAAGGTATTTAAATACTCACTCTGTGGTAACAGTGCTATTGCTTGTAGTTAAGGCCATATGACTTCTACTTCATCTTAAAGTCGTATTGAATTGAAAACATTCAGAGTAGGAATCCTCTAGAATAAGGGGCATATTTGAACAGTATGTTTTTCTTGTCTTTAAGCCTCAAAGGGGAGGAAACCTGTCCTCAATTACCAATGCAAAAACATCTTGCAATGATGCAAACGTTTTTAATCGTTTCTTAAGTTGCCATGGTCATAGAGCAGAAAAATGTATGGAAGCAGAAAGAGAAGAATCTTTTGAATGCTTCAGTTTCTTTTAGAACAAGCAAACAACCCCCCTCCCCAAACTCTAGCCTTCCCCCCAAACCGCAAAATCGACCACTGCCCTAAAACTGGCACCTGGTTGCAAAAGTGTGTGGGGTGTGGGATTTAGAAACTTGTGTAGATGTTGTAGTGCTCTGCTATGGGAGCAGGACTGGGTGTCCCCATACCATGTGGCCAGCAAGGTATGTGTATGTAACCTGCTTGGCGTTCTGCTAAGCTGATGTTCTCCAGAAGACAGGGATATGTAGGGGTACGTGCTTTGCCTGCTGACTAGTTATAGGCGGGTATAGCTGCAACTGACAGCCCCAGATTCAGTGAAGGGTGCAGCTTTATCTTCCTTATTGGTCAGCAAGCCAACCAAATTGTAGAGTGTGAAAAGAGTTTGTTTATTAGATTAGAGGCAGCACTGCAGAAATACAGCTGAGAAGAAAAGTAGCCTCTGAATGTACAGTTAGGTAGGTCAGTCTGGGTTAATTGCTCTACAAGACTAGCAAACAGGCTTTTTTTGACTAGCCCTCACTGACAGGGAGAACTTAATAGACGTGCTTCCTTCCAAGAGGATTTTGACTGTGATTACTTATGCTGTTTTGGTAGTGGAATTATTTGTGATGGAGATTTGCTTCATACCATGTTGAAATTTATTTGTGTTAACCACCTTTGACTTGTGTCTTTCACAGACTGTAGCAAGACATCTCTTTTCAGCTGTAAATAAAGGATCGTATTTTCTTGTTTCCCCAGGGTGTGAATTTGTCTGGAGGACAGAAACAGCGAGTCAGTCTTGCTCGGGCGGTTTACTGTAATGCAGATGTCTATTTATTTGACGATCCTTTATCAGCTGTTGATGCTCATGTTGGAAAACATATTTTTGAAAAAGTTATTGGACCGAAAGGAATCCTGAAAAATAAAGTATGTCATAATGAGATACTTGTCTCTAGAGAATGATTTGTTTTTCTTTGAGTTCAAATGATTCCAAGTTTGTCAAGTTGCATATTCAGGCTTTGGTTTCAAACATCTGAAAAATGAAAGGATCCATCTGAGATTTTTAGAGGACTTTTATAAAACACTGAGGTTTTTATAATGAAATGTGCTCTGGTTTCTGTAATTCAAAATTCCTTGATGCAAAAATCAAGACAAGAACAGTATTTTTTCTTAAAAATGCTGCATGCCTGTCAGTAGTTATTACTGTGTTATACACAGAATTTAAGCAGCAAGACCACTAGTTCAACCATTGTATTTACTAATTTGAGATGTTGAGATGTTAGAAAAACTTTTTTCTTCTTTTGCTATTTAGACACGGGTTTTGGTAACCCATGCAATCAACTATCTGCCTCAAATGGATACAATTCTGGTAATGACTGATGGAGAAATCTCTGAGATGGGCTCCTACCAGGAGCTGTTGAAGCAAGATGGGGCTTTTGCTGAGTTTCTTCGTACATATGCTAATGCTGAACAAAGCATGGAGAATGGCGGTAAGCTTACAGATAATTTCTCTTGTGATAAGCTGATGTGTGGCATGTTATGGGAGTCACGTTAAAGTAAAAATATTAGTAGTGGAAGGAAAGTTAAAGGAAATATCTGTGATGTACCTATACATAGAGGTGCTTCTTTCTTGAGGGTATTGAAGGTTGTGAGATTAAACACACATTCTTAAAGTTTAGGAAAATGTGGAGCAGATCTGTAGTAAAATTCCTCTCACTTAAAGCAAAATTCAGATGGTTGTGAGATCAACTGAAGGCCAGCTGGGGTTTATACACTCTTCTTGTGCTTATTAGGATGTGTCTTCTTTATGCAGATAATTCCTTTGGGGATGGGGAGGAGGAAGCAGCAGCTCATTTTTCTAGCTGACATCACTGACACCTGCTTCTGCTTTACAAAACAGCTGTAGAGCCCTACTGATATAGGAATATACTTTAGATTTTTTTTTTTTTAACCTGCAGACGGTTGCAGTATTGGATTTTAATAAGCTATCTTAGTCTCTTGCCTCCGGCCTGTCGTCTTCATCGTATTGCCTGTGAAGAAAATTGCCTGATTTCCTGACACTCCTCCATATGCTCATGTCAAAAAGTATGAGGGGTGCTTGCACCGTGCTGACTGGGGTTAAGTTGTTGGCACGTGCTTGAGGCCTGTTTGGTAGCAAATGCCCGCTGCTGAGTGCTGCAGACCAAGCTCCCCAGAACAAGGGAAGGATTGAGCCCACTTTTCACTTCATCTTCCATCTGGAAAATCCTTGGTTCCCACCCATTCCCTAGAGGGACAGGAGAGGCATTTTTTTAGCCTACTGCTCACAGGCAAAACAGAAGTGGTGCCACATTTAGTTGCACTCACAAAGCTGTGAAGTGTTAAGGAGGTGTTGAATGGCTGCCTTTGGCAAGGGGCTGGTCCTGATGTTCGTCTTGTGTGAGGTCTGTGATGGTTTGCCTTATTCTCTGAAGCTGCCCTCTACTATCCAGGCTGGCAACACAAACTGCCCTTGGAGGCTGTGAACGAGCAGAGTGTTTCCTGGATGTGCAAAGTGGCATCTTATGGCTCCCTCTCATGCATCCAGTTATCCCTGATGGGGAGTTGGATTTGGGGGTGATGTAGCAAGCTGAGGCTCAAGGTCAGGATGCCCTGCTGTAGGCTAGCTCTCCTCTTGGAAAGGTTTCTTGATACGTCTCAGTTGTCACTCTGAGGACGCTGGTTTGGGTGGACACTGTCTGTAAACAGCTAGTGCTGTATGGGTGAGTGTCAAGAACCAAACTGGGCTGCCCAGGGAGGATTGTGGTGGTTTTGCAATTCCCTTGGGCTGAATTAAGGTGAAACGACATCAAACACCCAATTAAACACTTTACTGATGGTAAAAACCAACGTGAACTTGGAAAGCATAACAGTAGGCAACCTCAACTAGGAAAGCGTAACGGTAGGCAATGTGGGTTCTAATTGGAATGCTTATAAGAAGAAAGTGGTGGGGGGGAAGGAAAAGTGTGGGGAGAGAGAGATCACCACCTTTGGATCCCGCAATGTCGATGGTAAACGTGGCAATTCTCCAGTGGTGGGTGTGCACGTGGCTCCTCAGAGTTGTGTCTTTTATAGGCCAGTCCCCGCCTCCGGTGTCACCCCCTCGAGGACTTATATGGTTCTTGTTCCAGAATGTTCTTCCTCTTCTGTGCAAGGCGTCATTGTGTGGGGTGGTCACAAGGGGTCTTTCAGGTGGTCGTGAGCCCCCTCCTCAAATGAACTCTACATGCCTTCCGGCCGTACACAGTGAGTTGCAAGGCACATCAGGAGGTGGGACTGTATGGCCCCGGCTCTGTGCCAGCTGCCTTCTCACCTGTGGGTCAGTGGTGCTCTGCAGACCCCAATTTGTCTCTGTGGAGACCTTAACTTGTCTCGCCACAATGTTTGAGACATCAGCATACATTAACTTTTTCAGTCTCTCACACCACCCTGTGGCTCAAACGTTGTATAATCTTCATCCAGTGTGGTGATTCTCATGTAACGGATAGGAGGGAGAGAGGATAGAGAAGATAGAATTTGCGAGATCGTACATTTTACAATTGCAAGGCCGATCATCAAGAACAAGAACCCACAGCCCAACAGTGTAACAATATTTAAAAGCCACTTGCCCCAACCTGTAAGTCCCAGTGAATTAGGAGAGAGGTGAACCAAAATCTGGGATCTCAGCTGTTAAACCGATCCTTCAGCTGCATTGCCTGGAAAAGTTCTCTGGTCTGCTCTGACCCTCTTTCATCTTCTGGATAACAGAGCAGGTTCATAGGGTCTTTAATCTCCCTTTTCCCAGGGAGTACAGGTGGAGGTTTAGGACAAAATGCAGTAAGTCATGGGCATCTGTTAATTCCCCAGCAGTTATTGACTCTATATGCTGCATCTGACATTTGCCATGTCCACCCAGGTTCATGAGGTCTCAGGGTTTTACACTGAGTAGTTTAGAAGGAGGAAGTGCACGCACCAACTGTAAAAGTCTTACCAAAGCCTCGGGGAGTCGGAATTTCCATTCCCTTCCTTTTGAGTCTACTCACGCCTTCCCCTTCAATAAATCCAGTCCTAAAATGTTTATGGGCAATGAGCGTAATGTCATTGTGACTTCAACCGGAGATGTATCTCCCGGCAGCCAGCACTTCACTTGGGTGGTAGGCTGTGTCTTAGAATTCCCCAAAACATCTGTTTGTTTCTTGTCAGCAATGATTCTGTTGCAGTTAGCAACGTCTGTCCAGAGAGCTGACACTGTGCTCCTGTATCTACCAAAAATGTGACTGGAGTTTTAAAGGGCCTAGGGGAAAGGTAATCAACAAGTCTCCTTTGATACTTTCCGTGAGCTTTCTCATGTAGGTCCACTGGCCATCTACCAGCTCACTTACTGGGGATGGCAGAGGGGGTCTTCTGACTCGGGGACATTTAAATCAATCAACGCACTCTTCCAGGGGAGAGGACAGGGTTACTGTTCCGTGTTCCTGGGACTGGAGGGAAAGGTCCTTGGGTTTTGAGGGGGATGGGGTTCCCTTTATCTTGTCCCATCCTCTCACCAAATTTTTCAAACTGGGAGTGGGTAACCCGTGCATCATCTCCCAGGGAATTCCTTTTGAGATGCCCTCTGCCCATAATGTGTATCTTCTATTATCAGGGGGTTGCATCGGCCTCATCGGGGGGGGGGGGGGGGGGGGGTCGGGTCATCGAGGATTGCGTGGGGGAGCTTGTTGCCCCATTCCCTTCCACCCACTTAAGATCCGCCTTGCATTTGGTCTCCCCCTGGCCAGTAAATCCCATTTGTCTCCCACAATTAACTAACTCCTGTGCTACTTCCCCCCATGTCATGTGTGGGGGGCCTTCCCTTTGCCGGGGTTGGGGTGTTCTCAACCAGTCTTGTAGTTGTACTGCATATAATTTCAAGACATTGGGTAGTCCCCTTATAAGAGGATGAAAGACCTTTCAGAGTCTGCTGCATATTGCATGGGGGAGGGCTGCTGCGGAACCAGTAATCGATTATGCATCAACTGGAGATACGCAGTTTTCTGTACGCTCTCTAAAATGTGGCCCACCGTAGGCATTTTAATTGCGAAGGGGTTTCCCCTTTCCATAGGATCTAATCCACCTGCCCAATATGCTACTCTTTGGGTCAGGGACTAGCTCTCTATTATCATTTGTGGTTATAAAAACCCCTGGTCCCCAATACTCTCTTGCCTTATCCTCACTCAGCAAGATCCAGTCACCCCCGGTAAGAGATACTCTCCATACGTATTCGGTTTCTGTTTCTCGGGGTCCCTGGGAATATTTTCCCTGAATTTTAGCCAAATCAGTAGAGGAATAGGGAACGGTATAGGTGGTAACTTGTTGAGGTCCTCCTTGACCACCATTTATAGTCTCAGTCTTAATTGGAGGTCGCATTTTGGGTTCATTCCTTCCAGAGGAATACATCTCTAGGTCTTTAAGAGGGTACAGCAACTCCGACTCTTTTCCTTTGCCAGAGTTTGCATCCATATCTTCTACACCAATGTGGGAACAGGTTTCATCTAATTGCCCCCTTAGTATTCTCTCCTGCTCCAAAGCCTCTGCCAAAGCGGCATGTAATCTTTGGTTAGTCATCTGCTCAGCAGTGAGCTGATCAGAAAGGCTTCTCATTTCATTTTCTAATTGTTCCTGTAAAGCCTTCACCAGATCTTGAAGGGATTTTATCGTTTCCTCTTCTGCTTATTGTGTTAAATGTTTATCCCACTGTGCTGCCACCAGAGCAGCTCCCAAAATGGCACATACTAATGCTTTCCCCTTTCCAAGCCTCAGTCTCCGTTCCTTAGCCAAGGTGGAGATTCTGTCCACTACTGCTTGTGGGTTGTGCCAATTGTTATGGGCCCAAGTCACGCCAGAGGGAGAAGGTCGGGTGTTACAGCCCTCCAGTCTCTCCAGGAGAGGGGCACAGTCTACAGCCAGACCTCCCAGGGAGGCCATAATGACTCGCGGTAAAGGCCAGGTGCTAAAGCACCAGCAAGGGAATCCTGTCCACGATGCCAACTTATGTCACGATCCAAACTGGGCTGCCTAGGGAGGATCGTGGCGGTTATGCAATTCTCTTGGGCTAAATTAAAGCGAAATGACACCAACCAACCGATTAAACACTTTATTGATGGTAAAAAACAACCTGAACTTGGAAAGCGTGACAGTAGGCAACCTCAACTAGGAAGCGCAATGATAGGCAATGTGGGTTCTAACTGAAATACTTATAAGAGGAAAGGAAAAAGAAGAAAGAAGAGGGAGGGGGAGAGGGATCACTAGATCTCACCACCCTTGGATTCCACGATGTCGATGGTAAATGTGGTGATCCTCGGCGGTGGGTGTGCACGTGGCTCCACGGAGTTGTGTCTTTTATAGGCCGGTCCCCGCCTCCGGTCTCTGCCCTTCGAGGGCTTCCATGGTTCTTGTTCCGGAATCTTCTTCCTCTTCTGCGCAGGCGCCACTGGGAGGGTGGTCACGAGGGGCCCTTTGGCGGTCGTGAGCCCCCTCCTCAAATGAACCCCGCGTGCCCCCGACCGTGCCCGGCAAGCTGCAGGCACGCCGGGAGGCGGCTCTGTGCTGGCCCCGCTCTCCTGCGGGTCAGTGGTGCTCTGCAGGCTCCATTTGTCTCTGTGGAGACCTTAACTTGTCTCGCAGCAACGTCTGAGGCATCGGCATACATGAACTCTTTCGGTCTCTCACAATGGGGTCTCCCACTGTGAAAAGCACTGCGGGAAAAGATTTTATGGAAGCAGAATCCAGCTAGCTTCTGCCTATTTTCTGTAGGTGCTCCTGTAGCTCCTTTGAGCACAATCAGGCTTGTTGCAGTTTTCTGTTTACGAGACTTCCAGAGACAAATTAACTTTCTCTGCGCTTCCCTAGGAAGTTAACAATTTAACTTGTACAAAGATTTGCCTCCTTTAATAGCCTTGTTCTTTTAGCCTTTGTCCCCTGCCCTTTCCAAGAGCATCGTAGGTTTTGAAGTCCTTTACCTTAAACTAAGTTACTTTACTTTCCGTTTAAATACTGATTCTTCTTTTGGAAAGTGAGCCAGTGCTTTATCCTTTGCCACGCTTCTCTGTATTTGTCTAATAAAAGGCGCTTTTAACTTCAGTATGACCCTGGTGATTTGGAGAGGATTGCTATATCACAGGGTTGGCCTGTTTGCAGCAAATTTCTCAGTTTTAGTCAAGTGATCTTCTGCCAATGGTAAAAAGAGAAGTAAGAGCATTATTTGTGTGGTTCACAGGGATAACATCAATATTTATCAGATGTTTAAAAGACCACTAAATATTATTAAAAAATCACAGATTCTTGGATAAACACAGAGTAATCTGTGATGGGAGTCAGCCTGAGCTAGCTGGAGGGGATCTGCACACCCACTTTAAAAGGGAGGCTCCCTTATGCCTGAAGCTGCATTTTGACAGCCTGAAAACACTTAAGATGGAGCAAAATACAAAACTGTGGATTAGTGCTCTCTGGCTGGAATACATCCTGCTCTTGCAAGAGTGGGAGAGCATCTGCTCTTACCCAGCCTCTGAGGATTGGCTCCCCCATTGCCTCCCAGCCCTTCTCTCCCGTTGGGATTCCTGAGGGTTACCTGCTGGCTGTGTGCTGCACTGCTGCCTGTCCCATCCTCAGCTTCACGCTGTTCCTTCTGTGTGTGGGAGAACTCCCCACTCCAGAAAGGGGCCCCCGCATGAGTCTCCGGAATGGCTCAGAGGGGACGTGCGAGCTCCCCTTTCTTCTCCAGCACCCTACTTGATGCAGAAGGCAGTGACAAGAGTGGCAGTAGTATCTGGAACTACATGTAAAATTAACCTACCAGGCTGTATGAAAAGCATCCAAGTTGTTCCATTCTCTGGCATTTCGTGTGGCTGATTTGCTGATGCCAGTGCTACTCCTGCCTGTGCAGGTTGGTCTTGGTGGACGTGCCCTTGACTCCTGTGAGTGCGTTTCTGTTTCGGCGTCACCCCTCCCTGCTTTCAGACTTGGAGCTGTTGCTGCAATACCTCTTGCTGTACAGAGAGCAAATAGTTACTTTAAGATTACCTTTCTTATGACTTTCCCCATCTCTCCCACACAAACTAATGCAGCAGATGTTAGTTTTTGTTTTAACAAAATGGGTGTGGGGGTTGGGGTTTTGCTGTTTTTTTCCAGATGGCTTCAGCATAAAAACTTGGTTTGTTCTTGAAAAGCCTGGAGCTATTTTTAGTGTTTGTGGGTAGTAAAAGTGGCTCCACAGAAGTGCAACTGCACCATAAGGTTGAAATATTTTTTTTTAACTGTCTGGTTCATCTTTGGTCTCAACTGCAGTGCCTGCAAGATAGAGATGTACAGCACAATTAGTAATTTTAAATCTCATTTAGATTGTGTGGGCTGTGCTTCAGATGGCTGTCTCCCCAGCATTTGGGTCTGTGACCTTGCAGTCAAATAAAAAGCTGAAAGACCTTTCAATGACTGCTCAGTTCATTTTTTACATGAGAATTGTCAGCACAGTAGGTTACTCAGTTTTGTTTTGGAGGGGAAGTGGGGTAAAAGTACTCTGAGAGCTGCTAAGGATCTGGACTGTAGCTTTAGTTCTATCTGCATATCTTGCATATCTTGCATGTCTTGAAGGGAAGCTTCTTGATCTGTCACTTGTAGCTATTCAATTTGAATGTTTGCAAGTTTTTTCTTAAATGTTGTGGACTTAATTCCCCAAATTTCAGCTGTTGTCCTCCATGAAGTAGAAATCTGCTTTCTGGAAAAAGATAGTATGGTACAGGAGTAAGATCTGCAGGGTCTTGCTTGCCTTCTGTATAAATTGCTTCCTAATTGCAGCAGCGAGAAAAAAAATTAGATTTCTTTTTAAAGTGTTGAATTTGAAAGGAAGATAGCTTCCTTGCTGAATTGGTTTGTATTATATGCTAGGCAGTGTAAATAATAAAAATTCATAAAAATGAATTCTGCATTATGGGCTGGGGTTTCATATCTGCAAGGAAAAGCATTGTGCCTTCACAATCAACACGGTCTCCCAGTGCACACCCGTATTTTGTAGCTGTGCTTCTTTCTAACAGCATGAGGCTGTTAAGCTTAATAGCAGTGTTGGATAGTTAAGATAGCTTGTATGATGCCTGTAGGGATGGTTGGGTGCTTCTCTTTCTGACTCCTTGGAAGGCAAGAGTTAAATACTGAGATGTGTTGATTTTTTTCAAAACGTTGTTGTGGAATCTAGACCTGGTAGTAATTCAGGAAACACCTGTCTGCGTCAGGAAATAATGTGACTTTCTCTTAAATTCATTTTAGTTATCTTCTAGCAAAATTCAACTCTTTCCTTTCTCTCTCCTAAAGTAAAAGCTATTTGCAGCCTCTGCCCCAAATGGCAGAAGCAAATATTGATTCCAGATGAGTGCTGTTAGGATATCAAGATGCTTGGAAGTGTGAAGTATCTCACTGTTTCTTACTAATCTGTCCATGCAGGATGATGACCGGGGACTACAGAGTAGATGGGACTAAATAAACCTTTGCTGCCACAGCTCTCCTCCTGCCACTGCAGTTGCATGACTAAAGCAAGGCAGAATAGCAGAGCTGTGGGAGGAGAGATGTGGCCGTGTGGTCAAAAGTTGCCGCTCTGAAAACATGATGCTTTGCATCTTTAATGTTAAGGTCAGGGAGTCTCTTACGATTCTTGAAGTCCCTTCCCCACCACTGGGGAAAATGCATAGGGTAGTTCCCTGTACACAGTGAGGTTTTTCTGTTGTTGTCAATATGAGGCCACTTTAGAGTAACTTTTTCTGATTCTCTCTTAGTGTATATCTTGAAAGAAAGGAAGTTTCTTGGTCTGTCACTTGTAGCCATCTGATTTGGATTTTTTCTTTTTTCTCAAGGTTGTCTTTTTTGATTGTGTATGAGGTTTGGGATTAAAAAGAGGTCCATTTCAGCAAGTTTGATCCTGCCCTGGGCATTTATGGTTTTGTGGTTTAGGTTGTGCTGCTAGATGTATTGTTTTTGTAAAGATTGAAAATGGGTTGAGTGTGTTCTGGAAAAAGTTAATTATATATACTTTTAGACTCAGATCCTTCGTTAGAAGGAACGATTCAACCTCAGGAAACAGGTAACTGCTTTTTTGCCCTGTGGCTTTATGTTAGTGCTTGTGTTGGAGTAATATGAGTAGCTGCAGTTCATTTACAAGAGATTGAGTCATTATTAGAAGAATTTCATCTACGCAATAGAAGGTATCAGCTTGGTTTGCATGTTACTTGTTTGTGTGATGCTACAGCAGTTGGTGTGTCAGCTTGTAGATAACTCAGCAGCAGCAGCAGTTCTTTACCTCAAACGCTTCCATGAGGAAGCTTTAAATAAACTTCAAAGATGCATGCTGGACTTAAGAGTGTACCCAGAGAGGCTTCCTTCAGGATTGAGACCCAAAGGTCCTTTTTGTTCTCATATGTGTATTCAGTACTTTGCAGCTGTTCCCTTTTATTATTTCTAGACACATTTTTCAACAGAGCCCTCAGTGAGCTTATACCCTAGATGCACATGCCAGATTTACTCTGGCAATCTTGAGCATTTTTCGTTCTCAAGAGGTAAATGCAGTATAAGCAGGAAATCTTTGTAGTCTACAACACAAAATCGAATTTAAGAGTTGTTAGGGCAGGATGGTTTCTTTGTGGTTTTGTTTTGTTCATGTGGGTTTAGTTCTAAAGTGATACGATGCTGGAATGCTTGCTGGTTTTCATATGGCAGCCTGTCAAAAGAAATGCTGTCAAGTGCTTAAAATAACCAGCAGTCCCATATTGGTTTGCTCTCATTTGCATAAATAAAAATAAGAAGTAAATTATTGAACTCTTTTACATTTTCTGCTTTTTTCTGCTTCTAGACCACACTGAACAGTTTAGCTTTGGGTTTTTAGAGTAATGAACCAATGTTCAGGTTGCAGACGCAGGAGGGAACAGCTCTATGTTCAAGCAGTCCACGCTTAATGTATTGATGAACTGGTTTATGCATGTATTTTGCTTTAGTATAAAAACATGAAAACTTCAGAGTCTCGATCTACACAAATTTTCCCGCATATCTTTTGAATAGATGCAGGTGGGCTTTTTTGTTTGCGTAAACTATGCATAAATCCTCTAAAAGGCAAAATTCTTTTTTTGTTACAAATTCTAAACTAACTTTCATGCTTGAAAATAGAGTTCCATTTAATTGACCGTTAATTTTTTAGGAGTCAGTCATTTGGTTTGTGTTAGGAAAATGATGACATAACTTGAACCTAGAAGTTTTACTTGTGGCACTGTATTACACTGAATTAAGTTGTTCAGAGAAAGCTTAGTATTTCAAGCTGACAGGTTTTGTGAAGTGTTTTAGGCAATTGTCTCGTGTGTGCTGCATCTTGTTACAAATGGGATGTTGTGGGATAACAAGACTCTGGTTGGGTTTGTTTTTTGGTGGGTTTTTTTTTTTTTTTTTTTTTTTTTTGAGAAGTGACATTCATAAAAAGATATCTTGCTTAAATTAATCTTAAAAACACCAGGCTTTTGCATGTTGCTTCCTGCTTAATTTTGTAGGAAGGCTCAAAGTTAATAGCACATGCCTTCTGTTCTTACAGCTTCATTCCGTCATTTACTAGAATGTCTTCTCATTGCATTCTAAAATGAAAATAATTTATAGTTAACTGTAAAAGATGTGGTTTGAAAAGGAGTGGTTGGATTGTTTGGGTTTTTTTCCCCACAGAGTGAGTCATAGTGTGACTTGGTACTGCATGCTTTAACATCAAGTATGTCCTCGTAATTATATTACATTATTATTACTGACCTATATTTGGTACAAAAATAGAAAAATAAATGTTCACTGTCTTGATAACTAGTCCTGTTGGGGTGGAACTGAGCTGATTTGTTTACCTGGTCAATTATCTGTTAGTATATGTAAATACTAACTTGTGTTCCCCCCTTTGTTTGCACATTAGGACTGCATCAGGTGTTTAGGATTTAAATGAAACCTTTGTATCTTTTTGCTTACCATTTTCATGTTTATTTTTTCATCTCTCCCCCTCCCCCCCCCCCAGATACAAATAGTCCATCTGGAAAGGAAGGAAAGCCTATAGAAAATGGAGTCCTTGTGAATGAAGCCCCTGGGAAGTTGATGCATAGGTGTGTAGTCTCTCTTTTTCTTGCCCGCCCCCCGCTTACTCAGTCGTGGACAAATAGTGGTTTGGTGTTTATGGTATTTGTTAGAGGAAAATGCATTGTGCTGGATCCAGGAGCCTGAGAGAGGCGAGGCTGCTGCTGCTCCATGGCTCCAGGTCCGACAGTAGCAAGGCTGAAGATGTACTCCCAGCAGGCAGGCACGCGCACATAGAGCGTGCATACACACCACGTGTGTGCATGGCCGGCCACACAGTAGCAAGGCTGAAGATGTACTCCCAGCAGGCAGGCACACGCACATAGAGCGTGCATACACACCACGTGTATACGTGGCCAGCCACGCAGATCACGGACACTTAGAGCATCCACACAAACACAGCACCAAATGGCCTCGTCCTGTTCCCATCTATGGCTGAGCAGGATGGAGGTTCATTAGTGAGAATACGTGTGTATGTACAGGGTGGGTCCCTCTACTAGCAGGGCTCAGACACTCAGCTGCCCAATAGCTGCCCCCGGATCCCAGTCTCCCCAGTTGCTGGCACCTGGGCGTGTGAACCTCTGAGGCTGCAGCCCCGCTCCAGTTGCTGGTACAGACTGTGGTGCATGCGTGGCTGCACACACAGAGTTCTTGTGCTATTCTTCTTTCTGTGTGAAGAAACGGTTGTGTTGTAGCAAGATACCATGGGTTTGGCTCACATAAAAGGGACAGTATTGTATTGACTAGTCCAGCTTTCGTATGCTTTCCCAAAGCTTCTGCAGTTGACTGCTGTCAGATGGGATGAAGTGCTAAGTGGACCATTAGTCTGACCTAGTACAGCTGCTGTTATGCTCAAGAGAGGCCAAAAGCAATCACTCTGATTATATCTTCCCCAAATCAGTCTCATAGTCTATGCCTTATTCTTATGGTGCTCTAGAGATACTATATTTCTGGAAGCTAATGAGTGCCTGGCAGTACAATGGCACATTTTGATGCCAGTGTGGGCACCCTTTTTGCACTTCAGCAGCTGCACTGTATATGATGATAGGGTTTGTAACGGCTGATGTTGATGATCACCAGGCATTTTTCTTTCTGGAGTTTGATTGCTCAACCAAAACTTCTTTGACTGGCTGGCCTGTTACTTGTATCTGAAGATGGATACTTGAGAACTGAATGCCATCAGGGAGGATCAGGAGTGCACTGTGAGGGGAGGAGGGAAGCGCTAGTAACCACTGGCCTGACGATGGCTGGTTAGGAGATTGATTATCAGCAGAATAATGTAAGCCACTCACTTGGAGACATGGACTGTTGAAGTCTATTTATGAAGTAAACACCTGGCCTGCATCATGCTAAGACTGAAAAATAAATGTCTTCAAACAGGCAACTCAGTAACTCCTCAACATACAGCAGAGACACTGGGAAGTCACAGCACCAGAGCAGCACAGCAGAGCTGCAGAAGCCGCTTGCTGAAAAGAATTCCTGGAAGCTGACAGAGGCCGACACAGCAAAGACTGGGAGGGTAAGCTCTCCCGTTCCTGCTTCCTGCACTCTTTCAGTTTCAGAAAAATCCCCAGGGTTCAGAAGAAAATAGCTTCCAAAGACTATGTAACTGGGGTGAGAAAGGTCTGAGTGCATTCTTGGACTTGCTGCTTGTTGTGTACTACTTCATGGAAGTGTTGCTCCCAAAGCTGAGCCCCACGTTGGTGTGCAGGAGGAGTGCTGATACCAAACCTTTTGTTTAAGACGATGGGCCTTGACCACATCAAAGTTTAAAAGAAGAAATGAAAACCTTGTGGCTATTCCTTGGAGAGAGGTTGTGACAAGTTAGGTGACCTAATCAAATCTGCCCTTCGGCAAAAGGAGCTGGCACTGACTCGGATGAATTCAAGCCAGATTTCCACTGTAGACACAAGTATCTAATTCCAGGATACCCAGGGCTTTCTGAGAAACCTGAGAGCGAAGTTCCTGGGAAAATGACACTTACACCTCCTAGCAGTGTTGCTTGAATCCTCTGGTTAAACATAGATCATAGGATACAAGCCATGTGGAGCAGGGATTTAATTAAAGGCTATATAATCTTGTGGTAAAAAGAGAGAGCCAAAACCTGGAACTCCTCAGTGAAGTTTTTTGGCTCTGCCACTGATGCTCTGTGTTACTTCAGGCATCCCTCTCCCTTCTCCTCCCTTCCCTTGGAAGACAAGGGAAAGATGATGTGTGCCTGCCCTGGAGGGATGTCGGGTTTGGCACATCTCCACAGAACGCTTTGCAGCTTGTGTTCCCAAGCAGTGGCTCTCTGGAGTGCGACTGTTGTGTTTTTATGGCCTGATGCAGGGATACTGATTTTAAATACGGGTTGAAGAAGGGGGAACTGCTGGTTTTGAAATTTAATCTGCAAAATGAATATTTTTTTTTTTTTCCCTTCTGTCTTCAGGTAAAGGCAACAGTGTACTGGGACTACATGAAAGCAATTGGACTCTTTATCTCTTTCTTGAGCATTTTCCTCTTTATGTGTAATCATATAGCCTCCCTGGCTTCCAACTACTGGCTAAGTTTATGGACAGATGATCCTGTTATCAACGGGACACAGCAGTACACAAATGTCAGACTGGGAGTGTATGGAGCACTGGGAATTTCTCAAGGTTTGTTTGGTCTTACCTGTTTTAAGATTAGCTGGTTCAGAATGTTTCTAATGCTCTTGGTGACCTTGTATCCCCAGAACTACAGCAGCAGTTTGCTAAGGATTTGAGTGTGGGGTTTTTTTTTCTTCCTTCATAGAAAGTTGAAAAACTTGAGTGAATTTAAAAAAAAGAGGCAAGCAAACCAACGTATAAAATTATTCAGTTAGTGAATATGGTTTTCTTTCGTTTGTACAAAACAAGAATGAAAGTGGTTTGCAGGGGCTGATGAGCCAGCAGTTGGTGGCAAAATGTCTGACCCAGGAAATGGCTCCTTGGCCTGTAAACGAACCATGCTGGCCTGGTTCACAGGGACAGTTTCTCACAGGAGGCCATGGCTACACTGCATCCCTTGCAGCCACGGCCTGGCTGAGCTGTGTAGGCTGGTGGTTCATCTGACTATTTGAGGGTCCATCCAAGGTACCACAGGGAGGCCAGCTCAGTGGCTTTTTATGTGTCCTCTTTGTAGTCAAAGTTTGTTTGCCATGAAACCTAACACCCCAAGCACACCACTTCAGAATTGCCATAAAAATCCTGCAATAAAAACTAAATGCTACCTTAAAATTCAGTGGTCTTTACTCAAGGAAAGTGCTCAAGTATTACACAAAATTTTGTAATGGAGAAACAGCTTCTTCCATGAGAGAAATGTGGTGTTTTCACTGATTATTTTTATTTTTAATTACTTGGAGGAATTGCTGAGTCTACCTGTAGTGAACCCTAGTTCTCAGGATTATTGTACTAGAGAGGTGCTAATGCTAAGTGATGACAAAATGAAGGAAAAATTTTTGTGTGAGAGGTGGAAGCAGTTAAAAACAAATCTTCTTTTCTAGGTATTGCGGTGTTTGGCTACTCGATGGTTGTGTCAATAGGGGGAATATTTGCTTCACGACACCTGCACCTTAACCTGCTGCACAATGTCCTCAGGTCTCCAATGAGTTTCTTTGAACGTACACCCAGTGGAAATCTGGTGAACCGTTTCTCTAAGGAGATAGATACTATTGACTCCACCATTCCACCAATCATCAAAATGTTCATGGGCTCGACATTTAATGTGATTGGCGCTTGTATCATCATTCTGCTGGCCACACCTATAGCTGCCGTCATTATTCCACCTCTGGGACTGGTCTACTTGTTTGTGCAGGTAGGAGGGTTTACCTGGGAGCACTAGGACCAGCAGTCACTCATCCTCTGTTACTTAAGACAGTTCTGGACTGGAATGGATTTTAATGTGTTTGACTTGAGTCATGCTTGACTGAAAGTGCTTTGCGTGCTTTATTGATTAGCTGACATTAGCAGGGCATTTCCTTCCATTGTCAAGCATAGAATGACTTCTGTGCCGAAGGTGGTCCTTTAATACCTAAGCAGACTTTATAAAAATGCCATTAGATTTTGAGGCAAATTTTGTATAGCTTGTTGCTCAGAGCCAAAATATGGAAAATGTATGGGCTTTTCTAAAACTTGCTTCCAAACAAAAGAGTAGCCTTTAGAGGGGTATGTATGCATTGCTGATGTGCCTGTTTCGTCAGAATATTGTTTACAGAGCAAGAGAAACAATGGCAGCCTTTCACTCCTGTCCTGTGTAGGCAGGGTGTGCTTGCTTCACTCTTGCTTTACTCTTAGAAATCTAGTAGAGCCAGTACAGATCAGAGAGAAGCAGCTGGGTTTTGACTTTCATTCTTGAATTAGTGAATCTATCCGGCTCCATTAGTTAACCTTAAAGTCGGTGATGTGTGTGTTTTATACTGTTGAACTAAGCTTGCAGAGAAGAGAAAGAGGAGAAAATGGCTATTGCATGAGATGGTTTGACTGGCAGTTGTTTAAAGACAGAAGAGTGTATGTAATGGTCTTTTTAGGCCTAAAAGTGTTGGAGAAGGCATGTATTCCCATGTGTAAGTTGAATCTCTGTAACAGCCCAAATGGCAGGGAACTCTCTTTCTTACAGTTCCCTTTGTCTTTTCAGACACAGTCGGGATGTAACCGTAATTCTCATATTCTGATTTGCAGAGATTTTATGTGGCCACTTCTCGCCAGCTCAAACGCCTTGAGTCTGTCAGTCGTTCTCCTGTGTATTCTCACTTCAATGAGACCCTCCTGGGAGTCAGTGTCATTCGAGCCTTTGAGGAGCAGAAACGTTTCATAAAGCAGAACGACATGAAAGTGGATCAAAATCAGAAAGCTTATTATCCAAGCATAGTTGCAAACAGGTAACATTGGGGTTGAAATATTGAAAGGCAGCTACATAGGGAGGACATGGTTCTGCTGCCTGTGCTCCTTATCAATCACAGCTCTCAGCGTACTTGTCCAGGGTAGGGAAGCCTGTGTGGATATATCTGTTTCACAGATGTTTTGCTTAAACTTCTGTGATGGAATTAAGATTACTTCTGAATTTCTTTTCTTTCTGAGAGTTCCTGCCTTACTTCTGGGTGATATTTTTTAAAAAGTTTTGATTCATTGATCCCAATGTTAACCGCAACTGCTTTCTGAACTAAGACAGGAATTTATGCACTTGAAAGGTTTATTAATTTTGGATGCCTCTAGGTTTGCATGCTGCTGGAGCAGAACCTCAAATATCTTGCAGTTCCTGTGTCACTGGCAGTACGCAGATGCCATATTACTAATCTTTTCAAAAACAAGATGTGTGACAGAACATTGGTTGGCCACATTCCTAATTCTCTGTGGGTGAATTACCTGAAAGATGCATTACATTTTTCTGTCTTCCAGGTGGCTGGCTGTCCGTCTGGAGTATGTGGGGAACTGTATTGTCCTCTTCGCAGCATTGTTTGCGGTGATTGCACGCAACAAGCTCAGCGCAGGACTGGTTGGCCTCTCCGTGTCCTACTCACTGCAGGTAATTTTACCTTTTTTAAAACCAAACAAAGGAAAAAAGCTCTCTGTTGTAAGACTGCATCAGAAAGTCACAACCTTGCTATGACTTTGGAGGGAAAACTAATATAAGGAACATAGTAAGAGAATAATAACTACAAATAGCATCTGGAGAGATGCTGGGAGGTTCCTTCTGTGCCTTGCCTGTGTGAGGGGATGTGGCTAAGACGACTCATCCCCTGCATATTAAAGGTATCTGGACTTTTCTCCTGTTCAGCACTGATTAGCCAAGGTCTTGTCTAAGATTATGCATTCCATGAACTTGCAGCGCTTTGGTTGTTTCATGTTTTTTATTTACTGCAGGTAACATAGTGTAAACTGCTTCTGGTCATCTTTTCTTCTTGCAGATTACAGCGTACTTGAACTGGCTAGTTCGCATGTCATCAGAGCTGGAAACCAACATTGTTGCTGTTGAAAGAGTCAAAGAATATGCTGAAATGGAGAAGGAGGTACACTGAGTTGCCCACCACACCTGTAGAAGTCAGTGCCCTGTTCTGAGGTCTCACCCACAGCCTGGCTGCATGGGTTGGAGAGTGCAGCTGGGCACGTCCTCCGAGCTGAGGGACGGGATGGAGCGTAGGGCTGTCAGTGCCTTCCCTCTAGGGACAGCCTGCATGTTAGCGGGTAGTTCCTGTGGGTGCTTTTGAGGTGTGTCCACTGGGACTTACACAGTGTTATTTAGGAAGTGTGCTGTTCTGCCCTGGGCTAAGCAGTGGAGCTGTACGAATGTTTTGGTTTCCTAAGTGCTTAAACATTACTTTTTTTCTTTGTGTTTCTCTTCTTGCTCTCAGTGTGGGGAGTAAAGAGGTTTTACTTTTTTTGTTTTGATTCAAATCGCCTAACAACTCATTTCTGCAGTTGTGCCCCTTTTGGCTACAGAACAGAGCTCCCCCTGGCTTCTCTTTGCCATGCCTGTCACTTGAACCTGAGTTGAGTCACCATTTTTGCAGCCAGACCTTATGAGGACTCTTCCTAGAATTTTTTTCTCAGGTTCTGGTAGCAGACCAATGTTTATACAGTTAAAAGCCTTTTTGTTTGGCACTGGCAGTGAACGCAGTGGGGGGTGTTCTTTCCTCTCCCACCTCTGTGGGAGGCTAAGGTAGCAGCTGTTTACCAGCTTGTTCATCTTTTAGTGCTTATGTCTCAGTTAAACTGCTTCGGGTTGCATGTCTGGCTTCCCCAGTGGTTTCCTTACTGTGGTGGGAGTGTACAAGCAGGTTATGTGAATGTGTGCTGCCTTTGTGATTCTGCTGTTTGTAAGAGGAAAGTTTATCCAGCAAGATTTGTGATAGCAAAGCCTTTGGCTACATATACCACTTCATCTGCCTTGAGGCAGCTCTTTCCCTCTCTTCCCATCATCATCACAGTTCCTTTTGTGAATTACACACTAACAAGTATTTCTCTTAATTGCTTTCCTCGAG
The DNA here is from genome assembly GCF_030463565.1 of Pelecanus crispus. Lineage (NCBI taxonomy): Eukaryota > Metazoa > Chordata > Aves > Pelecaniformes > Pelecanidae > Pelecanus > Pelecanus crispus. The sequence goes on along the minus strand of NC_134653.1, from coordinate 11,104,142 downwards.
TCCTCTGAGCCCATGTCCGGTTGAATAAGGAACTGATCAGATATGTTTGTGTGGTTCTTTCAGGCTGAATGGAGTATTGAGCAAACTGCCCCAGCGAGTACCTGGCCCGAGGAAGGAAAGGTTGAGTTTCGAGGCTATGGTCTACGTTACCGGGAAGACTTGGATTTAGTTCTGAAAAACATAAATATTACCATAAATGGGGGTGAGAAGGTAATGAATCTGATTTTATAGTAGAGTGTTTATAAATCTGCATGCGTAAGCCAAAGAGAGGTCTAACCCTGTTCTGTAGTGTGCCTTGGATCTTTAGGAACTAGAAGAGCTTCTGTAGAATCAGTCTTATTGTAACTGGCAGATGTAGTGGGCTCTTACCCTTTTCGAGGTGTGTCCTACATCATCGGATAAAGATATGCTATTATGTGGGCTTGTGAAGTATCTTTTGGTCTGGTTTCATAAGGAAGTGAGGTTTGTGCTGTCTTCTCTCCCCTTCCTGGGAAATTTTGTTACTTTATTTGCTGTAAGCAAAGAGGAGTACAGGTTGCAGAGAGATTGAGTTAATTATAGTCTCAAGAAAATGAGCTGCTAAGTAGAGGGGGGAAGCCCTGATCTAGCGAGGCAGAAGTTGCAAGGTGAGACTCTGCAGGAAAAAATGAGACTTGAGAGTAGATTATCTGGATCTGGCCAAACTGATGGTAATATGTGTGTGTGTCTCCTACTGCTTCCTCGCACGTGTGCTCACGCATCCCACCCCAGTCCTATGTGGATTCTCTAATGTCTAGTAATCATGTGATCTTGCACGGCAGCATAAAAGGTAGCTGCAAGACAGATCTACTATCCGGCTTCCTTATTTGTGGTATCCAGCGAGGCATTTGCTTTTTTCCTGAGTGCACCCTTTCTACCTACAAATATGGGCAGATGTATACAACCTCAAGAGTGGTTAGAAAGGGCAGATGGCAAGAGATATTGACCAACCAAAATAGCAGTCTTTTTTACTTATTTAAAAAAAAGAAAAGAATTGGTGAAGACTTCAGTCTAACTGGGAAGCAAAACATAACAGTATGAAACTGAGCACTTTTGGTATATTTTTGCTATAAATTCAAAGATGATAAATGTCAAGTCAGCAATTATAACTGTGAAGCATGAACCAAACAAAGGATTAGGGAAACCTTGGGCTGCTCTACTGAATTCCATCTGCCTTTCTAGGAGAATCGAAAACTTCTGTGACTAGATTGCAAATTTTGACTGCTTTTTGTTCTTGTTATTTTGTATCCAGTGATTTTTCTTCCCCTTTGATCAGCCTCAATTTCTTATGCTGTTTTGGGGTGTTGATAGCCCAGAAAATATGACAACCTTCTGAAAACTGCCAGTTTGTCGTGGTTTAGCCCCAGCCAGCAACTAAGCACCACACAGCCGTCGCTCACTGCCCCTGCCCCGGTGGGATGGGGGAGAGAATTGGAGGAGTGAGAGTGAGAAACACTCCTGGGTTGAGATAAGAACAGTTTAATAATTGAAATAAAGTAAAATAGTAGTAGTGGTAGTAGTAGTAATAATAACAATATAATAATAATAGTAATAATAATCTACAAAGCAAGTGATGCACAATGCAATTGCTCACCACCTGCCGACCAATACCCAGACAGTTCCCGAGCAGTGATTGCTGCTCCCCGGCCAACCCCCCCACCCCACCCACCCCCCCAGTTATATACTGAGCATGACATCACATGGTATGGAATAGCCCTTTGGCCAGTTTGGATCAACTATTCTGGCTGTGCCCCCTCCCAGCTTCTTGTGCACCTGGCAGAGCATGGGAAGCCGAAAAGTCCCTGACTAGCATACGCACTACTTAGCAACAACTAAAACCTCAGTGTGTTATCAGCATTCTTCTCCTACTAAATCCAAAACACAGCCCTATGCCTGCTACTAGGAAGAAAATTAACTCTATCCCAGCTGAAACCAGGACACAGTTTCAGGTAGATGCTTGGAAATGCTTTAACTCTTTTCCAGAGTAAGTTGTTCCTGTACTTCTACCCAACAGATTGGAATAGTTGGAAGAACGGGAGCTGGAAAATCCTCACTTACTTTGGGTTTGTTTCGGATTAATGAAGCAGCTGAAGGAGAAATTATTATTGATGGAATTAATATTGCAAAGATAGGGCTCCATGACTTGCGCTTCAAGATCACCATCATCCCACAGGTAGGTGTGAAATTCTGCCATTACCAGAACTCGTTTTGTAACAGTGCTGTTTCTGTAATGTACTGGGGAGAATATATTTATTCCTTTTCTGATCTATAGCTATGAAACTGAGTCATTTCAGCATGCTCTTTCATGGACTTGAAACCAAGCTTTTTTCCTAGACTGGCTTCAATTTGCTTGTGCTGGGTAACAAGCAGGGGCTTGGCTATGGCTGAATTGTGATGTGGAAGCAACACCTTGGTCTTTAGACTCATGGGCTTTGTCAGCACCCCATGCTGATCACGTAAATGCTATAGACAGCTTAGCCTGAGTGGGGAGGTCTGATCCCAGCTGAACACCTGATCGGGGTCCCTGAGTTAACTGGGACCATTGCTCTTTTGGCCAGTAGAGGAGAAGTAAAGCTTGAGTATTTCCACTTGTGGAGAGCCCTCAGGGGACTTTTTCTAGAGATCAGTTTCCACTTTCATTTTAGGTAGTTTCATTCTTTTTAGAAATGGAATGAAGTTGCTGCGTAGTCTAGTTGTGAGGGATTGGAATTTTGAGTTGCTATTTCAGGCTTGATGTGCACTCTTTGGGCCTTTGTACAAAGCATTCTGGCTTTGGCAGGATCTTGTGAGCGAGGTATGCAGTACTGTTCACTCACAGAAACCTGTACATAACCATCCCACTCTAGCCCAGCGGCTGTGGGTTTGATAGTCCAAAACGTTTGGAAATATGGCTTTATGAGCACTGGATTTACAGTCTCGAGTCTTCTTGTTCTTGCTCTGTAGCCTTTATTGCCTGCCTGTTCTGATTCAGAGTAAGACCATAAAATGCACACTGGCAAAAACAAGTGAGCACGCTGTAAAAGGTTTTCTGCACCACTTTTGGAAATCTGGGTGGGACTTTGCTTTCTCTTTTTGATCACTTTGCATCAGTTTGACACTACTAAGTCAAAAGTATTTCCAAAGTAGTATTTCTCCATGTCCAAGAAGAAAAATGCATTCATTTCATTAATACTGCAGCTGAAGACTTTTGAAATATTTACAGATGGTGTAAGTCCCTAAGAAGTGGAAACTTGACCTAGTAGTCCCTGCTGACAGAAGGTTGGGCAGGGAGTGCTTGTTCTTTAACTTAGTAGCTCAGTAAACAGAAAGTTTGCTGGTTTTTTTGTTTTGTTTTGTTTTGGGGTTTTTTTTTTCCTTCTGGATTCATGAGTTACTGACTCATGGAAAGGTCCAGAGTGCCACAGTCTGGAGAGATTAGATGCCAGGCCCCCAAGAGGCATAAGGAGTAAGGGTGAGGGAGAGTAACTTGCTGTTATTGGAAAAAGTGAAGTCTCACTCCTGAATTCAGTAGATTAGCTTGCTTGCAGCTGTACCTGGACATGTTGTTTTCCTTTCACTATCTAAGCAATATTTTTGGAGCAATTGCCATGTTCTGTGTACATTGTCAATTATCTCTTTGTATGACTAGGATCCAGTTTTGTTTTCTGGCTCTCTGCGTATGAATCTTGATCCTTTTGACCAACACTCCGATGAAGACATTTGGAGGTCTTTGGAATTGGCTCACCTGAAAAACTTTGTATCGTCCCTTCCTGATAAACTTAATCATGAGTGTGCTGAAGGTGGAGAGAACCTCAGGTATGTCAGAGCCGTGCTTGTGAAAGTTGCCTTAAGAACTAAATGAGAACCAAGAGAGGTGTGCGTGTGCCCTCCCATCTGCAACTAGACTTTCCGCTTCCAGGCACCTTACGGCTCGCTTGGGACAGTATGTAGCTAGACCCTAGCAATAGCAATGCAGTGTGGGGCTCCCCCTGCCCCGTATCAGAATTTGGGGAGGGAGTTGGGGAATTCTTAATGCATGACCAGGCAATCAACCAACTAGATTTTATTCAACATATTTTAAACTCTCAAGTTTGGGAATTTGATGTAATTTAAGAAATAACTTGGGATGCTGTGAGGTTCAACAGCTTGGGCAGTCTTAGAAAGGATTTTAGTAGCAGCAGCCTGTTATAGTGGATGCTCTGAACTTACCGTGGCTCTTGCCCAACAGATGCAATTTTTCTAAGGGAGTTATTAGCTTGCTTTTTTGTACCATAACAGGGATATGTATGTTCAGTCTGTAGAAACCATGTAAAGTCCAGTCCTCAATGCTGTATTGGTTCAGTTATGCTGAAACCATTTGTAATGTATTCTCTTACTATGTTGCCAAGGCTTCCTTGTGAGGGGGATGCAGTTTCAGATGCTGTTAGATACTCTGCAGTGAAGTAGTAGGACCGACCTGAGCTATTTTGCTGGATTCTGGTACCTATACTTTAGAAGAGCTCTTACAAGGAATTGCTGGGCTTCAAAATGAATACTGCAAACTTGTTCTGACTTTTTTCCCTACCCTCCCATCCCATTTGCGTAGTGTGGGACAGCGCCAGCTGGTGTGCCTGGCACGAGCTCTGCTCAGGAAGTCCAAAATCCTGGTTCTAGATGAAGCCACAGCTGCTGTTGATCTTGAAACAGATAAGCTTATACAGTCAACAATAAAGTCTCAATTTGAAGAATGTACTGTATTAACTATAGCACATCGTCTGAACACAATCATGGACTACACAAGGTAAAGTAATGCCACTTTTATCTTGAAGAATGGCATGCGTGACCTGCATTGTGCTCTACTTAAATGAGCATCTTTGCATTAGCTGAATGTTTACCTGTGCACATGTAGCCACCTCTCCGCAGAGCTGCTGGAATCCCTGTTTTGATGGGCGGGGTGGCTGTGCTTGGCCTGGCGAGCTCCTCTGATCCCTCTGTCGCACTGCTGTTGTGGCATTCCTGCCCAGGCAAACGGGGAAGGGGAGGGAGGCGAGGATAGGAGTCTATTCCTGGGTCTTGCCCTAATTTAGGCACAGCTGGAAGAGGCATCAGAACTTTAGGGAGCTCATACCCTAAACTAGGCACAGACAGCATAAGGAATCAAGGGGGCAGGTCCTGCACTTGTCTGAAGTTTATTCAACGTTTCCATCACTTTTGGTTGTAGTTCACACAGTCTCCCTCATCCTCGGCTGCCTTGCTAAGGTGTGGTTGAGGGCAGAGTTTTTGTCTCATAATTTCAGTTTTAAGCTCTCTTGTCCTTTTTGTCACAGAATGGCAGAGAGCAAAGTGACCAGTGATAAGATTTTTGTGTACTTTTGTAGACCTCTCTTTGTGCTGTCAATAGTGAAAGATAAGAGAGGGGAGCGTTGCCTGCACGAGGCCCAGCACCAGCAGTACTGTCACCAGGTGAACACCCGATTCAGTCACGGTGGTGGGTAACACCGTGCAGCAGCACCTGCTAAGGGCTTAGCAAGCATCTCTGCAGTGCCTGGCCAATTAGTGGAGGTAGCTGAAGGCAGTGTTTTAACTGTGGGCTGGCTTTACTGACTCTGGTAATTTGTTTTGTAAACTTCCTAATTCCAGTTGCACGTTTGTTTTGTGTAAGCTATGTCTGCATTTGTATTTTGTCAGCAGAAGCTGTATGACAGCAGTTGATGTGGTGCAGTATTACGGGAAGGTTATCCCAGATCTTGCAAGGTCTTAGGGGCTCTCACTCACCTTGACAGGAAGTGCTGCCATCCAGTTTCTGGCTGGCTCAGAGCACAGTCAGAAGTCTCATGTCAGCCTGCAGATCTATGACTGGGTAAATGTACGCTACATAAAAAAAATAGACCAGACAGACCATCTGCAATGAGGTCAGGAAGAACAGAGTTGAGAACCTCACACAGTTGTGTACCTTCACACAGTCTGGACTGTCTTCACTTGCATATAATGGCTACGCTACAGTCAGTTTCTGTCTGTGTATATGCATCTGTGTTCATTGGCTTTCTGGATCTTCTTGTGACCATTTTTTTTCCCCCCTTCTTTTACAGGGTTTTAGTCCTGGACAGAGGAGAAGTGGTGGAGTGTGGTAGCCCAGACCACCTACTTCAGGAAAAAGGCATTTTCTATAGCATGGCCAAAGATTCAGGCTTGGTGTAGCATTTGAACTTGGTTAGTTCGTGTGGGGGAAGAGGGAGGTGATACATTCAGGGAACTGTAACTTCCCCGGAGCTGCTGTGAACTGTACAGTTCAGTTTCAGACCTAGTGAAGTCAGCCAGAGTGTGGCGACAGAAGTAACATAAAAATGCAATTTTTTTCTTTATCCTCCTTAGTATTGATTTTAGCCAGGTTTAGGAGAAGCACGCACACTGTGCAAAACACTTCAGAGACTTTTAATTTTTGCCAGAAATCTGCCATTATATGCTCAAATGTAAGGCAGAGTGATTCATCAGAGGAGCTCAGAAAAGTTTTCTTTTCATCTGCTCTTAAGTTCTGAAGGCTCCCCTTTTTTTAAAAAAATACTTTTGCAAATGCTAGTTATTTGCTTGTTTGCTGATTCCTCATTTGGTGAGCCATCTATTATGGGATGCACTTGGAACATTTTATGGCATATAGTACTATAGCCCAAAGATTTTTCTTCTTGTGAAATAACGTGTGCCAGACTTTCTCATGATGACATTTACTGTACATGGTTAATGCTTTTGTGCATTCTCCTAAAGGTTTCATGTGTTTACAGTGTAGAGCAGCAAGTTCACTATAACAAGTCAGTAGTGCTGATGTGAAAAAGCATAGTCAACTTCAAAGCAGTATTTAAACATGTCTAGAATGACAATCACTCCAAAACCAAATCCGTGTAGCAGTTGGTGTGTTGCAGTATGCCATACCTGATCTGACACCCAGTTCACTCAGGAATTCTGACTTGGGTGGTGAATCCTGGTTATGCCTGTGGGGACAAGGTTGAGAAGTGAGGATTTGCCCGAGCGGAGGTTGCAGGCTCAGCGTGACATTGATTGTAATACCCTTGGCTTTGGCAGTTCTGTGCTTTAATAGAAGCTCTGCCACATCAAGGACCATTAGCCTTATATCAAAGAAACATGCCCTTCATGCTGCTGCTGTTGACTCTTAAATTTTGTGGGAAACTGTTCTGTTACAGTTGTTTAAAAACAGTAAAACTTTTTTTTTAAAAAGTTGTGTGTCAGAGGGGTCTAACAATTCAATTAGCAGTGGAGCCTGGTTTTCAAGATCTATGTTGAATGTTCAGTTTTCTGTGGGAAGAAAAAAGTTACTTTTCTCGTGCTCTGAATAGTCTTACTTTTAAAGCAAAATGCTGGAAGAAGGCAAACTAAGTTAGACGGACCCAAATACTCAGCACTCTGAGAATGCGGACTTCTGTGAATGATATTGCTGACCGTAATACTGGACGATTGTCTTCTTTAGAGTAAAGCTATTTATTTTTTTGTAAATTACAACTCTGGAATTGAATAGACTGAAATTTTCTTTGGTATTTTTTGTAATGACTATGCAAATATTTGCAAAGAACCTGCAGTAAAAATTGTTTGAAAGATAACAACGTGTCATTTCTTGGTTTGTATTTGACAAAGGGTTAGCTTCATCAGTTCAGGTTTTTGCCTTGAAAATAGAAATTATTGGTACTGCTTAGACTAGGCAGGCTGCGAGGCCTGATGTCTGGGGGGTGTTAGGGTAAGAAACCTTGAGTACAAATAACTGTGCTGTGGTAGGGCTGGATCACATCTCATGGTTTCTCTTGTAATTTGAGTATTGCGGTTTGAGCAAACCAGGTAATAACGATGGATCAGTAGAGCAGAATTCAGCGCCACTGCGGGCTTTTGTCATACCCATGGTGTCCATGGCCTCTGCCACATTTCCTGGGCAGCTTGGTGTTAATTTCCTCCGTGGAAATGGAGTGAGCAAGGGATGATTTGGGAGTCTGGGGAGGAGTGGCGGGTTTTGGTTTTTCAAATCACCTAACACTTAGGCAGCATTGTGAGGGACAGAAGGGTGGAAAGATTGGAGCAAATGGTTAGTAAGGAACCGAGGATAGAGCAGAGAAATGAGCTTGTCAGATAAGGTGTGTGGCTGGTATTGTTTTACTCGGCTGCATTAAAATGGAGACTGATCTACCTGCAGAGGAGACCGAGAGGAGGAACTGTGAACAGCACCATGAGATCTTTCCTGCTTGGGGACAGTCATCCTCCAGGAACACTTCGTGATCCTTCCCCTTCCACCCCCCAGGAGACCCCTGGGAAGGAAAGGGGAGAGGGGCCGCTGGCGTTGGACGACCAGACAGGAAAGCTCCCTGTGCTCTCTCCTTGCCTGTGCAAACTAGTTATCGCCAATGCTCTCCTCGAGGCAGAGCTGCAGAGAATGTCCGGTGGAGAAATTCAGACCGGATTTCAAATACCTTTGAAAAGTCTTGCGGGCTTAGTGTAGCTCATTACTGAGAGGGGGGCTCTGCAAGTACTCTGCAGGTTTGGGATTGATTTCAAGGGAAGTTGTGTTGCTAGAGTTCGTTCTTTGGTGGAAACCGATTTCAGATTTGAGGAAATGATGCTTTCCATTGCACACTGATTAACAGAGATTTACAAGCCTTAACATGCGTGTGAGTGAGTCCTTTGAAAACAATGGAACTGCACTTAGGAGCATGGTTCGTCTGAAATACAGAACTTGTAGAATTATGTTTCTGCTGTGTTAAATGTTTGCAGTGGAGTTGTCTGTGTAGGAATGACTTAAACTGCATTTGCAGTCTCAAACTGGGTGCACTGGAAAGTGTCACTGGATGTTCTCTGTCCTATTCATGGGCTGTTTGTGATCATTTGGTGAACTGCTTGTCCAAAATGCTGTATTTTGTCGGATAACCTTCTAGTGTGGCAAGGGGTCAGAAGACTGCTCTGTGTGTGTGCTTCAGTCTTGCTCTTTTTCAATGACGTGGTTATTAATATGCATTGCTGTGTTCTCCCAGTTTATGTATTTATACACTTGCTAGCACAAACTGTTCTGCCCCAGCTCTGGAGTAGATGGTCTTTTCTGTTTGCCCTAAATACCTGTCGGTGCTTCGTGCTGTTGCTGCATTGATTCATGATCCTGATTCCAAATGTCTGTCCTCATAAAAATGATGAATATTTTGGCTGGATGTAACTTGAACAAAGCTGTACTATGCATGATGAGGATCAGTCTGAACTAACCTTTACTGCACACACAGGGATAGCTGAACAAATGCAGCTTTCTTCCCACAGATCCTATGTGTAAGAGCAGTGTTGTATAGGTACTTTGGGGTACCTTGAGGTAGGAGCAGTATAGCTGTGAGATCCTGTTTCAGCTTGGAAGGAGAGGGCTATATACTGACCCTTGCATGCAGTGTTACTGGGGCCACTTGCAGAAAACGATACAACGTGCTGCAAGGTAAGGTATTAGAATCTGGCATTAAAACAAGCAGACTTCCCTTTATTTAATCTGTTTTCATTTTTGTGCGTGTGTTTGGAGCTAATGCTTGTTTAGTACTTGGGACACTTTCAGCACTTGTGGGTAAGTGAAATCTAGCCTGACGGCACGTGACCTCCAAAGCAAGAGAGCGGTGCTGTCCCGCAGGGATCAGTGATGTTGTGGCCCAGGGTGATGACCCTGCCCTCCAGCTGCCCGGGGGGAGGAAGCGCGAGCAAATTCAGGGGTGTCACACTGAATTCCAGCAGCTGAGCTCAGTCATGTAGCAGACACCTGTTTCCTTTGAATGCCTTGATGTCACGTATTTTCCTTCCTTGATGTCACGTATTTTCCTTCCTTGGTGTCACGTATTTTCCTTTATGCAGCAAAGCTAATGCCAGCTCTGAAAGACAGCATCTGGGACAGGAGGTGGGAACCGTACTGGGAGTGTGTACTGCAACGAGCAGCTTACGCCTCGGGAGGGATGTGAGCTGGGCACCTTCATCCAGCTGCTGCAGAGCAGGGTTTCCCTGAAGGGTATTGCTGTGGCATGGCCTGCGTTCATCCTGTTCTTGTCCTCCAGGTCCCCTCCTGGTGAGGAGGTAATTAGCTGCCCGCTGGCAGGATCTTCAGAGCTGGTAGTCTTGTGCTTCTGTAGGTGGGTAGGTTCTCACTTCCTACAGAGCATGTGAAAGCCTAGCTCCATGGTTTTAATCTTTTTTTTTTTCCCTTCTTTTTTTGGATAAAGATGGCACGATTAATTCCATTTAGATCAGCAGAAAAATGGAAACCTCATTTAGCTGCATTGCTGGCTATTTATGTGTATTTTGTGAAAAATTTGCCAAATACCTGTCAGGCACGAGAGTAAGTGGCCAGGCTTAGCATCCTTGCTCTTACCTAGAGAAAGGCTGTGCCTCTCTCCAGTTCATTCTGTGCTCTTTGCTCTATGGACCATTTCTTCCAGTTTTTGAAAGACCCTTATCTTTCAAAGCAAAGCTCTTTTCTTTCTCTCAGAACCATTTTGTTCCAATCTGTTTGTTAAAATGTTAAGGATCTGTGAAACCAGTTCAGCTCCTGTTGTGCTGTATCTTCTGTCTTAATGGAAATGCTGCGTGTGCCACTGCAGCCCATGTGAAGCTGCTGGTGGTGGTATTAATAAAAAACACTAACATATTTATTAGAAACATGTTAATATTTACAAAAGAGTAAAAACCATGGAATTTACTGTACTGGATTTCAGTGCATGTTGATACATCCTGGCTGACATTATTTGCTGCAACGTGGAAGGTGTCTCACACCTGGAAGAGCTGGTTCTGCTGAAAAAACAGCTCAGGATTTTCAGGAGACTTCCAAATAACACCCTAGTGCTTTGTGCGTGTGAATACAGCTACTTCTATAAAACTGTTTCCAGTCTTGAGACATCTCTGAAGATATCCTTTAGTGGTTCAACTGCAGTGTAGCACAGAAACAGTTGTGCTCTGGGTCACTGATGCCTTAACATTTTGGGATTCCTGTGCGTATTGCGACCATCTAGGGAGCTAGGAGTGCGACTTAGAAACTACGTGTTTGTGAGTGAACTTGGTGTAAATCAATGCTTGACACCTTCATTCCTACTTTCTAGCTTTGGCAATTTCGGTATTACCTTAAACTTGGAATCATGAGACAGGAATCTTTTTTTAGGTTGTTTTTCTGTCCTGCGTATGCTGTGCTTTCACTTGGTTTGAGATAGCCTTAAATGAGGAAGAAGGGGCGGGGGCGGAAAGTAAATTAACTTGGAATTGAATGAAAGCCCTAACTCTCGATGGTCAGATTGGACAGACAACTGGAACAGTGAAAGTTTTATAGGACTAATTAAGCTCTTGACCTCATTTCATACGATTGCACGGGAGTCCTGTACTGGCTCACCTGGCAGAGCAGGTGGAGTGGGTGGCTTTGTGAGGATGAAACGCTGCCCCGGGCAGGTGCTCCGGCTGGCTGGGCTGGGCTGTCTCCCGGGGGTTGCGCAGCGGGATGCGGGCTCCCACCCCGCTCTGGGTTCTGCCTCCATTGCCAGTGGCCTGGCCTGGCTGCCCAGCCGCAGCCGGCCTCAGGCAGGAACGCAGCTCAGCCCACCCGGCCAGAGGGTGGTTGGGAATACGGGTTCTCCCACAGAAACACAGGGACATCGTGTGTTCTTGCTGTGGTCTAGGTAAAAACTTGATTTTTCTCTAGAGTCCCTACTGACCTACAGTGAAACACTTGTTTTGCTCCACAGGGTAAAACAGAGTGAGTTGGAAAGTCGCTGAGGTGTCAATAAACCCTCTTTAGATCGGTGGACTTTTTATGTGGACTTTGAGTGGGTAGCTAACGCTGAGCTAAACACAGCTGCTCTGTGTATGTTGCACTTAAGGCTGCACAATAGCTATTAAAAATTAATACTGCAAAAGTGTAGATGGGGCAAGTCCAGGCGCTCCTATTGATCAGCTCTAGACATTCAGATTACTGGACGTGTTGGACAGACACTTATTTCTTAATATTTAAAATTTCTTCAGAGCAACTTATGAAATAGGCTGTTAGCATAGTTCTGAGCCTGCTGTAGTTGCCTCCTGTGCTAACTGCATAATTCAATCAAATAGTCTAATCTAGGAAGAAGTACCTTTGCAAAGACCCAGCAGACCTGTCCATTTAAACACCGCTTTCTGTTCCTTAAACCAGATTTTCAAGAGAGGATGGTATCTTCAAGTATTAACTCCTTTATATATTTTGCTTTAACCAACTTCCAGATAACTTCCTTGTGATGACTATTACCTTTTTTCTGAGACTTGAGCTCCCGATTTGTCACTTACAGTAACACTTGGACATAAAGTTGGGGACTCTGGCTCATCTGAAACACAGGGTTTTTTTGTCACATGTTATTTTGGGAATCCCTTTTCTTTTGCTCTTTCAGCACAGCTTGATGTGCGAAAGCTGATGGTATTTTGCTTGCTCTTACTTTGCGCAAGCCAACAGCAAAACTGCGCCCTTTCAAAGATTACCAGTGTGAAAGTATGTTTTGATTATTTTCACCTTCTGTTGCCTTCTCTCTTCATTACCAACTTAGGAACAGAAAGCGAGCATTTAAAAGATGTTTATCGGAGATTATGGTATGCTGAAAGATGTCCATTTCAGAATTACCCAGCAATGTGGGCACTTCTGTTTCTCTTTGACCTCAGTTAAGAAAAAATACCTAACTTATATCTCACTAATTCTAAATGCTCCTGGTTTTGAGATCCATTGATAAACCTTTAGAGTGCTCATAACTTGTATCTGTTGTTTGAATTTTTTTTTTTGTGTCTGCCCTTGAGTAAGGGTTGGAGAAGGCAGAGGGAAAAATCGCCTCTTTCCTGGTATTTGAGCACCAGTATGGCAGCAGACATTGGACTTCGATATCGTAGGCACTTGTCCAGCAGAAGCTGTTAACTGCTCTTAACGTGGGTGAAGAGGCTCCTGAACAGCTGTTGGAGAAGAAACTGCTGGGTTCTGCTGGTCTGGGTTGACTCTTGCCAGTTTGAACTCTCCCATCCCCTCCCCCATTACTCCTTTTTATACTGTATTTACTTGAGCTTACTGGAGAGAGCCATTTCAATGCTTGATTCTACTTTTATTTCAGCTTTCTAGAAAATGAAGTGCTTTAACAAAAGTCACAGCAAACAGCAGTATCTCACAGTGTCATTTGTCACATTTTTTGTTGCTATACCTGAGGAGAGACTTGGGGATAGCTCTGACTGCAGCTCCTTGGCACTGTGGGAAGCCCAGAAGGCTTTGCTTTCAGCTGCCATTTTGGTTTGTTAAAGTAACATCTGGAAGATGACCATGCCAGAGGCTCTGCAGTGCCTGGGTGGCACATGCAGGAGGTAAACTTGCACTCAAGAAGAAAACCAGGAATGAACCACGATGTCAACAGGTGAGTCCCTGCTACTTTCCCCATTGGCCAGACTGCCACACTGCAGGGATCCGAGGAGGACACTTTCCACCGTGCAAATTCCTTGTGGCCAAATTCAATTTGGAAGTGTTGGCATTTGGACATGCTCCACAGTGACCAACTGGCATTTGGCAGCAGGGCTGCTCCAAGCCTTCAAGCAGAAGGAACGATGTTCTGCTGCCCGCTCCCAGCCACGTTACTCTCTCCTGCGTCAGTGGGCCCATCTCTAAACTGGCTCTCTTCCTCCAGGCAGTCTGTCAGCCCTCTGCACAGCGTGATTCACTCAGGGCCCCTCCAAAGCTGACATGGAAGGAGATGAAGTGGATCTGATCCCCAGCTGCAACAACAGGTGGCCCACAGGCAGCTGTATGCTCTCGTGCTTAGTGGCATCCCGCTTCCCCTTCCCTACTCCCCCAGTGTTTGTGCATTTTACATGACTAGATCCAGCCGCTGCCTTGGAGTCCACCATATTTGTGTAAGAACAGCACTCAGGTGAGCAGTCCTTAAGACACTGGCGAAAGACTACCTTTGTTCTGCATGGAACTTAACTGTTTACAGCTTGTCTTTGCTTGCTACCAGTTAAATTCTTGGTTGCTGCCCATAAAATCTTGTTGGCTTTTAAAAATAATCTGTGTAATCTTTAAGTAGGGCAGTATATTTGGGCTCCATTTATAGTGTAAATTGGAAATGCTGTAGTCTTTCTTTTGGCTTGTTTGCTTTTATACCATAAAAGCAACAAGGCAGTAAAGTTCTGACTAGCTCATTTTCAACAGAAGAGTGAGGTTTTGGTATCTGGAAACACAATGAAAACGGAATTGCGAAGTTTCCTACGGAAATAACACGTATCCCAAGTCATCCCTTTTCACCTACTCACTGCCGTTACAGCTCAAACAAGATTTGGTCAAAGGTCAGGCATTTTAGAATGAAACCAAGGTAACTCAATTACGAGATCAATTATTCCTGATAGTGGTGGCATTACGGTATACTCCATGAGTGAGTCATGCAAGGCCTGATTCTTCCATCAGTCTGTAGAACAGTCCCTTCTGAGCTATTAAGTGTTCCAGAGTATCAAATTCAGCTATCCGACCATTTTCCAAGACTAAAATCCTGTGAACATTAAAACAGAAGTGTAAGCTTCAGGATACACCAGCAGCTGTAACAAACTTAGTTACTTATTTCTAACATAAATTTCAGTAATTGTTTGTTACTCAACCAAGCGTCCCAGCAGCTCTTCAGCTGGGAAACAGCTGTGGGACAGAAAGAGGTTTCTGATGAGTGACTGTTCAAGTACTGAGTTTGTGGGAGGAGAGTTTTGTGGCAACCGAGACTGGAATAAGATTTGTGAACGTGTATTTTAGCTTCACAATTTTAAGATGAAACAAAGAGCTGTAGCCATGGTTTTGCTGTCAGTGGGGGAAAAAGGAGTATGATACAGCATGAAATGCATCATGTGGGAATAAATGATGTTCAATTAACCTGTCGGTGCCTAGCTGATGTAAAATAGCTCCTACAATCTCTAAAGCAAAGCTTTGAGGGTTAAACAAGAAAAGGACAGAAATGAAATTGCTGTTCACTAACACTCTGTGGTTCATCTAGTTCACACAGGTTGCCTGTGTCTTCCTTCCTCCTTAGGAAAAGTGATTAAAGGTATTACCTGTCGCAGTCCATGACGGTGTTTATCCGGTGGGCTATTGTTAACACTGTGCTGTCTTTGAACTGAGCCCTCAGGGTGGACTGAATCTGAAGATCAGTTTCTAAATCTACTGCTGCTGTGGCCTCATCTAGAATGAGGATTTTGGCTTTCTGAAGAAGTGCTCTGGCCAGACAAACCAGCTGTTTCTGACCAGTGCTGCAAGTAAGAAGAAAGATGGTAAACTGAGAGCAGTAGTCACTTTTCCCTGGGGTCAGAATACGTGATTAATTTGAAAATAGTAATGAAAAAGTGATTGTTCCCTTTCCCTGAAAGGGTGATTGAAGCTGGTGGCACTGCAGGTAACAGCATGAAACAACGTAAGGAAATGAAGGGAGTGTGTTACTATAGCACCCAGGACATCTGCACTTGGAACAGGATTCCAGTGTTTTAAGTACTCCACAAACACAAGCCACCACAATGATTAAGTCTCAAAGGTGTTCCACTTGGTGTCTTTATGATTTGATTTTATGCTGCTAAACAGGGCAATAATGCAGCAATCTGCTCTCTGGGCATCATTTTTTATTCTATTTTATTTTCATTTTTAGGAATTAAGACTCCTTGTCCCACTAGCTCTATGCTCTCCTAGCCCATGGGCTGGCACTGCCCTGCTACTGTCTTTCTGCAGATAAGGTACCTTAGGTTTTCCCCTTGGTCAGTGCATTTATATTCCAACTGATCTGGCAAATCTGCGACAAAGTTCTTGAGCTGAGTTAGTTCCAAAGCTGTCCAGATGTCTGCATCAGTGTATCGGTTTAATGGGTCGAGATTCATTCTTAGAGAGCCAGAAAACAAAACTGGATCCTGAGCATAGAGACAGTACAAACAAGTCCTGAAATGAATTATAAAAATGAGCACTCTAGTTTTCCCTGCTGGGTGCAAATCTGTGGCTAATGTTATATTGAATGGGAGACCAGCCTGGCATAGAGGTTATTTCCAACTTTGAAATTTCTGAATGTTCCTCCTTTCACAGAATCTTTATAAACCCTTCTTGGGTGTTAAGACTTACCACATTGCTGAAGCATTTTGGAAATTAATTTTATACCTGGGGAATGACAGTTATCTTGTTTCTAAGGTCGTGGAGACCTAGTTGAGCAATATCTAGTCCATCAATTAGGATTGCTCCTTCCGCAGCTTCCACTAATCGCAGCAATCCCACAGCAAGAGTAGATTTCCCAGCTCCTGTTCTTCCAGTTATGCCGATCTGTAAAGTGCAATGGAAAGCTTTTGTTTTCGATGTTGATCACTTTCCACAGTTGGACAGACCTGTCATGTAGTTCCTCTTGGCCTTTTGAAGAGAGACAGCTTTGCATGGATCACATCTTCAGGGCTGTTCAGGGTTCACATAGTCTAGTAATACATTCTTAAAGGGAATAATTTATAATTTGTAATTGTTTTGTATGAAAAGGAATCTTGAAAGCCTTTGATGGGAAGAATAACTACAAGACTTAGCAGGTAGAACAGGGACTTGATGTGGCACTAGATTAAAAAGGTAAAATTCCTTTGCTGTAACTCTGCCTAACTCTCTGTGAAATAAAATTTCACTCAGAAGAATGTCTAGTGTATGCAGCAATCCTGGCAACACTACTCTGTTCTAGAAGAGGCGTGCAGTGTGACAGATGGGCTCAGACCTTACTGCAGCTTTCACACTTACAAGTGACTATACCTTGGTGTAGGGCAGGGACGGTATCTGCCCAGGTCTGATCACTGCAAAGCACTGTTTACACTTTGTAGCTGTTCTGAAACAAGTGGCTTTGCTTACCTTCTCTTGCCCATTGATGGTTAGATTGACATGCTTCAGTGCTAACTCCAAATTTGGCCTGTATCGCAAACTATAGTTTCTAAATTCAATTCTTCCTTCAGTGAGCCAAACTTGATCTTGAAGTTTGCCATTCAGAGTCCAGGGTGCCTAAATAGATGAAAACAAGCAGCAATGTATAAAGCTGATTTAAATTACCAAATCAAGTGGCCATACTCAAATGGGAAGCTTATGAAGACATCTGTGCCAAATTCCCCTGATCTGTTTACTGTTTCCAAAAGAGAAAAAGGCCTCTAACTTTCCTATTGCAAATGCTGACTTTTTACTTTGTGTAAAGATGCCAATCATCTTAACTGAAAATGGAGATAAATATTTGTTTGCGTGTCAGAGTTCTGACATTGTAAGTGGTTCAATAAAAAAATATTTATATGCCCCTGTGAACAGGACTGTGAAAGTCTCCTTTAGTAGGATCTCGGGTCAGCATATGGAGAAATAATGTTAATGATTACAGAACAAAAATGATTGCACTGGAGATTTTTAGTGGCTAACAGGCTATCTAGCAGCCATCAGTTATCAGAGAGTTGCATCTGAACTTGCACAATAAATACATGCTCCAAATATGGGCAGAAAATATGGCTCATTCCATGAGTGTTACCAAGTGAAGCTATTTTAATGGCAATCTAATGTTTAACTCTCTTAAGGAAATAACGATGATCAGAGGTTATAAAACAAGCCTAGTCACTTGGATAAAAACCAAATGCTGCAGTTAAAGGAAACATAACTGGCCTTTTAGACGGGGGAAACTAGGGGGTTTGTCCAGGTGGAACAAAAAAATTACTTGTTTAGTTTGCAGAGATGTTCACCTCTGCTAGTAAGGTCAATAGGTGGTTAGCTACCTCCTTAGGAGTCCTCAAGTATTCTCTCACTCTCTCCACAGAAACAATGTTGTTCTCTATTTCTGTCCAGGAGCGCACCATCCAGTTCAGAACACCAGTTATCTAGCAGAAAGAAACAGAAGCATTTGGGCAGATAAAACAAGTCTTGACCGGTGCTTGCGAGGTACCTGGTACTTTGTCTTAGTGTTTAAGACCTCCTCATCAGCTAATTACTTGAGAAATCATCCCTTAAAAGGCTAAAAAATAACCACGGATCCTTGTGAAAGTTTGTAAAGCTGTGCTTAAAGAGCCTAGCCAGCTCCTCCCATAGGTTCTTCTCAGCAAGTTTATAGAGAATGAAATGCTACTGACATTGCTAAAAGATAGTGTGCTAAAAGATAGCGTGACTGTTTCATAGGTTGCTGTGTAACAAGATGATAAGACACACTGAAGACCGTGCTTCAGTTGCTGAGACCATGCTGTGACTTAAGTATGAGTTCAGATGCAGGACAAAGATAGCTGGTGATAAATTATCAGGTTCACTCTCTCTAAGGGGCCAGGTGCTCCAGATGCTCTGGGTTTCAGCAATGACAACAGGATTGGGTAGGAGAAGGCATCTAGAAAGCCACAGAAATTGTTCATAATTTCTTAGAAGTTAAAATGGTAGCAGAAATGAAAAAGCAAGTTGCTTTTAATGAAAGGCAAGCATGGTATTACTTCAATGCTGAATTACCTGAAGAGCATATGAAATGGAGAAGCCAGCAGTTCCTGGACTAAGATGTGTTCTGCCCATTGCTGCAAATAATGCTGCAAACAACACGATGCCATTGCCTAGAAACTCCAGGTTTGTAGCAAGCCACCTGCAAGAGGAGGAGAGTACAGGGCTGTTGCTGGGTCCCCTCTTCCTGTCTCTCAACAGCATCTGTGATGACTTTGCAAAACACTTGTGGAGCTGCTGGGGTACAGGGTGCTCAACAAAGCTCTTGTCATGCCCTGGTTGCTCTTATCCAGCTACCTTGTACCTCATTAATGGCTCCAGTCTGTCCAAACTGGTTGGCTTATGGTCTCTGTTAGGATTTTCTCCAAGGCCTGCTGGATGACAGCAGCCAGCACACAGCTTCTTGGATGAGTTGGTCTAACATCTCTCTCTCTTGCTGGTACTACTCACCTGTTTCATGACTGGTGGCTGATGGCTCTATTGTCTGATAGGTTCTGCATCTACCATAGGCCTCATGTACTCTGTCATGTGATGATGGGCCTCACCAGGCATGTACTTACAGCTTCCTGCGTTTTGGACACCAAGGGATACCTCTAGCTGTGTGTCAGCATGTGTGGGCCTAGCCACACAACAGAGATGGGAGCACATTGGTTGTGTGAGAGGCACATTGCCAGACAGAGGCACAGTGCAAGCGATAATGGAAGAGGGGCTACTCTACCCTCAAAACGCTGTGCACCACTGCCTCATCTTCTGTGTACCTCCATCTAAGCCCGAAGAGCAGCCATCTCCACTCACCAAAGGCCATAGGAATAAACATTTTTGTACACTGCAGATTTGTACCTGTCAGCAACTGCTCCAGGGAAGCATATTCGCTGATTCTCATCCACTAGAAAATTGCTCTTCAAAATAAACCTCTCCTGGTCCTTGTAAGCACGGATCACACTGCTTCCTTGGAAAGTTTCTGAAATGTGGGAGTAGATGGGTGACCTGCTGGCAGCCTCTATGCGTCTCAGCTGGCAGGAGGTGATGACATAGAAATGCTGGTACAAAGGGAAATGGAAGGGGAAGTGATTAGAAGGTTTACACCTCTGTGGAGGTGCTCCACAGAAAATTTGGGAAGGGCTCAACAAGTGCAATAGTATGTACTATCCTAGCATTATAAAACCTGAAATGCAGCTAGGAGATGTCCTTAAAAGGTTGAGGTAGCGTTTCTGCCTGTGTTACGTCCTACCCTCATTAAGAGTAACCCCACAGTTAGTTAATGCAAAGAAGCCAGGGTACTCTGAACTCACAAAGCCTCTAAACTCACACTTACTTTCTCCTGTAGACCAGCCCTTTGCTTGATGAAGAACAGAGGCATACTTGCACCTTTACTTGCCCTTCCCTCATGTTCAGTCTTAGCTGGCAAAGCATTTGAGGTTTCAGGGCCCAATGGGAGAGCTGATATATTATGCATATATTAAAAACCAGTGTAGGAATTCTGGAGGAAAGGAAAAATGCTTTTGGTCTTAATATGCTTGCATTTACAGTAAAGGAGACAAGGAGTACAGCTCTAAGTAGGATTTGATCTGGACATCAGAAAAGCACAAGCCTCTTTGTGAGGTCTCTGGGGATGCTTTGGAAGGCTGAGGTGATGTTGGAAGAGCCACTGACATTACTCTTGTTCAGATGCAATTCAAGGTGATGAAACTAGTTTCTGCATGTCTCCTAAGAAATGGAAGGAGACTTTCTACAGGGACACGGCCATGCTGCTTCAGCCTCTCCTGTCTGTGTATCTCTATGAGCTCTTACCTGGAATGCAGCATAAAGAAGAGTCAAGGGCACTATGGCCATTGCTGCCCTTGGTGTAGCCACTATAATCACAAGGTAGATCTCTAGCAAGTTGAACAAGAATCCCAGGAAGGACTTCAGCTTGTCAGGGATGACAGAATCAATAGCATCCATTTCCCTGGAGAAGCGGTTCAGCAAGTTTCCAATGGGTGTTTGCTCAAAGAAGACCATTGGGGATCTAGCAACATTCCTCAGCAACTGCAGAAACAGCTTGTGTGATGCTAACACACCACCTAGAAGGACTGCTGCTGTGGAGGTAAATCTGCCCAGGGCTGTAATATAAAAAAATAATAATTACCAGGTCTGAACAAACTCACCTTGGAGTTCCCCTTTGCGAGATTGTGATTCTTCACTTAGTACTGTGAATGCTATACTTGTGAAAGGAGCTGACCTTCTCTTTGATAGCAATTAAGCCAAGCCTCAGAGCTACAGGGTAAGCTACCCTTTCTGTAGGGTAGTTACAGAGGGGTGGAAGAGTTTCTAAGCAAGCTTGATGGGGGCCATGGATTCAGCCACTTAAACACACAGGATAAATTCTTTATTCTTCACAAAATGAGCTTGACTGGAATTACTCAGTCTTAGGTTTCCTGCCTACAGGTTCACTGTTAGCACAGAAGGGTACCCAACCCTTCCCACTCTTTTCAAGTTGTTCAAAGCTTTCTCAATCTTCTGTCACTTGGGCTGAGATTTTTCCAGATTTTATGTCTGTCCTAAAACAAGTGGGGGTTTTTTTGTTGTTTTTCTTTTTTTTTTAAGAGTGACTGAAAGAATTGTGGCCATTTTTAAAGAGAAAGATTTAAAGAGATGTCGAATTCCACAAGTTCCTCTTTTTCTCTCTTCTTTACACTCAGAAGACCTAAACCAAGATTTAATTCAGCATGGAGAAGAGCCACCACTTGTTCTTTGATATGATTAATTTATATTGGAGGAATGGAAAGGGGTAAGAAAGAGGAAGAAAGATATGCAGATGATGTTGGATACAAGGGGGCAGGATAGAAAAATAAGGATGTTGCAGTTCTTCCATTGCTGAATGTTTTTTAGGGGCTCAGGCCATTTAGTTCCAGCAGGAAATATAGAGGAAGACACTATTCATCATGGTCTGCTGAAGGGCACAGGAGAACACTTCTAGTATAGCATGAAGTAGAATTTCAGGCAGTAACACTAGAAATATTGTTCGGATCCCTTCGAAATCCTCTCTGTGCCTCAGAGCCTGTAGTTTTAGGTTCCATGCCAAACCTTTGGGACTGGTGCCAAAAGCCCAGGAGGCTAAGCGCCCATGGGTATGCACTTGTTTATATTCTGAGAAAACATCCTAGATATGGGAAAGAGAGATGGAAATACAGAGAAGAATTAGATGAGCAAGTTAAACGAACCTTGAATGACTCCTAGTGCACCAAAGACTCCAACTCTCAGCTCTGTGTGCTGTTGTGTCCCGTTGTGAACAGGGTCATCTGTCCAGATGCTGAGCCAGTAACCACGAGAAAATGACACGGCTTGCTGACACATGAACAACAGAATGATGTACACACACAGTGGTAAGCCTGTCACCTTCAGGTAGGCTGCATAAATCGAAGTATTAACCTAGAGTGAAACAATTGGGGGAAAAATAGGAGGAGAGGTTGGGAGGATCAAGCTTGTTAGCAAGGAAAAGCAGCTCTGAAGCAAGGAATGATTTATTATGGCACACCTACTCAGTTATATGTCACAGGCCATAGCAACCACTTCAGTTCTTTTTTTGTTTTCCTCATGGATGAATAATGAAGCCATACTTAAATAAATCCATGGCGTTAATGAGTGATTATTATCAACTGAGGAATGTTATTGCAATAGGCTCATGTTACTGCTGAAATGCATGTAAGGCTTTCCTTATGCCAGGCAGTGGTTTTCACTTGCTGTCAGGGTCAGTGAGAACTATCATGTATCCTGCTGACTGCTTGTGTGAGTAACTACTGATCGGCGGAGGTGAGAATTCCAGTCTGGCTAATACTGTGCTTCCCTAGAGGAAGAGCAGCTCCCCTTTAGGGGTGTCAGACTTCTTACTCTCATCTCTTCTCAGTACCAGTGTGTAGCCTCAGGTATTCGTTTCCTCCGCATGTTTTACTGCTGCTACAATGTGCTATGAATACACACCTCATCCATGCCTGACTCCTCCCAGCTGGAATCCCATGTCTGCTTCTTTCCTTTCACAGTACCCTCCTTGCCTCAGCCTTTTGAGGTTTTTCCCTTGGGCAAGATGAGAACAGCGATGTGCCTCTTTACCTCTTCCCACCAGCCTCAGGAGTTTGTGGACAGACTCAAGATTACAAGTCCCTTGTAATCTGTTCTCTCTGTCCCTTACCGCTACTTCACCCTGATTGCCCCAGCGTGCTTTCCGCCTTCAGATCAATTCCTGAATCAGGATCTCTCTCCTCAAGTGGTCATAGTTTTTTCTTCCCCTCTCATTTCCACAGTGTGCTCTCTGCATTATTCCTATTTTGGAACCAGTGCTTAGATTGGGGCATCCAGGGAATACAGTTTGCATAGAAGGTGCTATGTAAAATAATGTTGAAATGACTGTCTCAGTTATAGGGCAAAGCTGTCCACCTCAGCTGACTTCGCTGGAGTTGCAGTGGTGTAACTTAGGCAGTGAGCTGACCCACCTGCCATGAGTAGGTCAGTAATAAACCCATGGTATGTGTCTCTGTCTTTACAGGAAGATGGTATGCTTACCCTGCCGTGCTGAGTTCTCTCTCCCTTAGTTAATATTCCTTTGGTGGCTGCAGCAGTGGTACAGTCTTGACTTACAGGAATGGTTTCCCTTCCCATAGCAGAAGATTTGACTGAATTGTCACTTCATAAAGAAAACAAAAATCCTTTCAATTTTTAGCCCGGGCAATGAGTATTTTAAAGCTGGATCTCCTTACCCATCCACCCCTATAATTCATGCCTCTTTTGACGGCTGCAGTTTTCAGGGTCATCCAGAGTGACCCCAACCATTGTCCATATTTATCACAGGGAATGGGCTCTGTCAAGCTATTAACAAACAGAGGCTTTAAAGCATTCACTAGCTGTGGCTGGTTTGAAATGAGTCAGACCTTACAGCCCCAATGGGAAGTGAACAGCAAGCAAATGCATCAATATGCTTTGTACATGAGCTCTGGACCAAATTCTGGCTCCTTGTGAAATACGAAGAAAATGTTAGTCAACATCAACATTCAAGAGCAGTTTCTTACCTATTCTTGAGTTTTGCTTGTTTGCTTTTATTATTAATTTACAGATCATTCCCAAACCTGTATCATACTCAGCGTCTCCATGTAGGCTTGTATAGGCTTTTGGAGCAAGTTCTTCAGTGTCTGAGACAGCTTTAAGCTTACCTAAAGAGCTTCTCCTGTGATGGACCATTTCTAGAGCTGATGGTGCCTTTGGTGTCTCCTATAGCTGTGAAACAAATGCATTTTTTTTCTAAATGCTTTAGAATCCCTTTTGTCCTGTATAACCTTTGAGAGACTGGTAATACTGAGGAAAGATTCATTATGAAGAACTGTTTCTAAGGATAGAAATATCAAGGTGAGGCTTGAAGAATATCATATATAGTGGATAATTTTGTTTACTGCATGATTGTTGTCCACTAAGATGAAACTGATTCAAGAACCAATTTTGAGGTGATGAGTCAGCTAATTTGACAGGCATATTTTCCCCACACAAAGTGACAGCTTATTGTGATTGGATCACTGCTTTAAATGTCCATAATAGAACAAATGTAAGACTGGCTTTTCAGTTTTATTCTCTTTTCCCTCTTTGCAACTGTGAACAGTAGCAGACACCCCCCCCGCCCTACAGTTCTTTACTGTTAAGCATAATATTAAGGAAACAATTGACTGATAGACCTAGGAAGAATGATTCCAACTCATTTGGGTTACCTGGAAAACCAGCACCCGCCTTCTCTTCTGCAGTAATGTGTGAATGAAGAAATTCTGCAAAGGCCCCATTTCTCTGTAAAAGTTCTTGGTAGGAACCTATTTCTGAGATAGTTCCATCCACCAGCAAAACAATGTTGTCCACCTGAGGCAAGATGTTGATTGTGTGAGTCACCAGCACACGAGTCTGCTTGAATAAAGAGGGACCAGTTACAATTGTTCTGGTGTTTCCGTGCTCACTCTAGCTGTTGCAGTCAGCTGTCTTCTAAAGACAGACATGTACTTAGTGTGAGCTATGATTTTTACTAACTTGGAGATATTTTTGTTATTTATTCCTATCACTTCTGACTGTCTCTTTGATGAAGTTTATCTCTGCAGCACAGCTTTGTGCCCATTTTGAAAGTGCAGAACTTGGGAGTGGAGGGGTGAATCAACTTGCTTTGTGTCACGCACAGCATAGAAGAGTGAGGATGGGAACTGAAGCCTAAAGTCCCAGGCTAGCACCCTGTGTGTAGGAGGACCTTTTGCTTGGCTCATTGACCGGTTCCATGTTGTTGATTCCCCTCAGGCTGAAGCTCTTAAGTAGAATGATGTTAATTGAAGAGTATGCCACATTTATTGTCACCGAGATCAATATTTCAGAATCAAATTTGTGCCTGAAAACTTCATCACCCTGAATGGAGTTAGAGTGCGTCTCCTTTTCGTTTAAATTTCTGAGCATATTTGCACAGAGAATTACATGTAGGAAAGGATGTAAGAAAAGTAATTTTTCCCTAGATAACAAATTGGCGTGTTACATATTTCTAATATACAATCAAGCCCTTTGAGTACTGCTTAAGTCTGATACCTTCTTTCTTTGCCAGTCTTTCTATGTTTCAATACAATAATTAAATTCTGATACTTGCAGCCGTCTACATGTGAAGAGAAAGGTATTTGTAATGACATGTCTGTTTTAATTGGACTTTCTAATGAAAGAAATTACATATATTCCTTCTACAATGTAAAACTGAATCAAGTATTTGTAGGCAATTCATACCATGAAACAAATAGAGCTGCCCTAGCATCCCTTCTTACGTAACCACATTTATTACCCAGATTGCTTGACAGCAGAGAAATACCAAGGAATAACAAAACACAACCATTGCAAAAAAGAATGGAAGAGAAGTGTTTGAGATGGATTTTGAGACTGAAGTTTAAGTGATGACCATTTGGGTGATGAGAACTGTAAAGGTGCCACTCAACTATTCAAAAGTGATGGGATTAGACATTATGATAAGATACAATGAGCTGGAAGAGATCAGACAGCTCTTCCTAACTATGCTAGAAGTAAATATCAAAAAGGGAGAAGGATAATGTTGACAGAAGATCAAAGAACTATAGACTTGCTGTAGAAGAAAGGCTTGGAACTACGCATGTGGTTTGCATGAGGATAAAGACAGTCTTTCAGGAGAACCTATCTTTTCAGTCTTCCACCTCCTAGGTGAGATTCACTGCAGGACTTCCCTGTGCTGTGTGGACTGCAGAGGTTACCCATTCCACTTCCACTGTTGTTAACAGTAGTACACCATCTGCCGCTAGCAAAAAGGAATTTGGGAGCCTTTCATAAAGTGAGTAACTCACCTTACTGGAAACGTTTCAGGGCCCTGATGATTAGATACATTTTGCAATCTCTTACAATTCAGGATTTATAACACACCTTGTCCTTCAGTAAGCCGTTGCGTCCAAGAACGTGTTCAAAAATGTGCTGTCCGACGTGGGCATCAACAGCCGAGAGGGGGTCATCTAGAAGGTAAATTGAAGCCTTCTGGTACACAGCACGAGCAAGGTTCACTCTTTGCTTCTGCCCTCCGGATATATTTATTCCCTGTAAAAATGTATTGACACTGTTTATTGCAAAGCTACAGCATATTTGCCAACTGTTGGCTCCATTTTACACTGAGGTTTTATGATTTCCTTGTTTTTAAATCAGTGCTTCCCTCCCTTCCTTCCTCCCTCCCTCCAAATAGGGCTCTTGAGATGCAGAGGCAGATTCTCTTGAGCAACTCCACTCTCCTGCAGAAGAGGATGCAGGAATGACCTGGATTTGTTGATTTTTCTCTTAAGCATCTCTCATACCTCTGGGTAGGTTAACTGTCAGGAGGTGGGCTTCAGACCCCATTAAATCATGGCCCAACTTTTCAGAAATTACTGAGCACCTGCCTTCTGCAAGTTTAGTCCTTTTGTAGGTGTCTTAAGCAGGACACCCAAAGTTGTAGCTACTCGTGGAAAAGCTGGCCAAAATATAAACCTAAGCCAGTACCTTCTCTCCTATTTCACTCTTCTGCCCTGCAGGGAAGGTTTGCAAATCAGGTTGCAGTGCACAAGCATCTATGACTCTGTTGAACCATGTTTCATCCATCTCTTTCCCAAAGAGAATATTATCTTCCACTGAAGCATTTTGTATCCAAGCTTGCTGGGGGACATAAGCTGCGGTGCCCTATAAAAATGGAAGTGGAAGAATGTTAACCATCTTTTTCATAAGCTCAACTTGACACTGTGGGAACCCGTCTTTGAAGAAAAACTCTCCCAGTTAACTTTATAGAAATTTGGAATGATCATCACCATTGACAGGTCTCAGAGGGCTTTGCAAAATAGGAGCCTGCACTTTCATTATCTTATAGAGGAGGAAACAGGTACAAGTATGTGACGTGATTTACCATAATGCTGCTTCAGCTCACTGTCAGAGTGGGAAATGGAACTGGATCTTTGAAGTTCTGTTCCAGTTCCCATTCCCAAGGGCCAGGCTCATCAGAGAGGTCTTAAGCACCTTCAGATAATTAAATATGGGCTGCTACATACAGCCTTTGTTAAAATTCCGCAGTAAATGGGTTTTTATCAAGTACCTGATGCCTTGGTTAATACCTTACTATCTCTGAAGACAGCCTAATTAGAAGCAAACGCTCAGGGAAAAATTTACCTTCATGGTCATGCAGCCATCTGTCTTCTCCAGCTCACCAAGTAATGCTGATAGCAAGGAGGACTTTCCAGCGCCCACCTGGCCAACTATAGCAAGCAAAGAGCCTTGGGGCACAGTAAGATCTATCCTACAGAGAAACGATTAGTCTCTTATCACCTTTTAGATACACTTTCTGAAAAGAAAATGACCAAAATTCTTGCTATTGCTTGTAGCAATAAAAATGTACCAACTAAACCCCCTAATTTCATACCTGAGGCCTCAGTTGCACAGGGTTACTCTTCCTGTCATGCTGACTTTTTGCAGCAGAACAGAAGTCATCCCTTCAAAAACACCTCCAACCAGAAAGTCTTCATCCACATCCCCATCTGAGTTTCAAACCCAGATCCAAGACCCAGGTCCCCACTCTGGAGATAGGCTAGCCCAAAGCACTGGATATAAAACGTTCCTGAACATCAGCACTTTTCAACATTGTTTCTTCTCTAAAGCTGCAATGTGTTTTAAATAAGCATGTAGTGATGTCATCTATAATATCTCCATACCATCAATTCTACTTTTTTGACTTAAATTACTGTAATTTTGTATTTGGAGTAGAAAATTGTGTAAAGCAAGCAGTCTCCATGTATTAAGGCAACATCCAGATACAGGCACCTTCCCATTTATGTGCTCCCAAGTATAAAAGCAAGATTACATTTTGTCTGACTTCACAATTTTCAGAATTCAACGTTAAATATGAAGCAAACTCAGAAGCCTCTAGGTATTCCACACTGGCTTCACTTAGGTCCTGAGGAATTAGTTCATTCAGCATCTACCCTGACCTACAGGATTGAGATGACTAAGGGTAAGTCTGTACCTTCTAAGACAAGGAGAAGTTTCTTTGCTCCAGCAAAAAGTCCCATTTCTTATGGTGATACTTGCCTGTACTAGAATATGAGGAGAAATAGAACACTTATAAATTCAAAGGTAGGTACAGAAACATCCCTATTTATGTGACTTTGTTTCAGTGTGTATTTATAGTACATATAATGAACCTTAAGTATGAAAAGGAGGAGCTAATTACCAGATTAGATTTCATCATTAGAAATATGCCTGAAAGATAGAGTGACAGTAAGCAGCAAACATTTTTCTCTCTTGAGTATGGTAGGCACCCTAAGAGTGGAAGCTGAACAATGGAAGCTACTCCTCTTATAAGACAGCAATGCTAACACAAAAGCTTACCACAGTCAGAAGTGTTTCTGCCTGAGCTCTCGGGATTCAGTTCTTCCAGATTCAGAAAAGCTGCTAAGCGGTTTAAAGAAACTTTGGCCTGAAATGAAGAAGGACACAAAAGAATAAGATTTAAAATAGAAAGGAAGCTAAAACCCTAGCTAAAGTGAAGACTCAACTTGAAGACCCACTTAGAATGCTGACTAGGTACTATGTTGCAGATGCTGTAGGTTTAGATGGACAAATGCAGCTCTTCCTTATGTTAACTGCCTTTATTTCCACTTAGCTGAGCAAAAAACCATATTCTGTTCACAGTGAAATTGGTGCTTTTTTCTCCAATTCATCCTTCAATCTTTCCAGTGTTTGCTTCTGTACATGAAGAGTTGTGACAGTCGTCTTGGGGTGCAAGAGGGAAGTGCAATTTCCCAGTGTCTTACTGGACAATGACATGCTTTTCTCTCTGGCCTGGGCTAGCAGGGTTTCCATTGATCTCCCGTGGAGATTTTGCTCCATCTATTCTGATTGCTGTGACTAGAAACAGAACTGGAAGCACCTCTGAGATCTAATGGTCCTTGTGATTGGTCCCACAATACTTAGTTGTTGTTCTTGGTGACTATTTTGTCAATATATGGAGCCTTTTTGAAAAACAATACTATGAAGTACGAAGCTGCAAGTCCTTGCACTTTACTGTTTCACAACAGCAATTAAATAGCTAGCCCTGATGTTCAAAGCCCTAAGAAATCCCTACCTTTACCTGTTAATGGTGATATGTAAGAAACCACTTATGGCCAAATAAAAAGGAACATAGCCTGCAATTAACCTGGACAGCAGCGTTTATGGATAACGGCAGGAAGGAGTGCGCAGTGTTGAGAATGTTGATCAGTGTTAAACATACAAAGGCCTTCTGAGCATCCAGGATGTGTTTGTTATCCACCAGCGTGTAGACAGCAAACATAACAAATGCAATCTGAAAGGGAGCAAAGGAAAAGCAAACCCATTGCTTCAGACAGGGAAGAGAATGGTTCAAGGGTGACAGGCCCCTTCCTAAAGACTCTGGAACCCATTTAGTTAAATCCAGGCTATCATCCATATACGTGGTACCTGTCCTGCAAATATCATAGGCAAATGCCTTGCACGTTGGTGACAAAACCAAGTCTGATCATTTGACACATGTTCTGCTTTAAGGAAGTTTTGGTGCTGCAATCACAGCAAGGTGAAAGCACAGCCATTTCTCATTGAAAACACATATGGCTGAGCTGCAACAGCAAGTGCAAAAGTGGCTTGTGCTGCTACTGACTGTGCCACGAACTCTGTCTAGCTGGAGGTCTCCAGGTGGTTCTTGCAAAGCAGGCTCAGTCTGCCTGGAGCACACTGTCAGACCAGGCGACTTCTCCATGGAACTGTTAGGACAGTGTAAATGTCTGTGTGGCTGATTCCAACTCCTGTGAGACCGCCAACTCCTCTGGGCAGACATGTTTAGCTGTCCAACAGGAGAAATCTGTCCAGACAGGAGTACAAAAAGAAATGGAAGTAATAGCATGTTTTATGTAGGAAGATGAACCACTCACCAGGAATGTTGATGAATGGAAAGAAGCTAGAGATGCTGAGAAGAGAATCTGAGATCTTTTTAGGGCCTGAAGTTCTTGCTTCCGGATACCAAGCACTTTCTCCATGAAAGTCTTCTCCCAGCCATATAGTTTGATTACTTTAATGTCACTGAGAATAGCATTGGTGAGTTTGGCCCGCTCATCTTTATGTTTCATCTGGATCTCCTGTAATCAATGTTAAGAGTTTTATCATTTAATTGGTTGAATATTTAACTGTGCAATTATTCTGAAAAAACACCTTATTCCTGCCTGAGTTCTGAATAGATTTCCCTGCAGTTGAGCTGTGTATACTCTTTTGCTTATGAATCTTCCAGGCTGGGAAATATTTTGCTTTTCATCTTCAGAGCTTTATTTTCACTGGCAATACATAAAAAACACAGAAAAGGTGGGCAAACAAGGTAAAAGACTGAACATGCAACAGCGTACTCTAAACTTCAAGAAACTTAGCAGGCTTTGAATCCTCCTATGTTCCTTCAGACAGTCATGGTCAGCCTGAATAATAAATATTAAGCCATCACTTGATGTTGAATGTTAGTGATACGCTTCAGTACAATATTCCTTTTTTTTCTTCCCCAACATGCATGCCTACTGTAATCGTCAGTAGCCTTGGGTTCCCTGTGATCCTTTTCTGGAAGAGCATGGCAGCCTTTAACTTAGATTTAAAATTAGTACTGTAGCATAATTCAAGTCAGTAAACCACTTTATTTTTATGAAGCAAAATGTACCTGAAACTGACTCCTCTTCTTGGTGATCACGAAATTCAAAGGCAAAAGAAAAAGGAATACAGCAATCGAAGTCAAGGCAGATGGCCCAAGAAGCTGCCAGGAGAGAAAAGGATAGAGGAAGAACTTCTGGTGATTACTAGAAACGACTGTTTTCCATTCCCCTTCACTCATCTTCCCTCTTATTTGAACTTATGCCTAACATCCCTCATAGCTAAGGCTTTACTCTAATCTTGCCTTTGCCCTTCCTGGGAATTGTGCTCCCTAAGCACTGTGGATTGTTAACTCACCAGGCAGGGTAACTTCTGTCATCATGCTCTGCTGAATCTATTTGCTTCCCTTTTAGGAACTACATTAGTGCTGAAAGCGATCCAGAAGCATGCTGGCAATTCAAATAATTTCTGTTTCTGCCCATCTGTTATGGGATGTGTTACGAAGGACATCTTGTGGCTGGCATAAGTAAGTGACCAGAAACAAAACCAGGTTTTGTTTAAAAAACAAACCCAAACCCTCAGCAAACTATTCTTGCAGCGTAAATAACCCAGCTTGTCTGAATTTACATCAACTAGTGAGATGAAATGGTAGCATTATACTGTGCTGTGTACTCTTGGCACAGCTTTTCGATACCAAGGCTCATAATGACTTGCATATCAAAATAGAGACCTTGTTTCTCATGGTTTAGTTACATCTCTCTACAGATGGCTTACGTTTGCTAGAGAGGTGAGTGCTGGTAAACACAGAGAGACAAAAGTATTCTCTACACAAATGGTCTATGAATGCTAGCAAAGAAAGTGTTAATTATGTTCCAACTACATGCAACCACATTCAGCCTGTCAGCATCACTAGAAAAGGGATGATGATTTTTCAACAGTCTATAGCATGGTTACTACTTTTCCAAGGTCATAGTATCCTGCCAGGCACGAGGCACAGTCCATCCTGGTTAGCAAAGGAAGGTCTCAAAGGCCTCTGCAAAGCTCCTGGGAATCAACTGTCTCTGTAGTGCTCACACTTCCATTTGGTGTGCTGCCAAAACCAGGGACTAAGAAATAAGGTTTTATCCTGCTGAGAAAATACCATACATTGAATTAGGGAGAAAAAAGGATCTTTTAGATTATCATCCTTTATTTCTAATTTGGGTTTTGATCACTCCTTGCTAAACTCCTCGATACCTATGAAATTCAATGTATCCAATACTCTTTTTGAATATCATACAACTTTGCTTCAAACTGTTTCACTGATCTTGTGGTAATCAGGGTTCAGGATGAAGTATGTCAAGTTGCTATTTCAGACCATTCCCCTTCATGTTCTGTAACTATGCTGAGGAGCTGAAACTGGACACTCAGCCTACACTGGGCCACCGCATTTTGGTTGAAAAGAGAGGTGACAGAGGAAAATATGAGGCAGAAGTTTATCAGTCAGCTCAGAATAACCATACTCAGTCTCTGCCC
The DNA here is from genome assembly GCF_030463565.1 of Pelecanus crispus. NCBI lineage: Eukaryota > Metazoa > Chordata > Aves > Pelecaniformes > Pelecanidae > Pelecanus > Pelecanus crispus. The sequence continues at coordinate 11,072,044 of NC_134653.1, read as the reverse complement.
TAAAAGAGACTGAATGCTGAATACACAGGTGAGAAGATGAAGTGAAGGATCAGGTAAGCATTCTATACCAATAAAAATATCTTCTAAAAAGAAAAGTGAATCCACCATGCTACAGAGCTAAAAAAAATATCGCAATTTCAGGTTATTAAAACCAGCAAAGCTCTAAGCAGAATTTTGAAAACTCATTTTTCCTTTGATACCTAGAATAGAAAGGGATTGATAAGTACTGTCATCATATTTTACCTGCCACAAGAAGACAAAGCAGATGATAATCCGAATAGGAGCAAGCCAGGTCCCATTAAAATAGATAATCAGATCCATTAGCTTTTGGACATCAACAGATACCAGATTAACAACTTCACCTACTGTTGCTGCTTTCCTTGATGCATTTGACATAACCAGGATCTAGACAGGGTAGAGAAGAAATGAAGGGCATCATCAAACAGCAGCTTTGGTCCAAAAATCAAACAACTTTCTTTTCCTTATAAAGACAGACAAAAAGAGAGGGAGAAAAATGTCAAATCCTAGGTACTGAAAACATGCTGTTGCCTGGGATATGTGACTTCACTTTAAGATGAAGAATTTACTCCTTTCCCCAATGATAATCTACAGCATAAGAAAGTTTTTATTGCTTTTTTCCCCTTTCCTTTACTTGGCTTTTCCTTCAGAGGCAAGATGCGAAAAACAAATAGTAAAATACCTCCTACATACTGTTCAGAGATGAATATAGCACAGAATTACATCCTAAAAGTAGTTTCTAATAACATCTCCCTGATACTGTTAAGAACAACGTACCAACAGTGTAACTACTAATGTAGGGCTAGAAAAAAATGAAGCTGAAAAGGAAGCTACAGACTCACCTTCCTGTACACAAGCCCTGTTACTGCAGTTTTCAGTCTCAACCCCAGAACAAGACACATGTACATATATCGTTGTTCAAACAGAGTCTGGAGACAAGCCAAAAGGAACATAGTGAAGGCGTAGAAATAACCATGCCAGCTAGGTGCTTCTTGATCTTCAATGAACTCCAGGAAAAGGCTGCAAGACAGAAGCAAAATGTTGATGAATCTATGTAGAACTGATGAACTATCACACACACAAAAAGGCAGAAATACCAGGGATTTTTCTGTAGTCTCTCCAGCTGATGTTTATCAGTAAAATGGCAGAAGAGTTGGAAAAATTGCTGAGTATCCTATGTCTTATAATATCCTGATTTTTGACATTTAGCTACTCTTGGTTTTGAAGCAATCTCTGATCTCAGCATCTTCTCAGGGGAGACCTCATTTTCAGTGTTAAGGATGGCTCCTGAATTTCATGAATTTGTCAGAAATATGCAAGTTGGGAGCCATAATCTAAGGAAGTCATTGACATTTCCAGAACTTCTTTTAATCTTAGTGACTAAGAAGTGATTGTGCCCCTCAAAATATACTGTAATGCAGGTTTGTGTTGTACCAACACAATCCACAAAGCATTATGTCAGCTGACTAAAGAAGCTGTTTAAGATGTGTAAGATGCACAGATGTGCTCTTTATAATTAGTCAGGGAACATGGAGCCTTAAGACTACAGCAAGTGGCTGACAGCCTGTGCAAATGATGTGATATGTAGAACCATCAACTAAATCACTCCTGTTGTAGTAAAGCTGTCCAAAGGCTTAGTGCAGCCTGTCCTTTCCACTGTTGGAATACAGCAGTGGAGAAAGTATGCACAGCTTTAGACAGTGGTTTGGTTTTTACTCCCACCGAGTTGACTGTGAGCTTAGCACAGACGTTAATCCAGTTCTTTTCATCAGCAATAGGAGATTTCAAAAGGTGTTTGTGTGTCCCCTCTGTGGGTGCTGGCATACACATCTCTGTGTGAGCTCACACACACAGCAGTCTTGTACATGTGATAGAAATGCATTATAAATATGCACATACCTCAGTAACTTTGGGATGGAAAACAAGAAGATATCACAGATAACTAAGCAGACAGTGCTGAGAAGGAAGTAGGTTCCAAACATGCTCCAAAATGCTTTCAGTAAGGGCCCACTCTGACTGTGCTCTGATTGCAGCAGAACCTCTGTCTCTTCAGCTTCCACTATGCCAGTTTCACACTTCTGACTCTTTTTAAATGTAGCAGACTCCATTTTTCTAAACAAAGAAACAATGAGAAAGCTAGCCACAATTGGAGAAAGCTTGGGGATCTCATGCTTTCAAAAAAAAATCATTAAATATCTCACACTGGGTCATGTTCAGTACAAATGCTCATCAAAAATGATCCCTCACAAAAAATTCCAGTTACGTGCTTCCAGGAATGGAAGGATGTTCTTCAGCAGATTTGAACACTTAAAATCAGATTTTGCACAAAGGAACTCATTGAGCACTGTGGTGGTGCATTCCCCCCCCCTTTTCTCTCTCTTCAACCGCTTTACAACCTCAGGAATCCCAGACTGCGGCCTTTGTGTAGTGAGTTGGTCAGTTAAGCACCCCTTAATTGTACCAGAAAATTCTACATGGCTGAAGCAGAGAGTGGTCCTGTCCTTATTAAAATCTCTGTATTATGGCTAACGAGGGGATTGAGAACAAACAGCTATCCCTGACAGCCTTGAAACAGAGTGGTATCGTTACTGGAATTCCAGCAACTACAGACCTGAATTGTGGCTCAGATGGAAATTTACTGATGACTAAAGCCAATCATCTCACAATCCTATAAAGAGCAGTCCTAAGTGAGGCCCTTTGAGCTCTCCTGGACTGCCACGGGCTGCACCAGCATCTCCCTCTGAGCAAGATGCCTCTCAGAGCTAGCAAAGCTAGCAGACTCTGAAAGTTTGCTACAACCAGAAATCCATTGCTGAAGACCGACAGCGGAGCCTGGGCTGAAACCCTTCCCTCCTCAAGGCTCAATCCTCACCCGTTGAGAAATGCCAAGACATTAGACGTGAGTATTTCACTGAACTTGAGGGGAATTTTTAACAGGTGTACCATTTTTATATATGTATTCAAGTTTGTGTGTATGCATGTGTGAATCAGTTTAAGTAGTCTGTAGATATACGATTTAATTTCAAAGTGAGTCCTATACTGCTGCATTATCTTTATTCCTATAAACCGTTGACCAAGTCTGAGACTAAGATTGGACCTAGCCGCATCTAGACTCCTCTCTGAGAATGAGTTTAGAAAGCAAGGGGGTCTATTCTGAACCTCGTGACTCAACGGGAGGGTCCTCCTTATCCCCTACATACACAATCTCTTTGTGAATCATTCCAACTCAGTGTAACTTAATTTTCCTTTATGCACTTCCATGTAGTAATAGAGTGAACCTTGCCATCTTCGAACCTGTAACTAAGTCACTGTTTTGATCAATTTTGTCTGATCACTTTGTTAATCACTGATGACTGAGTGCTATTAAAATATTACAATCAAATCCTGCGATTTGCTACAAGTAAATTCTAAGCTGCTACTAAATCAAACTGTGTAAAGTCACTCATTCACAATAAATTAACATAATCAGCAGGATTCACAAACCTGCATTCGTGACAAGCGCTCACTGACTGAAGAGTAAAGACCCCCAAGTTTTCATAGCAGAGCAGTACCTGGACCATTCTATGTACGCTATCCTTTTCTTCTTCGTGTTTAATAGACAAATAATTCAGTGGGATTGAATCTTTCAACCGTTCTCTTGCCCAGATAGGAAGCACCTAGCAGAGCTTATGTCCAGAGCCTGAATATGTGCTGAAGCAGTCCGTCTAGCACTCTGTGGGGAATGGAGGGGATTAAAGCCTGTTCGGAGATGCCACACCAGCACCTATGAGCGTATTTGCTTATATCGTCTAAAGGCAAGAGAGGAACTGCCCAGCTGAGCCCATGACACACTCTCTAGATCAAGTACTCACTGCTGGGTTCTGCTATGATACTTCTTCCACTCTCTTTCAGCCCAGGCAACAATTTCTTCAGAGGAGTCCTCATTCCTCACTGGCCACAAGTCATCCACCCCCAAGGACTGCTGACAGCCTTTCCAGACAAGCCTGGAGAACACACAGACTGCTATAAGGTAAGCACAGAAGGATTTGTTGTGCGTGCAATGTTTTCAAAGCAGATGGGCTTTAAGTTAGCGCACCACAGTGAGCACATAGGGACTTACATAAAACACTACTTGGGACTGTCCTTTCCCAGAATAAATATGAATGTTCAGGAACAGCAGTTTTGCTTCAAATCCCTATGCTATCTTCTGTCAACATAATGAGGATTTGCAAGTAAGCCCTCATCTCTAGTCCATACTGAGAGCTGGGTCTTAGACAGTGGGGCACAAAGTTCAGTTTTACTTACTCTGTGGCTCAGTGAAGCACAGACGAGGCCTTAACATAGCAGACGTTAGGCCCAAGGTATGTAATCATTTTACTTCTGAATGCTAAGCAGCGCTGGGCCAATGTCCTCATTCGCTATTTTCCCCTTGCCCAGCATTTGTTACAGGAAGGTCTGGCAGACAGATAGGGTTGTGGCTGGCGTACAGTGATCTTTTGAGATTGCTGAAGTCTATTTCAAGATTGGGAGGGCACTAGAAGGGTAGTTGGAAGGGGGAACAGAATTATCTAGAATCACAGATTTGTGTTTTGAACTACTTTGAGAAAAGTAAGTTAAATTTTTACAATTTGATCTTGTGAGAATACCTCAAGTCCCCAGAGAAAGAATTTAAATCCTCACTGCATAACATAACTCAGGGGCTGAGATATTTCCTACTGGCTGTCATCTACACCCTCTCTTATGCTGCTGTTTTTTTCTGATATTCTAGCAAAAGCATGTCTTTTTCTGTGTTTTCTTACCCAGAGAACCACCAGTATGTGATTTTGGAAAGAAAAGAGCTGCTGGCTTCTGGACACCGATTCTGATGGGAGGAAAAACATGGGTGATATTTATATATAGAAAAGGGCATGTGTCAGATGAATATAATCCCCTTCTGTGCTTCCCCAGAAAAAGCAATCAAAAAGTTACACATACCCCATTCATTGACCCTGACAGTGTAAATGTATTGTGGAGGATCAATGGGATCGGGAGGCTTTGGTGAATTTGACTTTGAATAATGTCTCAGATGCAGGAACAAAGAATATCATCTTCATACCCAAAGACTCTTATTTTCTGAAGCACCAAGCTCTGCCATACTCATACCCGAAAAAGAGTCCTACTGCACAGGAAAGCATGGGGAAGCAATATGAGCGCTATCTACTGGTTTTAATTAAAATAAACAAGAGTATGGATAGAAGAGGTTTTTAGTTTTTCAAAACATACACAGAGAGACAGAGTGCTGTTATCCCAAATTCTGCTGGTTACCTTTTAAAATTGTGAGCCTTTATACCGAATGATGCATCTTACATCTCCCAGATACTCATGTTCCTGTGTATCCAATAAATTTAAATTCCTGTTTGAGCAATGAAGCAATGCATTACGAAAAGCTACGTTATACTTACAGGATTGTTGACAGCTTTAGAGAAGAAGGGAGGGTGATCAACTAAGCAGAATAACACAAGTTCTCCTAGCACCAGGCTAGCATAAAGGTAAGTTGTAATGTGGCGGAAATGGTCTTCCAGGAAGCCCTACAGAACAGAATGCTGTTGAGAATGAGGTAAGGACCTTCATGTGAAATCAGTGGAGAAAGATGGCTTCTCCTGTTCTACCAGCCATAAGCTCTGAGGTTTGAAGCATGAGGTGCATTTATTTAAACTGTAGTTATGTAAAGCTACTTAAATAGATGACTCCTGAAACTGGAATATCAGAAAATGCTAAATAATGGACATATTTATTATTTATAGTGATGGTTTTATCGTGAGGCTTCGTAGCAGTCTAGTCCAGTCAGATGTCCACATTGCGTCATTATTCAGGGAACTTTGGGTGCTCTGAGGGATACAAGCTCCTTGCTCACCTAGTGGGATGAGTTGTTGATATAATAAGGCAGCTGCCAGTTTTTATTATAAATGGTGTGTCTAAGGGGCTCCATGAAGGGCTCTCTAATTAATTTTGCAAATGAGAAAAACCAGGGAAAAAGTCCGAGTGTATTGGAACTATATTTTGGTAGCAAGAAGTGACAAAGTGTTATTTTTACAAGAGGCCTGGTGCCTGAGTATCATTCAACACAGCAGGAACAAGCAAGTTCCCAACTCTCTTTTGTTTAGTGGCTGCATATTTTTCTCCTATGACTTAAACACACAGGTAACATAAACTTTTGTTTACTCCTTGTTGTGACGGAAAGGTACAACTGTTCGCCTGAGGAAAATGGCCGCTAAGTCTCAGATGTGTAAACCCAGCCAGCACTCCTCCACAAATAAACATTCACCACAAATATCCAAATAATAAAAATGTATAATACAGCAACATATTTATACTGATACAAGATCTGGCGTAAGGCCAGTGTTTAGTGACAGTGTTTATGTTCATTTTGCTTTTATTCATATATGAAGTCTGCCGAGCTCTCAGAAAACCACACTCTGTCTATATTGAAAAGGATAACATGGATGGAGATGACAAAATGTCACTGATCATTTTTCTCAGCACATATCTTAAGAGAGGAATTTGGTTCTCCACCTCACAATCAATGAGGCAAAAAGAGCCCTGTTGTTTAGAGACTTCATACCCCTGCACGAGATCCATGATTTCACTTACTCTTTCCAGGGCATGTTGGACTTTGGAACTAAACATCACGACTGCAGCCAAAAATGAGAGAAGCCAGTAAATCAACAGGATGCCTGAAGACTGGATGCCCATTGTTCTTTCTGCCTGGGTAAGGAACATGGCAAGGATCTGCGAGGAAGTACAAATTTGTCCAAATAAATAGCTGGTAATGGATTGCCAAACATTATTATCAAATTAACAGATGCAATAGAGAAAAATCAGTTAGTTTCTTGCCCAAACTTTTCAAGATGTTCAGAGCTGCAGTATTGTTCCTAAAAGGCTAAAACTGAAAAGCATTATGTGCAATTTTGCACCCAAGAATGTCTCTCCAGGAAGGGCAAGTAATAAAACTACAAGTGGGCCAACAGGCTGGGAGAATCTAGGCTATGAAGATGCAATGACAGAAGGGGAGGATAGGCATTTAGGTTGAACAGAAATCCCATTTCATTCTAAACCACACTAAATCACATGCTGCGGTTATGAGAAACTAGATCTTGTCTTGTCTATGTGAGACCTCTTTCTAAACACTACTGCTACCTCAGCTCTTGCGAGGTGTACTCTGCCCACAGGGCTCTATACCGTAGCTGTAGACCTAGTGGTCTGCCCCAACTCCAAACCCCTGCTGCATCACACAGCAGAAACTCACAAAGCGCGTCTCCAGCCTTCTACTCCCCACCAGCTATCTTTGTGCTCAGATATAGTGAGAAACACGGGAAATACAAGATCCGCCCCAGGAGGGCTAAGCTGGGCCACATGCAGACAAAACAAAGGAAGAATTACCATTGTGATTCCCACCATAGCAGGGCTAATGAAGAATGCTGGAGCCCGTGGGATTCCTTGGCTTATTTCCCACAGTGCGAAGAAGACATTAGAAAAACACAGTATTACCAGGATGAATCCAAGGACCTGGGGCAGAGACAGCAAACACACGTTGGAATGGACTGAAATGATGATGGGACGATCTACCGAACTGAATGCTCCAAGCAGCCTGGGCACTAAGACTGGAGAGGTGGAAGAGCAAGTTTGGGATAGAGAGTGTTACGGGAAGTAGCAGCAAACCGAATGGAAGTACAGATCTTATGACAGTTCTTCCTGCAACTTTACTTGACTATACTGACCTGACTTTACCCGAGTCAGTAAATGTCAAAGCAAACACAGAGATGGATCATCAGAAAAGAGTTAATGATATAGAAAAATTAAGTTCTGTATCAAAGTTGTGATAATGTTAGGATCAAACCCCATTCTCCACCCTTACCAGTTTGGTTTTGAAGATGTGGGACATCCTGATATAGCCTTTGTTCTTGTGTCGAAGATACAAGTAGTAGAAAGGAAAACAGATCCAGAGATAGGCGCAAGGGATCCAAGCAATGACTGTACTCTCAAAGCACCAGGTAAATCTTGGGGTGTTTGTGTACCATGTCTGGTTCCAGTTCTGCCACATAATCAACATGGAAGTGAAACAGTAAAGCTAATGTATGCAGAATTTCACCAGCTATTGCAAATTGCTAATGCTACAACTGAGATCTACTATAACGTTAGAGGAATTTGATTTAGGGTTTCAAATGTAAAAAAACATTTGGCAACAGAGGGGCTGCTGGAGAATAATAAGGTGTCACAGGTGAGGGAGGGAGGGAGGATTCAGCAGCAGCATTTTGGAGGGAATGGAAGTAGAAGGGGGAGAGGGGAGGAAGGTTGGAAAAATGAAAGATGCCAAAGCAAGGACATCATGTACCACAACTAGGAAAAAAAAAAAAAAAAAAAGAGAGGAAACTTAAATTCTTGAATGTGGAATGAGAAAAATGATTTGGGAATGAAAACGGTTATTGGCATTTGGAAGCCATCAGAATAGTCAGTAGGGAATGACCGGTGAAATGGAGATTAGGAGCAAAATGCTGTCCTAGTGCATAAACTGCATCGCAGCTGCATTTCCTCAGCTGTATCTATAATTCATTTGTAATTTTTTTGACTGAATAGTCGGATCTCATCTGCTAACATAATACTACTAAAAATATAGCAACTGTAGATGAACAGGCGAGGGTATTTTTTCTTCAGCAGCTTGTGGAGGTGGTTCGAGTCCCTTATGTGGAGGCTATGATGCAAAGCAAGGCTAGGGGAAAGGAATCACTTGGTGAAAAGAGGAAGCAGGTTAACGGCTCACAGATTGTCACGGGAGTTTATCAGCCTTGAGGATGGAAATCCACGCGCCTCTGGGCTGATCAACTCACTGGAGCCCTTTCAAAGGTATTTTAGTAGTGGGTCATTCAGCGGATACCTTCTGAAGACAGCAAAGGGCCCAACTTCAGTGTCCTTCCAGCAGTGCAGCCCGACTGCACTCGCCCACACAACTCTCATCAAATTTACTGTAACTGGATAAAGACTGGGGCTGTTCTCTATTTGGGTGAAAACTCGTCCCTGGGCGCCCAAGTCCGCCACACCAGCCGCCTCTGATGGAAACACGCTTGGGCGCTGCCAGCGCGCCCGCCGCCCTCCCGCGCAGGCCGCTGGCAAGGGCCGCCCGGCAGCGGGGCCCCCGCGGGCTGCTGGGGCCGGGGGGCCGCGCTCTCGCAGGGCCTCTGAGGGGGCGGCCCGGCCCCCGGCAGCGGGACAGCGCCGCGGCGCTCGCTCGCTCGCTCACTCACCCAGAGCCCGGCGGAGCCCTCCCGGGCGCCGCACAGCGCACCGCCCGCCGCCATGCCGCCCGCGGAGGTGGCGGCCGGGGCGTCGCGCTTCGGCTCGGTGGCCGGCGGGGGCGGGCCGCCTGCGGCCCCGGGCCCTCCGCTCCGTGCCTCGGGACGAGCCTGAGCGCCGGCGGGACCGGCGTTTCCTCGCTGCGCGGCGGCCGGGAGCCCCGTTCCCGCCGGGCGGGTGGGGGACCGGCGGCAGCCCCGGGGCGCCCCGTCACGTTCCGGCGGGAGGCGCCGCGGCGGCAGCGGGCAAAGTCCGGCCGGGAGCTGCTCGGGGTCACGGCGCCGCGTGACGGGGCAGGGGCCGCGGGCTCCCGCGCCGCTCCCTCGCCTCAGCCGCGGCGGGCAGGCGGGAAGCCAGCGGGGCGCCGTGTCGCCTCGCCGCGGGGCTGCGGCGCGGCGCATCCCACGGGCGCGGCACGAACGAGCTCGGGGTGATCCCCGGGGAGGGTTTCGCAGGGCGCGGGGGAGGGCGGGCGGCGGGGGCGGGACAGCCCGCGGCGGGGAGCGGGTCCGCAGCCCGCCCGGCCGGCAGGGGGCAGCACCCGCCGGCCCCGCCCGGCTCGGGTCGGCTCTTCCGGCAGCGCGGCGGGCGGCGCTGAGTCAGGCGGCGGCGGCGGCGGCGGGATGCGGGCCTGGACGCGGGCCTGGGCGGCCGCGCTGCTCTGCGCGCTCTGCTGCGGCCTGGCGCGGGGCTCCGAGGACATTGTCGTGGGCTGCGGCGGCTTCGTCAAGTCCGACGTGGAGATCAACTACTCCCTGATCGAGGTGGGCGCCGCCGCCCCTCCCCTGCCCTCCGCTCCCCTCCCCTCCCCTCCCCTGCCCTCCGCCGGCCGGCCCTCGCACGCTGCTCTCTGTCTGGCCGTAGGGGCTTGGCCTGGCGCTCTGGCTGCGCGGCGTGACCGGAGCCCTTTTGCCCTGGCCGCTGTTCGAGTGGACTGTGCTTGCGGCGTGCCTTCGGTTGCAGCGGGGCTCTACTTTAAGCGTTTTCTTCCGAGCCCGGGACCGAGCTCTTTGCCCACTTTGCCTGGCGGATTGTAGTCTTCTTGCAATAAACCTTCCCCCTCTTACCCCCTGGGGACACGCGGGTGCTGCTGTGTAAAAGCACTTGGTTAGAGAGTGCCTGGATCCAGCTTTGCTCACGTTTTTTAAAATACCTTTTTTGTATTTTTTGTTTGTTTGTTTTAGGTTAAGTTATATACAAAACACGGTACTCTGAAATACCAGACAGATTGCGCTCCAAACAATGGGTATTTCATGATTCCCCTCTATGATAAGGTAAGAAACTGAAATACCAGTGCTGTCTCCTCTACGCTGGAGGCAGGAGCTGCCGGCAGATTAAATGTCAGAACACCACCCACCCATCCATTTGAATTGGGACATAATTTAGTTTGTTTTGGACCAAACTTTGAACTGTTCCTTTTTGTAATGCAACTGTTTAATTTCTCAGTGCTAAGTATTATCGTGAGAAAAGCCAGGTAACTTTAGCTGCGGTGTTGTGTTTGTGGTATTTATCTGTATGACTGCAGCATTGGGAGCCTGAGTTACTGCCAGCTGTAAAAATATTCACAAAAAGGACAGGTTCCTGTAGAGTACAGATAAAGCTTTCAGTTATCTACTTATAGAAATGAAAATAAATCTGTATGTGAATGTGTTTTGATATGACTGGATTGAAAATAACTTTAACGACTAATCGCAGATATTAAAAATTTCTTAAGAAAATAACGATACAGGAAGCTCAGAACGTATCAGAAGTTTGATGTCTATTTAGACTGGAAAAATGTTTACATTCAAATTAAATATAAGCTGCCCTCAGATGGTCTAAGTGTTTTGCCTTTTAAAGCACTAGTTAATTTAGGGATCAGAAATCACAGAATCATAGAATGCTTTGGGTTGGAGGGGACCTTTAGAGGTCATCTAGCCCAACCCCCCTGCAGGGAGCAGGGACAGCTTTGACCAGATCAGGGTGCTCAGAGCCCCATCCAACCTGACCTTGAATGTTTCTAGGGATGGGGCCTCCACTACCTCTCTGGGCAACCTGTTCCTGCTTCACCACCCTCACTGTAAAAAAATTTCTTCATGATATCCAGTCTAAACCTACCCTCCTTTAGTTTAAAACCATTACTCCTTGTCCTGTCAAATAAATCCTTCCCTTCCAAATCTAAGAATGTAGGATGCTTTCTGATCTCAGTGATTTCATTCTTAGGTCTTTGAGCCTTTCCATGGATGAACTTCAGAACATATGTGTGCAGAACATATGTGGTGCCCACTGATTTAAACAGAGTCTTTGTGTAGATTAATAACCTTTTGGCCCAGAGCTTTTAATAAGATTGAAATTTTGTTATCCCTTGTTTGGGCAGAATGTTTGAGTAGGACCTCCTAGTGGAAATACTAAAGGCTGGTTTAGAGCACATCTGTTGGGGCAGGTAGAGATAGATTTGAATACCTTCTAACTGAGCTGCTTGAACATGAGCCAGATTTGGTCTGGAAGCGGTATAAACATGATGATACTTAGTTTTTGCTCTTAGCTGGCTGGATGTGAGCCCAGCATCCCAGCCTGTCTGGGTAGATGTTGCTGCTTCTTTGAACAGAGTATCTTAGGAGGAAAGGAGAATGGGACACTTGAGTCTTGTGTTACTCTCTGCAGCATGATGTTTGTGTTCTGACTTTTGTTTTTTTTTAAATCCTTTAGCTAAGTTGAATTTAGATCAGTGAAGACAGTTACTGCTTTTTTTTTTTTTAGGGGGATTTCATTCTTAAAATTGAGCCTCCCCTAGGGTGGAGTTTCGGTAAGTGCTCATATGTCTTCTTACAATAGGACAGTATATCTGCAGTGTGGGACTTAACTTCTCTAACTTGCAGTTGGCAGGGAAAATAAAGCGCTTTTCAAAAGAGATATGCCCTACCGTATGGTTTTAATAACTAAAATGTACTTACTGTACCAGAGGAAAATAAAGCTTTAACGTAGACACTGAGAAAGTAACCCATGAACTGATTTGAAGGAATGTGGGTTTTTGACAGAAATGGCTGCAATGGGAGGGGGAAAGGGGATTTTTGACATCAGGTTTTGTGGGTGCTTTAACTTTGCTGAGGCAAGACTTCCAGAACAACACTTGTGTGCTTGAGTTAATGCGTTTCTGTGAGAGTTTTGTAAAGTAAAGTGGAATTGCTTCATGATTGCTCTCTCACTAACTACCATGCTGTTTCATCATTCTTCCCCTCCAGAACCAACCAGCGTAGACATCCATGTGGATGGCATTAATGACATTTGCACAAAGGGAGGTGATATTAACTTTGTGTTCACAGGGTTTTCTGTGAACGGAAAGGTTAGACTCCTTTATCTTTTTTTATTCCATCTTATGCTAATTCTGCCTTCATAAAAACATTCTACTTCAGCTCTGCAAGTTATTTTTATCAATTTATATTCTCGTTTCTCTTCATTTTGACAGGTTCTCAGCAAAGGTCAGACATTAGGTCCTGCTGGAGTCCAGGTTGTACTGAGAAATGCTGGCAGTGACATAAACATACAAGCAACTATTACACAACCTGGAGGAAAGTGAGTGTGCATGGTGCATACTGTTCATTTACACAAGATTCTTTCAATTCTGCCGTATTGATGGGGACTATGGTAGTTCTGAAATATTTTTTCTAACGTGTATAGAGTCTGAGTTGTTTTTCTGTAAACAAGTGTTTGTGATTATTTCTGAAGAGACATAACCCCTTTCTTGCCTTACAGGTTTGCTTTCTTTAAAGTGCTTCCTGGCGAATATGAAATCTTTGCATCTCATCCTACCTGGATGCTGAAAGAGGTTAGAGCCTACAAAAGTTCTGGTTTACGTGTTTAGTTATGGCAGATCTGCTAGACCTTGTCTCAATCAGCTAGTGTGAGGAGGGGTTTTTGTGAGCGGACAAGGTTAATGGAGTTTTCATAAATTTAATTTAGGTAGTCAAGAAACTGCCTTGTGCAGGCCCAGCTTGGAGATAGTGGAGCCAGCCAGGGAATGATTGGCAAATGAGCTCTTGCTTTTGGTCTTCTAATCCTATACATTTTCCAGGAGCTTGAATATTATAGAAGATGCTCTAATCCTTCCCTCTCAGACTGCTTGCTTTCTGAGGAGCTCTGAGATCCTGACCAATTGCTAAATCAGTGAAACAGGAAAAATACTGTTTTGCAAGTGTCTTTGCTTTAGTGTCTTTGTGTTTTGAATGGTCTGTGGACCCTCTTTGAGTATTGCTGCTCTAGCCTCTGTTTCTCTTGTTGAATATACAGCTTCTGATTGTTATTTAGGTGCTGTAAATGAGATCTAAGTGCCTACTTTTGATGAAAATGTATGTGTTTCTGTATTTCAGTCAAACACAGTGGTACGGGTGACAAGTTCTAATGCTTATGCTGCTAGCCCTTTGATTGTTGCCGGCTACAATGTTTCTGGGTCAGTAAGGAGTGATGGAGAACCAATGAAAGGGGTCATGTTTCTCCTTTTCTCTTCTTCAGTCACTAAAGAGGTAATGGTGTATCAGTCCCTTTTCAATATGAGTATGGATGTAAATAAGAAGCAGCTAAATAGCTTCTAGATTTGTATTGCCCTGTTACTCATCTGTGTCCTTCATTGAGCTTGGCTTATAGAAAACATAAACTGTACAATCCCTCAAGCTGTATTTTGTTTGTTTGTTTTTTGAGTTTGGGTTTTTTTTTTCAACAAGGCCCTTGTAACACAGCATTTGGGTACATGCTGAGTTTTCACATGAGCTCTGTGGAATTACTCAGGTGTGTAGCACAATAGCTATCTGTTTAAATGTTGTCAAAATTGAGACTTAAGGTCTACCTATTTCTTGGACACAAGAAATTAGGAAATTCTTTTCATTTCAACTCTTTTGAACTCTTCATTATTGTTTTCAAACAACCAGGTTCCTCAACAATCAGGCTGTTCAGGGACATAGAAGACAAAGACCTGAACTGAAGCAAGCAACAAGTGCAAAACATAGTAACATTCACAGCATGTTATTGATCTGTATATTCCCTGTGAGTCAACAGTGTCAAGGACTACAATTTTAAGACAGTATTTTTCCAGTTACACCTTTTCACATGTTCAGTGTTGGTTAGTAAATGTGTTCCCTCATGAGGATGACACTCCTCCATGGTGAAAGACCAGCTTCTGCACAAGACACAAGATGGTGCCAGACAAATCCTGAAATTCACTGTACAGTAGCTGTAGTTTGTCTTCGGCATGAGGTCTTAATTGCTCTTTGCCATCTTGATGTGAAGACAAAGTTCAACAGCTTCTATTACAGCCTTAAAAGTGTGTTATGAAATGAGTGTGAAACATTTGGTCACGTACTGTGATTTGTTTTGTAGAGTAGAGCTCTGTTCTGTGATGTTGACCTTGCCCACAGAACTGAAGTCAGTTAATGTTAAAACATGCAGTGCAGTTCTGGGGTACTGGGGGGTGTTGAATTTCCAAGTTTTCTGTCCTTGTTACTATAAAGTTGATCGGTTGTTTTTTCCTCTTTTACCTATACATGAATTGTAAGCTATGCTATCAAACTTTGGCTCTAAAATGGTTTTGTACTTCCTATCCTTCATTCACAGTATAGTATTTTGAACCCTCTTACATGCCCCCTGAAATTATTTTCTCAGTTCTCCCATGGGAAAAAAGTTGTATTGCATTTATTGCCACAGGATGTTGTGGGCTGCAATATTTCTCCTGTGGATGGATTCCAATCAAGAGATGAGTCTCTATCCTACTTGTGCAGTGTTGTATCAAGAGAAGACGGATCTTTCAGCTTTCTTTCTCTGCCAAGTGGGAAATACACTGTGGTAAGTAGCTAGAAAGTTCATTGCTTGTTTATCCATTGGGTTGTTAACTCTCATTTTCTAAACTAGATCATGCATAACTTTGTAGCTGTTAAAACAGAAATAGTTGGAATATTTTGAATTGGATGAAATAATTGGAATAGGAACCTCCAACCTGAAGTATATGACAGTGAAGTAGCTGTGATAGGGTTCTGTGTTGTGGTTTCTGAGGAAGAACTTATTTGGAGATCAGGCTCTGAATTACCTGAATACATTGGCCAGTCACAGAACCGCACCTACAGGCTGCTGGGAGAGTGAAAGTTTCAGCTGGCTACAGCCACCTCATGTCCTTTAAGTTCTCTGTTTTCTTTTTTTCCCATTCTCTTTATTATGTCTGGGAAGTGTAGGAGCATGGTTGTCTGTGCACTGCCTAGAATGATTGTTCTGCATTCTCAGTCTGCATAATCTAGAAGTGGGATTCTTCTCTCATTCCTTTAACCCTTCTAGTGATCATACAGTCTATCTGTAAGCTCTTGCACATCCATGTATCTTTGCTGTGTTCTGAGTAGAGGGTTACTTTTCTGTCTCTTCGTATAATCTCATATGGTTTCCATCAAACAGTCTTGAAATACTGTCTTTATTCTTGTCTCCAGCTCCCCGAGTTATTTTTTCCAGGAAGTTCAGAGCCCATTCAGCCCTTCATAGAGGGGTCTGATGGTGATAAGGACATGGAAAATGGTAATGGAAAACAATTCTGTCATCATAGCTTCTTAGGAGTCGAAATGATGTGTCTCCTTTCAGATACCATTCTACAGGGGAGAGAGAATTACCTTTGATGTTGCTCCATCTAGATTGGACTTCCTTGTAGAACATGACAGTTTACAAATTGAGGTAAGGCATTCAGAGGAAATAATAATTTTGTGCCATTCATTCCTGTAAAAGTATAACTGATTTTGGCAGGAAACAGGTGTATTACGGAAAAACTTCTTGGTAAGAAGTTTGAAGACATTTGTTATGCATACCTTCTTGCACAGCAGGTAGCAGACAATATCTGGCATCATGCTGTATTTCTACACTTCAGTCCTTTTTACTAGGAAGAAACAAAATAGGGAAAAGCTGTCTACTATGTTCACTTTCATCTGCATGTTGCAAACGGGTAATAATCTTTCAGGTTACTTACATTTATTCATTCAGATTGTCACATCTCTGGAGAAGAGCCTGTAAGTTTGTATGGTTTGCAGAGTGCCTTGTGTAATGGCATTATGATCTGTGACTTGGGCCTTCTGGACTGCACTGATGCAGACAAATTGGGAATCTGTTCCTGTACTTAGGGGAACAGTATGCCTGGAGATTGATGTGTACTTTCATTGTGATTATCCTGGTAAATTTTTTTTCCCAAAGCTAGAAATAAATTTCCTTTATATGTGTGTGGGGAGAACAGTCAGTGTTGATTGCTGTAGGTGTGTGTTTGCTTTTACTGAGTAAAGACTAATGTTAACTTTTTTCCTGTTTCAGCCTGTTTTCCATGTGATGGGTTTCTCTGTCACAGGCAGGGTGTTGAATGGTCCTGAAGGAGAAGGAGTCGCTGATGCCTCTGTGACTCTGAACAATCAGATTAAAGGTATGCAGTGGTCTTGGGCTTCATTGCTACAGGGAAGCCTGTATTAAGCATAAGTACAGGATTAGCGTATGAGATGGAATTAAGCCTTCAGGATAATACACTACTTTTGTTGCAATTTATTTGAAATATTAAGCTGGTTTTCATGCAGTTCATTAATTTTGCATTTTCTGGCTTAGATGAGAGTATTAGGTGTTCATTTGTTTTGCTGTAGAAAATTTCTTTTATTTTCTTTCAACCACATGCCAAATTGTGCTTTGAAATACAGAAATGAAGGTTGGTCTAGTAAGAAAGCATAATACTGTTTCTTTGTCATGCAATGTAAATTAAAAATAGCCTAAAAGCAGTGCATGCCCCCTAGCTCTTTTGACACATAAGGATAGACGGTCAAGACATGCTCTGTTTTTTAACTCATCTCTTTATTTGTTACAGTAAAAACAAAAGCTGATGGCTCTTTCCGCCTTGAGAACATAACGACAGGTACATACACAATTCATGCCACGAAAGAGCATCTCTTCTTTGATACTATTACAGTGAAGATTGCACCAAATACACCTCAGTTAGCAAACATCATTGCAACAGGGTAAGTACTGGTGTCATGATGAAAATGTAATTTGATATGTGGACAAGGTCTTGAAAATGGGTAGTCCTTTCCCATGTCATGCCCAGACTTGCATACTCTTGTGAGGAGCTAAATGCTGCTCGAGAAATTCAAGGTAAATGAATGCAGGGTAATGTTTTGTCCGCAGTATTTTGCACAATACTAGTTTAGGCTTACAGCCCCCTCTTAATACACTCTCCCTTGCAAATGAAGATGCTAAGACACGAGTATATTGAGCAATTATAGAACTGTATGCGAACCAAGAAAGGAACAGAGAGGCTTTCTGATGCTGATGCTGCAGTTCAGATACCCTCCTGTGCAAGAGTGGAGTTACGTGACTGTCTGGTGTGGTGTTGTACCAAACCTCTGCATTTTGTTACTCATTACTCTCAAGGTCATAGTTGTCTCATGTATATATATTGTCTCTTTCTTGTTTGTGATTCTTTGACTGACTGGCATAAGCCTGTATAACACTAACAGGATGATTTGGGGAGTGTAAGGCAGTGGTGGGAGGTACAATGTGAGCTGAGGAAGACAAAAGGGGCATGGTTCTCTGTCCAGGAGCTTCTCCTGGAGGAGAAAATAGTGGCAACCTTCCGGAGAAGTGAAAACTAGGAATTTACTGAGGCAATTGGCAGCTAGCTCATGCAGACTTACCTAATTAGAAAAAAACCCCTGCGTCCTGTTAAATGATCAGACCCTGCATGCTGTTAAATGACCAGTTACGGTTTTTTCAGTCACTAAACATGTTGTACTGTTGAAGGTGAAAGGTAAAACTTTACAGCTTCTAATTTGTCATCTTGTGTTTTCACAAACGTTAAGTGTACTAGGGTTGTGTTCACATGAATCATGTTTGAGGTCTTTGACACAAAACATTTCAAATCATCTAAAACCTGAGGGATGGCAATCCTAAGTCAATTGCCTGCATAGTTGGGAAAAAAAAAAATTAAAAAGGCTTGAAGTGATTGGGTTGGTGGGGGGGAAGAGCGAAGCAAGTTGCTTGCAAATAAAAACATAACATCATCGTGACTTCCTTGTAAAAGAAAAGATCCCATTAATTGTACGTGAGTTTGCACTTGCTCCACTGTGTTTGCTTATAGTACCTCTTTGATATGAACACTCTTTCAGGAGAAATCCATTCCAATTCCTGTGTTAGTACCTCAACATGGTGAGGTTTACTTTTTAAGGAAGTTTTAAAACAAGTACTTTTTTATGAGCTTTGTCAAACCAAGATATTTATTCTGATGGCTGGCTTTTATTTAACAGATTCAGTGTGTGTGGCCAAATCTCAGTAACTCGTTTCCCTGACACAGTCAAACAGATTAGTAAATACAAGGTAACCATGATGCCGCAAGACAAGGACAAAGCATCACTGGTTACAACAGAAACTGACCCTCACGGGACATTTTGTTTTAAGGCAAAATCGGGTACATACAATGTTCAGGTAAGAAAGACCTTCCGCTTCTTCATTGTAGAACTGTCATGAGGTTTTAGAAGATTTTAAACATTTAATATCTAAAATTTGAAAAGTTGAATTTAGATTTTCCTGGTCCTTTTCTCCTGTTTGCACTTTTTAAACAGTGACAGGGGTTTTTTTGGTTTGGGTTTTTTTTTTTCTCCCCCCTGTAATAAGCTGAGATTCCCATGCTCCATGTTCTTTGCACTTGTTAAAAGGAGATCAGGCCATTGAGGTTGGAAGTTCTTATTTCTCTCTCCTCTTAGTTGTGATGTCCCTTAGATCACTTCTTGTCTTAGTATATTATCCTGTGAGACATGTAATGTGTACCTTTCTCAGGTGCCTAAATTGTTACTGAGATTATAGGTCACAGCAAAGCCTGTAGCACAACCACCATAAATTTTGCATTGTGGGAGATGGTGCAGGCTGGAAGATAAGGAAGTGCATAGTTATAAGGCCTCTAACTGTCTTTATAGATAATGAAATAGCCTAATGTAGAAGCAGCAGTACAACCTGAAGTGAAATTCACTCAGGCTTTTGAATCTGAGCTGCTTGGAGGATTTTTAGCTCAGTTTTATTGCAGTTCTTTGGAGGATTTTTAATACAGAATTTTGAAAAGCATATTTGGGAGGCTGGTTTTGCTTTGTTTGGGATTTACGGTAAATTTCCATTTTCTAATTTCTGATAAGTGGATTGAACTCACCAGAGTGGCTGTATTTGGACCGGTATTTGAAAGCTGGTGATGTCTTGATGTCATGTACTCTACAGGTGATTATTCCAGAGGCTGAGACCAGAGCAGGGTTGGCTTTGAAACCCAAAATGTTCCCTGTTACTGTTACAGACAGACCAGTAATGGATGTGACCTTCTCTCAGTTTTTGGCATCCGTCTCAGGGAAGATCTCCTGTTTAGGTAAGCCAGTTTTGAAAGTGAAGTGGAAACAGGAACAGAGAACTTCAGCACTGCGCGTGTGAATGAGTACTACTTAGATCAAGATGCTTGCTGTGGTTAGCCCCATCAGCAGATAAGTAAATTAACTTCCAGCGCATAGGTAAACCAGCTCTTTTTTTGGGACACCTTACAGCCTAATAAGGTACCTTAATAAAATTTGGAGTAAAGTTAGGTACCTATTTTTAATACTTGCTAGGAATAAGCAAGTATTCCTTCCTCACAAAGGAATTCTGACCAGTTTGCCTTCCTCAGAAGATGGGTAAGTTCTGGAAGGAAATGCTCCTGGCTGACACTAGGGATACTGTACATCAATCAGAGAAGTACTAGAGGCAAAAAAGACATTAAAAAAAAACAAAAAAACAAAAAAACCCCAGAAAAACAGTGGATGGAAAAGCCTGTAGGATAGAGGCTCAGGCTGTTAACAGAAGCTTGCAATCTCTGTTCTCTTTCGTAAGCTTTTTGTCTTTATTTTAGTCTAAGGTCCTCTCTCCTGCTATTTTCCTTGATTACTCACTGATTTCAGCAGATGGTGATTGGAGCTTGACTTCTGTCATTTTTACCCCTTCATTTTTCCTCTCTGAATCCTCTCTGCACTTGGTGTTCTGTCAGGTGTTTTCTGCACCCTGTAGTCCCTGCAGAGCAAGGTGGACCCAGGGAATTAATGTTGGCCTCTGGTTGTTATTTGCCATTAGATAAAACAATATGATTAACAGTCTCAAACTTCCTGAAGAATGCAAAAAAGCACTGGTAAACATGTGCTTAAGAAATAAGAATAACAGTTTTAATTGGAAACGTTTGAAATGTTCTCTACTGGAAGAGAGTAATCATTTTAATCTTAGCATACACGAAGCTTGCTTGGAGTGGGGGTTTTGGAGGCAAAGCTGGCAAGCCAGAATGCAGTCTCATTTTCTGCTGTCTTTTCTGCACAGATGCTTGTGGTGATCTGATGGTGACATTACAGTCTGTGAGCCGCCAGGGTGAAAAACGCAACCTGCAGCTCTCTGGAACCATGGACTCAGTGGCCTTCACATTTGAAAATGTGCTACCTGGAAAATACAAAGGTAGGATTATGGGGAACTGCTTGAAGTGTTACCTTAGTAGCTAAATTTGTGACTTAATCTGTATACTTCTGTTATTATGGATACCATTTACAGTATGCCCAACATGGAACTCGTTCTGAAACTTGAGAGAATCTGGAAAAATACTGTGTAACAGCGCACCAAGTTTTTTTAATCTTGTATGTTTACCCTTTTGTCAGCGTACAGGTAACTGCTCCCCTAAGTTTTAGGGTCTGCATGGCTGGTGTGAGGAAAAAGCTTTATCATGAACTGACTTGTCCCAAGCCTAAGAACAGCCTAGTTCTTCTGCTTCCAGAGTAGCTCTCCTAAGAGGAATACATGTTTTGGCCAGCCTGCCTTGGCCTACTATGGAAATAAATTGTTTTCCAGGGAAAGGTGTAGAAGTAGTATATACAGGTTGCTCTTTTTATACAAGAGTCAGAACATCTTTCTGCCAGGTGAAACTGGAGTTAGATTCTGATGTCCTCCAGGCTTCTTTGACTGTCACAATGGTAGTGCACATTGCAGAACTTTCCAGAGTGACCAGATTTCATTATTCCTTTTTATAATAGCTTTTCTGTTACAAGATGTGCTGGATTCCTGGTGATGCTGCAGTGCTGTGTGCCAGGTCTGTTACTACAGTCATTGTTGTATATCTGGCTTTGAAGGTTATTGTCAGGGAAGTTAGAGTGATACAAGCTTTTTATACCACAAAACCTGCCCTTATACACACAGTTTTACATTACTAAAATGGTTTGTGTGGTGTGTATTCTAGTAAGCATTATACATGAAGACTGGTGCTGGAAGAATAAGTCTTTGGAGTTGGAAGTCATGGAGGAAGATGTTTCTGGAGTAGAATTCAGGCAGACTGGATATATGCTGAGGTGTTCTCTTTCTCATGCAATTACACTGGTACGTAGGTAACAAACATCCTTGTATTTTTTTAATGAACTTGTGTAGGTAGGTTGGATTGTGCTTGGAATCAAGGCTTTCTCATGTCTCTGGGGAGTCATGTAGCACGGCAACGTTGATTTTTAAGAGTGCTTTGAGATTTGTCTCTTAGATTTGGTGGTCTTATGTTGTTAGCTGCTATAAAAGAGAAGCATTAGTGTATCTTTAGGCAAATACTGTTTTCATTTCATTGTTTGGTAGTTACTAACAGTGAATTGTGTTTTGTCGCTTCATAGGAATTTTATCAGGATGGAAATGGACCAGAGAACGTTGGTGTTTATAACCTCTCCAAAGGAGTTAATAGATTCTGTCTTTCAAAGCCAGGTAGCAGCTCTAAAATGTTAGTTTAAAAAATGAAAAAGAACCAGTCAACTAATACTGCTCGGAATTTAAAAAAAAAAACAAAAAACCAAAACAAAACCAGACTGTTGTGGTTTCTGAGGTTTCTGAGAGACATTGTTTTATTTACATCTGTATATAAATGCTCTGTTCTAAGTTTTTAGAATTCTCCCGACTATTTAGTCCTTCACCTAAATACAGATTCCAGAAGTAAAATAATTTTTTTTTTTTCTTGGACTCAGTGAAGGGCTTTGATCATTGATAAATGAAGAGCATGTTAAAATATTCTTGTTCATTTCAATACAGGATTCTTGAGGGTTAACTGTTAAAAGTACCACAGGGTTATCTATAACAGGAAAAAATAATGTTTTCAAATCAGATTTTTTTTTTTTCCTCCTTTTAATGTCTTAATTAAATGTCTTTAGTTCTCTGTTATGGGCCCTTAGCAAAACAGTTAACAAATATGTTTGGTTTTGATTCAGTTTTCAGCTTTGAACATTTCATCCTCAGAGCCAGTGGTCTCATTCACAATACAATAATACATTGGTTCTATAATCAGTCAAAGGGTATCAGCTGTGGGACCATAACAGGTTACTTCTGAGCTTGTTTGGTTTGTTGTGTTTGTAATTATGTTTATCTGTAGTGATGCCTAATAGGTTTTTTTTAGTAGTGTACGTTAGAAGCACTGCACAGCTTCCAATAGCAATCTGTGACTGAACAGAAGTGAATTAATTTACAAGTGTCCATGTGGAAGGCAGTAGATATATAGTCAAATTTTGTAATTCTTTCTATACCTCACGTCTCATGTGATCTTGATAATTCAGCCAACACAGTAAACTTGAATTTTTTTTCAGTGGATCGTTCTTTGACTTAATGTTTACAGGTGTATATGAAGTGACCCCACGTTCCTGCCACCAGTTTGAACATGAATATTACACTTATGACACGTAAGAGCAAAATCTGGGTTTGATCTTATGCCTATCAGTATGCTTTCATAAAGCTTCCTTCTGCTGCAGCTGCTTTCTTTCAGCAATTCAGGATATGTTGCTATGACTGTCTCTAACCAATAGAGGGAAGCTTTAGCAAAGTGTATCAGATGTGTTCTCTTGCCCTTTTTAGTCTTAAAATAGTCAACTAATGATAGGCTTTAAAGATGCTTTTGCTACTTTAAATGGGTATTTTTGTCAGCCTTCTGTCTGTTTAATGTTGGTTTTGCTTTGTAACAAAGCAGATTTCAGTGGAAACTGTTGATCACTTGTGAGAATTGAAATGCAAAAGATAGGATAGTAAGTTTACTAGGAGGCATATACCACCATTGTATGTCCCTAGTGCCATGACTGTGGTGATTTGATTCTGCTCACCCCAGTTTTTGCAAGCTGAACAAATATTCACCCTAACCACAAGTAAGCAGTGCTGATCTTCCTAAGTCAGCCATGTTTTATTAGTTATTTATAGGTTATGGTCTGGCAATATGCTTAATGGCTCTTTGCTTCCAAAAAGAGGATTTCTGCTCCCAGACTACTTCTAATTCATTAACATGGCAAAAAATTAATTCAGCATTAAAATCTGATTCTCTTCTGCTGTATTAGTGAATTAAAAGTACTTCAAAGAGAAATGTGCTAAATATGAGAGCCAGCACTAAGTGAGTGAATGGATAGAAGCAGAAACCCTCTTTTGGCAGCAAAGCGCCATTAGACTTGTGGTGTCTTGGTGAATGATGTCTAATATGACAAACTTTTGTGTGTCCTTCTGCTGTGTGTAAAGGGATTGTACGTATGAAATCAATCAAATCAGTTTTAGCTTGAGAGGAAGCAGGAGGCACAAAGGAAGGAATTGATTTGGCCAATGTCATGCAGTGAGTTGGGGTTCAGAGCTGGAAAATGCTCCCTTTCCAGTATGCTATCATCTCAGTGCTATAGCTTTGTTGTATAATTTGTATATCATCTTTTATAAAGCACTTCAAACTTAGGGATGGGAGCAGAAACTCTGTTAAATAAGATTTGGTTATTTTCTTTAGTAGGGGGACCTTGAATTCATCTCTGTTACTTTGATTTACAGGTCCTCTCCTAGTATACTGACGCTCACTGCAGTTCGACACCATGTCCTTGGCACGATTGTAACAGATAAACTGATGGATGTGACTATTACCATTAAGTAAGAACAAAGAAATCTTGGGACTATAAAAAGGGGAAGAAAAAGACATCTCTCGTAAAGTTTTACTCTGGTTTTAATACCACAGTGGCTGCTTTCTAAGGGGATGGCATCCAACTCTAGACTGCAAAAGGTTTTATGCTAAGCTGTGCTTTGAGTTCTTTGTAGATGGATAAATAATTCCCAGCCCTCATTTTGAACATTGTCACTTCATTTCAATATAGCCCCTTTCTACTTGTGTGTCATGGTAAAAAGGAATGATTTTCTGAGTTTTTATACACTTTGATGAACTAAAATTTCAGATTCTGAGGGTACTGTTTTAGCTTAGGTCTGAGCTCTTTAGCACTGGCATTTGTTTTTTTCCTTTTTTGTTTCCTCAGAATGAGAATCTACTGCTTTAGAGCATTGTTACTGGTGTGAAGAGGGTTATAAAAAGAAAACCATGCAGAGCGATTACACACTAATGCGCCAATTTATGTTTAGCTGAACAGACAGCTCACTAGGGAGCACCGATTTGTGAACAGCTTTAATTGTATGAGGTGCCAGATCTGCCTGGAAGTGTCTGATAACGATGAGTGCTTTATTAATGCTCTGCTGATGTCCACTTGTTCTAGACTATAGGTTCTCAAACTTTTTGAGTGTAGAAAACATCTTTTCAGACAAACAAATTACCTGTAAAGCATTGCCTTGAGTTCCCTGAGTTTAATGAACCTATAATTGCAACTACTGAGCAACTACAGCAGCTGGAAAAGAAACATTGAGATAGCAGAGAGCCATTAGGATTTTAAGAACAGCTTCATGAGGAGGTGAATATTATACTGAACTTCTGGGCTGGTTGGGTTTTTTGAGACCAAGTGCTTTGAAGGCAGCTCAGTTGCCGCAGACCATCTCTCTTCAAGCCTGCCTGAAGCTTTTCAGCTGAAGTCCAATTTGTGAAATGCCATCAACTTAAAAGGAACAGCTCTGGATTTAAAAGCTAGACAGTTGTTTAAAAGTCTATGCTTGTGTACCAGATGCATGGCAGTGACCTGTTAACTTTCAAGTTATAATAAAAAAAACCCAACCCAACCAAAAATGAAGCTGATTCTTAACAATTTTTGATGATGGCTTGCTGTGCTTGAAAAGTGAGACTGTAGTAGTTTATTATTAATGTCATGAGACTGTGTGCATGTCTGTACAGATTTTTAATAGGTTTTAAGACAAAAAAAATTTTTGATACATTTTTATATTGTCTCTGGACTGCAGAGGAAGAATTTAAAGCCTTGATGAAACTTAGTGTGATAGGGCAATAGTATCTGTTTCTCTTAAAAAAGACAGAATATAGGTGAAGACTGAAGCAGGAGACAGAACTATCCTGATAATCTAAAGTGGCTGTAGGAAAAGTAATCACGATTATTTCAGTTCACTCCTCATAGAGAATTTTGCAATGTTCTGTGACAGTTTTTCAGACTATTGGAGAAGAGACAGAAGATAAGATACAAAGGACGGTTGGAGACTAGAAGAAATTGCTAGGAAAGAGAGGATGTAAGATCAGGGAAAGTGAGACGAGATGCATTGTTCTGAGCTGATTTAAAGAACTTGGTAAAACTTATCTAGCAATCTGTTCAGTGGACAGTGACAGTGAGCTGGATAGTTCAAATGTACAGGGCAGATAGGTTAGAACTCAGAGCTTTTCCCAGGAATTGCCAGCTACTGGAAGTATTTATTTGTGATAGAAGTTTATTTTCTCCTTGTATGCTCTACTCCTGAGAGGTAGGTTCTGAGGGAAGGTGCCCAGTACTGAAAAAAAAAAAAAGTGAGCTTACCAGTCTTTTGTTTATTTTGTATAACTCATCCTTTCTGTATTAAGCTTGTTCTCAGGTTTGGAATTCCAGCCTTTCTCTTTTAGTTTAGGGCTTTGTTAAAGGTGTTCTTGCAAACTGGTCCTTTGGCTTAAGAATTTACCACTCCTGCTGGCTTGTCAGAGCTTCTGTGGGAGGTTATTGCCCCTGCAGCAAAGCTGCTGTCTGGTATTTGGTGCAAAATCAAGGCTCTGCTTACCAAAACCTAAGCTAAACTAAGATGCTTGACTCTGCCAAGTGGTTGAGATGCAGGCATGTGGCACTGGCTCTGCAGTGGGATGCTGAAGCATGGCAGAGGGGAGGAAGAGGCAACAGGGCCGTAACTTCTTGGATGTTTATAGCATGATGGGGCAGAATTTGTGAGAGTTGCAAGTAGGTCCCTTCCTGCTAGGCCACGTAGGTTATATGTAGTCCCTATGAACGAGCCTTTCTAGTAGTAACTGATTGATATGAAGGTTAAAAGTTTTAGTTATGCCTGGAATAAATAGCAGAATTAAAAAGGAATGGATTTAAAAAAAAATCCTGGGACTTGTCTGCTGTGGTATAAAGGCAGTAATTAACAGATATAACAAGCTCTTATCCTTCCATATGAAAGGAGATGATTTTGTTTTCTCCTCCATGTTTTCAGGTCATCCATTGACAGTGAACCTGCCTTAGTTTTAGGGCCCCTGAAATCTGTACAGGAGTTACGTAGGGAGCAGCAGCTGGCAGAAATTGAGGCCCGCCGACAGGAGAGAGAAAAGAAGGGTCAAGAGGAGGAAGGAACAAAGCCACCAGTGCAAGAAATGGTGGAGGAACTCCAAGGACCATTCTTATATGAATTTTCATACTGGGCAAGGTAATACCAAGCTCCAATGGACAAGGTGTATTCTTTGTACAATTGTCTGGTGTTTCCACCGAACAGAATAGTGATGTATTCCATATAGGAAAGAGCTGCGGTATGGGTACCTGTGCCTGCTTTTGTTGACTTTCAGCTAAATGGAAACTAGTACCACATCATATGAATTTTGCTTAGGTTATTGTTGATATTTTTTTCCTTGGGGTATTTAGATGGGTTCTTGGGTCAATATGCAGTACTCTGTTCTACATGAGAGGCTGCTAATTCCATTTTCTTCTAATTGTATCTTATTTGTGTTTTATAGGTCTGGAGAGAAAATTACTGTGACGCCATCATCAAAAGAGCTACTTTTCTACCCGCCTTATGTGGAAACAGTTGTTAGTGGAGGTAAATATAAATAAAATCTAGTTTGAAAGGAGTAGATTTTTTTAAGGCAGAAATGTACTCTTATAGATGAACATATGAATAGCTCTTCAAAGGTAACGTTAGGAAAGTTTCAACTGCAGCTATCTCTTTGGGCCAATTTCACTCTGGAATTTGGAAGCATGGGTATTTGCTAGAGGACGCAAGTACAGTTTTTATCAGGAGAATATGCTTCTGAGTGCTGAAAGACCACCTGGCACAAGAGGAAGGGCTAGATTTCTGGACATTATGCCAGATTCTCAGAATTGTTCATATTACTCTCATCTAGAAAAATAGTTGTGCAAAAGCAATGTTTGTGTTCTCAGTTTGTTACCAAATTCAAGTCCATCCTGTCCTCAGGTTCCTAAGTGAACATACTTTGTTTGAAATCACTAGAAAATGTTAGGTACCCCTTTTTATGTGCCTCTTTGTTGTGCACATTCTAAATACACTGGAGGGCAGAGGGAATGAAATTTTGCTTATGTCATTAAACACAACATATGCTGACCTGAATTTGATGGAAAAAAATTTTGTCAAAGCTCAGTGTAATACCAGTTAGAAGGGAATATTGTTGGAATCTTCTCCATGTGGCTGCAGTATATGTAACTTAATGAATCCTCAAAGCACTTAGCAAATCCAGAATGTTTGTTTTGGAGATGTGCTTATAGCTTTGGAATTTAGTTATTGATTTTGTGAATGTTCAGATGTTTTAAGATGTGTTGAAAGGCCATAGAATTGTGTGGGTTGATCTCTTATTCTAAGGTAAAAGAACATCAACTGGTCACTTTGGAAGTAGTTAAACTCTTGCTGTAAGACAGAATGGTGAGTGTATTTTTTGCTTTCTTCTTTCTCTTAAATCCCCTTTGCAATGACCAAGAGAGTTGTCCTGGAAAGCTGATAGAAATTCATGGAAAAGCAGGCTTATTTCTGGAAGGGCGAATTCATCCTGAATTGGAAGGTGTTGAGATTGTCATTGGTGAAAAGGGAGCAACATCCCCGCTCATCACAGTTTTCACTGATGACAAAGGTGCTTACAGGTAATTAACAGATTTATTTTGATCTTTTGCATTCTTTAGTTAAAGTGCAGTGGTGACGTGACAAAGTGTGTGTGATATCCAAGTGCTTTTTTTAAAATGAATTCTTCTTTCCTTTTATTTGAAGTGTTGGGCCGCTCCACAGTGACTTGGAATATACAGTTACTGCTCAGAAGGAAGGGTTTGTTTTGACTGCAGTAGAAGGAACAGTTGGGGATTTCAAAGCTTTTGCTCTTGCTGGGGTGACGTTTGAGGTAATGTTCTAAATACTTCTGTTTCCGAATGAATAGTGTGTGCAGTTAGAGCTAGACAGGCAAAAAAGTTAACCCACATGTCCCAGCCAAACACAAATGGCTGTGGGATTTGGGGATAATTTTGTCATGGGGAAACAAGTCTCAGTGGCTGAGCTTAGTTGTAGACCATGACTTGCTGTGCAGAAGATATTTTGCAAGGTTTATAGAGTGAAAGTTAGAGCCTGCAGTCCAAAAGACTGGCTTTGTTTGCTTTTGTAGAGTTGGACCAGCTTTTCTTAATGAGTTTTATCCCTCAAGGTGATTTTCTCATGAACAGCCTGGTCCAGCTAGTGCCTGGTTCTAGTCTTTGGGATGCTTTGTTCTGGCCCCCAGCATGTCCTATGAAGTGGTAGAGAAGTGACTGTTCTGGTGGCACATGCTATGTGCAGCTCTGCCCAGATGTTGAGGGCACAAGCTTCTGTAGCCCTGCAGTCTCACAGGAGGGAATGCACTGCAGATGTGGCTAGTTTTCTTCTGCTTACAGCTGAGTGCTCAGAGTCAGCACATCTGTGCACTCTGTAAGGGGCTTCTGAATTGAAGCCTTCTTCATAAAGCAGCCCTTGCTTACACTTGAAACCATTGCTTTTTCAAAAATAGATCAAATCAGAGGATGACCAGGCTCTTGCTGGAGTTCTCTTGTCTCTCAGTGGAGGGGTGTTTCGGTCCAACCTCCTTACACAGGATAATGGCATGCTGACTTTTTCCAATCTGGTAAGTTGAAATTGATTCTTTTGAATGTGGCTGCATGTGCAATGCTGTGTTATTTTGCCTTCCAAAATAGGGATGCTATTGGCTCTCTTCAGTGGCAAGGGAGGTGTATGGTGTCCTTTGAAATCATAACCCACAGTGAGAGTTGTAGATCCCTTAGAGTGGACAGCACTTACAGTCTAAGCAAGAGAAAGATGTGAAGTCTAACCTGGCAAGAGATTTCTCCCCAACAGGTAGTAGATGATGTTGATTGATCTCAGTTACTAATTTGCAGTCTGTAAACCTGAAACAAGCCAATTTGTTGATGATCATTTGAGAGTCTTTAGAGGAAAGAAATCTAATCAGATTATTGATCTGTACACGTGTGTAGACATGCCTTAATAGTTTCCTTGCAGACATCTTTCTCTCCTGGTCACTTTCCTGTCCTTGAGGTCTTGCAGTAAGGTTTTAGGGCCATCCTTTCCTTTCTCCTTTTCAGGCTTTATCACCTGGTGGAGTTCCATTGATTTATTGTCCAATGTGCTCCCTGTTTTTCAGTGCTCGTGTTTTCTGACCAGTTTAACCTACGGTTGGGACAGAGAACTTCAGCTCTTTAGGGAGCTCTTGCAGAAATGTAATTGTTTGGAGTTGGTGAATTTTTGTGTCACTAACAGTAAACAGCTTGTTTTATGCCTCTTCACAGAGCCCAGGACAGTATTATTTTAAACCCATGATGAAAGAGTTTCGCTTTGAACCATCATCACAAATGATTGAAGTGCAGGAAGGACAGAATCTTAAAATTCGGATAACTGGTTACAGAACAGCTTACAGGTCAGTAGAGCTGAAATGCCATGCAAAATAATACATACCGTATCAGGATGCATTATGCAAAATGTGTGTTTTCTCCTTATACATGGTTGTTCTGAAGGTTTGGAGAGTGCTTTAGAAGGCACAATTTAACTTTCTTGTGCTGTGTATAAGTACTCTTTTTAGCCTTTTCTCATGCATGTGGATATATAGCTAAGCCCAGGTGGCAGGACTGTAAGGAGAAACATTGCTATGAAAGCACTGTGACAGTGGTACTGGTGGTGGCTTGTGCTATGTCCAGTGGGACAGGAGAGGACTATTCTAGGGATGGTAGACCAATTCAGGTATCTGACTTCAGGATCCTTCCTTTCCTTGCCCTCAGGGGCAAGTGCGGCTGTTCATGGAGGTCAGGGAACTTGGGTTCCTGAAGTTGTGCTCTGAACTGCAGCTAGTTGTAATGCTTTAAACAGTTTTACATATACGTTACAAATTCCCCTTTTCTTGTCCATGCTATACTAAATATATTACTTTTGCCATCAGTTATAACAATAAAATGTCTTTAAAATGTGCATTAAAACAGCATCTGCACATCTGTAGCAATTACTTTTCTTTATACCTCTAGCTGTTATGGCACAGTTTCTTCTTTAAATGGAGAGCCTGAGCAAGGAGTCTCAGTAGAAGCTGTGGGACAGAAGGATTGTAGCATCTATGGAGAAGACACGATAACTGATGAAGAGGGCAAATTCAGGCTACGTGGCCTTCTGGTAAGGATCAGAATGCTCTCTGTTACTTACCTTTATGTTAGTGTGATAATGGAGCAATAAAATGTGTTTTATTAATTAGCTACCGATTTCTGTTTTCCCATCACGTTTGCTAGCTCAGATTCCCTTGAGTCTCTCTGTGTTACGCTGTCATGTAATGAACACTCATTCCAGTAAAGGGGGAAAAAACTTTTAGTCTAAGTCTGTGGAACTTGCTGCCAGTAGACTGTGATGGCCTCCCAGAAATACTGAACAGTTCCCATGATGTGACATGAGCCCCCGGTCAATGTACTGAATGTGTCTAACAGGTGTTCAGCAGTGTTCAGGTGTTATAGCAGGGAATTATCTTAAGCAAAAGAATTTGGGGAAGTGTTTAGTTTCTCTTGTGAAAACACTGTGACTGTATTTTAGCAGGATATTGGGTGTATGTGTGATGATGATTGTATGGCATGCATGTGAAGTAAGCTGTTCTGCAGGAAACATGGAAGCTGAATTTCTGGGACCACTATGTATGGAGTAAGCAATTATGCTGAAGCAGAAAGCAGTATTTGATCAGATTTTAATTGTGTTTAATGTATTTTCTTTCTAGCTAAAACACTTCACAGCAGATGATTTCTTTTAATACTGTAATGTGATAAACTAGTGAAAGTTCTCTGATAGGCCTTTTGTATTTGCTGGCAGTAAACACCCCTAATGGTGTTACTCAGTTAAATTTTCTGTTTGGGATAAGGAAAACTATAACTGGATAGTTAGGTCTGTTTGGGTGGTGTATCTTAAATGGAATCTCTTACTGTCTTCTAAAATTAAAGTACATGTTATTCAGTGCTGGGATTTATCACTGAATGTTGCTTTTAGCCTGGTTGTGTGTATCATGTCCAACTCAAAGCTGAAGGCAACGATCACATTGAAAGAGCTTTACCACAGCATCGTGCAATTGAGGTAATTTTTTCTTTTTTTGTAGTATCACTTAAACATGAAATGCATCTGTCTAGGCATTATGTCTGTTCTATCAGCAGCAATGTAGTTGAATGCATTCTGTTTAGACAAGTGGCTTTCAGCAAGTTAGCTCCCTAAATACGGGCCCCATATTGTGTGTCAGCACCATAGCTTAAAACTGAAATAAGATAAAGCCCAAACAGTAAACAAGTGAAAAGGATTCATTCACAGTCACAAAAACTGTACCTCAAGAAACAAGAGAATAAATGTGTAGAATACATTTCAGCATTTCTTTACGATGTGGAACAAAGCACTAGCAACTTGAGAATGTCATAAATTGTCATGTTATGCTATCTTTGTATGTAGTTATTGACCGATAGATAGATTTTGTTATGCTTGATTTGGTCCAAATCCTGCAGTCGTGATGCGGATGAAATTTTCATTCAGACTAGCAAATCTTTACAAAATGTAACAATAACTTTGAATTGAAAACTGATGAAATCTTGTTAAGCATTCCCTCCATCCTTACAGATTCAGGTTAGTTGCCTCGCATTTATCTCTTGACATCCAGCAAAGGTTAATTAGCCTTCATTAGATGTCCAGAACTTTTCAGTGGGAGATGGTCGTTATTGGAGCTCAGACGTGCCTGACCAGGGTGCCCTCCTTTGCAGCAAAACAGAAGGGCAGAAATCTTTCAAGTCCTTAGTGTGTTCTTGCTAAGAGTGCTTGCTGGTTGGGAAGGGGAAGAGAATGCCAACCCAAATTCCGGAAAATCCTATGAAGGTTATGTACTGCAACTGACAGCTGTATGCAGTAGCTTGTACTAATAGTATCCTGGCTAGCCTGCCATTTTCTCCAGGAGAGAGAAGCGTTTGAAAGACACCTGCAGGAAAAACGTACAGCCTCAGTGGCACCAGATATAGCGCCATGTTGATATGGCACCTGGCCTAACCATAACCTGTCTGTTACTGTAGTTATTATTTGAGTAAACATTTCTTTCCTTACCGTGATTGGAGTTCAGACTTAGAAACACAAATGTTTTGTATTTTAAACAATTTTGAAGAATATAAAATTCTGTATCTTTGAAGTAGGTTATATTATGATATAAGCATATTCGTCATTAATCAACTGTGTAAACACCCTAGCATAGTAATATGCATCTCTCAGCACAGTTGCAAAATACTGAGACCAATGTTCAGACATCAGGCAGTCCTGTGTATGTAACTCAGCTTCTACCAAAAAACGTGCTTTTGATACTTCTTCCATTTTTAGTTTAACTTAATGCCATCAGTGTTGTGCTGATAATGCACAAGTCTGTAATTGCGAGCTGTGCACGCTGGAGAAAAAGTACTTGCAATTGGAAAGCCTTCAAGTTTCTATGTGGTTAGTATAGAACAAAATTCACTTCTTGTTTAAAATTATGAGCAATATTTGTGCTGTGCTAACTGTCCTCTGTTAACTGTTCCTCTGTTGGTAAAAACGTGACTGTGTTTTATGTTGCAGGTTGGGAACAGTGACATTGATGATGTTAATATTATAGCGTTCCGGCAAATTAATCAGTTTGATTTAAGTGGAAATGTAATTACATCTTCTGAATATCTCTCCACATTATGTGTAAGTTCAAGCCTTTCATCTTTTTCAAGTATGTTTGCCATTGGTTTCCCAATGTGTTTTTGCAGGGTCACTGCAAATTGTTCAGTAGCCAGAGCACACATTTAATTCAAATTATGACTAATACTTCAGTGAAGGTGAATTTGAATTTCAGTTAGAATTAAGATTCCAGTGTTCCTCACTGCTTTAATATTTCCATTTTTCATGGGAGCATGTTTAAGAAATACTTTCTTAGGTTGGCCTGTACATTTCTGGGTCTGCTTCCCTGATTAGGGATGCCCTGTCCGTAGGGAGAGCAAGGCACCAGGGGTGGAATGAGTCCTCTGTATCACAGAACTGCATTAATTCCTGAAATACCTGGAATTTTTGATAGTGTGTCTGCTAGCAAGAAGATACCATGTGAATTGAACGATACCATAGGACACATGAATTTAAAAGTACAGTTATAAGAGAGAGTATGAGACAGATAGTAAAAGCGAAATTTTCAAGATTCAAAAGACTGCACTGTAATCTGAAAAAAAACTTGCTAAACAACTGTGATCCTTTTGGCTTAGGGTGCAAATGCTGGAAGTATTTGGAAGAGGTGTTAATGGGGTAGGAGTTATGGTAGTATTTCTCAGATTTAAAAGCTTCTTGAAATGTTACCTACAAATATAAATGCAGCGCCTGGATTTCTTTCAGACTAGTTTGTCATGCGTCTCACCTGCCAAGATCTCATTGCTAAGCTGTTGGGTTTTTTGGGAGACATCCAAAGGATCCAACACTCAGAGCAGGTGTGAAGGGAAAATGTATCACCTTACTGAAGAGCACCTGAGCAAGCTATTTTTCTGGGGGAATTTACACCCTTGCAGTTAAGCCTAAGCAAATAGGAATTGATGTCAAAATTTAATTATATCGAAGTTATCCAAGTCTGTACCTGTTTCATATAAGGTTGGGTCTTGTGTTGCATGTAATGCACATGTGCTGTTGATGGGTGCATATCATCACCGTTGCTTGCAAGGCAGAAATTTTTGTCTTTGGAAGAGGTGCTAAGATTTGATACAGACACAAGTGAGCAGTTTTCTGACCTCAGTCTGGTCCCTTCTAGTTGCATGGGCTTGATGAAACAACTGGAAATTCTCTGTTGAGCTGTGATTGGAGCTGCAACCACGGTAGCACTGGGCAGAATCAATGAGAATTTAGTTGGGCTGTGTCTGCAGAGAGAGTTGAGTCTTCGCAAATGTCTGATCCCGAGGTTTACAAACAATGGTATAGATGCTAGAAGGCTCTTTCAGAGTGGTCCACAAAACCCATCACTTTGTCCTCTGGAGGAGGCGCAGTGGCTGATAAACATTTGTGTGTACAGGCAGCCTCATGTAAGGAGGTGCTGCTGCCCCCACCAGCCTTATTCGACTATATACAACCCTCTTTTAATTATGCTGGTTTCTGAGCAAACTGTATTTGCTGAGGACTTCAAGCCTATTCTGTAGCTTGAGAATGTCTAGCTTGTTAAATAAGTGTAGAGAAATTGAAATCAAGCAAAATGAGCCTATTGGAGAAATAGAAACAACCCCCAGCTGCGAATTCCTGTGAAACTGCTGCGATTATTTAAAAGAATTACTCAGTTCTGGTTGATGCACAACACAGACTAATTCTAATACGCTAGATATGTGAAAATGTCAGACATTCAGTTGTTCCTAAATTATTTCAAGTTCTGTAAAAAGACTGTTTCTGTGACTTTTCACATCCCAGATTAGAACAATTCCAGGTGTTCTTACTTGACAACTTCCTGTTTATAAAACACATGATGAATTTTGAAGTGCTTTTATCCCTTAAGATGTGAGATGTCTGAAATATCTAGTGTGGGGCAGGCCCAGAAACACCTGATTTGTGTTTTCTTCTTTCCCTCACAGGTGAAACTCTACAAAAGTGAAAATCTTGACAACCCAATTCATACAGTCAACTTAGGCCTATCCCTGTTTTTCCATTTCCCACCACTGCTCCGAGATGGAGAGGTAAGAATATTGCTGAATAATTAGCTTAGGTCAGTTTAATTTTTTTCCTTAAGGACACTGACGTATTATTTCTGGTGTGCCTGCAGTACTGTATTCATGCTGGAGTGACCAGTATCTCAGAAGATTTGAAGCCTGTTAAACTGACTTTTTGCCTTTAAATCTAATTTTTGTCTCAGACTGCTCCTGATGCTGTGGACTGAGTGTATTTTTTACCCACAGAATTACGTGGTGCTCCTGGATTCTACATTGTCTAAATCACAGTATGACTACACCCTGCCTCAAGTTTCGTTCACTGCTATTGGGTATCATAAACACATTACACTGATCTTCAGTCCCACTGTAAGTACAAAATACTTAAATGTTCAAGCATTCACCTTGAGAGCAGCGTGAGGTAGTATAGCTTGCATGTATTTTGTGGTCTTGACCAAACTTTCTATTAATTAAATATAAAGAAGTTTATCAGAGGCATTAAAGTGACAATGAATTTGGATTTGGCCACATTTAAGGCATCAGGCAGGGATGTAATGACCTGGTATGTTATGGGAGGCAGGTAAGGAGTTCAGGAAGAAGTTGTAACCATGACACTAGCTGAAAGGTTGCAGTAATTGGGGGCTGAAGGAGAAAGATAGGATTGTTGTCAAAATTCCTTTAAAGAGTTCTGTATATATGAAAGAAGTATCGCTAGGCCAAAAAGAGAGCTTTATTTATTGGAGCTGAGGTAGAGGGTGAGGCAGAGGGGTTCTCAAACTAACAGCAGGGGAAAACTTCTCCCTTGAGAGAGAGACGTGTCTTTTTGCACTTCTGAACAGTGCAGTCAATTTAGTGAAGTGTTTGTTCTGTAATACTTAAATGATCTATTTCTTTTCTTCATCACTGCATGTTCAGATGCCAGTGAAACATGAAGGAAACATGAAATGGCAGTTATAAATGAACAATGCGGAGGTACCTGAAAGATTTTGTGCTAGTACGGTTGCCGTAGTATTATCATTGGGATCATAGAGGTTTGGGCAGCATGTGACAGGTAAATCAAAGCACACCAGGTTGACTGTAAAGTGGAGACTGACCATCAGTGAATTAGCTTTAAAAACCGGCAAACCCCAGGGAGAAGGTAACAGATGAATGAATCTGATCAAGGGGACTGCTTTGAAGTTGAAGGTAAAGTAAATCTTAGAGTAGCACTTAGAAGGAAGTCAGAGGGGTAGGGGTAGGGCTGGATGTGCCACATGATCTTATTGCTGATGTTGCTTAAAGCTGAGGGATTTCATAGTCAAAATGACTGTTTAAAAAACAAACAAACAAAAAAAACCCAAAATCCATGGTCCCCACTTTTTGCAGAGAAAGCTGCCTGAACAAGATATTGCCCAAGGATCTTACATCGCATTACCACTGACACTGCTTCTGTTGTTGGCTGGTTACAACCATGACAAGGTAGGTAATGGGGTTTTTTGTTTTATCCAAATATTATTGTCCTATGAATTAATACTTTGTACTGTGTTAAGTGAGGGTTGAGGTGGTTATCCAGACAGAGATGCAGTCAGCAGTCACCTTATGTGACATATTTTAAGAAAAGCCACAATGTAGCCAAGTTTTTGGACAACTACCATCCTTTAAAAAAAACCTTAGTGTGAAGGTGGGTTCCTGTGGTGCTTCTGAATTTTGTCTTCTCATTTGATGGCTCTGGGGAAAAAAAACAATACAGCATCATTCAAATTCAGATAACCAGACTCAGTGATCATACAAATGAAAATAATTATTTTATTGGCTTCAGGAACAATCAGACTGGAAAAAATCTTGCAAGTCATCGAGTCTGGTCTCTTCAGCTTTACACCCTCCCTAGTGAAAAGCTCTCAAGAAGAATATAACTACCTGCTATATAACCCCCTGTGTTAACAAGCCATGCTCTTCTAGTCTTCTCTGATATGACTGGATTTCTGTTTTGCTGATAAAAGAAATTTGTCTGTGCAATTTGATTTCCTCTTAAACATGGGTAAGACGGCACAGAACATGGGATTCTCCAGGATTTTCTACAGTGACACTGAAGTGCCTGACCACTGAAAATAGCGGTCATTTTCTGGACTCAGGACTTAAACTGCTGTTCTTGGCTAGATGACTGTAGGGAAAAAGGTTACCGGCAATCATTTTAGGTTTTGATTATCAGAAATTCCCAGAAGTTTAGTTTGATTCCTTCCCAAGATTTTCTGCGATTTTCTGGTATTTTTGTAGATGTGCCATTTAGACAAAGATTCTGTTTGTTTGGGGATGCGTGGGTCTAAAGAACGTTATCATTGAGACCTTACATACCATTGTAATCACAAGCTGCTTCACTTCCGCTGCTTCCCCCCCCCGCCCCCAGCTTATTCCCTTATTGCTACAGCTGACAACTCGACTGCAAGGAGTACGTGCTCTTGGACAGACAGGTTCTGACACAGGTGGCTCCGAGGATGCAAAGAGACAAACAAAAAAACAGAAGACGAGACGGACATGAGATGAAAGGAATGATCGCATGAAGTGGTGCCGCGTAAGACTCGAGCCTGAGGAATCGAAGCCACTGAAATACATTTTTGTTGAACTTGCAGACTTTACATTTTTATTGTTGCTACATGAGCACCGTTTGTCACACTAGCTCCATTTTGGTTGTATATTTTCTATGGAGTCTATAGATTTCCTTGTACAGTAATGAAATGAATGCCTCTGTTGTCACTGTGAGTGCATCTCCCATACTTGAAGACAATTACTGATTTTTTTTTTTTTTTTTTTTTTTTTTTCCCTCTTCAGTGGAACAGGTCATACTGTCTTCATGAATGATTTGTAAAAGCAGTGGTAATAGACTGCTTGACTTCACTTCCAGTCTCTAGATTTTGGGGATCATTTTTCCTTACCTTTTGGAATACCCACTTTACAGAAGCACATATGGATTTTACTAAATCAGTGGTGCTTGAAACAAAGTTTTGGGGGACATACATGAACTGGTGAATTATGTCTTTGGCACTTCCAGTTCAGCAGCTTGATTGAAGAGTCTGTCATTTGCACAGCTGTGATTTTTGTTCTTTTCCAATGATTACGTTATCTTTGATTAAAATCAAGCTTTGCTCGATGAAGACAAATTGTTAATGTCGGGTAAGACTAGTTGTTAATGTCAGGTAAGTTCTGATGATCCTACTGCAAAAGCAGTGTTTAAATTTCAGTTCCATATACAGTGTGATCTCTTTAGACCTCCAGTATTCCTGAAGTGGCTACAGCTGCTTGTACTATTCTTTCCAAAGCTGTACTGTGTTGTTGGTGATACCCATTTGCCTGTGCGGCTGTCACATCTCCTGCTCAGGCCATGTGCAGTCTTTTTGCCAATTGATGATGATTTTTTTTTTTTTTTTAACTTTTTAACCTTTTTTTTTTTTTAAACTTTAAGAAATGTGAGCTTTTCAAAATCTCCAACATGTACAGTCCTAATAACGTAGTCTATAATAAATAACTGTTTCTTACAGGCTATCTTTTGATTCTTGTTTGAAATAGACAGTTGGACATACAGTTTAAATGTTAATGGGTCTTTTTATTGACAAATAGTATAAAGGTTAATAGAGGTTTTGAAAGATGCACATAAATGCCTACAAATATTGCAAAGACATTGGTACTGCCAGTAAGTGGCAATGTTTCTCTTTTACAGTACTTGAAATACAGTCCCCTTACATTTAAATATTTAAGCTTGCAAACCGTACCATTCTTAGAAATGTGGATGCTAAAGGTTTTATGCTATTTTTGTTGGTATTTTGCATTAGTTTGGGCCTAAATAATTAAAACTTCATGTGGTGATCATTCCAATCTCTCTGAGGGAAATTCTATCAAGATCATAATAAAAATGAAGAATGTTGAAAAAGCAAGTATGTACAGAGTTTGAGATGAAGCTCTAATAAACTATCATGCTCTCTACTTAATGACCTTGAATTTTATATTGCTGTGATGAAATATATGGGGGAAAAAACAAAGTGTTGTAAGAGTTACAATAAATTGTACATTTTCAGTACATCTTTGCTCAAAGCTGGTGAACGTTATGAAAGGTATTGCTACGTCAGGGGAATGTATAAAGAAGAAATGCACATGTCCATACGTCTTGAGGGAGTACCGGATATTCTGACCTCTGAACTGTGGGACTTACTGATGATTGACCTTAAACATTGGAAATGCTCTAAATAAAAAGAAAAAGGAAAAAAAAAAAGTGTTAATGCTTGCTAATTTAATGCTTCCTTCTAAACCTAGGATTTGCCCATTGTCTCCTCTCAAAATTTTCTTTTCTTTGCCTTCTGCAGCACACTGGTGCCCTACTTGGTTCCAGCCCTGTGTTTTGAGATTTATTCCGCTTTCAAAGTGTTTATGCCTAACAAAAACTATAGCTTGCAGTTTCTCACTTGGCGGAGAAGTCACGGTGCTCTTTGAGAACACACGGAAAACTAACGCATGAGAGAATTTTCTAAAGCAGAACTAAATGCCAAGAAATCAGTATCTCCAATTATATTTAGAAATCAATAATCAGATACACAGACCCAAGCAGAAGAATCGGCAATGTTGGTCTCTCAAATCGCCAGAGCCACATGCATGAAGCGAGGATAGACTGAGGTCTGTGCACGCTAGCCACGAACAGTCTGCCTGGGGCGCTGGGAGGAGCGTTTGTATGACCGTGGTGGTCTGCATGGGCACACTCCTGCCTCCAGCTGCTCAGCCCAGGTACCCAGGTGGTACCTGGCACCCCTGCACAGCCCCTCACCCACAGCCTGGGGTGCTGATAGCTCTGCCTTGTTGGGACAGTAGAGCAGGTAGCTCTAGAGGACCCGCTTTATACAGCGTGACTGCGTTACAGTGCTTTTCAGTGCAGAAATGGTGGATTCAGTTTAAGGTTGCCTTCTGTACTCTTCCGAGTTTAATATTTAGGTATCATTTGCTCTGCATATCTAAGATTTGCAATTGATTTTGTGCTCTTAAAATCAAGACTTCAGTACCAGTTGGACTGGCCTTTTCAGTATCGCCTATTGAAAATGTCAGTTAAAGCTGCTTGTTGTATCTTTAATTAATTTATGTTAATACAGAGAATAAACGCAGAATGGGACTAACATTGAGATGTTGACTCCTACTAGAAAACTTTCAAGGCTTAGTGTTTACTATTCTTTTTTTGCAGGCACAATAGTGAAAAAATGATTAATTCATTTGCTTGGTGAGCTGAATATGGGCAAATGCCTGAATTCTACTGGAAATGAGAGTAAGGCCCTCTGGATAAAGATGGTATTGCATGTTACTTGATTTTTCTATCAAAAGCAACAATGAATATTTCATATATTTGGTTGGCTCCTCAGTGATGCGCAGAACTCTATTTTTTAAGAATGAAATGCATCATTAATACTGAATTTTACAATTTCTTTATAGTTCAGCTTAATCTCTAAAGCATCATCTTTATTAGATGGCTGTCAGATTCCAAGAACAAGTGTTTTTGATGCATAAGCAACAATGCTGTTAAATAAAGATACGGCAATTTAAAAAACAAACGCGGTTAAAAGCAAGAAAACAAATACTTAGAGAAATGAGCATTCTCAGCAAGGGTGGAGAAGCACAGGTTCCTTCATAGTTAATAGTCTGTGCTGTGTTTATTTTTAAAATCTAAATTTCAATATTTGCTGAGTTGCACTGTCTAATGTAAGATACATAGTTGTATGAATCAGATTCTTGGGGCTAAGTGTTCGTTTGTTTTTCTTAATTAAGAACATGTAGGGGGAAAATGATAATGTAGTGTGAGGTTGGGTCTGTAGGTCTCTCGGGGGCCAAACGTGGTGACGTGCGCAACATCCCAGCCAGCTCAGTGCTTCCCTTCCTACAGGGGATAGGATTTCAGGAGGAAATCTCTAAAATGAATGTTACCGCTTTATGTGCTGATACACTGACTGAGGCTCCCGACCTTGTCCCAGGTTACTTTTTACACAGCAGAATAGCTATGATCCTTGCCAACTGCTCTAACTCACCACAGAAAGAAAGAAAGAAAAGAAAATTAATTCTGTTAAGGCTGACAGCAAACATGCCATCCTCTGATAAGGCAGTTCAATACTGTGGTGTTATCCTTAGATATTTTGCTTTCTATCAGCAAATACGTCTGTACTGTGAAAATAAGAAGGCAATGCTGCGGGCCTTCAGCATCACCCATCTGAGACCGCAACTTGATTCCTGCGGCTGTTCTTCCTTGCGTGAATTTTGTTCTTCGGATATTGAAAGTGCAACTGTAGAACTGGCAATTTTAATAAGTAATGAGCACCCTTCTCAGCCCTGTGCTGAGGAAACATGGACTAAGCCCTGAGGCTTTTGAGGGTAACATGGCTTTGAAAATCCTACTAGACATCGAAGTAACTGACTTGTCCAGAAAAGCTGAGGCTGAATGTGGAATTGAACCCTGAGATGACTGGTGTCTAATTTTCCTCCTATTCAGTATTCCCTGCTTTGTACTGTATCTGTATTTCTATTTTTTCCAGTCTGAAAGTAATTCAGTAAGTAATTGGGCTCCTTGCAAAGGTAGATGCAGTAAAATGAGTGGGGTAGAAAAGGCCTGAAAGGTAGCAAATTTCCTGAGCTGAGCACAACAGCATTGGCCCAAATCACAGCCAGCGGCGGGTTCACGCTACGTGTGGTAAGTCATGTTTTCCTTGCAGCTAGAATGGTGGCTTTAGAAAATCTCTGAAAGTCTCTGAAAATCCAGTAAATCTATTTCTGGTGTGTTAGCGGCTGATGCCAGAACTCTGTAATTTTTTTTACTTTTAAAAGAACGCCAATGAATTTAGTCTCTGTCATTCAGTCATTTATTTAAACCTGGAACAGGCCCATACGTCCTTGTACAAATGAAGAGCAGCTCTACACTAATTAGCATTCCCTGAGCCTTCATGGATTATTATTAGCAAGTGCAACTTTTTCCCCTTGAATGTTTTACAGAGCTTTTGTGAGCTTTTTACATCAGCTAGCTTGTCCTTTCAATTTTCTGTTATACCTTTTGTAATTGCTTTCTGTCTATATTTGATATGTTGTTGCTTTACTCCAGTAACTTCCATTATCACTTTTAACTGTTTGCTATTACTGGGATCAACATGATTGCATTATTTACTCTGTTTGCATTAAATATCACTCCTTCCTTGTTCTCCCCCCTCCTCTCCTACCATCTTTCTGGGAATATTTGAGCTTAGCAATATGATGCTGTCTGAAGTCTTATTTGTTACTTTCATAGCCTAAGACCATGATTACTTTAAGCCCAATGATATATTATCATAAAGCACTAAACACCCACCAGACCATTATTGGAATTTATCACATCCAAGAGCTCAATAAACAGTGAAAGATAAACCTGTTTTTTACCGCCTGTGGAAGTCAGCAGGTTGATTCCTCCTTTAATTCTCATTTTTGTCAATACTAGAATAATTAAATCCTCATCACGAAGACTCTAGTTTCTTCACAGGTCTCTCATCACATTGAGTCTATTTTTTTTTTTAAAGCATAGCCTTGTGGTAAACCATCAACAAATTCCCACTCCAAGCCTTCCTGTTCTCAGGCACAAAAGAAGCTAATAGGGGCTTAAGTAAAACACATGAAAAGAAACTATTTTGTCTCTATGGTCTCTAGTGTTTGCTGCATTAAGTGATTTCTTACAGCAGTCACGAGGAAGCACGTTCATGTGCTCCATTTGGAACCATAGGGCTTGCTCCTTCCGGAAGGAGGGGCTGGGGTGCTGCCCAGGCTCCCCTCTCCCCTTTCCTCAATACATGTGATGTGTGACAGACATGGATG
This sequence comes from Pelecanus crispus, assembly GCF_030463565.1. Taxonomy (NCBI): domain Eukaryota; kingdom Metazoa; phylum Chordata; class Aves; order Pelecaniformes; family Pelecanidae; genus Pelecanus; species Pelecanus crispus. The sequence goes on along the minus strand of NC_134653.1, from coordinate 11,028,806 downwards.
ATTTCTCTTAGCAGATGAACTCAAGAGTTCATTAAGTGCACATCTGCAGGCTTTGGGCCTGGGCTGTTTGTTTTCTGCTATGCAGAGAAGCCTGACAAAGTTTAACCAGCACCTGCGATTCCCAGCCAATCTGAAACAGCCCGCTCTGTCACTAGGGGCTTGTAGCCCTTTATGTGCAGAGAGAAAAATTATTTTGTTTTAATAAGCATGGAAATTGGATGCAAATTTGCTTATGCATTTAAAATCAGAAATGGCGTTTTCCTTCTGTTCTGCACTCCAGCTGTATGTACTATTATCCTTGAGGAGACTTAGTGCGATTCCGGCATACAAGTACAAAGGACTCTGTCATTCTTTCTGCCATAAAGTAAGGAAAGACCAACTTTAACTAGAAAGTGTCAGCTCTGAAACAAGATCTGTAAGGATTGCAAGCTTGTATTAATAAGGATTCATGCGGCTATGTGTGCTCATACAAAGCTCAGTCCAGCAGTGATGCCTCAAGTCATGGTGAGCAGATGTGGCATTGGTGATATACAATAAAGTCAGAACTTCACAAAGTAAACAAATTAAAAAAAAAATCTTCACATGTTGTTTTTCATGTTTATAGCTGTATAAATCTGATTTGTGATTATGTTTATATTTTTACTTTTCTCCTCAGTAAATTTTTTCTTGCCTCTCTGTGGCCCAGGTGTGAGAATGGAGTAAGTGATGCAGTGGCGGTTCTGAGCAGTGAGCACTGAGTGAAGGATGGGAAATAAGACCATGAATTTAACTTTTTATAGTATGGATGGACTTTGTGAAGTGACAAGTTTGTTTTCAATGCTTTTTATTTCTGGTGAGCACCAGGGTAGAAGATAGCCAGAAAGAGATGTTGGTGCTTTGGGACTCAACTTCCATTTGTCTGTGTGTTAACTTTCAGCTGTATGAGCCGGCACTTTGGTTCATGGAGATTTAGACCCTGGAATGAGACCCATGTGTATGGAGCAGTTCAGGTATTGTGGAAAAGACAAAATAAATCTCTTCTCTTCCTTTCCATGTGGTACGTTACAGAACTCAGCACTGCAGAAGGGCAAAACAGCAAGAAACAGAGACTATTACTGCTAACAAATATGTGAAACAACAACAGATACCCATAGGTCTTGAGGGAAGATGGGGTGATTTATATCATCAGTACTGAATCTGATTTGCATGTACATCACAAAACGCTAAATAAAAACACAAGAGATTTATCCTGTACTTCATTAAATATGAATATTCAATAAATTTAATGACTTAATCTTGAATGCAGGCATTTGTGCTTACTGGTAGCTGAATTAGGCACCTAGCTTATCCTTATTTACTCACTTTTTCTTTTTTCTTCTCATTAAAAGAGAGTAAGGGGCTTCTAGGACTTGGTTAGCCCAGTGGTGATCATCACCTTAGCTGGAAGCTCTGCTGTCCCACACTGATGTTTTTCTAATCTTCCTTAAAATATGAGCAGGCTGCTAGCTTTCTCTGTAACTGGGCTTCCTGCGCACTGAAGGCCGATGCTTAGAGATATTTCAGTGCTTAAGAGATGGAATTTCTAAAAGGTTTAGGCAAGCAAGGCCATTATTTCACAAGGTTTTAATAAAAATTACAGAATTACATACGTTAAAATATCTAATAAACACCTATTTGCATTTTCAGGTACCTAAATAAATCTCTTGACACTTTGGTCCTGTGAGCCCGAACTGTGGTCTCACAGCACTCTATGCTGACGTCTTATGACACTTTGTCCTGTTTGCCCAAATCAGGGAAGTTTTGCCATATGTTAGAGTACGAGAGCCAGCCGTTTCAGCATTCCTCACTGACAGCTCACAAAGCAAGGTGGAAAGGCTCTTTGAGGGACTGGGGTGCTGAGGCAGGATGTTTCAGCAACACTCACAGACACTTCAGCAGCAAGTCAGCTCCTCTGCCTCCTAATCCTGCTGGAGCCAGTTCTCAAGGCGGGAGTGGGGGGAATCTAGGCTTTGAAAATCAAGCAGTAGGAGTTACAGTAAGAATACAATATTCATTATAAAATGAAAAACTCTGCTTCTGGTGCTTGAAACCTGGTACCAACTCTCCCTGCTGTGTCTTAAATATATAGAATAGATGACTATTTCATAAATGAGCTCTTCCTTTTCCTGCATCCATTGCCGCAAGGGTGCTGGTTAGTCAAACACTTATTACCAAGCAGCAAGCATGACCTCTCCAGAAGACTAAGGCTATGCCCCAGCAAAATGTTTGTTGTAGGTCCAGGCTCACATGTGGACTTGTGCATAAATATAGCTTCAGTCTTTAGCTATGTTTCTGTTGCACTTTAGCTATGTAGACAGATCTTCTACAGCAAAAAATGCAAAATACTGAAAAAGTTCAGCTTTTCAATAAAGAAAAGATAGCCTACACAATTAGAAGTCTTCCTCTTTGTTATAGTCTTCAGTCATTTAAATATCAGCTGAATAAATACAGAAAGGAAGTGGCAGACAAGATGAAAGATGAGGGCACAAACATATAACATATTTGGCTATTTAGCTTTTATTCCTCACTGTGCTGAGCAATGTTTCTTTTCTCTGTCAAACTAATTCGTGAAAAACTCCACCCATAAAGCCCTGCCTGAGCTTATTGCGAGGTCAATAAGCCTGTGTTCTTTCTGGTAGTGAATGCTGTCTGTGATTATTGCATTCATTAATTTTTATATAGGAAATAATACCTCTGCCTTGATCTATGTAAACTCATAGATTTCTGTTCAAAATCAAACTTCTTCCACACAGTGTGCTGTTGCTGGGAGGGAAGCAGAGAGCCAGTACAGTGTCAAATCAAGTTAAAGAATGCAATTTCATAAAAATAACCAATGGTAGTTAGTGCTTATTGTATTATGCAAGATAAACTGGAGCAGACAAGTTGCATTGATTGGGTGAATGCATTGCGTGATTTGTAACTCTGAAAACAAAACATTCAGTATGTCCTGACTACAGACATGGATGTGCTCTTAGACAAATGAGCTCTCTTCCATATGCTCAAGATACAGCATTAGATAAGGCTGGACAATGGTCTGCATTCACTGGTTGTGACCTTATTGTTCAGATTGTTGTAGATCCTCCCCATAGCGTTGATGATGGTAATCTGGAGGATGAAGCTTCGGTGTGAACGTTGCAATGCTGAGCACTGGGTAAAATCAAGGGCAATTCAAAGAGAACTCCTGTCTCTGACCTGCACAAAGACAATGGGGTCCAGAATGGGAAAACTTAGCTCCTGGCATAAATGGAGCCAAAATTCCTCTGCTAACCTAGTTTTGATTATCAAGCCAAGTGGTGCTGACGTGAAGCAATTCTCTGCAAATCAAGCTGGGCAATTACTGTAGGAACACCACCGTTACTGTGCAACCTTCCTTCCTCTGAAATACCCTACCAAGAGGCCATGAAATCCAGTGACTCCATCTCTCCCAGCTGTGGTTCCCAGAGGTTGAGAACTCACGTGTGACACAGAAAGGGCAGCACTGATAGAAGTGAGAGGCACTTCTCCCGTCTCTTACTGTATGAGGTCCTTAGGTCAGATGACTTTTGCTGCTTCCCATCTGCTGATCCTATGTCCCCAGTGCAGAATTGTCCCACAATGACGAAAAAGTCATTCCATGCTGACTTTTCTATATCATGTTTCATGCTCATTAGCCAATTCACAAAATGTATTTTACTCTTATGCGTAGAGAGAAGAGCCTAATTCCACATCTTCCTGTCTCATCAGGTTCATTTTGTTCAGCCATCTCTGAGCTGTTACGTGTGAACTATGCCTTCCAGCTCCTTTGTGAACTTGCTTACAATTCTGCAGAACCTTTCTGAGCTCCCTTTGTTCCTGTGCTTTTTTCTTTAATTGTTTAAACTGCTATGTCTCAGGTATCCAAGCTCTGGCTCTAGTTCTGGTGAATATAACCCAGATCTGCATCTAAAATAATTCTTTACCTAACAAAACTCACTAAGTAAATTCTAATTCATTGTGTCTTATTAATCTTATGTGCTGTAATATTTTCTTTAATAATTATAGTAAATGTCAGAGTCTACAGCTGACATCCAGTAAGTGGTTTCACACATACTTCATGCCTCAAGAATCCCTCATATTCACTTGCTCCACAGCTGTAAGGTACATTAACAATCCCAGCTTCCAAACTTACATTACCACTTTTCAGAAAAAGGTCTTGTCAAGAGCAAGGAAATTCTTAATCTGCTTTTCAAGGACATAATGGAAATTTGGGATGTTTTTAGTGCTAAATGACACGGACATTGTCCCAAATTGTTATTTTTATTTACTAGCTGAAGTGTGGAAGCTTTCTGAAAGCCAAGCTGAAGATTTAATGCCCCATCGTTCTAGACACCTTGCCTATCTACATAAGAAAATGTCCCTACTTAAAGTCCAAAGGCCTTACAGTCTAAATGGATCAAACAGATAAAAGATGATAGGAAGTTCAAGTGTGCATAGTCTCTATGATGGCCACCAAGATCCAAAGAATTCAAGACCCACATCACAGTCACTGAACATTGCAGTGCCCAGTCCCCAGGCAGCTGCTCCCTGCTGGAGGATCCACACCAGCACGCCACTTAGACTCCTGGCGGATGAAGCCTTTGGATACGCCTTCAAGAAGACTGCATGGTGCTTCTGGGATCTGGGAAAAAGGGGCTGAAAGAAAGCATGTATTGCCACTGACATCCTTAGTTTTGCATCTTCTCCTAAGGGCAGGAGCTTGAACTTTATTGATTTAAGTTAGAGCAGAAAGAGTTGGTCTTTTAAAAAACATTATGATACAGCTCTTCTGAGCATTTGACAATTTACTTCCTTAAAGGAGGTCTTAAATATTTTCCTTTCTCCTTACATGAGCCCTTTTTAGGTGTATTATATCAGTTTTGTTCTCCATATCACAAGAGAAGAAGAGCAACAGATGTGCTTCTCCATTTTCTTCAGGGTCTTGCAAATCTTGCCTGGGGATATTTGTTAGTTTCTAGTTCCTTCTAATTTCCTTCTGTTTGAAAGAATAATAGGATGAAGCCATCTGCATATTTGTACTTCTCAGATGAGGATTATTTCATTGCAAGGAGCTTAATAGAATTCTGAAGAATCAGATTTGTTCATCATTTTAGGGAATGGGATGACATTTCTGCTTAAAAAATAATTACTAGAATATAGCACATTTGTGAGACCTTGCCCGGATTGAGACCCCCCCCCACATAGACATTCTCATGAGAGCTATTGGTCCTTTTGCCATTTGTAAAACTGACTCTAAAATGATGGCTCTAGTGATTAAAGACTGAAAGAGGTCTCAGAATAACCAATGGATTCTCCAGCATATGTTAATATATTCTGTTTGGAAAGGTTACTTCCATTTATATTCCAGATGAAAATACTTTGTGACTTTATGGCATGTAATCACATTTTTTTTCTACAGAAGCTAAGTACTCTGGTTAATGCTGGGAATAAGAATCTAAAAAAATTGTGATGGATTAAATTAATGAGGAAGTGTTGATTTAAATAAAAACATATTTTAAAAGATTGGAAATAAAGAAACAAACTGATAGAGTGAATTTTTTCTTTTAAATAATTTTTTCATTCTATTCTATCATATAAATTTCATACTATAATGGTAAAAATGAAAAATGGAACAAGAATTTTTAATTTAATAAAACCAGGTTTGTATTTGCCTAAAAAAAATCTGGAAATTTCATTTTACTGGATTTTTATGCTTTTTCATTTCATGTTGTAACAGTAAGAAATCTGAAATTGCCAGGTCTTTCTCCTGGAAAGGAAACTTGTATATTCAAATGGCTCCAGCCAGAGCATCCAGAATGTTTTGCAGTGAGCCAAGCCTTTTCTTGAAAGCTCACATTTCTGCAGGCCAGCTGTCTAATCTGAGAAATTCGGGTGGATATGTGATACACCTGGCACTCCTGGTAGGCAGTGGGGTCCCTCATCTATGTCTTTATCATTGTGAGAACCAAGCTTCTCTCCCTGCAGAAGTTTGCTGCCTCATCTTTCACCCTCCTCAGGAGAAATCCAGCAGTAAGGTAAATTAGGAGAGTAGGCAAGGATTTTCCAGATCCCTAAAGTCGTTTGGCACTTGGAAATTTTTTCCTTCCTTTTTCGGGGTAGGGCATAAATAAGGCCTTCCTCAGTTTTTCCCTGAAATATTTTCCACTCCTTTACATTCAGTCCCACCTTTGCCACTTGAGGCACTCATTTGGAGAGCAGGAAATCGTTTGGATCCCAGTCACTCCTCCCTGCTAGACCGGGTGAAGGGGATCTCAGCATCTTAAGAAGGTGTTTTAAACATAAAGCTAGGAGACACAGCGATCTGTCTCAGCACAGGAAAACCTGAATAAATAAACCAGGGATGGTAGCTTCACAGCACCCTGGTTAAAAAGCTGTTGGCACTGAAGGGAACTAGTTTTGGGGAGCTCAGATGCCCCTACGTTACACCGCTGTCGGGCGGCTGTGAGCAGCCCCTCAGCTGACGACAGTAACATGTTCTGCAGCTGCAGATAGCAATAATGCCACGCAGATAACAATAATGCCACGCAGATAACAATAATGCCACGCAGCAATAATGCCACGCAGCGTTTGGAGTCGGGGCTAGGACTAGCAAAACCCAAATCTCTGAGTAGTCCAACCCGTTGGAGCCATGAGCATGTTCTAACCAAGGAAAGAGATAAGCAGCCAGACAGATTTATTACAGCTCCTAATGTGTAAGGTACCAGACAAGCGATTACTTAGAGCATGGGTGCTAGCAGCCGCCTGAGGAACCGCGGCACAGCGTGTGCAGTGCATGCAGCGTTAGCAGGGCTACCTCACTGCTGGTGTCAGTCTTGCAAAGGGGGAGAGGGCCTCTGCCTGCTCTGCGGCATTTCTTTTGCAGCATCACCAGGCTCATGGAAGCCCCTGAAAGCAGAAAGATCCCCTACAGGATGGGCTCTTTCCCCTCTGCAAAATAAATACGAGCCCCAATTCATATGCTCCTGTAAATGCCTCCTGGGCCGGTCAGCAGCATACGCACGAAGAGGAACAATTTACCTTCCCTGCTTCAAAAACTTTTCCCTGATTATTAATGTGTATCACAGAGGACCATCACCTGTACCCTCTTCTTCTCCAGTTTTTAAACATCCTGGCTTATATAGCTCTACTGCTTAAGCTTTGCTGGCAGCAGCAGCAGTTCTACTGGACTGTTCACCTTCCAGCAGCGCCCCAGCCGGGGTATGGCCCAGGGCAAGGGGCTCCAGGGGAAAGCCCTGCTTGTTAGTGAGATGAATTACAGCTGGGCGCTGGTGTAGAAGGCCCAGCCCACAGAGGGGTGAGCCTAGCTTTAGGGTCAGCTTGTGAGAGAGGAAGCCTGGGGAGGACCGGCGCGACTGGGAGCTACAAGCATGGCTGGGGCCTGCAGCAGTGGATGGGCCTGGCCGCGGCCTGCAGCAGCCGACGGGCCTGGCTGTGACCGTGTTCCCTGCAGATACAGGAGCTGAGAAGTTTCTCCTGTCCTGGGAAAAGGCTGTGGTTAAATCCCCAGAAACGCAAAGCTGTAAAACAAAACAAACCCCTTACAGCCAAAAGACTTAAATCTTGTGAGATGAGGGTTTCCACCCGGGCCTGCTGAAGAAAGGCTTTACCCTGGAAGGCCGCAAGGCAAGCTGAGTTTGTAGAGGAGGAGAGAGTGAGGAGACAAGCCCTTCTCCTGCATAATGGGTAAGTTCTCCGCCCAAGTACTTTGTCACTTTTGGGGACAGCATTGTGCCTTAGCACTCCTGTGTGTGGGAGAAGATGTAGCTGCCATGAGCACAGTAATAACAGCAGTCGGCTCCTAGTTCCTGCGTTACTGTGGTGTTCACTGGTACTGGGTGCTTGCTTTTATGGATAGTGAATTACTTTCTCCCTAAAAGAATGGGGCTTAGCGCTTTGTGCAAAAGCTTAACGGAGCAGCAGTCTTGCATGTCGTATTTGGCCTGTTCCAGGAGTCTGCTGTGTCTGTATGGAGGTGAGTTGGAAAGCAGGGAAGAGTCTGTAGCAAACTCCTGGGCTTTGTAAGACTGAGAAAGCTTGCTTGTTGCAAAGCGTGTTCTGAGGCTTCCTTTGCTCAGCTCCGAACTTACCGGTCAGTCTGAGCTCTTCAGGTGCTATTTTGCACTGTGCTGCAGTTGCTGTAAATGAGTGCTACTCAGTTGAATACTGCTGCTTTTAACTGGGGATCTAATTATCACTAACATGAATATGCACTTGCAAGCTAAGTGCTTGAGCTTGCATACTGTTTTAGAGTTAATTTTGAAAAATTGCTTTTCTTCCCCAGTATTTTTTGCTTTAATATTCTTCTTGTTCCTTTTCAAGTCTTGCTGTTCCTGGGAGGAGCGAGGAATAGATTGTTTTCATTATCATTATTTCAGAATGGGGCGCAGGAGATCATAACGATCCTATTTCACACTTTCCTGACTTGCCATGTGGTGATGACATATGCCCTCCAGCAGGAAGTACTACCAAGTGGCTCTCAGTTTGTGCTGAGCCATATTGCCATTCCCAAAACTCTGTATGTTTTCTGCAGTATGTATAACCTGGTACTCCCTAGACCTTTGTAAGTAATTGATATTCACAATTCCTGTGCCGGAAGCTGAGGATTTACAGCGACATCTCTCAGAAGTGCTGCCTTCTACCTCCCGTCTGTTCTTTTGGTCTCAAAGCAGAAGAGTTGTTTAATAGGCACAGCAATGACACATACCCCAAAACAGAAAACTAGGGCTGCTTGGTAGTACAGTGGAATTTTAGTAGGATATAATTATGGATGAATCCCAGGCAGCACACAAGACTTAAAATGTAACTTCTAAAAGGGGAAAAAAGAAAGTTAGTGTTTCTTCTTGACCCACTGTGATCTAAAAGAAATATCGTCTCCTGTGTGCCACTTGTGATCCAGAGCAACTGTTCTCTCTGTCGTTGCTTCTCATAATCCTTAGCGTGTGTATATTCTCTCTCAGGATTGCAATATGAGATGATGTGGCTGTGAGCCAAGCAGTATCGTTAGTGTTGAGTGCTTTCAAGAAAGGAGAGTAAAGCCTTGCTGATACAATGAGAACTGAAGTATCAAAACACATCTGATCTTTCTTGAAGTGGTAGGAAGAACTGTACAATATTTGAATGCGAGCATGCTGCAGCACGGATTGATGCTGTACAAACTATTGATGACTAGGTGTTAATGTGTGCAGAACAGAAAGCTGAAGAGCAGTACGTAAGTGTAGTGAGCTGCAGTGAAGAGCCAAAGAATGGAAGAATTTGGAGGTGAAACAAAAAACCTGCATCTTGGTATTCCTGTATAGAGTATCAGCTGTAGCAATAATAGTATCTCTGCAGTAGCACTGAGTAAGTATGATGTACAAACGTGATTTCCTGGTATGTCACACATAAAACTGTTTTCACGGGATGGCCCAATGTGTGTCCTGGGAATGGGCCAAAGATTTTTCTTCCATTTGTTGTAGGTAAGAAAAGATATAAATAAATCAAACCTGAGAAGAGTAATTTCTACTCCTAAGGTTGCTCGTCAGATCTGAATAAGATAAACATTAAATGACAGCAATTTCAGTATAAAGTCAATTATCTGTGTGTAGCAAATTAAAATTAGACACATTCTTAGTCTGGAAATTCATTCTAATGGAGAATGTGATTTGCTTCCTATTGAAGAGTAGTGCATTTCTCTTGGGTATAGCATCAGTGTGCATCAGTTCAGGAGGAGCATTGAATTGACAGGCATGGGAAGCCATTGACTCTCCCCTCCCTAATTCTGCTGGAGAGCTCTTACAGGAGTGAGATGGCAAGATTCCATTATTCAGAATGTTGATTGAAAGCTCTGAGCCTTTAGAGGATTGTAAGTGTGGCTTTTAATTTTTTTTTTTAAGAACTGTCAGAATTTCTCCTACTCATGCACTTATAGATTCAGGCAAATAGTGTAACCAAAAATGATGCAGAGTTACTAGAATGAATATTTTTTTTTAACAGTGGAACCAAACAAGAATAGAGTTCAGAAGTGAAGCTGGGGGGATTAAAAGCAAATGGAATTATGTCTCCTGGAGGTGTGCTCCAAAACATACTATAATTCAGAAAATTCATCAAAATAGTGTTTTCATCCTCTTCTAGAACTGGAGGAAGGAGGTGGTGGTGATGGGTTGAAAGAAGAAGAGGCAGATTTATTCAGAGTTTAGGATAGGGATATAGATTTTGAAAAGATCTTTGCTTTTATTTCTGCTCTCCCATATAACCTGCACCAGCACCTTTGCTTCTGTCTGCTTTCCCTTCCCTTGCTTTCCCTTCCCTGAGTTTAGTCTCACTATGTTGGATACTGTTCCTTTTGCTTGACTTTTTTTTTAAGTAATCTGAGGTACTTGAATATTGTAGTCATTGGACTTCCGTCATTAGCATAACCCAACATGCCTTCAGTTTGTTTAAAAAAAAAAAGGGTAGATTATTATTAACTGTAAGAGAAATTGATGAGAAACCTGCAAATTTGGATGTCCTGTCTGCACCACTGCCTGTCATGATCTTCATAATCAGCTGGAAATAATGTATGAACCATTTGAGGATGGGGTGGAACTTCCACCTGCTGTGTGGATTTGGTTTTTCTAAGATGTATTATTCTCTGGCTCACAGATATGTAGCTTGTATTTCCAATGGCTTTGACAGAGTTTTCAGAAGTTGTCGAAATATCCGGCTCTAATGCTGTGAATGCATTTAAAGGGAAGAATTCTGAATCCATAATGCAATAGGTAATGCTTATTAAATTACCTTCTGATATTGTGTCAATTTATTTTATAACCCGTTGAGCCACTAGTTTTGAGACTGTCTGTAAAAAGTACATCCGAATGAGCCTTGGTAGCATCTGACACTCCCTTTATTCCGCAGCACTTTTCTACCCTTGGCAGTCTGAGAAGGAGAGGAAGTGTATTGGAGGCAAACATAAAAGATAAAATTATAATCCAGAATCAAACTATTAGCTAAAACATCCTCTAGTCTGTTTTGAGAGACTGGAAGGTTTGTGGTAGAGGGAATGGGGCAGGTTTACCCTCCAGCGCTTGCTGTGCTGGATTGTGTGCCATGCTGCTGGATGAACCACCTCATCCTATGCAGACAGGGTATATCCATGTTTCAGTAATGGCAGTTCGTGTGAGTATTCTAAGCTGGCTCTAACCTACCTGTAGTAGTCAAGATCTCAGCCTGTGTTGTAGAACAGGTTAATATTTACCTATCTAGTGATACTCAACTACCCAAGAAGTTTCTGGAGGGCTGTAATAGTGGATATGGCTGTTCTGCTCCTTTCCTGGAGGAAGCCTGCTGTGGGTCTCTGCATGAGCAAGCTTCCCATGCAGCTGCTTTCCTTCTTGCTGCTTTCCTGCCCTACTTGTATGTTTATAGCACTGAGTGGCATCAAACCTTGATACTTCTAGGAGTCTTTGGGGTTCCAAGTAGGAGTGACTGCCATCCGCTTCAGAATCTTGCTGACACAGAGAAGTCTTTTTAGCTGGTAGCTCCCCACTGCCAGGTGTTTTAAGTCAAGTTTTTTAGGGTCCAACTGAAGAAAGTTGTTCGGCACACTCTTAAATTTCACATGTGCTTGTGTGCTTTGGATGAGAGCAGACTTCAAGGAAACAAGAAAGGAATTCAAGTGCTTAAATGGGACTGTGTAGTTACTTGCTAGACTTTTGTCTGTGGATTAATCTTCTTGAATATAATTCTTCTCCTGTCTTGCTTTTAAATAAGGTTCATGTGTATTTTCTGTGCTCTCATCCTGTCCTTTGGAGTAGTCAGCATTAATCATACCAGGTACTGGTACAGATCTGCTAACCAGAACCCAGACTATTGCAGTGCACTGGAAAAGCCCAGAAGAACTAGAAACATCCTCTTACGTTCATTTCCATATGAATTAGGATTTTTTTCCCAGATGATTGGAAACAGCACTTCAGGTAAACCACACACCACTTCCAAACCAGACACCTTTAAGATTTCATGTTTGCTGTGTGAGAAAACTCCTTCAGAGGCCCCTGCTTTTGAGCAAAGAGTCAATCCCTGTAAGTGGCTCTAGGCCACTTATTTTTGGAGAACTGATGAGGCATCTTCTGGTGTGGTGCAGGATCTGCTCTCATAAGCCATGCTGTGGATCTGGGACTGTTTTCCATGCCAGCGCATGGGCAGCAGTATCTCTGTATGACTGACCAGTCTCTTTTCTTGGAAACTGGAAAAAAATCTGTCTTACAGGAGACATCTGGAGTTAATGTGTAAAACTACTGTATTAGTTCATTGATGGATTTGCTTCTGCAAAATGAGTAACTGGAAACTAACACCCAATTTGTTCAATGGGAATATAGGAAGAAGATAAATCTTGAAGTGGGATCTTAATGACTACGATAATTAATGATTTAATCTAAAGCACTTACAGGGTGCTTTGTGAGAAGCCCAGTATCATGCAGTCCGGTGTAGAAAAGGGTGCAGAGCTGGTGCTGGAGGAAGGTGGCAGCAGGGCGAGATGGCTGCCTGCACTGTGTGGTGGGCGGCACAGCCTCCAGTGGGGGACATCTCACTGGACTTAACTGGCTGTCAGTCAGCACAAACTTCAGATCACTGATCTGGGTATTGAGGAAAGACGAACACAACGGCTAAATAAAAATCTCCTCTCCCGTCCTTGGTCTTGACTTTCTGCATCTTTGCTGTCGGTGCCAAAATGCCTCCCCCCAGGGCAATCGGGGGGTGGGGGTGGGAGGGTGCGCTTGGGACTGTCTTGTCATCCTACTCTTTGCAGTTCCCTTCTGCTCCTTCATGGGAATTGGGTGTCTGCAGACCTCCTCCTCCACAGCAGGCTGTGGTGGGTAAGGCTTCAGGGCATGGTGGGTGCATCCCCTGCGCTCACAGGGCTGTGCAGCTGGCTGGAACCCGCCGTGGCTGGGCCAGGTGGGGGGAGATGCACGCATGGTGCTCCGGCGGGTGCCATGCCTGGGCTGGCCAGGCTGCCTTCCTCCAGTGCTCTGGAGAGCCAGGGCCCTGTGTGGGTGCATTTGCTCCTCCCCGGGCTCACAAGAGCACCTGGAGCTGTTAACAGCAGCCAGCACCCCTGCGAATGGCTGTTCCACGTTCATCCCTCAGCATGGCTGTGAGCGCACAAGGCAGTGGCTGGTGCTACCTCAGCGCTGGAGCTGACAGGTCATGTGGGACAGATGGCTGAGCTGAGGTACTGGTGGTCCCTGCAGCTGAGCATTGAGGGTGCCTTCTGTCTGAGAGCAGAGTGAGGCATGTGTGAGGAAGACCATAATATCATAATGATAACCTGATTTTTTTTCTGCCCAAGATCCAGCCCACATTATAGCAAAGCAAGGCTTGTAGGGAGATGTAATATCTCTTACTAGACTAACAGGTCCAGTTGGAAGAACCATCAAGCTTTAGCGTTTGTGAGGTTTTTTCCTTCAGGAAAGCAAGTTTTCCTCAGGTTTCTACCCTCTCCACAGTGTGGGGACTGCTGCTCTCCACAAGATCTGGGAACATGTGGCTTCCAACCCTTTGTGCAGTGCACATACCAGTTAAAATACTTGGTGACCCTTCAAGCTTTGCAAATAGGGCTATTGTGTGATATTTTCGTTATCCCATTCCTAAAAGTGTGCTTTTAATGCTGGGAATATTGAAGTTGTTTGGGGATACATGTGTACCCTGACACTTATTCTGTAGCATCCAGTTTGTTGTGACAGACTGCAGATGCTTACCTGCTATATCACTTTGCTCTCACCGAGTTCAACGAGGCTGTTTAAGTAGGAGACATTTGCAAGGATGCAGTTTTCTAGATCAGCTCCTTATCTCATGGATTTTGTCTAAGATGGGCTGTCCTGCTTGCTGCAAGTCTGTGGTGTTTTTCCTTCTTTTTCTTTTAAAAATGTTGACAAGAGGGCAAGCACCTGTAGAGTCCCTGCAATGGCTCTGCAGGGGTGCTGCACAAAATGTGCTCTGTGTACCGACGTCTTGGATTTCAAGTGAAATCTAAGCAAGGTCTCAAATGAGAACTTGCATGCAACCAGCGAGGGTAGGAGTTGGAAAAGATGGCATTTCATATTGCAGCATCTTCTTGTTGCCTGAGAAGGCAGTAGGAAAGCACAGTCAAAGAGGAAAAGCCTGACTGGTATATTCTAAAAGTCTGGTATATGTAAAGCTGAGTGTGCTATATATAAAAGCCTGGCTGTGGTTTATGCTGGCCCATCTGCAGGCTGGGCTGTACCAGCGCAGTCTAGTCCTAGCCGAGCTTTCTGTGCTTGCTCACCAAACCTGTTCATTATTGAGCAAAACCCTGTAGCAAATGTTTGATCTTCCTCCCTGCTGTAGGGAGAGAGTTCCTTTAGTCAGCTGAATCTAGGAAACTTGTGTCTGAAACATTTCCTACGCTGTTAGTTCAAAGGGTGCTTGAACAAGGTCACATCTCCTGCTGTGGAACTATTTTAGGAGAAAGAGTGCTACTTAAAATCAAAGTACTTTATTTATGTAAATCTATTTTACTATTGCACATTAAGGAAGCAGTTAACCTTAGGTCGTCCTTGTACTTGAAGAACTACTGTTAAGCTTTTTTGACTTGTGGGCTTTTAAAGTTTTAGTCACGTATTTACTAAATTTGCTCTTAAGAGGAATGCAAGCAACCTGCCAGTCATTCCTGGCTGACAGGGACCTGTCACTAAATGGCACTTCCTCTTTGAGTGGGGGTGGCGGGAGCAGACATCTAGCAAAGCCTTTTTCCTCCTTGAAGCGATCCTGCCAGTTGGCAATGTGTTCCAGCAATGGAAGACTTTGGCAGGCAGCAGGGTGAGCTGTGGTTATTGAAAAATAGGCTGAAGTAGCAGCAGCTGGCAGCTTGAAGAACTTCTGATGGTGTGATAACCTGTCTAGTACTGTCATCCTCTGAGTTCAGCAGGACCAGAAAAAAATTCTGATGACCTAGGGAGGATATGGAAAAGTTGTGGGGTTTTTTCTTTACCAAGGAATGGTTATTTTCATGCAGCATGAAGAATTGTTTTAACATTTGCAGAAATAAAGCCAGAGCATTTTGACTGGCCACTAAGGACAACCTGACCTAAGTGTTACAGTTCACTGTTCAGTGAAAAAAATGAAATAATCAGCTTGACCATCATGTTTCTTTTGGTAATCTTATTGCTGCAGCAAATACGTATCCCTTTAAGGGGAAGGAGTTTAAGTTACCCATGTTCTGTTTAATGCATGAATTTGGCAGCTTGCTGGCAGTTCGTTTCAGTTTGGTAAAGTGAGTAGATGATCTGCAATGTAACTGGGAAAAGATCAGATTAAATCCTAAATGGGAACTGGAAGATTCCTGGGTATAGAAGCAGGCAATGTTCCCAAGTGGTATGGAGCGCTGGAGCTGTGAAGATACAGGGTCAGCAGGGACAGCTATTCCTATCTGACAGGTCAGATAATTCTGCAGCCACCATAAGCACTACTGCAGGGTGCCTAGTTGGTATTTAAATGAATGTCTGAACTTCAAGTTGTGAAGAAGCCAGTATTTTAGTCTGGATTGAAGTCCTGTCTCTGATAGTGTTTGGCTGGCATTTTGAGAGTAGTATTATTGACCATCCAAATGAATTATTCCATGCAGCCAGACCAGAGCTAAATAGGCCCCATTTGTCCTTTCTGGAAAAAACGTGTGCCAAAATGAGGTCTACTATGTTGGTCATTGAGAGATGAAGATGCCAGACAAACTCATTTCAGTGTTTGCAGATAAGACACAAATTTGTATTTAGATCTTGAAAAATGAATTAAGCCTGTCTTTTTTTCTGCTGAGTGGAAGGGCGCGCACCGAAGAGATTTATATATACATACACACAGAACTGATAGGTTTCTGGGGCTAAGCCCAAGTACAGGATATTATCCTACAAAAGATAAAGATAGATGCACATGGCAGAGCTCCTGTATCTGGAAAAGTTTGCCTATCTACACTAGGTATAGGTCTGAATCAAAGTATTGGAATGAAAGTCATCCTCTTGGGAATTACAGACGACTTTTAAATTCTGGAACCAAACCTTGTATTTCAACTTAGTCCAACGCTTTGCTCAGACAACCATTATTTCTCATTAGCAGCTACCTAAAAATGCTCTGGAAGCTGTCTTATATGAATATAATGGAGTAAAATACAGTCTGAGTATTTATACACTGCCAAGGATTAATTAACATGAAAGATACGAGCAATTGACTGAACCCTCTGCAAGTAATTTTATTAATATGCTTAATCCTTATTAATGACATATTATAATTATTTGGGTGCATGCTTTCCTAGCACATTTAACACTTTCAGGTTTATTCCTGGGGTTTAGCTTATCTCTGTTGTAAAGGCAAGTGGAGCCTGAGCTCTAGTTTTCCAACCTCTAGCTAAGCCTCCAAGCACTTCATTTAGAAGGAGCTGCTGCAAAGGGAGGGCAGCATGGAGACCATTGCCAGGGGTCTCTTGAGTGCAGGCATACATTTGGAGCTAGGGAGGGAGGCCAGTGTTTCCCAAAGAAAACTGAATCCTGTTTGAAAGTGCGCGTCTGACTCCTTGGAGCCTTTGCAAATCCCGTCTGAGGTAGCTACTTCAAATTGGTTTTAGCCAGATTTGATGTTCCAGTGACATGCTTGATTGAAATTTGCATGATGGAATGAATGAGTTCTTAGCTACCTGATGAAAACAATGATTATATCTAAGGCTGTAGTTATGGTACAGTACACATCTCGGCTACAGGTTTGAGATACGGTGGCATATGAGCCAGTTTGACATTGAATTATGTTTTCAAATGACACAATTCCTTTTCCAGCCCCAACCCCCCAATCCTTAGATGGATGGATGGAAGGTTTCACTGAGTGCTTTATCAGCCAACTGGCATTCTCTGAATGGTGGCTGATAATAGTGTGATGACCTTCCAGTGATAAGAGTTGCAAAGGAAAAAAAAAAAAAAGAGCAAAGAAGGTAATTTACACTTGCAAGGACAAGGACAAAATATACAAATCATAGTAGAGGTAAAAAAATCCTCAGGCTTATGGTGACTGTGTTTGTTGTACGTGATGTTATCACAAGATGCTGTAGTTAGTTTCTCTTGCAGTCTAATACACAGACTAGACATGCCGGTCTAAAAAACAATTCCAAATCAAAAGAGCTTCTGGGAATTAATTTTGCCATGTGCTTTGTTCTTCTCTTGAATGAAAATAGCAGTAAGGGCTAAAACACAGAGTAGGGAACACACTGTGGTCTATTGGCAACTGATGCCTTCCTTGTGTTATTTTTTTGTTGATGCACAAGCAGTGTTAGATCAGAGGGCAAAGTACAAGCTTGCTGCTGTGGAGCTGGAATATCAGATGACATGAACTGAAACTGGTGGAGCACCAGCATTTTACACATGCTCACAATTTTGCATGTACATTGGTTTGTGTCATGTTAAATCAGTTTATATTTCTATCAATTTTTGTAGTGGCTTTGAATTGCCATACCCTTGAAAGAGTAACATTTTATTCTTCAGGTCTTCTCTAAGTGATTTTGGTAGTGTGCTGCTGGGTTGGATGTGCACTGAAAATAAACCACAAGGCTCAGTCAGATACTTTTATTCCAAATTTCAAACAGTTGCAAGCAATAAATGATGCCTTTGAAGGTGTGCAGCTTTACAAATGCATGTGTAGTCATTGCAATAAATGTGAAGAGTTACACCGTAATAGGAGAATAATGCTTTAAATCTGGAATAGTGTCTTGTTAATCTAAGGAGTGAATAGGAGTGGAGAAAAGAAATGAGAAAATGAGTTTTGTTCTTGAAGCAATGTTTCATTAATTAGGAAAAAAAAACCCCAACTGCAAAGCTTGTCAGTGCAGGCAAATAATTAATTTCCATCCTACCAAATATGTTTTGATTTCCAGTAATTATAGGAAACCCAGAAATGTTTCTTCTAGGAATTGTTTTTTCCCCACTACTGTATTAGTTGAGAATATTTACTAATGGCTGAATGTAATGACTATTACTTTTCACTATCTTGATTTTTTTCTTTAAATGGAGCTTGCTGAAGGCACTTCAGATCCATCCCAATTACTGTATCATACAGTTATTGTAAAACTTGTAATTAGACATGATGCTTTTCTTGCTCTGCACTAAAAAGCTTGCTTTGCTAATATTGTGTGATTTCCCCAGTCACCTTTTTAGTGACAAAGGTTTATTACCACAAATACTGTAAAGTATCTGGCAGAAAAGTTAAAGGAGTTAAATTCTGTTGTGCAGGGGGCTGCTAGCAAAGGATTGATTGAATGGACTAGTTGGCTGACATACAAAATGTTGGTCTTTGTTATCGCCAGTGGTGAAAACCGAGCATTGTCCTGAGGATTTAGTGATACCAGCTATGTGGTGTTAATGGCAGTGAGGCTGGAACAGCTTGTTGCATGTTTCTTTGCAGTGGTGTGGCTCTGGGGGGCTTGTCTCTGTCCCCTTCTTGAGTAGTATGGTTACTGTTCAATGCAACCTCCCTGCAGCTTTCCTGAGATGATGTGGTCTAAGCTCCCACTGCTACCTGAAGTAGTTAGCTGGCTCTAAGTCTCAGTGGAGCGTGTGGGGTATCGCGTGAACCACCATGCGTAGGTGCCAGCGGTGCAGTAAATGTTCTGGACGTGGTTGCAACGTGAGACCTGCTGGGCGCTGAGATGTCACTGAGGAATGACAAGTGCATCACTTCCAGGGAGCAAAGAGACAACTGTATTACAGGGAGCTTGAGAAAATGTCACTTGACGCTTGACTGTGCAAACATAAAGCGTCATGATTTAAAGATCGTATTTTATCTTATAAATGACAAAACTTGTTGGAAAATTAAGGCTGCAAGTGTTAAGATTTCTCTCTTCTGAATGCAGTTGTTTGATTGAGGTGGTAGCGTGGACCACTTTACATCTCCTTAGTATTATTTGTGGGTCACAAAATGAAGTCATGAATAGGAGTAAGAATGACAAGACTGGGGAAGCAACCATTAACAAAGTTACTTAATATCCAAAGCACAAGCGTGTTTCTGGAACATTAGGAAATCATTGCTCTCTGTCGGGCCGCGCGCTCCTCTGGTATGGGCCAGCCTGGCTCCGCTGACTGTGGCTCGGCACTGGCCTGCGTGGAGGGTGGCTGGGCAGCAGGCTCCGCGGGAGGCAGAGTGTGCCGCTGCAAGCTGCGTACTCTTCCTGGCAACTTGGTTTTAACTCAAATGGAATAGGTAATAAAAAGTGTCTCCGCGTTACTGAGTATTATTAGGGATGCACTATATCTGAACAGCTGTGAAGAATTAGTAATGGTAAAATTATAGGTAAATCAAATAAACTGCTTCAGCAAAGTTGACTTTAGGGTAAAATTAAACCCTGAAGGCATATCAGTGAAAAATATGAAGGGTGTCAGGCAGTGGATAGTAATTTAAATAAAATTAGCCTAACAACCTAAAATACTTAGAATAATAAACATCTCTAGCCACAAGAGGCCCCTATCACTTAATTCAGAAATATTAAGCAGTCTGTATAATCATACTTGAACACATGATGAAGAATGCATATGGAAATGAGAATACTGCATTTGCTAAGTCTACAGAATTACAGAGTCAGAAGTGTACATCAATACCTAATATCTACTTTTTTTCTTATTAAACACTGCAGCCTTTTGCTGTCTTCAGCTGGAAATTATATTGACCATGAAATGGAGTAAGACACTTGCTTAAGCTTGCCAGTAATATAAGCAAAAGTTGTAATGTGACAGATGTGGATAATGATCAAGGGTACAACAGACCCCTTCCTTATTGTTCACCCATAACCCTTGGTCTGGCTGTTGTTGACTAAACACTGCCTGCTGCCTATGGGATGGTATTAACATAACCTAAACAAAATGTATCGAGTGTCTCCGGACATGAGATTATCTGAAGAGAAAAGAAAGCTTTGCTGATGGCTTGTAATTCCCCTTAGTTATCTTTAGTTGCCTGCCGTGGAGGGGGGAAGTCAGATGGCTCACATAGGTAGTTTTCTGTAGATGGTAGGCTAACTTTTCTGAAAAATGTTCGTAAGTATGTGGTGACGTCCGAGTTGTTTCTGTGCACAAATTTGATACAGGAAGGATGCCCTTCCAATTAAATAGCCCAGGTTTGCTCAATCCTCAGATCCTATGAATTCTTCCTTTATTCTAAAAGCTAGAAAAATAATTTTATGCTTGTAAAATAAGCATTAATATCCTCTTTTCTCATCGTTAGTGCATTTAGATGACAAACACTTCTCTTGGCATATAAGTGGTCCTTATGGCATTGCATCCTAATTTTTATGGGGGACTTTAAAAAGTATGGATTAACTATTTACCATTCACATTGAACTCTGTTATGAGACTTACAGGGCAGTCATTAGTAACTATCTAGTGTGTAAAGTCAGAGAGAGATAAGATCTTCCTGATTAATTGATCATTGTGGTGTCAGTCCAAGCAGGTGGGAATATCAAGTGAAAGAGGGGCATGATTTCTTTCTCCGGCACCCATTGGTAGAGGTGAAAAAGACCTCCTGGCTGCTTAAAACAAACATGACATTATTTCCTGACAATGACAGCACTGGTATAGGGTGACTATGGCTCTCATAGATTCCTGGGGCTGTCTTTTTACTTAGACAATAGTTGGCCTACAAATCTGACTCCTAAGTAACTTTTCTTACGCTTCCGGATACTGTGCTGATGAAATGGTAGAGATTTAAAGAAAAGCTATAAAAGGCAATGAATGGCTAATTCTGTTAGCATTTCACTTCAAAACCCCATAATTATCCTGAATGGAACCTTCCCATCATCCGTTCTTACTACATGTTGGCTTTTGGGGAATGACTTTAGTGCATGTGATAGTTCAGATTTCTCCAAAATAAATCAAGAAGCTCCACTGTAGGTGGACTCCAACTGCTGATGCAGGTGGTCTTTGACGATGTCTGCAGGACATCTTCAAAACATGCATGGTGGAAACATACGACATCAGGGACCAGACTAATTCTAGTCCAAAGTAAAAAAGCCTTATATTTTACAAAGTGACAACGCAAGTGCCTTAGCACCGACTGCTTCAGTTACTGATTGCCTACTGCAGCTCTGAATTACTGCATAATATAGACATAGTCAATCTGACCCTATTCTTGCCACCCAATTATCATTGTGCGTGGAAAATTTAGTTCTATATCCTGAAATTCCTGATTGCGTTGGATTTGTGTGAAGCTGAAGTGAAGGAAAAGAGCAATTTGGATATTGCAGTTGGGTAAAATATCTATGATGCTTAGATCATGACTTTACTTACTTTGTTCAGGTTTTTTATCTGTTTGGCAATGCGTGGTGCTGTAGCAGTTAGAGATAGACCTGGATTGAAACTTGGCTACTCTCCAAAATCCTGGGTTCTTGTCACAGAAGTCTAAACTCCTTCCCATTTGGGGAGGGTAGATTCAATATTGAGGCTGCATCCACAAGAGCAGGGTTGGAGCTCTGAAAACAGTTGGATTCTAGAAATTCACATGAAAGGTCACCTTAATACTAGAGGATACGTAAAACCCAGGCTGCATTGAAATAAGTAGCAACACTTATTCATTGAAGTGGGGCTTAGGTGTTTTCTCACTGCTAGTAATTAGGTACAATGTGAAATGTGTTATTGCTGTAGTAGATATGACGCCAGATGCAATGCAACATCACCCCCACCAACAAATCTGAGCATCTTACTGAGGAATAAGAGTTGCAAACCACTATATGGACATGGACTATTAACAGGTTTAACTGGAAACATACCTAATAATTAGATTGCTTCCTAAATAGCTTGCATTTGTTGACTGCCAGAAATGATCTAATCCTTCAGTAAATAATAAACCAATCAATTTGTAATAGTTTTATTGTGTTAATCTGTCTCAAACAGTTTTGTGTTACCGTAGCAGTAGTTCATGTGATAACTTAAAATGGGAGCTGTGAATGCAAAAGAGGAGGACTGTTAAGTAATTAACATTATTGAAAATAGAATTTGTTCCTGTGAGGTGGGAGTGCTGATTGAACACATGAGCTCCACTTACATTTTGTTGTGCAATAGATTTTTTTTGGTTAATAACACCACAGGTGAATTGTGATGGAAAAGAGAGAATCACTGGAGTAGAGATTTTTTGAATGTTTTATTTATAGCAGCTTAGGAAGGATGCAGAGTGGGTTCTATGTGAAATAGCTGTTCTGCAATACACTTACAAAGTTATAAAAGAAAAAAACCTCTAAACTGATGTTAAAATTAAATAATGTCTGCTTGATGTTAGTAATTTAAAAAATGTCACATTTTAAATTTAGACTAACAGCTCAGCTTTGACATCTGAACTTTTATTATTAAATTTGCTTTTTTCCAGCTGGCGATAGAATTTTTTACATTAAGTCAAGACATATTTAAGAAAAATGTATTTCTAAGCCTTAGGTATCTTTTGGAGCCCTGGAAAGTATGGATGTACTTGGTCATTAATATGTATACACGGACACTGTAAAATGTATAAATGCTTGTATTTATACATGAACTACTGAAGCTGTAAATTGTTCATAAGTGTTCTCTTGCAATCTAGGCAACCTTTACCCATCTTCCTAAGCCAATTTTCTTTATTGCGGAGGTAGGGGGGAGCAATGGCACAATCTTCCCATTTCTTTCCTAAACATTACGTGTATATGTGTGCACGTCTAAGTACTGTCTAACTCTTCAGTATCATGGTAGATTTGTAACATTGTCTGATAGTGACCTCCAGCTTTTCAGTACCAGGAAAGAGTTATTACCAAGGCTGTATGAATGGGGAGCTTTCAGGCGCTGTCAGCTTTAAGATGCTTATGTGAGGGGGAAAAAATTGTAACAGATAAACAGACATGAGTGTGCAAGTGGTTGGGTCTGCTGAGACTTAATGAAGGGAAGGTGTTCGCTCCGCTAATTTATTAACAAAAAATTTTGGTCAACTGAAACTACTTAACTTTTTTGTTGGGGTCAGGGAGGAAAATATGGAAGTTCAAAGCGTAGTATTTAGATTCTTCATTTGCAAAGACTTTTAATTTTAATTTAAGACTTTAATTTCTCTAACTTTATTTAAATAAGGGTAAAGTAACACTATGTTGCTGTGAGTAAAAACATTTTTTTTTTTTTTTGTTCTGTCAGTGAACCAAAAAATCAATTTGCTTGTACAGCTTTCCTGTGGAGTAGTGTGACATTTTTTTTTACCACTTGCTTTCCTGACTGTAAATGCATTTTAATTCTATTTCACTTTAACATTCTCCCATCTCTCAGGGGTTTTCCTCCCAGCTTTTTATGTACAATCTTTGAATTGCATGGGCAAGATAAGGATGCTGCTCATTGAAAAGTGTGACAGGCTGGCATTAACCTGTCCAGAATTCATGTCTGATAGAGCAGATGCTGTTTAGATGAATTATATATCCAGTCTCCAAAAGCTTTTCAACAGTAAACCAAAGCCCTTTACTTTTCTTTCACAATAATGTAGCATGAGATAAAGTCCCTCATATGTTTTTAGTAATCCATGGTCAACATGGAGGCACTAGTACGGTGTTACACAAGCACATCTGCTTTCTCGAAGGATGGAGCAAGCTGTTTGTGTTGCTTGAACCCTGCTTTCTAGGTTGGTGTTGTATTAGTGTCATGTTTTCCTTGTGGGATATTAAAAATCCGTCAACACATAAGCAATATCTGATAACGACAGGGGGGCTCATTCACTGCACCTAACTGAAGCAGTGACTTTCTATGGCCAGCAGTTATGGGGGTGTTCCCTCTCCCTTGCTGCCTTCACCTTCCCTTGCACTGGCCCTCTGTTTGGCTGTGGAGGAACTGGTGTCATTGGTGGTTCAGCCCTGGTCTGGCTGTCTGAGGAAAGAGGCTCTTCTCTCTGGCAAAACAGAAGAACGTGGTCTGTGGAGACCTAGATTAGGCTTTTGCATTGTTCCTTAACAAACAGGTGTTCTGTAACCCTAGCTTCAGTTCAGGTCCATCTGTCCTTTAAGTACCTTACCCTCTAAGGCAGTGCTCATGGATTCCAGGGTGTGTGAAGGGGAGTGTGAAGAAAAGGCTAGGCTCATTTGGAGCTGGAAAGCACTACTGGGGTGATTTGCAGCAAATGTTGCCACTAGTGCATGTTTGCTGCTTTTGTGGATTTTTATTTTCTCTTAAACTGCACTAGATGGCAGTGGAGCTGAAAGGGATTGCCTGGTGTGCTTGCCAGCTTCTGTTTCTAAACCTAACAGTGGCTGTAGACACAACTGCCCAACACTGGCTGTGGAAGAGCTGGCCACCCTCTTTGTGCTTTTGGACACTAGGAGACCCAACTGCTGAACTATCCTGGCCAGGCAGAGGATTGTCAGCCAGCCCTGGGTGGAGGGGGGGAGCCTGGGACACAACTAGATGCCAGCCAGAGACCTAGCTGGGCGTGGGCAGCCCTTGGTGTGGGGGTGCGAGGCTGAGCCACAGGGGGACAGGACAGACCCCAATGAAAGGGACAGAATGGTGTGGAAAGGAGCTACTAAAAGGATTTTTTTTTAGGTGTTGGTTCAGGAATTACTTGTGATTTTTAACGTGTTTGTATTGAACAATCCTTAGCACAGCCCGACCAGTGAGCCTTTTGAAAGCTATTTGTTTCTGTATCTCTGACATAGTGTTGTTGCTGTTCCTCTTGGAAGCCTGCATGTCTTCTGTAGTTAAGCTTTTTCTCTTGCCAAAGCCTGCTGGCAGAAGGCCAGAGCTCTAACCTACCTTCACCTGATCAATCTCTAAGTCCCAGTGGAAGGAAGTGGTGTTCAAAGCTGACTGGGGGGGTTTAGCAGAAGATATGTCCTGCTGATATACCTGAGTCTTTGGCCTGCATGGTGGAGTACAGCTATCAGCTCTGTGGGAAGCCAGCTTGTTTCTCTTTGAGGATCTGGGGCAACTGAGTTGGTGATTAAACTCATTCTCTTAATTGTTCGTATCCACCAAATCAAAGGTCCTTGTCCTGTTCTTAAAGCCCTGAAAACCCCTGATGTGCTGTGAAGTGTGGGTGGCTGAGGCTGTGGCCAGGATGGAATTTTCAGCATGCAAATTGAATGGCGTTGCAGACACAACATGTTTTGTGGATCAACCCAAGTGTGTGAAACTCCCACTAGGAAACAAGAGATGCAGTGCTAGTCTACAAGGAGAGGGTGGTGGGGAGTGAATCAGAGGAGGCCAACTTGTCTATCTTATTTGGGAAGAAGCTGAGAATAACAAACTGAAACAGAGATGGCAAGTCTAAAGTGGAACTGTCGTAATTTCTTTGCTGTCTTCTGCACATCATCAAGGGTGGAATTTCCCCTGTTGTAGATGGCAGGAAAAAAAAAGACTGGGTTCTTGTGTTGAATCAGGCACAGCACGAACTAAGGAAGCCAGTTGTTGCTTCAGGAATGAATTTGGCCCAGTGAATGTCACATTAGCACATTCAGAGCACAAAATGCCCTTTCTGAAAATTTCTATTGATTTTTATGACAAATGAAAGATCACAGAGTATGAACACAAATGCATTATTCCCCTTTTGCAGGGACAGCAGCCTTCCAGTACCTGAAGGGGGGGCCTACAAGACAGCTGGAGGAGGGCTTTTTGACAAGTGCATATAGTGGTAGGACAAGGGGTAATGGCTTTAAACTGAAAGAGGGTAGATTTAGATTAGATAAAAGGAAGAAATTCTTCACTGTGAGGGTGGTGAGGCACTGGAACGGGTTGCCCAGAGAAGTTGTGGATGCCCCATTCCTGGAAGTGTTCAAGGCCAGGTTGGATGGGGCTTTGAGCAACCTGGTCTAGTGTAAGGTGTCCTTGCCCATGGCAGGGGGGTTGGAACTAGATGATCTTTAAGGTCCCTTCCAACCGAAACCATTCTGTGATATTACAAATTCTGTATAATACTAGTGGGACAGCTGTGGCAAGGGGACTGGTTGAGTCATTTAAACATGGGGGGGCCTGATGGTAAATCTCAGACAAGAGAGTTTCAGAATTATCATAGAATCATAGTATCGTTTAGGTTGGAAAAGACCTTTAAGATCAAGTCCAACCGTTAACCTAACACTACCAAGCCCACCACTAAACCATGCCAATAAGTGCCACATCTACACATCTTTTAAATACCTCCAGGGATGGGGACTCAACCACTTCCCTCTGGGCAGTCTGTTCCAGTGCTTGAGAACCCTTTCTGTGAAGAAATTTTTCCTAATATCCAATCTAAACCTCCCCTGGTACAACTTGAGGGCATTTCCTCTAGTCTTATCACTTCTTACTTGGGAAAAGAGACTGACACCCACCTTGCTGCAACCTCCTTCAGGTAGTTGTAGAGAGCAATAAGCTCCTTTTCTCCAGGCTAAACAACCTCAGTTCCCTCAGCTGCTCCTCATAAGACTTGTGCTCTAGAGCCTTCCTCAGCTTCATTGCCCTTCTCTGGTGTCCTGGTTTCGGCTGGGATAGAGTTAATTTTCTTCCTAGTAGCTGGCATAGTGCTGTGTTTTGGATTTAGTAGGAGAAGAATGCTGATAACACACTGAGGTTTTAGTTGTTGCGAAGTAGTGCTTATGCTAGTCAAGGACTTTTCAGCTTCCCATGCTCTGCCAGGTGCACAACAAACTGGGAGGGGGCACAGCCAGGCCAGCTGACCCAAACTGCCCAAAGGGCTATTCCATACCATATGATGTCATGCTCAGTATATAAACTGGGCGGGGGGGGGGGGTGGTGGGTGGTGGTGTGGGGCTGGGGAGCAGCGATTGCTGCTCAGGAACTGTCTGGGTATTGGTCAGTGGGTGGTGAGCAATTACATTGTGCATCACTTGCTTTGTATATTATCATCTTTATTATATTGTTGTTGTTGTTATCATTACTATTTTACTTTATTTCAATTATTAAACTGTTCTTATCTCAACCCAGGAGTGTTTCTCTCTTACTCCTCCGAATCTCTCCCCCATCCCATCGGGGTAGGGGGAGTGAGTGAGCAGCTGCGTGGTGCTTAGTTGCTGGTTGGGGCTAAACCATGACATCTGGACATGCTCCAGCACCTCAATGTCTTTCTTGTACTGAGGGGCCCAAAACTGAACACAGTATTCGAGGTGTGGCCTCACCAGTGCTGAGTACAGGGGGAGGTTAAGATCTTTCTGTTTGATTCGCCTGGGCTCAGATTGCTCATACTGGCTGCACATCAAAGAATTCTTCTGCTTTGCCAGGCTTTTTATGACCAAGGCACAGTTGATGTTGAGTGATTTCAGTGTGCATAATTCAGAGGATCAAGTTATGTGGCATTTGTGTTCTTAATGTTGATTAAGAGTTCTGCCCTGTGTAATTTCATACTAATAATGAAGCGCCTCTATAATGATAGAATACTGCCAGGTATTCTTATCAATGCGGATAGGATTTTGTAACTTATACTACTACATGATGCATACATTGCACATACGCTGACTATACAGTGAGGCCTGTTCTTCTCCCTCCTCCTCACATCACACCTTTCTGTTGTGTGGTCCCTGAGGGTGCTACGTCTGGTTGAAGTTATTGCTGTTGCTGTAGCAGGTCTACAGCCTTGCTGAGGCTGACGTCACTGTTGCAGGCAAACATGATCTAGCAGAACCTGACTGGTCTCATTCTGCTTTCTGTTAAAGAAATTGACGTTCTCTAACCTCCTGCATTTCATTCCCACAGTGTACGGGTCTGGCAGTGACTCCAGAGATGTAGCAGATGTGTCTGGGTCAGAGGTTTGATGGGGAAGAAGAGAATTTGGAGCGAATATGCAAGATGCAACTGAATGGTTGGGCCTGGAATGCGAGACCTCCAAAGACTGACAGCTTTCTGTCACCAGCACAGATTGCTGCGTTGTAGGCACCTCATCCAGTGCAGTGCCATTGGGAAGCTCAATGCAGTTCTGTATAAAGGTTGTGTCTTTGCAGTAAATGATGGGTGTTCCCTCAGCAGCAGTGATCCCTTTAAGCTTGAGTGAACAACATGTATAAGAGGAAAGAGATATGCAAAAGAGAAGACAGTGATTGTCAAACAGTCCCTTTTGTTATCATTTACTCCTTCTATTACAGGCATTTTTAAACATAATTTCTGCTTTCTAGAGCTATTTTCTCCTCTTTCTCTCTGGGTATGACCAGAAACTTTCTTTTAAAACGAGCTAATAAAATACAATGCATTGTGTGATACAGCTGAACTCGCAATGAAAAATGGAGTAGTCCTGCTAAATCTAAACCAACAGGGAGAAAAAAAAAATGTTAATTGCTACAGATTTTGAGTGTTAATCTTGTTTCTGGGGTTACACTTATGCAGTAGTAATAGGAGGGGCAAAGTGCTGGGCCAACTAGAATCTGGCAAGAGATAAGCATATGCCAGCATTTCAACTGAGCCAGATGCAAGAAGTGTTGGACTAGATGCTTCAGATATTTTTCTTGGAGAAACAGTTTGAACCTTCATGTTAAAAATGAGTCAGGGTGCCTGTTAAAATGC
Source organism: Pelecanus crispus (assembly GCF_030463565.1). Taxonomy (NCBI): domain Eukaryota; kingdom Metazoa; phylum Chordata; class Aves; order Pelecaniformes; family Pelecanidae; genus Pelecanus; species Pelecanus crispus. The sequence continues at coordinate 11,000,310 of NC_134653.1, read as the reverse complement.
CTTAATCCCACCCTTATGGGATACTTTTTTCATGGTTCAGTGCAAACCAAGAAACATTTTTCAGAAACTCTGCATTATCGGGGCTGCTAAACAAGAATTAATTAAAACATTAATTCAGTTCTGCTTTAACAGGTGGAGGAATTGCAGATTATTTACTTCTGATAGTCAAGAATTTCACATGTAGTGAAATCTGAGCCCCACTTTTACCACCAAAGCTTATGAATCGTGCAACTGAAGCCTCTGGCCACCTCAACCTTTTCCAGGGCAGCAACACAGAAGCTTATCTATGGCACATATATGGTGACTATTCTAGCACCCTCTTTATCTTCCAGGACTCAGTCATGTGAAATTTGTGCTTTTCGGGTCACAATGATGGTAAACTTCCCAAAAGTAGAGGTGAAACCTCTGGGGAGCTTTGCAAAAGTGTAAAAACTGTGTATGGATATGAGTGTCTGCTTTTGGTCTCTTGGTTAAAGGCAAGAGCCAGTCCTGGTGCCTTTGGCCAAGGCAAAGTTTTCTTTCACTGCAAAAAGGAAGTTGTGGTGTGGGAAAGAGCGCCTTCCCTTCAGGGTATTGCAACTGACTGCTGGCCAGGTCTAAAGGGATATTGCAAATGGAGCCGCCACCAGTGGTTCTGCAGGGAGAATCCAGCCTTGCTTTCCATGTTAGGGTTATGGAGCTGGTGGTTTGTTTTGAATTGGATCCTGTAAGGAACTGTAACCCCTTGTGTTCCTGGTATGTGGCCTTGGAATCTGACCAAGTGTTACAATTCCCATAACCTGTTATTCCTGCAGCATGGAAAGGGTTTTCATGCATTTTTCTGATTATTTTAAGGATTGGAAGGACAAGAAGAGGCACCTTACTGCTTATGTCACTAAGCCACTATACTTGTTTTTCTTGTTGTGGCCAGTATGTTATGTTTACCTACTTTGGTATTCACTTTCTTCTTATACTAGAGCTATACTTTCATATGTCTAAGCAATATATTTAATTTTTAAATTCATTACAAATATTTCCCTTCAACTTCCTTCTCTATTCCCAAGGCAATAGGAATCTATAGCATGTTCTCCACAAGACCTTTTGCTCTTGTAAGATGAGTTATATTTGGCTTTGAACACATCATAGAATACTTGTTGTCTTTTTAATTTGGAGGCCAGCAGCAGAATTTTCCTCAAGACTTTAGAGTATTTTATTTTTCTGAAGTGCTGCAAGAGAAAGTTCTGGTAATCAATCTTGGATACAAGCACAGGATTTAAAGTTTAGCTAGCAGAGAAAATGAGAAATAGCTAGATCTTGCAGTTTTTTAGGTTTTAATATGGTAATAGATGAGAAGTTGACTAAAAGTTAAGTGGGTGTAACCACACATATGCTTGGGCTTATACATGTGCATGCACATATATAGGTTAGCTGTGGCTGCTAGTCATTAAAGGTTAGATGTGATGATGATTAAGCATGGTTTGGGAGACTAGCCTTAAATAGAGATATTTGCAGCATCCTACTCCGTGATTGCATCATCTGTCCCCTGCTGTGTGACCTTTTATGTGTTGTCCAATATGTGGCAAGCACTGCTCTGCTGTTGCAAGTTGGTCTGTGGGCAAACCCCACCAAGTACTGCAGTTCTGGAGCAAAAGAAAGCAGGTCACTTGTAAGAGCTGTCAAAGATATCTTTCCCTAGACTGACCGCTGTATCCCGCGGTGTGAGACCAGCACGGGCTAATATCCTTTATATGAATAGTGACCAAGGAGCCCATGGGTACAGTGGCTGCATTTGAAAGCACATCCTGCTTTCAGGCCCTCTATGCTCTACCCTAAATTCTTTTGAGTCCTGATGTGGGATCATCTACATTCTTTCTACATACAAATAACCAATTTCTATTGTTCCCTTGTCCTTGTCTTCTCTACATTACATGAGTTTTTTGGGGGGGGTTTGTCACAGCTTGGTCTTAGTTTCAATAACTGAAAACTCTGTGAATGAAACCTTCCTTTTAAATAGGAATACATTATACAGAAACATATGCTGATTTTGTTGTTAGACATGTATTTAAGGGATAGGATTGAAACATGTAGGTTAAATGTTTTGGCAGAGGGGCCTCCCATGTGAATAAGTTTATAAATTGGATTTCAAGAGCAGGACTGTGAGGTTCAATCTCACAATGTGTCACGACAGGCATACAGACAGCAACATCTGTATCCATAGATGATAATTGGGAGTTTTGTCACAGGAATTGGTGGAGCCGGGATCTCATGCCCCATGAACTATGGGGCTTACAGCACTGGAACAAGTGTGTGCATATCTAGGTCAAGTTATGAGGGGAAGAGCTTGTGAAATTCTGGAGGAGGCCCCTTATGTAGCTCTGAGTTGACTTGAGTTCTTAGTGGTTTAAAAGTTACTGCCCTGGAACAAAATTAGGTTGCTCAGTGAAAATAAGGTAGAGACTGCTGTTTTTTCATTGGTCTTGTATATTAACATTCTTTCTTTGACATATTGTCTTCTAGCAAAATAAAATTTTTTACTCTTTCTGTTGGTCCAAGCCTCTACAACCAGTTTCCAAGTGTGCTGTGCATGTTGCTACATATACTGGTAGAGCTAAGTGACCAACTTGGTGATTTCTGTGAAACAATCTCCTTGCTAAGAAGGAGCTGTTAGTGGCCTGAGTCTTTGTCTCTTTAATGGACAGGTGTTATCTAACTACTTGGCTCAGTTTTTGAAGGGGTATGTTCAGTGGGGCAGGCACTCAAGATGGTCAGACACTCAAGACAGGCCTCTAATGCCTTCTTTTGTGTTCTTCCTGCACATAAAAAGTTTTAATGCAATTCTATCACTACACAAAACCAATGTATCTCTGAGAACAGTATGCTGCTTGCTGAAAGCTTAAGTACTTCAGGGAAATGCATTGAAACAGTACTTTATTCCCAGAAATGCCAGCAAGCCTGTTGTTAATCAACTGTGTATGCCCAGGTGTTCTTCCTGCACATCTCAAGAGAGTTTCCAAGATTTATTGTGCAACAGATGTTAAACTTTATGCTCTTTAGTTTTCTGGTGTGTTTCTTGACCCTTTTATAACTAATGGAGACTTTTGCCATCTTCCTGTTCTCTTTATAAAGAAATCAAAAGGCACACCAGAAAACTCTAGTAGTGGAAGTTCAACAGCTGTCAGAACACTGGAAAGAGATTATTTTGAAAAGGGTATGTTAGAGTGACAGTCCGCTGAATATTCAAGTGTACTCCATGTACCTTGTTGTTCAACTTCTCTGATACTCAAGGAACAATTATATTAATCACTATATACAATCTTAATTTTTCAGAAGCTGCTTTGTAATAATTGGGTAGTCTACCACAGTTTATTGCTGTTACTTACAGATGATATAGGACAAGCTTTAATGGCTGGGTTGCAGCCTATAATTCTCCAAGTTGGAGATAAGGCAAGAGAGCAGGGAAGAAGTAATTATGAGCAAAAAGTAGGATGTCATTAAATTAATAGGCCCTGGTTTGACATTTCAGTGTGGTATAATTGCTCTACAGGAGTACTGGGGGTTATTGTATGCTTTCTTTCAGATGTCACGTCATGCAAATATTTATTGCAAGCCTTAAATAATAAATCATAGAATCATAGAATTGTTTAGGTTGGACAAGACCTTTAAGATCATCCAGTCCAACCATTAACCTAACATTTCCAAGTCCACCACTAAACCAATTAAGGGTAATGGAGCAGTGTGTACATTTGTGAATCTGTCATGCTTGGTTTCAGCTGGGACCCCTGATGGGTTAGGTGTGCAGTTCAGCCTGCTGCCCCTGCCCTCCTGAGGCACGCAGCAAACCACAAGGTTTCACTGACTGGCACCCAGAAACCTGTCTTGTGGCTGGGAGTACTGGTTGAGCTACCAACAGGGGACAACAGATCATTTACTTAAACAGCTTTTTAGTCCTGATCCATTGCAGCTTGTCCTTCAAAATTCCAATTTGCCTCTTGAAGTGGTTTACAGACTTAATTTTGTCAAAGGTTTGATCTAATCTCTTTTCATTTAAATCCTAGAAAACATCTGTTCGGATTTCCCAAGCCATCTTTTTTCTTGCTTCTAGCTAGACACGATGCCTCTCTACCTCCCTTTCTCATCTTCTCTTGTTTTTTAAGGTTAAAACTTTTTCTTTACTATTTAAGAATAGTTATTTAAGAATAGTTTCACAGGCTGAGCTGTGAAACTAGCTACCTCTATATTTGCTAATCTAGGCAGGCTGTTTGTTTGACTCCTACCTTGTGAAAACACAGTAAGGAATATGGATCAAGAGCATGTTGCATTCCCTGGCACAGCCTGGAAGCACCCAAACTTGCTTTAGACTTGCTATGGCCATTCATGGCTGAAAGGGTTATTCAACATAACTGATGATGGCAGAGCAGGGTCCTGCAGAAATAATTATACTGGCTGTCAGAAAAAGGTTTGCCTTAGAGTAAAAACATTTTGACATATCTCTAGCTTACTGCTTGCCGAATGCTGATAGTAACATAGAAGTGAAACTCAAGAAATGAAGATGGTGTTGCATAAATAAACAGAAAAGCCTTCCTTGTTGTTCATACCAAATACTTTGGACACGGTGTTACTTTCTGAATATCTGATGACTTATGTGGTTATCTATATATAAATATAGGTGCCTAATATTGTAGTATGCAAATCAAAAGAGGTTTCTCCCAACTTCCCTGACTTATTTTCTCTACTAGCAAAATAGGAATTAATGTCTGTTTGTGCTGGAGGTGTGAATTATGAGTTAGGGATTTATATTTTCCTGAGGCTTTAGTAGTGATTTGAAAAGTTGTCTTATATTAGTTATTTCCTATCTCCTAATACAGGTTAATTCCAGTTTACTGGTAGGGAAATTGAGACAGGGAAGTCAAGAGGAGAGAGAGAGATCTACACCCCCCCCCCTTAATCTATGAGCATGTTTCTGAAAGTCTTCACAAAACAGCCTCTTTAATGCTTAGGAGATGTTTGAAAAGTGCAAACTTACTAAGTACCAAACACTGTAGACACTTTCTACCCTTGAAAACTGCAAAATCACTCTCTTGGGTGGGGGAATACACACAAAAGAAACAATTTATCTTAAAAGAAAACAAAAAATATAGTCCTCTGTGTTGCTTGCAGCTGCTGTTGGCCTTATGTGAAAGTTACTATGCTTTTTTCGGGGCAGTGGCACTTCGATGTACATTCAAGTCAGTTCTCGGGACAGAATGAACCCAGCAGGTTTTATGAGACTCCTTTGTGTGAGTGCGTATGGAGAGGTATGATTAGTTAATATGTTCACTTTGCTTGAATGAAGCACATGAGATTGTCTTTTGTGTAAATTCAGTGCAAGCACTGGTGGCTTTAGATTGCATTGGAGCTGCACTGAGGTTGCACACTGAGATCAAAAGAATAGTAGGTATTTTTCTGATTAACACAACTTCTGATAGGTGATGTTTTTTCTTTGCCTCACAGCTGTGCTTTTGTAACCCTGCTAGTAGCCAGGTAGCATTGAAGATTAGAAAAATAATAAATATACCTCAACATTTTTTAGAGTGTTTAGTTTTATTATAGTGCTGTATGAATGCTTATGAAAGTAAGTTATTAATAGCATTGAATTTGGCTAGTGCAAGACATGCTGCGTATAGATGGGGAACAGGATTCTTTTTTTGTGCAACTCTGGTGGTACTTTTTAGTCCTGATCTGAAGGAGCTTTTAATTCAACCTTTAACTGAATTAACCTGAGCAGAGAATATCAAATGACAGGCTAATTGTAGGTGGTGGGCTATAACTTCTAGTGTCTTGATGGCTATAGCAATTTTGTGAATTTACATCAAGGTCTAGAATTTGCTGGGCTAATGAACCCATTGACTTGTCAAATAGGAGTCACTTGTGGCTAACAATTAACACCCAGGTGAATGCAAGAATAACAAAAGTTAAGATGAGTTTGGAAAAACAGATTTTTTTTTTTTTTTAAATGCATCCTAGATTCTTTTTGCACTGGCTCTGCTAAGCATAATAGTATTAAAAATTTCAGAAGAGAAGAGGCTTTTCTTTGCCAGAAAATGCTGAATCAATGAAAATGAAAACCCTTGTGAGATGTTTTGTCAATATATCTGAAAACTGTTTGAATTAATTCATCTTTTTTTATAAGTCACAAACAGGTGATGGAAAGTGTTTTGATCTAGTCAGAAGGAAATAGTCAGGTACAGCTGGAAAAAGGTGAAATTTTGGTTAGAAACATCAACATTTCTCTATAAGCTGTGTGGAAAAGGGACTTGGAAACATTTAGAAGTCTTTGGACCATAAATGTGGAGTTTAGCACTGTTAGAATTGCAGCTCAGTGGCTGTATTAAAAATCAGGGTCATGTAAATAGCTTTTAAGAGCTGTCACACTGTACCGAATACCTGGAAAGTGGAACCTTAGCCCGCTAGCTTTGAGTTGAAAACTATTTAAATTTGTCTTCATCAAGTATAACATTTCACAATATACCTTCATTAATACACACAATATCAATCATTCAATGTACAACTCTATGCTGTGTTTGGTTGTTGTGATGAATTGTATAAGGGAGAGGCTGGAAGCATTACTTGACTTTGTCTTCCAGCCTCAGATTTCTGCCATGCTTGCTGTCACATAGGAAGATAGAGTTGTACCAGAAGATTAAGTGTCTGGTCTTGAACAATATGCTAAAGATACCATACAAGCTTTGCAAGGGGCATGAAATGAAAACAAATACTTTTAAAAATTTTTTTTTATTTAAAGTTGTAATTGAGCGTGCTCTTTGAGGGAACAGAGTGATGACAATTGGCTGCATGTACAAAAACATGTCATGAGTCTTGGCAGAGGTGTATTTAATGTGAGATGGGAAACAGGTTATTTCTTCTGTCTCCCCACCTGCCTTATGTTAAACAGTGACAGTATATTCAGTCTTTCTTGTAGATAATTTTCTAAACAGCTGATTATTTTAATTATGGAATTAGCTGCTGTTAACTTTCTGGGCTTTCTAATGGGCTTGCATATTGAGCTGTAGTGCCCCCCGGCTGGACACAGCCTTCTACTTAAAGCCTCACCAGCAGCGTAAGGTGTGATTCTGTCATGTACAGCCCAGCATCACTGGTGTCTTGTCTCTGGCACAGCCTGGGGATGTTGACTTATTTCTAAGTGGCCACAGAAGAAGTTTTTTGGATGTTTTCTTTAAAATAATTCAATAAAATGAGGGGAGACACACTGAAAACTGTTTACTACTGAACTGCGGAAACCCAGTTTTCTTCATGTTGTAGAGGCACAGGCAACATGGTTTTTAAGGAGTTAGTGGTTGTTTGGAAAGATGGAATAGGAGAAGCAGTATAGCACTAATGTTGTGTGATCCCACTGAGCAATCCTTCAGTCAGCAGTATGGAGGAGTGATCCGCAGTGCAGTGAGGGAGGGCTCCAAAGGCTTCGGCAAGCAAGCTGAAGGGTTGATTAGGTACTAGACAGCTTGGGAACCAGTGATGGGCAAAACAGGAGAGATCCAGCATGCAACGTGAAGCAATTGTCCACCACAAACAGCCATGGCAGGGCGTGCATTAATGCTGCTATAACACTGTTTATTGCCACTGTATATATTCACCTGTGGTTATAAAAGTATTATAGGTCGGGATGTAATTAGCCCTTACAAATTAGTATTTACTAGCTACACATAACTTCTCCTGTTTTCTTGTAAACTGCTCTGGCACAGCTCAAATGTGGAGAGTAGGCTGATGAGCAGAATAAATAATTCCTAAGGCTTTGTAAAGGCTTTAAACAGAAATACCCTGCATCTAAATCGCAGCCACTGATGCACACTTCACAGTGTCAAACTTTGTTGACTGTAGATCATTGGATTAATCTTTCTCGACAACAAATTTATGAATATATATGAAATCTGCATCTATCTTGCTGTCACCTCATGGCTCTGTGGAGATTGACATATAAATGTTCAATGCCTGGAAAAGATAGAGAGATTAGATGGAGCATATTGCTGTAATCTGCAGGGAAGGTTACTCCTGGAAACTTGATTGTTTTACATAATCCTGTCAAAATGCCTCCTAAGGTAAAGTAGGAATGTAGTTAATGTGGTTTTGCCATGTCAATCTCTCCCTATTTAAGCTATCCTTCCCTTTTTTATATAGTACTTGAGCTAACAACTCCCCCATCTGGTTTTTGACACTGAGATGTTGTTTACGCTTACACAACTGCATTTTAATTCTAATGTCAGATCTTACTGATGAGTACTTATGTGTATTAAAACTCTAACCCCCTTCAAGAAGTGACTTGTAAGATATCGGAGATACTGCCAGGATAAATGCACTTCTAGATTGTGACAAATGATGCCTCCTTCTCAATTTTTTCTGCTACTGGAAATCTTGAGGTTGTCTTAAATCATGTTCTCTTCTTGTTTGCTAAACTTCAAAGGCTGTATGTTTGTCTCTTACCATGAGATATTTAGCATAAAGAATGCTCAGTCCTCTTGTGCTGCCTTCTGACTCTCCTGGATGGAGAATAGAGAACTTCAAATCTGAATATCCCTCTTGCGCCCCCCCCTGCTCCTGGGAAAAATCCCAGTCTCACTCTGAGATTGCAGTCTGGATTGAGACAGGCAGTCAACAAGATACGTCAAATGCTCAGGATTCACAAGGTACCTTGCAGCTGGCTTAGAGGAGCAGGGTTGGCAATATAGCCAGGAGACAGCTCTCTGCGGTTCTGTGTAGCATCACCTTGTAAGGTGCTGGTGTTCAGCTATCAAATGACGTAATTCTGTAAGACTTAAATACATCAAGCAATGGTCTTGTTTTCCCATTTATCCTATAATTCCTTCATTTTGTGTAAAGCCATTTTAATATCTTTTTAAAGAAAAAAAGAAGTGTGCATGGGTTCTTAGTTTGTAATGTTTGGGTTATCCAATAAATATGCTCTGTTAATACTAGTTAATATGCTCTGCTTCTCCACCTGCAGACAAGTAGGACAGGTAGGTACAGAGAGCTCCTTGAGAGCAGCATAAACTGTTTAATAAACTTCCTTTGTTTGCAGAAATGGTGATTTACAGTTGTGTTGTTAGCAAAGCTTAAGAAATGCAATTCTGTGTTTGATCAACTTTGGCAGATATGGCTATATACTGTAAGGGATGTAAAAACTTTATTTGCATGAAACATGTCTGTGTAAATACTGGGGAATTTGTGTTGGGAAACATTCTTGAATGACCAAGAAAACTCCCTATAATATTTAAATTTCAATTTTGAAGTTATATTTTTTTGGCTTTTGGTTGAAGCCTTGTAAAACAAACAAGGTGACAGTTGATTTGGAAGAAAGCATTGTGAATGATGTTTCTGGTGGCAAAATGCAATTTCCTTGTAAGAGAGAGACACTTAAAAAATGAATGAAAGCTGCTAGCAGTACTAGCTTAGCGCTCCCTCTTTGTTCATATATAACCTATAACTACTGTGATTTGTATTGGCAAGATATCAAGTCAACAGACCAAAGTTTTGGAGTCCAAGCTGTATTTGAGGGTTTGGAGGTAGATGGTATAGATCACATTCAAACAACTTTGTGGCTTTTTAAAAGAGATGGGTTTATATTTTTTTTTTAAGATTAAATTTTAGTCACTTTAAATATACTATTTTAAATCTCTGGCTTAAATGTTAGAAGTAAGTGAAAAATGTTGGGTTTGCTTTTAAAATTCTTTGTGTAATACCAAACTACTATGTTCTATAAATTCATCCCCACATAATTTTTATTAAGAACCCTATGCATTGTAACAAAATTGTTCAGTAGCTAACCTGGAAGACTTTTTTTGTGCTGCTATGGTATACCAGGGACAAGGAATAAGAAATGTAGTCTGATCTAGCTACTGTTATAAAGTAGTACTTTAAGCAGGGGGGGGTTAGCTAGCACTGTAGATCAGAAAATCTGGGAGGTATTTCATATGGTTACCTTCAGGGCAGAGTTTAAAGCAAGAGGGCAATGCATTTCAGTAACGATTGCAGAACTAAAGGAAATGCACTTTCAGTTTGGCAGGATAAGCTCTTAATATACTGCAGAGTTTGTCTTTTTGGGATATTATCATGTGTTCAGTCTCTTAAGAAACCTATTTTCTCCTTGGTAGTGTCACGCTGCTGACTTCCTACAAGGCCTGTATCTCTAATATACCTAGAATGATCAAATTTTGAGCAATGCAGAGTTCTGCATTTTAAAAAAGGTGAAATAAGCTGCTTCCTCTGTACTTCTGAAAGCATGAGACAGAGCTCGGCCATATCACGGTTTCTCTGGCATGGTGCCTGTTCTTTGTCTTATCAAACTGAATGCAGGATTAAAACACTGGGTGTCTAGAGAGGGAGTGATAGGAATTGATGGATGACGTACATGCCTCAGTTGATCTGTGTGATCAGATAAGAGGTGCCTCTAGACAGATATTCTGTCTTCAACAGCAGATAGATATTAAGGCTGGGGGAGGGGGGCAGGAATAAAAGAAAATATAGACTGTCTGTTCCCCAGTCTCCTCTCTGGGAGTTGATGGTTTGGTGACTCCCTAGTTGGGAGCTGCAGACTTGAATGTCATGATTTGTATCATCCCTGATGAGCCCTATGGACTCATCTAATCTCTTGAACCCATTTACACTTTTTTGACCTTTGCAATGTCCAGTGCAGCAGATTTACTACCTATCGTTTGGCTGGGGAGGGGTGAAAGGGAAAGGAGGATTTATCTGGATTTATAATTCTGAGCAGATTAAAAGGGAGGGTAAGATTAATAGCAGGTAGAAGGCCTTGTAAGGAGGAATAGAAAGTGTTTGAGGAAACAACAAGCAAATTTAGTGTCTGCTAGATAGGCAGTTTTGTTTCTCTGAGAAAATATATGACAAACAGCTGTTATATAAAAACACTTGCCTGGATCGGGCAAAGGTGAGCCAAGGGTTGGGTTTTTTTTCTGCAGTGTTTTGGAGGTTGGCTGTTTGAAGGAGGGATGTTGACTGGCAGTGACCAGGAGAAAGAAGTTGGTGACAGGGACTGGCCTACCCAACCTACTGGTAGAGATACCTAGTTCAATAACACTTGCCAAAGCTTCCAAGGTAAAAGCAGTAAACAGATATGAGTAAAGAAGTGTACAGCCTTTTTTCTAAGTGTATTTTTTTTCTTGAGTTTTATAGACTCATAAGAATTTGTGGCGTTTAGTGGTTGGTTTTGTTCTGTTTTTTGTGTGTGTGTGGTTGGTTGGTTTGTTTTTTTAAAGCTGGATGAGTGAGTGTGGGCAGCAAGATAAAAGCTGTCATTCAAATGATTACCTGGAGGCTGCAATTCCCTCTAGGATTATCCAAGGTGCTTCTATGGAAAGTATCTTCCTGGAAGCAGATACCAACAGTTTTTAGAGCAAACAAAGACTTAGAAAAATGAAACAACTGTGGTGCAGGAGAACACTTTCTGTGACTTTGAGACTGTCCTGTAACAATGAAAAAAGTGTAAAGAGAAGAGTCAGAATGTTGTAGGCTGCAGGCAACGTTATCTGAATTTGTCTGAAATTCCCACAGGATTCAAGCAAACTTAAAATTAGTGTTAAACCTACCTGAGTTTTTGAGATTCCTCAGTGAACTCATGTTTACTTGTGTTCTGCTGACTTGAATTTATTTTTTCCTTCTTGGACCAGTCAAATCCTAAAAACTGAGGTTGCTTTCAAGTCTGCTGTTTCAGCATGGCTTGGGAGCGAGGAGTAACAGAGATCACTTTCTGGTTTTTAAAATGATTCAAGAGTTGCCTTTAACTATCACCCTCTAGCACTGTTTTGAGGAAATTGGGAGATATGCTTATATGAAACTAACTTAGGGAGTTTTAATATATTTTGCAGTGCAATGGCATTTGTTTGCATTTTATACTTTAGATGTACTGGGGTTGCATCCCAGCTGTATGGTTGTGCACAATAGTGTGAAGTAAAAGTAGAAGAATGCAACACAAATTAGGTTCTCCTTAATCTGCATCACCCAAGTCTTGGTTCTTGGTTTCCAATAATATGCCCAAACAAGTAAATAAGCCAGATGCCTTTTTTAAAAAAAAAAACACAAAAAACCCCCAAAACAAAAAAAAAAACCCAACCAAAAACCCCAAACACAAAGAAAACAAAAACCCTACAACACCACATACCCCTAGCCCCCACCAAAACCATAGTATACCTAAAAGAAAAGGTATGAGCAGAAAACCCCCTCATCATATGAATGAGATTAGCTGGTAATTAAAAGCCAACCAGTTTGAGTTAAGAGGTGGATTACTTAGATAAACCACCAGGAAATCTAATTTAGTCAGCGATTTATTTTTAATCCAAGTCAAGAAGATTTTATCATGGCTTCTATGAAGCTCGTAGGAACCCAGTCAGATTTAATTATACTCTTGTGTAATGACCCACATCTCTTAAGTTTTATGGATGCTATAATTTATTTTATTGATAAATAGATGTACACTTTAGATCTAAAGAGAATATCAGGACCATTTGATTGGCAGTTCTGATGTATTAATACTGAAACTGCAGAGGGAGACAGTTTTAGGTCTTATCCCTGAAATACAGCTGGTGACCTAAACTAGTGCATTTTCTTAATTCCCTCCCATATCAAAAATGTTTTATTCTGTTCACGGCATTAGAACTGTCCTTTACCACTGGGTGTTTAATTCTTTATGGAGGGTGGACAGGCAGCAAGTGCATCTTCCCTGTATAGCTGAACATGCTTTGAAAGCTAATTGTTCTCCTAAACACTTTTCTTAAGACACCTTAGAAAACACACATATCCGAAATTAAAATTGCATAGACTGAAACAGGGTACTAGCGAAGACTCCGCAGATAAACACATTTGTGTGGGATTAGATGAAGCTGTGGAATAACTAGGAGCTTTGTAATATGGGTGCACAGGCACAGTTTTATTGAGTATCCCCATATGACTTGAAATATTTTTAACTGCCCTGTGTAAACAGTCTAGTCTAGTATTGATTCAGCTTGAATCTTATTTTATGAAAGTACGTAAAGACTAAGCATCTTCAGACCTGTTGCATGGTTGCAGGATATTCCAGTGTGATGATTAAGAAGGGTTCAATCACTTCTTCCCATATTACCCCATGGTAGGGCACATGCCCAAGCTCACACATCAGGTCCAAACGCTCCGACGTCCGCAGCTCCTGCCAGCCTGGGAGTCCATGTAGTTATTTAATGTTTTAACTGATGCACTTAAAAAGGAGTGGAAAACTTAACTTGGATACACTTTTCCAATGTGCATCTGTGTAAACTAGAGCTAACTTGTCTTTGAAGAACATATACAAGACTGGAAATATAGTCTTATAACTCTTTTAAAAACAATGGTTCTGTTGTAAGGACTAAAGAATAGAAACTGTTGGCTTTCTCATTATTGTCCGTGCACTGGAATTTTAAAAGTAGGGAGTCAAGCAGATCTATGTGCAATTAGGACTGGGGGATTTTCTTCTGGAGAATAAATGTACTGAAGAATATTTTTGAGGAGACAGATCATGTAAACTTGGGTTCCGTTTTTTCCAGACATAATGCAGTATTCTAAAAGTGGCAGGAAAATTTTCAGAAATGTTGATTCTTAAAACTTTGAAATAAATGTTTGCCATTAAGCTATTCTTAAACCTCTAGTGCCCCCAAATCCTTCAGAGTAAAACTAGAGATTGACCTAAAAAGAGAATTTAGATTTTTCTTCCTTCAAAATACCTTAATATTCTATTTTTTGCATGAGCTGAATGAACTTTTAATGTATATTTTGGTTCTGCTACCAACCTGATATATACATTATTCATGCAGATCTTCATCTCCAGATAATTATAAGGAATATCCTGAGTAACATCCGAGGTGTTTATGCTAGAATAGAGAAGTGACTCATGCAGCAAGAAAAACTTCTTGTGGTTCTGCTTATGGAGAACTGTATCCCAGAAAGGACTTGCAAGACCAAAGAAGTAATTGTTGTAACTGGACTTTATTCGAAAAGGGAATTTCTGTTCTTTCAGAAGTTCTGCTTTTGTGGATCTGCTTTCAGTTTTTGTTATTGAAGCTACATATAAGATCTGAATATGCTTAGGTACAGCAGCTAGATTCAAGACATGTCTGGGGTGATGTTCTCAAAGTATACATTCCATATGTATGTATATAAGAAATATGACTCAAATGTTTTCAGGCCCCAGACAGTAAACTGAAGTTTGTGCGTTTAAAAAAAATGCACTCCCCCAAATAAATTCAAAGCCAATTGAAAAAAACACACCCAAACCAAACAAGCATCCCATACCAAAACAAAAAACAATCCCTTTTGTTCTGATGTCTTACAACCCTTACAATAAACTAGGGCTTAATCCTGAGAAAATGACCTTTTTAAAAGGTCGAGGAAGTTCTTAGCTTTTTTTTCCCCTGGGGATTTTCCAATTCCTGTCAGCATTGGTATCATCTTTCCTGTGAAAGAGTTTGTAGCTTGGTGCTGCTTGATCTGTGAATCGTGGTTGGCCGGACAATGTGACCCAGCTGCCTGGTACTTTCCTACCACTTCACAACTCAATAATAGCAAAGAGGCCAAGCTGGCTGCTGAGGAGCACAGGCTGTGTGCTGGGGTTCGATGCAAATGCTGCACTGGGTAATGTGCAGCAGTTGTGGGAGGAGTGCCGTCAACGGGGGATAGTGCTGTAGATGTACCACCTTGCACAATTCTATGATGAATGGTACTGCAGGCTTGACAACAATGTAAGCTGGAAAGAGAGCGCTACTTGATTAGCATTGCAGTAGATTTAGATGCATCTATCTTGTAACTTTTTTCACTATCAAACAGTTAACCTTAAGTACAATTGGTATGTACTAGTGCCACACATTGTTATGTTTCAGTAGGGTTTTTTTGGGTCCCCCTGGAGTGCTCAATTGACTGCTCTGTGTAAATACTAAACTCGCTAACTTACCCTTCAAAAACTTGATCAGTGTTAGATATCATCCAAAGTATAATAGACTCTGTGATCCATGAACAGCAGAATGTAGCTCTCAACAGCGGTGTAAAAAGAGCTAAAAGCCATACTTGGGTGTTTTGTGGAAGCAAGGGATGGGGAAGAGGAAAAATAAAAGTGTTCAAATTGGACTTTTATTTTTTTGATCTGTAAATTAAATTCATGGTGCAATACTGGTAAAGATGTCCTGTGGATTTTTTTCCTAAAGGTCCGATGGAGCGATGCTACTTTAGAGAAAGGTAAATTAACTATAAAGGGTAAGTAACTGCCCTTCTTGGGACATTTATCTTAGATGTGCTTATTTGTAGGTAGCTTTAAATGCATTATGTCTAAATAACTGACAACTGCATTTGCCTTCACAATGGAGTCTAATTGTATACTGAAGCTTTAGTATAATGAGTTACTTCACATCTCTATTAAACTGATTAGTGATGTGACTGAGACATGACTAGTCCAAATGACAAAGTAATAATAAGAGTAAAGCAGGGCTGATAGGCAAATCAGGTCTGCAAAGTCAGCACCACTGAAAATGTTTGGGTTGAAAACTTGTGTGTTCTACGAGCAATGAGAGCTACTGCTTACTTAAATGCACGTTGGAGCATCGATGTAAAATTTATCCAGATTTCAAACTAGTATCTGCAAAGGGGTACTCATTTCTATATAACTTGGGTATTAATCTACATTTATGCTGCTGCTTGCCAACTGTAATTTCAGAATCTTTCACTCAGTGATTCATAACAATCTCCTTTGACCTCTGGTTGTATGATGTGGAAGTTCAGTAAGTGCAGCTGTATTTGAAGACCCAAGTGTTTTCTCTAGCCAATTTCTAGCCTTTACCTGCTGGATCTGTGGCACGTGGGCAGGTCATGCTTTCTAAATTACAAGGTGTATTTTATGTAAAGGAGAAGCTGTAGGCAGCGGTACTGTTGTTGTCTTGCCATCCCACCCATACACATCTTTCTCACCTTGAGTGCCATGCTGTGCTTGAAGGGCCAAAGGGGAGGAAGTGGTAAGCTGGCTGATGGATGTTAATTGCTGATGCAGTCTGTCTGTCTTGGTAAGACTATGTCGTGGTTTAACCCCAGCCAGCAACTAAGCACCATGCAGCTGCTCGCTCACTCCCCCTGCACCGGTGGGTTGGGGGAGAGAATTGGAAGAGTAAGAGTGAGAAAAGCTCCTGGCTTGAGATAAGAACAGTTTAATAATTTAAATAAAATAAAGTAAAATAGTAGTAGTAACAATAACAATATAATAATAATAGTAATAATAATATACAAAGCAACTGATGCACAATGCATCCCTTACCGCCCACCGACTGATACCCAGACAGTTCCCGAGCAGCGATCACTGCCCCCCCGCCAACTCCCCCCAGTTTATATACTGAGCATGACGTCACATGGTATGGAATAGCCCTTTGGGCAGTTTGGATCAACTATTCTGGCTGTGCCCCCTCCCAGCTTCTTGGGCACCTGGCAGAGCATGGGAAGCTGAAAAGTCCTTGACTAGCATAAGCACTCCTTAGCAACAACTAAAACCTCAGTGTGTTATCAACATTCTTCTCATCCTAAATGCAAAACACAGCCCTATGCCAGCTACTAGGAAGAAAATTAACTCTATTCCAAGTTCCCTTGGCTAGTAGTCTGTCCTGGTTTCATCTGGGATAAAGACACTCAAAAATAACACTGTTCCCATAAGATCATTTGTGAAAAATATCAGTATGCGGTACTGTAATTATGATGGGCACAGTATGTCTGACACAATGTTTTGCTTCAAGGTATAAGACTAGTAATGTGAAAGTGCAAATCATCCACAGACTTGGGGGAGGGGGAAGAGCAAAAATCTTAGAATTTAAGACCCTTAGAAATTTTAAGAAAAACTTAAAATTGGAACTTTTCAAAGAGAACTTTATTGCACAATGAAAATGCAATTCCTTAGTCAAGATGCATGATGGCATTAACCAGAGGACCTTCCTCATTCAATGGTGAAGTGAAACCAGCAATTGTAAATCAAGAGTGGTGAGAGAAGTAGGAAATAAAAGGTAACAAACGCAAATGAAAGGTTAAACTGTTAAAAAAATATTAAAGGGAAAACATGGAAGGGAAAATAGAAGCAGAAGGGGAGAGTCCTTGAGTGGTGTGTGGTAAAAGAAGTGAGTTTTACGTTTCTAGGAAAAGAACAGTTGTAAGCAGAATTTTTGGAATTTGTATAACTTTTAATAAGGATGCATAAAAGCTAGAAGCTCTTGGGAAATACCAGTTCTATAAGGAGAAGAATTTAATTAAAGTCCATCTACATGGCTTTGTAGAAAATAACCCTAGGCAACCCTAGAGCTTTCTCCTGAGATTACGAGTTTGGTTATAATTGCGTTAATTTAATTCCCCTAAACTCTTTAAAGACACTTGATTTAGAAGTCCACAGTGTTTTGTTTCTTTTTCTTAAGCTTAGGAATGGGCAAACTGAGTAATAGCAAAGGTAGATGCCAATAGGACATCATTTGCTTGGTCTAGGGTGGGCATGTTCTTAGACCTGATGATCGATGTTTTATTCGGTGATCGTAAAGTAACATAAAAGCTTCCTAGTATTGTATGGGTATGACATGTGAGTTAGGGGAGTGCTAAATAAAGCAGGATTTTTGTCACATCCAATGCAGTCTAAGTTTGTACATAAGCTGTGATAGATGTTGAATGAAATGCATACCCTGGACTCTTGGGAGGGGAATATACTGGACAATCAAGAGAAGTGTGGTACCCCAGAGCAATGGGAACAAATGGGACTCTAGGCAATATTGAGCAGAGCTCTGAAGAAACTAGAGGCAAACACCTCTCTGTTGCAGATAGTCCTGGAGACTTTTTAACATGGAGGTTACAAAATTAGAGGGTATGAAAAGATCTATAAGAATGCTTTGGAGATTTCAGAATGTGTCTTCAAGTGAAAAACATATGGGTTCAATCCATTTAGTGTATGAAAAAGAAGATTGAAAAGTTGCTTGATTAGGAGGCATTCCTGGGGGTAAAATCCTGTGTGTTAAAGAGCTCTGGAAACTAGTGCAGAGCTATGCAGTAAGTAAGAGCAGAAACCTGAGTCACATGTATTCGCATTAGAAAGAAGGGAAAACACATTTGTATCAATGAATGAGGCACTACTGAAGAAAAAGCCTAGGGCATTAATGTATTTTGTTACTTGTATTTCTGAAACAGGACTAAATAGCCTTTCTGGCAGAGATGTTTTAATGAAACATGAGTTCTGCTAAGGGTAGCAGAAATGGGTTGGCCGTTCATTTCTGAACGGAATGGGAGCTAACCCACCTTGGATTCACACGTGAGTGGTGGCCACGTGCTCTCCAGGGCCAGCAGTGCTTGCTGAGTGAATAAAATCCTGTCTTTACTGTTCTCTTAATATCTTTGTCTTTATCTGAAATAGTAAATAGCAATCAGTGGTTAAACTAATAAAAATACTTAGCCAGGGTTAGGCAACTTTACTGGTATAGTATGTCTACAGTACCTCCTAGTCTGCTGTGTTATACTTGTCCAATTTAAACCAGGCTTTTCCTCTTTCAGTAGGCTAGCTCCTCTGCAGCATTCAGAGATTAATTTTCATGCCCTCTTAGCCTCTGACCAGGTGTTAGCTTGCTCCTCTTGATTGAAATCCTGCCTAGGTTGACCTTAATGCTCCTCCCCTTCTCTGTGGAGTTACTTGCTGTCTCTACATTTTGAAGCTCTGTAACTTTCCTGGTCAATATTTCCATTCCTGTCTGCAGACTTTTAATTGCATTTTTGATCCCTTCGCCTTCCCTGCTGGGTGCCTGGGCTCTGTAGCTCAGATCTTTGCTGTTTTGCCCTTTTGCTCTTCCAACTCATCAGTCTGCTCCAGTTCACTGGCCTCACTGGATGGCTTCACTGAGTGTCTGCAGCAGAGTCCTTTGTTGTGACATCCAGACACACTTTTCTCTTCTACCAGGAATGAAGCGTTTGGGCTAGAAGGTATTTTATAATGCTTTTTTTTCTTCTTTTTCCGATAGCCCTCTGATCTACCTCCTAGCATTTGTCTGGCCTGCTGCTTCCAGTTTGTAAATGCTGTGTGAGTCAATCCTTTCGTGCATCAGATTAAAATTACTATTACAATGCCTCTTGGTCACACCAAACCTTTCAGTAGCTGCTGGTATGTACATATACACACACATCCCAGATTCACCTTTGCCACAAAGACCACTGAGATTCCTTTTGCCCTTTATCACTAGAGCTTATATTTTAGGCCACCCTCTTCTGTAAACATTTTAGGCACTAAACTGAGTGCTTTATCCAGAACTCCTGATTCTTCAGATTCATTTGACTGCCTTGTCCTACCTGGTGCTGTTTGTGAATGTGCCATGTGGATCCTCAAGTACACAAACTGAGTCAGTCTCCCGAAGGCTCCATTCATAAACTGATGTGTTATACACTGGAGTAAGGGATTGCTCTGGTTTCCTTGTATGCATGTATTAAGGCAGTCCTGAACAGGGAAAAGTGGCCAAAACTGGAAACTCAAGGACCAAGCTTCTTCCCCACTCTAGTTTGCTACTAGAATTAGGAGGCTCCTTTTGCTCATTTTCATTTTGATTTACTCCAGCAATGGAATAGTTTGGATGGAAAATCAACTAATAATGAGCAAGTTTACCAATCACTGCAGCACACTAATTATCTGCAACTCTAATACTGCTGCTGCCATGTTCAACACTTTGACAGAACCTACAATGGAAAGAAGGTTCCTGATTTCATCAGGTAGATTGCAACCTCTCCTGCTTTCACCGTAATGAAGTGATTTCTGCCCCCCCCCCCCCCCCCCCCCCCCCCTTCTGTGGTGCCTTGGCAGCACTTTCAGCACTTTCAATCCTGGCAGTCAGCCTGAATCCAGGAGGTTGGAATTAAGCAGCTCTGGCTTAATGTCTTCAGAAGACATGCTTGAGCCCCAGAGATTTTTTTTTTAAATGTAGTTGAAATCTAGATTACTTTCTGATAGCTTGCAATTATTTTAAATAAATCTTTCCTGGTTTGGGAGAAGAGTAGTTGACTTACCTGCACTTGGAACTCCTGCCAAACTCTGCCAGAAGCTTGCTACGAGGGAAAGTGCACTTCAATTTACAACATGCAAAACATTGGGTTTTTTCTTACCTGAATTTAAAGGGAGACCTTTAGTCTTACTCCCATATCTAAGAATGTTTCTCTGTCTTTACTGGTCCACTAACAAATACTGTGAATGCTGGAAAATATGTTAAAATAAATGAACAGCTACCAGTAAGTTTGTACTTATGCTGAGCTTATTATGGTCATTCTTTGTTTACTAATTGACAATGTTGCTGCAAAACAGCATTTGTGATGGGTATTTCTGTGGCCAAATTAAGAGACAGTTTATGCTCAGGAGCCTGTCTGCTGAAATCATGTAATAAAAGCCCAATATCAGCTTTTCTAGAGCTTGGCAAAGCAACTAGATCATAGCTATTGCAATAACATCAACCTAATGTGCCCTACAGAGAACCTGATGTGACTACTTTGGAGTGGCTTTTACTGTAGCCTTTTCCTTGGAGGGGCCAACCTAGGACAAAAGTGTAGACTAGCAGGAGAAGAGGACAGAGAATAGAGCAGCCTGACCACCAAGCCATATCATACATACTGGGGGAAATTTGCTGCTGACTGGAGGAGAAAGGATTGATGCTGTCACTAAGAGTTTTCCTTTACTACTACTGCCTTGCACTGATCACACATCAAATAAAGAGCTACTGAGGAGGCAGTCTCTGGTTCTGTGCAGAGCTGGATGTAAACCAAACTGCCTCTATTTAAAGTTATAAGGAATATCAATGCTAATATTTCTGCATAATGAATAGCCCCCAAGAGTGAGAATCGTATTTTTTTTTCTTCTACCTGCATATTTAAGTCTGTACACTAAAAGAAATGCAAAAGTTAATTTCCCTCAGAATTGGGGATTCTTGCATGTCTACCTATGAGGAGATTTTATCCATGCATTTGTATCCAATATTTAATGTTAGGATTTTACAGAAATAGGTGTTAAATATTTTCAAGGGATCTCATTTTGCTGATAAAGTATGTAGGATAAAAGCTGCGAAGGCTGTGTGGGGGAACATGAGCAAGGGCATTTGCCAGGCTGCTGAGCTCATTTTCTATTGGTTTGATTCCTTTCATTTGATATGAAAGTAGTGTAAAGTAGAAGAGAATCAGGTCCATCTAGGGAAACCAAATACATTCTTCATGTTATCCTGTGGGGCAAAAGAATAATTTACTTTGAGCAGAGAGAATGCTTTAAAGTTCTATGAAGTCCTACACTAAGAATTTAGAGCACTTTTTGTTCATCTATCCTATTTCTGTTTGAGAGCTGATTTTGGCTTCATGTGCTTGTAATTGAAATTTGATGATGTTCATATCAAAATGTCGTTGATATGCAAAATGGCACACACTGACTGTTTGATTTGCAAATGGCTGCTTTAAAATGGATGATCTTGAATATTAATGAAGCAGGCTTTCAAATAAACTGCCATTTTCTTTCCCTCCTCCTGTCCGCTTTTTTTGGTGTAGGTGCAAAGGGTTTGACAGTATGGAAATTATGAAAATAAGCAAATTCATTTAATCAAGTGCACCATTAATTATTCATTAACTATTTGAAAGGCAACATCTCATCTCTGTGTGTGTATATATAGTGTCATTCACCATCCACTCTATATAGTGTTCTCTGTCTTGATTTCAGTAGGTGTTTGTTACTCATTTTTATGATAACTTAGTCAAAAGGCTGAGGTTCCCTTAATCGGATCCTTTTGAACTGATAGGACCATTATTGCTCCTGTTCCAACTACATGGGCTTTTTGAGTGATATATTACGTGCAGTGCATGCTTTTTGGCAAAGCATCATACAAC
Source organism: Pelecanus crispus (assembly GCF_030463565.1). Lineage (NCBI taxonomy): Eukaryota > Metazoa > Chordata > Aves > Pelecaniformes > Pelecanidae > Pelecanus > Pelecanus crispus. The sequence continues at coordinate 10,978,431 of NC_134653.1, read as the reverse complement.
ATAGCTTTACAGCTCAATTAAAGTTGCCTTCATCCTTAAACTGAACATTCAGTTCATCCTGTGCATCTGGCTCTGTAGTGCAGATTTTGTTTCACTCTGCACTGATTTCTGTTCTCAGAAATCTGTATGCCAAGTCCTGATGAAGAGATTAGAACTTGTATTGCAATGAACTTATTCATCAAGCCCAAGTTCTGTCATGAAATGAAGTAAAAGGAAAATATGAACTAGATCTTGTTTAAAAGCAAATTATAAAATGGTCATGAAGGTTATTCTGTCACTAGTAACAGCAAGGGATAAAGATGAAAAAAGTCAGCACAGCAAACTGCTGTCAAATCCCAGCTGGATTTCAGGTAGATCTTCCTAGGCAAAACCTATGTTGCTTTGACTGTAAACCTACGTCCAATATCTAATGCTAGGGTGTCATTCAGAGAAGCTTTGTGGACTGATTTGCTTTAGTTGGGAGACTAGAAGCATTATGTGCTTATAAGTGCATATAAGACCTATGGAAGTGGGTTTTCTGATTCTTATTGGACTCAACACCATTATTTTGATCTTGTCTCATGCAAATAAAAAGCTTTTTACAAACAAGTTCTGAGTGTCATGTAATTAGATGCATTTGAAAATCAATAGTGTCTGTATAAGTCATGTTGAAAAAATTATTAGCAAATGTCTAATCAGTTACACAATGGAGATCACATACACTGCACTAATCAGAAGGAGGGAAGCCATAATCAGCAAAAGTTGTGCAGCTTCAAAGAGAACAACAGATGCCCAAAGACAAGGTTGCTAATAAAATCAGAAGCATTCCTGTCTATATAATTTATTCCATTTACTATGCTCTTTATCCAATTTGCCATATGGTATGGGATATAAATTTTGTGTATATGTTCTTTTTTTCTCTTATACACTGATCATTACACAAAAATACTAAAAACTTCATCAGGCGAATGCTAAGGATCTCGTGAAAGCAAGAATCAGTGAAAACAAAAACATTTCAGAGAGGTTCCTCCTCTGATTATAACATGGGCCATTGAACTTGAGTTTGGCAACTTATTATGGTAGTATGTTGTGTGGATCATGCCGGGCTAATAATCTGCTGCTGAACTGCACTGTCTGTCTAGACCTGGATAGCAGCAAAGGGAAAAGGAGGCTGGGATCTGAAAATACCTTTCACTTTTCCTGGCAAAAGCTGAAGGGAGCTGCCTGTAATGTGTGGGTTGTGGGTCTGTCCTTTTTTTTTTTTTTTTTTTTTTTTCTTTTATATGGGAAAATCATGTCAGCAATGACAGGGAGCTAGAAGCTAATAATGAAATGTGTTTATTTTCAAAGAACAACAGAACACTCACTTAAAGGCAGACAATCTGAGGATGTATTCGGAATATGTAATTTAGCAAACATTAAAGAGTAAGACTGGAAAGATGAAGAAACAAAGCCTGCTGTTAATTTAAATATCCAATTAAGCTATCTGCTTGGCTGCAAAATATCTTCTTGACAGACAATTAGTTCTGGGCAAGTCAAACATTTCAGCTACGAATTCATATAGGGCAATTAAGGAAACTAATCTATATTTGATGTGAGGAAGTAGTAAATTGGAAAGCTTCAGAATGAATATGTAAGTTTAGGCTATATGGACTTCCCTGCAGTCTTGTCACTGCATGGGAAAAGAAGTGGTGATTTCTAGGTGACCCTGTAGTACCTTTCTTCTCTGTAGAATGTCTCCAATTAGATAGTATTACTGATTTCTGATTAATACTGGAGATGCTCAATGCCAATTCAATTTTAATAGCCAGACACAAAAGAAGAGTGCACAAGATTATAGATAATATGTGGAATAGACTTCCAAATTGTTTTGCTAAAACTGAATCATAATCTCTCTTCTTGACTCAAAGCTTTGTTTTGCTGCTGGATCCCAGGAAATTGGTTCTTTCCCTGACTTTAGGATCTCTTCTTCCTCTCAGATGCACAGCTCAGTTGGTGACTGGCTACACGGCACTGCTGACTTTACCAGGAGCATTTTCCTCCCCGCGAACAGAGCCAGCATGGGGCTTTTCAACAGTGCAGGGCAACTCAGATTTTGCCATCCCAAGGTTGACCAGCTGCAGCTGGGCCAGGACTGGGCTGCTTCTGCCCAAGCAAGAGAAGAGGGAAGGGAGAGGGATGGTGCTGAGGGAGGCATCCCAGTACTAACTTTGAAGTTCCAGCTGCTTCTGGAGGAAGCAGGAGCAAGGAACAATCGGAGGAATGAGAAATGGTAGCATCTGTTTTTGTAAGACTCATCTAAAAAACTTGGAACTTACAAAACGTTCAGCCTGAATGTATGTGTTACTACTGCCTCATTTGCATGACAGCAGTGTGTTAGTGAATGCCCCTTCTAATTTTCTCTCAAAAAAACCTTGGCTGTTATTAATTTATATGAGGTAAAATTGCCCAGGATACTCTTAGTGATGTAGAGCTGAAATCCTATTGGTGATTTTAAATCTTTTTTTTTTTTTTTTTTACCTCCTTCACATGTCTCTTCTTTTACTTAAGAAATTGTTTTTGATCCTCTTTTCCTCATCTCCTGAACTTGTAGTGAATAAAAATTTTTTATGTACAGGAAATTCAGGGCATGACCTCCTTGTGTAAGCTGTAAAATACATGGTACTGTTTTTTTCCTAGTACATAAATAACAGGGTTTTTTTTTTTTTTCCCCTTTTCTTTTTCAACTTCTGGCCCTAGGGGCTTTAACCTGCCTAAGGATCTGTTCTGTTCCTTATCCCTGCAGTGCTAGAGACACTGAGAAAAGCTTGGAACAGGCTATGAAAAAAAGCACTTTTCTGTAGCCTATATTGTCTCATTGTTTGCTTGTGTTTCTGGAAGCAAACTTTTTCCTATCCCCTGCACCAAGAATATGTCCTGATCTTAAAAATGGATTTTAGCCATTTTAGGCGTGGAGAACTGCATCTGTGCTGATAACTTGTTGATATGCGAAGTTCTAGTTTAATACAAGCTAGAATTGCTGAATTATATGAAGATCTTGAAAAGCAGGGTTTGTAATGGAAGCAGCAACTGACCATTAACTATAGTGGTGCTATTGAGGCACTGCTATAATAAATTGTTTTGACTTTATGAAATGGTGACATAAAGAAAGCACATTTGGTTTTAGAGCATAATTATCCCATTATTCTACTTTCTGAATTTTGTTTTATTGCTCTTTCTCCTAAAATAAATTTTATTACAACCATAAGCATATTAAGCCCTAAAGAAGTCTGTCCCATGGGCAAGTGTTTGCAAGTTTAATGTATTCTTTGTATGTGTAAGACAAGCCGTATATTATGTAACATGTGCAAGGACCATAAACTCAACTAGTGATTGAAAACGCTAATGTATCACCATAATCACAGTTCAAAAGTTTGTACAGGTTTCCACATTAAACCATTGCTAAGCAAACATATTGCTCAATACATAAAGCACAGCTGTAAGACCTGTTTTCTGAGGAAAGTTTAGGAAAGGGAACAAATAGCAACTGTAGGTTTTTTGGTTGTTTTTTTAACTTACCCAATTAGTATTGGTTCTGTGGAGTTCCATCCACTGTTCTTCTTTAAGTAGCCTGTTTGATATTTTATTTTGGGATAACGCTGAAGACCTGAACTTTGGAACTACTCGTGGAAATGAAGTTGCTAGTGCTTATCCTGTTCACTCATCATTTCACAGGCTGGAGTCCATAAGATGCTGTTTCTAGACTGGCAGCAGTGTCTCATGTGTTCAGGTGTAGTTGTTCTACTGTTGTAGGCATGGGTTTAGGAGGGACTGAACTGCTAAATCTAAGCAGATACACAACATCCAGACTGGTAGGCTGTCAATGGATGAACCTGGTGGTGTAAAGATGGTATCTATATTCTCTTTTGTTGTATCTTCAAAATAGCCTGTTAGTTGGGGAAATATTTTCCATTCCTGTGTACCCTACAGCAGAAATATTACACTTTTTTTTGAGAAAATTTATAGGCATTATCATTTATTTAGTTAACATGAATCTTTATTTGTTTTTCTGCTTTTTATTTGTGCTTTTCTTTATTAGACATAGTTTAATAGCTGAAGATACCAGCAAGGGTTGGGTCCCCATTGTGATTGGAGAGGTACCATTAGAGAACACTTACGGCTTGTCACTTCTTTCTATTTATTTGCTTCTGACTCATTGAAATAATCTCTCTGTGGATCAAGATAATTTTAAAACAATGAGGATGGGCAATAATTTGCTTGGAAGGCATAACCTAGTTATGTCCATCCAAGCAAGGGATGCCAGATAAGAATAATAAAGCTCTGCTGCAGTGAGATGCTGAAGTTCATGATTAGCTTTACCATGTGAACTAACACCCCCGTTCCACCCTTGACAACCTCTGTCTGAGAAGGAGCATACTTGCGGTTAGGCTGACTGCTAGACCTGAATACTGTACTTTTCATTTGATTTTGTGCAGAGAATGGTATTAACTATTTCTTTCTCCACAAGGCTCTACCTAGGGAAAGAATTAGTGTTAGATGCTATTTTGCAGCAGGCAGCCCAAAGCCTTCCAAAGCATGGTGGTGGGTGGGATGGCAGAGGACTTGCTTCTTTAAAGACAGTTTAATCTTAATAGGGACCTGGACAGTGAAGTTGGTACAGGTTATGATGCAAGAAGTAAAGGCATGAAGTGGAAAGCAATGCCAATAATTCAAAATTGCTTATAAAAGCATGACTGAATAAATGATGAGGAAGATTATTCCATACAGGCTTACAGAAGAAAGTAGATTTTTTTGAAAAAGAATATGCCAAGGTACTGTTATCAACAGCATTGCATTGGCCTGAGGGATAGCCAGCAGACTTGCACAATCAACCTAGTCTGACCTTTGTCATAACATGAGCTATAGGATTTCCCTGAATGATCTCCTCCTTCAACTCTCACAGCTTGTCAGCTCTCTGGCCTGTTCTCCTAGTCCTTACGTGGAAGACTCCCACTACAGATGATGGCTGTTGGAGCATCCTTTGGGCAGGTGATTGCTGCAGGGCCGCCCAAGTTACTATTAAACTAGATACCTCTATCTGCTGCCTACTTACAGATCAAGAACAAAGCATATCTGGAGCAGCAGCAGTCAGGTTACATTTCTGCCACATCAGGCAATGAAATAAATCATTGTTGGTGCCATTGAACACCATGGAGTTATTTTGTATTTACATATGAAAAAGCCAAGGGTAGAGTTTAGCTCAAAGTTATTTCTCACATTGGATCCTCTGTGATAGGAAATAACAGACAACAAAACAGTCTAAGAGAAGATGCATAAATCAGGTAAACTACTACTGAGCTCTATTTGCCTTTAGCTCCTTGAGCTCAATGCTAATAGACCATGCCTAGTTTGCCCAGTCCTTTGGGTTTCCAAGTGGCTACTGGGAATGAGAGAGAGAAAGCTGTAATTTACCTGGTCCCTGGTGATGTCTGTTTAACAAATATTTATTACATGGAGAAATGATTCAGCCTTTCAGCCTCTGTTACCATCTATGGCTATTTACTACATAATTACAGCAAGTCTTGTTATGAAAAGGTTCTGCCACAAAACTGTTCCTAAGGGCTAGTCATCTTCTCATTGCCAGTCTGAGCACTTTTCTTTATAAAGGGGTGAGGGTGACATCAATCTCTGTGGCTCACCCAGGGCTCCAGTCCCCAAAGTACTTCTCCCCTAGACCTAATTTTCTATGCCGTACTGGCTATGTGAAGGATGCTCCTTCATCATAAGCACCCCTCCCACGTGCTGCATGTCCTAAATTGTGGCTGTAGACTTCTGTCTCTGCAATGACTTTCCTGTATCATGGTGAGTGAAATACCTGGTACCTATAATGCTACCAGTATGTGACCAATTCATATTTATTAGACAAAAAGATGAAGCAGGTAGAAAGAAGGAAAGAAATATCGGTGATGCCAGCAGTCTCCTGGGTGTGATGGAACACACTTCACAGCAGCCTGTTCCTCTCTCCCTAATCTCCAAAGTTACCAATTAAGAGACAAACCACAGGCAGCTCCTGTACAGCACCATCTACAAAAACAACTTATGCTCATGAAAAATATTTATTCACTGTTCTGGTGATTATGAATTCACGTCGTGATGAACTCTGTGCATCTGAAAAGGAATAGAAGTATACTGACATTAACTGTGAGCTGTATATTTAATGCTACTATTACTAATATGCAGTAAAATCTTTGTAACCTGCAAAAAAAATAATTGAAAGAGAGCATTGAGATGCGATGGAACATGTATCACCTACAGAAGAAAAAAACCCTTTCTTCTGTATTTTGTATAAATAGATCCTACCTAAAGCTTGTTTGCTTAATTCTTTTAAGACGGTAGGGAACTAATAGGCTAGTACGTTGACCACCTCACAAGGCACATACATTATTCATAGGGAAGTATTGACTTGTGTACTACACTTCATGTGTTCTGCCTTAAATTTGGAAAGCCATCATTTATCTTCTTCATAGTTTGATGTTTTCTATATCTTACTGAGCACTATACTCACTGGTTGCCTGCTCTCATTGGGATTTAGCTGGGCATCTGACCTTGCCAGCATTCCTGACTCTCTTTATCAGGAAGATTGTGTTTGAAAGGGGTAATCTGTAATAGGTGTCCTCTAATGATTAATGTAATAGAAAAAATAATGAAAGGTTCCGGGGAATACATTCAACGTTTTTCAATTAGAGAACTGCTAACATTTTAATTAATTATCAGAAAGTTAGTCGATTAGGTATTATTATCCCTTTCAAAGATGTTAGGTTTCCCCTCCCTCCACTCCCTGCTTTCACAGAATGTTAATTTAAGGAAAGTGGTCTTTCTTGGGAATTATGAATGCACCACTGACAACGTTCTTATTTCACGAATTTGGTAAGGGTGAAATCAGTCAATTCCCAGCTTGGAACTGCCTTGTGCAGTTCATGCAGATGGTGCAGTCTGCTCCCATGAGAGTAGCTTTGGGGAGCAGGAAGCACGGGGTACATGCAGGAGAGAGCGGGATCATCTCATACTGCATTCCCTCCCCTCTGCCCGCCCCCCCCAGTTATTTCAACTTGATCCTGCAGTAATCCTGGATGTCAGAAGTGAATGTGAGCTGGAATGCTTCTAGGAAATGTTCTTCACAGCCTGTATCTTGCCCTGTCTGGAAAGAAAAGGTCTTTTGTGTAGAGGCCCTAAGTTTCATTTGGATGGAGCTGGATCTTCAATGGGTGAAGATACAGCTATCTTCGGGACCTCAAACGGAATAATGTGGGTGATTCTCAGAGGGGGATGAGCAGCAGGGAGGGGGCCGTCCTGTTGCTATCTTCCCCGTTCATTTCTGGAAGAATTGGTTTATGTTGCCCATTTCTATGCCCTTAATAAAGAAAGAAGCCACCCATTGTTCTCCAAGGACAGAATATAGTAAGAGTAATTTTTAAAGACACCACCCAAAACCATCTGTTTGTATTTCCCTTCTGTTATGTATTGTCCAGGGGAGGAGCTGGAAAAGATGACATTTTGTCCCCTTTTTGCAAAACTCTTGAAGAAGGAGGGGGGTTTTTTTTGGCTTAATTTATTTCCTAGTTCTCAAGGTTTCAGGTGGGTGGGGATGAATTCTGCAAGCTCATACATAATTTTTCTTTCTGTGTGATATCATAGTCCTTCTCCAAATCCTGTGGATAGAAGTGGGAAGCCTCCAGGCTTCAGTTACAGCTAGCAGCTGTGATAAAGGACATAATGTTCCTTTAGGATAAAGGGAAAACTCCCCTCCACAATGTGTTTGCTTTAATAGTTAGTAACTTCTGCTGTAGAATCGGTCTCTGGGGGTTCATAATGTTAAGACAAAGATAAACATGTTTGGTATTCTTTTTTCTGTTTTTCCCTACATCCAGATTTTTATTTCCCCATTTCAAACAGTTTCATCTACCTTTCATTAGGGCCTGTTGTCATTTCTTACAACTGGAGAAATTAATGTAAGAAATGAAATTACTTGGATTATCTTTTTTTAATACATGTATTTGCACATATGAAAAAAGTTTCCTGCTAGGCCCCTCCTTTTCTTCCTTGTGTCTCATGTTCTAGCTTGAAATAGAAACATTTGTTTGACATACACTTGGAAGAGAAATATCGCTTGCTTTTTTTCCTCCATTGTTGTTGCTTAAGGGGAAAAGTGTGTCAAGATGATCTATTGTGGGCAGTTAAGTAAATCCAGCTCCAATTTGTATTCTGTACTTTTATCAGTAGAACATTTCCTATGGCCTTATCAGGGCAATTTAAAAATATGCAAACTATTGTCAGGTTCCATGGAGAAGAACAAAAGGATTACTGAATAATTTAAAGTGAAGCTCTAGTGGTGGGTCTGTCTCCAGCTCTGTCATTTTTCATCATGGTGTATATAAATGACTGAGTAGCTGCCTCTGTCCCAGTCTTGGATGTTGACCTTCCTGTACTGACAAAGAGATTCCTTACTCATTTGACAGTAACCTTTTCAATGCGATCACTTCTATGTCATGCAATATTAATGGAGCGACAATGAATAATTAATGCTTTCCAAGACAGCCTGCTTGTTTCAGTTAGATCACTGGATTTCCCAGGAGTGGCTCCCATGTATTGTCAGGTGTGATATAGATGCTCATGCTGGCAAGTACATCCTGATGTTTTAAGAAGAAAAGGTAATTGGCTTTGCTTGAACATCTATAAGTACAGGATACTGCGTGACAGATAATAAAGGCTTCATAAATCAATGCTTGCCATGCAGATGTACATACGTATGGTGTAATACGTGAAACAGAGCAGAGATTTTTAGACCAAATACAGGTGGAATCTCCAGCTGAACAATATTAGCATTTGTGCGAGGTAGTTTGGACCTAAACCTCTGGTATGTGTTGAAGATGAATAAACACTGAGTTGTTCTTTTGACTTCTTACCACTGTGGAGTGGTCATTTTGGCAGATAAGACTCATTTGAGATTTGAAATGGTCAGGAACCAAGAGCATCCATAAATCTTTTCCCATTACAAAAAGAGGCTTTTTCAAAGACTTTATATAAACACAAAAATGCTTCCACCTTTATTTTGACATATTTGGGAGGAAGGAAAAAAGGAGAAATCAATTTATTTCAAGGGCCAGAGGTAGAAACATCTTGAGGTTAGAATAAAAAAAAATCAAAGCAGTATGTAAGTTTTAAGTAGTATAGAGGACTGGATGTGCATTAATGTAGATTTGTGCTAAAGACCTTACTGCCTGCTGTGAGGAAGTATTATTGTTTCATTGCCGGACCGGATTGCCTTGGAGGAGCATAACCCACCAGGCATTTCTTCAATATCTTTGCCGAGATTTTTGTATTTCTAGGTAGCTCATCCATCCCACCACTTCTCCACTGCCAGCGGAGTTATGGCAGAGCTGCATGTGTAGGGGAGAAGTTGTACATAACTAAGCACCTTTCAGTTTTAACTGAAAGCATGGGGGACCCTGTGATATTGTCCAACACACAACACTTCTGACTTCAAACTGGCGTGGATCCACACCAAAAATAGTCATGCTCTATGGCTGCCTCTCAATTTTCTGTCCATAGAAAAGATGGTTGGCTTTCAATTTTCTGTCCATAGAAAGGAATCACTTGTAATGTTTCCATCAATAGATGTAGGGCAGAAGGGTGAAAATCTGTGCATCTGTGTTATTTTGCTTTTAATTTTGTTTTATCTCAGATTTAATTATTTATGCATTGCTATTAAGCTATGATAGGGGAAAAAAATCCCTCTAGTTTAAGTAGCTGAATGACCCATGGCCATTTATAACTTCTTTAGCTGGTTAATCTGACACACCGTATTAGGTATAAATTTAAAATGAAGTCCCTCTGTTGCTGACAGTTAAAGCAGTGTATCACTAACAAAACCTGCTACAGGATTCCTGTAGGCATTTCTCACAGGGTAATAAGCAACCCTGTTTCTCCTCCTGTGCAGCAGGACAAAAGCCCTGCTTTTGTAGCTTCACGCAGGGTTTTATGCTTGATAATAACCTGAATTTGTTTCCATTGAGGAACTACGTCTGAAAAAAATCACGTTTTCTGGTATATCTCACCTAAATATGTCAGTTTGCTGACTCTCCCACAGGCTGCCCTGTAGGGGAAGAGTCAGTTTGCAAATATACTAATCACAGTATTTTAGTGAATCTAAATTTTTTTTTTTTTTTCCTCCTGAAAGTTTCTTGCAGAGGCAGCATTTGTAGTTCTTGTGGCTCTGTGGGGGCTTTGTTTAGTCGTCTCATGTTTCAGCCAGGGAGCTGCTTATTTTCCGTAGGAGGAGAAAGAGCCATGGGGCTGAAGCAGAGGGAGATGACACAGGCTAGTGACTGAGTTCCTCTGTTTATCCAGACCCTTCATGAAGCTTAATTAAATTGAACACCAAGTGTCCCAGCTAAGAGGTGTTTTACCTGACTGGTACATAAACTCTGCTATATGTGGCTGGACTTTCTTCTGAGACCAGCACAATCCTGCTCCTATATATATACTGGTGTTAAAGGCAAGGCATTTAGCTGGACTGAATCCTCCTGTGCAAAAGGACTACAAAATGCTTCCAGGCAAGGAGGCCTTTCCGGAGAGCAGAGCTAGAGTGGATCAGACTACATGTGTTTAAGCTACTTGCATAGAGGGAACAGCAGAAACAAAGTAGGTTGGCTCCAGGTGAGGGTGTGCTGCTGTTTCTAAGGTATTGTTGGTACTAAAATGAGTGGGGTTGTAGATAGCTGGGGAATCTCTGTTCTGGGAATTGTAGTTCTGGTCCTTTCCCCTGTCCCTTAATTCCTGGATCAGGGTCATACTACCTTCTTTCGCTAGTGTCGGTGATGACAAGCTCACTTGATATTGTACGGTCGTAACTTCTGAACCACACAACTTCTAATTAAGTCCACTTTACCTCTCTGTAGTTAATGGTTACATTAGTTTTGTTGATTGATAAGATTAGAGGAATTTTGGATTTTGCTGTAGTTCACTCAGAGTAGAGAGAAGGATCTCTTGGCATTTTTATGCTAAACCTTTGACACAATTTCATGGAACAGGTTCTTGTTTGCAAGTAATTGATACTTGCTTGTTTTTTTCCAAAGATCTATTAAAAAAAAAAAAAAAGAAAATTAAGTCTATTTTAGCAAAACTAAAAAGCACAGAGACTGAAGCTGAGATTTTTCAGAACAGGACTGACTATGCTATGTTTAAACAAGAAGACTTGTTTTAAAACTGATCATTGAAGTTTTTTCCCCATAGTGCTTTTAGACAACCCATTGATAATGGCAATCCTTAGCTGTTAATTGGTAACCCTTCCAAAGCGGGAATTTTGAATGAGGAGTAGGTTAAAAATAAAAAGTCACATTACCCTCCCTCCCTTCTCCCACATGGCTGGTAAGCCAAGGAATGCTTCAGTGTTCTCCATTGGTCATTTTCTTGACATCCTTCCATGAGGTTGTGTGTCCTCACAGATATGTCAGCATGGATTTCCTTTGATGTGGGAAGCAGGCAGAGCAGCCAGTGAGTGCACGGGTTATACAGTGTCAGTAATGTTCATGGGTGAGGTGTACCCATGTCTGATACTCTACCGGGGAAAAGCATAGCAATTGTTGATGGCTGACTGAACGGGGATCTGGTTTCATTCCTTACACAAAGCTCTTCCTAAACATACCTCCATCGCTGGGAAGAGGTAAGGAGCTGGCAGTGTTTCTCTCTGCACTCCCTCTCCTCAGGGGCCTCAGCCTACACTGTGTGAAATACCTCCTTCCTCATGGAAACTTCACTGAACAGTCTTTAGGAGGAATGGAAACAGCGGTGGAGGTGATGGTGCGGGAGGAGCTTGCACACGACTCAGCCAGCCATGTCTGAGGGAGAGCCACCTGGCTTTCCCCTTCTCCAGACCCCAGATCTGTGCAGCCTTCTGCATAAGGAGAGGGAATGACCCGGTTCACAGTCTCACGAGCCTTTGCTTGCTGTTTCCCACAAGGCTGGCAGCTAGACAATGTTTCAAGAATGTATTGTACACTCCTTGAATTTCTGTAAGCCTTAACAATATGAGTGCACTGAACTGTTTTGCACTTCTTTACAGCATCTGTCCTCTGTCCCATTACATCCTGAATGCTGCTCCTGCATGATAACTTAATTGCTTAATGTCATCTTCAGTGTTTAGCTCTTGAGCATGAAAACCTGAGCAAGTGTTTTAACTGAATATGTGAGTGTAGATGGATTGTGAAAGCATGAATTTTCCCATGGAGAGAGTGGCTGCCAGAATCCTTAGCTGTTCCCTTAGCTGTTGTCTGTACTGGGGTTGGCTGATCCAAGATGAGATTTTTTTTTTTCCCCGATAGATTGGCATGACAGGATCACAAGATCATGTACCACCGTATCTCTGATAATATTGTGTTATCATATCATGTAGCTGGAATACATGTGATGATATCGTATATTATCATACCACTACAGATACGATTCTGCCAGCCACCAAGACAAAACAAATCAAACAGCCATGGAAACATCCTGAACACAGTGAAGTCATGTAGGCATCCCCTGTGGTTGAGGGTGTTGCTTTTAGGAAAGAGCAAAACACGAATGACTACATTCGTCCTTAATCTGTGACCTGTTTCTGCTTTAGTGGAACAGCTCCAGGCTGAGCTCAAAAGTAATCTGAAGGATACAAGGGTCCACAGGTATAACGGAAGACAGGTTTTGGCATGTGATTTCCAGTTCAGTGATATCAGGGCTGAGGTGATTGACATAACAGCTTATTGGTCTCCAGAAGGGTGTCCCTAATTAAATTTACAGGGGAAGTTTTTCAGAAATAAATTTAAAATATAAGCATAGAATAGTTTGAATTTTGTTTTGTCTTTCCATCTCCTCCCCCTCTTCCTACACATTTTCTTATGACTATTCTGCTTTTCTTTCTCAAATCTCTTCCACATTCACTTTAGCCCATTAAGTTTGTGAACATTAACATTAAAGTGGTGATGCAGCTTTATGGGGCAAGAGGAAGTGCTGGGGATGTTTGTAAGGTTGCTTTGAACCAACCAATCTGGTATTGCTGTAATGAAAAAAAATGGTGTGGCTTTAATTATGTTGCACATAGTAATTTGGCAGTGAAATTATTGTGAGGAAAAATTTACTCCCAAAGTGCCAGTGAGCCTAAAACCAGGTAATGAAGAAAGAAGAATAAAAATTATCATTGTTGGGAATATCTTTCAGCTCCTGCATGAATAAAACGAAGTTATGAAATATAGATATACAAGCAGGTGAAGGCAGTTCATAGCATCTTTAGGTATACATCAAGCAGTCTTTCTGTCATAAATTTTACAGCACCTTTTGCTACTCTGGGTATTTAACTTGCAGATGAATTACTTTTTGCTTGCATCAAATGCATCATATGTGGATAATATTTATGCAAATCACAAGCTATTCTCCATGAGTTTATTTTATGGTTAGATATTTGAAATAATGTCTTTGTACTGTTTTGATTTTCTACCTTTGTCTCGACACTGTTCTTCTAGGGGGTGAGGGTATTGGATGCATTTTGATAAACAATGCTGAAATGACAGATTTAGGCTTTAAATGAAATTGTGTTCCATAAACTGTGAAACAAAGAGTCATAACTTACCCTTAGCTACATACATTTCAGGGAAAATTATCTTTCATGCTTTGATCTACACTGTATCATTTTACTGAGTGGCCTCGTGTGCAGTATCAATCAAATCCACTGAAGATGGGCGAGAATCTCATTTAAAATCAGAGAATACAAATCATAGATTCATCTGCCTGGTGGGAAGGAAAATGTTCCATGAGTCCCAGTTTCTCCAATTGCAACTGAATTATTTTTGTGCACCTCCAGAGAAGAAACTCCTGCAGCCTTCATTCTCATTTATTTATCCATTTGGATTGACTCCACATGGGAGCCTTGGTCCAGGGCTGCCTAAGAGCCCTATGGGAGCTGGGCACCCAGGTCACTTTCGGAACTCTTCCCACACCTGCTTGTGCTTCTCGTAAACATCTGTGCCTGGGAAAACCGGAATGGCAAAGTTTCAGTTTCCAGTACGGCAGGTATTTTAAACACCCCTTGCCACAGGATGGTTCTCGTGCCAGGTACCCACACTACCTCACTATGGTCCCTGAGATGTCATGGAGAGCTCATAGCCAGGAAGCTACGTGGCAGATCCATTACTTGTACCCAGATCAAGGGCTGAATCCAATGATAGACTGGGAGGGGGAGAAGGCAGATAAAGGAGGGATGTTGCACCTTCCTGTTCACTGTCAAATGCTTTCAGGTACTGCTGGCAGGGAGTTCATCCCAAGCCCTGCGGTTGTGGTGCAGGACTATGCTCGTGGACTGGCCAGAGGATTCCCCGAGAAAATTGTTTCAGGCTGCTGGTTCCCAAACGGCGCTGTATCTGCTGCACTCTAAGCAGAGGGAAAGAAAACAGAGGGAGGAAATTTGTTCTGAGAACATTTTTTAGAGCTGGAGTGAGAGTGATTGTGTGTCAGATGGGGAATCTTTATGCAGGGCAGTGCTTCTCTCTAAATACAGTTCTTTTTTGCAGCCATAGCTTATTGTCTCTTGCTTGATATTTGTAGCTATATCAGTGTGTTGCCAGGGAAATAAGGCTTCTGATGTGATAAATTCTGTGTTAGAACTTCAGTCGCAAGATAAATGAGATCAGAGATTAGAGAGAGGAAAAGTGGGGCTTTTTTTGGTTTTTGTGGTTGTTTTTTTTTTTAAATGCCAGCGGTGGTGCTAATGAGCAGAAGTAGGAGGGAAGTTAACTCCTGTAGGTGAACTCTGTGAAGTGGGAGGCCTTGCAGAGCTTGTGAGAGTCCACAAATGTTTTCCCCTTTTATTTCTTTAGCTGGAAAAAAGTTTTCAATGATTGTCCAGAATAGAGAACTTCTTTGGAAGAGCTGTGCTAGCTGCATTAGTGAGAAGAAATAAAAAAAGCTATACGTCATTCCTCTTTACCCAAGCACTGGTTTCCCCATCTGACTTCCAACAGGACCTCAGTTTGCTGGGCAAGAAAAGGTGGTGATTGCGATCTGATCCATCTAGTGTACACTGAGCACTTATGTGCTGTTGTAAACTGATGATGATGAAAATAAATATCATGACTGCTTTTTAACTAAAAAACAAACAAACCAACCAACCAACCCCCAAACCCACTTGTCATCCAGGATTTAGATGTCCACATCCTTGCACTTAGTTTTGGCTGCAAGACAAAATGCAAAAGAAAGTTATTTAGCTTACTAAACCTCTTTGTGTATAGCTGCTCTGCCTATAATTACCTGCTGAGATGATTGCACAGTAGGTTTTACAGGTGTGTGCCTCTAGGTACTAAAACATTTAATCTGTATGTCGTAGAGTCCCTTCAAGCATTCTCTACACCCCCTTTACCTTGTCTCCAATTTCCTGGCTATTCCTAATGTTGCAAGGAATGGCTTAGGAAAAGGTGTAGAGAAATGTGATTATGAAGTTGTCCATGTTTTGCATCTTTTCATGCCTTCACTTTAAAAATTTTAACAAATTTACTACTTCTTGTCGTGGTTTAGCCTCAGCCAGCAACTAAGCACCACGCAGCCGCTCGCTCACTCCCCCTACCCCGATCGGATGGGGGAGAGAATCGGAAGAGTAAGAGTGAAAAAAACCACTCCTGGGCTGAGATAAGAACGGTTTAATAATTGAAATAAGGTAAAAATAATAATAATAATAACGATATAATAATGATAATAATAATATACAAAGCAAGTGATGCACAATGCGATTGCTCACCACCCGCCGACCGATACCCAGACAGTTCCTGAGCAGTGATCGCTGCTCCCCAGCCAACCCCCCCCAGTTATATACTGAGCATGACGTCATATGGTATGGAATAGCCCATTGGGCAGTTTGGATCAACTATTCTGGCTGTGCCCCCTCCCAGTTTCTTGTGCACCTGGCAGAGCATGGGAAGCTGAGAAGTCCTTGACTAACACAAGCAGTACTTAGCAACAACTGAAACATCAGTGTGTTATCAGCATTCTTCTCCTACTAAATCCAAAACACAGCCCTATGCCTGCTACTAGGAAGAAAATTAACTCTATCCCAGCTGAAACCAGGACACTACTGTTTTCTATAGCACGTGTTGCATGGCTGTAAACCACCAAGTTGGTCGTACAATGCTAGAGTCTTGGATTTTGTAGGCAAGAGACTGGTCTTTCTGTGCCTATAAGAAAGCTGCTATATTTTTTTCTGTTCCCTTCAGTACCATTGCTTTTGTTCGTCAGCTTGGCATGAGCAGGCTTATGCAAGAGACAAGGAGAGGAACGGTGTCACTTTGTAAGATGTCTTTCCTCAATCTGCTTCTAGTCTCATTTCTGTCCCTCATCTGCTTGCTGCAGACACCTGCAGGAGAGCTAATGGGACATTTGGTCTGTTCCAGGCTACGTTGATTCTAGCTGCATAGGAGGTTATAGAAAATCTGATTGGCACTACAACAGACACCCATTCTTCATTCCTGAACTTCCCCTTAGGAAATCCACATTCTTTTTTTCTCTCGGATTTGTAGTAGCTTTTTCTGCCCATGTTTCTGTCTTGATGTCTTACCCAGCTCCTATTCTGACTGCTGTACTGCTTGGGAGCTGGTAAGGCAAAGACAAGCCAACAAAATGATCTTTCGGATTCACTTCTCTCAAAGCTGTGCTGCCTGGTCTCTGCTCTTCTGCCTGCCATTAACTTTAAATAATAGTATTCGTTACTAATATCACTGCAGGTGAATCAGACCTAAAACTGCTGAGAAGCAGATATTTTCAAGTCCTGTTTGCTTTTCTTAGGACATTCTAGCTGCTTGGCTTGGCTCTTTTGACCTGCCTGGAAGGGGGAATGTCTGTGGCTTCAGGGAGACTATGTGAGTGACAGATGCCCTGCAGGATAAACTGGACACTTGAAGAGTCTGGTGCCCCTCTGATCCTGCCCTCAGCATGTGATGGAGCTGATTTAGGGGAAGCCTATGAGGCTGCCATTTGACATTTTTTGCAGTGCTCTGCTTCAAGCTGATCTTTATTTCAGAAGAAGGTTTGGAGAGTTTTTCACATTCTCCCTTTTTCTCCTGTCCTTGATTTTGGACTCTGTGGAAGGTTTTTTTCCCCCTTCTATTGTTGTCGTGGTTTAGCCCCAGCCAGCAACTAAGCACCACGCAACCGCTTGCTCACTCCCCCTACCCCGATGGGATGGGGGAGAGAATCTGAGGAGTGAGAGTGAGAAACACTCCTGGGTTGAGATAAGAACAGTTTAATAATTGAAATAAAGTAAAATGGTAATGCTAATAGTAACAGTATAATAATGATAATAATAATAATGATACACGAAGCAAGTGATGCACAATGCAATTGCTCACCACCCGCCGACCGATACCCAGACAGTCCCTGAGCAGTGATCGCTGCTCCCCGGCCAACCCCCCCCAGTTTATATACTGAGCATGATGCCATATGGTATGGAATAGCCCATTGGGCAGTTTGGATCAACTATTCTGGCTGTGCCCCCTCCCAGTTTCTTGTGCACCTGGCAGAGCATGGGAAGCTGAAAAGTCCTTGACTAGCATAAGCACTCCTTAGCAACAACTAAAACCTCAGTGTGTTATCAGCATTCTTCTCCTACTAAATCCAAAACACAGCACTATGCCTGCTGCTAGGAAGAAAATTAACCCTATCCCAGCCAAAACCAGGACAATCGTATTTCAAAAAGTCATTGTTTTCTCTTGTTTAGACTGTAAGAGCAGTAAAGGATGGGCTGCTTGCTGCTGTGTTGCCTGTGTGTTGTTAAGTAGCAATGGCTCTGATAATAGCATTAAACATGTTTGTTAGCAATCTGAAATCTGCAAGAATGTGTCATTTTCCCCTGTGCCAGTGTGGGCACACTGGCAGGGACACTGCTAGCCTTTAACCTTCTTAGCTCTTTATCCTGGAAGCTCCCTGAGGCAGGTGCAAGCTCCTAGTGAAAGGCTGTGCAATGCTCAGAGCAAGGAGACATGGCGCTCTGAGACCTCATTGCATTTTTGTAATATGGGTAATAAATCCCAGAATTTTAAATCTGTATGGAGATGATCAATTAGTTATCTCCTGAGTTACATCAGAAAAACTATAGAAGCAAAGGTGCAGTATACCCAACTCCGTAGCACGCCGGGAACCTCCTGTGGATACATGTGGATGCAAAAGTCCTTTCCTCGTTGGTTCCTGGCTGTTTGTGCAGGTATCACGAAATGTGCTCATAGCCTGTATCAGCTGCCTGCATTTTGGTATGAGAACGTGGATTTTCAGAACTGAGATAGAAATCCCATTTTAAATATGCTGGGAGGGGAACATCTGTGAAAAATCAGAAGAACGACTTTAACATCTGCCCCTCTAGAAGGAAATTGCTGATGTTCTCATTTTATGTCAGATAAATCTTTGAGTGCTGCAATGTTTACATATTTAAATGCAGATTGGAAATGGAAGAAGTGACTAATTAATTTAGCTCAAGCTCTTAACATTTGCATTGTTTTTAATTTTAATTGAACATTTTGTTCACAGGGCTAGTGATTTTTACCACAGCTCAGACTATGCCTTTAAGTAGTTTTATGCCTAGGAGGGCCAAAAAGAGAGAAGACTTTACAGAAGAGGGGAATGTATGGGATTGTTGCTAGGAATCTGAAAACAAAAGGCTCTGATGTTACTCACTCCACTGTGTTTCCTCTGCATTTCAAAGGGAATATTTTTGGTTTTCTTTACATAAAGTGGGACCAGAACTGGACCTATCATGCAGCTATTAATTCAGCTGAGAATAAACTTCAACATCATGGCTGTGAGCTGATGATCTCTGGGTGAGGGAAGTCCGGGAAGATGCTTTTCTAAAGCTAATAGCATTACAAAAGTGAGAGAGGGCAAAGAGCCCACAGGTCATCTGCCCATGTGAGACTGTTCCAAGTTACCTATTTTGGGGAGGGGATGGACAGGTTTTACCTACAGTCTGCCTTGGGAAAAATAAAAACCAAACCGCTTTCACCACTTTGCTATTCCACCTCTAAATTTCATTGCCTGTATGAGATATAATTATATAGGTTTCTTCTGTTTGTCCTAATTTTTTCCATTAACTTCATCCTTTTCTTCTGAATTCTGCTCATCTAATGTGTTCTGTAGAAAGAGCCCTTTTGCCTTGGTATTTGAGTGTCGTGAATCACAGTAAACAAATCATTGCTTCCTTCCTTTTCTCTGGTGCTTACGCTTGTCAAATATTTGTATTCATTGCTGCTGTTTCTCAGCCCACAGATACATGCCCCTCATGCAGGCTTCTAGCTAACCTCTTTCTCCAGCCCTTTAAATCCTGCATGTCCTCTTCCTCCCTCCTCCGACCTCCAGTCCAATTTTCTAGCATACTTGAGCAGCACAGTATCCAACACGAATGCAAGTGGGGTTGTACAAGGCCTTTGCACTGGTGCTTGTCCTGACAAGAAGGATATCTGAATCTCTCCTCCCCACAGGTTCTGGTAGGTTGATGCAGAGGGTCAGGCCAGTGGGTAGTAGTGTAGTAACAATTTTTTTTTTTTTTTTTTTTTTTTTCCTCCCTCCAAAATGAAAGAAGAGACATCTACCCGGATGCTGGTGCCATCTGACGTTGGACTGCAGGTGCATAAACCTCCTGCAATAAAAAAGGCAGGAAAGGGCAGTGTACCTGTAGAGCAAAATGCACTCAAAATTTGTAAAAGTAGAATTGCATGGGCAAGATGCTTAGAATCATAGAATCATTTAGGTTGGAAAAGACCTTTAAGATCATCCAGTCCAACCATCAACCTAACACTACCAAGTCTACCACTAAAACAATTAAGGGTAGAGTAGTAATTTCATGTTTCCCAGCTTGGTGGCTGGATTATTTTTTAATAAAAGTAAAAACTAGGAATCATTAAGGTTGGAAAGGACCTCTAAGATCATCAATCCATCCATCAACCCAACACCACCATGCCCACTAAACCATGTCCCAAAGTGCCACATCTACCTGTTTTTTTTGAACACCTCCAGGGATGGTGACTCCACCACCTCTCTGGGCAGCCTGTTCCAATGCTTCACTACCCTTTCTGTGAAGAAATTTTTCCTAATATCCAATCTAAACCTCCCCTGATGCAGCTTGAGCCCATTTCCTCTCATCCTATCAGTAGCTACTTGGGAGAAGAGCCCAACACCCACCTCACTACAACCTCCTTTCAGGTAGTTGTAGAGAGCGATAAGGTCTCCCCTCAGCCTCCCCTTCTCCAGGCTAAACAACCCCAGTTCCCTCAGCCGCTCCTCATAAGGCCTCTGCTCCAGACCCTTCACCAGCTTCGTTGCCCTTCTCTGAACACGCTCCAGCACCTCAATGTCTTTCCTGTAGTGAGGGGCCCAAAACTGAACACAGTATTTGAGGTGCGGCCTCACCAGTGCCGAGTGCAGGGGGACGATCACCTCCCTGCTCCTGCTGGCCACACTATTCCTGACACAAGCCAGGATGCTGTTGGCCTTCTTGGCCACCTGGGCACGCTGCTGGCTCATGTTCAGCTGGCTGTCAACCAACACCCCCAGGTCCTTTTCAGCCAGGCAGCTTCTATCCCTCTGCTCTTGTCCCTTCTGAGTGTAAATTCTTTTTGGCTTGGACTGTTTCTTACTCATGTAAGATACCATGTTTTTATGTCACAATCAACATTGATACGTAATTTGGGCCTGTGGGTTGCAGAACAGTATAAATACTGGCACTTCTAAAAACATTAAGCAGACAGAAGTCTAGAGGCCATGAGTCTGGGAGCTGGCCTACACTCCAACACAGCAGAAAATGTGTTTTGTAAATGATGACTGGGCTCATGTTTTAGACTTTTTCTCTCCTTTCCGTAATTCATACAGAGATCGTGGTGATCGTCCTATACAAAATTCTGGAAATAAACTATGGGCATCCCTATCTGCCAGTGAAGGGAAAACAACTCTCTAGAAAGAGCTGCTCTGCAAGTGGGTCAGCATTCGTATCTAAAGTGGTCTATAACAGTTGTTTTGAAATACTGAAGTCATCCAGTTTGAATAATACCCGATACTCCTCTTGCATGTAGAATACTTATTTGTGCAAAAGATGAACTTGAGACTGTTGAATATATTAAAACCAGTTACTACAGGCTTTAAACAGCACATCTTCTGCTCCCAGTTTTGCTAGCTGGAGTGTTTTTCCCCTCTTCCTGGCTTTGTTTGTAGCAAAGGCAAGGGGAGAGTTTTATTAAATCAAAACAAAGAAAGAAGACCCCTACGAACTACATGGAGTATGGCAGTTTGTTTCCTTACTTTTGGCCTAATGCGCCTAGAGAGGGTCAAGAGACACCTCAGTTTTTAGTGACACATGCTGTATGTTGAAACTATGCCAACATCATAACTATTATGAAATGATAGGTTAAAGTAAATAGCTATTTGTACTAATGGTGTAGGTTCTAACAGCTCCAAGCAAATGTGGAAACAGAAGTTGACAGGTTCACATAATGACCAAAGCCAACGTTTCTGCTTGAGCAGACAATTTTGATATAAAGGTAAGTCTGCCTGTGGTATACTTCTCACCAGCTTGTCAATCAAGGGAGACAAAGGGCACTAGAAAACCTGCTTCAGTACATTGTATATCGCCTTTCCATCAGACAGTTCAGCCTGTTCTGTAGTTCTTATGCTCCAAAAATCCCTCTGGGATTTATGCTATGGGGTTTGAGAAAATTTTAAAATCTCACTACCAGAAGATAAACAGAGGAGACAGACTAGCAGCCCTGTGTGAAAACAACATTTGGTAGTGTTTGCTTCTAATTTTAGGCCCTTGGAGGAAGATAATTTCCACAATGATTACGTATTAATGTGCAGAGCAATGTACTAGTGTCAGTTTAAAGCTAAAATGTATCTGAAGATCCAGCTTGTTTGTGTCTTGCTGGTACTTATTTATTTTTGTTTATTCATACAAACAATAGCTTTGCTGCATTGTGACATAATGTGTCACTTATGGGAAGATCTGGCAATACGTCACTATCAATTGCAAGCAACAGCTTTTATCCCCCTAATAAAAAGGTAAAAATTAAATTACTTATTTTACAGAAGGATACTTGATGAGTGCTGGAGAATTGTCCATCTGCTCCTCCCAGTGTTGCTTGTGGGGTTCCATGAGAAATCTTGCCACTCCCTTGTATTCTTCAGTATCATAAGTATGTGGATGAAGGACTTCTGCTTTTTGTCTCAGTGGTGACTGCATACTTGGACTTCAGATACTTGGACTGGAGAGCTATGCATTTTTTAAAAATTAAAAAATAGAATAAGTGATTGTTATTAGGCTCATGCTGTTTCAGCAAAGCTCATCTTTCCTTTCATGCTCTCTTCTTCCAAACTGAACTGAATTACCCTCCCTGCTTTTTTCCCCTGTCCTATCATAGCCCATTACAGAGCTACAAGACTACCCTTCTCCAAATTCGCAAACTGCTTCACACCAACTGCTTATCTTTTGGTCTTCCTATCTCTCCTATTGCTCATAAAAGTTTTAAAACCAATACAGAGAGAAGAGAAGTGCGCTTCCATTTTTTAATAGCACCCACTAGTTTCTATCCTATAATATTTATGCTTGTTAGAGAGAAGGCGAAATTAGAAAAAGGTGACTGAATGGAAGGTTGTCTTGGAAATGTTAATGATGCGCTGCTTTCACAGATGTTATAACGTGAAGAGACTGTCAGCATGTTTTAGTCTGATTCGAGTCCTAATCTTCGGCCTGTGACTGCTGCTGGTAACTGGTAACTGTAGTTAACCGGTATGATCTTGTAGAAGCCAGTCTGTCCTCTTTTTATTTGCACTTGCTCATGTCTTTGTATTCCAGTTTCAGTTCTGATTTGACTTCAAAGGAAAAACTACAGAGAGTTTTCCAGGTATCAAATTGTCTGGCAGAGGCTCTAGTACAAGAAATGAAAAGGTACCCCCGTCAATTCTCCATGCTCTCTTCTACTTTCCACCACCTCTTCAGCATCTTCACCTATGGGTTTCAGATCACTTGTGATTTCTGCATACCTGATAGTTGTACTGTGACCTGCAGCCCTGTCTGTATCAGTTTTCTCCTGGAAGGTATCGCTGCAGAAGGAGGGCTGTCAAGGGGGCATCGCACAGGGGAAAAAAGTTTGTCTTTATGGAGTAGCTAAGGAACACCAGCCTCTACAGAATGATACTTGTGTGGAAGAATCGAATTCAGCTTCTGATGTAAACCTCGATTAAAGAGTTACATGAGAAAATAGATTTCAGTTTGCAAATATAGAAGGTTTTTCTCACTGAGATGGGTAAAAGGGAACTGGCAAAACAACTTTGAAGTGGATGTGAGTGTGTGTATTTGCTTCTGCAGAAGCAGAACTTCCAGGACCTTTGTTGGGAGCACAGGATGGAGTAAACCTTATCCATGGCGGCTCTGTTAATCCTCGTATGCTTTCAACTGGTCATAATGACCAGCTGATTTTTAATGCCTTCCAGCTTCTGCTTCCAGTGGCTTGCATTTTGACCTGAACTTCATTGTTATGCCAGGATGATCTCTTGAATCAACAGCAGGAAATCACTTATGCTTAAAAACAGTAACTAGAAACACACATTGTAGTAATTTGGAACAGGAAACATGTTTTTCTGTTACTAGATAAAGTGGGGTACTTCTGCCTGCACAGTTTTGCAACTGGTAAGTGCTGCAGGTTTGCTTTCTCTCCCTCACTGCTGGAAGCTCTTGCTCTTCTCTATGAAGCCCCACCTGAACACAGCAGCATCATTCTCTACTTCAGAAGGCAATGTTTGCTGGCAGGAACTAATGCAATTATTAGAATTATCTTCTACTCCACATCTGGGAAAGTAGGTGGTGACAAGGGCATCAGTGCTCCCTGACGGCAAGTCTTACCCTTCTTAATAACTCTTGAAAGGCGAAGATACATCTATTCTGCTTTTTACTACAGACCAGTATCTTCCCCAATATTTCTATTTCTAATTTTAATCTCTGCCAGTCAGGCAGAGACTGATGTCCACAGTGAGTTGGTTAAAACCCCTGGTATCACTGCTTTTCCCACTATCATTAGAAAGGCTAAAATCTGCTGCATATTATCTGTGTAAAAATTACTTGAGGTAGAAAAAACGGGTGCTGCTCTTTGTCGGTCTTTCAGAGCTAACAATTTAGCAATATACGAATGGGCTTTTTGAATTCCTTGCTTTGGTGTTCTGCTAGTTAGGGGACAGGAATACTTCAGGGGTAAGAAAGCTGAAAAATTGTACGGCTGAGTTTATTTAATCTAATGTATGAATGGAAAAAATCCCCATAGTTCATGGCTATTTTTTAGTATGATTATAACTATGTTTCATTTTTCCTGATGTTCTATAGCCCTTGCTTTTAGCTGATCGTGTGATTTAGTTCTATTTATTTTCATTAAAGGGTGCTCAGGGACACAATTGTTGAGGAGGCTTTACAAATGCGAATGAATAATTGATCAAGATAAAGGATGTGACTGAGCACCTTAAATCCTCCCTCTTCTAACAGCTTTGAAAGACATGTATGTGTATGCACAAGCACACACTTGCACTCTGTCTCTGTCTTCTACTTGGTGATAAAGATTTTGGAACAACCAAACCACCAAAGTTACAGAATACCCATTTCTGTGACAGCACAGAGCCATGTGTTCCAGTCCAGAGTCTGTGCATTCACCCTCCAGTAAGCTGTTTGCTGAGGTGCAGACCAAGCTACACAAAAACCACTGTACCATTTTCTTAAAAGTTGACTCAAAACTTTTTTCTGTCTCCTGAGCAGGAGAGTCTTTTGCATGTAGTATCTCCTCTCTTTCTCTCTTCCATTCCAAGTGTTTTCAACATTGGGTGAGATTCCAGCATAAAGATAATAATTTATTGAAATCTGGACTGGACTCAGTCCAGGAAGATGTTTTAGATTTTGGTAGAAATTATAAACAAAACAAAAAGTGAAATTGAGTTTTTTTAGGGTGCAGAAATGATTTGTGGGTGAAAACGAAGCCTGTGAAGAAGGTTGTAGTAAAGCTCAGCCACCACTTAAAGGCAATTTTATGGTTCTGACTGGCAAATACAGCTTCTTGTTGCATTTAACCTGTAGTATACCAGTCGGACTGTGTACTGCCATATAGCATAGAGACTGCCATATGCTTCTCTTTGTTTCTCTTTTGGTGAAGAAGTCAAAATCTGTAATACCAAAGTCCTTAGCAGAGCTAGTGTGATTTATATTAGCTGTGAATTTGGACTACTGTACTTGTTATTTGCACAAAGCTATCAAAATATTTGTTCAATTTATTGTTTGCTTTGTTAAACTAGCCAACATTATTTTAAAAAATTACTTCTAAGGTTTCTTTTCATAAAGCTCATCTAATATATATATATGATATGGATTAGTTTGATTCTGGTTTATTCAGAAAGCTTTTGAAGGGAAAGGGGACATCTCCTCAGCCCCCTGCCATCACCTCAGATGCTCTTGAATGGTCTTGAATTCTCTTTCTGCTTTGCTACAAAGAAAAACATCACCTATTTAATTTCTGAACACATAAAAATGCCAGACTAGTCAATCTGGAGTCTAGAGATGGTCTTGTTCCACCCAATACAAGGTACCATAGCAGGTGGTGATCAATCACAGTAGATTACTCTGACCAGGGTAATAGAAGTTGTACCTGTCAGCTGCTTCATATGTAAGCTAATGCCAAGCTAAAACTGAATGCTTATCAAAAGGTGTGTATGATATAGTTTGGGAACAAAGTCGTCTGCCATTTGTACTAAAAGCTCATGCAGTTTGGTACCAGAATAATTTTTGAAGTCTAGTCTTCCAAAACCCTGAAGTGAAATGAGGAAAAAAAGAACAAGAAGAAATACTTGCTATCCTGTTCTGCTCCTGATGTTAAGCAAAGTATTCTTAATTCAGGTGAACGGCACATTCTTGGTGTTTACTGTGGTACTTTGGGATGAGGGAGAAGAAAGGAAGAGAAGAAATATCATGAGGAGGAGCTGTCAGCCTTGGTACCTAGATTTTTGGTTTTTTCCCAGCTGTTACTAATTTAAATATCATCACTGTTGAAATAGTTCTTTGTAATCTTTGTAGTCTTTGAAGATAACTTCTAGCTATCACTTGTGTTTAGCTGGCAAAATCTAGACAGCACTCCCATCATCTGGTGAATTCCAGCATTGACTGAGTACATGAAAGCATAATAATTCTGCAACAACTTAAAGGCACTATCCTCAAATTTTAAGGGGAAGCAACACTAAAATTTCCAAATATGTTAGACCTTTTTCATTAGTTTTAAAGTAAGCCTGTAACTGGTGCTTGCAAATTTTGCATGTTTGTGTCTGTTCAGCTGGGTGATGACTATTTTGTACAAACAAAAATAGGGCTGTGTATTCCAACCTAGAGATGGGATTTCAGGGCTCATTTCCTGAAATCAGGCCCTCAGGAACGCTACAGCTCCTTCTCTCTGCAGTTCACCTATCGTGTCTCTTCATCTCCCCACCGTTAAGCTTTCTACAGACCTACAAATAGTAGCAAATATAAAAAGAAAAAAAAAAGTTACATATATGTATCATTTCTTCCAATATTATTGATCTTACAGCAAACAATTGCTAGATTAAATGTTCCAATTCCAAAATGGAATTGCAGAACCTCATAAAAAAGATTTTGAGCATTAGAGTTTTATGAAAATCTTGCTATTAACCTCTAGATTACATCATCCATATTGTATTGTACTCATTGCTCTTGCTGAGGCAAAAGCAGACATAATGGCAGGGTGTTATGCAAAGTGAAGATGGGCTGTTGGAGAAAGAAGTCTTATCAAACTGAATGTCAGTTGTAAGCCAGAATATCTTGGATTAATGTATTAAGTTTCTTGATTGGGAGAAAAGCAAATAATGTTAATAGAAGACATTTTTAAAACAAAAGCCTATAGAATTTTTTAATTAGAAACCCAAATTTCCATTTAACTTTTTTCATTTGTTAGCAGTCTATAACTATAAATCCTCTCCTGCGTATCCCAAGGTGATTTGCAATTGGGTCATCACAGTGCAAATGTGTGATTAATTGATGGAAATACCGTGTTGCTTTAGTTCTGCCCTGTGTTCTTAACAGGAATGTATTTATGGGGTACATATACTGCATGGTTGTTGGTTCAGTCTGGGAGCAGACATAGGTTGCTGTGAATAGATGACATGGTGTCACATTTGGTTTTGTATGTGAAGGACAATGTACTGTTAAAATGATATCGTCAACCCTTGTCTGTCTCTGCTTATAACCATAAATTCCAATTATCTTACAAACACTGCTCTTTTTTCAGCTTATTCTGCCAGGTGTAGAGATGTGCAAAAATACTGCTCTTTCAGGAAACAGAGCCAAAATTGCCTTTTTCTTGCAAACAAAACAATACTTTCCACTTCCCAGTATCATGCTTTCTTAATTACAGAAAAGGCATTGCTGACGGTCAAAGCCTGTGACACTTGATTTCACTCAGGCTGAATGTTACCCAAAGGAGTCAAGAGCTTCAGCTGTCACAAAGAGGTGCTTTGGCAGTGGAGGCAGACTCTTGCTTTCAGTGTGCATGAGGAAAGAATCAGAAAGAAAATGCGTATCACATTTTCACATTTCTCTGCCTGAGCTTTGAAATCCTCATTCTTAGGTGCTGAATTTTTAGGCTTTAAAGTTTGTGGGGTTATTTTTGTTTGTTTGTTTCTACAATCAAGTGATTTTTAACTTACTATTTTGTGTCTGTTCTGTAGCAAGAATGTCCATTAGTGATGAGAAAATACATACATGCTGACCTTCCCGTGATATTGTATTTGGAGTGTTTTCATGGAAGATGTTAATGTCTCCCACCAAATTCGGATTTGGGGAAAAAGATGCGTTTGCAACATAATTAGATGTAGAAGTGGAAATCAGAAGTATAAAGGTAATGGTGTGAAGATCTTGGAAATGGGAACCTGTAATATGGTTGCTTGTTGAAACTCCTCTGAGAGGAGGGAAGTTTTGTCTTCACCCACAGTGTTCATCTGGCAGAGACACAGAGAACCGTAGCCAAGGTCTGCGCGGAATGGATGAGAGCTTTGTCTTGCATGAATTGGTGCAACTCAAATAAAGGCAACTGTCTCTAGCTGACATAAACATGTGTTGGTCCATTTTTCTCTCATTAGGGTAAGCCTGTTACGTTTTTAAACAACTCCATAGTATTCCAGTGATAATTTCAATATTATAGTTTGACAGAAATGTTTGTTGTACTTGCATAATGTAATTTTATATATTTATTAGGTCTTTGTTCTATCTGGCTAAATCTGTGCCTTCCATCCACCCAGATAAAAAATTTAAAAATTGTTGCTTAGATATTTTCTTTGAAGCATTTCTTTGGAAAATTTTCAGGAATTGATATTAAGTTTGTAAAGGCTACAGTGTGTCCAATAAATGGTCTTTTACTCCATAGCTAACACACCTTCCAGATGCTTTTAGGTTATTAGGGCCATTTGGAAAATTGTTCAGTGTTTGCGCTAGGTATGCTGTATGTTTTGACTGATGTTTTGTAGTGGTTCTGACTCCTGCTCAATTGACAATGTGTATCTTTTCTCACAGGGCAAATCTGTGCTATACTATCAGTATCTCTTGAATTTTGATTAAGCTTTGTTTTCCTTACATTCTGTCAAGCAACTTCCTAAGTTTACAGGTAGGATTTCTCCAGTAGTGTTGTGTGATACCTTGGCAAGCCTTTACAAGTTGCTAAGATCAGAAGGGGGAGATCATCGGCCTGAGGTGGCACGCCAGGTCTTCTGTTCCTAGGAAACATTTCTTAATGCCAATGTGAGAAGCAATGCAGTGCTGTTTGTTTGTGAGAAAGTAAGGTAACAACGTAAATTAATTTCTGTTTCTGTAGTAAGTAGACTGCCATCTAGACTATGAAATGATCCACAGGGATGTAGGTAATAATGAGGGACTGCCTAAAGAGCACTTGGGCAGCATGCATCCTGGGGTGACTCTGCTGAGCTGTATTAGTGTTTGGGCTGGAGAGAGTCTGGCTGCTGTTCTTTCCTACATTTATGCTCTGGCTCTCTAATTGTATTGTTCAAAATAAGAGTTATCGTAAAGTACAGAGTTAATATTTAGCATATTAAAGAACATCTGTTGTTAGCCCAGCAACAACTTTGGTTAAAAAAAAAATCCTTTTGAAAGAGAGAAGTTTGATTTAGGTGGAAAGCTTGCTTTCAGTTAATTCATTGCCTGTGCTGACGTTGATAAACCACTTCAATTTATTTTTTTTCTTTTGCCTCCTCAACTTTGTTGTTTAAAATTTTCCCAGACATCTTTGCATGGTAGGATTTTCTCTTGGAGAGAAGTTTCTATTGCAAGCTCCTCTTGTAAATATGTTTTTTCAGTAATCTCAAAACCATTTGGCATATTTCTATTCTGCTGTCAAAATGCAATGGCTTAATATAGATCTATCAATCTTACTTGTCTACAGTCATATATATGTATGCAGGCCAACTCATTTCTACCAGTATAGCTTTCATCTTGAAAACTGGTCCTGTATTTCTGCATCACTGTTGCATTTGTGTTGAAAACCTGGCAACTATTTAAACCCTCGTACTGTGGCTAAAATAGCAGTTAAAGCTTGTCAGGGTAAGGTGTGTACTTTATAAATATGAAATGTCTAGATAAAGAATAAAGCAAACTTTTGAAAATGTTATTTTCTGGCGAAAAGGCATAACTTTGCATGTTCCTTATGTGAACATGGGAGAAGTCATTCATAAGGAGTCGGTCACTATGGCAAATCTTGTAATTGAAGTTTTTCAAGCACTATCCGAGTACCTTCACCTCTGGTATTCTGGCTTTACTGAAGAGGTGTAAATATGCTTTTGATATCTGATACTCCATTATATTTACAGAACTGTGGGCTAATACACAAAATTCCTATTTATACACATAGATTTATTAGGGTTTTTTTTCCAAGATGTCTTTTAATCTTGCTAGTAGGTTATTTATAGAAGGTGTGCTTTTCCTTGTCTTATGCCAGTGAGAAAATTCCTGCAGCTTTAATTTTAATAAAAATGTATAAAACAGAACAATATCAACAATATCAGTAGATTTAGCATCCCAGCACACATTTGAAGTAAACATGCTAGGTATGAAAGGCATAATCTTCATATAAATATATTTGTATTTTAAATCTCCTTGGAAGATAACCTTTGAGAAAAAAAGTTGTTTGTGCAGTGATTGAGAAGCAGCCTGACTTTATCACAATGACTCTTGACAAAATTACTTTTTGCACAACACAGTGAACAAAAATCTAATTTAATTTGGTTTATGATGCATAAAGATGAGCTGGAAGGGTTTGTTTATTTCCTTTCCTGGTTCTTGACCACAGATATATTTGGAGCAGTTGATCTTAGTTTTGCTGGACTTGTCCTTTGAACATGGAAAAGCTTTTTAATGTCATCTTTCTCTGATTTTACTTAAAGGAGAGGAGTGTGTGTGTATCTTCATTTTACTGTATAAGCCTTTTTTCTGATCAGTTTTCATTCTTTGGCAGAAGCTGGTGCTGATGAAACAAATAAGCAAAACAGAATTATAATGTAGTGTCTAAAACTTCCCCATTTCACTGTTTACACAAAAGTAGAGAACAATTATGTATGGTTATTGGTGTTCTAAATTCTCTATTTGCATTTTCTTAGATGTGATAATCAGCATTTTTCAGGTTAAAAATATTCTCTTTTAAATGTTGGTGGTTTCCCATACCTTATCATCATAAGGAAATAAAATATCTTAAATCAGTTTTCCAACTCTCAAATAACAGTTTTTCTTTTCTTTTTTGTCATATTGTTAGATGTAATAGGACAAATTGGTCCAAACCTGGAGCATTTCTGGGTGCAGGTGCCTTCATGCTTCAGTCATTACCTACATCATCATTAGTCAAACTTTAAAAATGTTATTCCACTGCTACTCATTAATCTGGCATCAAGCTGGAGATGTTATAATTAAGGTGGTGGCAGGATTTCCATTACTGACTATTTTCTTCAGCAGAAGGAACGGTTAGTGCCTGCCAGCGAAGGAAATAAATTATGATGCTGGCTGCCTGGTGCAGCCATCAATTCAGAGTCCTCTGTCTAGCTGACCTCCAGTCACACTCTCCTGAGATCATCCTTGAAAGCCAGCACACAGGTAGGGAATGATGATTAATTATTATATGTGCTATAAGGAGCATAAACGATATTGGGGATAGGGCACATAGGGGCCAGTGAATTGCTTATACCCTGCCCAGACTCCTCTTTGCGTCTGCGGACTTTGGCCCTGTTCTGTTAAGGACTGGCTGAGGTGTAGGGGCACCACATCCTATGTGTGGGAGAGGTTGGTTTTTAATAAGTACTTTTTTCAGTCAGTTAAAAAAATTCAGCCATTCAATGAAACAGACTTGCAGTATTCAGAGGAAATGAATTGGGTTCAAATTTTAAAAGTTGCAAAAGAAATGAAGCTAATCCCTGTAAAACAAGCATGGCATCCACCATCAATATTGCAAGATATAGATATACACTAGCTTAACAAATCACCTCAATTGGTATTATTTGCTTGTACTGAGTTAATGCAGACAAGGGACTCGAGTGTATTGGTGAGTGGCTTTTTGTCTGCTACGTAAATCAAGAAATGACATTTTGGTGTTCAAAGCATCTTTCTCTTGCACTTTCTTTATTTTGTGTTTTCACTTGCCAAGTGTCTCTGTCCTTTGCGAGTCCCACAGCACATATAGCATACCTTATTTTTTGAAGACTGTTGGGCTAGCATATTAACACCAAGGACAGTACATTTGCATTTGGCATGACGTGAATGCTTTTATGAGGATCGTGGAGTGGCCAAAGCTGTGTGCCAAAAGGATCCTGCCTCTTGGTGCCATGAGCTCCCAGAAGGTCTGACCACTGTATGGTGCATTCACACACCATTAGAAAACATGGTTTGGGGTATAGCTTTGTAGCATTTATTCACATTCAGAAAAAGGGTTTATCATGTAAAATCTGTATGGAACTTGATAGCGCTCTCTTCTAACTTAAATCAATGTCTCCAGTTAGCCATAACAAAGGGGTAGATGTGTTTTATTTTGTATACCTTTGTCCAGACAATTCCCGCTCTATTGCAATCAATACATTGAGTGAGACTGCACACCAGTTTATGGTATTTTTCATTTGAGTCGCAAGTTGATACTGACACTGTCTTGTGGAGTTCTCACTCGCTAAGGCCTGATCTGGTGCATGAATAGCAGAACAGAGTGCCAATGCTATTGGCATTCTGGTTTCCTACTTTGGTACAAATATAACACAGTTCTCTGGAAGGCCACATCAGAGCCCATATCCCAGCCTTACCTGTAATTCCTTTATGATGTTATCTTTTTGTCTACCCTTTGTTTTTAGCCCTAGCATTTGCAGTTAATTCTCCGTTTTCTTTATATTTTCTTCATACGCCCACTTTTCCCATTTTTTCTATTACTGTCCAGTCTTCTGAATCTTTTTGATTATCTAAACCTCTTCTCAGTCCCTTTGGCACCATCTTTCACATTTAACCATTTGCTTGTCAGTCTTGCTATCACCGTCTCAGTCTGCCCTAATGGATGTTTTGCCTTTCAGTGTCATTTTCCTCCTTTATGTTGTTCCTTGTGTTTGAAGAAAAAATTAAAAAAAAATTTGAAGCCTGTCTATTTCATAAAA
Source organism: Pelecanus crispus (assembly GCF_030463565.1). Taxonomy (NCBI): domain Eukaryota; kingdom Metazoa; phylum Chordata; class Aves; order Pelecaniformes; family Pelecanidae; genus Pelecanus; species Pelecanus crispus. The sequence goes on along the minus strand of NC_134653.1, from coordinate 10,945,710 downwards.
CAGACTTCAAATAAACTATTTTCTTATTTTTTATTAAAGCAGTCTGTGACAGGTGTGGCAGCGTGCATTGCGTCATAAGTGAGTAAGATCTAAATTTCTGTAGTCCTTCTGCAGGAGATTCTTTTGTTCAATGCAGAATCATCTTACCGTCACATTGCAGCGTTCTTGAGCTTCAGGCATGGGCGTAAGAGAGGAAAGAAAGCCCTATTCAGCTTTGAGCACTGAATTTGATTTGTGTTGGAGTGAGCAGCGGAGGAACTTGCTTTAAATATTTAAGAGGATCTCTTCTTCCACTGTTATTTCTTCTTTCAAGACTTTTGTGTAGTCTTCAGTGCACTGGCAATCTCTGCCTCTTCCCCAAAACCTTGATTTTATATTGCAGATCTGTTCCTTCCCATGGCTTCTGTCCCACTGAATGTCATTTTAGAGACGTGGTTTCCAAGGTGTGATATTATGTCATCTCCAGTATCAGGGAGAGCACTTGTTTGCTCTGTTACGCCTCTAGCAGCTGCTATTGATTCTACATGTTCTGCAGTGCTGTTCTACATTTCTACCTCCCCCTGAGCTTTTCCACTTCATCTTCTTTTGGGGGTTGTGGAGAGCAGATCGATCTGCAAGGCTGCTCCCCTGAATTTAGAGCAGAATTGTCTGCTTCAGACTCTAGAAACCCTCGATGACCACAATCACTCACATGATGAGAAAGTAGCTAATTCTGACTCGGTTTGTAACCACCTCCAAATGCTTATACTTTCTGGCAAGTTGCTGTCCTACAAACTAGTAGATAAGTTGACAAGTCATTTTTAATGAATCCTTTGCTGTACAGATGGTTTTGGAACATATAAGCCAGTTGTACCAATTCCTGAAGACTGATGGGTGGTATTTACAGTCTCACAATTTACACTTGTGTGTGGTAATTGGATTTTTCTTAATTAGGGAAAGTGGGTGGATGGTTTTGTCACTTAGCAAGGTCCTTACCAATTAAAAGGATCAATAACTTTCTTCATGGAGCCTCTAGACCGAATATACACAGACAGATACCTGAACTGGAATAGATGAGTAGGGTAATTGTTTATCCGAGTTGTTTGCAGTAGATGAATGTTATGTGCTAAAGCAGAGTCTAGTTTCAGCTGGATGCAAGCCAACAAATACCTTTTTGCAGTCTAGCTGCCTTTTTAAAATGCTGCTTGCTTTCTTATGGAAAAATTAACTGCTGTGCAGAGAGCAAGCCCAAGACCCTCAAACACTGAAATCCTACCTATAACCCATTTAATATTTTTATTCATTTTTTTGTTACTATTTTTTAAATGGTATTAAAGAGGGCATAATCTTTGTACTGTCTCTACTGCACCAGCATCTTACTTTGTAAGACGTGGTGCAGATGACCCTGGGGTACAGGTGATGCAGGCTATGTATGCTGCTTGTGCTGCTCTTCAGAGGGCGAGTCCAAATGATGCTCAAAGCCTTGCAGCTGCTCAACCCTGATTCAGTTAAAATGTGAATTCCCAGAGCTGTGCTGTGCTTTCTGTTTAAAACACAGGAAATACCCACCTTAGCCTGTGAGACTGTTGGACCTGGTGGTGTCTTTCCCAAACATAATTTTTGATTTTTATCTTGCCTGAATAACTTAAATGATTGAATCACTTGCTTTTTTATTAAAAGAGGAGTGTAAGAGAGTGATATTTAAACACAATGACACAAGCCACCCATTGTTGTTATTAACAGCTTGCCATTAAGTGACTCTCATCCTGTAAGATCAGAAAGCACTTTACAGACAATGTGCAGTGATGACATATGCCATAAGGAAATGCAAAAGTGCATCAGGAAGCCTGGGGCAGCCTTGTATTTAAGAAAAACAACATGAAAACCAGTTTATCTGCTGAGAGGCTTAGAGGGAAATCTTGAACTGTGGGGGATATGATAACTGAAAGTGGACATCTGGGTGATTATTTCCTTGTGCATTATGTATATTTGAGCATATCCAGTTGCTGCATGGGAAAGCTCTCACCTTAGATTTGAAAAGGTTGTGCTACAAAAATGAAAAACTTGCATGCAGTCCCATATCACTCCCTGCTTCTACTTCCCTCCATCCCCAGAACAGAGAAGCACTGGAGAAGAGTAACTTCAGACTAATATTAGGATAACAGCCAAGAGCTTTGAGAGTAAATGACCTTAATTTTTGTAAGTGAACCCGGAGAGATGGATCTTGATGAATGGTTTCTAATGACTGATACTGAGAGGTGACAGACAGATTGGGGACTGTGTGGAAATGATGGAGACCCCCAGTGAATATGAGCTGTTGAGGATGTTAGCATCATTTGAAAATTCATCTGATTTTAATTAGAGAAGCCTAGTGGGATTAAAATTGCAAATGAAGCTATTGGAATTCTCTAAGCAAATAGTTTTATTTGCCCTCAGTTTGTATTATTCAGCAACTGACTTTACTATGTGGATCACAGTTGTTTTGGAGGTTTTTACTGTGTGTCAACTCAGGATAAGGCATCTTCTTTCTCTTAAAGAAAGTATGTAAAAAAGGAGTGCCCTGTCTTATTAGCTTCCGGCATGCCACACCATGCAATCGGATGTTTCAGAGTTTTCATTGCCTGGTTCCTCTGGAAGGTGAGAAAACTTTGTCCTGTCCTGTCATAGTGTATTGAGCTATTCTTTCAGACAGCCATAGAAAAGCAACAGATCCTGAAATGCTGTATTGTTTTCTGTCTCTCTTGCTTTCAGAGCAGCTTTTTGAAGGAAGTAGAGACCTGGGCTTTTGTTACTTAGCTTAAAAAGCAAAATCCCAGGCTAACATGCTATAATTAGATTTTAACCTATGACAGCTTACGGATCTTACATAAAGACTCTGAGTTTTATAAGAAATAAATTGGTGAAAAATTTTCAAGCAAAGAGAGACTTTGCACCCCATCCTTTGGATGGTCTCTGCTGGGAATTGGTGCTCACATGGCTGAAGTTGGCTCCCCAGCGGAGCTGCTTCTCTGCTGTGCAGGTGGTAAAATATTCAGTATTTTTTTCACCAGATGTGTGCGGAGAAGTTCATTAATTGGACAGTTCTTCATCCGTTCTTGCCAGCACTCTCTGGCTCATAGACATAGATTTTGGCAGATGGATACAATAATGTCATTATCTGGAAATAACTGATGTACTATGCTGTAGGCATATTTATTCATATATAAGCTCGATTGCTGTGGCCAGATTCTCAGCCTGCTGGATGCGGTTTTGAGCTCCTTTCACTGCATGTGTATGGAGCTGTTGGGTTCCTGCTTCACATCACCAGCCAGACATTAGATATGGCAAGAATCCCAGCCTGGTTCTGCTGCTGCAAGGAACCTGTGTTCCTGGAAGTGAGGAATAAGTGGAAAGCCAGGATGCAGCAACCTTGACTCCTGCTAGAGTCCTTAGCATCCACAGCTGTTTCAAGGACAGTTTTGTGGGCTAGACCAAACAGCCCATGCTCCGCAAGTCAGCCTAGTGAGTGAAATCACTGTGGCAAACAGCAACTATTCCAGCCTGCTGTGAGTAACAGCTACAGTAATATTTTCTGCCCTTTGATGCTTTAAAAAACTTCTAGTGCATTCAGAGTGGGATCTTAAATGACGTTCTTCAATAAAAGGAGAGTCCTTTGAATCTTCATCCTTCCTTGCAGGTTGTTAGAGGTAAAATCCTATGTAAATTGGGGGACTTAGAAATTTTTAAGGAATGTTAGTTAATGAAATGTTTCAGAATTTTACAGCTGGAGCTCAGCAGTGGGGTACACAGAAGGACAAATGGAAAAACAGATAAGGGGCTATATGATGCCTGGACTTAGTTAAGTTGGTAAGAAAAAAACCTGAGATATTGGAGTTAAAATAGTCTGGAAATGGTTAAGGTTATGATCATAAGCATGTTATTCATGAGAGGGTAAGCAGGAAAATGAAGAAATATTTATGCACTTGTGGAGACTCATTAAAAGGATGGAGCACTGATCACAGAGGATTTCAGTTACTTCAAGTTTGACTGGAATGAGAATTGTTTAATGCCTGAAAAAAAGATACATGTGGTAGCATAAGATTGTTTTCTCTTATAATTTACATAAACAAGTTAAAAAAAAAAAAAAAACTTGGAGGATATTTTGGACGTAGTCCCATGAAATGAAGCAGGACCTGTATGATAAATAAGATAGGCGCTGGTGAGATTTTATAAGGTTGAGTGATCATAATGCTATTGGATTTGAAATATTCATGAGGCTACAATATGTACAAAGAGTAGTGGCACAAAAATATTAAACTTTGAAAAGTCAGTATTCGAAGAAGTGTGTAATGAATTGAAGAAAATTGATGGGGATGCAACTATTGTCCCCAAAAATGTGTTGTGGGAGAATGGAGGAAATGTTTTAGGAACAGATAAGAAAGATGCAATCTACATTCTTTCCAATAAAATGTAAATGTCAAACATGCCATCAATCATCTCAAGGCAACATTTTAGCAGTGAAATAGGAGACTGTGAATAGATTAAAAAGAAGAATCAGCCTTGGTAAATTATATTAAAAAAAAATAGTGTAGGAGCAAAAATAATACATGGAGGGTACAAAGTGAGACTTGCAATACCGTAGAAAATAGCAAGGCAATTATGTTCTGAAACTGAAACTTTCTTCTGCCTAAAAATAATAATGGGAATTAGACAGGTTAGAACTAAGTGAAATCCAGTTAAAAAAAAGCCCATCTGTTCCTGCCACTTTATGGTTTCTTAATCCTTTTTTTTATCCCCACATACCTCAGTTCTTGCTCTTCAGAATGATAGTTTGTGTGGTGGTGTTCACCTACATTTCTGTCTAGGACGATCTCTAATGAAGATCCTGTTTGTGACTTTTGCATTTATTATTCCTGTGCAAATTACCAGTTAATAGTATTCCCCCACTCCTTTTAAGACCATGCTGCCTGTCTTTTGAATTTATTGGTATCATCCAGGATTTATCAATATTTTAAAGCTAGATTGGGTTTGACTCTATATGCTTGACTGAGGGTTAAATGGAAACAAGAATCTTTTCTCCCCATGCTGACCAGGATTACTTAGACATTGGGTTTGAAAGTACAGGCTTACACAGTGGGTCTAACCTGCTTAATTACCTCAGTGTTGCTGAGCCTAGTTGTAAGAATAAGTACCACCTATGGGGTCAGACTTAGTGGTTCCTCCAAGCTGGTGTCCTTGCTCTGATGATAACCAGAAAGTGATATTTTGACCATCTAGGGAGCAAGGACAAAGCATGAGGACTGATATTGCCAAATATAATCTCTCCTGAATCTGCTTTTTCATAGCAAAGTGGGCTTTAAGGGCTAGGTTACTCTCACTCTTTTAAGAGGTTAGAATCGTATGCTCTCAAAAATGAACACTTTGTTCACAGTCACTATTTTCTGTTAAGGGCGCAAAGATGGCTGAAAATACTGGTGTAGAATTAATAAGAGAAAGGGAGGCAATAAAAATTAATTCCTGACTGCCTTAGTGATTGCTGAGACTGCTTGGCTGGCTTAGCAGAGGTCCTGGATGCACAGAAGGAGCCCACTGAAGTCCATGGAGTTATGCCCGTGTTGAGTATGATTGGAAATTTTATACATTAACAAAATAGACCTTTCTCAGTACAACCCACTGTACTTTCTCACTAATTTGCTAGTGATTTCAGTTCCTTTTCTGCAGTAGTTGCCAAGTTCTTTCCTCCTCAGTGTTCTGAATGATGCATTGTTTTGTGGCAATACCTCTTCTGTCCTTACATGTGATATTAATCACATGTTTGTCAGTGGCAAAGACCTTGTGGGATCTGATGGCCCGGCTGTGTAAATGACCCAAATTGAACCTCATTTACTCTTTTCTTGTGACTTACTCCATGCCAGGAGGAGTAATTATGTATCTTTTATGCAAGACTCATGGTTCCTGATTGTTTCACAGTTATTCTAAAGATTAACTAGTATAATCTGCTGTGCTCTTCGATTGCTCAAGTGGAGTTATAAGATGTGCTCGCATTTTTGTGTCTAATTAAGAAGACTGACAGATTTGGAACAAAAATTAACTTGAGACCTTCCTTGTCTCCTGAACTAAAACTGTGTTTTAAACAAATAATGTTGTAGCTGGCATCATTAGAATTTTGTAATTCCAAATTGATCTTTCAGACTGTCAGGGAAGTCTTCTCTCTTCTACATGATTGCAATGTACCAAAGGATGAATATTCGGTTCTAATGATTAGTTTATTAAGTTTTTTTTTAATGAGGTGAAGAAGCGGCTTAGTGGTCACTTAGTGTTGACCACCAGTCTGCTGTTCAGAGAGAATCGGAGTCTGCATCTGGGGAAGGGATCTTCTGGCCTCCAACACTACTGCTATGGAGTTGAAATTGTTATTTTAATTACTGGAAAGCTGTGTTTACCATAAATTACTGTTATTCTGATTAAGCAACGTCCCACACTATTTTGTTCAGTTATATTCTGAACATACGAGTCAGTGTTTGAATATATGTATTGTCCAGGTTTTGTGTTTGTCTCATGTCTGAAATGCTCATGTGTCTCAGGTCAAAGAAGGACTTGTGTGTCTGTGTTCAGGAACACCTACCTATCAAAGTGAAAAAGAGAACCACAAGAAGCAAAAAGGCAGATGAAAAACAAGTGGTGAAAATGAAGTCAGGAGACTTAATGTCTTCCAAGGTCAAAGCAGGCAAACATATACACAAGCATGTTCTAATGCTCATTTAGCTCTTTTCTAACTCTTGAATTGATTTCTGTGGTTGTGGACCTAAACTTGTCTATAGAGAGCTCAGCTGTGGATGGTGTCTTATACTCTGGGGGGGTTATTATATCTTAAAGGTATCCATCTGTGTAATATGGTTTGGAAAATGTAGGTTGCAATTTAGAACCTCCAAGGTTTGCCTTCTCCCCGTCCTTTCTCCCCCTCTCAATGATATCCCTTCTAGGTAGGAGCCTTTTTTTTTTTTTAGGTAAAACTCACTCCACAAGATTGCAGGGAAGTACTAAAAAAGCAAAGATTCAGTATTTTGTAGTCTATAGGGAAGTCTGGTTAACTTCATTCCGAATTTATATTTACGGAATCTTGTTGGTGATAATAAAGATCAAAGTACCCAGCTCCACTTAATGAAACATCTCCACTGGAATATTTAGACTAAGTCCTAGAATATACTGACACCACTAGCGAAGACATGGCTTTTAGTGGAGTCTCATGGGTTAGCCCCAAAACAGCTTCCTGGCTGCCAGCCTAGCCATGCAAGTAGGTGTGTGCCATACAGAACGGTTGTTGCAAGCACTGTACCTGGCAGGGCTTCTCTCCCTTTGTGTCCTCTCCTGGGTCTTCAATATTTTGACCATACTTTATTCAACAGGTGTTTTTTAGTCTCCCCGCCCTCCTCCCTGCCTTTTTCTTTTCTCATTGAAGAAAAATGTTTGTGCCTTTACTGTTTACAGAACTGGATTCTCCTGCTCAACTGACCTTAAAACATTCATTGTTCTGTGTCTTAGTATACTCGCTTACATGCTTGATAACAGCATAAATGCCATGCTTATGAACCCATCTATCTTGAAGTGCTGAAAGGAACCCAGAATTCATCAGAGCTGGCATCTACTCCTTGTGAGTCAACTCCAGGATAGTCACCATCATAAAAATGTCTGGTAGTGGGTCCAAATTTTCAGGTGGTGTGATAAGCCTTCCAGTGAAGTCAGTGGAATTGCAACAGTTTGTACCACATAATGAGCTCTGTCTCACTGTGTCACTTGTTTTTGAGATGAAAATGTCCCACTAGTGCTGTGATGCAAAATTGCTGAAGTGTTTGTTCAATTCATGGTATAATCTATGTCCATTGTCCTATGGATGTGGGGATCTGATCCTTCTTAATTTTTTTTTTTTTTTTTTTCCTGTAAAGGTGGTTCTCTATGCTCATTAAGCATCTCTTAAGTATTTAAGTGTGGGCTGAATGATGTGGAACAAGGCATACACATTCAGTGTCTTGCTGGGGGAGTGCTAAGTGGGACCACTTAGAAATTACCTGCCCCCCCCCCCCCCCCCCACCCCGTAGTCTTTTCTCAACAAAGTCAGTCACCAACTTGTTCAACTCAACACTCTTCTGGAGTCTCCTCCTTTTGTGATGAGGACCTTTTGATCCAGATTCACTTTTCACAGGAGAGCAGCATCACTGTTGCTTCAATGGAAATGATACTTTTAGCCTTCTACTGACTCGGTGGGGTTTTTGTTGCATACACTACAGTTTTAGCCCAGCTAATTCAAAGGGTAAGTCAACAGCGTTCATATCCTAATCATTCCTTCCTCTCTGCTTTCAAAAGTCTGTCTTGTGTAGATTTTGATCTTTACATTCTGGGGAAACTTACTTTTTGTAGCACTGAAAATATTTTGAATACATCACCAATAAATAAGAGTTGAAATTACATATGGAGGAGAATAGTGACTGTAATTTATGGATAAACATCTCAAAGCTGCTTTCAAAAGGCTAAAATTGAAAGACAGGCAATAATAAGCTAGGCTGTTCTCCTCTGTCAGCGTGCACAGAAACATGGACATCAAAAGAATCTTCTTTAATTGAAGTTGTTTTGAAATTAAATCTCCCCAGTGTTAATACTTGTAGGAATGAGGATTGCTTTTCAACCCATTTATACCTCTGGTAATGAAATCTAAGAATTTGCTGCCTGTAGGAGTGTTGGGAGGATAGGAAGATTTTTATTGTCTTTCTTGAGACCATATTATGTTAATTTTTCTGCCTAGACTATGGAAGCACAAAAAGCAATAACTCACTTATATGAAGACAAAATTCTTAGGGTTGTTGTCATGGAAACAAAGTCAAAGCAGCTCCTTTTCCTTGAATAAATTCAATAGCCAGGCTAACAAAGATTGAACACACAACTCATACATGCTCTTACTGAATGGTACCGATAAGGGCAGCAGCAGTCTGTACCCAAACCTCCAAATGTCTGCCAGTGTGTGGGGGGAGCTGGGCTTATAATGCTCAGACTTTCCAAGAAGAGTTAAGGTGGCCTTGGGCTGATGCAGTGTGTGCTGGAACAGGAGACAAGGACAGTATGAATTTGTTTGGACAGATCTACACAGGGACATTACAAGACAGGCTCCTCTTCATCTGTATTGTATGTTGGCTTGATTCAAAGTTCAAGTTCATTAACCTTGGTAGACTTTGCCTCCTACTCTGAATCAGAGAGACTTCAAGAGCTGCTCTGTTCATTGGTACAAATCCTGTTTGTGCTTACAAAGCTGGGTAATTATATTTGAGAAATCAATGAGAAGCAAACCCAGGAGCTCCAGAGTATTGGCTTCTCTGCCCTAAAGGGTGCCTCAGCAAATGATGAGCTTGCTTCTTCTGTGGAGAAAAAGCCAGTAGCTTTCCAACCTTTGTATGTACTTTTGCACTTGGAATACGGTATTTTAGTTCTGATGATTTATCATGTCAGCTTTCTTTTAGCATTTAAGTACTTGTTTTATGGGTTTGGCTCTGTTGAGGAAGAAGAGTTTGCTAATATGTTTCAATCCTGATAGCTTCAGACAACAGGGAGTAGAAGGAAGAGAACTTGGAGGAAGATGGGAGGATTAGAAATTATTTTATTTTAGCGAATTCTTGGTAAGTTGGTACTATTCACCTGTTGGGCCTGAGCCAAAGTGTATTTGAAGTCAGTGGAAAGGCTCCTGCTTAAGTGTTAATGCCCTTTCCTATGACACTTTCCTATGTTACCATGAAACCATATGGTTCTTCAGGAGCGTGGAGTTAGTCAGCTCTAAAGGAATATAATGTGTCTGAGTATCCTGAAATAAACTATGGGAACACATGACAAGCCATCAAACATGACATCGCTTAATGCATGGATACAAAAAGTTTGAGGAGAACCAAGGTGGCTAAACTGAAAGTACTGTGTGGCATTGTGCAACCTGAAAGTATATTTTGTTCTTTCTTCCAAATGAATTGGCATCTGGTCTTGTGTTGCCTTAATGTCCCTTCATTACTCTTATTATTATTAAATGTGAGAAGGGCAGGAATTACCCTTGTAAACGCTCATGCAGATTGATTTTGGCTTGTGCAGGAATTTTACATTTGAGAAGCTTGACAGCAAGTACATTTTGTCAGCACTGCAACGTGTAGTCAGTACGTGTAAATGCTGTGGAAGAGCAGGCAGTACGATCAAAGTTCATTATCAGAGCAGCTGTAGCAGAGTTTATTTTATTTTGTTAATCTAAGTCATGAGATGTGTTATCAGAGATTCACATACATTTTATGTTGGGTGCAATGGGAAGCCTAGGATGATACATGAGCAAAAATTCTCCATATTTCTGTTGATGCCTAATACAATATTTACTGGCTTATATCATAACATGAAACACACCAGTGCAAGCCAGTACAGCTGCAGAGCGAGCGTCACATGTTCAGAGAAGATTTTATTTAAATTTAAAAACAACTACAAGGCTGAATCCCTAATCCAATTAAGAAAAAAAAAAATAGTATCACAGAAAATTGAACTTGAATCTGAGTTGAATTTGCTTCAGTTAAACTCAGGTGAGTAAATATCTGAAGAATCCAAGTTTTAAATGTGCTTGGCTGTTGCTGTTTGGTGTCTGTATGGCTGGTGGAATCCATTCCTGCTTATTGTATGCCTTTCCTTTTTTATTGGTGTTATTTTTTTAAATAATAATAATAATAATGAAAAAGCAATACAGGCACTTTTTTGTTTCTTGCTCCTCCTTCTCATTGTTAATGTCATGATTATTGATCTGATCTTATTCTGGAGTTAGTGGGAAAGTTTCCCATTGCTTTCTCAGGGAGGATGTCTGTATTGGAGGCATATCTGTGTGTGTCACTGAGGGGGGAAAAAAGCTGTCTTTGCTTACTGCGTAAAACTGAGTTCTCAATCTCTCTGCATACCTTCCACATCTGTGTTGCAAAGGTAAATCCAAGTATTAGAGCTGAATGAAACAATCTCCTTCACTACAGAAATTTGAACAGCTGCACATGAAAGGATAAAAATGTTTTGTCAAGTTAATCTCATATGATTTACTGCCTAAGCCTAATCTGTTTGGAAGCAGCTATGAATATTCTAATACCTTTTGGAAATTACTGACTGGGATGACAGCAGCTGAGAAGCTGTGAGAGCTTTAGGAGGGCTGCCTGTGGAATGCACACCTGCCTGCATGCCTGGAGCAGTTGCAGTCAGACTCTTGGAACAATGAAAATTCATTGTTATTTGTTGTAGCAATAAAATTAATGCTCTCTGCATTCCCAGGAACTTCTGGAAGAGTCAGCAAATATGTGGATGACATCTGCAACCTGTTAAGCAAATTTATGTTTTGCATTTGGGGAGTTAGTGCTGTCAAGAAAGGTGAGGCAGAAACCCCCAGGGAGGCCTATCCCAGCCCTGAAAACTGATGGCAGTCACAGCTCATCCATGAACATGGATTCTCTCTCAGTTGCCCTGTTTCGCTGGGGAGGTGCATGCTGCAGCCATGGGATAGGTAGGGCAGTGCACCCATGGGCGCTCGTGCACCTACACTAACCTCACTGCTCTGATAAAGCTCCTAAAACTGACATGGGGCACCACGTAACTATAGAGTGGTGGCATATGTAAATGTATTATTCCTTTTTACTTAAAAAAAAAAAAGAATAAATTAAGCAGCTTTTGATGCAAAATTATCTTTTTGTAGCACCATTGAGGCAATCTGCAGTTACACCTGTCTACTGAGTTCAACACACTGGCTGAAAATGCTGAAGGTTGCTTAGGTGATATCTGTGTAGAGTCATGTAATTTCTGTAAAATCCTATTGGTTATATTATAGAAGGCTGTTCCTGGTTATGCTTTTGCTCTTTGAAAGAATGGTAAAACAAAATGTTGCAGAGAAATGAGCTATCTTTGAAGTAGCTGTGTCCAGGAAGTGTTGCAAAACATAAAACACATGGTTAACATATTGCGTTGAGTTTGCAGTTAATTTTAGTGTTGTGCCACTGTCCATTAAAAAAGAAATGTCCATTAAAAAAAAAAAAAATTACCTGTGCAACAAAGGCAGAAAGAGGTTAAATATATACAAATGTGCTTGTGTTCTTATGCAGTTACTATTTCTCCATTCCCATTTCTGGGGTTGCAGTACTTAACAGAAAACTAGTAATATGCTCAGGACTGCAAAAGTCTGCCCTTCCCTCCCAGCCTACTCATGCAAAACTTCACCCCCAGCAGCTGGAGGGAAGGAGGGAAAATACAGGATTTGAGGGCCCAGTCTGCTGCCCATAGCTAGAGGGTGATCATAAAGGTTTAGCTCCGAAGTGGTGTGTGTGTGGACGTGACGACACGTGGATGGATGTGTCAGCATGAGATAGTGGATTTTGGTGTCACAAGAAAATAAGACTGCAAGACTACTTGCAGTGAGCATCTGTTTTACTTTAAAATTAAAAGCTTAAATGTATTTTTTCTAAGTCTGTAAACATTTGAACACATGCCTAATTTTTGTCTGGTGAGGAGTTCCCTCAATTTTTAATGGTCCTGCCATACTGTATCCAGGTCAGCTGGCATCTGGCTTTGTGCAGGATGTCAGTGGAGAGCGGTGGAGCAGTTGTCTGTCAGCGTGGGAAGGCTGAGAGAGTGAGGACTGTAGAGTTGGGTTCATAGTATGGTCACAACTGTAAAATCCTCCAATTTAAGCCAGTTGTACCTGCTAATAGTCCTTGAACTGAGGGCGGCACTGATACTCCAAAGATGTTTGAATCCAGGATTTTGAATGCCTGAGCCTGGTGTGAAGCCCTCTTCAGTCATCTTGCTGACTTCAGATCAGCAGATCTAGGTCTTTAATATCTGACCTAGCAAAATGCAAATGTTACAAAAAACTTCCAAGGAAAAGAATGATTTTTCTTTTTTTTCCTTTGGTTTTTTTTTTTTTTTTTTTTTTTGGCTAGATAGCTGTGGGATACAACTTAATGACATTTAAAAATTAATTGTCCTTATGTATTTATGGTATGTTATAAATGAGTCTTACTATTCCCAGTAATCACTGAATGCTGTTAACAGTACAGGCTTGTTTGACAGTGCTGAAGATTTATGACAGTAATTCTAAATACAGGCAATTTATACATTGCCAGAAGAAAGGAAATATTCTTTCTATTTCATCTTACTTTCTATAACTCTAACTGCTAGCTTATTCTACAGGAGATCTCATAAAACTTTGCAAATACATTCCCTAAATCCCATGTTTTAGCTATTTGTTTTTGCAGTCATTATTCTGTACAAGTTTTATGTTATTTTGAAAATACTGCAATTTTTGCAAATGTAACTTTAAAATTTTTTAATTGGGACCTAATTTGAATCGAGGATTTCAGCAAGGGGACTTGTAATAGTGAAAAGTGATAGATTCTGTTAAATGCAGCTGTTGCTAGTACATACAAGAGGAAAAAAATTAAATTACTCAACACACCATATCGAGATCTAAATAACCTGTGTCAGTCCGGGAGAGAAACTGAGGTGTCACTGTGGGCCACTCAGTGTGCAGCTGCAATCAGAAAGGCAAGTGCAATTCTCCCATGCGTGAGAAATCTGACAAATAACGATCTAGCTGGGAAGCTGGTACGGAGCTCGGCCGAGCCAACCTGTCCAGTCTGGTGCACGGTGAGCTGCAGTTGCTTCCCTCTCTCTGAATTTGTTGTAGAGCTGGGGAAGGTGCGGGGAGGAGGGAACAGGTACATAAAGAGACATTTAAAAAGCTAATTCCTTTATGGTAATTGAGAAAGTAATTGATAATTGATTCAGTTTTGGTTTTTTTTTTTTTTAATTAAAACACTTGTTTCTCCTTTTTACCTTTTAATATTACTGAATACCTTTTTACAAGTGTTCAAGAATTCTGACATGGCAAAAGGAATTAATTCTCACCCACATCGCAGGACTCATTGCCATTCAGGTGAACTGGAATCCAGAAATTCAGAGTGGGACTAGAAATCTACATTAAGTACAGGACTATTTAATGTACCAAAGTCTTTGGAAAAAAATAATAAACTTCGTGCTCCAGAGTTCAAGCTCATTTTTACCCAATGAAAGTTGGGAACTGACCTCTTGTAGACCTGATTATGTGTTTCGAAATCCTCCCTGGAGCGTCAGGTAGAGCTCGGCCCCAGAGGCACCCTGTCTGACAGGGCGGGACAGCACCTGATCAGGAATTGATCGGGAATCAATGTCTGACCTTCTGTAAAGGGCCGTGGCGAAAGGGGAAGAAATGTTTTGTAAGAAGTGATGGTGTAGGTCCCTGGATATCTGAGCTTGGTTCTTTGCTATGCTGGACTTTTCTTGCATTAATATGGGAAAGTGACTTGGACTTATTTCTAGTAGGGACTGTTGAGCTCTAAGGCTTGCATTAAACCATGAAACTTTTAACTATTATACTCGAGTTACCTAGTATGCTAATGCAATGGTTTGTCTATATTGATTACATGAGTAACAGAGAGCAATTAAGCTCCTGAATTAGCCACCTCAGTTAATTGCCAAAGGTAATTTGAAAGATGGATCAGGGCCTAATATAATATAAAAGGAGAAAGACTGCAGATTGAGCTAAATCAGCTTAGCTGAGATCAGTGTGTCCTCTGGCTTGTGGTGGGAGGGACAAAACCGTAAGATGAGCTTCCTTTGGTTTTGTGCCTAGCTCTCCCAGAAAGAGTATCTGGTAAACCCAATGCTTTTTTTTTTTTTTTTTTTTTTTTTTCCCCCCCTAGGGGGAAGCTAACCATAGAGAGCAAGGCAGACCTGATATTTTTCCTTTGTTCCATCTTTTCACAAATCTTTTAATGCTCATGTGGTCTGGAGGTTCAGGGAAAAATAAAATACTTTATCAACAGTGACTTATATTAGTCAAATAGTCATCAAATCTCATGTCCTGTCTCATGTCCTTTGAACAGGACAGGAAGGTAAGTCCTTGAGCTCTCCTGCATTAGACAGTCCTCTATAAACACAGAATGTCACTTAGATTGTAGGCTTTTATAAGTTTTAATACTGATATTTGCACTGTCAGTCTGAAGTGTCAGACTTCGAGCTGGGAGAATCCAGTTTTGGATGTCAGCTCTGACATGGTAACTATAACTGGATGTAGCACTTGCCCTCCATTTCTCTAGTCACTTTTGAAATGTTGTGGCATCAGTTACAGCTGTCAGCTGGAGTAGTTCGGAGTCTTTGCTGCTAAATCCCATTAAATCGTGGGCTCTGTCCTGGCTTGCCTTTGCTCCAGATCTGTCTGTTTACTGGGTGGCTGAATGTGTCTGAGGAAAGAAAGAAAGAAAGAAAAAAAAAAAAAGATATGTTTCTGTTTCACAGAGATTCATATTGTGGCTATGAAAATATTCTGTTCAATTTGAGACTGGAAACTGAATTCAGAAAGTGGGAAATGCTGTATAATGATGGATTTTTGTGTTCATAAACACAGTCTCTTGCAGGCACATAAGGGTTTTTTTTCTCTCCCCACCTTGTGAAGGTTGTTAGAAAGTTGTGTATTTTTCAACCAGCAATGAGACAAAAGATCTTTTGGAGATTTGTGGAGGGATGTGGGAAAGGAGAGGTGAGGGTCTGTCAGTCAGGGCAAGCAGAGGCAAATTGGCGTCCCTGCTCTGCCTGGTTGTCACCCCAAACTGGCAGCCCCATCTTCCCTGGGCTTTCATAGAGCAGAGTTAAACCTGGTACTGGGGAGAGGATCTGTATCAATATTTTGTATACTTCTGGGGAAAAAAGAAAGTGTTGGGAAAACTTTTGTTTGGGTCATATCAGTGTTCTTTGAGAAAGATGTTGCAAAATTCCTGGTTTGTCTGCTCTTCTACTTCACGTAAAATATTTTGGGGCTGCTAGAAACAGTCATGGCTTTTCCTGCCATGCCAGGAAAAGGAAGCCATGGCTTTTCCTAGCTCTGCCTCTGACCTGTGTGAGTGGGAAACCTTTTAACCTGTTTGCAGGGCAAGCCCTGTGTCTGCAGAAGGTTTGCTGATTCCTGCCTTGCTCCTGTGGGGCACAGGCTGTGAGGGGACAAGCAGGAGTGGCCTCTGTCTCTCTGAAGAGTTGTACTACAGGATTTTATTTTAAGCCTTAGTACAGATCAGAATAGTTCACTGAAAGACTAAAAGACATTAAAACTATAAAAATGAATACAATGTATTCTCTGAGTCAATAAAGCCAGGTAGCTTTAGTGATGGCTGCTAAGTTGTTCTTCAACAAATCTTGCTTTGGCACTTGGGGATACTTATTGCAGATTTTTTTTAGTCTTATAAAATAGAGGCTGCTATTTAGAAAGTACTCTGTTAGCAGTAAGATTTGCTGTGCATAGTAACTTCTCACCTGGCCTGGCCTGCATGCTCACACCAAGACCTCCAGCTGCTCCATAAGTCAGCTCTACAGGGCTGATCTGCATCACTTTTGGATGTTATCTGTGATTATGGGATGCAGGGGCTTGCCAAAGTAACTTTGGAAGAAACTGTTTGGAAGAAACTGTTTTGGAAGAAACAAGACTGTGAAGTCTTGAGTATGATCTATTCACGACATTACTGTTGTTACAACATGCTTGTAATAACATATTAATAACAGCTTCTCATTGCAAACCAGGCTGAAGGTGCCTTCATTTTCAGGGGGCATGTTGAGGTGCCAGACTCATACACTTCGAAAAATAAGGTCATCGCAATGTGTCACGACTTGAGCACTCTGGAGCACAATTACATTTGACAATTTAGCTCAGTTTATTTTAGCCTATACACAGGATATTAAAGGACGGAGGTTGCTGGAAGGGACCTTATTCTGTTTCCCAAAAGTAATTGCTGCTGCCACAGTGTTTATATAGCTAGGGATTGTGCGCTTATTCCGTTTTTTTCACAGTGTTTCTATTTTTGCGTGTCCATGTGTACATAATTGATGTTTTAGCACTTTGCACTGCCTATGTGTATTTATCTCTTTGTTAATAAGACAAGCACTCCTAGACTCATGAAAAACAGCTGACATGAGCTAAATTGGGATGTCCTGACTAAAGACCTTAAGTAAATAAACAGACTTTAATATGGGCAAGTAGTGCTAACTGTAATGCCCTGGGGCTGTATGCCATGGAACTGGAACAAAAGTCCAAACAAGCTAATATCATTATTTTGGTGGAAGTCTGCATCCAATTCGTTAGACTGACATATGACTAGTCATTAGTAACAGTTCTTTTCAAAAGCTATGGTGGATAAAGGTTGATTAAAAATTAATGAGGCCTAGACCAATTGCATTGCCATAGTGTCAGGCTTGAACTCATTGTTTAAGTCTGTGGAGCTAAAATAAGAGCAGGTTTTAAATACCCTCTTGGGTTTTTCTATTTTATATGATTTATATATTTTTGCTCTCTGCCATGGAGGAGCAAGAACTTGCAAATACCTTGCCTTGCTGTAGATATCACCAATAAATTACACGGTTAAATAAGTTGTTAACAAAACAGATTGTCACATCATACTGATGTTTCTGAGATGTATTTTTAGAAAATCTATTTTGCTGATAATCCAGTAAATATGGGACTTCATTAACTGGAGCTCTTGTTGCCCTAATTCCCTGGGAAGCCAGTGGCATTTGATTGGCACCTAATGCGCCAATCGATCATGACTTGAGTTGCCTGTCCTCTTGCCAGTATCAGTGCTCACATCTTGTTTTAGGAGCATGGCTCCACTATGAGAAGACCAATCTGTTTAAGCATGAGCATGTGGGTAATTTCACTGGAAGCCGTAACTGGAAGACTGAATGTAAATGCTGTCAGTGGAGGTCAGGTTGATTTCTATCACTATGTGGCTGAGGCCATTTACTGAAGCTAGAAACTGAGCTCTGAATTCCTTGGATATTTGTTTAAATACTTGCAAAGACTGAGTTAATTTTAAATTGATGGTTTTCCCTGGTGCAAAGAGGTGCCTATTTACATGGGGAGAGGAGAGGTTAGAAGGAAAAATTCTTAAGTAGAAACAGAAGAAACCCAAACCAAAATCTAGTCCATGAAATCAGTATGGAAATCTGTTTAAAAAAATGAAAAGAGGAGACGAAGACATGAGCTGTGAATAGTAGTCAACACCCACAATTACATTTTAGTTGCAAAAAAATCTTGGAACAGCAGCCCTTCTGCATAGCTATACTCATTCCCCTGTTGTCTAATAGTCAAGGAGGATTGCAGGGTCCAGGCTGACAGGCACGGTTAGGAAGTCTTCCATATATATTTTAAGATGAACAACAGCTGAACTTAAACATTCCTAACAGAGGCTGTTCTAGGAGCTGTGCTCCATATAGTAAAGTGAAATGACTGTAGTAGCTGCTTCTGGCATGAGTAGTGACAAACCTCTGAACTCCAAGAACCTGAAAGCGGTTTAGGAAAAGGTCTAAGAAGTTCTGTGCCAATTTCAGTGTACTCTGTTATTGTGGAGCGGTAGGTCTTCCATGGCTGTTGCCTTTCTCATGAGGCTTTTTTTGCTACCTTAGTAATTGTAGGACAAGCTGTAAATGAGCAACAGCATATGACTGCATATTCATGACCCTGATTCAAAAATATTTCAACATCAATAAGTATCACAATGTAATTAAATTACATGGAGCTGTGGTCAAAGGGGAACTCAGAGGGATGTGTTTGGGAGAAGAGGTGGGGGCAGAATTGCTTGAATTCCTAATTCCCAGATGATTTGATTTGGCTTGGCTGTCCCTGGAGGACTTTACACCATTAAGAAGCAGTGACTTAAGATAATAGTGTGAATACCCTTCCTGCTCCACTCCTCTAGGAGTATGGTACTCCTTCACCAGTCTCCTGGCTGGAGATGTTGACCCCACACCTGCAGCCTCTTTGTTCTGGCACTTTGCTAAGGAGTGGAAGGACTGTTAGAGCCCATTTGCAGCTTT
Source organism: Pelecanus crispus (assembly GCF_030463565.1). NCBI lineage: Eukaryota > Metazoa > Chordata > Aves > Pelecaniformes > Pelecanidae > Pelecanus > Pelecanus crispus. Next base: position 10,926,825 of record NC_134653.1, on the reverse strand, counting down.
TCCCTTCTTTGTTGCTGGAACACAAAGACTGGAGCACTGTCCTGGCTCTGGAGAGAAGGAATGGTGGAGGAAGGCAGAGGCATGGAAAGGCTGGGTTAGTTTGCATAGTGTAGCAGAATGTGGGGTACAAAACTAATGTAAGTGACAATGCCAGTGCAGAATCATGATACCCTCCTAGTACTGGCTTCTCTTCATCCTTGCAAGCTTTAGCAAAATGCAGTTACTTTTCACCTAGGTGAATGATACTGGGCACATAATACTAGTCTGCTGTTCATTTCTGAAGGCAGCACAGGATGCTGTAACGTTCTATAAAGCTTTAAATATGATGTACCTACGTGTCCATCTTCCAAACTGTCAGCAGCTATGGTGTGTCACTGTGTTTCAGGGGATTCGTCATGCTCTCAGGGTCGTGCTCTCAGGTTCATGCTTCAGTTCAGCCCAGCAGTCTTGTTGTGGTCATGTGAGGGCTGGGGATCAGTGGACACCTCATTGGGTTTGCCAGACCCCAAAGACCAAAGGTACTAAGCATTTTATTAACAAATATTAACTCATTCAAATAACAATCTGCACTTAGTAATTTTACTGCCACCCCTAAAATATCTTTTGTTGCTTATCATTATATCTTCAATATGTTTAACTTCAGTTTAAATGTTCTGTGAAACAGCTGAACTTAAACCGGAAGATAGTCAGAGAAATCTGTAGTGACCATATGGTGTTATAAAATTACAAAAATGTGAGAGAGGGTTGAGCCAATTCCAATTGCCAAACTTGCTTCTAATAAACACCGAACTATCTGGCATCTGCTATCCCTCAGGTAATACCATCAAGAGTGGAAGTAAATGTTTCCTTTTAATTGCATTGTTTGTGTGTCAGAGGGTCCAGGGAGATCATGTGATGTTTATCTAGATTTTCCATGCATACTGAATCAGCCATTTCAGGGGCAACTTTGATATTCTCTCCAATTTTCTCTTCAATTCGGCTGAAGTTTCACTTGTCATTTTTTGGAGTCATATTCTGTACGTCTTCAAAAGTGAATGTCCCAGCAGTTACTTTCAGTATGGTTTTTATAGGATTGTTTCTTTTATTTTCACTGTTAATTAGTATTTTGGCAAGAAAAACCTGGGTCAGTGCTTTCAAGGAAAACCTCAGATGAAAAGTGCAGAATGCTACAATTTAGGGGTCCTTGGATCAGAGAAGTGTTTGGGAATTGTGTTCTATTATTTGAACTAAAAGGAATTTAGTAGAGCAACAGTTGTGGGGTTTTCCGTGAAAAAGTTCTACTGAATGTAATTGCCCCCCAAAACCATTTGGAATCTGTTAAAAAATGGAGAAAATTCTTTATGCAATGACTAGGACTTTCTACAGTTACACAAAAGTCCCTATAAAAACAAACAGGCAATGATGCTCTTTAATCACTGGTCATTCTTCCATCAATAGCAAATGTTATTTTAACTCTACGTGTAGAATTGATTTGGTTTTGCTAAGTTCTGTTGGGCTTTATTAGGAGAAGGAGCAACACCTGAACAGCTCTGTATTATTCTATATTCCGTTGACAAGTTAATGACTGCGTGCACTTGAGCAGATCTGAGTGGATGTTGCACCTAAAAAGCCTCAGCAGAGAGGGTAAGAAATTGGTGTAATTTCAAAGTAGCAGTGAGTAAGTATCTGGGCCAGATATGATATTATGATATATTGAATCACTATCAATTAATAGCATAACCCATAGTACATATTGACTTGTCTGCTACCAACACGGTTGTTGCATATTGGTTGGTAATTATGGTATTACTGTATTCTTAGTCTACACAAAAAATGGCATTAGATTTTGAGGCCTGAGTGTTTTTCTGTAGAAAACAAGATGTCTACAGGCAGATACATTGGTTTCCGAAAAAATGGTGGGCCACAGTCTACCTGGTACACCGATAAAAATGATGCAGGTAGCAAGTAGACACATTCAGCTAATGTTAAAGCTCTTTTTAGTATAAACTCTACTTTTCAATTCTTTCTTTTACTGTTGCCCCATCTTTAGGAGCCACTGGCTTGAAAGTGCATAAGCCAAAATGTCAGACTGTGGAAGGGAATTTTGTATCCTTAGCCAAGCTCCTGAGCTCTCATGCTTTGTGTAGGAGATAATTAGGATCAATTGTGCTTGTCCTTCTTGCAATGGTCTTTCTGTGAATAGAGGATAATCTTGTCAACAGGACATTTCCTAGCAATGATCCAGAACAGAAATGAACTGTTGCCTTTAACAGTGTTAGGAAACATCTGGGACATGCTCCCAATTGAATTGGGAACTGACCCAGGAGCACAAGGATTTATGTGGCATAAAGAAGGATTTGCTGTGTCAGTGGTGAAATCTTTTGATTCTTGCATGAAGGCTGGGATTCGGTTCAGCTAAACTGAACAGCTGCAGGAGCCACTGCTGGAGTGTGTGCAGAAAAAGCAACTACGCAAAAGTGGAAACCCGTCAGTTTGACAAATACTGGTGTACAGCTCATGTCACCCAGAAGCAGTAATTCCCCACGGTGAAGTGCATGTCTGATTGGCAAGGTCTCGAGATAATTTCCCCTCCTGGTTGAGGCTGTCTCTGTGGGCACCTGTATGAGCTGTCACAACCTCTTCCCGGGACTCTTCTTCTGAGGCCTGGACACATTCTTGTCCTTGATGCAAATTGTCAAATTCCATTAACATTTCCTTAAGTATTTGAAATTTCCTGCTCATCTACAATTGTGTGAGAAGGTGTTAACATGAGTTCTAAGAGAGATAATTTTTAGGACCTGATACACAGAGTGCTAGATCAAGAGCAAGTAATATACGACATTAGAAATACTTAAACTGGAATACTGAAGAGCACGGTGACGTTTGACAGGAAGAAATGCCATGTTGTAAGGTGTCTGCTTTTGTCCAGGTGTTCTTAAGATAGCTTTTCATCAGGGAGAGAGGTATGTTCATGAACAAGACAGGATTGCTCACCTGTTTACTTGTATGGATGTAATTATCGGAGAGGTTGTCCATATTTGTCATGTGTAGACATAAAAAAATGAGAGATGGCTGAGCCTGAAGTGCAGGGCATTTTTGTGTCCCGAAGCCATGGAGAGTAAGGAGCCCTCTGCCTCAGCAGGTGGGTGAATAAAGGTGTGAACTGCTTCCAAAGATAAACCTGTTATTCCTGCAATGGTGGAAAGAGAGGCTCTCTGCCTCCAAGCATGATGAGATATTGTAACAGAGCAAACTTGACTGGCATTTGTTCCCTGCCCAAAATTCCTCCAGCATCAACTTGCCTGGCTCAGTGCTCTGAGCCCCCAGACATGAACAGACCAATAAATTCACCTGCCTGGGACAAGGAAAAAGCCGCCATCGGGATTCTGTTCTGTCATCTCCCCCTTCCCTAAGAATCACACGCTAGTAAGGGAAACTAATGTTGCAAATTAAGGGCTTTGCTATGAAAACTGTTGTGCAGGGCTTGCTGCCTGACAGGGCTTGCAGTGTGGACGGCTCAGTGCCTGGGGAACGTGGCAGGAGGGTCTCTCACTGAAAGCAAGCACCCAAATGGAGTGAACTTTTGAAATTCCCTTAAAACAAGAGCTAAGGCCAGAACAAGACAGGGCCAGATAGGACAGGGTAAGTAGGAAAATATCATTAATTAAAGGCTACCTGGGAAGGTTACCAGTGAGCCCGTAAGCTTGGGGCATGTGGGAATTGTTAGCTTTAAGGGGCAACTTCTGGCTGTTTGAACCCAGTCTTTGTTGGTGATGACAGTACCTGGCAGATGTGCTCATCTCTTTACGTGCAAGTAATTAGGTTTCTGTCTCTTTATTGCCACCTCCTTTTGTGCTGAACTACAGGGTCTTCAGAAAAGCGATAGCAGACTTAATATTTGAACTAGAGAAGAAAGATAATAAAGATCACGTATTGTTAGGGGGCTGTCTGTTAGTGATGATTCAGTCATAAATAATTCATTGTGTAGGTACCAGTGATATGGAAAAAGATTCATAATTTCTTTCAGCCTGTAAATATCCAAATGTTGCACTCCAAAATTAATTAAAAGCAGTTAACAGCAAACTTATCCTATAGCACATCTTGCTTAATCTGAACATTAGAGCTGCCAGTTTTTCTAGGCTTGTGTTTCACCTCAGAAATAAAAGGATTTTTATAAATGTTCCATATATAGGCGCTGTGGATCATGGAGGAGATAAGTTGTTTAATATGGTCTTGGCTTATTTGTGTTGTGGCAAAGGAATGGTACAATAAAGCTGTATCTACTTATGTAGGGAGTTTTTCTAACGCCAAAAGATTAAGGTAGGCAGGGAGTCTGTTAAGAGTCTGTTAAGTCTCTCCCAAATAGCTCAGTGTCTGGAGCTTTTTAATAGCAGATGATTTGGCAGCCTGTATTATCTTACATTGATTCATGTCTATGGCAATAACATGACTGTAGAGGTGCATACTTTGGCATGTCAGAGTGAAGCTGATGCCTTGAATCGGCACCCTAGGGAACTGTGTTGTTGGGTGAAGCGTGTAGATCCCCCCCACCCCCGGCCTGGCAGAGGGGCAGGAGAGTGGCCACCTCAGCACGCAATGTGGGGACGAAAAAATCTCCAGGGTGTCAGTGGTTTTGAAAAAATATTTTAAAAGCAATGATTTTAACTGAAAAAAAATGTTATTTTCATAAATAAAACAATATTTTTCTTCTTGACTGGGATGACTTCCTACCCCAAGGGACTGGGGATGTTGGCAGCCAGCACAGACCTATCACTGTGGTGCAAATTAAATTATTTCTGATTCTTGACTAAAGGAGGAATGAGGCCAGGGGCAACTGGAGTTGGTTAAAAATGAAACCAAGATACCTGTTTTAGGAAGTTATTTGTATTTTACAGAATTAGAGTCAACAAGAGGGGTTTTTCTCCCCCCACCCCCACCCCCCCCCACCCCCCCCGGTTAATTTTGCTTCTCCTTTTGTCTTTTTTGCAACTGAATCCAGTAAATGAAAACCAGATAAGAGAGTTGTGATGTAGAAAATGTAACTCTAGTTCTGCTATTTTTTCCCTTTTATTTTTGAAAGTTAAACTTGGGAAATGAATTTTTTTGGGGGGAGGTGGCATGTTTGAAATTGTAGACATCCTTCCTTTACTGTTTAAAATGAGAGATGGATTAAAAGAAGAGAGATTGGCAAAAGAAGGGTTAAAGATTAAATAAAATTTAAATTTTTGTTTAGGACTGATTTTGAAAAATGAAAATTAAGAACTTGTGACAGTTCTACTGAATTCATTAGGCCTGGATTTCATCACTCCCAGTTTGATTTAACTGCAGGTGACTAGCGCAGATGGGGGAGCCTTGATGTAGGTGCGTAGCCAGTGATAGTTTTTCAGTGATTTCTCGCATTAAGATGAAGTTTGAAATGGACTTGGGCAGTGCATTCATGATGTCTTTTGTGATGGCTGAACAGTGCAATGTTGCTCAGATCATCTGTCTCTCTTCATCTAGTGCCACTTTCTTCTCTGAAATCAAGCATGAGGGGAGACTGTTGTATTCTCCCCTGCTTTTACAGACAGACAGTACTCAGGGGAGCAGCTAATAGGGGTTTGAAATAATCTTATATTTCTAAGTAGGGTAAATTGAATAATTTAAAGAATAAAGAGCAAAACAATAACAAATGCAGCAACTCCTGGTTGTTTTGTGATGGTAAAATGGAGCATTTGAGAATGTTAAGCTTATTCTAATGATGCCTCCCCCACTGCCCCAAACTGCGGGAGGGGTATTTGTTCATCTGGAACAGACAATGTATATCTTTTAAATACCTGTCTCAGATTTTATAAATAATACTTAGACCCAATTGTGTACTGGAGATGTAGTGTTTATTTGTTTAATTAGGAAGCTGAGCTGAGCTGAATCCTGTGGCAGATGTTGCCATGTGTAATGTAATAAATAAAAGTCTTTATGGGACCCAGCAGGCAGCAGAGCTTTCAGTTAGCAGATGGCAAAATATTAAACTGGCAGTGCAATAACTTCGCTGACTGTGTCAGCTGGACTGTACCCAGGTTTAGCACAAGCATGAATCAACTTCACATAGGAGGTGTCAACCAGCCCTGTGTTTCTGCAATGGATGTTAATGCTATTTTTAATACAATACGTGATAAAAGAACGCTTTTTATCCAGCAAGATGTTGTTGCCATAAAAGTCAGTCTAGGCTTAACATGATCTCTGCTGTGCAAGACTACAAAAGATCTTTTACAACAGAAGAACAGCTATTAAAGAGAACAGATGTGCTACTCGGTCCAAACTAAATGGTGGTACGGGGACTGGAGATGGCAAACCTGCTACAACTAACCCCTCTGGAGCCTAGCAGGTGAGAGAGTGCCTTGTCCTTCTGAGGAGAAGTTGTTGCATAGGGCACTTGGCATCGGCTGTCCACCAAGATCCTCGAGTAGGTCTGAGAGGGCTAATGTAGAGGAGATGTCCCTGCCTAACTAGAGCTAACCTGTCCATTGGCTCCACAGATGCCAGGTCCTGGAGGCTAAAAGGACTTCTGCAATTCATTGCCATGCGGACTGGTTATGCTTTTCACTGTAATTTACCTACTGGTTTTCCTTTAGGTGCCTGTGTAAATGTACACACATATGCATAACTTCAGGCATTATTTCAGTGCCCCATGCTGGGAGCTCTGTCTCCTGAGGTTCCCTGCACTGTAGAGTAGCTTCTCCAGATGGCAATCTGGGAGTACGTTCAGCCTGCAGTTTCCCCCGGTCCCATCTCTCTCCAGACCCTTAGGTGATGTGACTCGCAACCTCCATCTGAATGAAAAGCCAAAGTTCAGAGAGTGCTAACTTCTGTCCCTATCTCCTCATCAAGTCTCCTCCTTCCAGTGAAGAATTCTGGTAAGGCATTTTCCCCAGCGCCAGCTCAGGCTCCAGTTTAAGACCGATGTTATGATGTTTTAGTCCATCTTAAATGCAGTTGTCAGAACAGCAGGTGTTTATGACAGGGTAAAACAGGATAGATTGCAAAGCAACTGGGAAGGCAAAATTCTTTGTATGACCTTCAGAATGTAGCATAAAGCAGTTAATCACCCACTTAATACAGTGGCTTGCATGTGCACATGGTGAATTTAATATACCTTTGTGTTTATAAAAAAAAAATGTCAGGGTTTTCAATGGTTAGCTGCTTCCTTTATTTTTAGAGAATGTCATAAAGTGATGATCGTGAATATGGGCCTTTTGGCTGTCCTGTTTCATTCTTTGGTCTCTTCGTGTCTCTCTTCTGTTGGTAGGCAGCTCACACCAACTTCTGAGCAAAGTGGAAGATTAGAAAGGCTTTAAAATTGGTTTGAAAAAGCAAATAAGTTGTTAACATAGCTATACCTTGAAAATACAGCCCAGCTGAAGCACAGCTTGTAAAATAGCAAATTGTTTAAGAAAAACAATGTATTGCTTGCTATTTTGGTTATATTCATTTAACTGGAAAAGATGCGCTAAAGCTTCCATGCCTCTGAGTTGATAAAACTTAACTGTTTCTTTAAAATACATGTTGCCTCTTGAGGAAAAAAAACCTGACCTGATTTACTGCAAGTTTTTTTTCCTAACAACTCTGGGAAGCTGGGATGGATTGGGTTGAGGTAGAATGCCCAATATCCTCCAAGAGGATATTGCTGTTCTACAGCAAGCTCTACTCTGACGCCACAGGAACAACACAAGTAACCCATTCCCCTAGAAACCACTTTCTGAGACTGTGGGGATACAGGAATGTTTTGTGTCATTTAAGGTACCTAGAAGGCACAATAGTAAACAAGTTTTATTTTCTCCTATGCATAATGAAGGCCCAAAGCTCTGAGTACAGTTGAACAAGGCGGGATAAGAGGGGAAGGTGGTTTCCCTGCATTATGAGATTAACCAGGATTGTTCCCGCTCCTGCAGTCCAAAGGCTATTCTAGCAGCTGATAGTCTAAAAATACTGTCTAACTGCTGAAAAAGGCTTTCTGACTATACCACACATGGTGCTGGTGGTCTTGAAAAATCAGTAGCTATTTCTTGCCAAGAGAAAACAATGAAGCTTTGCTATGGGAGGATCTTGTGGGAGATGATGATGGCTAAGTTTCAAGTGTAAAGCAGAAAGTGCAGAAAGAGCTCATTTCCTTCCTATCTTTGCTGTCTTACTTGAAAAAGTGGTATTACAATCGTTGCCAGAATTTCTAGGCATTGATATGCTAGTGTTAAGTTAGGAAGAATCTTGAATCTGGATGGTCTAGTTGGTCACTGAATCCAGATGTGCACTAAAGGACTAGTTCAGAAGTGTCTGCCGGACTTCAGCTCCGTACACTTCGTCAAGAAGCAAATATCTTGGCGAGAAAGGATGATCACCAAGTTCACCCACAAATAATTGTATTTTGGGATGTGAGAAGCCAATCATGTTGACAGATATCAAGAGGGTATATAATTCTTGAAGGTATATATGTAAGTATTAGGAGCACAAAATCAAATCAAAGGCATCTAGAATGAGACATGTTCAGAAATAATACAAGTAACCGTAGGTGCTTTGAGTGTCAGAGTACTTCAGAATCAATTTGTTACCACACTTGCACTGCAAGTCTGGAAAGCAATCGGTTTTTTTTATCATTACCTTAAGATCTGCCCACACTCCTTCAAATATAATTTATTCTAATATAGCCAGATGAGAAAGCATCATGTTATTAGAACACCTGACAACAGGTTTTGAAAGCATGTGCATTCACTGTTCAGTGTGAGGACAGGGGAGAAATCTGGACCACCTGTACTGCACTCTATTTATCCTCATCTTTTCAGGAAGCCCTTTGGGAACCAGTACTTGCTCATTGAGATTAAAACAGACCTAAGGCTGCTCTGGGCTCTGCAAGGGTTAGTACAAAGTTGCGGTCACAGTCAGGGACCTGTAAGCTGACTGTGTCCAGGTGCTGTACCAACACTGGAAGACGAAGGTTTAAAATCAGGCAGGGCTGAATTATGTTTTATACTGTACTTTTCCTGAAACAGTCTAGACAGAGTGGACAGAACTTCAGCATTGCTAACCACTGGCATAGACCCACTCCCACCAAATACTAGAAGTCCTCAATTTCAGACAAAACAGTTGAGGTTTGGAAAGTCTCACCCTAAAATTCAGCTGTTGAGTCCTGACACCTAAAAGCATCTTATTAGTATTAAATGGAGTTATTCAGTTAAGATTATTCTTAGCCTGAATGATGTTTGCTGAAGAAATCTTTCAAATAGAAAATTTTAAGTCCATTTAGGTTTACATAGTCCACATTAAATTCAGATCAGTACAGTGCACACAGTGATGGTTAACACTGATCCTTTATCTCCTAAAGACTGTGGAAATTATGTTCTTTGTGAGAATTTACGAAGCAACAGATGATGTGTCAAGACAGTAATTTAAACCATGAATCTGCAGTTGCTTAAAGATGAACTTTTCAGGAAGAAAAATGAATAAAATGCTAGTGGCAGACAAGCAGAATCTCTCGATAAGTGCATCAATTTTTGCTACTGACAGATCTTGTGCTTGTAATAATACTGAAGTGCTGAGGTCAGCGTCAGAGTAAAACCACACTTATTTTCACAAATGTTTTTATGTGATGGTAATAGTACCTATTAACAGGTTTGACATAGCTATCTGCCAAATAGAAAAATGAGTTCTCCTGCATCACAAGATGAGCAAAGTTGGGGGAATAATAAATCATAAAATTAGTGAAGACATTATTTATTTTTCACGGCCTTCCTACATTGCAGCTTAGAGTCCTTCAGGACTTAAATTCATTTATTGCATTTTATTGTTATGAAAACCTGTCAAAGCTGGTAGCAGGTTGTGGGAAGTTAGATGAGCAGAAGCAACAATATGTGTTGTTAATTAAACAGGCATTTGCATGCTTTCATTCAAGATGTGGCCAGTTTACAGTAACCTGTTGAATTACCCTTCTTCCTCTGAGCCCTGTAAATGAGAAGATTCCAAAATGAGTTATTTCTGTTTAAAAATTTGTGGCTATGGCTATCACTGGTGAATGGATGGCAGTAACTGTTATATAAAAACAAGATGAGGCTATAGCCTCTTTAACTATTCATATCTATGTGTAGGTTCTGTGCAGTTAATCTAGACTTTCAAGTTTTAATTTTAGGTTCTGTCAGCATGAAGAACTGGTGCTATCTACATTTTTTTGTTGGGTAGCTTTTTGTCCTTTGTGGATCCCCAAGTATTTTGTAGTTAGATGTCAGGGGATTGCTTCCCTTGCCATAGAAATGCACGTACCATTTCTCTGACATTGCTTCAAGACACACTGCCATTGCACAATAATTAGGAGGGCAAGAGTATGAGATGAATGGGTTGATCTGAAACTCTAGAGAGGAAAAACACTAGAATTCTGTCATTTTGTACTTTACACTCTGCCATTCCCTTCAGACAATAGCTAATCATATGTGATGAAATTATCGCCTCAGTATGGGGTTATTTACAATTTATGTAATGCTTTGAAAACTGAAGGAAAAGTAATTGCCTAATACCAGGATTCATATTTTAAACCCCCAGCTTCAGTTTTGCTTTTAGACAGTAGAGATTTTTAAGTCTGTCTTCCAATCCTAGAATGAACACATCTGCAAAATTAACACTAAATCTTCAACCAAGGAAATCACTTAGCTGTGTTTTTCCTCCAGAGAAGTTTGTGACTACTATGCAAAAGTCATACAGAACTGTGAGAATGTGCACAGTGCAGAAATGGAGAGAAAGCAAATGGATTTTAACTTGTGTTCCTTTTCTCCTGAAAATGTTAAAGCATTCCTTTACATAATACTTTAAGCTATTTAAAAAAAAAAAAAAAAAAAGTCAGAATGATTTCTTTGCTGAAAGCCAATCAATGTGGGATTAATTTTCAGACAGTATCTTGATTGCACCTGGTGGGACTGCAGGGGAAGGGGATGGTGCATAGAGTGTGCAGAAAACCTCAGACATGTTCCTTTCCTTAAAAAGATGAATAAATGTATATTTAAATTGCTTTAGAGGGTGGGATAAGCCAGGGATTTTAAAGCAAATCTCCCTGTTATCTTATTTTCTCCCCCTCCTTTAGCCCATTTCTCTGGAGGGTTCTCCATTCTCTTGAGCTGACCACTTTTTAGTAGTGGGTTTTAAGGGATGTTCAGCACTGAAGTGTTACTGTTGCTGCCGTAGAGAAACTTGTGTCCCAATTCAAGTGTGCCCTGTGTCGTTCGAGAGAGTTAGCTCTGAGCTAGAGATGCTCAGTGCCATTGCAAACTACTTTTAAAGTAGCAGGACCATAGTTCCCTGACATGACTATTAATTACCTATTCCGAGAGAAACAGTGAAGATTCAAACTGTCCCCATGGACTGACCATTAACGCAAGAACAAATAAGGATTCAAAAAGAAATTAATTACAAAATATTAGTAATTTGCTAATCTTAGTAGAGAATAAAAAGGATACCAGGTAGGACAGAGCATTCTTCTTCACTGAGTGTCACCCCTGAGTACTTGTCAGGAAGGCAGATGATGTAATTTTCTCCTTGTTTCTCCTTCTCCTCCCAGTCTCTCATCTTTATTTCCCTTCTTTTGAGTTGTTAAAGGAAAAGCGTCTTTTTGTTTTCTTCTGCTGAAGAATGATAAAAGCCTACTTCAAGAAGTGACTTAAATTTATTCCTAAATCTTATCCCTATGTCACAAAGTGGTTAAAGCATATGCTTTTCTGCTTCCAAGTGCAATTGCTTGGGCTCAAAGTCTTGAAAGAAATGCAGTTGCCCCTGCTATATTACTTTTAAAAATTTGAAGAATGGGAACGTATTGAGTACTTCACCGCTCAGCTGAATTGGAGGCACGCAGCTCCTGTACAGCAGGATGTTAAAACACCTGCCCCCCACAAGGACATGACTTTTATGGAGCTCTGTAATGCATGTGCATATAGGTCATCTGTAAGAGCTGATTTCTTTAGCATATGTTTTTGCAAGCTGACAGTGAATGTCTGTCATCCTACTTTCAAGTCATTGCATCCACAAGGGAATGTTTGCACAAGTGAACTTTTTAAATTAAAAAAGCTTAGCAGAAGCAGCATATGTGGAAATAATTTTAAGTGGCTGTCCAAGTCCTCAATCTCCTGACCATGAAGGTAGCAGAGGAGTATTTATATGAAGTTTACATTGGCAGCTTGAGTATTATTTGGAAGTGTTAAGCAGTCGCTCCATATGAAGCCCACAGGGAGAGGTTGGGCAGGAGATGGAGGGTTTCTGTGTTGTCTGAATGTGCTCAGCAGTGCCAGGAATTGGGAGCAGATTCCTTGAGTGGGCACGATGCCATTCTGAGACATCAGCTAGTGTGGATGAAGAGGGAGGGAAGAAGCTGCTGGAAGGAAGGATGTACCCAAAGGGTCCATATTGCGCACTAATACTTCTGTAAAGGTCTTGCCAGATTTTATGAGAAATGCTGGAGGACTGGGAAACCTTATCAGGAGACGAAGGGTGGAATAGACTGGTTTTGGAAGGGAAGATTCAAAGTGTAATTTATTGGCAGAATGACCATTAAAAAAAATGACCATACTTTTAGCTTTTGCTTTTTTTTAGCAGTATTTAGAGCAGAGACTCGGAATTTTCATCAGGTGGAGTTTTTTTGTTCTTTTCCTGCTGAACACGTCTATTTAGTTTTCCACAAGAATCTTAGCATCGCCAGCAAGCAGCATATCAGTTGTATAACACCACTGACTTTCCATCTGTCCTAGGAACTGAACTGCTCACAGATCGCTACTAGTGCAGTGCTATAATGAGTTGAGTTTCTGGAATGACAAAACTATTTTGTTTCTTTGAAATGCAGGTCAGGTAGCCTATGGCACCAAGCACAGAATCGCTGATGTGGTCTTTGTGCTCCCAGGGTCACGTGAAGATTCATTTACACATACTCGCAAAGATACAAAGGGTATGTCCTGCATATGCAGGAACGAAAAAGGAACGATGTGTTTTTGCTTTTTAAATGTCTCGATATTTTCTTTGGGTCCTGAAAAAGGAGGTACTTAAGCATGGATTTGCAAAGGGACTTCTCAATTCTGTGACTGAGGCAAGGAAGGTCAGCTGTAGATCAGTACGGACTTTATTCTAGGCTGTTATTATTCTACGCTATTCTTTCACACCTCCATTCCCATATGAAGCTGCTTTTTGTGTGCAGCAGATGCATGCATTCACAGAATATACTCCTAATGCAAAATAAGCTGGTCTTCTCTTTGGAGACTAAAAGCCTCAGCAGGGGTAGCTCTGGGTTTGCTGTGACTGTGGTTGACTGAACCGTACACCTGTTCATTACTAGAGGATGCGTTTTTGAGTACTTGTGGGCACTGCTGCTATCTCCTGACAGTTACAGGAAGAAGCCCTGCTGCTATTGCTTCCTAACGGCCTATAGAAAAGGGTATCTACCTTACAAACCTCATGTATGGGCAGAGCTGATTGGAAAGCTTTCAAGAGTAGAGGGATTTATGTTCATGTGGGAAAATGCCAATTGGTTGAAGTCACAACAGCTTATCTGTTTGAATGAAAACTTCATCAGACAGGTTTTAAGGTCTAGGGTGAAGCTAAGCATGGGTGGGAAAAGTAGTTCAACATAGTCACCAGCCTGGGAGGGGGCACTCTTCTGGCATGAGGATGGCACAGGTCTTCGTGCCATGAGTTAGGCATTGCTGGGCCAGGACTGAAATCTAGTGAAGTGTAGGGAGGTTAGAAATAGAGGGAAGAAACTCTTCCTTTCCAGACAGCTCTCTTAGTAGTGTTTAGAAGGTAAATAAATGTCAGTGCTATGCTCTCTTTTTGGGCCAAGCACGTAACTGTTGTTTCAGCCCCCCATTTGGAATCTGCACAATGTCATTTAGAAAACAGAATTGCTAAATTATAGCCTCATTTGTGTGGAAAAGCTTGTCTGTTCCCTGAAACAGACAGGTTTCCTGAAAAAGTGTTGATTTTTGACTGTTCAGGAAAAAAAAAAAAAAGCATCTTTTCTCTGGGAAATACCTGGGCCAGCTCTGAGAACATGGGACGTGAGTGGCCTCCAGGAAGCCAGGCTGTCTGGAGGCAGCAATGGCCGCAGTGGAAGATGTGTAATTAAGGCAAATCACCTAACTTAAACAGAGCCCTACTGCAGGAGGAAGCAGCAACTAAAGCTGTGATGTGCAGATAAGTGGGAGCTGCAGAGAGAGGCTGCAGTGGACGGTTTCCAGTGGCAAACCTTTGGCCATAGGTTGCAGTGCAGGTGTGGTGCCTGGAGTGGCTAAAGAAGACCTGGAGTGCTAAAGGAAAGCAATGGAGCCAAGAGAGAAGAAAGAGAGAGGCAGCTGCATAATCCTTAAGAAGAGGTAATATCTTCTTTGAGCTCTTGTGCAGATGCACTTTAAAAATCCCACTATAGATGGAGACTGCATCCCCTCCCTGGTAGAAATCCACCTGTTTTTGCAAAAGGCTGAGTAACTCCTGAAATAAGATATGTAGGCCAGGTGGAGAAGCCAGCTAGGCATGCCTCGGGCTGTGCCCCTGGGCAGATGAAGCTGGTGGGGAGGTGGGGGAGATTTGCTGCCTCAGCAGCTCAGTGGCCTGTGCTCTTGTGGCAGAAAAGAGAAATGTAGAGTGCAGAGAAGGAGGCTTGCTTGCAGTAGGACTTGTTTGGAAGAGGAGGTTGTTCCCACAAAGGTGGTTGTGTGTTTTTTCAGGTGCCTACATAGGTAGGAGCATTGGGAAAATGGATTAACTGTTTTGATGACGCATGGGATGCAACTGTTATCCTCCTCAAGCCTTTCCTATTCTGTCTTGTATACTGCCAAATATATGGTCAGCATCTAAGGGCAGCACGCAGCAACTTAGTGGCTTAGGAAGGAAAGGCAGAAGCCTTTAGATATGTTTTAAAACATAGGTATGTTTTAAAGTCACTACAAATGCTAATGCATGCCTCTTCGGGGTGGTATGGTTTGGTCACCCTGCCACATATGCACCCTTCCTGCCCTGACAATGCTGCTGCTCAAATCTCTGTTCCCCACGCTCTCCATGCAGACAGCTGTGCTGTCTTTGCACTGCTGGAGCATAATCCCTCCTGTGCATCTCCACACACACGTTGGCTCTGTAATGATGAAGCTTGATCCTTAGAGAGATACTTAGACCCTTGCTTTTGTTTTTTGATTCTCCCCTTCTGCCCTCCACCTTTTATCACCTCCTCTTTACTTGCATACATTTGTCCACCCCCTTCTTCTGCTGTCAGGGGACGCCATGGGGAGTTAGCCAGCAGCTTTACTGGACTTCTGCATCAGGTGTGCACAAGTCTCTGGGCTTTGAAGGCTTTACTGGCTGCTGCTCTGACTGAGATGAATACTGTGTATCCGTGCAATGCACAGCAAGTAACATAGCACATCCATATTCTCTGTGCATTGGACAGAATTTCTCACTTCATACATCATTCTCAGCTTGCTGCAGCAATTTCACAAAGTCAACCCCTATCCATTACCACATAGGAAAAGCAGCAGAGAAATACACACGTGGCACAGGATTTTTTTTAACTTTGAGAAGGTTTTCTAAGCATATTAGACATAGGCTTTATCCCACTGCAGTATCGTGAACCACATCTAATCCTCCAGAGCCAAACCTCCTTTATGCTAAATAACAAAAAAATAATTCTTTCGCTTTTTGACATGTTCTATGCAGGAACTGACTTTCCTGTCCATCATGCTGCGTTGATCACAGGCTTGACTTCCTAAGTTATGTAGTTAATTTATCTGTATATGATCACCTCAGCATAGTCAGGGCACTACCTCTGACCCTACTTTCATAATTTTTCTGGTCATGGTTTTTGTATCCTATACCCTAAGTTTCCAGCATGGGCTTTTTTCCTCTCAGCCAAGTTCCAACAAATCTAACCACCCAAATGGTGATTTTTCACCGTAAGAAAGAATCTTGGAGGTTTTTGCACCTGAATAGTCTCCTGATTTGGAGAGAAGATGCACAGAAAGTAGTGGGCTGTCAGGTGACACCAGATTTTTGGCCAGCTGGATGAGCTGGCGGGAGCATGGCCTGAAATACTGCTCTCGTCTGGCATGGCTGACACCCAGCCATCAAATTATTTTTAATTCTCAGGTATCTTTGTGTCTGGGAGCAGTTCGTTTGCCTCTGTTAGTGCAAAACTTCCAAATTGTAAGAGCTGAGTTCTGCTTGAGTATTTTGTGCTGCCCATAAAAAACATGGGAATGCGTGTACCTCACAATGGAGGATGGGGAAGCAGGTACTGAGATGTTATTTTGGGGCACCTGCACACCAGTTTCCTTCATTAGGCAGCCAGGACTTGCACAAATGTGGGGATCCACACTCATGGGCTACGAGTTCTTAACTGTTTTGAGTATGCTACTCCCAGTCCCTAAACTGCAGTGAAAGTGCACTCTGCTGCCATCAAAACACAAAACCAGATTACATAGTTACGCGAGTATTTGCTTTCCTATAGTAGAAAAATCCAGAAGTTCTGTATGTTAAAAGCAAAGTTCTGGCTTCACTTCTTTAGCATCAGATTTTATCTTGTGCTTCAGAAGGCACCTCATGCAGTGGACAGACTGAAGAAACAATTGGAAAAGACTGGTGGATATATTCCTACTTGGAATACTCTCATTTCCAGGCAGAGACTCCATAGACTCTTCTCTGTGAGGAAGTTGCTACAGCATTGGCATGAGTCATGGAACAAGTTGTTCGAGTGTGTTGCTCCATGAAATCATTTATGCAATGTCAAACTCCTGTGGTGTCGCATTCTAGCTCAGTAGCTGCAGAGCGTGCTGTGATGTGCAACAACCCAGTGCAGTCCATGGCATTGCTGGGAAGCCGTGTCCCGCTGCTAGTCCCAACCTTGCCTTTGGGGGTACTACATCACTCTTGAACTTCATTTATAGCATGCCACCTGTGAGAGGCCCCCAAAATAATTCAGCCAAATTAACTGCTTCATGCCTCCTAAGTGCTCCAGTTTGTTCTTACTGCCCATGCTCACTCCTGTCCAGGAGACAGAGGTGGTCTCCAATGCAGCTCAAGCACACAAGCTCTGAGCATTGCCAGTGTCTCTTCTTTCTAGAAACCTTTGATTGGAGTCATGCTTCCCTACAGAAGTGGTGTTGCAGATGGGCCCCCATCATGTTTCTGAGGGATTTGATATTGCTGAGTGGCTCAGTTGAGTGAAAGCAATTTTGGGAAGAATAGCTGGGAGTTGGAGCAGGTTAAGTGGAGTTGCTGGAGTAGGGAGAAGCTGTTTGGTGCCTGTGGCTCTTGCATGCTCTAGTGAGTTGGAGCACAACTCATATAGGAACCGCAGGCTGGCAATGAGCATCATGCTCCAGCCTTCTTGAGCTTTGGGAGAAGAAAGGCTCCTATCACACTGGAGCAGACAGAAAGCATGGCACACTGCACGCTGAAAGCAGGCACATCTCTGTGCTAATGTCACAGCTGATGGGTGACAACCATGTTCTGCAGAGGCGGGTGGTACAAAGCCAGGGGCTCCTTGGAGAAAGCCCAGGGAGACAGTCTGTCTTACAGCTCTGCTCTCATGGCTCCCTAGTTGAAAAGCAGCGTGTGGCACCCTACTTAGGCCTGTTACGTATTTGATTCTCTCCAAGCAGCTGGGCTGGCTGGCACAAGGGAAGGAGGGCTGCTTGTCCCACAGCCACCATGAAAATTGCTCCCAAGAAAGAGCAACTTGGCAGCAGCTCCCTGGGATTTGCGATTTTGGCAAGTTGTTAACGATAGAGAGTGGGGAAGAGGTGTGAATGAATTATTCTGTCTCCACAAGTTTATTCCCTCTGGGGGATCCAGGCATAATCTTCCTCCTGAGTTTGCCTTGCTGATTTTGTAAATCTGCAGCATGTAGGCAAGGTCCTAAATATTATCTAAAAATATCTGCCCGCCGTGGCGATTTATTCATGCTGGGCCCTTACGGAGCATCTCTGCCTAGAGATATTTTTTCCCTGATGTGCAGAGTTATGTGGCACTTATATGCAGACATGGGACTGGCTCTGTCTAGTTCTGGTAAGATGGATGGAAAATAATATGAAGAAAGCCTAGGAAAAAGCATAATAAAAAGTGGAAGGAGAACAGCACCAAGCTGGACAAATACAGTTTCTGCAGCCAAAAGAGAAATTTGTAGTGCAAAACAAGCAAAATGCACTTATTATCTGCTCTTTGTAATGAGGTTCACAGCCAGAAAAAAGTAATTTCATCACTGCCAGTTCCAACAATACAAGGCCACAAATGAAGTTCCGTCCCTCGCAATCCCTAAAAGCACTTGCTGTTTTCCCAATAGTATTTGAAGCTAAGCTCTGTTTGCAAGCATCTTGCTATAATTAGAAATTTACTTTTGTTTTTAAAAAAGTGTGACTCAGTCACACATTTCCTGGGTTTGGGACATTGCAGAGATTGCTAAGCCTTTGGGAAGCTGAGATAAAGTGGTGGGAGCTGACAATACTGCATCTTGCCCCTTCCCCATGTCCCTAGCAGATATTTATGAACTAATATTGATTTTCAGTCCGTGATTTTTCAGCAGTCAAATGTTACATGGATTAAAAGAAGCAGCAAGGAGAAGTCACAATCTCCAGAGACAGAGCAGTGGCACACGAGAGGAGGGCAAGAGGTGATTTGCTGCTGAAAAATAGCATCATCGTGTGTGTGGCTGCCCATCTGCATTTTATAATAAAAAAGAGAAGACAGAGGTGTTTATGAAAAGAAAGCAGTCGCATTCCCCATGTAACTTCTGGTGCTGGGAGAGCTACAACCATGACAAGGTCAGAGCAGGGACCTTGCAGCCCCAGCACTGCAATCTGGGCGTGAGAAAATCGCCCAGCTCGCGGGGCAGCTGGGGCATGCAGATGGCGCCCTGGGAGCGCGAGTCCACCGTGCTGGCAGGCGCTGCACCGCTGCCGCAGCGCTCGGCAGACCAGAAAATGCTGAAGGCAAGCACTTACTTCTTAGTAAACAACCTAATCTTTTATCAAATAATTTATTTTATGTAAAGGAAGGATTTTAGTTTGCAAGGCTAATCTACCTTGTCTAAACCCTCAATTTTATCTTTGAAACTCAAGTAAGTGTCCAATTTATAGTATTTAGTAGATAGGATTTGGGATTCTTATCGACTTAGCAATCTTGGATTTCGACTTTCTGGTCACGTTTCTAAGAAAAAAAAAATAAGCTCAAGAAACTGACGTTTTGGACAGTGTATTTGCTTTTCTTGTTCTTGAATGCCTGAAACATTTCTGCTTGGGAAGTGTGTATTACAGTTATCAGAAGGTTATAACATTATTCTAAAATCTTCCTCAGAGTAACTGACTGTAAAAACCCTAAGTGAGGGAATTTTCTTATTTCTGTGGCTTCAGTATTGTTAGTCAAAATATTCCACAAGAGCCAGGAGATACTAAATTTATCAGGGGGAGTGGGGGTAAAAATCAGTGGCAAAAGAGGAAGGGACTTAATCAGAGTTGCAGGTTTCACTTTGAGACATGCCAGCAAGTTTGCACTTGTAATTATTTCTGAGGTTTGTGTCTTGAGATTCTGAATCTGATGGGGAAAAAGTCCCCACTTTCCATGGTGCTGAGCACTTGCTGAAGCCTGGAGGGCTCAGACCTTCAGCAGAGCAAGTCCAAGGTCACCTCTTCACGACCCAAATGTCCCCATCTTCATGAGTCTTTTGGTACAGCAAAATGCAGTATTATAGTGCGTGAAGACAGGGATGAAGCTAATCTGGGGAGCCCATTTTGCATGATCCAGTAAGTCCAAGTGAACCATCTCCTCTCTTGGTGAGCTGCTGTTCTCAATAACAGTTGCAAAGAAGCCAATGTCACTGCTTGGGTGAGTGAACAGTTAATGGACTGTCCCTCTGTTTAAAAAAAAAAAACCAAACAATTGTTTCTAGGGTAATCCTTAAAATTAGCGTAGAGGTGTTTACGTACCTGTTTTTTCAGTTGTTGCCTGATGTTATGTGGTGTTACTTTTTCACGATAGTGTTCACAACTGTGGCCCTTGCTGTGCCAGGAGCCGCTCACACAGGTATGTGTGTCTCGAGCAGCTGCATACAGCAGACGCTAGTAAAATACGAATGGTCAAGTGCAGCAGCTGGGGAGCTGAGGCCTAGACAAAAATTGCACATTACGTATAGAGACTGTGTTGTCTGTACCTCTCCTGGGACGTGGGCTGGCCCCCAAAGCACCAGAGAATTCACCCGTGTGGTGTTAATGTTGTGTAATGAATTTGTATCTTGCCCCAGCAGACACAAAATACCAGCAGTTCTTTTACCTGAAACAGATTTACTGTAAGTAACACCCAGGGGAGAATCGTGTTGTTTCACTTCTGCCATGGACTTGTTCGTAGTCTGCCTTCCCTCCCCGAATGGCTGAGGAATTACTTAGTCAATTACAGACTCGGGGTGAAGGACAGGAATTGCTTCAGGAGCGGGATGCCACCTGTAGTGTTTTGCCACACTTTGTCTTTAGGAATCTATTGCTGCCCCGTTGGCTTTTTTGGCTGAGTTAATACCTGCGTTCACGAGGGCGGAGTGTGCCGGGGCATCCCCTGGGTACCACGTGCAGGAGGAGGCTGTTGGCTCTGCCTGCCACTGGTGCGACATACATTGGTGGGGCCCTCTCACCATGGCTGAGCGCGGTGTAAAATGTCTGTCAGCATTAAGATTGATGCTCTTCCTCTGTATGTTTACAGAAAAATGCCTGTGGCCATGCTTGAGCTTACCACACACCGGCATGTGGCTGAGGAGCCCTATCAGTATGCCAATGCACGCTTCTGCCCGTTGGATTGCCTGGCTCGATTCTTCTCTCGTACTGACTTTACTCTGATGAATTTCTCTGGCTTCTGTGAAATTATTCACTCCAGCCTGCCCTGGTGTAAGCGAGGAGAATCAGACTGTCAGTCTGGAGACTGTGCTGCATGTAGTTCATCCATCCTGCTGGGTGGGTCTGTGGGGGAAAATGCCCGTGAATATTCTTAGAAGATGGCCTCAGGCATAAGTTCGGGTTAAAACAGATGTATAATAGGATCTAGTTTGTAACCTCTTCAGATCCAGACATTAAGATAATATGATGCATTCAGTTCAAGTTAATGTTCAATGTTGTGGTACTGATTATATCCTTGCAGCACTTGGTACACCATCTGGGGAAGGGCCCTGTAGTGCTAGGGGCTGCACAGACATGTCTGGCATCTTGGCGTGCCAAAACAACACAGTGACTTCACCTGCATGCTTCTGCCTGGAAGAGTTTGTCTCTGATTGCTAGGATTTTTCTATCTCTTGGCCCACTTGAGGACTGGGGACCAGCAACCTCTGAGTTTGAACTCTGCAATTATGTTTGCTTGCCTGACTGTGTCCTTCACATTTATCCCCCAGCTTGTGTGAATGGTTTCTGTTACCCTGAGAAAATCTGCCCAGATGCATGGATACTAGTCAGTCAGACCTGGAACTGGCAAAGGATATGTCTTCTCATATGAAATCTGTGCCCTCAACTATATTTCCATTTTGTAATGAAATAGTAAGAAGCCTTTTTCTGACTGCCAAGCTTGGGCTGACAGATGTCTGCTGGGGCTCATCTGTGTGGTTATGGGTCCATCCTGAGAACTTGACTAAAATGGTAGGAACATTTTATGGCACCAGATGTGGCTTTGTTTTTTAAACTGGGTATTGGTGACGTAGGGGCTTTGTCTTGTTTTGCCTTCCTGTGGCTTGGAGATTGACTGGTAGAAGTTGTGTAGGGATTTGTGTAAGGACCTTTAATTATATCCATTGCTCTCGAATGTGGCACTTGAGAAATAAATGTCTAGGGATGCTGGCAAGTAGGTCCTGTTAGTCCATCTGCTTCTGGATACAATGATATTTATCTGTGGAAATGGCTTGATAACCCCCGAGCCCACCCCACCCATCTTAAATGGTTGTTAACAAGCTAATTGCCCAGAGGGGTGGAGGACACCCCATCCCTAGAAACATTCCAGGTCAGGTTGGATGGGGCTCTGAGCACCCTGACCTAGTGAAAGCTGTCCCTGCTCACTGCAGGGGGGTTGGGCTAGATGACCTCTAAAGGTCCCTTCCAATCCAAAGCATACTATGATTCTATAATTCGTAGCCTATCTGCAGTGTTTTATTTTGTTCTTTCAGAGCTTCTTTAGTTTCCAAACACAGCAGTTTCCCTACATAGCCCTACCAGTCACAGTTCTGACTTGTAACTCCTTTGCTCTCTTGGTCCATGGTCCCTTCAGGGCAGGATAGCTAAACTAGGTCTGGTTTTATTGGAATAGATGGGGTTTGATGCAAACAACGAAGCTGACTTCACAGTACACTCATTAAAACAAGAGGGAAAAGCATAGCTTTTTACTTTGAGACCTAGAGACAGGTTAGAGCTCCTTTGGAAATTATTAGGTCTGTCCTGTTGGATTTCTTTGAGTTCTTTTTCTTAGTGGACTTGACAGAACTTTTTTCTCCTGCTTCAATCCATCAGGGAAGGTCAGCGCTCTTCCGAATTTCAGCTGTGCCAAACTGTTCTCCAGAATTAACATTTTCAAATGAGCCAATGATTAGGTTACAACTCAGAAACATGGGTTATTTTCATGGCTGACTATGATCAAATTTTGGGTCTTTTGTGAAGTTGACTATCCTTGAATGTGAACCTAAACCTCCAGAAGTAGTTACTATCAGTTGTGCTACTGAGCGTTGTCCGCTGCTGAGTCAATGAAGTTAAAGCATATACCTTAAAACAAAGTGCCCATCATTATTTTGTTTTAGTGGCATGGTAGTTTTAGTTTAGTTTTGTAGCCTAAGATAGAAAAAGAGGTAAATTTTTGTTAAGCAAAGTGGGAAGTTTGGAAGTAATAGACATACTGAAGGCATGAAGAAGGGTTTGTTTACCAAAAGTTTATCTACTTTTTTCTAAATGCCTTAGTGGCTTTAATTAAAAAAAGAAAAAGTACCACCCCTCCGTACTAAGCTTCCACTTCCATCATTATGTTTGTGCAATCTTGGGACTGATTTGTTAAACACATAATAAAATTTTACATCATGTAACGTATTTTTAGGTTAAAACCACTTATCTTAGTTTGCAGAAATAGTTTCTGAATCATATTCAAAGGCTGTGATTTCACATTCCCTAGTCATAAGATTTTAGTGACAATAGGAAAAATTATCAATGAAAGATCTTAAATATAAATTTCATTGGTGACTGGTATTTTTTTAATTGATACTTGTGGCTGTTAGATTCTTGGTACATATTTGTGGGTAACAGATTAGATGCCTACCTAAGGATTATATGCTTTGACATAATATATAAACCTGCCTGGTACTGCAGTTTCTAGGATGAGCATGGCACTCACTACCTACTCCTACAGTAGATCACAATAGGCATTTAAAATCTGTTCTCCTCCTTTGGATCAGAGGACTCCAGCAGGGATTGGTAAGACTCTGTGTCTTCCTTCGTTTTCTTTCTTTTAGGAGGAGGCTGGCATCACTGAGGAAGTATAGAAAATGCCACTGTACCAGTGATTTGCAGAGGATGTTAGGCTCTCTGCAAAGGAAAAGTCTGAGAAGAAAAATGTTTGTCATGGTATTTAAGAGTACAGCTTATGGGATTGGTGTAAGTGCAAAAATCTAGCGTCATACAGTGATTTTTAAGTGACTTCTCAACTAGAAGGGGAACTGGGAGCGGTGTACAGCACAGTATCCCCTGCAAATAATTCAGCCTTTTAATGTGGCTATGTAAATTTGTCCTGGGCTATATGAGCACAGCATAACATACAGGCTTCTGGAGTCTGAGTTAGCTTGCTTGGAGCTCTCTGGTGAGTCTGTGCATGGCGCGACAGGGCAGGCATACTCTTACCTGTTATGAATGCTCATTTAAAAAACATGAGTTACATTATACAAGTGTGTTGCCCATTACTGATGTAAGCTGGGCAGAGCATTAGAAGTCTATTTCCTGATGGGAAGCATAATGTCAGCCCTAGCAGCAAATGAAAGGAAACCATGTTACTCTGGAACAAGCTCAGGAATGACACTGCAGGACTGTCACTGTCCTCCGCATGTCTGGGTTCTCTACCAGCTCCCTCCCTCCCTCAAAAAAGCCAAACAAAAAACCAAAACAGGAACAGCTGTGACAGAGATGGTTAATGTGTAAGCAGGATGGACTATGGTGACCATCCCAGGCATGAATTAAATACTGCTCTGGCCTGACTGAAACCCTGCATCTGAACTTTTTTTTTTTTTCCCTTCTTTCTCTTCTCTCTTAAGCAGTGAGGTGGCTGAATCTAGATTGGTATTTTGCAAATACTCTATGTTTCTGTAATAAGACAAACTGGAAGCTGTAGCTATGAATGTGGTTGCTTCATAGAAGGCAGGGGAGTTGGATTTAGATGTGGATTTTCATAGCTAGGTTTTTTCCTCTGATATTACCTTCTGTATTGCTAAGGATGCTTATACTGTATGTGTGTGCATGAGTGCTTATGGAGAGTGCTAACCCGTGCTGATACTATTTGCATGGTAATGAAAGTGCTTTCTCAGAGTCATTAGCATTACAGCACAGGGACTTGTGGACACATATGCAATACTTGAGCGAAATTAATATTTCCAGACAATAAAATCTGAAATGGTCATATATGGTTGTAATAGCTAGAGCATTTATGCATAGTAGAAAGTGAATATATCAGTTCTGTCTGACTTAGTGTGGAAAAGATATCACCACCAGGAACATCTCCATCTGAAGAGAGGGGTTTGTTATTTTGAAGGACACACATGCACAAATCTCCCAGGAAGTTTATTCCAGAGTCTGCAGCAGATGGCAGGTGAGGGTGAAATAATGTTATATATCTTTGAACTGCCTTTACCTAAAAGCAGAGTAGAGTGCTGTGGTTACAGTGCTTCTCTGGTTTTGGGTACCAAGAGATAGAGAGTGGAGAGTGAACTGACCAGACTGCCACATTGTTCTCTGGGAAGAGCCACCCCTTGGGAAGACACGGCTCTGAGACGGGGAGGGCTGAGCAATGCTAAAGGCACTATGTCAGGAAACTGCCATGTATGGGAAGAATTGCAGGCTCTCTGAACTGGCGCTAAAGAATGGCTGGTTAGACCTCTTTGGCCATAAACGGTGGGTGACTCTGAAACATTAAGAATATGCAGTTTGTTGTGCAGAAGCGGGACAAGCAGCTTAAGTGCATGGCAGTTGTCAAAGGCGGGGGAGCCTTTTGAAGCAAATAAAAATGGTGCGATGAGATGAATGTAACAGATGATGGGAAATGGAGAGATCATAGAATCGTTTAGGTTGGAAAAGACTTTTAAGATCATCCAGTCCAACCATTAACCTACACTACCAAGTCCACCACTAAACCAATTAAGGGTAGAGTAGTAATTTCGTGTTTCCTGGCTTGGTGGCTGGATTATTTTTTAATGAAAGTAAAAACTAGGGATCATTAAGGTTTGAAAGGATCTCTGAGATCATCAATCCATCCATCAACCCAACACCACCATGCCCACTAAACCACGTCCCAAAGTGCCACGTCTACACGTTTTTTGAACACCTCCAGGGATGGTGACTCCACCACCTCTCTGGGTAACCTGTTCCAATGCTTGACCACTCTTTCTGTGAAGAAATTTTTCCTAATATCCAACCTAAGCCTCCCCTGACGCAGCTTGCACCCATTTCCTCTTGTCCTATCGCTAGCTACTTGGGAGAAGAGCCCAACACCCACCTCACTACAACCTCCTTTCAGGTAGTTGTAGAGAGCGATAAGGTCTCCCCTCAGCCTCCCCTTCTCCAGACTAAACAACCCCAGTTCCCTCAGCCGCTCCTCATAAGGCCTGTGCTCCAGACCCTTCACCAGCTTTGTTGCCCTTCTCTGGACATGCTCCAGCACCTCAATGTCCTTCTTGTACTGAGGGGCCCAAAACTGGACACAGTATTCCAGGTGCGGCCTCACCAGTGCCGAGTACAGAGGGACGATCACTTCCCTGCTCCTGCTGGCCACACTATTTCTGACACAAGTCAGGATGCTCTTGGCCTGATTTCCTCACACATTGCTCTGCTGTTGTCTGTCTTTGGCATAACTTTTTTTCATTTTCCATCACCATGTGGCTACTATGTGAAGGAGGAACTGGTTCTTCCATGATAGAGGGGATTAGTTTCAACACTTCCAGCAGCTGTTGCAGGGGAAATGCAGGATACAAAGGGAACTTGCAAAGTGGAGATGTTTTAAACTTTGCTTTTGCTTATAAATAAACTTGCAACGTTTGTAACTTCACTTTATTGTTTGGGAACTTCATTTACTAACTGAGGAAAACAATTTTTTTCTACAGTGGGCCAAATCCAAGTTCTAGGTTTTGTTTTCTGGAAGGGATAGCGATTCCAGTCTGGAGATGAAGTCCAGGGCTTAGCTGCCATTCTCTACAACTTGTGAAAACATTGAAAAAGCGTTACCAGTTCCTGTGCTATTTCAGGGCTGGTATGGGACTAACTAGTGGCTAGTGCTGGGCTGCAACCTCTTACCCAGAATAAGCCTCTTCCCTCTTCACCCCGCTGAATAACTTTCAGTGTGTAGAAGACCTAGAATCTGAAATGAAAGGCGGTTTGCAGTAGAGCAGTAGGTCAGTGGAGTAGAAGATTAAATGGAAAGAACAGTTGGGACGAGTCAACTCTGAGACTGTAGAAGGCATTAAATGCTCAGGACAGTGATGTGAGTTCCCACTCTGACAGTGTTAACAAGTTTTGCCATAATTCAGTTACACCTTGGAAACAGTTAAAGCAATTTAACAGCAAACCTGGTATAATTACTAGTTAATAGCCAGAGCCAGTGCTCCTAAAGTGTAAATTGTTTCTGTATTGATCTAAGCCTACACTGTGAGCGTTCTGTAAAGACTGAACTTTAAGTGCTTAATTCAGCTGTATGCAACCAATAATTTTGTTTTTTATCCCCCAAACAAAAGTGCCATTGTTTATTTTATTTTTCTGCAATAATAAATCAATTAAATTATTTTTTCCCCAAACATAGCTGACCTTTATAATCAACACATTTGAAATGCCAACATGTGGAAAGAAAATTATGACAGGATCTTATGCTTATTAAGAGAAATGCAGGACTTGACAGCAAGCTAACACTACAGCTACAGACCAGGCCTCCTTTACACTGGTTTCCAATGGTGGAAGTACCACCAGCCCTCCTGTAGTAAGCTTACCATTTCGGCTCTGAACCTATTCCAGCGTAGTTTGATATTTAATGGCTAGGTTGTTACCTCTTGGTGAACTTCAAGCAAAGCACAGAGATGTGGCAGCCTGTATCACCATCAGCACAGAGGAGAGTGAACAGAGTCAAGACATGAATAATTGGAGGCATCTTATTTGCAGGATCAACTCTCCATCTCCAGAATGGAGGAATTGCACAATTAGGGAGACTCTGTCAAAGTCTATTAGAGCTGTCTGAACAGTGAGACTGAAAATGGGGGATGGCATGAGGACTAGGAGAAATTGTTTCTCCAGCCTCCTCCCCAAATTCCTCATGTGTCAGCAGAACGACGCTACCCATCCTGGTGAGAGTGTGATACGGAGCAGTACTGGGCAATTAATACTGTTAAGTACTTTGCAAATAGAAATTATCAGCTACGCAGGTTTTGCATCAAGTGCTTTCTTCTTGAATAGAAGGCAGATCCTAGTTCTAATATGTTTGGAGGTAAATCTGAAAAACAGATTAAAATATAAAACTAAATGAAATGTATAGCTTGTGAAGGAACAGATTGCTCCTGGTCACAGTGGTACTCACAGAGATCCTTGGCGAAAGAGGTGCAGTAGTCCTCTGGGTGGTTTAATCTTTAGCAGGCACTAGTCTTGGTGTCTGCCCAACCCAGGAGACAGAAAGTTCAAAGCTGAATCAGATTTAAATGGCTCTCTAGCAGACCAAGACTTCAAGCTGGTCAGCTCTCCTGTGAGGAAACATATTGCTTTGCTTGTCAGGAGGGACTGGAGAGTTGTTAAAACTCCACAGAACAATTAAGAATCATGTTTTTTTTCCCCCCTAATTAATTTGATTTTACTTTGAATTTTTCTCAGCTGACTCTAATGAAGCTCTCTACGTAACCTTCTGGGTTTCATAGCCTTCCCCTGTCTCCCAGGCAAAACCTATTGTGATTTAATTTTCTCTCTCCCTCTAATTTATTTATATTTCATAGCCCTGCCTGCCTGACAAGCTTCCCCTTGCCTGGCTGTCTCTATAAGCTCCTACTTGACTGCTCCTATGAACATGTATTACATGTTTTATACATAATATAAATATCTTTGTGGGGAGGACAGGACAGTCCATTGGTTTCAGCGGGCACTTGGACACCAGATTCCCTTTGGGACACACTTCCTCAGTTTGCTAGCTACCTGTCTGGGTGGGAGGTAAAAGGTTAAAACTGTTTCATATAGAGATGCTCATGAAAAAAAAAAAAAATAGTAATGGTTCACTTGAGAGTGTCTGAAATGGAGACACCTCAGCCTGCTTCCAGGTAGAACAAGTTGAGGTGCACTTACAGGTGCACAGGGATGTTTTCCCTATTTGCATTCCTCTGGAGTAAGGTAGGACAGGTATTGAGCACTTTGCATCAGCCTTTGTGGCAAGCAGCAGTTAGACCGTCTCTGTTTAAAACTGGGGGGAGAATTTATGAAGCCAGAATGCTGTTGGTGGAGCTGGGAGAATGGAGGGGGGGAGACTGCCCAAAGCTCCTGCAAGGTGCCAACAGGGACAATGGTGACCTAATCAAGCAGAGTCATTTAAATGCAGAGATAATCAGCCACATTTTTCAGCCCAGCCTCTATCAAGGACAGCAGTGCACAGACAGTAATCCAAGTGCACCCATCAATAATTTAAAGGAACAACAGACTTTCAGACCTTTAGAAAAATCAATTAAACTTCACAAGCAATCACATTTTGCCACCAGCAGAGCTGCTGGCCTGAGAATGAAAGGCATCATTGTACCTGTTGTCCAGTTATGTGCTTAAGGGGGAACATCACTGGCAAAGGTAGGAATTTTTCTATTTTTGGTAATATTGGTATGTTTATGCTTATTCTGTTGGTTTTAAAACATCTTTTCAGTAACCATCTTTTTTGTATCAAACTGACTTCCTTATTTTTTTCTCCCTGCTTCCTACCACAAATCAACAACGTTTCTTGCTTGTGAGGAAGAGTAAAGAGTGTGTACTTTTGCTTCTCTCCTACCTATCCTCAAAATAAAAGAAGTTGTCATCCTAGGAGAAAAGGCCATTGATTGCTAGGCAGCTTTTTAGGCTTACAACTTCTTCGGAAACTGGTATTTAAGTCTATTCAGCATTTGAAGTAAATATTTCACCAAACGTGAAAGGAGGGACCACGAAGCTCAGTCTGCTTTTGGGACAGGTGATGAGTAGGTATGATTATGACCAGAAGGCAAAAGAGGAAAGTATCAGTGGATCCTAAAACAAAAGTAGCATCCACAGAGAGACATAAGCACCTGTCCGCTGGGTGTAGGCCACTGCTCTGAGGTACTGCTTAGGCAATATATGGAAAAAAAGGAATGTTTGTCGGGATTCTCAAGCAAGCAGGCCAAGGCAGCCAGAGCAAAATGCCCAGAGAGGTGGATGTCTCAAGTCCTGCA
Source organism: Pelecanus crispus (assembly GCF_030463565.1). Lineage (NCBI taxonomy): Eukaryota > Metazoa > Chordata > Aves > Pelecaniformes > Pelecanidae > Pelecanus > Pelecanus crispus. The sequence goes on along the minus strand of NC_134653.1, from coordinate 10,897,202 downwards.
TTGCTCCAGGACTTGGTCACCTACAATTCTGTACAGAAGCCTTTAACCTTCATTTAGGATTCACACTCTGAATCCTCTATTGAAGTTAGGCACTTTGCCTATATTTTTATGAAAAATCCACAAAAAGAGGCTGTTAATGCTGTTAAAACATGATGGGATGTGAAATTTTTGCCCCCCAGCTACAATTTAATGATAGTTGAGTGGTTAGGAGGGTCAGGATTTCACTCAGGTGAATTCCAGAGCTTTCTGGATGTCCCTTGACTGAGTCACCATTTGAGGTGAAATTATCCTTGTTCAGAAAATAACCCAGGATTAACTTGAATCAGAGTCAAAAATGAAGAATGAGTCCAGGTGAAGGGAGGGCTGGTTCCATGGCATTTCCCCAGGGAGTGTATCGTTTTAAGTACTAAAACGTCCTTGGTGCCAAGGTGAGAGCCTACCCTGGGAGAGTTCCCTAAGTGCCGTGCTTAATGGATTACAGCCAACGTAGTATGTTTGCTTTTGTGTGTTGTCTGATATGGACCATCTTCGGTTATTTTCTGCAAAGTGCCACAGCACAGCCTGAACCCAGCAGTGATCAGAGTTGTATGCAGGTCTCCCTCGCCTTGCCACTGGACTGGAGTAGGAAGGGCAACATCATGTCCTCTAGTTATATTTAAACTACAGCTGCTGGTATTTTTGTAAAAAGCCTGTTTCTGTTACCTGCCAGACTGAACTTCACTAGAAAATAGGCAGCAAAGTGCTGGTATTTGACACTGAATGGTTCTTGGCCATCAGTGGCACCTGACTTCTGCATGAAGTCTGTAAATAATGAGGTATTCACTAATGTGGTTCCCAAATCCTTGAGTCCTGCTTCTCAGTTTGCAAGAAAGGGAATGTGCTCGGCTCCACTCCCACTTCTGGCTTTCTGAAGATGCTGGCCATGACTTGTAACCTTTGGGTTGAGAATATGGTTCTTGGAGTTCTCAGAAAGGCTGCTCTCCTGGAGAGACAACGGGGAGTTTTGCTTCGGTGTCTTTTAGCACAAACAGTCAGAATATTCCAGTTCGTTTCTATTTTTGGAGTGGGGTTTTTTTGTGCAAATCTCATCTCAAATTCTTTTTCTTATTAGGGGAAAAAAAAATGGCAGTATTAGACTAAATGCTTGCAAAGTAGCCAAGCAGCTTGCTGGAAAAATAGTGCATTCCTTAGTAAGAAATTGAAAGAATTGTATTTGGTAGTGAGCTGCTCATTAACTGTACGCTTGCCAGGCTGCATGCTGAAGAACAGTCAACTGGTGGTTAATTAATTATAGCTCAGTACCAGTGGTTGTGGTCCACACCACTCTTCTCAGCTATAGGATGAGTCCTTCCACACCTTCCTGAAGGGTTTAATCAAGCTGAAGACCGAGCAATACATAAACCATACAAAAAACAAATGGAACATTTCAGTTCACTGACAGCAATTGGTTATTTAATCCTTATTACCTTCTGATCAGATGTTTCTGATTTGCTCTTCACATGTGGCATTTCAAGACTAGTTCCTTGAATTTAAAATCTAATGTCTCAAGCATTTATGAAAATTTACTTTTTCTGTCTGCCTTAGAATGTAGATTATTACAGAAACAATTGCTTTGTCCATGAATGGTTGCATTTAATTCTCAGTTGCTTAACATAAACATATATCTCTTGTGCACTGTGCTGCAAGTGTAGTACCTATACACTGCGAACGCAGTAAATGATATCATCATTCTTTCAGTACAGCCAGTACCTAAAATGTAGAATAGGGTGTTCATAATGTTTTGATCAGACTGTCTCATCAGATTGTGCCTGAATGACAATGTTCTGGCACTTCACAGCATTTACAGCACTTATTCTTGAAATATAGAAGTGCTGATTCATGCTTTTTAAGTCTTTTCTTAAACCTCATGAAAAAGGAAGTGAAACCAATGAAGGGCTAGCAAATATAAAAATGCTACCAAACATACTTTTGGTCTGATCTAGTCCAATATTTTTTATTAATCAAATGCTCTCAGTAGCCAAAGATTTAACTGTCCAGCACTTTACAAAGTTCTGAAGAATATAATTTCAGCATAAGTTTGAATTTTGCTAATTTAGAGGATGAGGCGTCCTCCAGTGAGTCCAATAGAGTAATTATGGACACATGCATGTCCATCTGACAAAGACATATAGTCCAGTGACTTCATTATTGCTCTTAATTTTACAGAAAAGGTGCTCACATTTTATTAATTGGCAGTATTTTAAAAAAACTAATTTTGCATAAGGAATTAAGAAAAATATGCTTACTCTAGAAAACCAACTTTGAAAAACCAAATGGAATATTCAGTTTTACACTAAGGTAAAATTACATCAATAAATAAGATTATAGGAAAACAAAGAGATTACTGTAAAGTGGCAATAGTAATGGTGGTTATTCAGTGTTACACTTCATCTTGAAATGATGTACTACCTTGTCAGCAAAGAAAATTCTTAGTTCTCATCTGCTAGGAGCTCTAACAAGCAATAAAAGAGAAGGTTTTGGTTCATTTACCCCTAGAAGCTGACTCCAATTTGAAAGTTATCTGAGTTAATGATGTATGACCAAAAGCGTATAATATAGATTTAGCCAACACGAATGTCTCGTACCTGACGTATAGCATAAAGATAATGTGCAGTCCCACCAGTCCTGCTGCCTATATGGTGTTATGCTATGTTGTTTCTTGAAGCTGCTCAAGAAGGGGGGTTCAGCACGGCAGAGTTACCATTGCAAAAGTAACATAGAGTTGTCTGGACAATGAGCACTTCGGCAAATACTCTTACAATTGCTTTACTCTATTTTCCCTTTGAAGTTTTGCTTTGGAGAAACATTTCCATTCAGTTCTTAACTGTGAGTGTGCTGCTGGGTTTAAACTGCCTCCAAGCACCTTCTACCAGCTGATACACTCTGTTTTCTGCCAGGACAATTGTAGAAGCGACAGCACACAGCACATGTGGGAACGCTTGATCCAATGCAACTAACTGTCTGGATGCACTTGAATACGTTGCTTCGCCCTTGTTCTTTAAGGTATGCTCCAGGGATTCCTGACATACTGTTATGTTTCAAGGAATGGTAACTCTGATAAGAATAGATTGTGTATTGCACATCTAATTATGCCGCTTATTCAGTATGAATCTGCCCAATTGATTTTTAGGAATTGTGTCAGACCCAAAATGTGCAGTCTTATATTGGAGAGTATGGAAGTGATATATTCCTAGCAGAGTGCTAAGAGGAAAAGCTTTTGGTTTTTCTTTTTTTTCTTTCAGATTTTGTACAGGAGAAGGGAAAAAGGCCTGCTGGTGCAGCATATTTCCTTGCTGCATTGCGCACAATTTACAGGCCAATAGTAGAGGCGTGGTGCAACTCCTGACTCCCCTATTTGGAGTGAGATGCCATCAAAAGATGGATGGAAGGAATTCAAGAAACATATTGTGACTTGTTTTGCATCCTCACAAATCTTCATGGTCTGGTTTGTTGCAGACGTTGTTGTTCATAGGAAGTTTTTGCAATATGGTTCTATTCACTAGGATTTCCAGATGAAGTACTTGCAGTGATTGATTATGACCTTGCAAGACATATTTCATTCGCAGACAAATTTTGAAAAACATTCTCTATTTCTGGGGATGATATTTTGCAAAATGTACTCGTTCGCAGCTTTCTCTTTCCTCCCACTGCATGGAGTTTCTAACAACCTAGAATTAAGGTGGGAGAGATGAGTAACACAGAATTGAAAATATCATCATGGCTCTTGCATATGCAACAACAGCTTTGGAAATGCTAGCTGATAAGGTTTCTCTGTATTTGCATGTAAAAGGACTCAACTTTGCCTTCCTGCTTCCCAGCGTGGAATTAAATACTTTTTTCTCCATAAGAATCAGATTCTACCTCTGTAAAAGTGATGAGAAGAACTCTGGTTTTGTGTGATGTATGGCCATTTAAACAGCTCTAATTCTTTTAAAGGTTCATTTATCTCTATAACTTGGTAATGGTGATAATACCATTTACAGGGATCATTCCATATTAATAGGAGGATCAGCACAGTCTAGCAGCTGACCTGGGGACTTAGTATATGCTCTGCTCTCACCTTGCTGCTGACTTACTGTATGACCTTCAGCAAGTCTATGGCCTTGTCTGTGACTGTCAGTAATCTCCCCATTACTAAAGGTAATGATACTGAAATATCTTTGTAATATGATAGGATGTAATAGACTTGCTGTACATACATTGCCATGTATGCGAAACTCTCTTCTGCTTTTATTATAGTGTGGCTCCCAAGAGAATATTAAGTGGACAGGGTGACATTTCCTATAACACACAGTTCTGGTCTAATTCCGCTCTTGTAAAAGTTTATGGGCACTTTGACTTCACTGTCCTGTGAATCATTCATTGCGTTAATCTCTATATGAGAGCCATTCCAGAAGGTGGTAGAACACTTTCTCCTAAAATTTCCTTCTCTTCTCATATTACATAAATGCTTTTTAATCTAAATTGTAAGAAACCAGTGGAACTTAAGGGGATGATCTGGGGTTTTCAAGTCATTCATGGTTTAGGTGCTGAGTGCCTGAAAAGCCATTTATTTTTTTCAAGTGATGACATAATGTTTGTCTCAAGGTGGTTTAGGTTCTAGCACACCTGGCTGGAAAGAAATGAAGCCGTTGACAAGGCTTTATTTAAAATAATTCTGTCAGTCCAGGGTGGCTTTCAAAATCCAGTGGTCCAAACTAAAGCCCATTTTTAATCATAAAAAGAGACTGAAGAAGGGAATGTCATTTTCTGTGTGGTTTTATGGCACCATTCACAATGAGATGCAGGCTGGGCTAAATTCTGCTCATGACTGCATTAGCAGCGTTTTAAATCAGTTGCAATGGCATTGCAGTCACAGTGCTCTAAGGATGTAAAAAATGCAATGTTCACATGGTGAAGTTATATCTTTGGTTCAACCAATGCAACCAGATAAAGCAGGTAAACTTTCGGGTAACAGTAGTAATTGTAAAAGTATAATGTCTGTAGTAAGTGTTAATGCTAATAATAATAATAATATTGTATGTTCCTTAGCAATACAGTGTTAAAAACAGAAAAGCTTTATTCTCAATATAAAATACTTGCTAGACTAAAAATTGCACCATGTTTGAATCACTGCAAAAGGCCTTAGCATTAGCAATCTGTTACTGGTTGTCACGAAATACAATTAGTTATTGTAACAATAATTGTGGTTACAGGCTAATTATAATCACTTTCACATGGACTTCAACCATGGTTTTGACAATATTTTAGTCTAATAATTTAAACTACTGCTTAAGAGAAGTCGTACCAGGAAAAGCATAAAATATGAGTAAATTAATATTAAACAGACTCAGATGAACTGCAGAATACTATTACAGCAGTTGGTTAAAAACACTACTTACAGCTAAGTCTGGTTCCCCCTCTGTGGCCAAAGTCTTACACTAGCATGATGGTATAGTGTTCTGGTACAATGTCCTCTGATTCGGTACAAAATGTTGCTATCTTTGTGAAAAGCTGCCAATACAGTACCTTGTGGCTGAGGCTGTTGTGCCAGAGGAAGGTCTTACCTGGCTGCTGGGCAAACCACCACACCAATCCTTTCTTCTGCCACTGGTGGGGAGCTTGTGAAGAGAAGCATGAGGGACTCCCAGGCACTAGAGAGTAACAATGGATGTTGGGGTCAGACCTCCTGTGTTTTGGTAGCTGTGAATACAGAGCAGGAGGAGAATGCACAAATCCTGATGCACTACACTGGGCTGGGAACGAATCTTACTGGCAGCTCTTCCATTGCTATCAACTGACAGGTTACTTCAGAGCATGTGGAACGGGACAGCTTTCTCAGATTTGTTCTTTTCAGCATGAGAGAGAGAAAAAAAAAAAGTGTGTGCTGTCTAGATATGCAAGCTATTTTTAGCTGGTTGCACACTGTTCTGCCTGTTGTTGTGGGTTATTCAGAACAGGAACTCCACTTTTCCTGTTCATCATCTCTTAGAGACTGTTTCCAGAATGAAGATTTTTTCCCTTTACTTTGTTCATTATTAATATTTTAAAAAAATCTTCTCAGCAACAGACAGAGGTTTATGGGGAGAGGTAGGTGTGTAAACATCTACATAGCAAAGAAAGGTGGCCGTATGCTGACCACTGCCCCAGGACTGCTCAGTGATGAATAATGTGGTAATTCCAGAGACAGGCACGCGCTCTCTTGAGCTCATCTTGCCACAATTTCATTTTGCTTAGTGGAACAAAATGATGCTATCGTGAAATATTAGCGTCTGCAATTACTGCATATTATTACAACTATTCACATGTTTCCACACTGATTTCATGAGAACTTAGTCAAGCACAGCTGTAAATAAATTAGTAAAATACTGGTTAAGAATGACTCAGGTCCTCAAAGAAGATTCTATGTCCCTGTGTCCCTCCTGAGGAATACAGTGAGATTCCTTTGGACCTGTTGCACTGTAAGGAAGTAGTTGACTTGAGCCAAGCAGCCCTGAGGTGGAGCAGAAGGGTTGAAGAACAGCTGTAGAAGCTGCTTTTAGTGTAATATGCATGAATGTGATCTGAGCAGCCTGAGGGGGATAACAGGACTCCCCCTTGGTGTTTACACCAAGCCATAATGAACAGGGAAACAAAAAGTGTGCAAGTCTTTCTTGGTGCATGGATGACAACAGTTTGCCAAATCTTGCACTGTCATTTGGGCTTTACAGGGAGGAGAGATCAGGCTTGTCAAGAGCTCTTGTGCCTGACTCATGGCCACTAAGCTGATGGGAGCTACTGCCTCATCCTACATCATCATTTAGTCTTAGGATGTGAACGTCTGCATCTTCAGATACCTAAAAGCGATTTTTGATTTGGCTTCCAAGGACAGAGCAGAAAAGGAAAATAAAGGATATTTTTCCTGATCCGTAACCAATGTCATAACCTCCCTACTGCTCTGACCCCTCCAGTTGTCGCATTTTTCTCTCAAGTGTGCGATTGTTCCTACAAAATGCTTTCTCTGCTTCCCTCCTAGAATAGTAAGGCATACGCTTTGATTGTAAATTATTTTTTTCCTGTCTTTCTGTAAAAAATATTTCAAAGCAACTTGTCATCTTTCCCCCTAAGATCTAATTGTTAGTGTGTGATTGGAAGCTTTGTCCAAATATACTTTGGCTTATTAATAGCAGTCATGTTCTTCCAGGGGGAACTTCCCAAGTCACTGCAGAATTTTACAGACAATACCCTGACTGCGTTAATTGTTTTTTACATGTTACTCTCACTGTTTTTCAAACTCCTTTCATGCTGTTTATATCTTGTTCTGATACAGGCAATGGAAAGATACACTAATTTTCATATTGTTCTCACTGCGTTTATTTAAAACTTTCTGGTATTTATTAGGTGAATTTCCCTCTGTGTTGTATCTTAGGAGATATTTTCACTGGTAGGAGCAGACATAGGTGGCAAGCTGATGAATTTGTTACTCAGTGCATTTATTATAGGAGGGAAATTCCTAATCCCTTATTTTTTTCTTGAATCTGTTCACTCTGTAGGAATAAGCTTGGAAAAGAAATCAGCGTTGGACTTTGCTGATGGTCCATAACTAGATCTGCATTTCTAAGAGCTGAGCTCCCCTTTAGCCCTAAATAAGGGACACAAGGGTTTCCAAAGGCATCCAGGATTCTCAGCTCTATTGGAAATCTGGCCAAGTGCATTTGCAAGTTAAACTGTATAAATACTCTGTCACTGTTGTCAGCATTTCAATATTCAGTGATGAATTAGCCAAATAGAAACATTAACTTTTCTCTGGGATGCAGATTTGCTGTTGCTATTTTTTCCTGCTTATTTTTGAGGCATTTATTATTATAAAAAAGGCTGAATTGATGTTGGTGGAAAAAAACCAGTTGCTTTCATTACTATCTCCTTTTCTCTGAGGTGAATTCTGCTCTTTAATGCTAATGTGAATGAAGCCACTCAAATGTTAACTCTGCAGTTTGGTGCATCCTTCCAGGGGGACAGAGTCTCAGCTTGACAATGAATTAATTGCTGGGGAAGCCATCAAAAAAATATGCTTGTGGCTCTCACTTTACCCACCCCCATCTTCCACTCTCCATTGACAATTAGTTTTCCAATGGTATTTTACTAACACTTATTCTGGACCACTCTGAACAGGAATGTCACTATTTATCTAGCAGACTCTCTCGTTGCCTACTGGTATCTTAGTTGCATAATGAGACATAACTTTTTCTCAACTTGCAAGTGCCTCACCTAAAAAGTAGACTAGAAGGAAACAGAGTCTAGAAAAGGGCAGAAATGAAAAATATTTGAGAATGTCACTCTGCAGGGCTTTTTTTTCCAGCAAATATTTAGAGCAGGTGCTGGAGGCTCCCTTCAAAGCAGGGTAACATGCCTCCAGCTGGGATGGGAGTTTTGCTCTTCATAAAAGTGCAAACGTGGCTTTACATCTGCAGAAGGTGTATTGTCATAGAGAAAAGACAAGCAGCTCAGCACTGTTTAAATGGGACAAAATAAATTTCATATTATTTTGTGGAAACAGAACAGCTGAATCATAGAATCATAGAATCGTCTAGGTTGGAAAAGACCTTTAAGATCATCCAGTCCAACCATTAACCTACACTACCAAGCCCACCTAAACCAATCAAGGGTAGACTAGACTAAACCATATCCCGAAGTGCCACATCTACCCGTTTTTTGAACACTTCCAGGGATGGTGACTCCACCACCTCTCTGGGCAGCCTGTTCCAATGCTTGACCACCCTTTCCACAAAGAAATTTTTCCTAATTTCCAGCCTAAACCTCCCCTGGCGCAGCTTGAGCCCATTTCCTCTCGTCCTATCGCTAGCTACTTGGGAGAAGAGCCCAACACCCACCTCACTACAACCTCCTTTCAGGCAGTTGTAGAGAGCGATAAGGTCTCCCCTCAGCCTCCTCTTCTCCAGTCTAAACAACCCCAGTTCCCTCAGCCGCTCCTCATAAGACTTGTTCTCCAGACCTGAGAACCTGGAGATCCAAAAAGTGCATTGAGTTTATATAGCTGATTAAGCAATACCGGTTTGCTTTAAAAGTGTGCCACTAACTTGTAAAAAACTTAGAAGAACATTATTACAGAAAGCTTGTTTTTTTTTTTTTTTAAAAAAGAGAGCTTTGAGTGCTTGGAAGGTGGTGTCTTAAGTGCCAGAGGCAGCATACATTTTGCTGTGAATGAATGCAGAGGATTATTTTCTCTTCTCTCAGCCTCTTCCTATTTGAGATCCCTGGGGAGAGTCCCTCAGTACTCTGGAGCCACAGCACTGTGCCGCTTTTGCTGGTATGCAAAGGTGGGTGGGCAGACATACTGGTCACTCTGCTCCTGGCCTTACTCTTGATTCTTTTACTCCAAAATATCAGGAGAATTGAATTTCAGCATTTATTATCTTGATCACAAATCTATAGCCAGTAACAGTCACTTAAAGTAGAAAGAAGATGCATCTCACCCATAGGTAAGCAGCAGTTAGCAGTCACAGCTGGTCGGCTCATCCCTTGGGGTAATCAGATAACATACCAGTGCTGAGTCCTAATTGAGCAACTCTCTTCAAGTGAAATGAATCTTATGATAATTAATTTCACTGGTAACAAAAAAGCTTCATACAACTCCAGATGCACACACTGTTAAAAATAATACTCTCTGCAAATGAAGTTAGCATTGACAGGGCATTCCACAGTACTATATGGCATCATTAAGAACACTGTAAGGAATTTCCATTAGTTTTCTCTGTTTTTGCTTCGCAGTCGATATGAATGAGTGAAAAATATTTGCATTTGCCTTTCTTGGAATGTAAAAAGGCAAGGTATAATTTCTTATTGATTAGTCTAACATAGCCAGACACAAACCAGTGTTTCAAATGCTAAAACAGGGAGGAAAGGAAGTTAAAGAGCATAATCAATTTATTGAATTTCCAGAAGTATTTGTGGTCTGTTTTGAAAAAAATTCACTACAAATTCCCAGTGATTAGATTGGTGAAACTTTTCCTTGACAGTCTCTGGACAGTGTTACAAAGAAGACAGAATTCAGAGGAAAGTATATCTGGAAAAGCCTGTCTCCTATGAAGACGGGAGATCTTAGTCCTAACTCTGTTAGAGTGCCTCAGTAGGAAGACTTAAAGGCTAACTGAATTCCTTTGTGGAAGAAAGTTCTGTACAAACTCTTCCCAAACCTTTTTCCTTTAAGACGTAGCACCTAGGTCAATGACTCATTTGATTTGCTGTGTTGTATGCCCCGAGTTTCAGAAAACAGTTTAAACTCTAGTAACTCATCTTGTCATTCTGTCCCTCCTGATTTCACCCTTGAAGCATCACTGTCAGTTTTGGGATTCTTTTCAACACCAGGGCAAAGTTGACCAGGTCTTTACAATATGTATACTTGGAGGTAGAAAGATACAAATCTGGGGAAATGTGGGAATTCCCCCTTCTCGTTGCATCAAACTTTGAGATCCCTCACTTCTGTTCTCAGCTATATACCTCTGATGCTGGCCTTGTGGTTTATTGCTGTATTTCTGCACTTTCTAAATTTTGGGATGTTATTTGGATGAGTTCTGTTACTGTTAGCTAGAGCCATTCTAGGACCTCTCTACTTACACCCCTCCTACTTCTCCCTACTTACCCCCAGTTTCTCTGTGTTGCCCAGTGTGTATTAGTAGCCTGTACGTAGTGTGTTCACAAAATGCATGATGCTAGACTTACTCCGGCAGCTTTCATCTACTGTAAGGCTTCTCTGTTTCCTCCCTGGACTGCAGAGTCAGCGTGTTGGGAAGTTTCAGTGAATTCAGTGAAGTTGTACTGGTTTACATCACCTGAGGATCTGACCCTGGGAGCTTCCACATTTAAGTAACTTGCAGGATTCACTGATTTCTGGGTGGGTAGCCAAGATGTGGGTAGCTCAAAGATATTCAAAACATAGGTTTGAAATTAGACCCTCTGTATCTGACATGGCAAGTGAAATGCTATTAAAACCAAAGGGCAATAATGCACTGGAAACAACACGCTGCTGCTTCTCATCTCTGCAAAAGAGTACATGCAAGTATGATAAATCTGATGCTATTTTAGTTGGTGGTGACTTCAGTCCCTGCTTGTGTGGATGTGAGTTATAGTTCAAACAGTTCTGGAGGGACAAGCACCTCACCTTTCAGCGTTTCCTCTGCTAATGCTGTCTTATATCTTCACTGAAGTATTCACAAAATGATCATCCACTTAACAAGGAGCTTTGAGGTTTACCGCAATTTTAGCATTTCACTTTCTGTTAGAAGTTTTAATCACTGTACAGTGATATGTTTTGGTGTTGTAAACAGAATAATGTCCAAGCCATTGCAGTGCTTACATACTAGAAGGCAAGAGCACTTGCTGGTTCATCTTGGCTCACCTCTTCCAAAGGCAGAAAAAGATACTCTCCTTTAGACAACACCATATGAGAAAATAGTGAAGACAAAGTAAATCTGTGCTCTCTACATACACTCTGTAGATGTTAGCAAAGCCCTGGGTGATGTGAATGGTGAGGGGGTCAGCATTTTGTCCTCATTCTGAATTGTAATGGAACTTGATACATAGGTAAGTGCTTTATTGCTGATGTGTATTAAGGGAGAAATTTTAAAAATATTTTCTTAGGTAAATTAATCTCAGAAAAAAGATTCAAAACCTTTGAAAAGCTAGAAGTTTTATCTAATTAAAAATAGTATCATTTGATCTCCTGTATACAGTAAGAATTTTTTCTGATGGAAAATTGAGGAGATGATCTGATGATCAGAATTAGGTCCTCACTTTTTACTTACCTATGGTGATTAATGTTGGAGCTAGCCAAATAATGTTGTTTGCTGCTATTTAGCGACTGTGTTTGCTAACTACATGCCGGGTAAAATTTCCAAAATCGTCTAAGGAAACTGAACAATCCGTTTCTCTTGGAGATGCAGTGTTCAGATTCCCAGATTGCTCAAATAGGCTTAAATTTAACTTCAGCACGTGATGGAAGGGTGAATTTGTGAATGAATTGGGGCAAAATTAACCACAAATCTTCACATTCGTGTTGTTTCTCTGGAACATGGAAATGGGCATTCTGTAGACTTCAGGATCAAGCCCCGCGGCACATGGTGCATGGCTGCGTGCTTGGAGGTTTGCAGTCTGTCTTGGATGTGGCCTGCATATTTTTGGAGTTAAGGAGTACCTACGCTATTTAAAATTTGGGAGTTGTTTATTCATAGCATTTGTGAGTTCTAGTACCCTATCTACTGTACTGTCTGTCAAAGGTTTGCAGTGATTCAGGAAGGTGGTGAAACACCAGTTCTTAGTGCAGGGCACTGTCTGTCCCTCACATGTGCACATGACTTCTCTTCCCAGGGCACCTGCCTAGGTTATGGTTTGTGCTTGAATCCTTCATTATTGCTTGGACAAGAAATAACGGCCAGATTATGAACCCATTTCCTGTCCTGGATGAATAGTTTATTTTTACAAGTCCTTTGGTTTATCCATGGGAATTAAACATTGCACAGAAATAATATCTAAATGAATACTAAGGAACACATATTGTGCATCTGATCTTCAGAAGTTTTCCAGTTCTGATACCCATAGCAGTATTTTTAATCTTCTATTAATAGTAATTAGATTATTGTGTAATTTGATTTTTTTTTTTTTAAATTAAAAGAGGGTTTTGCTCACAAGTATGTTTTCCTAAGTTTGGCTGAAGTAGTTTTGATACCAAGTGGTTTTGAAGAAATATTATAGAGCAATATAGGATCAGTCAATCCTATCAAGTTGCTGTAACCCTCATAAATCCTTACTAAGTCAAGCATTCTCTGTTTTCAACCATTTGAAACAGTAGAAGCCTAGGAGCCTCCTGATATGAGCAGCAGGGATGTGAATTGCTCTGTAGTACTTTGTTCCTATGTCTACACTTTGTTGGGGATTAAATTCTTGTCGTGGTTTAGCCCCAGCCAGCAGCTAAGCACCACGCAGCTGCTTGCTCACTCTCCCTACCCCAGTGGGATGGGGGAGAGAATCGGAGGAGTAAGAGTGAGAAACACTCCTGGGTTGAGATAAGAACAGTTTAATAATTGAAATAAAGTAAAATAGTAATGATAATAATAACAATACAATAATGATAATAATAATAATATACAAAGCAAGTGATGCACAATGCAATTGCTCACCACCCGCCGACCGATACCCAGACAGTTCCTGAGCAGTGATCGCTGCCCCCCGGCCAACCCCCCCCACCCCCAGTTTATATACTGAGCATGACACCATATGGTATGGAATAGCCCTTTGGGCAGTTTGGGTCAGCTATTCTGGCTGTGCCCCCTCCCAGTTTCTTGTGCACCTGGCAGAGCATGGGAAGCTGAAAAGTCCTTGACTAGCCTAAGCACTACTTAGCAACAACTAAAACATCAGTGTGTTATCAGCATTCTTCTCATCCTAAATCCAAAACACAGCACTATGCCTGCTACTAGGAAGAAAATTAACTCTATCCCAGCCGAAACCAGGACAATTCTGTTTTGGGGACAGTGCTGTATAAAGGCAGACGTATTGCATCTTGGCTCCCTGCGGTTCATTTTTCACTCTCAGCCAGAGCAAAGCAGTACAGGACAAGCTTCAGGATCTTGTGCATTTTATCTCAGATATTTGTTACCTACCTGCGCAATCTTTACTCAGTATTTGCATACTCTTTCACCAGTAAAAACGGTAGACTTAAGTTGCCTGAGCAAGTTTTTTCTTCTGGCTTTTTCTTGTTTGAGAGAGCAGTCTCTGCTTATGTGGGGAGCAAAATGCAAAGAGAGCCTGACTTTCTCTGTAGCAGATCTGAAATTCAGTCTTACCTTATGTTCCCAAACTTTATGGTTATAGGAATTACTAAAAGTCACGTAGGTAGCCTACACTTGCTCAAGCTGTTGCCACTGTGGCTTTAAGGACATCAGAGGGGGTTATGATGTCAAATTGTCTTTTGGAAATACACTTCATGTGGCAGCAAAATGCTTTGACAAGATAGTGCAAATAGCATAGTCACATATGGACAGTGGGAGCTTGAATTTTATAAGGAAGAAAGAAAACCTATCAAAAATGTTCCTCCTGCTGTATCTAGAGTGAATCTGAGGGCCCAGCACTTAGGGTAATACCTATAGCTTGGAAGAATGTTGAGGAAGTAAGCTAAGGATTATGGAATGCACTTAATTTGACTGTTCTTAGAGATATTAAATGTTAAACTATGTAAGTGTTAAGATTGTGATCTGGTCCTTTCTTGTTTGAGTGCAGTTTCTAATTGTTTTTTACTTTTGTTAGGGGAAAATATAGAAGCTAGAAAGAGGTATTTTGAGTTGAAAGATGTTTGTCAGCATATGTCTATGAAAATTGCTGAGAAGAAACGGTAAAAATGCTTTTCAAACCCAGCGCTGCTTACCCTCCACCTCCATCCCTCCAGGAGACTCAAGAGTTCAAATCTTATCACTGTGATACAGCTTATGCTCAGAGCCACTCTGTTTCAGGAGATGGTCCCGGGAGCAATTGTGGATAAGATGTAAAACTCTGCATCTTTTCTTCCTTTTTATAGAATAATTTACTAAGTTTGTTGGCTTTTCTCCATGCGTTTTCTCTGCTTGATGTGTGGACTAAGGCTGTGTTGTTTGACCTGCCCTGTATCTTTGCCTTCTCAGCTGTGACTGGGGAAAGTGGCCCTAAGGCACAAGTCCCACAGATGATCAGAGAAGACTCGTGTTTGAGCTTTCAAATCCTCTCATAATTGGAACTTGTCCCTAATACTGAATGACACTGAAAACACCGGAATGTGTGTAAGAAATATTTCCCATTTTGAAATATTGTCATCTGCTCTTTGCTGGAATATCAAGTTTAATTCATCCAATGGCTTCACTAATCCATTCAGAATCATTCAGAAAGATATTTGATCACATGCATTGAGTCATAATGGCATCGTAACTACTTCTGAAATCATCTGAAAATCTATTCCTGCCACAGAAGCAGTAATGAGATTGTAAATTTGAAATGAAATAGAAAGGCAGATAATTGGATCGATGATTTGCTAATTATGATATTGAACAGTTCTTTCACTGTGGCTCAGTGGTAAAATATTAAAAAAAAAAATAGTGTGGGCATCATGTCCAAAACTGACAAGGTGCCAGCACAGAGCTCGTGTGCAGGGATAATGATACTGCTCGTAGGACTCTCAGCAACTATGCCAGGGAGCAAAGCTTTTGGCACAGCTGGCTGTGGTGGAAACCATTTGTGTTTCTCCCTGCACCGCTTCGGCTTATGTTAGATGAGAGGGAGCAATTGTTCCTGACTGTTGCTTTTCAATATGCTGTGCAGGAATTAGGAGTCACAAACCCAATGCACATATTAGCTCAGCCTTTACGTCCTTCCCCTGGGCCAAGCCAGCGATGTATTTCAGGGCAGCTGCAGCCCAGTGTAGAGGAGAGATGATCTATGGCTGCTTGTACGCTGCTTTTGGTATTAAAAATGCAAATGTCACCATCAAACTGACACACATCAAATTCTGTTTCCCCACCACCACCTTTGCCCATGCGGTGGAAGAGGCTGAGCGATGCCTGCCCGTCAGCGTACTTGGTTGGTGCAAGGAACTGCTCAGACCGCTCTGCGACCATCTGCAGGCTGCTCAGATGTTACTGTTTTGAGGCCTGACAGTAAATGAATTTCTAAATCTCAGCCCAGTGTCTAATTTACAAATGTCTGGGAGAAGAAGCCTGATTTTAACATTTTTTGGGTACAGTGATGCTCAGGCTATGCAAACCTGGGTGTTGATTGCAGATGTGGCAAATAGCTGACGTGGTATTTAACCCCATCTGTGTTCTGCAATGTGTGTTATTACCTACAGGGTGACAATTAGCTATAAGCACAGTAGGCTGGTTCCTGAAGTAGCAAACTTCCTGCAGATGTGCAGACAGGACCCCATCACCTCTCTCCTCCTGGCAGCCCATCGTTCTCCTTGCTGCTGCTGAGGAGTGCTGGGGAGCAGCTAATGGCAGGGGTCCCCACCCTGCTGCACCCCAAGGGTGGGAGCAAGTCCCCAGCATGATAGCCCTGGTAAATCCCTCATCTGGAGAAGGGGAAAGCGCCTCCAGAGTTTTGCTCGTGCTTCTCCAAATTCTTGAGCTGGCTCTAGAAAATTAGATCTGTGGAACTCATTGCTCTGTCTTGGAAAAGAGATGACAATCACCTATTACAGAAGATCACTTTCAATTTTAGATGGCCTTAAGCTCCACATGCCTCTGGGCAAGTGCTAACTAACGCCAGTGTTTTGCAGCCCTGTTTGCAATGTATTTTGTAAACTACTTCTGCCTAAATTTCCCAAAACAAATTTAGTTCGCCATTTAAATGAGCCTCAGATACAGTCCTAGGCTTTCCTTTCAGCAAGCAGTTGTCTGAACGAAACATAGTGCTCATAAATATTTGCTGAAAGCAAACAGCTGGGGCAAAATTCTGTTTTTAAGTGGCTGAAATGCCTCTGAATATATTTGTTGTTTGCTCACTTTGATTATGTATCAGTCTCCATCTTAAAAGGAGGGTGGAGCTGAAATTATATGCAGTGCTGCCAAGTAAGGGAAACAAAGGCTTTGTTAGTGAAACTGGACATTTCACCCCTTTACTGCTTGTATTTATTTTTTCACTGAAATGATAACTTCAGAAAATACAGGTTGCTTACCTTGTGTGCAAACCTGTTTGGGTTTTTTTCTAGTATCATTGTCATAATGGTTTGCTGATGAAATAATAATACCAGAATTCATTGACTTGTGATCTTAGTTTTTATGTGGAATCTAACATATATTGGCTATGTTATCACATATCCATATCATTGATGTCAGAAGCCAGTAGTTACTAATCACTAATGGTTGGCTGACAGTTACACTGGAATTTCCATAGCTACTGAAGTGTTGTGTCATCAGCAAGGGATTTTTGCTGAAGGGACAGCTGCTATCCTGCTACATGCAGGTGATGCCATCTCTATTTCAAGCTTATTCTGACATGGGTCTCTAGTAGGACAGCATTGTCTTGATAAGGCCAAAAAGCTGCGTATGTTACAGGAACTGTGTTTCTTACCTAAAACGCCTTTTTACTACAGAGACCATTGAAACTCCAATTAAATAATTTGCTTTGCTTTTCCTATTTTCGAGGAAATTGAAAGGTATGCTTTTCAATATTAGAACTGCTAAACATTTAGTTGTCAGATAGCTTTACAGTTCCCTTGAACTTGTGGCCAGGGCTTTTTTTTATTATTTTATTTTGTTTTAGTCTGGTTTACAATGGAAACAGGAATTGATGGGCTGGATTGCAGTCATCTCTAATAACTTTTTGGATAATTTCTGTTTCCGGTCAAATCGGAGGGCAAAGGAGTGGTACTACTGGTAGTGGACTTCAGCAGCAGCAGTAGATAATTACTGCTCATGTCTTTTTAGCTTGTATTTATTCTAGTCAGAAAACTCAACTTTTAGTTTAATCTATATTGTCACCATAAGAATACATCTGTCTTCTAAGCGACTTACTCAGGATTTTAGTGCCTGTTTCCATACAATCACTTTTGCATTTACTTCCACCAGTATAGGTCAGTAAATGCTGTTTGGAAAAATCTCTGTTATCAGCATGGGCAAATGTGCTTTCCAGGCAAAGCTCACTTTTAAGGTAGAAAGACATTCAAAACAGCATTGCACAGATACACCACACAGGTACTCATTACCGTGAAGGAAGCAGTGCTATGTGTTTCTCCATGCTACGCTCTGGGAAGCCAGTGACCTGTTGGAGCTGGACACATGCAATGCCAAGCAGTTAGGTTATTTTGCTTTCATTTGGAGATCTGTTTGCTGTTGAAGCACACCTCTTCATATGGACTGCTGCTCTTGAGGCCTCTGATTCCATCAGTAAAGCGTAACTACAGAAATTGCACACCCAAGCCTTCTGTTGCTATTGGCAATCCTAGTTTGTAGATGGGCTTTTGAATCCAGCTTTACAGGATGTATCCTTCTTTTACAGGCTGTAGTGTACTTGTACGGTTTTTCCCTTTGCTTGCCAGAGGCTACGTTAACACAACCTCTTAAACAGTGGGCACGTTTACGCTTTCCTGGTGGGCGCTGTGCTGTAGGCTCTCTCTCTGAAACTCCTTGCAGGCAGGTTGTAGAGCATGTTTCCCTCTTTTGTAAGACCACTGCATTAGGCATAATGGATGCAGACTGGTGTGTTACCTCCTACATCGTTTAGGATGGCTTCTCACCACCTTGTGTTTGTGGG
The DNA here is from genome assembly GCF_030463565.1 of Pelecanus crispus. Classification (NCBI taxonomy): domain Eukaryota; kingdom Metazoa; phylum Chordata; class Aves; order Pelecaniformes; family Pelecanidae; genus Pelecanus; species Pelecanus crispus. Next base: position 10,878,914 of record NC_134653.1, on the reverse strand, counting down.
GCAGTGGTCTTTCTCTTTTCCTAGCGGTTGAATATTGTCTTTGTGCTACCTGCCTGTACAGAGGAGTCTGTTTGCCACTCAAGCACAGAGAGCAAGGAAAGCCCTCAGAGGTGTTTGCAGGAACCAACTGACTCATGCAGAACATTAATCATTTTTATGTCTAAATCTTGCCATATAATTGTCATTAAATCCTGTTTTACTGCAGATTTTTAGTTGGATCTAGTTAAAGATGACTCGCATAGGAAGTAGACGTGAGGGAAGAAGTTGGCTTCCATCTTTCCTCACTAGTTTCATGTGTGTGTTTCTTTTATGATCCTTCTCTTCCACTTGCCAGTCTGTCCTATTTCCCACATTGAAAAGCAGTTGGAGTGGTGGATCCCACTTGGTGCCCACTTAGTGAATGGTTCATTTGTTTTTTTGCCAGCAGTCACATCTGGCATGGAAACATGGACAGATTGGCTAAAAAAAGGCAGCTGTCTCAAGCAGCATCTGGGATGCTTCTGCAGCAGGCTGCAGTTTTATAGGAGGGGAAATATCCTAAATCCTGGAGGAGACTATATGGATGCTGTACAGGACTCTAACATGCCAGCTAGAGCAGTTATAGCTGAAAAAGCAAACATTAATTACGAACGTCAGACAGAAGTTGCACAGTGAGGAATCATATGAAATTAAGGCTTTGATTTTAGCAAGCTGCTTTTATTCCCCATATGCCAAAGAATAAGATTTGCTTTAACTCATGAATTTATAAATTGGTGTACCAATTTCTTTTTAAAACATTGTCTAGTTTCTAGAAGAGAATAGAATATTAACAAGGAAAAATTACTGTGCCATGAACCATTTAGAGTTTCATCAAGAACTCTGTGAAAGCAATCAGCTGATGATAAAGTTTGGACACTAAATTACAGAGGGTGTGATTTAGAAAAGTAGTTGTATTAATGTCAAGAGAAATTGCCTAAATGCCGAACCTTTCCAGTGTGTAGCAGCCACAGGTATGAATGTGCACTGATGAGTTCCCCAATGTGCTGGGTGAGGTGTGAGAATGACCTGTCGAAGAGCCTTGGGTGTTTACCTCTAAAGCCATTACTGCACATTCCCAGTGCCAGAGCCAATGAAGCAGCTGACGTGGATGGGGGAGCAGCGTGGTCAGCGTGTAATGTGTGTGATGTGTCGTATTTTCTAGTGCTTTTGAAGAGAATGAGCTCATAGTGCTTAAAGCTGGCCACTGGAAGATGGATTCCTTTGGTTCAAAAGAAGGGGAAACTTCACCAAAAAAAAAATGTTTTTTGACCAGCTTCAGTCAACACAGTTGCTGAAAGATTTAGACATGTTTTCCCCTTTGTTTCAGCAAAGAAACTGTTTGAATTAATTCAGAGGATGGTGGGATTTGATCCCAAAGTCTTATCTGTGATGCAGCTCATGGGCTTCAGAGGCTGTGTGATGCAGGGGTCTTTCTAAATGCAGAACCCCAGATGTGGACAGGAGTCTTGTGAAGGTGTCTTTCATGGACAGCATTTGCAAAATAGAGACTTGAAACTGGGGTGTTTTCTTGTGAGGGGAGCACTGAAAGCAGCAGAGTTGAATGTTTCTGCTAAGTAACAGTGGCATAGGGCTGAATGTAGTATCTACTCCAGAGGAGGAACTGTGCGTCAGCCAGCGTGTTTGGACAAGTTTGACAAGAACATGAAGCGAATGCAAGAAAGTCCTCTGGCGGGTATGACAGCAGTAGTTTCAGGAATGCTTGTACTTGATAACATAGGGTGCTGACAGTGTGGTGAGTTGGATCCGAGACAACAGGTATCTAGACAGCTGACTAGATGAATAAAAGGAAGAGAGAGACTAGTCGAGGTCTTCGCAGCGTGTGGAAATCATTGATGTGATTCCCAGCACGGGGCATAAGAAGATAAAAGTATTTCCCATTGTCTTGGTAGTACACTGTTCGTGGGAGGCTTAGATGGCATTTGTCAAGTGCTTTCAACGTGGAAAACTCTAAACCAGCTCTTAGTATTAACAGCACCTTGCATTAATCCTTAGCATGAAAAGTAGCAGTAATTAACTGCTTATAAATTAATAAATTATGAGAGCAATAGTAATAGCACACAGGTCAATGTACATTGAAAATCTAAAGGTTTTCTTTCTCTGTGAGCTGCAGAGACTCACCGCAGGGTCTGACTGCTCAGATATGTTCAATATGACGGACTGGGCAATTAGGGGTGACATCAGTTTTGGCTTGCAGCTGGCAATTAGCTAATTTTTTCAGTTGATGATAAAGAAGCCTGTATCCCATGCTCCTGCTGTGGAGTTTTTTTGGTGGGGTGAGGAAGAAAATGTAAACTTGTGACTGATACCGAGTCATGGCACTCTACCTGATTCCGGCCTCTCTTGCCCTTACTCCTGTTATGTTGCACATGAGCTTTGTGGGGTTCTTGATTTACACTGTTGTAAGTAGAACCAGGGACAGACTAACAAGAACAGCTGTCTAGAAACCTGCTATTTTTTTCCCAGCATCACAGAAATTTAGCCTTCATCTGGCAAAGCATTAAAGCATACATTTAAATGTAATATATACTAATGGCTTTCTGGATCAGGATCTTTAAGCAGGGTCCACAGCTTGATGCAGCTCTTCTGGAGCAAGTGAGCAGATTGTGTAGAAGATAATTGATAAATATGTTGAGAATGTTGGAATTGGAGATGGAAATTCAACAAATATGTTAATGAATTTTATGCTGAACAATATCATCATGGCATCTAGAAAGGTTATACACCAATACCACTATTGATCCACGAGTGATATGAGCCTGTTTATGAATCAAAGGGGACATCAGTATAAGAGGAAGAAAAAAATATTTTGAGGTTCTCTGCCAGAAGATACTAATGAAACCTGAACCTGCCTTAGATGAGTTAATACATGAAGCTCTATATCCCTTACACACGGAGCAGGCAAACACTGTCTCCATTTTATAGACTGGGAATTTGAGAAACAATGAAAACAATCATTTTGCTCAAGGTCTTGAAACAATCCAAGAAAAAGTACTTATGTCTTCTGCTACAGTCATTTGTTAACTATGTAATGGTCTATGGAAAGATGTGGAATATAATTACAAAGCCAACACTTCAACTACATATATATAAGGGTGAAAAGCATAAGAACCATATGCCCATGCTAAACCTTAGGAGAACTAGAAAAGTAATAACACAACTATCAAATTTTGCTTCTTGTATCAGCACTAAGCCTAGGATTTATTTATTTTCCAATGTGTTCTGACTTACTATGCTACAGCCAGACCTGTCTTCCCAAGTGATGTGAATGGAAACTTCAGAGCCGATACAGACATAAATAACTTTGGGGATTATAAGGACCTAAGCGTTTTTGCTGATTCTTGTTCATTTTTCATTTCTCTTTTACCAGTCACTGAAGCGTATGCATCTTGCAAGGGCACTGGGGGAGGCAGAAGGGGAAGTGATGGGAGAGGAAGATCATTAGGAAAGTTTTGAACACACTAGAAGCTTTGCATCTGCATCTGAAATGTGATGAGCTGGGAGGTCCGTAACTGGTCTCTACAGCAGCAGCTGTTGTAGTCAGGGGGGAATTCAAGTTGCTTTCATTGAAGTCAGGTAAATCACAAACTCCCGGTGGAAACGCAGTCACCTGTGGCAGACCTTTCTGGATAAGTTAATGCAGGCGAGTGGTTCGCGTGCCGCGGGCCCTGGGTGTGATGTGCTCCATGCCTTCCCAGAGCAGAAGGGCCTGCCCAGCACATCACCAGTTTCTCTGATCCCTGCCAGCGATGGGCTCCCTATGAGGGACATCATTGTGCCTGTGGAAGATGGAGGGTGGCATTACTCCTGTGGAAACAGGGAAGGTAGAGGACATGATTAGAGCCCTGCAAGGCCCAGAAGTGCTTGTACCCAGCTATACTCCCCAGGCTGGCCTTGGGGGGCCATGGCCTCCCCCTGCACCCCCCGCACCTCCTTTTGTCTCAGAGTACAAATGCCAAGGCTAATCTGCTTTCAGATGCAACAAGGCAGTCTCCAGCTTTTCTTGCTTTGAACATAGCCTGGGAGACAGAAAGTTTTGCAGAATGGTGTTTCCAGAAAGCCATCGTTTGGTCCCAGTTCGAGGACCAGGCTGTGAGCCCTTTTTATGGGACCTGTTTGATGTCCTGGAGCAATTAAGGGTGACTTCAAAAGGGATATGTGAGTAGAGAACTTTGCATTCATTACACGAGCCTCTGTAAGAGTGTTTTCCAGTTTGCAGATGGGCCAATTGCGTAGTGTTTGATTTTAACCGGTGGGGATGGCTCAGTACAACACAAACACGCAGGCAGTGACCTCTTCCTCTGCTCCTGCCCCTCCCGTAGCCCGCTGTGTAGCTTTGGTCTCTGTACCTTTCTCAAGTGTCTTGCAGAGGTGGTAAAACTGTGTTCAGTAATTGCCTTTGGTTCTTCAAAATCTAACCTAACTTCACCCTGACAGCAGCCCGGCTGTCTCTGGTGGGCTCAGCCCACCTCCAGCACTCTCGTTCAGCTGCAGATGCCAGAAATTTTAACAGCTAATATCCCTTTTTGCACTCTCGGAATGACACTGAGGCCCTTGCTCAGGCACACGCTAGTCACTGGGGGAGATCGGACTCAGCAGTGACTGGAAGCATCGGCATGGAGGGGAGGGATAGAGAGATGATGTATGGAAGGAGAAACGGGGAATAACCATTTCTGCCTCATACTACTTTTTTTTTTTTTTTTGACTCTTAAAAATATTATTTTCTCACGATGTAATGTATTTTGGATTAAGGCTTCCTTCAGACCTCCCTGACTTCTGTGAATGAGTTGATATTTATTGGTGAGTTTAAAAATCTGCTGCCATATACAGCTGGGCCTGGAGCAGGAGCAGCTGCCGCTGTATTTTTTTGCATAGCTGGAGGCTTCTGTTTTTAAGCAGCGAGCGCAATCTCAGGTTTGCTCTGCGCTTGTCCATAGCCACCAAAAGCAAAAAAGATCAGTAAGAGTTCCTAAAGGAAAAGGAATCAGGCCCGTTTCTAATAGTAATATGAAGAGGGAGGAAAAAAAGAAGCAAACGCCAAACGGTTTCTCGGTTCCCGTGTGCCTCAGCCGGTGCCCCGCTCCCAGCCCCCGCTGCCCCATCTTAGGGGGCAGGCGGCCATTGCCGCGGGTCCGTGACAAGAGCTTCGTCCCGCCGAAGATCCCTGGAGAGCGCCTCTCTCCCCGAGGTGCTGGGTGGCCCTCGGCTAAGAAAGTATGCTGTTTCTGACGCCAGAACAGTATTATTAAACGGTCCTCGAGTGCTGCCTTTAGTCAGTCCCGGGGATCTTCCAAGTCTGTTGTGAAACCATTGAAGTAAGAACGAAATATCTGGGAGTGGAATACCTCCGTCGGCGTCCATTTGGGAACCGTCTATATGCACAGCCAGAATAACAAAAGCACAGCTTTTTCTTGCTTGCCTTTTTTTAAAAATTGCAATTCAGAGAGAATGAATGATATGAACAAAGCTCTTTTCTCATCTCTTCCAACACTATGAAACTAAGGTTTGCTCTGATCTATATGGAGTGTTTCTTTAGATGGACAGAATTAACTGGAATTTAAACTGCTGATTACACATTCACAAGCAGGATTTTGAGTTTCTTAGGAGAAAAAAAATCAATGCTTACATGCTTTATTGTCCTTTACAAGTGAAATTCAATCATTTGGCTCATCTGAGAAGTTCTTTTGTGCTGTGCTTGTACCTTAGGTCATTGAAATGTAGGCATGACTGTGTCTTGTGTCTTCTCTGCAATAATTTGCTAAGGTGCTAGTCAATCCTTTTGCTCTGTTTAAACTGAAATAGTATTTCTTCTGAAAACAAAAGATTAGAGATAGATATTCAGAACTATTAAAGACCTTTTCACTAGTAAAAAAAAAGACCATAAAACAAACAAAAACAATCCCCAAAAGTGTGTTAATTTTCTATCTGTAAGGTATACATTAACATCCTAATAGGGTTCAGGCATACATAGTTGTACCACATGTAAGCTGATTGGATTTACTTGGCATGTTAAATGTATAGCTCTCCTGTCTTTATAGGATTCGTATTATAAAAAGATTCTTTATTCTTCCCTGTGTTCAGTTATTTTTGGTGGATCCTTTGACTTGCAGTAGTGTTTTAATCCCATCTACAAAAAATACACACTTTTGCATATAAAAAGGATTTCTATTTTTCTAATGCCAGTTACCTCCAATTGTTTTCTATAAAAGGCTGGGTTTTGTGTTGGTTGGTTTTTTTGGGTTTTTTTTTTTTTTTTTTAAATCTGTGAGTATCCTGCATTCCCTGGGAGAGGCGAGTAATTAGTGTTGTACTGTAGCCAGTTTTAGATTGCTTTTGTACCTGCAAATACTTCCTCAGATGCTCAAGTGCAAGAAAAGGGCCTACAATTAAATTAGGTAGTAATTTGTTTTCTATTAATTAGGTTTTGTCCAAATCTCCTTTCTAATTTTGTTAGCACCTGTATATATTTTCTTGTTTCAGATACTTAATCGAGTTGATCTGTCATTGGAAATGTTGCTGTTTTGTCTAGGTACTGTACATGGATAATGAAAAAGTACATCATCATCATGCTCTTGTTTGTTTAGTTGCTAGCTCTTAATGTCTGATCTCTGCTTTACATGCCTCCTTGTATCTAATGGAGTAAATTAGATGTCCACTCTTGAAGGAGAAGTGTCCTGTGCCCCGGCAGGTTACCCTACAAGCGGAAGGAGTTGAGTCGCCCATGAACGAGAGGGATGGGTACAATGGGCTCTCCTCTGCTGGGCACCGTGGGCCCCTAACGCGCAGTCCCCTCCCCGCTACCTTCAGCTTACAGCAATAAATCCTGAGACTAAGAAGATAAACTTAAAGTTCAGATCCTGCAGGAGCTCCAGGGTGTACATGATACCTTACGAATATCTGCTGCAGGATGTCCTGGTAAGGCCCGCTTGGTTAACCTAAACCTTCAGAAACAGAGCAGGTATTTTTCCAGTGGATGAAAAAATATCAGCCTTTGTCTTGCCTTCATTTTGAACTGTACAAATACATTTGCAGAGGATTGTACAAGACGTTTTAAGTCCATTCTGCTTTTTCTCGAAGGTGATCAGAATTAGCATTAAGACCACTGAACATGTTTTCACAACATAGATCATGTAGTTTCTATAAATCAGTGCTCACACTCTTTATTCTGTTTGTTTATATGCTGCTGGTTTTTTTTTTTTTAAATGAAATTGCTACAATTTAGGCTATCTCTTTCCAGTCATTTTATGTGTGTCATTGAAAGAAATTATTGTGGAAAGAAACTACAATTTGTATTTTTAAAAAAATGGTATCTTGCAAGTCCCACCAGTCCCTAACATAAATTCTCCTTAGTCATGCTGATTGCATTTCAGTCTTGCCTGTTTGGAAGAAACCAGTGCAATCAGAAATACTAAATGCTAGGCTTATAACAAAAGTGAATAGATGCTTTCAGAGTATTTCTTCAACATAAAACTGTTAAGATGTATTTTATTATTGTTGTGTAATATACCAGTATTTAAGCTTCCTGAAATGAGTGTTTAAAATATAATTTTTCTTTCCAATAGGAAAAAGACTTTGAGAAAATTGGCCTTGCATTAGATAATAAGTCCTAGTTATAGAACCTGAGCCCAATAGGCTTTATCAGAATACAGTAAGTGATGAAGAAGAAACTAAAAGAAAACAATTTTGCTTGAGTGATTGGAACTTATATAAGAAAAGAAAGCAGGAAAGATTAGTTTCATAACATTGGCTTGAAGCAACATAAAGCAAGCTAAAATTCCTGGGTTACAGGCACATAGGGAGATCTAAGGACCCTGAAAAGCTGAAGATGCAGCCAGCTTTTGTAATGCAGTATTTATAATGAATGTGAAAATGGTTAGCATCCCCTTCACCTGCCCTCATTACACCAGTGAGATAAAAATAAATTGTGCATTGCTTAAACTCTTCATTGGCAGGATAAACATTTCTTGGAGCTGTTTAAAGCTCCAATCTAAAAGTATATCATCATGGGACTTGAACATCAATTGGCAAAAACTGTTCATATGATTAAGTTATAAGTCTAAAAATCCCTTATAAATAGAATACCTTGTGGAGGAAGCCAGTAAGGATGAAAATAATTTATGTTTTATATTAAAGATAATGTATAAGAAGTCATAGATCTCTCTGGTTAGTGAGCACAGAAGCTAAATCACATTGATTATTTTTGTATTGAATATAAGCTGCACCTTTGAGGCCTCTCCTTGATGGCAAGCTCATTGTTTTCATTGCTACAGTAAATCATATTAGAAAACTGCTCTTGCCCATTGGAGTAACTTCCAAATAATCTGTTAGTTGCCCATGCTACCTGTAATTCTGGTTACCAGGACAGAATGCAGAATCCCAAGATTCAGGCCTTGCTCAAAGTCGTATGTGAAATCTGGCATCTGAATCTACGTTTCTTCAACTGAAACTGATGCCTTAGCAACAAGACAATCCTTCCTCTGTTCTTACCTGAGTAGTTCGCCATTGTATCCTGGATCAGAGGCCCAGTATGTGCAGATCAGATGTTTTAGCGTGCACTGCATGGTATTATGCAGAGGCCTTGTTTCAGAGCACCTTGCTTCTTCCAAAAGGTGAGAATTTTGATATAGCTCTATGTTACTAATACTCCAGATAGAGCTTATTACTAGCCAGCTGCAAAATGGTAATGTGTGTTAGTATGCAACGACCCTGTGAATTAAACAGTGCAAGTAGTTGTCCTGCACATCTATGGTACCTGCAGTATCCAAGGGCTGTGCTTTTATCAGCTCAGAAACTGAAGTTCTGAAGAAGTCCAGATTACTTCTTTGACAGATTATCTTGCAGAAAATGCATTACTTCTGAGCTTTGGGATTTGGGTTACTTTTTCTTTCTTTTTTTTTTTCTTTTTTTCTTTTTCTGTGGTGTCACTTCAGACCAGTATATCCTCAAAACCTGAGCCAAAAGCCACCAACATCCAGAGTCCTTCCTTTGACCTCAGGCATCTTGAAACCTGTGTATTTTTGCAGGTATAACTCAGCAAATAAAACAGTTCCTCAGAACTTCCTCAGAAGTTCTTTGCTCATTAATAAATTCAGTGGAGTAAAAAGGTTGTGATTGTTTTCTCCTGACAGGTCTGGTTTACCAGGTTTTTTTTTTTTTCTTCTTTTTTTTTTTCTTTTTTCCTCTCCATTGAGGGATGCAGAAAAAAACCTGTTTTGTTTGTCTGTATAAGAATGTTGTAGTCATTGGGCCTGGTTAGTGAACCCTCTCTTTGTAGTTCTGGGGAGAAGCTAGGAAAACTTGGGGAGTTTGAAATCCTGAGTCCATGCTGGACATTTTTAACTCTGCTCAGGCCAGGAAAGAAGAGTAGAGATGTTCTGCCAAAACAACTCTGATTTACTATCTGGCCTATTTGCCTGTTAGAAGCTTAGACTGTTGGTTTGCATGTTCGCTTTTCTTTTCTCTTAAACCTCTTTACATCCATCTCCAATTTAATTGCAAGTTTAGATGGACATTCAGAGAAAGGTTGTTGGTAGGTTATTTCTGGAGTCAAACATAGTTTGGCTAGAATGAAGGATGTAAGCTCAGCCTCACCTCACTGATGGAAACAATAGTTATCATGACGATAATTACTTACCACACTTCTGTGTCTCCACAAGTCCAGGTAACATGCAGTTATATCTCGTTTTTCTAGTTAAGGCATAAAACCCCACTCTGCCTAAAGATTTAATGGTTATTTGTAATTCTCAAGGATAAACTATATATCTGGTCTTTTGCAATGCTGCTTCTGCCTAGTCAGTGATTCCTTGAATTAATTTTATTGTAATTAATAAGGACCCTATCTAATCCCTTTTTACCATAATATTCTTGCTTTGCATATGCTTTTCTGATAGTCTTCAAGCCAGCTTGTATCTTTATCCCACTTCCCGTGCTAGCCAAGCCGAATCATCAGACAGCTGGAGCCATTCACATTGTAATTTTTTTAGGAGATAAAAAATAGCACTAGTTCAGTGGGAAAGTGTTCCACAATTTAAATGCAAAAATGCCCTTCTGCTGCGGAGCCGTGTGCCAGCGGGAGGGAGACAGCGCAGGAGCCACCCGCACAGGTGGGTGCTGAGCAGGGCAAGCCTGAGAGCAGCGGCGTTGCTCTCAGCCTTCCCTGGGCTCTTTCTTGGGCTCCTCTGTAAAGAAGCACAAAAAGTGAGGAAATGACTGATCTCCTGCTATGACCCAATGCTAGAACAGAGGCTGCACAAAAGCTTTTGGTCTTAAGAAAGATTTCTTTAGCTAATTTGGGATGCATGCTGGGGTCAGGAGTTGGGCTCTTGTTGCTTATTTTTGAAGCATCTGCAGGGAAAAGCAACACGTGCTCCACTGCGTTATTCTGAACTTGCTGGCTTTGCTGTCAGACTAATGAGCCTGTCACAGGAGGCTGCATTCCAAATGGTAACAATTATTTGGATGAAATAGTACTAGAAGGTGTAAGAAAAATTCATATCCTATTTTTAATGTAAAAGGGAAAAATTACACAGCAAGATATAGCAGCATCTGCTACCTTCAGGTTATTAGACAATCGTAGGTCTCTGGGTTTTGGGGCAGAGAAATGGGCCTTAACACGGTCAGAAGGAAGATGCTGTTGGGATCTGAAAACCTGGCACTTGCAAGACTATTTACCTGAGTACTATTTAAAAGTACTGTTTACCTCGAAGGTCATCTTTCTAGAGCATTCTTTCAAATACATGCCAGCTCATTGAGCATACAGCACATTCCTGAAATAATATCCATTCTGGTACTTGGTACAGCCCAAATGACAGCAGTGATGCTTCCAACCCTTGTAACATTTGGCTCATATTTTGGATGTACTGTACAGTGAAAAACTACAGATTTATCAGTAATCAATGGTCTGAGAACTTAGCTAAAATACGGTTGAACATGCTTTGATTATTAGGATTGCTGGATAGAGAGCAGGAAACTGCAAGTAGGGTGGGGTGGGATTTTTTGGTAAGGAAATTTGAGACAATGTTGCTATCTCAACTTATACTGAATATTAAAGAAATACGGCTGTTTGTGGTTCCCAAGATCACCTAGTGACTTTTGAAGAAATGGGTAAAAAGATTCCTTCGTTAGCATGGTGGTAATTTTAAGGATCATTTACAATATTTTGTTATTGTTTTTAGAGTATTGCAAAGAATTAACTGAAAAGTGATATCTCTGGTTGAGAGGTGCAAAACAGTGTAATGAAATCTGAAAGACTGAGTGGTCAGAAGAATGAAAGAACTTTTGAAAGCCTCTGAGATTTCTTTGCCAGAAAAATGCACTCTAAGAGCAATATATGTTGATCTGTCACCATAGGTAACCGGGCTTACATAAGTGAGTTCAGAGTCGTCATATAGACTAGTATTTAGAACGGGCATCTCCTTTGGGGCAGCTGGAGAACTGTCCTAGCCACACACACGTGCCAATGGCTGTAGCAGACCAAAGAATTTGGGTGGGAGCAAACCAACTTTGCCTGGTAAAGAGAGTAGCAAAATAAATGGCAAGGGAGAAAACACTCAGAACACATAAAAAGGAACGAAGCCGTTGCTTGGGATGGAAACCACAGCAAACATCTTGGAGGCAGTCTCAGTAACAGTCCTTTCCACCAGTCCTTAACAGCACCATAGCAATTCTTCAGACAGCTTCAGCAGAGCACTTGATTTCCAGAGGGGCTAACCTTTGTCAAAACATCAAAGAAAGCCTTGAGTTAGTTTAAAGGCAAAAAGAAAGCGAAGGGCCAGCCGAGTCTTCAGCCCAGCAAGTTCTGAGGCTCATTTGCAATCAGCTTCTCCACTAAATAGACACTGGCATTCCTCGTCCTCTCTAATGCTTAGGAACCTCTGGTTTCTGCAGCTCTGCTTGGTGCAAATTTGTATTTTGAAAGTGAAAAGCAATCTGTGAGTGTGGGCCATTATGGGCAGTGATTAATGCTCACCTGGTCATGATAAGCCTTTCTGCTTCTGAACTTTTAGTTTGCACGTGAGTTTTATTTGTAACCTTTTCTCAGCATCCTTGAGGGCTAAAAACTGGGAAGGAAGGAACTGAATTTCTCAAGTAATTACATCAGTCTGGGTACCAAAGCTTAAAGAACTGCCCCAAACATTGTAGAACTTCGGATAAAACTTACGCAACTGAGATGACGTGTTCTGGGAAATGACAGAAATAAATATGGCATAATAAAGAAAGATAGCCTACTTAGAGTTGTACTAGCTTCAGCGTATGCAAGTGCACTTCCAAGCGCCAAACAATGTTTATTTTAGGTCAAAGCACAATTAAAAGGAAAGAAAATTGAGGTCTTTAAACAAATGTGAAGTTTTCAGTGCAGTTAATGAGTTCTGACAGCAGATACTGCCCTCTTTCTCTGCACATAGGAAGAATTCTTTTAAAGATACCCACCTGTACCACCAAATACTGGCATATATCAATGACAGCATAAGTAAACTGTCATTTTATATGATAAAGCTGTACTTGCATTTCAAGCTTTTCTTTTTTTTTTTTTTTTAATGATGTCAACCAGGAAACCAGGTTTCAAAATTCTGCTCCCAAATTTTAAACCTTTTTGCAAGCAGCAGTCTTAGAAAAGAGCTGCTTATAAGGAGAGAGTAAGTTTGGGAGCTCCTTGTATTTGTCACAGTTTCTTCAGAAGGCAGGAAAATCTCCTGTGAACATGAAGTCTTCTGTGGGGCTGTGGTGAGGTTTCGGGAAGCTTGGGGGAGCGCGGTGCTTGCCAGACAGCTGGGGCTCCCAAATGCCCAGTGGGAGGTGCAATGTCTTGTGAACGCGACATACTCAGCCGTCTTGTGTGGTGCCTGCAAGAGGGTCCAGTCCCCTGTGCAGCCTCACCTGTGGCGCAGAGCCCGTCTGGTGGGGTCTGGCGGGGAGGCGGCAGGGCGTCATGGTCATGACCTGCCACGGTCAGGGGCTGCTGAGCTGTTCGCCAGCTGCCTGCAAAGCAGAGACACAAGGGTGGCGGAAGGGAGGGACGTGGAGGCTTTTGGTGTGCCAGACGCTGTCAGGGAAGGGGTTTTGATCGCAGATCTTTGTCACCCTGCTTTTGGGAGTAGGAATTGATGGAATACTCATTTCTGTATACAGCCCGGCATTACAACGTGCAGCTACACTGTTCTTAGCGCTTCTTGCCGTGTTTTATTAAAACAGCAGGTGGGAAGGGAGCTCTTCTGACAAAAAGGAAAAGCGTTTTAACATTGGAGAATACATTTAATACGTTGCCCTTTCATTAAACAGGCAGAGAATTCGCTCTGTTTTATTGATGTGAAGGGCCATGCTTTTATTAAAAGAATAGGGCATTGTATGCATGGGAAGCAGTTCATGTTTAGGAAGTTTTGCTTTTATGAAACTTTAATTGCTTTTTGAAGAAAAAGCTTTATACAGGAAATAGAAGTGCTTGAAATGAACAGGCCTGTGCAAGGCTGAGACACTAATGGTCAGCCAAGGGAAGGCAGGATGAATTTGGGAACAAGCATTGAACACTGTATACTGAGAGTAACATGCACGTATGCACCAACATTGTGGTTACAGCCTGGCTTTCTGCCTGTGATTCCTACAGACTCAGTTGTCAAAGGAGACATTTATTTTGTTGCGAAGGGGTTGAAGATTATGTTCCATAACGTGGTTGAGCTGGGAAACGTCCTCATGGGTAGATTTGCCTGTGAGCATTATTGATAACTTGCCTGGGAAGTGGCTCTGTCAGAGGCTGCTATGATCTATGGGATCGTATGTGGTCTGTGATCTGTAACTCGCTGTGACATGATCTCCCAAAAAGCAGTTTCTCTGCAACCTCCATGTGGTGCTATTGTATTTTGTTACCTTTTGTAGTACCCTCCCAAGCTGGCACTCACCCCAACAAGTCTTGGGATTTTTGTGTCTCTGCTTGTTAGCCTTGCCTTTTCTTATTAATGATCAAAAAAATTCTTTAATCCTCATCCATCTTCAGTGTCCAGACAGTACCTCTTACCCTAGTAAATCAGGTTTAGCTGGGTGTAAATCATTTGACCAGAACGTTTTTGGGATCAGAGATCTTCAGATACAGTGATTGTGGAAGTTAAAGAAAATATCAGGTGGTTTCTGTACATCATTCAGGCTTCTTGGCAGCAGCTGGAAAAAAAATTTCTTGCAAGTTTGTAGAATTTGCTGAAGCTGCTGTTTGGGTTTTGAGAGATGTTGAAGATGATGCATGCAGGCTCTGGAAATACCAACGTACACTGGAGTCTTATAAAGTGCATCTGGAGGAGTCTTGGCTCTTGTAGGGTTAAAATCACCCCTCCTGGGGTTAAAAAACAGTGTTTAAAACTCCACAGAAATGCTGTGTGAACATCCCAGCTGGAAAGGGATACAGCAGAGTCCTGAGGTAGGATGTTCCCATTGTCTTTCTGTGTGTCCATTTCAGTCACAGCTGCTTCTACAGACTTGGAGGGAGAGTGATTAGTTTTACATTTGATTGCTTTGGGGTCAGTCCAGTGCCCAGCTAACCTCAGCTGCAGCGTGTCTGTTGCTTCGGTGGTACAGAATTGGGTCTTAGTTGGCTGTGCTGACTTACTGTGCACAGGCATCTTGTTGCTGTAAAGCTGAATTGCTTGAGACACCTTTTACTGTGAGTAAGCAGTTTACGTGCTCCCTTAACGATGAGTTTCTTTGGTGTCAGGTCTATCAGCAAAACGTTTCCCTGACCAGACTGTTTATCCTTACGTGACATTTCTGTAGAGATGTTGCCTGTAGCAACGCCAATGCCAGAAACCTACTAAGGAGTTAACTCTTTGGACCTACCACAAATATTCAAGGATTTCGGCAAAAGGTTAGTATTTAACCAGGAGGTAAGGAGCGTGTGCAAGGTCTTAATCCCACAGAAATCCACATGGAATTTTGGGGTTTTGTATGTGACCCTAGTACACGTGTGGAGGCATAGTCAGGACTTGGTTAATACTTTAACCAGCCAAACCAGTGTGGTGTTATAACACTAACTCTTCATTTCAGCATTCTTTACTTGCACTGCGTCTGTGGCTCCATTACTAAGGATCACCCTCTTTTGCCTTCCATTTTTTGCTCCCTTTTGTCTCTTTGATTTTCTTTTTTTTCCTGTTTTAAGCCATTTAGAAACTATTTCTATTTCCACTACTTCTACAGAATATCCTGAGCTTGAAACAATCTCAGCTTTTCTTTGGAATGAGACTTCTGGTCTCGTAAGAATGAAATTGGGCAATAGAAATTTATCCTTTCCAAACAGAAACCAAGGAGAATTACAGATTGCTTTCAAAGTCTTTTTTGTTTCACAGCAGAAAAAAGGTTCTTCCCTTTTAGATGTTCTATTTATTATTAGGGTAATAATAGCTTATTTTCAAATTTGTATACAGTTGAGTTTTATTTGTCACACATTCAGGTCCATTTTTGCAAACAGATATTTGATACTCATTACTTAGACAAATATTATTAAGACTTGGGGTGACTGCCTGTCTTCTGGAGAGTAATACAAAATGTGAGAAACATCTGAAATAAGAACAGGGGAAACAGGTGCCACTAACACCTGACAGAAGATAACTGAGGAGCTATGAAAAACACAAGTGCTCTGCATTGCCTGGTTGCATGAGTTTGGAATAAAAACACTGCAGAGCTTTTATATGGATTGATGTTGCCATTTGCTGTAATTTCTAGCACCTCTTTCATCAAATTAATAGCTGGAGCTTTTCCTAACATTCTTCTCCAGGAAAAAAACAAACAAACAAACAAAAAACAACCACCCTTATCTCAGTGTTTGTGTGGAGCTGCTTGGGAAGAAGAATGCCTCGTATTCAAAAAGCAAGGAATGTGACTGGAGGGAGCAGAGGCAACCTGGAGGTAAATGTTATAAGCTCAATTAGTCCTCAAGTGATGTGAGTTTGGCAGTCTGAATTGACTGCTCTGATTTCAAGTACCTAAAGCCACCCCATGGTTTTATGTAACTGTCAGGTCTGCTCTGCAATGTAGATCTAAGCGAGGGGCAATGCAAGCCAGGAGAGAGGTGGACAGGCGGTTTTATATGTAGGTGGTCTGCACAGAGCACCTGTGTGCACAGCAGTGCTTCATGGAGACAGATTGCAAAGGGGAAGTTCAAATTCTGGGTGATGCTTAAATCACTGTTTATAAATAACAAAGTTCAGAGGCTGCACTTCTGCAGTCATGAAGAATGAGTTACAGTAACCCAGATGCGATTATATGAAAACACAAATAGTGGACTGTTACTGAGGCTTGGATCTTTCTTCTCTTAGAGCATCAGACACTATGCTAGATTTTGTGGAAAAAGCACTCCGGGGAGATCTGACACAAGAGAATGTGTCTCATGAGCGCTGACCGAGTCAGGGTCAAGAGTAAAATTTATCAGTGTGTAGAGGGGGGAACAAGAGGATATAGTGGCTGATAAAGCAGCTGGCTGCCATTATAAATGAGACTTCATAAAAAGCGATGAAACCAATTACCCATTCCCCAAACACAGAGCACAAGCATAGGATAGACTATTACTCCAGATTGTGCTCTTGCTAAAGCAACATAAAAGTGAGTAACAACCTAGAGAGGCAGGCTGCTATTAACATACAGGACTGGAAGTCCACCATAGCCAGTGAATTGTACTGCATTTACGGCTGCGTTGGTAGAAAGTTGTGCTTAGCCCCGTGGGGTAGGGCCAGGATTCTTGAGTCCTAGGGCTAGGGCTAGGTCCTGCCCAGTGGACTAGCAGCAAACCTCCATCGCTGCCTTTCCCTCCCTGGTATAGATATGCTGCAAGTCTTTCCTTGTGGTAACCTATGCCTGGAGTGAGTTGGAGGAGTCTGAGAGCTATCCCAGGCTTTGCTAAAGCTGCTGTCTAATGATTACAACTCAAAGCTCTTGAGAATAGCTGGAGAATAATGTGTCACCTCATCTGTTTTCTAAGTCTTCTGCCTCCCCCACTGTTTGCTCTCCCCTCCATCCAGGCACACAGTCATGTCGGTGGCTGAGAGCTGCAAAGAGAAGAGGGAGAAGGTGTGTGGCACAGGCAAGTGCTCCTTCTGATGCAGTGACTCCCTGGGAGTTTTAAATCTCCCCTTTCTGCTCAGAGTCCTGAATGCCCGCACTCCTGCAGCTGGGACTGCTGGGCTTGTGGATCTGTGAGTCCAGCGTGTGCCCAGCTCACATACTCGTGGAGAAGCATCAAAACTGCAAGTGATACTGGCTGACCTAGGTCCATTGCAATGTCTTTATGCTCAGCAGGGAACACTTGCATTCATAATGTGTTTCTTCCAGGAGCCTATTTCACCTTTCCTGTGGCTCTGTGATACAGGTGGGACATCACGTAAGATTTCAGAAGAATAAAGGATTGATCCGTAGCACCATAGGCTCGCAGCCCCCAGGGCTCTGCAGAAGTCTAGGAGTGTAACTGTGAACAGAATTTGATACTTAGAAATCAAATTTTACTTGGCAACAGAAATTTGCCCCACACAAATGACTAAAAAATAAAAAGATATATTCTTTATTAGATGATTTTTTTTAATTACACAAGGTTTGCTACACTCAGTAAAGAGAGGGGAACAATAAAGCATGAAAAAGGGTGAAAAGCTGAATTCAGTGAATACATAAGCTATTGATGAGTACTGTACAAACCTGAGCCTGTCTCCTGTTAAAGCATGGATATACTGCTTCATTTCCTAGCAGTCAGAGTGACCTGAAACTTGATGAAATGTCAGTCATCCTTGAAAACTGAAAATGGTTTACACATGTTTTGGTTTTAGATGGAGATATCATTGTGTGTCTGCTCTTGGACTCTTCCTATGTAAATCCGAATGCTTACAAGTAATTCGATAAAGGCATAGGGACCTGCATTAAGGGGGGAAAAATAAAAAAGCAGGGCCACACAAACTGCTGCAGATTGCATAGCATTCCACATGAAGAAGAGGACAAAGCTCTGTTTAGGTTGAGGATTACCATATGTTTGGATGTTATTATTCGTTGTGCCACGTCAATTCGGGATAAGGCTAAGGTTAGGGTTAGTTTCCAGAAAAGCAGGAGCTGCAAAACTAGTTGAATTCCTGATTATTACAGTGTTACCCAATTTAAAATTAAGCTCCATCCCAAACAGTGTGTGGGTATATACTCTCATTTATGGATTCTGACACCACGCAGAATGCCAGTTCAAACAAAATTAGGTTTCAGGTTGGGGTCAGGTAAAGCAGGTGTTGCAGACACCCTGTATACTGGTTCCTGTATACTGCAAAGATGAAGGTCTGTACCAGCTGTCACGGAGGACTTGCTGTTCATTTCTGTGTTGTTTTAAGTCCAAGCACAGTAATTAAAGCTGGGATTAGTACTGGGAATAGTGTGTTTGTTATACAGAAAATGGGATTTGCCTATATCAGTTACAGACAATCTGATATTCTTTGGGATATCTGAGAAGCTTGGACTTAGCTGGTGGGGTTTGGAAGGCCGTTCAGAGAAGTGTCTTGGAGCTGGGCTCTCTGGACCCATGGCTTCAGACAGCGTGGTCTGTGCTGTGTTGGCAAGGCAAGGCACGGCACATGGCAGATCCTTGACCCTAAATTAAACAAACTTTTCAACTTTAGGTGTCATGGTTGCATTTTCATTGGCAGCAAACACATTGTATCTCAGTAGCAGAGCAGTCAGAAGTTTGGTGTTAACCAGGACATGAAGTTAGCTTTATGCACGGGTAGTTTCATTATTCAGTGAAAAATTAATAACCTCTCCCCCAGAATTATGCACTCAGCAAAATGTATGGTTGAAAGTAACAGGAGCCACCAAATGTTGGAGAGTTGAGTTTGACTGTCCCCTCCTGTGGCACTGGATGGGGACTAAGGAAGAGATTTGGTTCCCAGCTGTGTCCTCAAGACAATGTGATTTCAGGCAGATTGGTTTGCATTATTTTGTTATAAGGTTCCTGTCTGTATAAGATGGGTTAATGCAACAGGTGGCTAGAAAGTTCAGTAGGAAAAGCAGAAAGATTTTTTTTAAGCATGAGTCACTGGTATATATACACACTTTTCTTCTAGAAATGAATTTCTGGGAAGCCTTCTCAAGTGTTCTGAAAGAATGCTATCTGATGACTTTTGTTATATACCTGCTTTGTTTTCAACTTTACATTCTTAGCTGGTCTGGTTTCATTTTTGTGCATATACCAAATGTTTAAGATGTAGTTTTATGTAGCATTTGTTTTCTTGCTGTGTGGGGATTAGTCTCAGTAGATATATTTTGGTGAAGGGAATCAATGCTTTTCACTAGGGAAAGGGAAGCATGTTTTGTCAACGGATATTCTTTGTCTCTTTTTTAAAGAAAATTCCAACATCCTTTTGTCAAGCAGAAAAAGGTAGAGCGCCTTACTGCTCTAGTACTCAACATTACTTTCACTCTGTAACTTTTATTTCAATAACTACTCTAATTTACATCAGATGAGCATGTGACCTATAATAAATTTCAATTTTAATACTAATGGTAGACTATATAAAACCTATAAAGGATTAAATCTAAACAGCATTATGCAAAGGAACTATGGATAATAGAAAAGAGCAAATAAAAAGAAAGTTAACATATTCCTTTCCTTTTTACTCATTTCAGTGTTTCTAAATGAGGAAGTCTCTTTAAATCTATTTACAAAATACCGAATGTCAGTTAGAGGAAGGTAATTTGGGTTCTACATATTGATGTTCAGAATTTCAGCTATATGCATATGGTTTATACTGTTAGCCCTTGCTTTGTAACTGTTGCAGAAGTTTTTAAACTGGATAAAGGAGCAGTGGTTTCTGAAAAAACATTTGCTGGTGAGAAGGAAGCATTTTTAATTTCTACCCTTTGCACATATATTAAAATATATTTTGTTACAATACTGTAGGTTTGTGGTTTTTTAACATTACATTTCTGTGTAATCCGTTGGAGATCCACCACGTTTTAATGAGTGAGTAGAGAGGGAGAAGGCTCTCAATGACTGAGAATTACTTCATTAAAAGCTTCCTGCTCTCCAGGTTTGTTATTTGGAATTATCAAAGTGGTATCCTATAATCAGGTATCACTTAGCAAGAACAAAACCGAGAGGATTTCTTAAACTACATAACACATAACTGTAACTCTTTTTACGCTTCGTTAATGTGTATCTCTAGAATAATTAATCTGCTTTCCTCCTTTGTAAAGCGGACAATTTTGTTGAAAGGCTACTCTGACAAATGTGAGCATGCATATTCCAGAAGGATTTTCTCAGTGTTTCTTTATTGCGTCTCTCCTTTAGTATTGATTTTTCTTCATTCAGAATTTCCTTGATAGTTGTCTGAAAATGCCAGGTTCAGGAACTTAAAAAATTAATAAGTGTTTGCTTTGATTTTCATCAGTGGTTTGATTGGCAAAGCTTGTTTCACAGAAGCAATGCTGATGTAGGAACAATTATATTTGAAGTAGACTCATAAGGAAAAAAAAAAATATATTTTAATTATCAGTAAGGGGAAAACATGTAGTTAGTGGATGTTTGGATCTGAGATTTTTCGCTAGTTACCAGAAAATCATACCTGTATATGTAAATTATGTTCTTGTCTCTCTTTTCAGCCTAGTTTAAAAATTTGTCCCTCTTCTTCTTATGTTTTTCATGCTTCAAAGAAGCCATTTAAAAAAAAAAAAGCCAGTACGTGGTTACTCTGATTTTTCATAATGCAGACAAGGAGCCCATGTGTATTTCCTAACTGGCCTCATAAATATCTCTGGTGTACTCCAGAGTCTACAGTGGTATGGATGATTATGAAATGATGATGATGCTTCATCAGTGTCATTCAAATTATGCACTGGAGACATGATACGGCAAAGCCCACAGCTGAATCATTAGCCCAGTTTCCATGTAGTTCTGCTACACAGTTCTACTTTCTACACTGTTAGGAAACCTGGACTCGGTTCCCTCCTGTGCAATAGATGTATTGTGTGACCTTGGATAAGAGGTGGGCCATGGTTTTTTTCCAAAGCAATCCCTTATTTTTGCATGTCCAAATTATCGCAACAAATTCATTTTGTTCTCCTTAATTACTTTTTTAGAAATGCTGATAACCTGCAGCTCCTGATGATTCAGTGGGGCTTATGTGTAATTGGTGCTTCTGTAAGATGAGGTCTGTTAGCTCCAGCTGGACTCTTGAACACAGGAAACACAGGAGCATTACAAAAATCAATAGCCAGTTTGGAAATGTTGGTCCTTAGTACTCGGTGTCTTGCTTCCCAAAAAACAAAGTTGGGATAATAATTCCTTTGACAGTGCTTTCAGAGCTGGGAGAGAAAAATGCTGTCATATATGAGTATTGTTTGTTACTGAAGCATCATGAGCATTTGTGTGCCCAAAATGCTATTGTAACTGGTACATCATTACCAAGATTCAGTCACCAAATCTCAGCTATATTCCTTCTTCATACTGTCTTTGGAATCAGATCTTATTGGGCTGAAGTGGTTCATGATAAGCTTCTTTAGTTTGATAGAAACAACAAAAATTTCACCTCTGTTGTAGAATTTAACAAGTATTGGTGAGAGGAAAATGGGTTCAAAACCAAGAACTTTGGTACTGTATCTCCAGTACACAGTGCTGTAAAACACCATGCTGGGTCCCCAGAAGCTCCCTTCTGAGAGGGTGTGTAGCTCACTGGAAGTGCAAGCCCTGATAGCTAGCTTAAGGTCTAACAGTGCTGCATTACTTGTGTTCATAAAATGCTTAACTGTTTTCCTTCTGGCATCAAGAACCTGCTATGTGGGCATTATTTCTAGAGATTGCATTTTAGAAACGGAGGAGTAGATTTTTCAAAAGCACAGAGAGGTTAGGCTTCCTCTTCCCACTGTGAGGTGGGGAGAATTCACTTTGTAATTCCTGCCTGTCTCTCACCAAACCCGGCACTTATTGGGGTAACGCAGTTGTTCAGAAATTATGCTTAAAGTATCATGAAGAAGGGCTGAGTTTTAATTTAATTTTTCCTATAATCCAGAGCTAGGGAATAGTGGCATAATTAGCCTAGTTTGACACGAAGATATTTCTGTATGTGCACCTGAATGAGTCACAGGCATGGGGATTATCATCTACTAGTATTCCCGACTGAAAAGGATACCATTTAAAAAAAAAAAAAAGAGAGAGAGAGAGAGAGAGAAAAAGCCAACAGTTAGATTTCTTTCCTTCTAGCTCCTGAGGCAATGGTGATTTTTCACTGCATTTCAACAGGAAAGCAAAGAATGCAGTGCTGTGGATATTGAATAGATAGTAAAATGGAAAGTTCAAGCACTCCTTGTGTCCATTCAATACCCCTTCAATGCACCTTGCTGAAAGCCAGCAAACACGTAGTCCATCCTGATTCCCATTACTCTGACACAGGAGGTTACTGTAAACTGTAACTTCACCTATACGAGTTTCCAAATTAACAAGCCTGGAGTCTGGAAGAACTATCAGACCTGATTCTTTGGCTGATATCAATTGTTGTCGAACAACTTCTTCATATTAGCTGAAAATGTGCCCCAATATAACTAGTTTCACTCAGTGGGTGTCTTTTAGAGCAGATCAGCAATTGCATAGCTATAGTTGATCCTGTGTAAGGGCAAAGGATGTTTTGGGAGACTTCAAGCCCCTCAGACCCTACTGTTCTATGCTACAGCATTGTATTCCACATCTTGGCATAAATGCTATTGTTTTTAGCAAGAGCAGGATCAGAGCATAGCTGAAGACAGCATTTTTTCATTCATGTCATGGAGGCATATGTTTCATGAGTTTAACCAAAAACATGAGTTTCATCCTATGCGTGGATTATGCAGAGTGTCCTGCCGGCACAGTCGGCTGGGTGGGATTATTGACAAAGATGATAACCATCTTAGTAAAGGAAGTAAAGTCAAACACTTTGTGTGGATAAACTGAATAGCTGTATAGCTAGCAGCGATAAACCTTTTCCAAAACCCAAGGACCTTATTTATGAAAAGTAGTTTTCTGCCTGGCCAACTAAATGCAATAGCATTAGACTCATTAGGAATAGAAAATATCACCAAATTAGATTTAGTTTTATACAAACTAAAATCTTGACTTTTTTGCACCCCTGGTCTCAAGAAATTTGTGGTGGAAAATGGGACTGAATTTGTCTATGCAGTTTGTAACTACTTCATCAGCAAGTGGACTGACCTTCCTTGTGCCCATTTGTCATGAGCTTCTTAACCACTTTGCCCCACTCAGGCTCCTTTCGGTCAAAAGCAGCTGAGAAAAACATAGAGGATCTAAGCTGATCAGCCATAAAATCAAAGTCATGGAGAACTTTTGTTTCCCAGTCCTTTATCCTACATTAAACACAGCTTGGGCAGGGAGGATTTAGTCTTTGTGTCTTAGTCATTAGACTCTCACTCAGGAGTTTGTCTTCAGTATTTATACAGAGGTGCTGGTCTGTGCAAGCTAGTTCTCATTCATCCTTATGGAAAATGGAATTTTCTGAAAGATTTTTTTTTTTTTTTGTCATCACTTGTGCGTTTTAAGCTTTTTATATGAAATACTTACTGCATTTTGATGAAGGGTTGACTTGTACAATATAGGCAGCAGTTCTTTTGGACTATCTTACTGGGGCAATTGAGGAGTAATCCTGGTAAGAATGAAGGCACTTTGCCTGTGTAACTTCAGCACAGAAGAATTGTTGGTGCAAGTGAAAATGGCAGGGAGGTTTCCAGGAAGCTTCTGTTGGCTTAGGCAGGAGGTTAATGCCTGAAGGAAAGCAAGTCTGAGGCTGACTCTATGGACTTCGCTGCAATGGTTTTGGCCTGTTCTTTCCAGCAAACTTCAGTGTGTATGAGTAAGATAACCCCTGGGGTTGGCTCTCTGGGTTGTCAAGGTCTTCAGAGAGTAAGACACGTCAAGATAGGCCCAGCTTTACATCCCAGGGAATGGAGAGCTTTATACCTTAGTGCCACTTTTTATGAACTCTATGCAACGCAGTTGACAGGTAGTGTCAGATCAGCAAATGTGTGCAGACTCCTGGGGAGCTGTTTGAGGTGATGTGGAAAGGGACGAGGATTTGTAGGGAGTAGGTTTGCAGAATGGTTTGGAAGCAAATATTTGGTAGGTCTGTAGCAAATAAACTCAAGCCACATTGAAATATGACCCTTTTTGTAATGAAGTGAAGAGCTTTGTTCTGTATAGTTCTGTCTCTCCTGTTTGAAATACACGTGTCGTGGTTTAGCCCCAGCCAGCAACTAAGCACCACGCAGCCGCTCGCTCACTCCCCCTACCCCAATGGGATGGGGGAGAGAATCGGAGGAGTAAGAGTGAGAAACACTCCTGGGTTGAGATAAGAACAGTTTAATAATTGAAACAAAATAAAGTAAAATAATAATAATAACAATATAATAATAATAGTAATAATAATATACAAAGCAACTGATGCACAATGCAATTGCTCACCACCCGACGACCGATACACAGACAGTTCCCGAGCAGCGATCACTTCTCCCTGGCCAACCCCCCCCCAGTTTATATACTGAGCATGACGTCACATGGTATGGAATAGCCCTTTGGGCAGTTTGGGTCAACTATTGTGGCTGTGCCCCCTCCCAGCTTCTTGGGCACCTGGCAGAGCATGGGAAGCTGAAAAGTCCTTGACTAGCATAAGCAGTACTCAGCAACAACTAAAAACCTCAGTGTGTTATCAACATTCTTCTCATCCTAAATGCAAAACACAGCCCTATGCCAGCTACTAGGAAGAAAATTAACTCTATCCCAGCTGAAACCAGGACAACATGGAAATGTAGAAAGTCCTGCAAAATTTAGTTAATTAAAATATCTGTTAAAAAGGCCAGCAGTGCACCCCAATGGAAAGCAATAGCACAACTAGGGAGTGCCTGACTGAATTAGTATTTTGAGTTTGGTATTGAACATGTTGTCTGGGTACTATGGAAGTGATCGATGGAGAAGTATCTTAGACTGACAGGCTGTTTTTTACGTTGTTGATTGCTGCTCTCATCTCAGCTGATATTGTATTCCTTGAATGTTTCTAGAACCACCGGAGAAAATAAAAATACATTAACTCCTCCATTGTTTCCAACTTATTTAATTGATTTTTGAACTGGACCTCCACTGGAAAGCAAGCCTTACTATTTAAAATGTGAAGCATTGCCATGAAGGTAAATATAGATATGGAGAAATGTGGGTTTTGCTCTTTGGTCGTGGAGGTGAGATGTAGTACAAAAGAATCTCTATTCAAAACATCATGGTATTTTGAAAATTAATTATTCTGAGACACCTCTGAACAAGGCTGCCTCTCTCAGCATCACTTATGAATGCATATGAGACAATGGGTGGATCCCCTAAATCAGTATTTCTCGTTGAGAAGTCTTTTGTTGCTGATGACATTGAGATAGCGTATCATGCTGAGTTATGGTAACGATTAAGAGGCTGTATTACTGAAGCCTGTTCTCATCATAGAGTCCCCTTGGATCATAGCACTTTTAAGTCTTTCAGCTTCTGTATCCCAAAAGACTTTGATCTTAGGGAAGGGATTTAGTGTGATAAATTTAGCAAAGAATGAAAAATGCTGGTAGACTTCTGAACAGCAAGTAATGAGTTTAACCAGGATCCTGTGTAATTTGAAGGATTTGTCCTGCCTACAGGACCTCAGGCCACAAAATCTTTTCCAGTTTATAGCCCCTGTCACTTACTGTCTTAAGTCCAGATGTGATGATCTGCTCCTTAAAAGTGAAGCTTTTTCTTCCCTTTGCCAGGAGTCACTTCCTCCAAGCGTGCAACCAAAGAGCCAGCTGGTCTGCTGAAGTGACTCTAGCACAGACGCAAAGGGCTGTGATAACATGAAGGACGTTTCTGTTTTTTTCTTCTTCTTTTTTTCTTCTTCTTTTTTTCTTCTTCTTTTTTTCTTCTTCTTTTTTTCTTCTTCTTTTTTTCTTCTTCTTTTTTTCTTCTTCTTTTTTCTTCTTCTTTTTTTCTTCTTTTTTTCTTCTTCTTTCTTTCTTCTTCTTTCTTTTTTCTTCTTTTTTTCTTCTTTTTTTCTTCTTTTTTTCTTCTTTTTTTTCTTCTTTTTTTCTTCTTTTTTTCTTCTTTTTTTTCTTCTTCTTTCTTCTTTCTTCTTTCTTCTTTCTTCTTCTTTCTTCTGTCTTTCTTCTTCTTTCTTCTTCTTTCTTCTTCTTTCTTCTTCTTTCTTCTTCTTTCTTCTTTCTTCTTCTTTCTTCTTGTTTTTCTTCTTTGTTTTTCTTTTTTTTCTTTTTTCCTTCTTTTTTTTTCTTTGTTTTTCTTTTTTTTTTTTTTTTTTTTTCTTTTTTTTTCCTGGCAGGGGCAAGGGGAGAGAGGAAATAAAGCCAATGGAGAATCCAGGATGGCTGATCCTTTGGAGGTTTGAAAGAAAAAAAAATTAAAAGATCTCTGGCATTTGGTATAGTCTGACAGCAACAATATTGATCTTCAGAAGTAGCTTTGAGAGAGGGATAAAAGTCATGCCTGGAAAGCTTAGCACTGTCCAGAGAAGGGAGCAAACTTTCCCAGGGGTGAGGACAGCCTCTCTCAGCTCAGGGGCAGGGGAAAGCCACGTTTTTTCAACTGCTGCCTAGGAAATGCTTTTGGAAGACAGCATCTGGGTTCATTCATTCGAGATTGACTCGAGCCTGTTTGCTTTTATCAGCAAAGAACCCAGGAATCTAAACCTTGTTCCTCAGCCCCTGCCTGCGCCATGATGCAAGCCAGCACCAAGTGCCAGAAAACACTTTTCCAAAGAACCGGTCTTTGGGAGATAAAGCTGTAGAGACCACAGGCGTGCTGGGCAACATGCTCCAGCTTCTTTGGCGACACTGGGGATGAGGTAGGGAATGAAGTGAGAAGAGCTGCCAGGGTTTCCAAGTGGAAGGTTATAGAGGTATTCACGTAACATGCTTGTCATGCAACGGCCCAGAGGACTGGACCTGGTGCCCTGGGGAGCCCCGGTCTAGGCAGTGTATCTCCCCACATGAACTAGCGTTCAAAGAGGCAGAACTAAGTCTGCAGAATCTCTTTCTAACTTTGACTAACTCCTGAACTCTCCCTTTTTTTTCCCCCGACATCCAAAAGGATATGTCTCAGCTTACCTGAAGTTTGTTGTACTGCCAGAAGAAAGTTCCTATTCTCTGGAGTCTTTTTCTGTGCCGTGTAGGCTTCCGTCATTTGAGCTCATTAGTCATATTCCTGAGGAGGAAATATGATTGTATCAGTCAACATAGTTGGCTCCTATTGTTTCAGATTAATATACAGAGAAAAGTCTATTAATTTTTTTTAATGGCCTGATTGATTTTTTTTTTTTTTTTCCCCCAAAGGAACTAGTTCTTTCCTTTATGGGAAAGCCTGTGTAATTAGCAGGGTTCCATAGAAATTGATGTAACGATCTCCGAAGTGTAATAGAAGATGGTAAGCTTACTGTGGGATTTTTAACTGTATGACAGCAAAGATATAGTGAGAGCTGCAATGGGGGATGGATGCTCCTGTAACCCACCCTGTTCTATCTGTACCCATTCCTTTCGGAGCAGGAGAGGAGAGGACAGACCCCTCCAGCCGCTCAGCTGACACCTTCTTTGCTGTTTCCTTCACCCACTTTCTTCTAGTGCCTTTGTGAGAGAGGCCATTGCTTGTAGTAGATGGCAACACTGACCCGTTTTGTAGCTTCAGATTTCACCTGGAGCTTTGAAGGACACTTTTCCTTTTTCAAATCACCTTTCTCTGTCTAAAGTTGACTAAAGGAAGTACTGTGCATGCTCAGCTCCAAGAAAGATTGTCCTTAAATGGCAGCTATAACCAATCCTTTTCCTCTGGTGACTTTGTATACGATGGGTCTGAGCAGATTTGTGGCTAGAACCGGTCTACAGCCAAAGATGTGGAATTGTCTGGGGAGGAGGCCATCTTTGCCTCTTCTGGGGACAGCTCAGTGGTTGCCCAGACCTCCATATTTTTTTCACGAATAAATTTGATGAGATTTAGAATCTTTTCATTTCCCAAAATTTCCATAGCAACTTGAGCCCTATTTGGCCTATTTGCAGACAGTTAATACTATCTAACAGGATGCAGTTTTGGCAGAGATGAGGTGTTTAGCTGTCCTATGACTCAGCACCTTTCTGAATGCCTCCTTGTAGCCCTGATTTGTATCTAGAACATCCACAAACAATCTTTTGTTGTGGATTTTTACTTCTTAGAGATGCTTTCAGTGTGAATTCTTTAAAAGTTGCGCATGATCGTTCATCTGTTCTCTATTCTTCATGCAAATTGCAGCCATCTTGCATACTTATAAAATACTTCTGTTGCCAGGGCAGGGTGGAGAGGATCGAGACTTCTTGATTTAGTAACTCCCTTCACTGGGGAGTAAATATATTTGCCAGTTACTACACTATCACTAGAAGAGCAATTTTACTCTTTAACACTTTTGCAAACAGAAATATCTTTATTCTAAAATGTGATTGCACCATAGCTGTAGTGTGGCTTAGGTTGTGCAGCTGTTGCAAATGAAGATGTGACTGTGATGTGGAGATACCTGCTCAGCTGATCAGTGTTTTGGTTGATAACCATCATGAAATATCTTAGTGGGACAATATGCTGTCCCATTTTGGATCTCTGGAGGAGGATGCTGCAGCACTATTCATGAACTCTTCAACCAGTAGCATAGTTGGCTGTATTTAATTGATGGTATACAGTAAGTACTACTGTATGTTCAGCTGGTAAGGGAACAGCTAACCATGCGTTTCCCTGGTAAAGCTCTAATCTGGCCAAATATTGACTGTAAAGCATGACTTTTCAGACTGCTGTGGATGAATAGCTCAAATTCATTTAAATAACCAAGTAAAAAAAAAAAAAAAAATCACAGAAGGAGGAACATGCTTTGCTGGATACCAGACCGGGGCAGTAGGTGTTTTATTGTGCTGGCTACCTGAAGTAAATAATGGAGGACAGTCAACGTGTGTGTGTCCAGAAACAATACTTAGCTGCTGTGTTCTTCTGATAGGGCAGTGGTTTAATAAGCACAACTCATACTGAGAACCTGGAATGGAGAAATATATCACAGTGTTTAAAGAAAACTAAACAAACAAGATATTAACATGTCCACTTTAAGAAAAATGTGTCAGTATCTTAAGTCCAAGTGTGAAAGCCTTTCACTTGTCATTATTAAAATGAACTATTATTTCAAAGCAGCAACAGTGGAAACTTGTTTTTACCCTTGCCAAGGTTTCTCTTGCTGAAGACATTAACCTCTGACATGCAACAGTACAATAGCCCTATATTAAACCTGGAGATAGGGTAAACTCTGAAAGCTGGATGGTCTGCCTCTTTATAGAGGACTAGTAAGTTGCATTCCTGTGTTGCAGTTGTGAGGGGCTTATCCATTAGAAAGGATCTTATGAAAGAAAAAGCTTTGTGGTTTGCAACAGGAATGAATAATAGTGCAGTTTATAGGGTATCACAATTTCTTCTGGGTTTTCTAGAGCACTGATTTCCCAGTCTTCTCATTTGCTTTGCTTGAGTAAGCAGTTTTTCATGTTCTTGATACTTCCTGTTGTTAATGATTTTCCCAATACTATCACATCTTCCCTCCTGAACCATTTTCTCCAGCTTGAAGGCTGTTATTATGCACAGCCAAAGAGGAAAACTCTCAGGCCTATTGTGCTGGGGAGAGGAAAAACCACAGGGCACCGGATTTGTAAATGCGTTGCCTTAACCTTCCACTGGGCCCCTTATTTGAAAGTCTTTTTCATGGCTTCAGTTCCAAGCCATTTAAAATCAAATCATAAGCAGTAAAAGATACATAGGTATCATTTACATCTTTGATGAATTGGTCACGTGATCAGCATGGGTTTATTTTCCCTTGCATCTTACATGAAATGGTTATTTACATAAAAGTATCTGTATACTCTTACAGATTTTTTGCAAAAATATGTCTGATAACAGGAGATGTGGGGCCATGAAAAATGTCACTGTGAGTCCCTATGAGTTTGAGCAAGACACTGTGGCAGGCAAGATGCTGAAAATGATTGTAAGAACCACAGAGGAAACACAAGAAAGCAGCCCAAACCTGAGCAGCAAATGTTGAAGGCTTCGCTGTTGAATTTCGAAGTAGCAACATGTCTGGCTTTAACCCTCCTGTTAATCCCTTATGGTAACTTAGAACTGGGCTCAAAGTCAGTCACAATTTTAAACTGTCATTCTGTGTTCAAAGGTTGAGTTTCTCCATTTCAAAAAGCTAACAAAATATAAAATGAGCATTTGTTATTTAAATTATTTTCTATTTTTCAGCTTTCATACGTAAAATAGACTTTAGAATTTGAAGGTATTATTTTACGTTTATGAAATAATAAAACTTTATGCCTGTAATGATGTTGTATAATACCAAAAGAAATATGCTAACACAGATGAATGAATATGCTCTTCTGAAGTGTATTTTATTCTTGTATACATGTTCTCCTTTTATAAATAAACACAATCAAGAGATACAAGGCCTTTAAAAGGAATAGGACAGGAGCTTTGTATGAATGTTATGTCCTGAATAGCTTTTTTGATGTTAAAATAAAACAGTCAAATACTATTGAGTTCCATCTTTTTAGTCTCCTGAAAAATTAGCATAAACATTGCTTTCAAGAAGCACAAGAAGGACATGGACCTGTTGGAGCGGGTCCAGAGGAGGGCCACCAAAATGATCCGAGGGCTGGAGCACCTCTCCTACGAGGCCAGGCTGAGGGAGTTGGGGTTGTTCAGCCTGGAGAAGAGAAGGCTGTGGGGAGACCTTAGTGCGGCCTTTCAGTACTTAAAGGGGGTTATAGGAAAGAAGGGTGCAATCTTTTTAGCAAGGCCTGTTGTGACAGGACAAGGAATAATGGATTTAAACTAAAGAAGAATAGATTTAGACTAGACATAAGGAAGAAATTTTTTACAATGAGGGCGGTCAAGCACTGGAACAGGTTGCCCAGAGAGGTGGTGGAGGCCCCATCCCTGGAAACATTCCAGGTCAGGTTGGACGGGGCTCTGAGCACCCTGATCTGGTTAAAGCTGTCCCTGCTCACTGCAGGGGGGTTGGGCTGGATGACCTCTAAAGGTCCCTTCCAACCGAAAGCATTCTGTGATTCTATGAAGAGCAAAGACACCATGGTAGTTTGCTGAAGAGATCTCTGTAGCAGACATTGTCTATCCATTTTGTGTTCTGCCTTTTCTCATGCTGTTTTACAACCAGCATGGACTACTCTGTATAGAAAATCTTCACTTCCATGATCCAGTGTCAGTGAAAATCTGACAAAGCTAAATGAAATCCCCTTCTTTGTTAGGTTTTGGATCAGGTCGTTTGTCCTCGAAATATGAAATGAACACAACTGGCTGTTTCTAATTTCTGGTTAAGCTGCAGAAAGAGCCACAGGTGAACCTAAAAAAGCTTGTTAAATGGTAGAGTAGTTTTCTCCTGTGATTTGTTTAAATCTTCTCCATAAATCATTTTTGCCTCTGTTCCCTCCATAAATTCACTGTGTTCTACCTTAGCCCCATTTTTCTTTAAAAAAGTCCAAGGCTGACCTTCTCCCAGATGCTGCTATTTCAGGTATCAGTCTCACTTCCCAGTCCCTTACCCAAGCCGTTTCCTAGAGTCCTGCCATGTACAACGAAGAAAGAAACAAAGATGAAGGATTTCCCTTACTCATTTGCCATCCGGGGGACTATGTGTCTGTTAAGTGTTAAATGAAAAAGAGTCAGTGACATCTGTCTCTTAATTAAAGTGGACAGTTGGAGTTGGATATACCCACAAGACTTTATTATAATAGAGGCAGCCTGAAGAAGTGGTATCAACAGACTCATTAGTAACCACAGAAAGAAAGTGTTAATTAGGGAATGTGTGATCCTACCATCAGACCAATTTGGGAAAAAAGAAGGTGAATGATATGGAGATGAGCTGCCAGTGATATAATATATCATAATAATTGTGCACATTGCACTGGCATTAATGGTAGTGGCATAGCAGGGTGGGATGCTGGTTAATTCACATTAGTGTCAAGTCAGGCAGTTAAAGCCCTAAAAACTAAATGAGGAAGTCTAATTGCCTGTTCAGAATCAAATAACATGCACTTTATTACCAAATTCCACCATTAACAGCCTGGAAAACCACTTGTGGCTGACAAGAGAAGGGACAGCTGAACTGTTGAATGTAAGGAGGGAACCGGCTGGCTGGGGATCGGGTACAAGTAGCAATACTGGTATAGCAGCACTACAGGAGTGCAGGGCTCTGGAGGGAGGTGCTCATGCTAAAGAAACACATATGGTCATTATGCTGGAGAGCCTAAAAGCAGAAATCACGTGCAGGTTAAGGATAAACAGCAACTTCATGGGTCAGTACCTGATAGTGATTTCCACAGACATTTGGAACAGAAAGAAAGCACCGAAGCTTGGTGCAAAAAGGATGGAGATCCCGTGTGCGACTAAGCTGCAGAGATTAGACGTGATGTGATCACTAGCTTTCATGATCTAAACTGAGGATACAGGTCGTCTTTCATCTGCACACAGAGCAGAACCTTTTCCTGCCGTATATTTAGCCTTAGTGTTTTTTGTGGATTGAAGTTGATGAAAAACTTTGCTTTTATGTGGTTCAGAAAAATATTAGCTTCTCTTGATAGAAACAGATCTCCTGCGAAGAAAACATTGGCTGTCCTCAGAAACACATTCCAGCAGCATGTCTTGATGGACCATTGTTTTTCAGCATCCCTCACGATACCTCAGCCATAGGTAGTCTTAGTTCCTTGATGGAGCTGCCAGTCATTGAAATTATTTCTGGCAAGCTGACAGTGTTATACACTAACATATAGACAATACTGACCTGCTGTTATGGCCATCTTTGGTGGTAGTGCTGTAGCTCAAGTGATAGGTATCTTTTGCTGGAAGTTGGTTACCTGGTTTGGGTGTCACTGTATGCAGTCACATTCAGACCGGATGTATGAAGTAGTGACCAACCAGCATGAACATTGTAGGTTGAAGATTTTAAAACCAAAGCCCCGTGGACCCAAACCCTTCCATGGTTTACACTGGGTTCAATAGAAAGGATTTCTTTCATGTATTTCCATTTGATGGTGTGGTGTTCGTGTTTTCTAAACAGGCCTCTCATGACATGTCCAGCTGATACATTATTGCTGGTGATAGAAAAACTTTCTATGAGCCTTTACAAACCAAAGGGTCTTAAGGGAGGGCTGGTATTTGGGCAGAGGCACAGGTGATAAATGGTGTACACACATTGCAGCAAGGGTGTTGTCCAGTTTCTGGGCACATGGGGCTTTAGGTATTTTGATAAAGCAAAAGAATTTCATGTGCCCGAGCTTTCTAGGTTTGTTCCTTCCTGCCCCCCTCCTCCCCTTTAATTTTAGAAGGTAAGTGTGTAGGTGGAAGCAGCCAGAATTTGTCCTGATTAAGTGAATTTGCTGAACCAACTAGCTGAGTTGCTTGCAATTTAAAGCAGGAGAGGGGAGAGAAAAGATTGACCTGGAGTATGTAAACCAGCAGAGTAGGACCTGAGCTTTAGTTTGTCTTTCATGTCCTCATTGTGGAGCAGCAGTTGGTCCATTCAACTCAGGGAAGTCATAGTAGGGCTTACAGACTAAGGTTATCTGGAAAAGTGTATCTTTCTTATGAAAAGATTGGTGCTCTTTAGCCCAGAAATGTGATCTAAACCTGCCTTCTGACCTGTGCTCTGCCCTGTGTGTGTAGACAGGGCATAGCACAATGTGGATGTGGCTGCTGAAAAATAAACCCTAGTCTCTTACCTGTGTAGTTCCACGTTATCGTGTCTGTGATGTTCTTCATGCTGGGGTGGCATCCTGCTGTACTGTTCATTCTTTCCATTTCAGGGCCACTAACTTCATCCAAAGAAACTCTACTGTTAAAAAAACCCCATAGCTATTGCTGTTCCTCAGTCTTTCCTTTTTTGTGTCTTTTAGCAAAAAATTTAAGCAGCTTTTTTGTAATTACACATTTTTTCCCCTCACTTTCATAATATGCTCTTTACAATCAAGATTTAGTCTTACTTAGGCTGCTTCTGAAAACGAAAAACAAAGTTGGTTTAATGCAATGGAAGAGCAGAGCTGTGTTCCTCCAGAGATAATTACTTTGAAGATAATTACAGTTGGAAAAAAGGGCTGTCAAAACCCTTTCATTTATTTTTCATGGGATTTTTAAAAAACTGTTTCTTCTCAGCAGATATGAATTCTGGCTTTGCTTGCGCCAGACTACAAACTCAGAGCGTAAGTTGGACTACCCTCATCTCGTTCTCTCCCCGGGGGGACCCAGCACCAGGCGCCTCAGAAGACAATACAAGAAATCCTACAGTAGGCAGAGGTGGAATAATCTTGCCCCAGGAGAGATTTTTCTACTGATTTTTAAATATTTAGAGTTTGACTCAGAGAGTAGCTTCACAGCATATGTCAACCTATGTTGATGGAACAAACTGCTAATTTCTATCCCTGAGAACTGGGCCCCAGATCTCAGCTATGTTGATGTACCTTCAGGTAACTGCACTCAGCTCAGCTAAAAACACCAGCCAGCTTGAAATCAGACTCTGTCTGTAGGCCTTTCAGAAAGGATGTGGGTGTATAGTCTGCGATCCTTTTAACCTTCACTAATCTTTGTAAGAGCACATTCTGAGGTGGTTTCCCTTTAATGCTGTTCAGTTCTACTGCTTATATACTGTTAGTCTCACTGCCAAATGAAGTACCTCAATCAAGTAAAAGCTATTCCTAATCAGAGCAGGCATCCCAGGGTAATTCAGTGATTTTCCTCTGGGCAATGCGAGGCCATTAGCAGGTTCATACCGTTTTGCCTTTATTTAATTACACCCCAAGGAGAGGACTGAGCTGGCAGGATAGCTGAGGGCTGAGGTGACCCAGTAAAGACTCCAGGCATGAAGGCTTCTTTTTAATATTTCATGCAAAATCCTTGCAGCAGCCTACAGCAGAAGGGGCTTTGGTTTCACTCAGTGCACGCACGCAATGGCTTCTCTTCATTCCCACGGAAATATCCATTTCCAAGGCTATCATACAGAATCATCAAATGTGTATTAGCTTTTTGAGGTCCAGCAACTCTTCCCAGACTAGGTGATTGATCCAGATAGAGATATGATACCGAGACCTCCCTTTATTCCCTCGGGGAGGTTCAGTGGCAGTATTGCCACAAACAGAACAGCATTTGTGTCTGGGATGGTTAATGAAACCCACGATAATAACGAAGTAAAGTCCACTGTACTGTGAAGGCCTACGTTTTGGCTCAGACCTCCATGTGTGCAGGTGGTGGGAGTGCTCTCCTCGTGCCGTTAGCACAGTGCTTTTATGGAGCTGCCAAGCATGCCTGGTGTGGCACTCACCGCTGCAGGGCTGTGGTGCCAGGACCTGTCCTCTCTGTGCAGGGACTGCTCTGTGGTAATCATCTGAAGCATCAGGGAGACATTATTTCTTCTCCCCTCTGCACCCCTGCTTAGGACCTATGACTGGTTTCCCTCTTCTTCTTTGTAGAGGAGAGTGCTCTCCAGAGAACTGTTCAAACCAGCTGCAATCTTCCACGTCCACGTGGGCAGCATACACCCTTCTGCAGCTCCTCTCTGCTCATGCAGAGGTGACTGGTTTTGCTTGAGCTCTGAATTTAGGTGGGCTGATCTGGTGAACGGGGAAGCTGAGCAGTTTCCAGTGGAAATGCAGCTTTGCTAGTAGCGTTTATTTAAGTCCTGTCATGATGTGCTCTTATGCAGACATACTTCAGCATTTATTAATTTCATATTTATGAATTACTTTTTGCACTTAAAAGGGCTGTTGCAATGATGGGATACTTAATAGGAGAAGCATGGCTGAGAGGGGGAGAAAGGAATGTAAGGAGAATGGGTGGAAAGCAAGTTGAATATTAAAAATCAGGGTTCACACCAAGATTTATGCCATTCATTTCAGCTAGAAGTTCTGCTTACAAATCAATGTTCTCAAGAAATTTGATAGTCTGCAAAGCCAGAAGTAATTTCCTCTAGCGAGGAGTTTTAGTAAAGCAATTAGAATGCATTCATAGCTAGAGAGAAATTTCATCTTGCTTTGCCTGTGACTATTGATAGAAAAATCCAACAATGAGTTTGCATCTAGCATTGCAAAACTGAGATCAAGACATTGAATAAGTCAGACCTGCGGTGTCTCGAGATTTTAGGGCTTTGCACAGGTCTGTCTCTAGTGCAGTGTGAGTGTGCTAATGAAATCTGACCATCTGCAAGTGAACTCTCAGCATGCCTGACCATTTGGTTTATACAGCTAGCCATCTCAAACTGAAGATCCTTTCAATGTTATATGGTATTTTTATTTGCTCATTTAATCCTTGCTGTTCTTAAACTTTGACATGCTAGAAGTGCACCCAAAGACTTGTACTATGGGTAGAGAAGACAGAATCATACTGTTTGCTCTAGTATTTAATATTTTTTTAGTTTTAGTATTTTTGTTAGAAATGCCTGCAAACCCACACAAATTTGAGCAGTAAACGTACAATAAAATATCTTTGACATTCTTCATCTATTTAAAAAATAAATAAATACATCATTTAATATCTGAAACTTTCTTTTGAATAGAAATGTGCTAGGATTTGTTTTTTTATGGCCTGTAAAATAATTTTACGGTTACCTTTGCCTATTGTTTAGCAATGTAATTATTTCAAAGTGAAGAATCAAAATATTTCAACTACACAGAGTTGTGAAATCAGGAACTTTGCAACCTGTAGTGCCTTACACAGAACATTCAGACTAGAAACTCAGAAAGCAAATGACCACTTCTAAAGACAAAGACCTTTCCTTTCTTAGGAATTGAAATTTGGTGCATCTTGGAAAAGGTCAGTCATTTCTTTAGACTAAGCATTCCTTGTTAATGAACACAGCATTTTAAAAGAAAGACTACCTCTTGTTATTTCTGGCATATAAAAATGCAGCCCTAGAGAGCAGATGACACTTGTTTACAGCTGTTGCCAACGTTGCAGGCTATGGGTATAGTCTTGCTCTCACTGAATTTAGTAGCAAAATCCTGATGTATTTCATTTATGAATAGAAGTTAATTGTACATAAACTTTTATTTTAGTGGTCCAAGATATAGAGGTGATACTGTTTTGTGCCATTTTTGCAAAGCCCTTTTTTTACTGCCATTGCACCTTAACAGCCACTAGTATGAAGTAGTCTGCAATGATGTCTTGGGGAAGGTGTGATCGTAGGATTCATTTCTAATATCCTGTTGCCTGAGACTTTGGTGGGAGCATGTCTGATTAGCGCTGAACAGCCAGCAGTGACTCTTGCAGTCACCTGGCTCCGCATTTCACATGGCTGCACGCACCTCTGGATGTATGCTCATTGAAACACACACAAAAGAAATTCAATAAAAAGTGACGAAACACTATCCAGAAATTAGAAGTGCTTAACCTTTCTCCAGTTAGAGTAAAGATAATGAGAGAAAAGTAGCAAGTAGAACTGTAATCACAGTTTTTAAAAAATGCAGAGATAATTTGGACTGTTTCTATTTCTATTGTAAATAGAAGCTTTGGTGACTAAGGACTTTAAAGACTTTAAAGGGTAATTAACATTTTCTCCTGATAAGCTTCACACTGGTTTTCCCCTCTTATTTTCTTCTGCCTTTTGTTTTCTCAGCTTGTTTTCCATCTACCATCCCAGCAGAGAAAAGTAACTAGTAGCTGCTAAATTAACACTCACAGATGGGAAATTTTTAATAGAACTTCATCTTCTCCTGATCTAATTAATGATCCCTAAACTTGCACTGGTCCCTCCAGTGATCCTTTGACAAAGAGTTTCTTTAAAACCTCTGGAAGTTTTAACTTTACAAGGGGAGAGTGAAGTGAAACTGGAACTATCTAGGGCAGGATTAAGGAGGAAGGAGGATTAATAACAAATGTGCTTTGGAGTGTCTTTTTGATAAGGGAGTCAATCCTACACTAGCTTCTATGGAAAGTTTTCTTTACTGACTGATTCAGATCTCAGTGGGGCTAATCAGAGTATTTCATTTGATTTCAGTGGCCTTTGGGTCTGGTTCAGGGACCAAGTTCTGCCTGGAAATTGCTTGAAATGGAAGGAACCATGGCACTTCAACACTACTGTTAGCCACAAAGAGCTGGTGAACGTGCAGATCAGAAGCTGTCACCTTCAGGACCACATATCTGCATTTTAAAACGGAAAAAAAGGTGAGTCTAGCGATGACTCTATAAAGAAAGAGCATAATAAATAGCAGTACCTGTAGACAGGGTTGTGAACCAAATAGGAATGGAAAACTAACATAGATTCTTGGGTTTGTATACAGCCCATACTGTGTGTTGCTCGGTTCTTCCTCTTGTCAAGTTCTCCCCTCCTGATGGTTAAACTGTGCAAACCTCAACCATACAGGCAGATTTATTTTAAATTTAGCCTTTGCTGTTAAGACGCAAGAATGGAACTAGAGAGAGAAATGTATTATTTGGCATTCTTGAAAAGTTCAGTTGGCATATCTTCGAGCTCTCTGGCTGCCTTACTCTCTGGGACATGGGCTTGAATGGCTGAAGGGCTATTAGGGATGTTCCTTTTGCTCAGTGTCTAATTGGATTCAGTTATAAGCCTTTGATAAATGATGCTTGTGCAATCTTGGTATAGAGTGTTTAGCTCCTAAATTTCCCAAAGATGATCTGTATGTTGAGCTACTCCTTTCCTCCAGAGCTAGCACTGCTCAGACTGTCTGGGCAGGCGAGCCTGGGTGTGCCAGATAGGCAGGGATAGGGTCCTCACCCACAAGGGTGCCGTCCCACGGTACCCAAGCAGGATGAGCAGAGCAGGTCTGATGATGGCAACCAGGGTCTGTCACAGTCCAGAGGTGATGAGGCAGGGCCAAGGTCAAGCCAGGATGTTCAGTCAGCAAGCCAGGGCTGAGACTGTCAAGGTCTCGACAGATTAAGATGGGAGGAGGGACTGGAGAAAATGGTTGGTTGAGAAAGGAGACTAGAAAAGGAAAGTGAATAGAACGAGAGAGAGCAAACTAATCTGAGGGGAGGTGTATCAGAGCAGAGATGAAACATCTTGCGTGCTTCTCTCTTGACTTTCCATCCTGACGACTGTTTTGTGTAATTATAAAGAAGAGGAGTGTTCAAAAGCACAAATGGGACTCGGATGCACAACTCCCGCTCATTTTAATTTTCTGAAAATTTTGAAGCTACTGTGGTTTTAAGAGGGTCTCCCACAATCTTATCAGAAATAAAATCTATTAATTTATCCAAAGCCTGCTGAAAGCAAGAGAGTCTCCCCCATTAATTTCAATGTGTCTTCTACTGAGCTCTAATAAAATGTCAGTCTGCCGTGGCAAATTACTAAAATGAAGCTGTCAGTGAGTATTCATAGCATCAGACTATATTTCATGAGCTGGGAGATACATCACCCAGAAAGTCTGAAAGCACAGTCGGCTGAATCAGCTTCTACTACACAATTATGGTAAACCTGTCGATCAATATTGTGTGCATTTTTAATACCTTCATATTGAGGCTTCTGATCTCTCTGTATTAATGCTGATAATAGTTTTGCTTCTCTCTGCAATCAAATAGCTTAAGCCTGAGGTCTCTTCCTTCTTGCCTCTTGCTCCCACAATTAATTACTCCTTCAGCTCTGGAAAGCAAGTAGGGGGTTCTATTACTTTAGTTTTTTACTTATTTTGAAAGAAAAGAAGGAAAACGTCAACACCAGCAGATGGGCTGATGGAGTGCAGACCCATGTAGACTCTATTAATGCAGTCCCTAGTAATAAGCCTTTATAAATCCTTTTAAATATTGAAGTCTAACAAGCAGCATCTCACCAATAGGAGCTCATTATGCACCTGTCATGAAAATGCATTTAGCAGTATAATCCTCTGTGTTCAGCCTTCCCCAGAACTTGGCTTCAGCTCTCCACTTTCCCCTTGCTTGCTTTCCCTGCTCCGTTGTGCTATTACGTGTCAGTTGTTTCAACAGCATCGCAGCTGGTCCAGCGCCAGCGTTGTGGCAGGGTACACAGCAGAGCTATTCCTGAGGAAGTGGTTCAAGTTTCTCTGAGAAGCTCTAAGTCTACCTGCCTGCCATGCAACTCATAGTGGGGGTGAGAGGATTTTCAAGGCTATAAATCATCATCAGAGCTTAATTTGAAGACTAATGGATTTGAGTTCCTAAGACAATGTTGAACTCTGTTGTGTACAAGTCAAGCTTAAAGGTGCCTATAGCCAAGGACTTTAGGGGCCGTTTAAGTAGCTTCCATGGTCTATCCAAATATTTAGAAAACAAATTAATAGATAGAATAGGACACTTCTTTTCTGTTCTAGATTCTGATTTATTGAGTCACTGACTTAACTAACTGCAACAGACTGCAGATCGCATCTCCAGCTTAGAACCTTGCCTGTCAATACTGCAGTGCAATCCATACACCTCAATATGAATTATACAGGATTTTAGCTGAAACTCAGATTTAACCTTCAATATATTTTATGAAAACTTTTAGTTACCAACTAAAAGGGCTAGTTTCTACAAAGTACAGTGCAGGCAGCTTCCTACATCAGTTAAAACCCACCAGTTTCATAAGGGCACAGAGGCTCTGTGGAGGAGCAGAGCCATGCTTGGCGTAACAAACCACAAGCAATGTTGAAATGTGGAAAACCAACAGCTGTTCATCAGAAGTCAGCTTATAATTACCCCTCTCATATTAACTATAGGACATTCATGAACTGCACAATATATCCCACTCATGTAAATGCCAGTCTAACTTTCCTAATGAATGCAAATCCTAATAATCCAATATATGTCAGAATATAGCCACAGACTCATAATCCTCCCTGTCTGCCATTTGATTCTTTCCGTTCAGATCCTAATTTGTAGTAAATCTTCTATTTGGAAGCTGCTGTGGCTCATACCATTTGTATCAAGGCCAAACTGGTAACGGGATTTCTATCCTCTAACGAATTGGTGTAATCAAAACCAACTATTATGCTGGTTTTGAAATGGAAGATTAATATATATTCACTTTTCCTGTTGTCAAACTATATGTAATGACTTCTTCCAGTAAAAAGAATGACTGAAATCATGACCAGCAGCTCAGCTGCACGCAGTCCTAAAGAGAGGATGGTCCTGAGCAAAGAGGTATACTTCGCGATTTCAGGACAGATGTATGACAAGAAACCTGGTTTTATTGGTTGGCTTTCCCCTGTTTTTAATGTGTAACATGTTGGGCACAAGAACAGTAAACATTTAGAAAGCATCTAGGTTGGAGAGGAGCTTTTTTCCCATTTTCAGAAGTGACACAGGCCTCCAGGAGGTTACCTCAGCTACTTTCAGTAGGATTGCACTCCTAAGTTTCTTTCCAAAAAGAGACTGCCAGTGTTTACCAGAATTTACAATTTGTTTTCTGGGAGAAATGTCAACATTTAATGTTTATTTTCAGCCCAAATAGTTTGAAAAGATTGAAAGTTAATGATTTTTTTTTTTTTTTTCCCCCTAAGAGAACACAAACTTTTAAAAATAGATTTGGAAATGGCACTATTTACCATTCAAGCAAATTTTTTAAAAAAAAAGAAATAAAAGTTAGTCTTTTAAGTTAGTATGCAAATTTAGTTGTTCAAAGTAGCACATTACATGTTGTTCATGTAGGTTTTTGTTTGTTGCACTTGCTGATCTTGAATTAAGCATATCGGTTCAGTTCAACTATAGGTCACTACCATATAGCTTCAGGTGAAATAATGTAATTTGATTTTCCAAAAGATTTTCTTTATGTTGAAATATATTATTTTCTGAAAAGCTGTTGATTCAGTGGAAATTAAGTTTTTATTCAAAAATCATTCAAATGGCAAATGCTCATTCAGTGCTAACACAAGAACTGGACCAATTTTACTGTTCAGAAATGCCTGTACCGTAGTCAAAGCAATGTGTTGGGTACAGTGTAGGTATTGCCAAGCTGGCTTTAAAGTAAAGCTGTTTGGATGCTGGGCATAGTAAAATTGCAGCAGCACAATATTGGAGTCTGACTTGGCCTGCTGAGAAGCAGAGCAAATTACTCCATGCTGAGATGTGACTTAGCAGTGTAGGCATAGTCCATCTTTTTAGGCTGTATTTGAAAATGTGCAAAATTGCATAAAGACCCTGAGCTGCATCAGGTAGGCTTTCAAAAGTCTCAATGCTTTGTTTGCATTTGATTTCACTGGATGTCACGTGCCCCACTGCTCCATGTTTCCTCCTGGTGAAATACTTGCGCCTCTCCTAAATATCTCTTGGAGTGAGACCTCTCTGACACAGCTCCCATCAGTAAAATGAGAACTGTTAATATTCTCTTACTTCATAGAGAGTTTTAATCACTTTGAAGTTAAGTGATAAAGTGATGCTGTATTATTGAAGCAAATAGCCTAAGTACCTAATGCATAAAATAGTAGCTTGCTAAAATCTTATAAATTTCAGGGTGAATCATGACTGATGTGAAAAGAAACAACATTTGAATTTCACATGGTGACTCAACCTCTGCTAAAATAGCTGACAATACCTGAGACAAAACCAGTAAGGACCATGTTAAGGCACATAATACTGCTTCATTTGAACAAGTACTCACAATATGTTTGTGCTTTTAAGATCAGGAATGTAAAAGTTTATTTTTGGAAATGATTCTCTGAAGGTGACTGAGAAGCAAAATATGCTTTTAGAGAAATGCAGAAAAGGAAATTGTTTCCAAGCTGAAAATGGAATTTATTTTCTTGCACAATGGTTATTGATTTTTTTAAACAAAAAACTCCTGTGGGATGAAAAAAAGCATTGCTGGTAACACACTTCTGGCATAAAAATACTTTAGTTAAAATGTATTGGCATAAGAATTTTACAAAATTTTTTCAACATTTCAAGACTTCCCATTTCCTGAGCCTGCTGCTGTGTTTGTGGAGTTCAGATATTCTCCAGATCAAGACACTGTGGAGAATGGTGGTGTTCTAATCCTTATAATTAGCAATGAAAAGACAACTGACATCCCTGGGATTTTGGATAAGAGCTTCTTTCAGAACATTCTTCGCTCCTTTCAGAACATTCTTCACTCCTTTCCGGTGTAAGTACTCCACAACACACATTTAAGCAATCCAGAAAAAGTAATTTGGGAATTAGCTGGAACTTTATGGAGCAGATTACAATGGGATGTTACATGTAAAACATTTTTTAAATGTACAGAGATTGAGGGGTTTGAAAATAACTAACAGGGACTCATCAGTGGATGCTGGAGAATGTGCAGTCACAAATCAAAATTAAAAAAGAGAAGATACAAAACAGAGGCAAAGATATAGGAAAAAGAGCCTCAGAACACTCAGGTCTTTAAGAGGGCTGTGGCTTAGGAGCAAGATATTTTGAAAACTTGGAGACAACTAGGAATACTAGTTATGATGGTCATAATTTTGTACATTAACCATTTAATTGATGTTGATGACCAAAATACAGTTCAAATTGGCCCTATAAGATCTTCATTTTAGATGTAGCATGAGGATTTATAGTTTTTGTTGATTTTCATGTTGAACAATTTCAGGTATATGCGTATAATGGGGTAAGGTAAGGTCTGATGGGTAAGGTCATGCTCACTGTGGCATAAGTCTAGTGGGACCTGTTGATGTGTGGCATAAATTTTAGCTGCTATATAACTAAAGACATATGCACGTACTTGAGCCATGTGTTTGTCAAATGCTCAAGAAAGGCAAGAGGAATCTCTGATGGAGGGAGGAAGAAACACCTTGAGAAGTTAGGATGTCATCTGAGCAGGACATTTGCCTTGCAGTGTCTATGAGTGTGATTTGTAAGTACAGGACAAGATTCAATACCTTGGGCAGAACCACATCCATTTTATGAGAAACAGATGGCAGAGAAGTTCCATGGCAGGGAACTTGAACAACGACCACCACAAGCAAGAACTGCAAAGTTTCCCCCAGTCACAGTACTAGGAAAGCTGTCTGCTTCATCAGCATCTGTGGCCAGAGTCAACCAAGACAAGCACTTGGTCCCCCCCCCCAAAATATGCCAGTGTGTCTGCACATTAGAGCCACAGTTAAATTACACATCTGTGGCATATTGTCCATCTTAGAAAGTTTGGCTCTGGCAACAGAACTTCATAACGTGCCAGACAATACCTCTAACTTCCTTCCTATCTGAAATCATTCACTCTTTTTTAATTCTGGAAAGTGAATTGTGCAGCAGTTTCATGTACTACAAGCTGTCAGCAATCCCCAAAACTTATTTTTTCCCCAAAGTGTTTGTTGTAACAATAGCACAGTAAATGTTGTTAAAACTCTTCTAAAGCAACAACCAAACCCACAGTGTTAGTGGTTATTTCTATTTCTACACTTCCATACAGGCCTCTGTTTCCAGAAGCACCTTGTGCTGGATTGCCCACTTGAGATGTCATTCGGGGCTGGATTTAGCAGGATGGGAGTTTGGTGCTTCATGAAAAAGCAAGCCCATCAGGGGCTTCTCAAATCAATCTCTCTGGAATCTACATGGCTAAATACATTTTCTTTTAGTTTTGTTTCTTCATAGGGGTATCACAGAGAAGCTGAGAACTCCCAGCACACTGACACAATGAGGTTACTGCAAAGTGCATCAA
The DNA here is from genome assembly GCF_030463565.1 of Pelecanus crispus. Classification (NCBI taxonomy): domain Eukaryota; kingdom Metazoa; phylum Chordata; class Aves; order Pelecaniformes; family Pelecanidae; genus Pelecanus; species Pelecanus crispus. The sequence goes on along the minus strand of NC_134653.1, from coordinate 10,834,263 downwards.
AATAGCGCACAACTGGATAGCACCAAGGATCCTAAAAGGACCCCTTTGAAAACAACACGTACTCAGAAGATGGTTTTAACACCAAAAGTTGACAATTAATATCATTCTGGCATCTTATTAAACCATTTTATTCTGCCTTACAGGCTGTGCAGGTAGCAGTACACAATCCTATGAAAAAATTCATAGCTAGCCTTTATCTAGAAATGGCTTTTTTCCTACTTTCTCTTTGAAAAATATACTTTTAAATGAACAGCATTGATAGGAGTGCAAACATCAGTATATCTATTTCAACCATGGCGTAATAGATGTCTTGTCTTTTGCTTGTTTTTAATGCACAGTGCAGCCATTACAACATAGTTTTATTGAGATGTAAGATTTTTCCTAGCGTTATCTGTCGTCGTATGCAGTGTTGATTATTAATTTACACCTATAAGTGACCCCAGATAAAAAGCAAGCATGATCCTCTTGTATAACTGACACTGTGCAATATTTTAATTGCAGAAATAGGTTCTAATGGATTTTTGCTGTGTAGGTAGGTATGTACATAGATTATTAGGGATGAACTGCACATAACTTTCCCCTTTTGAAGAATACTGCTGAGAAATCATTTACAACCACTTGGGTCTCTTGAGGACTTCTGTTTTCCTTAATTTCAGATCGTATTTTGTGTCTACACTGATCATTTGGCATGAAGGCTACAGTTCTGTGTGTCTGAATCATTCTTTTGAATGTTTTGTTTCTGCACAGTGTGACATACCCTCAGATAGAAAAATGCCAAATTTCACCAGCATAAAACAGAAACAAAATATTCACTGTTTCGATACTCCATGTATGTGACTGATTTTACTACTTTCCAAGCTAGCGTGTGTTACAATATGCTGCAACGCGAGTCCGGGACACGCATGAGAGCAGACAGGAACTCTGCCTATCTAGAATTTCTAGGAATCCAGGAGCAATTAAAAAATCCATTGAAATCTATTCTGCAACTATCTCTACCCCACATCTCTGCTCCTGTGGTTCTGCCCAGAGCCAGTGTTGTAAGGGTAGGAGGTGGCTCACGTCCTTCTCTGAGATCCCACAAAGCTGCACCTCAGTTCTAGGTCAGGAACAGGGGTGGGAAGGCACTTGAACTTCCTGAGGCCAGTGCTGCTTGCGTTTAGCTCATGCGGCATTTTCCAGTGTTCAGTTCTCTTATGTTTTTTTCAACAAATGGTCACTCTCTCAGTCTATAAAACCTTGCACTCAGAAGTCTTTGAAAAGATTATCACTAGCAGCAAACTCCCGAAGTGTCAGTGCCTATTACTCCACTCCTGATCTTTTTTATCTAGACTTCATTACAATAACAATGTCAATAGTGAGTCATGGTGTGTGCACTCAGTTGAGCACTTTGCATTTGAAGTGAAAGCCAGGAGACAGCTGGATGTGTTGCAAGAGGAAAGGAATGTTTCTGGGCTTTATACTTTCTCACTAGACTCCAGGGGCCAAAATGAGGTGCTTCAAATGTGTTAACATGCAAGTGCTATAGGAGTGATGATCAAATAATCTTACTCTAATATTCAGTCATTAGTGGTCAGTAACTGTCACCTTATTTAGCTGTTGTTTGCACATCACTGGTTTATTCTTATGAATTCTGATAGATTTTTTTAATGCTAAATAGGTTAATCCCTCTTCCCAGCTGAAAAACATGAAGTTAGGTGCAAAAGTCCCCAAAGCAAGAAGAATTACTGGGAAAAAATTACAGAAGTGTAAATCAAGAAAGTAATATTGAACTTTGGAAGACAGCATACAATAATATGACACTTTATTCCACTGCTGCCTGAGGTTTATATATACTACTGTCACTTTCTTACTGTTCTCCACCACTAGTAATTTTCTTTCAATCTAATTTTTATTTCCCAAGGGTTTGCCAAGGTTAAAAGTGCTAGAAAACCAATGACTATTCACTTGCCAAAGGACAATAAATTAAATTAACCGTTGTTGCTAGCCAAGTCAGGTCAGAACTATTTATATGTAAATAGGTGCAAAACCCTGATGGCATAGTGTATGATTATTAGCAGCTCATTGCAGACTCCGTATTGAAAATTAAAGACACTGGAAAAAGCAATGTGTTTCCTTTCAATTCTGCTTGCAAGAAAAACATCTGAATTTCTGCTTTCACGGTAGCTTGTTATTAGCGGCCTTCCTATGCATCAGAAACCTAATTATTCAAGGTCAAATTTGATGGGATCTTTTAGTGACTTGTTTTATTTTAATTATCGTCTCATAACCACCGTAGTAGTGATTTCCAATTGATGGTACTAATGTGAGTAGGTTTAATATGGGCCACATCGTTGTTCTGTTGTCCAGGAAATGAGTGCTACTGCAAGTGGGATTTAGTAACCACATCTGTGTGCTGAGGTCAAACCGTTTAGTGACCCTTTCCCACCTCCCATTTTGGGGACCAGGTAATAACAATTCACCTCTTAGCATCACTTTTGTGTGCCACGTCCTTTTCTCACAAGATCCTTTGGACTCCAAGTATAGTATAAACTGTCCCTTCTCTCTTGGATCTCTAAGACAGCAGCTGGAATTGTACCGCGTCAAACTTAAGAGCATCGGTGTCCTGGGACAACTGATGCCTCCTTAGTGCCTGTAGCCCAGTCCCAAAGAGTTAGTCACACCTGTGTGGCCTGCTTAGGGCAGTCTGAGAGCTTTGCTTTGGTGTCAAAAGCAATAATAGCTTTTGGGGAAGGAGAATGAAAGAAGCGCAGGGGCTGCCATTGCCGTGAGTGAGGAGGGTGCTGTGCTGTTGCTCAAGCCCCAGTTCTAGCTGTGTTTGTCCATCTTAACCCTTTATCTCAACCTCTTCCTAAAGCATAGGGTAGGACTTGGCCATTGGTTCCGAAGCTGACAGTGAAAATGCTGCCTTCAGGAGCACAGTGACAATACAAATATTATTAGAGCTGTTTTTCTCCAGGACTACGTTTCTCTGTGCTGTGGTTTAACCCCAGCCGGCATCCAAGCAATGGGAACCTCTACCTGAGTGAACATACCATAGCTCAGAAATTTATGGACTATCCACATACATGTTACTTTTCTGAACAAATAATGTTTTCATAAAACCTTAAGACTATAAGTAGAAATTCTATTATATGCTATGTGGTATACATGGATTTTCAGCAAAACTGGGGAGTTGACCAGTGGTCTCAGTGCAACAGTATTCAGCAATCTACTGACAAACATATATCTATGTGTACTTCTTGCAAATTTGTTAGAACATGATGCTCTTAAGAGAAAAAAAATCAGTGTCTAGAACTCACCCATTTCCAAAATTAAATAGATTTATAGAGAAGGTATGTTTCTTTTCAAATAGTTAGCTCTGCTGTTGTTTAATACAAAATCTTTTCTGTACATTAACATTATAAAATTCTCTTATTTTTCTTTGTGGCATAAAACTAAATTTTCATGAGTATAACTAACAAAAATTGAACATGTTATTCAAAGTGTAAGTTTTCTGATTCTATTGTAACATGTATTTTAAAAGTATGTCCAAAGATGCAAATACACATTTGTTAAGCAATTCTTAAAAGAGTCACAAATTGTTACACTGCATTTTTGATCAGATAGATGTATTTTCTTTACCACTGAGTCATTTTAATGATTGGTGTATTCAGCTTTGAGGATATTAAACGATGAGAAAATTGTACCTATCAGAATGATCAGAAAAAGTGCCAAATATTTAGAAAAATACCTAATTACAATCCTACCAGCTTTGAATTGAAACCATTACAGGACAATCCCAACATCAATAAAAATCTCATTTAAAACAGAAACTGCAACGATAAAATATTCATTATTCTGTCATTAAAAGAGAGTTAAAATGTGTCTCTGAAAACTCTTGAATTGTTTTGTTCATTTGACTAGGAAGAGATAGTTTGCTGGCAGCCCTAGGGCAAATCCATACAGAAATTGTTTGAACATCACATCAATATAGTTTAATTATGACTAAGCATGCCCTAAATAAGTAAATGAGACAGAGAAATAGCAGCACAAGCATATCTTTGTGTTCTGCACTGATACTCTGTGTTATTTAACACAGAAACACGTGGAGGTCTGTACAAATTCAAAAGGAGTATTGTGGGCAACTCAGGCTTTGTAAGATAGGCTGTTCTCAGTATACCACTGATCTCCTTTTAATGCCATCCCTTTCACGGCACCTGAGAGCTTTCAGCACCACCCAGGACCAGCCCCTTCTTGTAAACAAATATGTGTTTTGCTTGTATGGTTGCATGAGAAAATAAAAATGTTGATATTAATGTTCCCATTGAACATCTAGCTCTGTAAGCGTACGCCTGAGTATTGACCTTTTAATTTGTGATTAACCTCATTCAACTTTTCTCTGATTTAAGATTGCACTTCAGTACTTAATTGGGTTTAATTAGCCTATCCTGCAGATTATTAAGCCCTTCCTAAAGGCCATTGAGCACCCAGTTCTTGCTTCCATTGGTAGGGGTTTCCTCTCATAGGCAGCTTGCATGAGGCAGCAGGTTGTGGAGCTGTGAGTGTAGGTTGCATTTAACCAGTTTTTTAACAGTTTTGGTGTTTGGCATTTAGCCTGGTGATAACTACTTTTCTTTAAAGTGCTACCAGACAAGCTGTCTTTGGTGGCTTTAGGTTGTTCCGGTCTGGCAAACAACTTACTGAATATAGGTAAGTATATAACAAATATGATACAGGGAATTCATTAATTATCTCTACATAGTTATTTGGTGTTTCTGCAGTGCAACAACCTCTATGCGTGGAGGATTTGTACTCCAAGGGTTGCAGGAGAACAGAGGTGTCAAGTCTCTCACTCCTAATTTGTAGAAGGGTATTGACTGAGTATCAGTCCCTAATAATTCAACTTGTATGAGGCTAGATCTCTTAAGGCATTACAGCTTTAGGTTTACAAGCACATCAGGATACCTGCCGCATCATAACGCTATTAGTGCAAATATAATCACATCTTTCAATAGTATTAGGACTGGCTACTTACAGTAAATGACATTTCCATTAAAACACTGGCCAGTCTACACACTAATACTTGAAAAAGCCTGTGTGTACACAACAGGCATTGATTTCACATAAAGTGTCCCTCAGTTCAACATACCCTGAGGTTAAAATTGAGACACAATGAGTATGGCTATAAAACAGGTTCTTTAATGTTTTCTGTTGCTATAAAACAGGTGTATTTTCTTCCTTAATTCTGTTTGGCCAAATAGCTATCTGACTGTCCTATGACGTTTACTGTGTGAGGTGCTGTTATAATTTTTTTCACATAAAATTCGTATCTCAGTTAATATGGAAGTTATGGCTAAGAAATTACTGGGGAAAAAACCCCACACCAACCAACCACCTCACTAATTAGCAGTAAACCTATGTGTTTCAGGCATTTCTAACTGATGAATCACAGATGAGTCTAGATGCAGCTGAGCTACAATGTCCTGGGAGGGGAATAGTCCTGGGAAGAATTCTGGCAGAGAATTCTCCTTAGATATTTTTCTTTCAAAGCATCTTGGGTTTCCCACACAACATCTCAATAACTGTGCTTTTGCCTGAGTGGTATCATGCTGTGCATTGGTTAGGCAAGGCACACATGTACAGAAAGAATGGCAATAAAATTCTTTTAAATGGAAGACCAAAGGTTAAATTATTTTGAAATCGCTAGGAATTCTTTATCGTTATGATAATCATCTCTGCTACCACAGCAGGCCAACAACTGGCCTTCAAAACTTTTAAAAATCCCCCCATTAGAAAGTATTTTCTCATTTCACTTTGTCATTAGTCACATATAAAGATGTCTCTTCATAAGGTTCTGTGAAATTCAGTAAAATTCACAGATTACAGAGGCTAGGGGTCTCTCTTCTCTACTGTAAAACATATAGTTGACAGAGTCATATAAATAAATAATAAAAATTGCCCTTGTCTATATGTTCCCTTGTTAATATTATGAAGTAATCTGTGATCATGCGATAATTAGCAGATTTTTGCCTAAAGAATTCCTTTCAAAGGGAGACTGTAGACTGAAAATTCCCTTAGATGTTTTTAAGCAACAAAATGAATGATTGAAAAACACTTTTAAATGTGCTTTCTTGGCTCTGCATTTACGTGAGTATCTTTCTTCAGTTACTTAGCAGAAATCAAGATACCCTATCCTGGGTGTAGATGATGGGTATACAATGATTTTTGCCTTCCATATCATAATATCACACTCTCACAGATTGCAGAGGTTATTCCAGACTCTTTTCTTCTGCCACCCCCTGCAAAAATTACCTGGAGCGTTGGGAAATAATTTACTTAAAGGGAAAATAACCATTACCCGCTGTTCCAGAGGAGCTTTGGGCAATTCTATGAACAATAAAACTGTCCAATGTGGAACCTATTTCTTTGTCTTTTAATTCCAGAATATCACAGACTTCCTCAAAATGGACACTTTGCTATGCAAATTTTCTTTTTTGTGAATTGCACACTTTGAATTTTCCTTAATGCTTCAGCAGACCTTGGATGAAACATTTGCAGTCAGACATGAGTGTGAGTGCTCTTGGTGGGATACGTTAGTGACAAATCAGAACTTCAGAGGTACTTTAGCTGCATAATATTGCTTGTGTCAGTGGTCATCTTGATTTGAGCATTTTGTAGGTGGATGGATAGATAGGGATGTTAGGAGCCCTCAGGTCTTCATTGTGAAACTTGATTTATTGCTTCCTTGTGGGAAGGCTGCAGAACAAAGGCTTGGGTTGAGGAGGGAGCCTCCTCCGTGAACTCTATGCTGGCTGCGGGTAAAGACCTCATCCCATGCTTTTGGAGGTCAGCAGGGGTCCTTGGAGAAATTTGCAGAATTCTGGCTTTACAAATTGAATCCAGCTTCTCTTAAGAAGTCAGCTGGGATGGGATGGCCACCTCGAGGCATGCCCACCCTGCTCATTGACTTAATTTAAGCTAAGGATAAGGGATGAGCGGCTCATTGTGGCAAGTGGCTTTCGAATGGTGGGTTTGTGCTAAACCCTGAGAAAAGCTGTTGTATGAGGTGCAGCATTGTTTGGCTTCCTCAAGGGTCAGCAGCCAGTAAAGTGTCCCCACCATGGCTCACCCCAAGTGCTGGGAAATGAGCCATCAGCAGCACCTTCCCGCAGCATCGCTGTGTCCCACGCTCCTGGTGACGTTCTGCCCATGCGACAGTGTGGCACAGGTGGGAAGTTACTCACCTGTAGCTGGTGCAGACTTCATCTTTGCACAGGCAGATGGTCAGGTTAATACATTGTGCGTTAAAGCAGTGCTGCCTTGTGCTTGTGTGAATAAAATCCCAAAGCTGCACGCTGCTGAGAGCTTCAGTCCCTGTTCATGGACATTCCTGGTGTATGCTCAGTATTAGCTGGGGCAGCAAACTCATTGACTGCTATTTGCTTTTTCTTCTCTTGAAAATACTGCTTCTCACTGCTTCAATGGCTGCATTTATTCACTTCTCCTGTATCTCTGCCCCTGTGTCCGTGTTAGGGACAGACGACAATCAAGAAACCACCAGATACTCTTAAAGCTTTAGGTGGAAGACAAAAGTAATCAGATATAGTATTAGATCAAAGGAATTGCATGGAGAGAGGATGAGACTGAAAATAGCTAGTAGGAACCAGAGAAATTACTTGATTCAGAAGTATTTTAACTCATAAAACCTTCTTCAGATGACTGTTGCCTAATCTTGCATTTTGGCTTTTTCCCTTGCATTGCTTCTGGAGAGCATGCTGAGCTTCCCTGCCAGGCCTACATGTTTAGCTGTTCCTAAAACAAGAATGAAAGAAGGGTTTTTTTGTCTGAGGGAAATGCATCCCGCAGTGTTTGACAGCCAGCCAGGTGCGCTCCGGTGGGCACCCAGGACGTGGCAGCTGCATGGGTGATGTTTGAAACAAGGAGAGTATCGTGCTTAAGGACTTCGGCAGTTCTCTCCTGCAGCTTCAGGCTCTGTCCTTACAGTGGATGCCAAGGCTTGTCCGAGGGGTTTCTTATTAGGGAGTGCCAAACTTAGGTTGGCCCAGCCTCATGCGGGGGCCCAAGTTTATAATAAATATCTTCCAGAAATGCAGTAGTTATTCTGAGCAACTTGAAAAACGTATTTTGAATTGTTACGCCTTTGGCATCTGCCGTTTTGCTTACTGAAGCAATTCCAGTGTCGTCTACTCAAGGTCGCTGGGGTTTTGTTTTTCATTTTTGTTCCATAGCTTTCTATATTGTTTTCCTCTCTTGCACTGAATGGAAGTCAATACCACATAACAAGATTAATTTTTTGATATTTTCCTTCCCAGAAATAGAGATCAGAGAAAATTTCTTTCCTTGTGAATCTGCGATGAGTTTGTTGCCCTGTTAAAAGCCCCACCGTGGCTCCGCAGAGGCTGTGGCGGTCGCTGGGCAGGGCTCTGGTTCAGCTGTAAGAAGCCAGGAATGCTCTGTGGACGGGTGGCTGAGGGGCTGCAGCTCCTCCCGCTACCCCAGGGTGTGTGGGGTCCGCCCATGGGGGAGCAGCGGGGTGGGGACCCCTAAGCCGGGCGGTGCTGGTGGCCAGCGAGCCAAGCAGGGTCTGGGGGTGCTGTGGAGCTGGGCGAGGTGAGGGGAGCAGGCACGGAGCTGTTGGCAGGGTTGGAGGAGGCTGTGGGGCAGTGCCCGTGGTGGGGGATAGCAAGTGGTAGGGCTGATCCCCAGGGAGCAGACTGAAGATTTTAACGCACTTAGCCAGCGTTTTACTTGTGATGTGGAATGGTGTTGGCTTAGTTGTGGATCAGCAGAGCTGGGTACTGGAGTGAATCGCCGTGCTTGTGTCTAGTTGTCATCTTGGGCAGTGGCGGGAGCAGTGTGGGAGGGCAGAATGCCCTGTGCCATGCTGTGGGATCCCCTGGTCAGGAGTTGGCCTCTGCTAGCCTTTTGTAACTGTTTTAGCAGTGATGAGAGGGACAAGGTGGCACCATCTGAACCTGGTCCTCCCTTGACAGCTGCGAGCTGCCCTGGTCCTGCATTTCAGTGTGGTGAGATGTGGACCACTGGGAATCCCCGTGCTGAGGCTGCAGAGCAGTGGGGAGCTGCTGCCCTGTGTGTGCTCTCCTGCCCTGCGGCAAGGTCTGCCTCTCCTTGTTAAATGGTGCCATGGCTCCAAGAGCAAGTGGTTTGATGCTGCAGCTTTGAGGGTTGAAAAGTGTGTAGGAGGGCTCCAATTCCAACCACGGACCGCCCGCAGCCTGAGCAAGCAGTCAGCCTCTGGTAGGGATAACATAGCCAGGAGCAGGGGCTGTAATACCTGAATAAGCTTAAACCTTAAAAATGTTTGCAAAGAACAAACTGAAGATTGGCTGCCTGCTTTGTTCTTGTGTTAAATGTGAGTTTAATTTTAGTTATTGATGGTACATCAGATGGTACTTTCTCTTGATGTGGAGCTTTAACAACTTGTTCTGGAAAATGATGCAGTATTCCTGTGCTTTTTTGTTTCTTCCTCCCCAAAAATGAGATGCAGTAGTTCTAACAGCCTCTGGCGATTTGGAGAGGAACATGCAGGTGTAGTTTGCTTTGCACATGTTCCTGCTGTGCGCAGGGGTTGTTTACTGCTTAGTTGAACAAATTGCCGAGTGTCCTTCTGGACGTCTTGAACTGTTTAGCAGAGAAATCAGAAATTATGTTGCTAGAACTTTTGTTTTTCACTACATGTGAACTCAAACAAATAGTTTGTGAAGGGTCAGTGCCTGCTGTTCCCACAGAACCTTGGAGGAAAATCCCTTCTGGCATTGTTTCTACAGAGGTCTGTGTTGTTTCCTACTCTGATCAAGATGAAGGACTTTCCTAAGTGCTCATACATATCTGCTAATAATCAGTCTCCATAATAGAGGTCTGCAGACTTTTTTTCCCTTTCATATCTGATTTGGTTAAACTGTTTACTTTGGGGTATTTTTATCTTCCCTTTACTGTTTTTTTTTTTTTTAAGTGAAGAAACGCTAGTCTTTGAGAGGTTAGAAACAAATAAATGACACTATATTTCAGGCACGATATCTGGTTAAATGGTTTTGCACATAAATTGGGTACTTTTCTTTCTCTTCTGCACCTATTTTTTCATTTGGAATGATTGGACCAGGTACCTTCTGTGCTAATTATCCTGAATTTCTCCCCATTGACCCAGACCTCCAGCAGTTTCAAAATGACTTTCAGCTCTGTGGAGAAACGTGGTTGGTAGGTGCAAATAGCAGTGCCACGGGGCTGTGCGGACAGGCAAATGCTCATCATTGTGTAAGCCACAAAACTTTTAATGTTAAGAGAGAAAAAGAGGCAGTTTTGGAAAGACCGTTGTTGCACAGAAATACTGATTGAGGCCAAGGCTACATGGTGGGTCTTGGCCTGCCAGAATGTGGGGAGAAGAGCTGAGAAAGGGGAGATGCTGGGTGCTTCCAAGGAGGGCTCTCCTGTGCTACTGTGCTTGTGCAGCAGCTGTCATCTTATGGGGGCTATGAGGCGAAGAAGTATCTATTCTCTGTAAAGTCTTTACTTCTTCAGTTTTGCTACACTGCCTCTTCAGTTAGCCAGAAGAAAAGAAAGTGAGCATTGTGGTGCTGCAGGCTGGCTCACTGGTGCTGGCCTCAGCTCTTGAAGATGTAGGAGTGTATTGTTAGGAGAGGGGATGCGCCATACATTCCAGTACCTGGGTCTTAAGGAATAGCAGTACATCAATATTTAAAGGGCTGAAAAAGAGTCTTACCCTTTGTTATTATTTTGCCATCATCCCCCACCCGAATGTGGTTGAAATAGCAGGAGGCAGCAGGTGGGGGTGAACTTACTTGCTGTATGGCACCGCTGCTTCCAAATTACCAAGTTTTCATTAAATCATTTCATTGTGACAAGTTGCTTTTTAATTTAGTTGTGAAAAATCATTCCAAGTGTATAACCTGGAAACTAGACCAGATCACTGACAGGTGGCAGTAATTTAGAAGCTTTTCAGGGAAACTTCCAAATTTCTCAGGGTTTTATAAGGTTGGGGTTTGTTGTTGGCTGCTTTTTTTTTTTTTTTTTAAATGAGCCTTCTTCAAATTTGTGTTAGTCTTCCATAACGAAACTGCTTATGGAGGATGAGTGGACAGGCAATTTGGAATAGTAAAGGTTATTTCTATAGTGAAGATATTTGAAAAATAGAGATTGTATGTCTTATTTGCTATGTTTTATATATAAATCTATCTGCCTATCCCATATACTCCACCGCTGTGGACAGATGCTGAAAACAGATAAACTGGTAAAGACTAGATTGTCATTGGGAAGGACTTTCCGTACTGGAAGCACAGAAGAAAGAATCACACAAAGGTGTGTTGATTCAAAGTGATGATCTTAAATTACTATATTAGCCATTATTTTAGAAAGCTTCATAGAAGTTAATCGTATGCATGCATGCAGTGGTGATTTTTTTTTTTTTTTTTGGTATGGTAGATGGACTATAGGTTTCAGCTTGTAATATATTTGCTGACTTTCAGCTATTAAATATGTATGGCAGTAGTCCAGAAATTCTCCATTAAGAACATGTGAAACCTTGAAGCATATTATAATCTACACCTTTGCTAAGCCTTTGTAATGAGAGAGACATTTTGAAGATCACACTGTCTGCAAATACTATGCTTTTTTTTACTGGATAACACCTAAAGTTATTCTAGTTGAACATTGTTAAGAGAAAAACCAATTTTCTCTTTTCTGTTCTGTCCTTCTCTGCCGTTAACTATTTCCCATACATTCTTTATATTCCAGTACCCACAATTGAAAGTATGGGTGTGTTATCCCAGGAACATGTAGTAAGGGATTCCTAGCCTCAAGAGTTGAGAGAGTAAATAAAATAAAGACAGTGATGGCACTTTCTGTAAAATGGGGATTGGGCAGAGACATGTTAAATGACTTGCTTGAAGTCACACTGTCAGTATGACAGATTTCAGTTTAGGAGAGTGGCATTCTACAGCATCCACCGATTCATTTATTCCTTAGTTAAATGGAAACACTGATCTGTTGGTATCAGTCAGGAAATTATTTGCAAGGAAAGTGGAACTAGGGAAAAAACAATTCAAATAAAGTCTTGTGAGTACAACCACAGCATGTGTTTGGAGGATGTTCCAGCCCCAGCCTGAAGAGATTAATCTGTGAGAAGCTCTAAAACCACACAGAATAAAAGGGATGAGATAGATTCCAAGCCTGAAACGGTGCAGGTGTTGTGCTGACCTAATCAGTAAATTCAATGTGCCTGTTGATCCCCAGTGACAATAGGGTAGATGATCCATCTGTCATCCCTTGACATCCATAACTCCAATAATAACTGCACTAAAAGATGCAATTATATTGCGGTGACAGCTAGTGGGACTTGTCCTCATGTAGGTGTTGGAACTGGGCTGGGAGCTGGGGTCTGCAGGATCAGCCTCTCACCATCTTGAAGTACTTGAAAACAATCTATGGGAGAAGTAAGCCCATAATGTGTGAGATGTGTGGTCTGAATCTTTACGTTGAAATAAACCAACTGAAATTGGTTATTCTGCTATGGAAATCCAGTGGGAGTGACCGGACACAAGGTCAACTGGCTTGAAGGGTTTGTTATGGTGTTGAGCCACAGTAGACACCCTGTTGGAAGCTCTATCAGATATGAGTGTTACAGAAAAGCATGGATGCTGGTTTAGAGGTGAAGAGTTCTAGAGGATTTGTTAAATTTATTTGAGGGGTGAGAGAGGCCTATAGTAAGAACACAAGATAATAACTAAACAGGAGTAAAATAAAGTTACTATACAGATGGAAAAATATTGTGCAGCTTAATTGGGAAGAGAATGATACAGTTCAGTGGAACTTGACAGTTAAACCCTCACTGCGGGGGGATTTAAAGAGCCCCCACATCTTTGCAAATGCTGTAGAGGGGCTATAAGTCCTATCACATTTATTAGAATGCTTCAAAAGTAACACAAGGAAGTACTCTTTTCTCTCTTCTTTTTAAACAAGAAAGAAATTTCTGCCCTGGGGTGCTTCTGCTAGACCTGAGAATGGCATCAAAGAAGTGCCAATGACAGAGGTTTTATTCTTAATTTCCAAGCAAGAGCGTTTGTTCTCAGAGACTTTCCAGCCTGTTTGGCTGAAGAGCAATCTGTCTAGATGGCCAGTCATTTGTTCGAGAGCTGGAAAACAAATTATCTTTCTTGAATGTTCCAGCCATATTGTAGATTAATGAGATTAAGAAGTAGTGCCTTGTTCAGGTCCTTCATTTCCCTTAACATGTTTGTTAGAATGTAGACCAAGGCCTGGCTTTCCTGTTCAGCTCTTCTCATCGCTGGTCTCTGCCAGTGATGCTGCTGTTACTCTCCCCCTCAAAACAGCTGGTTTTGCTTTCCTTCTGTTGAGTCCAGTTTGACCATTTTGTCTTATCATACAAAACTCTTGAGGCTTTTATTCAGTCTCTAAGGAACTTTAAATCTGATCCTGCAATATCTTGTGCAGTTAATGCATTAAAATTCAGATTAGGAAATGAATATATTTTGCTACTTTATTTCACCTATCATTAAGCTTTAATTTTACTTTCTGCTGTCTTGTTATGGTTAATATACCCTTCCAAACAGTTTCTTCTGCTCTTAAAACTCATTTAAAGACAGATTATATTTTTTTTTCCCCCAAAAGAAATATTGGTGTAATCTTAAAAGTATGATATTTATGTATGAATGCCATATTTATACCAGTAATACAAAAATATATTGGCTGGCAAAAAGTAAGTGCTTAATCTAAGGCTTATAGCTTTATTTCCTTTTTTTGCTCAGTTTTCCAAGCGGAACATACTAACTAGCTGCTGGCTCAGTATGAAATATATACATGTGACGTTCAACATTAGAGCTGGGTGAATTACTTGTGGTAGAAGACTTATTCATTTGCTCTAGGGAATCTAAGAATCAGAGGGAAGTGGAAAGATAGTGAAATCTCTAATGAAAAAAAAGACAGGTCCCATTTTTGACCATGTATATCTGGTTGAGGAATAAACTTAGTCTCTGCTATAATCTAATGTCCTTTATCCACTGGATGCCATTTGGACATACAAGGCAGTTACAGATCAACAGATCAACTTCATTACACAAGAAAGGCTTGCAACTTTTCCTTTGCTGTTTTGTGTAAACAAACATAAGCAGAGCAGTTGTCTGAAGGAAGATAGCCACTTGCAATGTGTTCTTGACTGAATATTAGTAATTCCTTTCTTAACTAATAGGAATCCTGAGAAACTCGTAAATTACGAAGTTGCCTATATTACAGACATTAGGATGAGATTTGAGAATGGAAATGCGTGATACAGAAATGTCTAGATGGAAAACAGAACAAATGCAAAAAGTCTGCTACTTCTGTGCACAAAGGAAGCTGAGAAGGTTCACAGACACTTCCACATAAATTCATGTTTAGAAATAGCTTTCTGCTTTTTCTTCATGTGCTTGTCTGTCCAGCTATAATTATCCATCCTCCTTTTTCTCCAATTACATGCTGTATAATGTTTAGCAGCTATTCCAAGAAGCCGCTTATTCCTGTGTGACAAGATTTAATTAAACTTCCAGTGAAATAATTAGTGAGGGTATCTCAAAAGGCTGTTTAAAATCAATGCAGTACTGAGGACCAAATAGAGTTAACACTGTCATGAAGGATCAAAGTAACCAAAGAACGTGACTGAAAATTAAACCCCCAGCAACGGTCTAATGAAGAAGCATACTGAAGAAGCTGTGATTTTCTGCCTCTTGGGTCCTACCTACAAATTGATTTGACATGGAAAATTTCCCTCAGGAAGCTTAAAAATGGTAAATTTCCATTAATTACATAGCAAAGAATGTTCTTTCTATGATTCATAATCCATTACGAATTTTTTTTGGTTGCCTCTTCCTCCCATTATCTGTATTTTCTGCTTTGCCAATGGAGATTGCCTTGAAGTTTGTTTGGGTGGTTGTGTTTCCTGTTGCATTGTGTAGCTTGAGGCACAGAAAAGGAGCTGAGGAGAGTTAAGTGCATAAGGCATCGTTTTGGCTGGGATAGAGTTAATTTTCTTCCTAGTAGCTGGCATACTGCTGTGTTTTGGATTTAGTAGGAGAAGAATGTTGATAACACGCTGATGTTTTAGTTGTTGCTAAGTACTGCTTACTCTAGACAAGGACTTTTCAGCTTCCCATGCTCTGCCAGGTGCCCAAGAAGCTGGGAGGGGGCACAGCCAGGCCAGCTGACCCAAACTGCCCAAAGGGCTATTCCATACCATGTGGCATCATGCTCAGTATAGAACTGGGGGGGGTTGGCTGAGGGGCAGCAATCGCTGCTCGGGGACTGTCTGGGTATTGGTCAGTGGGTGGTGAGCGGCTGCATCACTTGTTCTTTTTTCCCTGGGTTTTGTTTCTCTCTCTTGTTCTCCTTTTTGTTACATTATTATTATTGTTGTTGTTGTTATTAGTATTGTTATTATTGTTTTATTTCAATTATTAAACTGTTCTTAACTCAACCCACGAGTTTTCTAACTTTTGCATTTCCAATTCTCTCCCCCATCCCAGTTGGGGATGAGGGTGAGCAAGCGGCTGTGTGATGCTCAGTTGCCAACTGGGGCTGAACCACAACAGTCCTTTTTGGCGCCCAACGTGGGACTATGAAGGGTTTGAGATAATAACAGATTAACCAGAGCTTATTAAGGAATTTGTATCTGTTAATAGTTGCAGGTCACAATATTGACTCATCTGTTAACAGTCTTAGCTGATCTGCACCATGCCCCATTTTTTGCTGTACATGTTAAATACTGGTGTTGGGTTTTGCAGTTTGCTGTGCTCTGCAGTGATTAGTGATGTTTTGCCTGGGAGATTTGTTATTAAAACACTGACTTTGAGTTTTATCTGGTATTTGGGTTTTGTACTGAAACCATTAATGTATTTCGGATACCACCTCGTGGAGAGGTGCTCCAGCCCTCGGATCATTTTGGTGGCCCTCTTCTGGACCCGCTCCAGCAGGTCCATGTCCTTCTTGTGCTGAGGACCCCAGAGCTGGACGCAGTACTCCAGGTGAGGTCTCACCAGAGCAGAGTAGAGGGGCAGAATCACCTCCCTCGACCTGCTGGCCACGCTTCTTTTGATGCAGCCCAGGATACGGTTGGCTTTCTGGGCTGCAAGCGCACATTGTTGGCTCATGTCCAGCTTTTCATCCACCACTACCCCCAAGTCCTTCTCCTCAGGGCTGCTCTTAATCTTTTCATCCCCCAACCTGTACTGATACCGGGGGTTGCCCCATC
This sequence comes from Pelecanus crispus, assembly GCF_030463565.1. Classification (NCBI taxonomy): domain Eukaryota; kingdom Metazoa; phylum Chordata; class Aves; order Pelecaniformes; family Pelecanidae; genus Pelecanus; species Pelecanus crispus. The sequence continues at coordinate 10,817,990 of NC_134653.1, read as the reverse complement.
CCAGGTGCAGGACCTTGCATTTGGCCTTGTTGAACCTCATGAGGTTCACACAGGCCCACCTCTCCAGCTTGTCCAGGTCCCTCTGGATGACATCTCGTCCTCCTGGTGTGTCAACCGCACCACGCAGCTTGGTGTCATCTGCAAACTTGCTGAGGGTGCACTCGATCCCACTGTCTATTTCATTGATGAAGATGTTAAATAGCACCGGTCCCAGTACGGACCCCTGAGGGACCCCACTTGTCACCGGTCTCCATGTGGACATCAAGCCATTGACCACTACCTCTGGATGCGACCATCCAGCCAATTCCTTATCCACTGAACAGTCCACCCATCAAACCCGTATCTCCCCAATTTAGAGAGAAGGATGTTGTGGGGGATGGTGTCAAAGGCTTTACAGAAGTCCAAGTAGATGACATCCATTGCTTTTCCCTTGTCCACTGATGCAATCACTCCTTCATAGAAAGCCACTAGGTTGGTCAGGCAGGACTTGCCCTTGGTGAATCCGTGCTGGCTGTCTCGAATCACCTCCCTGTCCTCCATGTGCTTGAGCATATCTTCTAGGAGGATCTGTTCCATGATCTTGCCAGGCACAGAGGTGAGGCTGACAGGTCAGTAGTTCCCAGGGTCCTTCTTTCTTCCCTTTTTAAAAATGGGCACAACATTCCCCTTTTTCCAGTCAGCAGGGACTTCACCTGACTGCCATGACTTTTCAAATATCATGGAGAGTGGCTTGGCAACTACATCAGCCAATTCCCTCAGGACTCTGCGATGCATCTCATCAGGTCCTATAGACTTGTGTACATTCAGGTTCTTGAGGTGGTCTCGAACCTGATCTTCCCTTACTGTGGGAGGGGCTTTACCCCCCTGGTCCCCATCTTTTGGTCCATCGAATTGGGAGGGATGAGGAGAGAGGTTGCTGGTGAAGACTGAGGCAAAGAAGTTGTTGAGTACCTCAGCCTTCTCGTCCATTGATACAAGTTCGCCTTGCTTGTTCATCAAGGGGGGTACGCTTTCTTTAACCTTCCTTTTCTGGTTGACATACATACCTGTAGAAGCCCTTCTTGTTATTCTTTACGTCCCTTGCCAAATTCAGCTCCATCCACGCCTTGGCCTTCCTGACCTCCTCCCTACACAACCGGGCCGTTTCCCTGTATTCCCCCCAGGACACCTGTCCCTGCTTCCACTGCCTGTGCAGTTCCCTCTTACTCTTTAGTTTGACCAGCAGATCTCGACTCAGCCATGCTGGTGTCTTCCCTTCCTTGCCGGATTTTTTACACTTGGGGACTGAGAGCTCTTGTGCTCTATGGAAGGTGTCCTTAAAGATCTGCCAACTCTGTTCCGTTCCCCTGTCCCTGAGGACCGTCTCCCAGGGGGTCTTTCTCACTAACTCCTTGAAGAGCTGGAAGTTTGCTTTTCTAAAATTTAGGGTCCTGACTGCACTCCTCGCTTTTCCCATGTCCCTCAAGAGCATGAACTCCACCAACGCGTGATCACTGCAGCCCAAGCTGCCTCCAGTCTTGACATCACCGATGAGCTCAGTTGCATTGGTGACCATCAGATCCAGTATCACGTCCCCTCGGGTAGGGGTGTCTATTACCTGGCTTAGGAAGTTGTCATCTGTGCATTCCAGGAATCTCCTGGATTGCCTACAGCTCCCCATGTTGCTTTTCCAGCAAACGTCAGGGTGGTTGAAGTCCCCCAGCAGGACAAGAGTCTGCAAGCGCAAAGCCTCCTGGAGCTGGAGGAAGAAGGCTTCGTCAGCAGGCTCCCCTTGATCAGGTGGCCTGTAGTAGACACCAACCACAAGGTTCCCTTTGTTGCCTCTGTCTCTGACTCTTACCCATAAGCTTTCGACCTGCTCGTGGCTATTCTTCAGGGACAGCTCTTCACACTGTATTGATTTCTTTACGTAGAGGGCAACGCCTCTGCCCCTCCTTCCTCGCCTGTCCCTTCTGAACAGCCTGTAGCCATCAATAGCCACATTCCACAGATTCCTCATCCACAGATGGAGCCCAAAGTCATGGACTAAATGAACTCAATGGACATTTTAGAGGGATGGCCCACAGACTAAGGGAATGATATCTCTGTGTATGTATCAAGACAGGGAAATTGGTGGTGATTAATTGGAATGCATTGGAAAGGGTGAGACCTGGCCATGATGTAGATGGTATAGAATAAGGGATGGATACTGTCCTGGTTTCAGCTGGGATAGAGTTAATTTTCTTCCTAGTAGCAGGCATACTGCTGTGTTTTGGATTTAGTAGGAGAATAACCTTGATAACACACTGATGTTTTAGTTGTTGCTAAGGAGTGCTTATGCTAGTCAAGGACTTTTCAGCTTCCCATGCTCTGCCAGGTGCACAAGAAGCTGGGAGGGGGCACAGCCACAATAGTTGACCCAAACTGCCCAAAGGGCTATTCTATACCATGTGACGTCATGCTCAGTATAGAACTGGGGGGGGTTGGCTGAGGGGCAGCGATTGCTGCTCGGGAACTGTCTGGGCATCGGTTGGTGGGTAGTGAGCGGCTGCATCACTTGTTTTTTTTCCCCTGGGTTTTGTTTCTTTCTCTCATCATTCTCCTTTTCATTACAGTTTTTGTTATTATTATTATTTGATTTCCATTATTAAACTGTTCTTATCTCAACCCATGAGTTTTCTTACTTTTGCCCTTCTGCTTCTCTCCCCCATCCCACTGTGGGGGGAGGGTGAGCGAGCCGCTGTGTGGTGCTTGGTTGCCGACTGGGGCTAAACCACAGCACTTGGGCACACCAGAAATCCCAGCCTGGAGGCACTTTCTTAAGTATCTCAGATCTCAGGAGGCCAAGACAGCGGCTTTTCCCAGTAATGTGTAGTCTACCGTTTACTTTGAGTAGGTTGTTCTTATCCTGTTGTGGGGGAGTAATTTGTGTTACGAACCGAATCCTAGCTCTGCCTAGGGACTATGCCTGCATAAATTTAATCAGCGATTGATTTCTGCAGGAGCTAGATCAAGGTGCCTTATTCAGCAACACAAGGTGCAATGCAATTATTTCTCTCACACTAGTCCTGCATTGCACAGAGCTGTTTGTGGGGGGCGGCTGTGAGCGGTCAGGATCCTCAGAGCCACTGGAGCAAGCGGGGCATGCTTTGCTCTTCCCCATGCCCTGGACTGGAGCGGTTGTTCCAGTGAAGATAACTCTGCAGAAGGAAACGCTCAAAAATCTTCTCATCCAGCTTGCATGATGGATCATTTTTTCTCAGGCATTGTCATTTTATGGTTCCCTCTTTTCTTTTTAAGTATCATAATACGCAGTTAGCTTCTGGAGTTCATAGCTATACAACAGCGGCTAAGTCATCAGCTTGGCAGGATTTTGAACTGGCCTTTTATACATGCTAAGGCTCTTTAGAGCTACGATATCAAGTGTGGAAAACATGAGTTTGGCAAATGATGAGAACGCCACAGCCTCGGGGCATGAGATAGTGCAGTGTGGCTTGCAGGGAGGACTTTCCTACAGGTGGCAAAACATGACTGCCTGTGGCTGGCTGCCCTGCCTAGCCCCTTTGAAAGGGCCGGGGCCGGTCAGTGTGTGGCAGGATCCTGAGCTAGCCTGGCTGGCCAGCAGGTATTTCTCTTAGAACATCAGTAATGCTGTGACCTCCTTGTTCCAGTGGTACGTTCAGTCTGTTGTGCTCCTGTGCCAGGAGGAGGCTGGGACGATCACTGAATTTCTACAGTATTTATAACTGGACTCTGCTGATTTACATTGCCTGGTACTAAGGAGTGCATCCCTGGGTAGAAACATGATTAAAATGTCAAGAGCTGCAGTGAAGGGAAGGGATTTAGTGGGTATGTGTTATGCGTCGCAGGTTTGTCGTCTCTTTTGAGCTGTGTTGTGCTTGGGTTGAACTGTGAAGATCTGAATAATTTATTCATAAAGTTATGCTAACTCTGTATGGCACTGAAACGCTGAAGATTAGTAAATAATTAATAAAAACATTTCTTCTGCAGCCGTGTCCTTGTATGAGTCACTCAAGCCTTGCTGAAAATGCTGAGCAGTCAAATGCAATATTCTGTGCCTGCAGGATCAGGATTCCTTCGGTGTTTCTGTTCTGCAGAAAAATAATTCCTTTAAAGCCTCTTTAAGAATTTAAACTAAGTAATTAAAATCAGGAACAATAAGCTATATTTATGATACGTAGGTAAGTATGTAGATATGTGTGTTTATATATACATATGGATATAGATAAATAAAATTGAGGCCAACTATAAGCAGTAGGAGAACAGCTGGGACTAAGTAGGGTCATGTACAGTCCAAGTAGGTGTGGTAGAATATTACTGCAATCTAATAATGCATGTTTCCCCAGTGACTTAGCACCTCCAAAGCAAGTCAGTGTTGAAAAACAGCAAAAAGGCTGGTTTTGTTTTTTAATTTTGAAGTGGGGATTCAACAGCAAAATCTTAAGCTTAAAAATGAAAGTTGTAGCAAATTACAATATCAACTAAAATTGGTGCTCTCCATGGAAGCGATTCCATTTGCCTGCTGCAAGGGCACGTGCCTGCTTGCAGCAGTAGGGAATGAACCTTTTCCAGAGCAGAGTAAGATCTCTTTGTGTAGAGCAGAATCCAGTGTGATCTTTGTACTTTCCTCAGTGTGTTTGTTTTGAGCATGAGATTTCTGGACATCATTCATGGGTCACTTTCATTTCCATTTCTGTTTTTCTTAGGCATGCTTTAAAAAGCTAAGAATGCGTTGTTAATTTACAGTGTTAAATATCATAGTCCTATTTTGCACCCTTTTAAACACTATTGACAAGGACAAACACCTTTTTATAATAAAGGATAGTAAGCAGAAGGCTTGAACCTGTTAAATTACCATGTGTTATGCTGTTCCTGTGATTACATTTTAAGGTGCTCTTTCTTCAGTACATGTACAAGGGTAAGTCAAAGCATTGGCCAATGAAATAAGTATTCAGCACAACTCTCATGCAATATAGGAGTGGCAACAGAAACCTGATCCTGTTAAAAAGCTTTTACTACTGAGAATCATCACCCACATTCATAAATTTTGTTGTGTTCAGGTAGGGGAGGCTGTGGTGTGTGCTCTTTTTCTCTGTCCCAACAGAAATGAGATATATTTTTAAAATAAACATTTTAAATATATATCTGAGCTAATACCACTTAATACACCTTATGACTATAATAAAGTATTATTTTAAATATACAGTCAGTTCTTTAGATATTTTTACTTTTATACACTTAGAATGATTATTTTATGGTCTGATTCATCTGCAGTCTCATACTTGGGAAGGAAAATAAGCCCCTTTAAGTTATTTGGCTTAATTCACTAATTTTAGAAATGAATATTCAAGAAGAAATTATACTGTTTGATTTCCAAATAGTTGATACACACTCTCACAGGTGTCTAACACATTGTCTTCTCACTTAATGCTCTACAACACATGTAGTAATTACTGTGCAGTTGAAGACTTTCCCCTTCTACGAATCCAAAGTGCTTTGCAATTTTTTTTTTTTTTTTTCCCCTGGGGATACTGCTGAAATATTCAGGCATAGGGTCTAAAATGGGTCTTCTGACAGTAATAATTAGACAGGGTGGAGACCTGAGATTTACAGGATCATGAAAATGACATCTGCCTAAATGATGGAGGGAAAAGAAGAGGATTTAAAGAAAATTCAGATTTTTGTTCTCTTACCTAGAATTTGGTAAAAATTGTGGGAGGATGTTGCTATCACCTCAGTAATCCTACTTAATTGATATAAGGATACCCACAGTGTAGCTGCTCTTTCATTAGGGTGTATGCATATAACAAAAGCATTTGCCTAAATGCCCCTTGGATAATTAAATGAATGTCTTTGTCATAGCAGGCTTTGAATAACGATAATGTCCTGGGAGGTTATCGTCACTCCCAGCAACCATAATCATCATCTTCAGAGAACAAAAATATACTTAACCAGCAAACCATGCTACTCTCTGTGAATAAGCAAGGGAGATTGCATGCAGGCATTTTATCAGGCTGGATGAATAACTAAATATTTACTATGAGCTTGTCCCTTTAGTGCTGAGGGTTGAGGATTGCTCATGAAGTTGAGGAACGGTGAGGTTAGTGGATGGCAACCACATGCAGTGCCTGGAGTAAGCTTGGGTTTCTTGGGTGATGCTGCTCTGTCATTATTCTATATAGTGCTTATTTGTAATTAATATTCTTATTTAAGGAATATTCTTAGGGCAGTTACAGCTATACATGGAAGGGCTTGAAGTATAGGACCTGTGGTAAAGAGTACACAGAGGTTTGAATTGGGATAACGACAGGGTGATGGGCTGGAGCACCCAGGACACCCCATTTGCTACAGTTGGTTGTCTGCATATTTCTGAACCGAGTGGCTCTGTTACATAGCCAGCGTCCAAAAGACATCGTGTCAATATATAAGAAAATTTATGTATGTAATGCAGAAAAGGGTGTATTAGAAGCAGTACTACTGTACAGAACAAAAGGATGTAATTGTCCTGAGTGTCTGTGACAATGCAACCTGTTCCCAGTAAGTTCTTAAGAACTTTGGAAATGAGGAGAGAGGAAGTTTAGATCACTTGAAAAGATCTTGAGAGATCCCTATGCATCCTGGACAATACTTGCCCCGAAGGCGGTGTCGGCCCTTGCAGTCTAGGAGATGAGGTAGAATGTTCCTCCACAGCACAGCTGAGAGATCTCACTTGATTTCCTACCTTCTCCCTTGGGTCACCTCTGTCTTGTGGTGAGCTGTTTCAGTGAGCTGAGCTGGCAGCAAATTACCCTGCTCCTTTCTCTCTCCTCCCCCCCCCCATTTTTCTGCAGCCTAGTGTGCAGGGCTGAACCCCCATCGCCCACAAGAGAGCAAGGGAAGGTGCCCAGAGCCTGTCTGGATGGGGGCAGGACCACCTCAGCAAGTTCCTAGAATAGTTTAGGCCTCTCCAGGTGGTCATCTAGAAATATCCTAGTGGGTGTACTACTGGACAGATTGATTTGTGGTATTAATAATAAGAGAGTTCAAAAAACATTGGTGTCAGGAAGGAACCTGACCTGACCCAGACAGGAGGAGTCATGGGAACAGCAGGGAAAGACACATTCAATAAATGAAAGGCCAAGGCAGCAGGAAAGGGCTTAGCCCCTGAGATGTGTTTCCTCAAGCAAACTTGAAATATCATATATTTGAAGTATCAGTATCATAAATACCCAAGTGTCTGAAGGTATCTGTCTGTCAAGATGCTGAGGTTAAAACCCAGAAGAACAGAAGGAAGCGGATGGCTTTTCATTGTGATGGAAGATAAACGGACAAAGGCAGGACCAAGCCTATTACTGAATACAAGAGTGAGCCTGCGTATCTGTATGAGAGAACCTGTTAAGACTGCAGGTATTATCATTATTCCTTGCAAATATAGATGTCAACAAGTTTTAAATTAGTATTTAATAAATCATCAACACCCTGAGAAGTTCTGGACACTTACCCGGCCATTTTTAAAGGGGTAGGTACCCTGCGTCAAACAGCTCTGCTTAGGTAGGAATAGAGGTGTAGGGTTTAACACAGGGTGGAAGGATATTGGTGGAGGAAGGATAAAAGAGTTGTTTCTTCCTCAAAAAAGGATGAGAATTACTGGATCAGGAGATTAGCAGAAGTAAATATTTGCCCCTAAGTTCACCTTGGCTGGATTGCTGACAAGTCACATTGTATTAGAGGGAATTGTAAACACAGAAGTTTTTCCCCTTTGACTGTAAGTTTAAATTTGCAATTACAGTTCTGGTTTTAGAATCCATCTTGTTGGAAAAGCAATTCACATGCAGAAAACACATGTGCAGTCACACTGAAGAGACAATCCTGTGTCACAGTATTCTTGTAAAGAGGTATAAAATCTATACTGCTTCTTCTCAGGATGGGCGAACAATGGACTTACATTTCCATGGCCACAGCTTGATTTTTCCTTTGGCTCATGTCCTGTGTGGAGCACCAAACCGTGAACTTATGTAGATGTTTTCCCCATCTTAGTGCCAACATTACACATTAAGCATGAGTTGATCTACCATCCTGCTGCTGTCCAGCCTTCTCCCTTGGGTTGGATCTGACAGCAGGAACCTTTGCTGACCTGATTCAGCTGGCTAACATGGCAGAAAATGTTGAGTTTTGTGCCCATATTTGGCTGGTTCCATGAGCTGAATCAGCTCTGCATGGGGTCTGACCAGTGCCAGAGCTGAAGCAGTGGGGTGGGAAGGAGACCTGTGCTGGTACAAGAGAAGCAGTGGGACCTCTCTGACCAGCGCTGGTGAGCTGTTGAGACTGATACCACCAGGACAGCCTCTTACCCTATGCTGGTACCTTTTGAGATGGGCTATATCAACAGCTGTTTGATGACCACTTTTAGGGTGACCAAGATAAGCTTACACTATTTTCGGTTTAGTTCTGGAAGTTCATTTTGCTGTAAGGAAGCTTGTTCCTGTTTCCACTTCAATATTGCAATATAGATATAGGGGGTAGGGTAAGAAGGGAAGTGTTCTATTTAATTTCTCATAATGTGATTATACTTTGACATTTTAATGACTTCACAGAATATTGTCTGTCTTAAGATTCTCCTATTTAATAAAACGGATAGAATAAGGCTAGTAGGACGTGGTTGTGATGATAATTTACTAAACAGCATTATAATTGCATGATAGTATAGCGACTATTACTTCTTCACCTGGGGATATAGTTGGTGATGTGCAGTCTCGTTATTGGCTTTGTTTCTCCAGAGAGCTTTAAATTTGGCTGAAACTCTGTTTATTTTGCCACTTAAATGCTTTTCCCCAAACACTTGCTTCCCTGACAATTGTTCTTAGTCGTATCCGTCATCTAGGGATTTTAGAACATTTGAAGCTAAATCTCCTGGTGATTTTCTTTTCTTGTTCTTTATCTTTTTTTTCTCTTTCAAGCTGTTGCTATCAATACTGATTTTAGTATCTGTCAATTTAATTCCTTTGCTGCAAGTACATTACATAATAGCTTACCGTAGTGTAAATGCAATGATTTGCTACATTTTTATACTGCTAGAAGTTTACCTGTCTGGAACCACAAGCCTGATTAATATTGTTTGTTAAACTAGTGTCTTCATGACATAAAGCAAAGACGGACTAGAAAATGCAAGAGCTTAGTAGCAGTGCTCCAGGCAAGAGATAATGGTGCACACGCTGGAGGAGGGGAAAGTCTCCCAGGGAATATACAGGCAGATCAGGTCACTGAAGTCAGAATAAGTATTCGTCAGTGCACTTCCAGCTTACAGTGCTTCTGACAGGAACATGCTTGTGATTATGTCTCCAATTTGCATCCAGTTTGCAAACTGTTAAGGTGTGGCACATAGACTGTGGGATGCCTGAAGGCAGTGGGAAGCAAAACAGAATAACTTCTGACCATAATACGTTGGTATTTGTGATTTTTGCATAAAGTGCCCAGGTTGGACATGTAGTACAGCATATGCCTAAGCAGTCTGTGCCTGATGAAAGAGCCTGTGCAGGTTAGAGATGAGTGGGTTAAGTTTTAAAAGATAGAAGGTTGGGATGAGAGCAGATGAAGACAAATATGATCAGCTTATACCTCCTTTCAAAAAGTTAGCCATAGGGAAAATATAAATCTTGGTGGATGAGTTAAAGATGACTTAAGGCTGTTGTCAGTCACTTGGTGAGGCTGTGCTCCTAGAACAGCTGCTGCTGAAGAGAGAGCTCATTTGCTTTTCATACCTCTGGAGTGAATCTTTTCACATGCTCTCGATAGCTGCTTTTTGAAAGATTTCTTCTGAACCCATATGCCATCATGCCTGTTGATTGCAGAGATGGGGCGGGGAAGTGGCAGCACTGTTTTAGCAAGCAAAACTTTATTTATTTATTTATTTATTAAATCAGTAAAATGTGTATCAGTATGACTAATGGTCCAAAGAGAGAGAACAAGATGATTTCTGTTATCACTCTTTGACCATGTTTCTGCAAATTCAGTCATTCCCTTTTCCCCCCTTCCATCAATCTTTAGGTCCATCCAAGAGGGGAAAATATCTGCAGGTGAAAAGTGAGACTTCTCAATATTTGCTGGCCTAGATAGCAAACATCTGTAGGCAAAAGTAAAAGATACATTTTAAAGCTGCTATAGGAACTATTTAATCAAAAATGCAATGGGAGTCTTCTGGTTTGTTTTAAAGGGCTTTAGAGGAGTTAATAGTTCTGGGGGGTCATTGTTGCTGAGTTCTCGATCAGTTAATCTTCTGTCCTGTTGGAACAAGAAGAAGGAAGTCTATCCTAATGAAAAAGTCTGTTTTGTGAGAAGATTATACTTTACTACCACCTGGAGATGGGAGCAAGGACAAGGAAGCCATTAGCACTCCGGGACAGGGGGATAGGGCATCTGGAGACAGTTGATATCTAAAAATATACTAGAGAGAGATGAAATACTGGGCTGACTGCAGTGTAGAAAGGGAAATATGGGTCTGTGTGGGATAGGAGGCTTATGTGTATTGGCAGTCATATAAAAGTGGGAGAGAATGTGCTGTCGCAAACTTGGAGAAGTAGATGGGATAGAAAGTGAGATCTTAATTTTTTTTGATTTTGTGGAATGACGTGGATGAAATCCACAGCCTGTTCCTCATTTTCATGAACTAGATTATCCTTCCACAGCAATAATCCTTTTAGAAATGCTCCACTTGGAGAACCCCATTTCAGGTATGCAATGGAAATTATAAAATAAAGCTAAGGGGAAGCGCCATGCTGGGCACAGCTAATGTTTGCCTGACATCAGTGATAAGCAGCCAGAAAGCCGTGTTTATGCATGAAAATTGCCCTTACAGCTTTGGTTACTTTAAAAAAAGTATTCTTTAAAATAGCCTAAAAAGTCCTTTTTCCAGGACTCTGTGGAGCATGCATCACAGCCTGGCACTGCAGATCCAAACCCACAGAGTATAGCATGTTGTGCGAAATAATTGAAAAATGGAGCTTTATAGAAATGTCTTTCGAAGCAGTGTGGAATTTGCTGGTTGCCTTCTATTTGCTTCTAAGTTCTTCAATTGTTTAAATAACACCTTTATAACAACAGTGCCATTCACTTGGCAATTTGTCTTTTTATTCCTGATAATAAGCATGTTGGATACAAAAATAGCCATTCTACTTGTGATCATCAAACTTTAGCTGAATTTCAGACAAATAATTTGGCAGATCTCTAGATAAAATATTACAGAGCAGCTCAAGCAGGCATTAGTATTTCTTGCTTATACACTTTGTGCTTTGAAATCTCTGCATTGCTTCTGATGTGTTCAAAAAAAATGAGCTATTGTTCCCCTAAAACACAATTGGAAGTACATCTGAACTGAATATTGCATTATTTTTGTACGGGGATGTATCTTCTGGAACAACAAAGATGAAATGTAGTGCAAGAAAGTTCTACGTGTTTGCAGAGGCAAAACACCCCCTACCCCTGCAGCGGTTTGCATTGCATTGGTTTAGCTCGAGCCTGGTCAAGACACAGCCAAACTGTCTTGTTTCAGTTTGGAAGGGAAGGATTGGATTTGCACTTCAGTTTCTCCAGGTAGAGCTGTGCCTGTGCGGGGCTCGTGTGGGTGTATTACTGAGGGTACAAAAGTCCGAAGTTGAGAGACCTGTGCTGCATTTTCTGGAGTGAAAACCTGGCCATTGACTGAATGGATGAAAAAGTTCTTACCTCACAGTCTCCTCCCAAGCTTTCTGTGGTCAAAGGAGTGAGCTCTGTTCATACAAGTCAATTTGTCTGCAAGTGTGTGGTCCTAATCAAGCAAGAACCTGTCTTGTGGCTTCAGTGGGATGAATCATGTATTTGAGAGCTGCTCGGTGTTGGAGAGGCTGGTAATCTGTTAATTGGAATTTCAGTCTTTTGTTTTTTGACACAGCCCTGGTTTCTCTGTCTATGAATGTTACGGATTTCATTCTTGATTTAATATCTCAATCCTCTCAATTTCTTGCAGTTTATTAAATCGAAACTATATTGCATGTCATCTTAAATAAATAAAATGCAGCAAAACCCCAAAGATAAAATTTTGCAAAGCTGTGTTGGGTATGGTAGTCCCAACTCTACGAGCCCAGTGAGAAGAGCTGCAGAGTTAGTACTAGAACTGCACCTACTTATTTTCAGGAAGCACTGGAATAACCTAGGTTCTTAAATACTCTGTATGTAATTAACTGTAAAAAATAAATGTACCTGATTTCTGATCATAAATCCATACTTAATTTATGGGATATTTTAAACCTGCCCATTTGAAAGATTAGAGAGCGGAAGAAAGAAGCGTTGTTTCTTTATCTTTTGCCATATGCAAACTGTGGCATTCAAGGACTGTTTTTTTGATAAGCTCAATATGACTTATCTCCCAATTGAAATATACATTGTTCTTCCCTTTAAATATATTCTGGGATTCAGATTACTTTCAGCTGTTCCCTTTCTCCCCTTCTCAGTCTCCAACTTCTTTTTGTTTTTAACATGCAGAGAAAATTACTTGCTTCAAAGTGTGTATCTTTTCGTAACATAAATTCAAGGAGAGGATGGGGAAAGACGTATATGCTTGGCTGAGCTAATGAGAAAATGACTTAGTCTGTGTGTCTAACGTCTCCTCGTATCACATAAAGTGTTTGACAAAGAAAAATGGATTTTGCTTTAAATACTTAGAGCCGCCACAACAACTGATCATATTTTGTATATTACAGTAGGCTTAAAACAACAATAAACCATGAGCCTTACTATTCTGTCTGAAGTTTATCAATACCAAATGCAGCTCAGTAACAAATCCTTGATTTGCATTTATGTAAAGCATATTTTGGTGACATTAAAAATCTTAATTGAAGGAAGAGAGCAGAAGTGCAGGACTATAACCTTTTCACCCCACCCAAGGGGATATTTTCAAGCCACTGGGATACAGTGTGGGCAATTGACTGTTACAAATGTTAGCCTTGTATTTACTCAAAGCAAGGGGGAGAAACTGCTTGATTGTGTGAAACTAAAAGATATTCAGCCCGATGTTTGACACCCATGCTAAAATCTGACACCCAAGCAGTTCTGTGATCTGCTATCACAGGTTACATTAGAGACCATCATTGCAATTTTTATTGGTATTCCATTTTTAATGGAATGAGCATGATGGACAGGTTTAAAATAAGGCCACGTATTTTGGTTGTTCATAGTTCTTCCCTGCGGTTTTTCTCCCCTCCCCACATTAGACAACATATTATTTAGTCTCTCCTCTGAGAGGTCAAATTCTCTGTTCCTTCTTTAATCCCTCCTTAAATGAAGACATCTTGTTGTCTACAGTGTAATACTGACCTCTGTTTTTTAGCATTCTAGTGTCCTATAAAATGAGCTGGACAAAAAAAAGTCATGTAACTAATCATGTATCTACTGATGTATGGTGTACTAAATCACACATACTGCTTGGTTAACTAAAACTTACTGAAAGTATAAAATTTCTAAGGCTGGAAAATGGGAGGAAACATCAGCATTCCAGGAAATTTCCATGCCGTTTTTCTTCCTCAGTAAGGTTTTTTTAACCCTGTAGCATATACTGTGTGATATATGCTGTAAAGAAATTTTATGGCTATTTTACGGATGGAAAGTAATTTACTTCTAGATATTTCTAAGGCAAGTTCCCTATGGTTATTTCCATGGTATGTCTGTCCTGTGCAATGCAAATCATGTATGATTCCAGACATATATATGTGCCCATTTATGAACTTAGTTTTAATTTGGTGGTCTCATTTCTTGTATCATTTTTTGCATGAGAAAATTGCTATAGTAGGACCTGAATTTTTAACCTTAAATTACTTTTTAAACCAATCTAGTTCTACTAGTGTAAAAGCTGAATTAATATTTACATAAATAGAAATTTGGCTTGGTGTTGTTTTGTTAACCTCTTACTAAGTAAATTAAACTTTATTGAAGTAATCTACTTTTGTACAAACATTGCAGGGATTTACATTGCAGCTATACTAGTTTTACTGTACTAGATTAAATTCAACTTATACTGGCTTGTGAAACCTACGACTCATTTATTGTACTCTGCAGAAGAAATTATAGGCAAAATTTGCATATTTTAAATCAGTAAAGAAAAAGTGAGTCTGCTTTAGTAAAGTAATTTAAATTATCAGTTTTATGTTTTCAGTTTATCCAAATGAAGTCAGGTTGCCGTGAATATCTGTGAGCACACGAATGTGACAGGTAAGAGGGATTTACTGCATTCTTTACAAAAATTAGATGTTATTGATCTCCTTTAAGCATGACTTGTTAAAGACATTGTTCATGACTGTAGTTTTTCTTCTGCAATGCTTAGTCTGTAAACTAAATTTACTGCAACCATCTGTGAGTTCAGAACTTAGTAAATTAAGAGCAGAATAAACAAGAACTGTTGATGAGGGAGCAAATGTTTTGGCATGTACAGAACAAGGATATAACTAATTAACTCCTTTAATGCTGTGGTTTGGATTTAGTGACATTTAAAATAAAGAGCCAGGCATCTCTGAACAGTTATATTTTGTAATCTCTGAGGGGATAGGGAGGACCTGACTTTCTGCAATGGTATTTTTATATAAAACCAGAACCGGTAGCACCATGTTGAAATAAAATAATTCAGCAAGCTCTTGGTATCAGTTTTCAGTGGAGTTCCTGCTTGCTATTTCAGTATTGTGCTCTTTACAAGGCTTGCACATTTTTATAGTCTCTTTAACGTGCATTAAAAAATACGTATAACTTTTGGCATAGGTAATCATTTTTATGTACATTTAATTTCCTGTGCAGGGAAGAAGGTGGTACAATTAGGGCTTGCGAATGGGGAGGTCAGGGAAAGGCTGGAGGAGAATTTAGGTTGGGTTGCTGGCCTCAGCATTTGACCCCGAATACTATTTTAAAAGCACTCAGCATCCAGCCCTCCATTTTCTTCATTGACGGGTCAGAAATGAAGCCACGCTGGGCATACTTAAAATAGATCCTTTTTATTTGGTGGCAAATTCCAATACAGCGTAACCCTTTCTCCAGGCCACCTGCTAGCAAAGCTAATCCACTTTAAAGAGTCAATTCCTAGTGTTGCCAGCACATCTTTGATGTCCCACAGTCCCAGAGTAGCACCACTGAATTAAATGTAGGTCCTCTATGCAAAAAGAGGGAGAAGCTTATTATAGCAAAACTCCAATGGGGATTCAAGAGGTTCAGATAACCCTCTGCAGCAGCAGCGTAAAGATCTTCTAGCATACAAAAAAGTCACTTCAGTGAGTATGTGTGCAAGCACCACTGCTATTCATAGCAGCGGTTTATTTGGCTCCTCATTGAATGTGCGTGAAGTCCAGTGACAGCTGTGAAGGTTGTGCCTTGGGACGGAAAAGCAACCTGAGACCGTGTCAAGGATCTGCACTGTTCAGTGGGGCTTCAGAGCTGTTGTAAGGAAAATATCGAGCAATTTGAAAACTGTATTTTTAATACCTTTGACTTTCATTGCAATTGTTTTTTCTCTCCCATCCTGAATTCGAGACGTGCAGCAGCTTTCTGCACGGACAGCAGGCTCTGCTCTCATGCCCTGTGCCAAAGGGGAGGACAAGGTACCCATGTGCGCTGCTTAGATATGCAAATACAGATCTGCGGCACTGGTAACGTGTCTGTTCATTTGAACGCGTTATGGAGACGCAGTAGCTTTGTGAATGAAATGCTATTGTACTCCTCTACCACTGGGAAGCTGTTTGCATACAGCTGTATGTCTTTAAATAAAATTAACTGAAATTAATTAGGTAGGTCCTCCTTAATTCTTTTGACTGTAATCCCATATCACAAGAGCGCCATATTCAATCTGGCACAAGCTGCTCACAGGAGAGGCCCGGACATAAATTAGCATGTAATCTAAATTGCCTTTAACCACTTGAAAGACTGGCTCATCTAGACTAGGTTAAAGTCATTACTAGTGAACTCTGAAAGTGCTGTGCTTTGCCTGTGCTGAAAACATCTACATAAATGTTAAATCTGTGTTTCTTTGGTGCTAATCATTTGTAGCTGGATGCTACGGTTTTGTTGATGTAGTTTGGAAAGGCAGGAGTGCATAGCATTCCTGAAAACCAGGGTGAGAACTGAAATTTCATCTGTCTGGGTGTTGGGGAGCGTGTGTGTTTTTGCTGGAGTCAATCCAGGCTCACTGATGACGCCTGTTCTATTGCTGTAATTGATGAATGGTTAGATTAATATTAAGGTGATAATTTCTGTTTAGTAATGGGAGGTTTTGCCATAAAAAACATAAAAGATATAGGAGAAATTTTGGTTGGAGAGCATCTTTGACTTCCCTTGCGGTTAAAGTCATATAGTGGAACAGCTTTGACTCTGTGCACTGGTGCTTAGAAGTAAATCCCACATTTTAGGAGCAAAAGAAATCATTCAAATCAACCCCACATCCACTTCTAATTGTAGCCAGCCATCATTAGAAGAAGTGAGGCCAGAACAAATAAACCCTTCATAAAGAAAAGTACTCCTCTGAGTGAAATAACTGTGCTGGGGTCAAAGGGTCTGCTTTTATACGTGGTTATTATTTGCATAGTTACGGTTTTATACTTCAGCCCTCATAAATTTACATTGCATATTACTTATAAAGAACATTGTACTGCTGAAAAAGTTGTTACTCTAGTGATAGTCAGCTCTAAATATGACTTGAACTAGGCTTTGTTTTTTACTATTTAAATAGCTATTCAGCTGTGAATCCTTGAGATGTCTCAGTACACGAACTATTGGCATTTTGCCATATTTCATTACAATCAATGCGCTGATTTGCAAAGCAAGAATCCTATGTCCCTTCCAGCACATGGCAGTGTGTACTGTGCCTTTGGATATGGAAATATGCTCTACAGCAGATGGACAAATATTACGACTAGACAACTGCATGATGGCAAAAAAAAATCTTCTGGCAAAACTGCTCACGGAGCTTCATGCAATTAGAGGATGTGTTTTGTGTGCGTGTCTGTTAGTAAAAACGAGCTTTTTGTTTGGTTCATCGTCCCGTAACAGTGATATTATGGTGGTATATGCCACTGCTTTGTGCCTGCTGTAAGAGATACTGTAGTGACAACTATGAAAATGTGATTTTTTTAATTGTTTTTTGTCATGTGGATGTTTTCAGGTATGCCATACCTTCCTAGACGGAGGGCAGATATTCTTGTTTTGGTGGGTCCTGCTGCAGTATCATGTAAGAGGTGCATCAGCTCGTCATGGCATTAATAAATTAGGATGTATTAGGTGATTCTCCTGTGCACAAGGTGATTCTTCACGTTGTGGCCCCATGTATGCTCTTGGTCTGTGGCAGTACTGCAGTTTAGCCCAACTCTGGTTCCAGGAGAAATTCCGTTTGCCACGTGTTAAGAGTGTTCAGAGAAACAAATGCCAGACGTAGCTACTGGAAGGAGGAGAATCATCTGAATTTGTGACCAGGCTGTTTGTTGTTGTTATGTTTTGTACTACAGTAGCACCAGAAACCCTCCCTCTGAATTCAGGTGTTCCTTTTGCCTGGCGTTGTACAACAGCAGAAGGGTCTGGTCGCTGCCCCGATGGCTCTGTTGGATAGATAGATGAGGAACACAAAGGCTCAAAAAACGTGAGAGTGAAGATTTTCATCAAACAGTCCGGTAATAGCAACCCGAGAGGAGTGTGATTTAGGAAGGTTCCATCGGAAGCTGGACTGTGCTTCCCAGACAGTGCCGCAGACCTTTCGTATGCTATTTCAGAGCCTCGAGCAAGGCAAAACGCTGCCATAGCCTGAGTGGGGTATGGAAATACAGTGTTGCTTAGTTACTGGATTCCTCCTGGTTTCTCGTATTTGCTTGTCCTTGATAGCAGCACAAAAACCCTTGAGTGGGCTCGCGGACGAGAACAATGTTACAGTTATTGGTGAGGCTTCTATTATCATCAGTGCTGCCGTAGAAATAAGACTTTCTACTTCTATTATGTTTATTTGAATCTCTTTTCACAGATTTTCTGTATGGATGAGGTATTAAATATTATGACTCAAATTCGAGAATGTAGCTGGGTAAATTGCACTGAGGAGAAGTCCTTAATAAGGCTGCTGCTTTCTGCTGAGGTCCTTAAATCTGCCAGGTCACTGTAAAAGAAAGAGGTTGGTGGTGTTGAGAAGCAGGCCCAGAGAATCAAGATGGGAACTGGCTTCTGTTTTACAAGACCTCTTAGAAGGAAAGAGGTAGTACTGCCTATAAGTGAAGTAGTCTGCAATGTGATGTTTAATTCTGTTTTTCTTCTGCACAATCCTATTTTATCTGATGTTGTCCTCATCCATCCGAGGGCTAAATACTTGTAAAGGATTTTGCTCCTTTTATGACAAATATTTATTTGTTTATATGTTCATTTATTCACTACTGATTTTCACAGGTTTTATGATGCTTTAGGTGTGTACCGAGGCAGCTACAAAACTCAAATCCCAGAAATTTCAGCATGAATTGTGACTAAGTAAGGTTTGCATGATTTAACTCATGTAAAATTACTCAGGTGATGTTTGTGGCCTGATTGTAGTTCTCAGTCTTTAACCATGAGTTAAATGCTTTTTCATTGCTCCATTCCCAACTGTTGTAGAAAATAATTGATTGCAATCAGTTTTCTGTCATCTGTATTCAAGTGATGATTTTTTTAAAAAAAGCTCTAATACATTTGAATTGCTTTTTCTGAAATAATAGCCTCAGGAAAATTTTAAAGCTAATATTTCCATGATCACTAGACCTTGGAAGTTTTCCATCTATCTTCTTTATCATGCCGGGCTTCTTTCCTGTCACTATGGCTCTGCTGTAGTTTTTAAACTGAGTATGTCATCCCTTCATATAGATCCAGCTTCCTCCTCCCTGTGATTCTCTAATACCTGTATCCTAAGATGACTTTGTTCTTGTGTGTTCCATCATAGCGGTCTCTCTTTTTGGCAATTTTTTTATTCAACAGTTTTAAAGATAAATGTCCCTCTAGCATGTTTAGGAGGCTAGCACTTTTTTTTTTTGATACATTGTCATTTGAACTGGAACTGTTTGCTTTTATGCACGGGCTTTCTGCCATCTCCGTTTGGATTGATTGTTATCGTTGCAGATACTTTCCTTTGCTGGATTTGACCTTTACTCTCTCATTCTATTTAAATGTGCTTCTTTCTGAAGGCAGAAGTGTCCAAAGCCCTCAATTTGTAGCCCTAGTGTCTGCAAAAAATTCCAATTCTTTTGTTCATAAGTCTCCCAAGATCTCCCTCAAATTATTTTGCCTCATAAAGACGTGCTCAAGACCAGCCATAGTTAAAGAATTCACTTGCCTAATTGGAATAAATTGTAGGAAAAAAATGTGTTTTTTCCCTTCTTAGTTTTACAGACCTTTTTAGAGATCAGTACATGCTGCAAAAAGTTTTCATAAAAGCTCATGCCCTTTTAAAGTGCATTTACACCAGCTTGTTTTGCCCCACCGCTGTTTGCAATGTGCTTATTAAGTATTGTGTGCAGTTACTGAGTTCTGTGTCTTTCTTCTTGGTGTCACTGAGGTTAGTCAGTGATGTCTAAAAATGCCAGGATTGTGTGGGTGCCGTCCTCACCGTGCTGTTCTGCTGTGCTCAGAAGTCACCAGATCAGATTCTGGCCCCAGCAGGGGAGCATGGGGTTTTTACATACTCAATGCAGCATGTTGCTCTGTAGTGACTCAGATCACACAAGGAAGGAAACTGAGGAAAAACCACTTTGAAGGGGCAGAGGAGAGGCATAGGAAATTGTCCTGAATGGGAATACCTTTTAGAAGAACAGGCAGAGATCGGAGTAGCCAGTGAAAATGGCAAAGGGCTCCCAGGGCTGGTTTCTGTAGTGGGAGTGAGCAGCCTGGGCTGGGCACAGTGAAGCATGCAAAGGCTTTATGTAGTTTTGCCTTAGATTAAGGAGAAAAGGAGCAAAGCCTCTAAACCAGTGTGCATTATACTTAATTATGCTGTACAGAGAGGAACAAAATGTGTTGCAGGCAGAGTATAATAAATGAAAAAGTTTTTGAAATTGTGTGGAGTCAAAAACTAATGAATTCTTCCAAATAAGTAGTAGGAAAAGGGAAGAAACAAACACTACTAGAGTGAATGGGGAAAGGGAGAATTAAAATGAGAAACAGCTGTTTCCAGGCAGCTGTGGATAATCCTTAGTACAAATGAATGACAGATGAGTTTGGCTTTCATAACTTGTGGAGCTGGGCTTACGGAGAGCAGAGATTTGAGTTATATTGGAAAACTTATTTTGTAACTGAGAAAGCAAAAATACCAGATAACCATTGCTGATGTCCTCTGTTTCATACACCTAATTTAAGAAGAAAAAAATACAGCAATAGTAGGAGAGACTTTTAATGCATTGTAGGGAGGAAGAATATGATATATCAAAGGGGCAAGATAATAGGCATGCAGGAAACAAAGTGCAAAAGATGAAGTTTTTATTACTGCAGTATATAGCATTGCTGAATTTAGTAAATATAGAATGTTTGGAAGAGAATTAGCTGGGATGGACTTTGGTTGGCCTAAGGGACTCGAGTTTGTGCTTTTTTCATTAGGCCCATCTCACAGTATAAAAGGTTATTGCAAAAGGGAGATTGCAAGAGGAAATAAAGTAGTCGTGGTGTGAGGAGCAGGTAAGAGCTGGGAAGGCTGCATCAGCTGATGGTGCAGTGAAGGTATTGCTGCAGTGGCAGCATTGACGGGTCACACTCCACGGAAGTATAAAACCCTAAAATTTAGGTTTTAAGAGACCTTTGCAAGCCTGACCTCCTGCTCAGAGTAAGACAATAGTTTCACACACTTACTGTAGTGAGAACAGCCACAGATTTCAGATATTTGTCAAAATATTAAGAGTTGGCGATAGAGGTTGCCTGGATAATTTCCTCACTTCTTTCTCATAACTTTAAATTCACTTGTGTGGATGGGGACTATTTACTGCTTCGTCCATTTCATTTTTTTTATTTGCAAATTTAACCTATAGTTAATTTCTTTCACATATCAAAATCCACTCTCTTATAGTTTCTGTAAGACCGCTAATTCAGCTTGCCAAATGCAAAAAAGTCTTTTCTAAAAAAAAAAAACAAAAACCCCAAAACCAAACCAAAACCCAAACCAAATAGCACTTTCTTTTTTAATATACATATTAGTGATTTGAACTATGTATAACTATATCTAAACTGATATTTTATTAGTATAGTGATTTAATGTGAGAAAACTATGAACATTCAGAGTAATTTTTTGGTAGAAATACACAATTTTAAGGAGCAACAAATTACATGTTTTTCATTCTGCATTTTTTGATGCTAGTATGAACATTTTTAAGGAATTACACATTGCTTTTAGCAAGCTTTCTATTTGTTTGTTCATTTCTGAAGATATAAAACAGCTTCCCAGATTAGTTATATTCTTACCTGAGTTAAATTTTTTTGGTTTTGTTGTTCATAACCCATCAAAAATATCTAATTAAAATAAAATATTTTTTAAAACTTTGGCAGCTAATTATTTAAAAATAATAGTAAGTTTGATGCAATGGCATCGCACAGCAAGAGAGGGAGTGTGCTACGGAGCAGGTAAGGGAAAAAATAAACCAGTGTTAGGAACAAATAAGTCAACGTTGTGGTGCCAAGAGGAGCTGTGCTTCTCTACCGACTGCTTCTGAAGCAGCTCCAACCCCTTCATATACTGCTAATATCTCTTTCTCATTGGGGGTGCCGTGGACCTCAGATCCCCTGCGTCCCTGACTCCAAAATCATGGAGGTCACCCTTGAATCCCGGGGGTGCTTTCTCCAAAGGCTCCCGTGGGGCCATGCCCCCCAGTTGCGCTGTAAAGCACATTTCTCACATCTTCTTACATTAGCAATAAAATGAGCTGTGCGAGGATAGTAAGTCATTTTGGCTTCCATTACTTACACGTTGGTGACACATTCACTCCCTGTCTTGGCAAACTATATTTCAGTCACAATCACAACCATAACTCACGATGATACTACATAATATCTCTCAAATATCAACATTCTCAACAGAATTGTAAGATTGAAAGAAATTGCAGTTCCATTTTACAGATGAGCAAACAAAGGCAGAGGTAAGTGGAAGTGCGAACTAACAACCAGGTATTTGTGGTGCCAGGTGTGTGTCCTTGTAACTGATCCATTATATAGCCCCTCAGCCTCTTAAGTAATGTAACTCAGGCTTTGCCTTTTGCATCTGTTTAACAATTTCTGACTAAAGCTTCAGAAATGCCCTTTCTTCTGAATTAGTCTTAAAGAGAATCTTGAGCTATAACATCAGTATTCTGTCACCTGCTATGTAGGTTTATAATTAATCTTTTCTTGGAAAAGCGTCATCTTTCTCGCGTCCTCCAGAATGATGGGGCACCGCAAGGATGCCAGCTTTGTCACTAGAAAGTAAATAAACCTGCGTACGTGATGATAATGTCTCATCTAGCAAGATAGAAACTTTGCATCTCTTCTAAACTTAATTCACTACTCTTTGCCTTTCTGGGCCATGGGCATTGAGACTATTTGGCAGCTGTTTGCCGTAGTAGTAAATTTGGAACTAATTCAGTGAGCTTCTAGTGGGAAGCTAAGGCTTCTGACAATTGCCCGAGACTTCTGCAATCCTCTGGCACTACAAATCAACACAACCTTGCAATGCCATGCTGACACCAGCGTGCCAGAAGGGAGGAGTGCCTGACACGCTGTTGCAGGGGAAGATACATCAAGCTCTGTCGATGCCTCCCTCTTCCAGTTGCGACCTAATTGTTTGGGGAATCGGAAGAACCATAAATAAAAGAGATTAGATTCTGTTGTTGAGACAGAATTTTGGCTTTAAAAAAAATCATGAGTTCAAGAATGGTCATGCTTGTGTGGAAGATGGCAGTGTAATTCTGGGACAAACAATTATAATTTGTAGATAATTTGGAGCCTGTCACTCCTTGTAAGCCCTGATTTAAGATGCTGAAGTTGTTCCTTGGTGTGGCTTCATTTTGGGCTGATAGGTGTTTCCATGATAGCTGTTCTCATATGTTGTTTCCATGATAGCTACTGTTCTTGGTAATTTCTTGAAATTACTTTTGAACAGGCATGTCTGTTGACATGTCTGCTCCTGAATCACCTAAGCACACAGGGTATAAATACCCGTCACAATTACGAACATTTTAATGTTTTTCTTAGTGTAAAGTACTTACATATTCTGAAACCATGAGGAATTGGTGTTTCCTTGAGATGAATTTCCTTGTCTAAAATGTTTCCACTCTGGGTTTTACACATTATCCATTATTTTAGAAATTTTTTTTTTCAGTTTTTTTGGCCAAATGCTGCAAATTATAAACAGATCTAAAGCAGAGAAAGTCAGGAGCAGTATCAGTTTCTCTTGGTAATGAATGTTTATGCTCCAGACTCAGTGTGCTGCTGGTGCCGTTTGCTCACACACATAGTCTTCTGAGATGAGTCCACCTCTTTGTGTTAGCAATGATGCCAGCGTTGCTGACTCGCAATCTAACTCATATTAATGAAGGTTTCTTCACAACTAGTTGTGATTTTAATGAGATTTGTGTTTCTGAGGTCTTCAGTGCTCTCCACAATCATCTTGGGCTTCAAAAGTGTTCAAGAGAATGTTTATATTAATATTCTCAAGTAAAAAGGTATTTTGTGGCACTGGGGATGAAAGAGATGGTCAGGTGAGGATTTTTCAGTTCATTCTTTGATCTTTTAAAATGTTTTTTTAAAAGAGTTATGCTTCTTGCCATGATCGTATTCGCCCATCAGTCACTCTCCGTAACACACTTCCATTAGAGGTGGCAGTCAGCCAACCAGGATAGCTATCATGTTTATCACCCACACAACTGACTTGATGAATCATGTCCCTTGCTCTGGCTGGCCTCCCTTATAGATTGTCTGCACTCAAAACTTGTGTGATAGGTTCCCCGTGCTTATCTGTAGAGCAGATATGATGCTGTAGGTTGGATGAGCCAGTGATCAAACTAAAATGTGCCACTCATTTTTCTGTGCAAAGAACAGAGATGGAATAAATGGTGAAAAAGGAAAGAAAGGCATCTCCTAAAAATGAAAAAAGGAGGATTTACAAGGTCTGTCTTCTAAGAATGTAGATCCTAACCTTTACATCTGTTTGTTATTGTACAAGCTGTAAATAAGTTAGTTCTCTCTCTGAAAGCAAGTGTAATGCTAGGTGTTGGGAAGTTCTTTTTTAAATGACATAATAAACCTTCAGAGATTTGAGGTTTGAGGCTGAATTATTCTCTAAATTTTGGGTGAAAAACTGAATGCTTGCAGCTCTGATTGCATTCCAGGTAAAAGTCCTGTTTTCACCTCCCACTCCTGTCCCTCAAAATTGGTCTCTTTGTCTCTTTTACTGAATCTTGCACTGAAATGTCAAGACTTTTTTTTTTTTAAGAACCCAGTCATGTGCACTGACCTACCTACCCATATCTTTTGCATTTGAATAGCTTTCCATTTGATCTCTTAAGCCTCTAATCCTACAAGCTCTTAAGCATGTTTTGTTTCATGGTGTGATGTGGTTGCATGGACTTCAGTAGAGCTTCGGCTGTCCTGAATGCTGAGAATGCCTGTGAGTCATTGTAGGATTTGGCCCTTTAGTTAGATGTATGGAAAATTATTACCTTGCTAGGTGCTGGTCTTTTACAAAATCTTTTGTAGACCTTACAGGAAATCCTAGTTCTTCATAGTGATTTTTGTTCTGTGAGTTCCTCCTTTTCTTTTTTCCCACGGTTTTGCCAGGAGCATTGCATGACTGAGAATGGAAAGTGTTTTAAGGAGGCTGGCTTGTTGGATAAATTATATTAGAATTAGTTTGGCAATTCCCTTTGAAGAAACAAAACACTATTAAATAGAAATTAAATCAATTACTTGTACCTCAGCATGTACCTGAGAGCACAGGTACTTGTATCCTTCAGTGGTAAGAATTGTATATATGTGGGTAAGCACAGAAGCAATTTCTGGTCCATTATGCTTCTCAGCATGTAGCATTGACAGTGACCACCCAATTCCCAGATTTAGAAACATTTCTCAAGATTATTTATTTAAGGGTGAAATTATGTAGTGCTTATCTGGACTACTTATTATTATACAAATTATTTTTGAAGTCTATGGAGTTTTTAGTCTCTTTATTTCTGTAGATATTTCACAAGGAAGAAAGTATTTCTACCTTCACAGGATGAAGGTTAAAATCTTTGCTGGGCTAGCTACATTATTTTTAGTGTATCTGGGAGAAAAAAAGGCCTTTATAGTGTGTATAATATTGTTCTGTACTTAGACATTTCTTCATGGAGACACTTCTCAAGATTGGTAGTGATAAAAAGCATTTGTCATCCAGTGCATGTTCAGTGACCCATGTGAAATGAGTTTATTTTTTAGGTAAGGGTTTTCAAAGCTATGCTGCTAGAAAACAAATATTTTTCTCACTGTTTGCATTTATACAAGCAGGAAAGATATTAAGATGTGGTTTAGCTAAAATTCTGAGCACATCAAAGATTTAGAATTGCAAAAGTTACAGAAGTACTTTGTTACTAGAATTTCAGTAAGCTTGGTAGAAGATACTTGTCCATTGCATGGTTCAAAATTTCACTTAGCCACTCATTGGGTTCATAATCCCAAAATTTAGTTCAGGTTGATCAAAGCTGGTATAATTTCTTACATAAAGTTGGTTTCAACTGCAGGTTTATAAGAAAACCTTTACTCACACCAGTTTCAGGCTTCGTTACTACACTTTTTACAGTCTTTTGCTAAGCCTCCATGCTTGGGTGCTTGATTGCTCCTGGAATTGATATTGACTTTCTGCTGAGACAGACATGGCAAGCTGATGTGTTTTGTTTAACATTTAAAAGCTACTCAGGCAGTTTGAGGTTCGCATCCACCTTGGGAG
Source organism: Pelecanus crispus (assembly GCF_030463565.1). Taxonomy (NCBI): domain Eukaryota; kingdom Metazoa; phylum Chordata; class Aves; order Pelecaniformes; family Pelecanidae; genus Pelecanus; species Pelecanus crispus. The sequence continues at coordinate 10,792,078 of NC_134653.1, read as the reverse complement.
GGGAGGGAAAGAACAGAAAAGCAAGATGGAAGGGGAAAAAAAAAGCCATAAAAAAGCATCTGTAAAAATCAGTTCTTGTTCAATAAATTCAAATCTGTCTCTGAATAATAGAAAAGTAGACTTTGAAAAGCTTCTAAATGGCTCCCTGTACTGAGGTCAAGGAAGAAAATAATCCCATTCACAGCAGAAGACCAATCAATAAGAAATCCAAATAGGATGGTGCTTTTTATTGTGGTTATGTTTGACGGCATTAGACGATGGTGAGATTCAGACCATCTCAGTTGAGAAGCCTGTGTTTTCTGTATGGAGAAGTGAGATGTGCTTCTCACAGGCCATTCATATCGAAGATAAATTTCTGAAGTTATATGGCTTCTCTAAGTTGCACAAAGACAATGTTTTGTTTGTTTCTGCATCTTAACATGGCAACATACCCTTGAAAACCTGCTCGCATTTTAGAAATCGCACTTTGAGGCCTGACTTGCCTTTGCCGAACTATTTTCTGTTGATGTTAGAGAAGTAATCTGCTGGTAAAGATATTATGGTCCTGCTGGCTCAGGTCTCACCTCTCCCCAGCATTCAGAGATCTTTCATTGCCACTTAGAAAGATGCTGGTTTTGTCACTCACAGAACAGACTGCTTTTGGAAAAATGTCGTATTCATTGCAAAGCGTGGTGCAAGCAGTGCTTTGTTGAGTGTCCAACGACTCTCTCAACTCTCTACAATGCTCTGTATGTAGAGTTGTAATTTATTAGGTACATCACATTCATAAATACAGTTGCTGTGTCATTTTTAGCACATATGAGCTTAATGGAAGGATGCAAACAAAGGGGGGGAAAAAAAAAAAAAGTACTTCCAGAGGAAGAATTTCAGGGTCATGTATTAAAGCATGTGAAGAAAGTAATGTCTTAAATTTCCAGGTCTGGTGTGGCATTGCAAAAAGCCTTGGTTTCAGTGAGAGTTGATGTGTGTATCTCCCTGTACCAAAGTATGTGCTCCAGGTGCCTGTTGGGAACTGATCCAGTAGACTCAAGGCAATTTCCACAGTGTGGAGATTGCTGGACAAATCTGTTATTATAAAGCATTTGATAGGAAAAAAGTTTCAATTTTTACTATCACTGAAAAGAAGTTATGCCACATTTTTTCTTCATTTTGCTAAAACAAATTCTGTACACTTTCTAAACATGAGCAATTATGGTGGGTTGACCCTGGCTGGATGCCAAGTACCCACCAAAGCCGCTCTGTCACCCCACTGCTCAACTGGACAGGGAGAGAAAATATAACAAAAGGCTCCTGGGTCGAGGTAAGGAGAGGGAGATCACTCAGCAATTACCATCATGGGCAAAACAGACTTGACTCAGGGAAAATCAGTTTAATTTATTACCAATTGAAACTGAGTAGGGTAATGAGAAATAAAACCAAATCTTAAAACACCTTCCCCCCACCCTTCCCTTCTTCCTGGGCTCAACTTCACTCACGATTTCTCTACCTCCCCCATGCTGAGCAGTGCAGGGGGGTAGGGAATGGGGGTTGTGGTCAGTTGATCACACGTAGCCTCTGCCGCTCCTTCCTCCTCAAGGGGAGGATTCCTCACACTCTTCCCCTGCTCCGGCATGGGGTCCTCCCCGGGCTGCAGGTGGAGATCTGCTCCACCATGGACCTCCATGGGCTGCAGGGGCACAGCTGCCTCACCATGGGCTGCACCACGGGCTCTGCTCCAGTGACTGGAGCACCTCCTCCCCTCCTTCTTCACTGACCTTGGTGTCTGCAGAGTCGTTCCTCTCACATATTCTCACTCCAGCTGCAGTCTGTGTCCCCTTGGTTTTTTTTCCCCCTTCTTAAATATGTTATCCCAGAGGTGCTACCACCATCGCTGATGGGCTCAGCCTTGGCCAGCGGCGGGTCCGTCTTTGGAGCCAGCTGGCACTGGCTCTGTTGGACATAGGGGAAGCTTCTGGCAGCTTCTCACAGAAGCTACCCCTGTAGCCCCACCACTACCAAAACCTTGCAACGCAAACCCAATACAGCAATAAACTACATTCTGACACTTTACTGTTAGTATCATTTGGCAAAACAATAATTTTTTTGCAGATGTGTTTTTTCCCTAGATGTGGTTAGAGCCTTAGCAGCAGAAATTGCAGTAGCCGGCTCGGGTTTATCCCTCTTGTTCCTGATTTACAAAGAACTATTAATCCCAGTTAATCAGTATCCATAAGTGTAAAGACAATTGCATTCTAAGCTTTTTAAATAGGAATGTCTTCTGGTTGTTTTTATATAAAACCAGAAATTGCTTTTTGTTCCAAGACAGAGTGATCAGCAAAGTCTTAAAAATGCTTTCTTAAAACCTCTTCCTGTAACCAAAATTTGTTAAGTAGCTTTGTATGAGTTGCCATCACAAATTAGCTTGAGTAACAGAGAAATTCAGTTCAGCTCTTCAGTGATGTATCAGAGGAAGAAAACAAAATGTAAAGCAAGGAGGGAAACAAATACCCATTTCACATGGATTTTAGAAACAGAACATCATGACTTTCATTTGTAGTTTGTACTTCTCCAGCTCTTTTTACTTTATAAAAAGGAAAGGTGTTGATAAGATGTTCACTTGGTGTCCTAAGGTGTCTAAATAAAAGCTGTGTTGAAGATTGCTGCCCAGACCCCATTCCTGTTTTGGGTCAATTGATCTCTTTCAGACAGATAATGCTTTCAGCTCCGAGGACACAACACTACTTTTTCTCTCCAAAGTCTTCAAGGAGCAATAATAGAAGAACAAGACTAGATAAAAGGGGGGAGACCCAAACCTCTCTAATGTTAAAGTAACCACTAGAAAGGTCTATATCATTCAAATGTCAATAAAACTGGATTTGTATATTGTACTTGATCAGCAATAAGAGAATGACAAAAGAAGAAAGAAAGATGACTTTTCCATTTCTTTCTTTCTGTGTTTCTCAGTTGGTTAATTTCTTATTATAGAAGATGGAAGGTAGGTTTAAGGTTTCCAAACCAAGCTGGTGCTTGATAAACACTAGCCCTTTCCCTTATCTCTCAGTTGTCACTACTTCTTTCTCCTCCCTGTTTTCCTTTTGCTCAGGCCTGTAATATACACATCATCTGTAACTTGCTTCTCTTTTTCAGCTGCTGCCTTGGTCTCAGTGACTTTTCCTTAGTAATATCTCCATGGTTGGCCTTTCTTGACTAGTCCAGCAGAACAACTTCTGGGTTCTTGCCATTTTGAACCTTCACTACAGGAGCTTCTGACTTGACAAATACAGTTTCGCTGTGCATGCGTGTACCAAGTGCAGTTGCTAAGACAACTTTTAGACAATTTTTTTGAGCTTCATACTGCTCTGGATTCAACTCTTCCTTGCCTTTATTTTCTCTCTTTCACCAAACATGGGATACCCATCCAGGCTGTCCTTCCACTTGAATGTCCCATTCTCTTCCAAGAGATCCTTGCCTCAGTTCAGCCTCTCCCTCCAGTTCATCTCCCCTGTATGTTACTGTGAGCCACCTATTTGAAAATTTTCTGTGTTGCCTCTTCCACACAAACCCATTATGCCATCATCATTAAAATGCCTCAGGATATTTCTGCTGACAAAAATGTGAGAAACTTTGCATTGAGCCCCTAAGCTTTCACAAAACGGTGTTGTTTCTTGATGCCTCAGTCTGGTGGTTTTTTTTTTTTTAATTTTTTCGTTTTAATTGAAAGTTATTTGGAAGAAACAAACATCTTCATTTTTACTTCATCCTACTTTGTCGAGTTCCCAGCAAACTGTGATATCTGCCATGCCTGGAGGTCCTTCACTGTGTTAAAAAGTAAGAATAACTTGCAAGTCTTTGAAAGAGAAAAAATTAGTAGTTCAGTTTTCATGTCTCCCTCCTCCAACTGTGCCAGCTTTAATTTCAGGTTATTAAAATTTAGTCATAGTAATACTAAGTATGGTTAATTCCATAGGAATTAAGTATTTTGAAATTAAGTGTCTTGAGCCTGCAGACCAAGTTAGATCAAATAATACTGCCATATGCCAGTAATTTTTTGTTTTCCAGGATTCTACCCACAATGATATTACATTAGAAAATCAAGGCAGTCGCTAGGGTTTCAAGCATATCAATTTGGAAGTATTTTAACTCTGAAAGACGTAAAAAAAAAAAAAGAGCCTGAAATGATTCTCTGCATTCCATTCTCATCGAATTAATTCCATTTGAGAAGCTGCATCTGTAGAGTTTCATTAGCATTACTTCCAAACCCAGTTACCACCCCCCTTTCTGGTTCTTGACTGATGGAGTTATTGAATTCCTCACTGGATGAGGTTATCTGGAGCCCTGAGGATAAAATTCTGAGAGAGTTTATTACTGTGATAGAATTTGTATGGATTACTTACCATCGCAAGACTGTTTCTTTGTTATTTATATATACGGTTATGACACCTTATATAAATTTACAAATAAGAACAGAATAGTAGAGGTCTTTTACAAAGGGATTTCAATACTCACTCTATTAAAGCTCTACATCTTGAAGTAGTCCTTCTGTATCATTTTAGCAAATTGACTAATATGATGTTAAATGTGCTGTTTGGCATTTTCACAGTCCTGAAGGTGACTCAGAGACTTGAATGCTCTCTGTATTTTGCATAAACTTTCCGTTTCTCCATCACCTTAGATTGACTCTCCATTGCATTAGTTCTTCTCGTTTATGATTTTTTTATATAATACTAACAGCTTACGTAGCAGGTAAAACAACTTGTGTAGAGCCTTAATGGCACATTAAGCTGCCTTCTTTGCTGATTGAGGGAACTCAATATAAGGCAAATTTGAATTAAAGTAGTTCTGGCCATGCACAGAATTCATTAGCTGTTTAAAAATCTTAGTATTGTTAGCTACACTGATGTGGCTTTGAATGTTGATAAGGCTGTAGGCATAAATGATCTACGTGCAACACCGCTGGGATGAAGAAAGAATGGCTTAACCTGTTCTCTGTCTTCTAAATATGCCTGATTTCACAGAGCCTGGATTAATGCCTGTAAAAAGAAAGGAAGATTTACCATCAATATAGAAAAACAAAATGGTCTTTGCTCATAAGAGACTAGTTATGCGCTGCTCTTGAGCTGGATCTAGTTTGGCCATAAAACTGACACCAGCCTGTTCCTGGTAACCGGGAACTTCCTGGGAGCAATATCCTGCTGCCCATTAGAAAAACACAGCAGTCTTTCAGCAGCAAAGTAAGTACAGCACTTTCAGTAGCCAAACTTCTCTACTAGGTCACCTGGATCACATTATATAATACTGATGTCCATTTAGAAGCAGTAAAACAGTTGAATAACTCTAAGTTATATTTTGGGTTTCATAGCTAGACACATAGGCACCATCTACTACCCTGTACCACCCCCATATTGATCTGTATTGCACTGCATGAAATAGGCCAAGCTGTCATCAAAGGCACCTGGGCTGGCTCCAGGAAGATGATGAATCGATAGGTTAAATTTAATTGATGTGATGTATTATTCTGAATGACTAAACTTGGCCGTATGTTACAGTGGAAGTGTACCTTTTATCTTTGTTTTCCTGGGACTGAGGCTATAAAACTCTAGGCTACATCCTTTACTCAGGCTTACTGTACATTTCTGATACTATAGTGCTCTAATATCTTGCTATATGTCACTGTCATCTCAGCTGCGAGACTAATGCAAGAATTCATCTTGGCTGTGTTGCCCTTACATCCTTTGCACAAAGCAAAAATATTTACCAGACTAGAGATAGAAAGAGCAGTCGCTGAGTAATGTATGTGAAAAATGATCTATGAATACAGACCTCGATTGACTGGAAAGGAAATACTGTGATAAAAATCCCATTTTTTAAATGTGTGATTGTGCCAAGGAGTGCATTGCCTGCTCTAGGGTTTTATATAAGTTGTACAGTTTAAGCTTTATTTTTTATATACTAACTGGAACATCAGGGAAGCGTACTAATGGGTTTGGAAAAACAGTTATTGTAAGACTATTGCCAAATTACCTAGCTAGACTTCGCTGTATGCACTTCACAGCACTGTGTTTCTTATGCCGTTCTGGGTTAGAAAAGCTTTCAAAAGGGGAAGGAAGGTGTCAAGAGATGTCAGATTCAAGGAAATTAAAAATAAAAGAAAGTAAAACATTTGATTTGAGTTACTTCAAGCTCATATTGCTTGTAGTAAAAGGTCTGCTTTTGAGATACTTGCTCTTTAAGCTGGCAATGAAACAGCTCGTGGTAGAGAGTTAGAAAATACAGTTTTGCTTTTGGATATGCTTGTTGTTGTGCTGGATGGGTACAGTTTAGAAAGCATCACACCAGACTTATTGAGGCCGATATCCGTACCAGCTCCCTTCACCTGGACTAAGTACAGGAAGCACTAAATGTGCCTTTTCTTAAGGACAGTTGAAGTATCCAAAGACTAGAATGTGTGTAAACAGAGACATGGTGTCAATTTGATTTTGAGCTGTCATTTGGACAGGTATGGAGGTACCTAGAAGCAGCAGGGGAGCAGCATGAAAAATGGGAGAAAACACAAAGTGACAAAGGCAGGAGGACTCATGCCGTGGCCCTCGGGGCGTGTGGAGAGCAGGCTCTCGCACCAGCGCACAGGGAGGGTAAGCTAAAGCTCTGCTCAAGGGCGAGGGCTTCTGTGTGTGCGTATGACTGTTGTGATGTTCAGCATGGTATCTTGGAAGGCTTAAACATGCAACAGTGGTGTTGTGCCTGTGCTCGCCTACCTGCTGTGCGGGCTCAGGGCACAATAGATGACCCCAGCTGGGGACTTCTGCAGTCTTACATTTTTCTGAAAGTCAGGTTTTGCTCAACAAAGTGTTACTTGATGCACATACCACCCATGGATCCATCCTGGAGCTGCTAAGTGTTTGCAGGAGTTAACAGGAAAGTGTGCAACAAAGTTAGTGAGTTAGCTAGGAGCTCAGGGCTGTCAAAGTTCAGGCCAGTGCTGTGTGGTGTGAAGAGAGCTTTGTAATTGTACAGAGCCATCTTGGTGTGCTGGTTTTGGCTGGGATAGAGTTGATTTTCTTCATAGCAGCTAGTACAGGACTATGTTTTGGATTTGTGCTGAAAACAGTGCTGATAACGCAGGGATGGTTTAGTTACTGCTGAGCAGTGCTTGCACAGAGCCAAGGCCTTTTCTGCCTCTCACCCCACCCCACCAGCGAGCAGCTGGGGGTGCACAAGAAGCTGGGAGGGGACACAGCTGGGACAGCTGACCCCAACTGACCCAAGGGATATCCCAGACCATATGATGTCATGCTCAGTATATGAAAACTGTGGGAAGAAGAAGGAAGGGGGAGGACGTTCAGAGTGATAGCGTTTGTCTTCCCAAATAACTGTTACGTGTGATGGAACCCTGCTTTCCTGGAGGTGGCTGAACACCTGCCTGCCGATGGGAAGCAGTGAATGAATTCCTTGTTTTGCTTTGCTTGCGTGCATGGCTTTTGCTTTACCTATGAAACTGTCCTTATCTCAACCCACGAGTTTATCTCCCCCATCCCACCAGGGGGGAGTGAGCGCACAGCTGTGTGGTGCTTAGTTTCTCAACGACAGCTTTGACTGGAATGTGCTAGATCGAGTTTATAGCTGTTATTGCTGTTTAGCTATTAACTGACAGGCTCCTGTGCTTGCCATGGGGCTTGCTTGCCTTACTGTATATTAGAGTCCAGTGCTCGTTAGTGGGTGCTTTTTGCTTTTGCTGCTCGCTGTAGTGCTGATCATCTCACTCTGCTGTGCCTGGGAACACTTTGATGACAGCAGTGGCGATGCGCCTGTTTCTGTGCTGCTGTACTGGACAGGCTGGAACTCCAGTGTGAACTCAAGTCGAAGGGACTGTGACCTGTGGATGAGTCCACGTGGGAGCAGGACACCTCGAAGTGTCTGTGGCCATGGTTATGTCTGTGCTGCAGCAGGTATACCTCTGAAGGGATTGTGGCCCAAGGATAAGTCCACACTGGAGAAGGTACACCTCGAAGCATCTGTGGCTGTGGATAAGTCCGTGCTGCAGCAGGTACACCTTGAAGCATCAGTGGCTGAGCATGAGGTCATGCTGGAGCACCTCAAAGCATGTGGCCATGGTTTCATGCAACAGAGCAGGTACACCCCTGGAGGGACTGCAGCCATGGGTAAGGCCATGTTGGAGCAGGTTTACTTCTAAAGGGACTGTGGCTGTGAGTAAGGCCACGCTGGAGCAGGTCTCTCTCTGAAGGCATTGTGGCCCATGGAGAAGGCCACGCTGGAACAGGTGCCCCTCAAAGCACCTGTGGCTGTGGATAGGTCTATGCCGCAGCAGGTATACCCCTGGAGAGACTGTGGCGCACAGATAAGGCTCCACTTGGAGCAGGTACACCCCTAAGGGACTGCAGTCTGTGGGTAAGTCCAAGCTGGAGCAGGAGCAAGGGGAGGAGTTCACTGCAATGTTAAACCCCATAACCCGGCTCAAAGGGACCAGGGGTGGAGTTTGTAATGGATATACCTTTAAATTGTCGTAACCCATGATTTGGGTTGCATGTTATGGGAATTGCTATAGCAGGAACCACCTGAACCAATGGAGGACAAGCCTTACAAGAAGCAGTGCAAGCGCAGCAGTGACCTGACCTGAGCTGGCTTTGATGACCAGTAACTCCACACCCCACACCCTCTCCTGTCCTGAGTGACCACCGTAACAGATGGAGCCCAAAGACATGGACTAAATGAACTCAGTGGACATTTGTGGACATTTTACAGAAATTTTACAAGGGTGGTCCATAGACTAAGGGAATTATATACCTGTATTATATCAACAGATGAAGAGGAGGGTGGTGGGTAATAAGGATGTATTAGATAGTGTGAGACCTGAGCATGACGTAAAAGCCACTTGGTTAAACCTTTGGGAAGAATGCTTTAATTCCTAGCATGTTGTGGTAAGTTTTGGAATGTTTGCAAACTCTGCTTGTGAGATGTTTGAGGGGACAAAAACTTTGATCACTGTTGGTGATGTTTGGGGACCCTTGGCCCTCAGAAGGAGCTTGTGATACCTTGGTGAAGCTGTGTGAAAAGGTGGGTGGGCCTTATTTGCTGCTGGTTTAAAGAAGTTCAAGTCCCTGGGTTTTATTAATTTCTGCTAGAAGTTTAGTGTTGCTTTAAGTATAATAAATTGTGGAGAAAAGCTCATATCTACAAAGAGGCCTTCTCTTCCAAAGCACTGGACCCCTTCAGATCCAGGCTGCTGTGTTACAACCTGCCCCAGCCAGAGGAGCGGCTGGGAGATGTCGGTTCTTGCTCCTGAGAAAGGGGAGATTCACTGAGTGCTGAGAGTGACCTTTCGGCCCTTCAGATATTTCATAAATGTGCTCTCCTGAGGTGCTGTTATTTAACTACAGGCATCAAGACTTGTTCTCCTGCTGGCTCTGCAGCTCTTGTTCATTGATAGGTTAGAGCAATCGACACAATTCCTACCAGGCCATGGCTTTGGAAAGGTCATGTACGTCCCAGTGAAGCCTGTCGCTCGGCTTTTAAGAACAGTAGGAATCAAATTTTATCAGTAACTGTGACCAACAAAGCTACAGGAGATGTTTTGCAGCTTAATATTCTATTACAGGTTAGAGCTGCTGGGAAAACTTTTGAAGTAAAACAAGAAAGAAACAAAAAAGTAAATAAAAAGCTCTTTAGGCTGAAGTCTTTTAGCAGTCCAGGCTGTCAGGACAGACTCTTCTGCGTAATGTATTGTGGATTGCTACAGAGGTTTTCTGAAGGAAACACATGAAGACTTCACTGAAACTCACCAAATAACCTTGTTCCCTTTTTTTTCTTCTTTTTTTTTTTAAAAAAAAAAAAGCCCAACAAACAAATTAGGAGCCCCCCATCCCAAAAAAAACACAAAACCAAAAAATACCCAGACAAAACCAAACCACCCAAAACCCCAATCCAACTTGTGCTAACTTTACAAGAAAACAATTTTGTCTTTGTGGATCTTCTCAATGGATAAGAAAGAACGTATTCTGTATTGTGTGTGTTTGGGTGCTTAGCACAAATGTGGGTTCGCACCAGAGTTCAGGAATTTTAAATGCAGTGTTTGTCACCTGGGATGCAGCATTGCCAGCACTGCTGGAGCTGGGAGCACCATGCGGTTGCACCAGCTGCCTGTGAAACACTTGTGGAGGTGATGGCTTGCTTGCAGGAAGGAGCTTGCTGGCATTCAGAGGGGAGGGAAAGAGAGTAAGAACGATAAAGAATTATGAAAGGTGACATTTTGAGATCATGTATGTGCTATGGTTGGCTGGATCAAACATTCTAGCATCAACTAAACAAGGGCATAATTCTCTTAAGGAGCAGGTTGTGTTGTAGGTATGAACTCAGAGCTTCACCTGTTTAAGGTTTTGTGGCAAGATACAGTCTCAGTGGTAGGAAATGAAAAGGTCATTAGCAGCCCTGGTACTGCACCGAGTAGGACATTTCTATTCTCTACGTGATATCCAAGCATCTGCTTTGCAGTCAAGAGGTGACTTTTCAGTGTAGTAATTAATGGTAGCGGGCACCTCTAAAATTGCTTGGAGTCAGAACAGTACCAGAGATTAGTTGAACTAAAATTCATCAACCATACGTGTTGTGTAAGCCACAGGTACCGCATGCTTCAGGATGGTTAAAAATCTGCAGAAGCGGCACTAAGCATATGTTAGTTTTGTGTCCAGATTCTGTTCCTCAGCTGAAAAAGGTACCCAAAAGGAGGTGAAGCTGAACTAAATGACACTTGCATGTGCATTCTCACTGCACTCTGAAGAGTCGTGATTGCATGTAAAAGAATTAGACACATAGCTAAGCAATGGTTAGGTTATTATGATTTGCTTGGTCGGATTTGTCTAAGGTACATTATTAATAATAGCACATTTTGTCTGCCTTGAAAATCATGTTTTAAAGCCATTTCCTAATTCTGGAGAACTTGGTTCATGACTTCTAAAGGCATGTTTGAACGTTGGTGAAGCTAGGTACATGTACAAGCCATTTCTGAAACTGGCGCTTAGCACTTGTAAAATCTTGCTGAAATATATAAGCTGAAGCATTCAGAACTGGAGGCAAGGTTTTAAATTCAACCACCCTATCTTCATTTGTAGAAAGAGTATTGGTTTTCATACAGAATGTAATGCATATATACAGCAGTGCTTTGAGGACCTCTGTCATGCGAACAGATATATGTAGAATGAAGAGAGAAAAGGGGATTGTCCTGTCTGCTTTGGGATTTGGCTTTAGCTTGATTTATTTGTTTATATGGCCCCAAGGCCAGAGTGTGTGAGATGAGGTGCTGCTGCCAAGGTTACGCACATTAAACTCGATGGAAGGCAACAGAAAAGGTTGATAGCAATGGTGTCTATTGCCAGCCATAAAGGCCTACACAGGTTTTTGCATTACATCTCACTGCCTATGTGAAAATGCACTTGATTCCTCATAGTCATTTCGGTCTTGATAAAAATGTGCTGCTTTTAAAAGCATAGAAAAATTTGAATGGCAGCTTGGTACTTATGGTAATAAACTGCTGCTAGATTCCTCCTGTAAAGCAGCTAAAACAGTGTTCTAGAGTGGTTGCATTTAGAGCTCCGCAGCATCTGTGAAAGCCTGCCAGGCTGTCTCTCCTCGCTGCTGTAGTAATGCCAAGCCAGAAGCAGGAGCTGGAAACTTTAAAATATGACTTTTCTGCTAGAGAGCCTTCTCCTGCAGTACCAAAACCTCTCCCTGCATTTCAAGTGAGTGGGAGATTGTTTCCCCAGTTGTAAGTCTGACTCTAAATGCTATAGCAACCAAAATTAGGCCATACATCATCATAATAGTAGTTTTCAAAGAATTCTTTACAGGATCATTTCAGACCATACAAAGCGGTAAGGTTTTGAGCCCAGTCACTAAGAATAGGACCATCATGAATGTATCACAGGGTGAAAGGGACTTAGGGGGCAGGAAACAACACTGCAAAGCGGTGGGAAGAACATGGAAAGGGACATAGCTCTTGGCTATGTTTCACCTTTTAGTTTGTGTGATAGTGCTTGGCGTTAGGGTATCTTTTTCATGGCTTTTATCAGAACTGCATTTGCTATCCCCTTATTGCCTTTCCAGAGGGAAATCACAGCATGCTTTGGGTTGGAAGGTACCTTTAAAGATGATCTAGTCCAACTCTGCTGCTGTAGAGTGGGCTGTTAGGAGAGGAAGCTCTATAAATGTAAGAGGCATCCATCTGCCCAGCAACCTTTTCGGTTATTGCGTGTGCTGAGTTTTAGTAACAGAAAATCAGATTTCTCAACATGGCTAACACATACTGTTCGCGAGTATAGCATCTAAGTCCTGCTGACCCTCCGCCATAGACCTGCTGTGCAGGTGGTAGGGCTTGTGCAGGTGGAAGCAAGGTACATGGGTTCTGCCCGTCCACATGTGTTGAGGTGACTGTCTCATAAGCATTGGTGATATCTCTGTAAATTTGCATAAGATAGTGGAGTGCTCTGGTATGAGCAGGGACCTGATTTGGCCTGAATTTGCTCTTCCTGATGAGGTATGAGCAGTGTGGGACATTGGTGGAGATGTTTGGGGGTGGGGGGGACGACCTCCTACAGCCTAAATAAATTCAGTCATCATGTTGAAGCGCTAGCAGCAGTGAACCTCTAAATGTTGTATACTTTAGCACACCCTGTGGGTGACCAGGGCAGTGGCCATGAGCACTGCCACAGTGTTATTAGAGCACTGAAGCTCACATTTTGGTTTTGGATTTCCAGTGACAACTTTGTGTGGAAGCAGGCTGTTGGAGCTTAGAGGCAGTTAAGATGCTCACGTGGACTTTGCCAGGAACTACATTTGCCTAAGCCCTTGGTTCCACAAAGACACCTGATTTTGACCTCAAAACATTTAAAACATGGAAAATCCCTTCCTTCCCTCCATAGCTAGTTCCAAAGATTCATGACACTTGTGGGTTTATCAATTTCTGCTTATTTCTCATTTTAACCTGTTTGGCTTTCATTACCAGTTGTTTGAGTGTACCAGTGTGCTCATCTCCTCTGTATTGAAGAGCTTTTGTTATTTTCTTCCTGCAGAGGTGCACCATAGCCCTGAAACCTCCTGGTTTTCCTTGTGATGGACAAAACAGATCGAGCTCCTTATTCTTCCAGTGTAACTCAGCGCCATGTGTAACGGCAGTTAGTTGTGTCAGTAGGAAATCTTACACTGAAAAATGTCAGTGCCAGGAGAGAGGGGAGGAGCTTAAGACATCTGTGTTGGATTAATGTAGGCCAAACATCCCATGATTTACATTCATGCAAATACCTTGCCTTGTAAATAATCTTTGGAAGAGTAGCATATACCACAGTGTTCACTTGAACGGCAGGTTGACAACTTTTCCGTTAGCTGACAGACATTAAATAGTTCAGTACGTGATGCAAGTAAATGAACATTGACTTTATTTATGCACATGCATGGAACGAGTCTTTTTTTTTATTCGTATGACAACAGGGATGACAAAATTTAATGAGAGAGTGGTCAGTTGATAAAGAATTATGGATTAGTGGTGGATAGATACAGAAATATGCTGCTCATACAGGTGTGACTGGATTGTAAAGAGGCTATTCAAAAGGAGAAAAGGCCTCTGGCAATATAGGTTTATCCTCTGCTAGCTCATTGCTACCCTACTCAAGTAGATGCCTAGTTGCAGTTTCAGCACTACAGTTATGTTTAAACAAGGAAAATGCCTTGGTTAATTTGTATTTAGTTTGGGGTTTGAAATAATACTTACAGTATATAATGTGTATTTTTTTTATAATAGGCAGCACGCCAAGCTTGTTTTTGGGCTCCTTAGACTAAGTAGGAATGCTATGAAATAACTGTGTGCAGGCAGAACCACTGAGACCCCACTTACAGGTAAAAGGCAGGAACAGGAACGAATAAGCTTGCGCTTCTTCCTCTTCTTACAGGCAGAGTGACATTCTGGATAGTAACACTTAATCAAATCTCTCCTGTCTTCCAGGTTTCTTGCAGATGGCTGGGAAATGAAGGGTGGGGACTGTGTCTGTGGTTTCTCTGTTACGAGTGAAAATGATCAGTTGTTCAGTTGTTTGTCTTAGGAGCTTAGATTTTGGAGTTGTGTGTTATGTGTTAAAAAGTAGTGAGGATGCAAAATCTGAAAGGTAGCACTTAAAAACATTCCAAAACTAGGTTGTACTCTTATTTTGCTTAGAGCAATGCCTGGCAAGCCTGTCCTTTGGTTCAATAAACTGAGTTAATGCTAAAAATGGAGCGAATTATCACAGCTATTAATTGGTGAGCAATCAAAGGCTTTCTTTGGGTAGAAATAAGGGACAATGTAGAAAATCTTTCCCTCCCGCTCCACGACTTAAACACTAGACAGACCAGTCACAGCACGGTCATTGCAGCATTAACAGCTGCTAACAAAAACTAACCTGCACTGTGGACAATGTATGGGAAGAACAAGCGAGAGAGCTGCTATAATTATTTCTCAAACATGTTCTGTAGGTCCTGCATGTACAGAGTTGTTTGAAGCTGCACGTGGTCCCCTCTCCAGCTCTGCTGAGCAAGAGCAAAGCTCTCACTGGAACTGGGTGGGGCGGTGAGCTATTCCCTGCTCCTGCAAACCGAAGAGCAGGGGGTGGGCAGCCAGAAGGAGGCCCTTTTCCCTTCCCTTGTAACTCCAAGTATTCTTCACAGAGTTTGCCGAGAGGAGTGGTGTAGCACCAGTCTCATCCTCTTCTTCTGCCACAAGGGAAGGAATACGAGCAGACAAGTGTGCGTGTCTCTGTGTGCAGGAGGAGGCAGGGGTACGTGGGGGGTCACTGGCAATGTGACAGTAACAGTGCGGTTCCTGGGCTCTTACCAGGCTGCTGCAAGCCCAGCTGGCCTTTATGGATGCCAGGAGCTTGTTAAGTGATGTGAGTGGAGCTCACTGCTTCGAGGAGAAGAAAAAGTACTTGCCAAAAGCTACTATTGCAGTGAGGATGTGTAAATATGCTTGATAAGGGTTCTCTGGAAATATGCCTTTAAATAAATAGCTGATAGGCAAGACTGCAGAGACATATGAAGTTAAGGCCAAATTAATCATACCAGTAGGCTTTGCTGGGAGTACTAAATATTTATGTTCATTGTTAGCATGTGCATCACATTATGTGCCATTCATCTCAATATAAATACTGAAGCGTCTGACATGGAATTACTCACCATGTATAAACTGTCAGAGCATGTCACTGTAAATCATTCATACTGTTGCAACCTCATTAATTAATGGTTAAGTAAAAAAAAAAAAGCACCAGATTTTTATTCCTGAGTGAGGAGAAAAGTTATTTATTATTAAACCAGTCACAGAGTGATAACCTAACAAAGTTCCCTGACTAGTTTTATGTGTTTCTGTACACATGCACAATCTTTTTATAATATCCTCAAAGGTGGGGTTTTTATTTCTACAGTATTTTCATAGTTTAAAATTATATAGCCTTTAAAAAATGAATTACATTTCTGTTCTTAGATCCTTGGGGAAAATCTCGTCTGCAGCAGTAACATCATGCCATGGTTCCAGTACTCTTTAGTTGTGGTAGGTGATGAGAGAAACTTTGGGACTGTCCTTCCCATATCACAAATCCCTAGGAAGGGAGAGTGGGTGAGAGGGAGAAGAACAAGAGGTTTGTAGCACAGCTTCTCTGCTAGCAGAAACTGTGATGCTGTTGAAGGCTCCTTCCAGCAGATGATTTTATCATGTGAGACATCTGTGTCCACAGGTTCCCTGGAGATCCCAGGAAAGAGTAGGAGCTGGCTATTTAGGAGCAGCTGAGAGACTTACATTATGAATTGTGGGATGTCAAACTATTTTCTCCAGAGCAGAAGTTCTGTAGCCCCACACATGCTTTTTTTCTTCTCCAGTAACACTGTGGCCAGCTGGAGCCCAGTCCTCTTCAGGAGCATCCCTAAAACTAGATGAAGACAGTGCATGAAGACCAGTTCTGCAGTGGTCAATGATATGCTCTTAGTTTTTGAGGACTAGTGCAGCCTGGCAAGGCAAATTTTTGAATATTTTAGATTACAGTGCCAATAACCCCTGATTTTTGCTCCATATATCTTTTCTTTTTTGAGCACAGTCAACTTTTCTGTTAGAGTTGAACCTTATATTAAATACCTGTTTAATATCTGTTGGTTTCTGCTTATAAGCAGGCTCTTCTTTGCTGCATGGGTGATATGAGTTTTCTCTCTAGTGGAGCTCATACGATGTAAAGTACTAGCACAGGAGCACATGCTGTGCTTCACTTGTTTTTAGACATCTGATATAACTTCTTTTTCTTCCCCAGCTAGGATTTTTGTACACATAAAGCCGAAGTCAATTTGGCTATAAAAGGTCATCAAACACTGGCTAATCTATCCAGTATCTATAATTAGAACTAGAGGAAAGAATCTTGCGGAAGCACTAACAATCCTGAAGAAGCTAATTAAAGCCGAAGTATGAATATAGTAACACCCTCCAGGAAAAAAAAAATCAATCACATTATTGCACTGAAAGAAAAAGGTTCTGAACCTGAACTTGGATACCCTTTGTATTCTGAATTGCACAGTCTCCATCTGAATCTGATTTTTTTTTTTTTTTTAGTTAAATTAACTAGTAGGAGCTTCTGTTAGACTAACAACCAGGGGATTGTGATTAGGGTTTGTTTGGTTTTTTTTTTTTTTTTGAAGAAGGAAAAATGAGTTATTTCCACTTGTGGCACAAGAGCCAGGAAGCCCAAGCATCAGCTCTTTACCACAGATGTATAGCAGGAGTGGATCTACAACATTTACAAAGTTACATTAGTATAAATAAGGGAAGAACAAGGCTTTTGTAGGGTAAATATTCCATTGGCAATACACAGCTCTCCCTGCATGAGAGGTGCCATGACCTCATGTTCATTTCTCCAAATCACTGAGCAGTCAAGTCTCAGCCCTGTAAAGCATTTGAGCACATGCTCAGCTTGACCTCCAGGCATGAACTGGAAGATACATATATTTATATTCACATCTCAGCATGAGCCTGTGTAGCCATTTAGGTTGGGCTTGGGTATGGCAGGACTGAGAGTCCTTCCAGTTCTTTTTTACATTGACAAAAGCAGGGGGGTAAAGGGTCTGTGCAGTTCCTGGTCAACCAGTTCTCCATGGCTGGCACTCCCCTGTGTCACCTCTCTGCAGCTGCCATGTCCCATGCTGGGAGGGGGGAGTCAGCAGGAGAACCTCAGTTAAAGTGCAGTTTCTTGAAGCACGAGTGATTTTTACAGATGGTTAAAATTAAGACTATGTTCTGTTCTGCAGCTACATCTGCCTCTACAGTTCACTGCATCCGCCTCTACAGGTCACTGAACCATGACAAAATCCAGTCAGTCTTTGAACTTTCTAATATATTTGGAACTATATAGATACTTTGGAGTTCCTGCTTGTATCAGGTTTTTTTATGGAATCTGGACGAAACGGGTTGTATGGGACTGAAAATGAGTAAGATGCACTTCACAATTCCTCGTCCAGCTCACCTCTGGCTTTGCCTAAAATGAGCAGAAAGCCTGAAAAACTGAGGGTTAACGGTGTATTTAGGAAACAGTTGAACTGGTGTCATCAAAATCCTGTTCAGCGGGAGTATTCTGAGACAGATAAACTTGGAGGTAGTCAAGAAAATGACAAAGTGTAAAAGAAAAGTACTACTAACTTACTTTTATTCACTTCCTAGAGCATCCTGCCTCAGCTTAAAACTTTAGTATATATACGTCCCAAAGGCCCAAAAGACTCTTGGACAAATTAACATCTTCTCCAGATCTCTTAATATCCCTGCTTCTGCATTTAAAAAAAAAAAAAAAAAAAAATTAGACCAGGTATGGACACTGGGATTGATAATAATTGATAACATCCCATTTGGGATTAATAGCAGAAAGGATTTAAGTGATGGGCATCAGCTCTAAGCATAGGTCTAACAGACAAAACCTGTGCAATGCCCTATCATCTTCTTTTCCCATCTTCTATACCTTTGTGTATATATGAGCATCAGCATCTCTTCTTCATTCATAAATCTAGTCTTAATTTAACATGCCTTAGAGTCTCTGACCATGCAGTAGTGATGCTGACTTTATCCTTAGGATGCTTGCTGCTCAAACTGCAAGGCTGACAAACCCTGTGGGGAAAGGTGGAGAATTTTTAGGTGAGATGCTGTAACAGTAAATGCTAAAACCTGTATTAATTTTGGACTGCAAGAGGCAAGTCCAATACTTTCCTCTAAGAAGGAAACAAAGGTGATGACTGCTGGGGCAGAGGGACTTAAGGCAGCAAATGATGGAGGCAGGCAAGGTGTCGCTGAGGTGTCGCTGGAGGAAGGAACTCAGGGTGGAGCTTTGTGCTTGGCCGATTTAAACTGCTTGCTGGGAGTAAAAGGGATAGTCATGTCCGTCCACTTTGCCCCAGCCATGAGCTTTTGCTGCACCCTCATCCTAGCACCAGTGCTCATGTAATGGTAGGGCAGGTTGATGGCAAGCAAAATGACTGAAAACTTGCTGCCAGTTCATGGGCATTCCTGCGAGCACAAGGGAGTGGAGACCGAGTAGCAGTGTGTGGTTAGGTTGGGTTGTCCCTGTCTTAAAACTGCACTTCTTAGTGGTGTAAAACACAGTTCCTCCTGCAATTCATTTTGAGCAACCAGTAGAGCCAGGATGCGGACAGAACTCATATGTTGGAGTCACCCAGCTTGGGCTGGCCCCAGGCTGGAGAGTGTCCCCTGCTTCTTTGAAGTTGTCCCTGCACTGCTGCAGGATGAGGAGGAAGACTGCATGTTGTTTTCAGGCGAGGGAGTAGGATCAGCCCTTGGACATGCTGCTTTTTCAGGGACTGGCACAGCTGACCACGTGCTAGGGCAGATCTGTCCTCGGCTTTTCGCCATTCCTGCCTCCCTGTCACAGCAGATGAGAGGTGCTGGGGACCAGAGCCTATAGGCTCCATGCTGCTCCCTGTGGAGCCCACAGTACAGGACCTGTGCCATCGGAGGATGGGTGGGTAACCAGCTCAGCCACACAGGCCAAACTTGATGCTCATTCAGGTGCGGGTTCCGCCGATCCCATTGTCTCTACGGAGGTCCCTCGAAGCAAGCCAAACATTACTTTCAAATACTGCAAGGAGTCTGAAGCTAATCATTTTGCTTTGTTTCATTAGCTCAGCTGTAATGTAGCAGAGCTAATGCAGTCATATCCCAGTTAAGGTACCAAGCAGCTTTAGCTGCTTATCTGCCATGGAAAGAACCACATTCACTTTTGTGATGAAAATTAAATGTGGAAATAATTCCTTTTTTCTTTTTGGAATACTACTGTGCTATTAAATAGGCTTAAGACCGTTAAAGAGTAATGACATAAAGTTGCATGCATCATTATTTTAAAGGAGTTTGAATGAAAATATACTGTCTATCTGTTCCAGCCCTTGCCTAATCCCCAGTTTAATAGAGATTTGTAAGGGCCATGATGTGCAGACATTTAATAACGAAGCAGTCTTCAGTCTCTAAAGCAGGAGTTTTAGCATCTACGCTATGAATGAAGTAAGCATGAAAGACACCAAAGATTCTGTTTTCTCAGTCTCAGTAACTTTGAAGTTTCTGTTAAACAATGTAGTTAAAGCTAGAGAAATTAAATACAAAATAATAGTAGAATATCAGATTCTTTGCTCTTAGTTGCTCTTAGTGTAGCAGCTGGTTACAATCAACCGATGTCTATAGTTAACTGTACTCTTTAGTCACTTTTGGCTCCACTGCCCTGGTTTGAGCAGACCGGGGCTGCTGCACAGCATGTGGTGGCTTCTCTGTTTTACCAGTGGGGAGGTGAAACACAAGCAGACTGAGGACCAGGTCTTCACTTCTAAATCCTGCGTGGTAACTCAGGAAACTGAATCTGGGTCTTTAAAGCCTGTGGCCGGCATCCTACCACCTGCTCTAAGATACTTTATTAGCTGAGCTTGGACTCTCAGGTCTGGTTCTGAAAATTAAGGCTTTATACCTATTTGTCACTGCTGAATGATTGACAGGATTAGAGCATGGGTCGTCCTTACTTATCTCTGTTGTACTTGCCTTAGTTTGGAAATCGTGTGTGTGTTTGTGGAAATCAACCAGCTGCTTTATTGCATATAAGGAAAAAAATAACCCAAAGATGCTTTAAGGCAAGACTAATTTCATGTAAAGGAAGCCTGACATACCCTGTCACTCACTTCACATCCAGTGCACTTAACGTACAAGGCAGGAGGAGCTGCCTTTTGTCACAGAACAAGGCACTCAATGAGGTTGAGGAAAATCCTGGCCGCCTTGACCCACAGCCCCTTGGCCCTGCAAATCTGCTGCCTCTTGTGTGCGCCGGCTCACTCAGCTCATCCGCTCCTGCGCTGCTTTCGGCCAGGGCTGTAAACACCTCCTGAGGCACGTGGTAGCACACAAGGGATAAACAGTGGGACATATGTCCACAAAACTTTTAAATCTTCCTTCGTGTACCTCTACATTGGCTGCTCTGGTTTATATTTTGATAAATCTCCCTGGAGTCTCATATGGAGCATGCACTTAGAAACTAATGCAGTTTCTTTAGGGTGGCTGAAAACTTGATAGAGCTTCCTTTTCTGCTCCCGGTCTGAGAAAAAAGGATGCACATGTATGTGTGCATGCACACAAACACACACAGATAACCCTCTGAAAGGCTACAAATCAACTCACTGCCATGCAAAAACTTTCAATAATGTGTATAATCTGAGCTGGCAGGAATTCTGCAAGCCATGGAGAGGCAGGCCCTTCCCTGTGAGGTACAGAGGGCTGGGAAGATGCAGTCAAGGACTGAAGTGCCTGCAGTTCCCCCAGGCTGTGGTTCTGAGCCCTTGAGGGGGAGGGAGTTGGGAGGGGTTTTTTTACAGACATTGCACTTCAAATTGATTTTGATTCAGAAGTAGAACTAGATTATATCAGTGGGAAATCTTCACATCTTAGTTGCCTTCTTTCAAAATAAGGACTGAAATGGAATAGAAGATATTGCCAAATAACTGGAACATGTATTCTGAATAAAATATTTATACAAGGAGGAAATGGGGTCTGTGTTTAATAAGAAAAAGAGATTGTATGCTGTGATAGCAATTATGTATTTTCAAATATTGTGCTTTTCTTCAAATCTTGGTTATAAATCCAAAATTTATAATTAATGATCCCATCAATAATGCATTTCTAATTTTAAGATATGAAATAAAATCCCCTTGCTTATTTTTATAGGATGGCCCTTTAAGAGAAATCTTTCTTGGCATTGAGTCTTATCAAGAGAGACGCAAAGAAAAGATCAAGAGGCTGAAATCTATGATAGACTGACAGGGAAGTTCCTGTTTGGAAAATGCAAAGTATTTAAAGTTTTTATAGATCTCAACTTTCCTTTAAAAAAAAAAAAAAAAAAGGACTGCAAAATGAAAGCACCTAGTTGGCTCTGAAGACTCATGATGGGATGCAATTTTATCTCTTTCAGTCACCATCTTGGGTCTGGACAGGTAAAAACAGAAACCCATTAATGTTTGATTGCTGCATGAAATAAAGTGGTGGGTTCAGACTCATTGAGAGTAGAGCAGGTGCCCATTATATGAAAAATACCCTTACAGGTGACTCTAAATTGGTAATTTTGTGAGCTCTCTTGGCTAGACAGTGAGTCTAAGGCACATGAGAAGTGAACATTGCCTTTATCTGGGGACTATTTCTGTCCTCCCTTATGTTGGTTTCATACCAGTCATTAGTGTCCACTGATGTCCTAATTCACCATGACATATCTGGGGCAATGCTATCCTCCAGGGTCTGGTGTGATGTGTTACGGTGGGGACACCAGGAGGAATTTTCCTGGATGCTCATCCGTAAGGTGCTCTGCAGGTGCGCTCTGAAGGTGCAACTTCAGTGAGTTGTCTTTGTTTCAAAAGTACTGTCCATGCTTGGGGCAGATTGACGAGCAGTTTGGTTTAAGAGAAACATTACAGTCAGTGTAAAGCAAAACCAAAGTAGAGAGTGTCCCCCCCACCGTGTTTTTTTTCTTTGCACTTTTGCCTCCCACCTCTCCCTTACTATTTAAATGTTGTTTGACCCCTTTTCCTTTTCCAAAGCCTCTGTTGCATTTATAACACCTAGTTTGTCCCTTGCATTATCAATTGACACTTGTAGCAACACCCCCAGCAATGTAAGACAGTTATATTTACTAATCTTTCCAAGCTCTCAAATGTGCAATAGCGGACAGATGTTTCTGGAAGCAAATCACCCACACCCTTCTGCCCGTTAGTGGCAGCTAACCTTATTGCATTCTGCAAAACAAACTTTCTCAGTTTTTGCTTCTCAGCTTATGCATTTCTCCATGAATAATGAGATTTTCTTTCCTATGTTTCAAGATTTCCAGCAGTAATATGTCCAAAAAAGGGTACAAACCCAAAGTGTGTAAGTCTTAGTCAAAGCAGTCATCCTGTTTAGGTAATGTCTTGATCAGCTAATACCTTTCTTTTAAAAATCAAATGCAATGGCCACTTGCTGCTCTGGCTGCCGCATGAGTCACTGGAGCTGTTCCTCCTGCTGTGGCCTGTGTATAAACGCCGGTGCTCCAGCAGTGTGGTATGGTAACGTGGGTGTTGCAGGTACAGGTATTTGGACAGGAAATGAAATTACGGGTACAGTCATTTCAAAATTCAAAGTGTTGAGGTATGGCTAATGTAACGGTGAGCAAAACTTCATTTCAGTTTAAATGAGAATTTGCTGCGATTACACCTGAACTGTGTCTGCATTAATTTTCCAAGTCATCTCTGCCTTTGCTTTTTCTCTTGGAAGTAGGTATGATGCCATAATACTCAAGCAAATCACTAAAACTCCCTTCAAAACCCTCTCTGAAGGACTCGCTGTATTTTAACCAGGAAATACAGATTACCATTTGAGCAATATAACTTGAATGTAGAATTTCAACTACTGATAAAAGATTATAGTGAGTGAAACTTAGGAAAATTACTGAATAACTTTTAAAACTGAACAAGTTAAGATTCTCAGCATGCTTATGAACAGGTAATGAATAGGCAAAGGAGACAACGGTCACTGAATTTATTTTGCTAGGAATTATATACTCAGCTCCAAGTTAAACCAGGTATGTTGAATCGTTCCTAAACTTAGTAACAATTTTGGCTAACTAAATTACTCTTGTAGACTCCTCTACTGCTTTAAATAATTTGTGTTATTTATAAATAACTGCCCAGTTTTATAGTAGGGTGGTTGAGTTTCAGTGGCAGATGCATTTCAGTGCTTTGTTTCCATGGCAGATGTATCTTAGTGTTGTATTTCAGTGTCAAATAAAATGTGATTTATTTAGAGTTTGTAAGTTGATTTCTTTTGCAAAGTGCTTGAGGATCAAAACAAATATTCTAATGCAAAATAAAGATAATATCTAAAGATTATAATCTGCCTTCCAACAGCAATTAGGCCCAAACAATTATGAGGCAGAACTACAAAATAAAAGAGGCCATACTAATTAGTGGTAAAATGTTGAAGGAGGAGCAAAATGGCAGAAGGCCAGACAGATTTGCAGGTGGCCCTGGCAAACACTGAAGAGCTTCTTCCAGCTCTGTTGCCTTGGCTGGAGAGAATCAGCCGTTTCTCCCCAGGATGGAGGCAAGGCAAGGCAAGGAGCTGCTGGAGCTCAGCCGTTTGGGTGTTTGCTGGCAGATGTACCTGGTGCAGTGGAGCTGCTGCAGAGGGATCTGCTCCTGGAGGTACCGAAAAGTTAAACAAAAACCAGTTCTCCAATCCTAGAAGCTCAAGCAGGACTTAAGTTACTTTTACTGTGTTAACAAAAAACTTTATGATGAGACAAAGTGCAGTAGCCAGCATAGGTGCTTCTGAGAGCCAACCTGCCTAAGAATGCTCCATTTAAAGAGAGGCTAAGATGAAATGCTGCAGAGACATGTTTACTCTTCAAAATAACATCTCATTTCAAATAGGAAGTCTTCAGTTTAGAACCTGGATCACTGGCAGCTCAAGAAGACGTGTCTTCAAAGGTGCAAGGCAAAGAGACTGGTATTCACAGCTGAAGTGCTCTTTAAGAATTTCACTTGCCTTCAACTCAACTCTCAAACTGAATTTCAACAAATATCTCTCTTGGAGTTAAGAAAAATTAGTCTTTCGCTGAAATTGTGGAAGCAAACACAAGTAAGAATGCAGCTGCTGAGGAAAAGAATTTCCTCCTTTTCTCTTACGTAGCAAGAGGATTTTTGCCAAGGTGAACTACTAACTAACAGGGTATCTGATCAATAAGGCTTTTGCCTACCAGGAAAGTAGAAGACTAAACACAAACTGTTTATTGTGTGATTATAAAAGAAAATGGGTGTTGAACTTCACATTAAGAGCTGCTCGGAGAACAGAGCCCCATTGTGCTAGGGCACTGTACAAACAAATACTGAGACAGACAGTGCTTACTTTGAAATGTTTATCCTCTCATAGGGAACCAAGGGGATGGAAGTATGCTTTGAGAGGTTAGCCTTCAAAAACCTAACATGCAGACCATGTAATCAAACACCCACTGGGCTATTCATTGATTGTTAGTCATTCACAGTTGACTCTCAATGCCAAACAAACTTATTTTCATCGTATCCCTTCATTTGTATTCACAGACATCAGACTGGTGTCTGTGAAAGGGAGATAAATGTGAAAGACGGTATTGTGCTACCAGCCATCCTGCTTTTCAGATAGGGTGTAGCAGTGAGAGCATGCCTGTTGGCATCATGGCTTCGAGGAACCTCCCGGTCCATCGGCGAGGGAGCAGCCTGCCATTTACTGCATTCAGATTGTCGACACATCACAAATACCTCCTAACGTACATGAGAGAAGTTAATTTTCATTTCAATCCTAAAAATGTTTTGCTATGTTGATAATGTGATGACAGTAGCTAGTAGTCCATTTTTTTCTCTGTAAAAATCAAGTAGAAAGAAAATGTCATCAGTGTAGGGTTTTTTAGTATCCTTTTTGTGTTCCTTACCTGAGTCCGTGAATTACATGGATGTAAAATGAGTATAAAATAAAGTAGAAAATTGAGAAAATACCTGCTGTATAGATGGAGAGGATAGAGGAAGGCAAAGGAGATTGTGAAAGAAGAATAATAAGCATTGCTACCCAGAGAAAGGTTGGTTGGTTTGTTTTTGAGACAGGATAGTTTCATTAGGTAGTGGATGACTTGACCTTAGCTATCACCTCTGTCAAAAGAGAATGAAAAGGCAGAAGAAAATGAAAATGTTTACAATAAATGAATATAGCTACCACACTCATAAGAAGGAGGGATATCATATCCCTTCAGATCACTCTCACAAGGAAATGTGGATTATTTTTTAGTCTGGATTTTTTTTTTTTTTTTTTTTTTTCATTTTGAGTGTTATGCCTTTTCCTCTGGCAAGAAGTGGGTATTTTCAGAAACATACTTTGCAGTGAGCTGAATATTACATGTTCCATAAGCAGAGGATTAAAAAGGATAAGAAAATTTGATAGAAGGTTGGTGTTTAGGAATGTGAGACATTTGCAGGTTGTTACTTACACATGCCTTTTTACATTGTCTGGCTCAGTGTATGAATACAATAATATTTGGCCATGAATTATATTAATCTCCACATTTACTCCTGCTAATTAAAGGAACCTGATATAGCTGAGAAGTCAAGTCACCATCAAAGCCTATAATGGTGTTCACTAAGGAAGGCAGAGTACAGATGAAGAGTGAAACATCATATTGTAATGTTTCCAGCTATACTGCACCAGCTCTTTGTATTGCATCACAAGTTTTGGAACAAGATCTGGTGGCCCAGGAAGCAATGAGTTTGTTTCTTCTGTTAAGGTCGTACAAGTCATCTCTATAGAGCAAAAATACATCTGGAATTGCATTTTTGTTTTGGATCTTTGCATTTCTTTTTATAGTAAGTCTCAGCTTTCTAGCAGACTTCTCCCTGAAGTCAGTGGGGATGCTGACTGCAGAGAACCTTCAGGATGGGACTCAAAGGACTCCTCATATTTTACCTGACAGAGGTCCATGACATAACTTTGCATTTAGGTTGTGGGATTTTTTCAAAATTTCTTTGGAGGACTGGAATTTCTGAGAGGCAAACAGACAGGACAGAAATATAACAAGGAACAGAAGAGCAAGCAGTTTGTAAAGTGATGCTTAGCGTCTTATGCTGCATATCTTTATAAGGTTGTATAGAGTAGTGTGATCTTCTGTTTTGCATGCAAATAGTCTGCTGAAGGGAGATGTGGCTGCAGAACTCCTGCAGTTGTTGAAAGTTAAATTAAGCTGTTCAGTGGAAGACAGTTAGAAATTGCCCATGGAAGGCTGTGATTTTAGTCTAGATTATTTTAACTCGCGGTATACTGGAAACTTTGCCATAGTCATCAAAAAGCCAATGGCAAAACAGTGAAAGAGAGTAGGCTTCTTCAGGCCACAGTTTCTGATACTGCCCTGGCACAATTTCTGCATGGCATACAATGTGATGTAAAGCAGTGCTCTTTCCACCTAGGAGAGTGTCCTGGTTTTGGTTGGGATAGAGTTAATTTTCTTCCTAGTAGCTGGCATAGTGCTGTGGTTTGAATTTAGGATGAGAATAAGGTTGATAACACACTGATGTTTTAGTTGTTGCTAAGTAGTGCTCGTTCTAGTCAAGGACTTTTTCAGCTTCCCATGCTCTGCCAGGTGCCCAAGAAGCTGGGAGGGGGCACAGCCAGAATAGTTGATCCAAACTGGCCAAAGGGCTATTCCATACCATGTGACGTCATGCTCAGTATAGAACTGGGGGGGGTTCGCTGCGGGGCAGTGATCGCTGCTCCCGGACTGTCTGGGCATCGGTCGGCAGGTGGCGAGCAACTGCGTTGCGCATCACTTGCTTTGTATATTATTATTATTATTATTATCCCTTCCTTTTCTGTCCTGTTAAACTGTCTTTATCTCAACCCATGAATTTTACCCACAGATTGTTTTTTTTCTGATTCTCTCCCCATCCCACTCCATCCCACTGGGGAGGGGGAGAGTGAGCGAATGGCTGTGTGGTGTTTAGCTGCCTGCCGGGTTAAACCACAGCAGAGAGAATGACAGCCTTCTTCCATACTTTGGTCCCCAAGCGTGCCAAGATTTGAGACAGTATTGTACTAACGATGGCAGTGGTATGCTGTCTCAGTGATGAAGTGGATTTCCCTAGTCTTTGTACTAGAGGGTTTGGCCTGATAGGCACAGGCCTAAACGTTTTTTTGTTACTTCTGGATGTGAAGAAGAAATAAGAGTCAAGGTACAAGGAAGGTCTTAGCTGAAGAATGTGTGTATGTATGTATTAATTTTCATATGAGATGCTGAGGTCATGAGTTAAGTTATATATGGTTTAATATCACCAATACTCCTGCATAAGCTTTATTACTTTAAAAAAAAGCCTGTTCCCCAAAGCCGTATTTGATGTAGGCAAATGTTTCTATGTCCTTCCACGAATGCCTTCCAGAAAAGCTGTGCCTCTCTGCTGCCACCATTGCGAATAACCTTGACTTTCTCTTCAGCATGTTCTGGCTGCTCACAGTGGGACAGGTAGAGGCTGTGCTGTGTCTGAGAGCCAGGAAATCCTGCTGGGTGGGATGTGACCCACCGCACCCCCTCACCACGTTTGTATATGGCTCCGTCCCTTTTTGCAGGTTTGTTTCTAATTGGCATGCAGACGAGTTCACCCAAGTGAACTCTCAGCACAGCTAGGATTTGCGAATTGTGATAGAGTTAATGAATTCTCAAAAAGCCTGATGTCTGCCGTTGGGAACAGGACATTCTCGTCTGCATTCGTGCATAGCTTTGTTGTTTGAAAGAGGCAATGCTGGTACCGATGAGGCGGGGGGAAGGGAACTGCTAGTGCACTGGTAACGACCGCTACGTTCCCCACCTTTCTGGCTCTGCTGAGTGATTTTGCAGTGAGACTAAGTTATTCTCTTGACAGAGTTATTTATACACTATGTGACTCAGCTGCCTTCTGAGGGATGGCAGCTTGCCTGCCTGAGAAACAAACTTCGTGGTGCTACTCGTGTTGTTTCTTCCTTAAAATATTCATCCCATGATGTTAGATCAGTGGTGGAAGTGCTATAAGCACCAAAACAGTGATGAAAAGAAGAAGAAGAAAAAAAAAAAAGGTGTGGAAATTGCTTTATGTAATCATAACCTGAAAAATTGACAAAATGGATTTGCTGTTTCTATTTTCCTTCCTTGTGTTAATAACAAAAGGCCTTCTGGAGCAGGAGGATTAAAAACAGGGAGTCTGTCTTTCCTCTTGAGCCTGAACTTCACTTTACATCTGCAGAATTTTTGTCTCTGTACAGTAATTTCAATGGCTGATGTGAAATACTTCCTAATTTATAATAACAATGAAAAATCAGGATCAGCCCTTCCTTTGTTGCCATGCATTATGAAACTAATTTCTTTTGTGTGAGGCACAGGTACAGCTTAATGAGATGTTCCTTGGCTTTTTGCAGGGGCTGTTTGCTTGAGTGGGCAAGACTTTCGCTCGGAAGAATACTTTCATTGCTCTTGGGAGAACTTGGTTCTATAAGTCTTTGGATTAGCCCACTTCACCTCGGGTCTGCTTGGCTATGTTTATGTCTTTCTCCCTATTGATGTGATGTCCTTTTGCTGTGTGTTTTCATTTGTATGCAGTAAGGCTTTTCCCCCTTGTTCTCCTTTTTAATATTTTTGTTGTTGTTGGGAGAGTATTCCTCCTCATATCCTGTGGTCTTTTTTATTCTATGACAGTAATTGTTTTGCATTTCCTTGAGGCACTGAGCCATTCCAGTGGTGGGAGATAATCTTTTTTTCTGCACAGTGAGTTATGTGCATGAAAAGGCAGGGTGTGTGGATTGGGTTTTAACCTTCATTGCTATTGGTTTTCGCCTTTTTCAATCTTCTCTTCACACTGTCTTTTTTTAACTTGTTTCTAGTGATTTTGTGGTGCTGACTTTGTTTTTGCTGTGAGATAGCTGAAGCTTAGCTGTGTCAGATGTTTGTATGCTTGTTCCCTTAATCCAAGCAAATTCATCTTTCTGAATTCAAAATCATCTTTATTCATATTGTCCTTGTTTTTAATTTAAAATAGAAATTCCTTATCAACGTAGCAGTGCATTCAAATAAGAATTCAGAATACTTACAGCCTGATTATTTTGGTGGTGTAGTGTGCTCATATACCAATGCTCAGAGCCTCTTGGCTATAATACTTGTTACTGGGAGGGAAAAGAGCCCTGCAAAATCACAGTGGGTGCTGAGGATATGTTCATCTTTGACTACAGGTAAAAATACTGGTCTATTTGATCTTCAGCTGGATTATGTGGAGACAGTGCCTTTATAAAACAGACCCCTTGGTGAGAAGGAGCTAATGGCTGGTTGAGGATGCTCTTTTAGCCTGCTTCAAGCTTCTACCTAGTACCGTTCTGTTGCAGGTTCTTTGTACTGACTGAATACAAATAATCTCCAATGTGATGAAAGTAGGGTATGTAAGAGAGGAAATCCTGTGCACAGAGTGATGGAATACTGATCGTGTATGTGCAAGTGATGAAGTTATGTCCTAGAGGTGGGACTTTGGTTCCTGTTTTGCCCTTTATTTTACCTTTGAACTGAGTAAATCCTGTCCATGTGCAACGAGGTTTCCTCTGCTGCACAGGAAATGCTGAAAAATGCATTTCTCTCTGTTCTGGATTTGGTGTACTGATCGTGCCTTATGTCCTTGAGAAGGACATTTACTTCTCATGACGACAGTGTGGGTTCTGGTACATTCAGCCCCTGTGGGTGGCTGAAAGCAATACCTAAAGCCAAGAAGATCAGAAGGGACATTTTACTTGGGCTAGATTAATTTGAAGAAGTCAGGCCAATTCTAATGTTTCACAGGTGGAAAACCACAAAGTATCTGACAAGCTGAAAGCTCAATATGATTTCAGTTACACAGACACTAATGTCAAATAAGCAATTATACAGAAGTCAAACTTCTCCTGTAAATTTGTAACACAGTAGAAGAATATTATGCATAATTACGTTACATATCATTTTAAGGATGAAGCTCGTATTCCAGGCTCCATTAGCTTTCAGAGTCTTTGTAATATATCTGTTGAACACATCCTAAAAAGTTAGAGAGAAGATTATCATTGATTTTTATTCACAGCAAGAGATTTAGTTGACAACTGATGCTGCAGTTTCAGTTCTATTTCTTTAAATATCTGTTGTCTTAAATTTTGGTATCTCTACCCACAAGACCCTTGCATGACACCAGTCATGATTCTGGGTATATTTTTTGACCTAGTTAAAATTCTCTTACGGCAATGACATGCAAAGTCTTGGTGCTGAAGCAAAGAGCTGCAGTGACTCAGCCGTTGCTGCTCCTAGGTGCCTGCTCTGCCCTGTTGCCAGAGGTTACAGCCTGTGTAGCGGAGTTGCTGGAGGCAAATCTATGATTCTGCCTTGCTCCTTCCATTCATAGCCTGACATTTTAATGCAAATGGCAGTTTAAATATCCTAAGTCATGAATTGGAGTGACTGAAGAATGGGCCTATAGGAAAGTTATCTGAATGTGCTAGTAGCTTAAAATTCATTTAGTCTTCTGGAACCCTGTTTTCCCTTTTCTCCTGGCAGCTTCATACCAAACACTGAGCTTGTTCTGTCCTTATCTGCACTAAATGTCCACTGTTTCTACATGCATAATGATTACTGTCTGTAGTCAGAAGCTTGCTTTGAAGATGTGGCTCTCTCAGAGGCATTGTGAATGGGGTGTATGAAGATGATGAGCCGGGGAAAAGAAGACTCTGAAGATCAGCTGGTCATTGTGGGTGTGGGTTTAGCATCTACAGATTTTTTTATTTGAAGAATTTGGCAAGCAGTATTTAATGTTATTCCTTCCTGGGGACATGCATTTTGCCACCGTGCCCGCTAACACTTGCTGAAGGGGTAAAAGTAGAACTGTGTGATGAAAATATCTGTTCTCTTGTAAATCAGGCTGTTATTCTCAGCAAGTCTGATATCAGATTATATATAAGGTTATTATTCTTCCATATCAGAAAAGGCTGCTCAGATATGTGGTCTCAGCTGACCCAGGCTTCAAGTTGGAAAGTTTTTCATGCTGTTTGGAGGTGGGGATGATAGCGCTCTGTTTCCCAGTATATGTTGGTCCTTAAGTTAACGGTATTTTCCACTAGACATGTAAATTCTAAACCAGGAAGAGTCTTATTTCTGGAGTAGTGTTAAATGCACATAGTGATGCTCTGAATCAATAAAATTAATCAATTCTTTCTATCTGTTTTGTTCTCTAATCTCTGTTCTTCTGAATTGGTTTGTTTTGTTAACACGCTCACTGTGTCAATTTAAGTGTGTAGCTCTGGGTTAGAAATGGGGCGCTCTCTGTTCCCATCAGCTCTTCAGCTTTTGAAAACTGAAAGTCTTTGATACTGTTCTCTTTTTAAGCCCATTTCTTAATAAGAATAACACGATATAAATTGCTGGCAAAATTAATCTTCTTCTGAAATTTGGTTCAGAGGTAGAAATTCAGTTCTGAAAGCAGAGGCACTGATAGGAAAATCTGTAGGTTCAGGGTAGAAAAATGACTAATCTGATTTCAATGTAGAATTATGGTTTAATGAGAGACATTCCACAAATGTTGTATAATATAAAACAAATTCCTGCATAGAGGACTAGTATTTCTGCTTACCGTTATAGAGATGTACACCTGGTTTTCAAATAAAGTCATGACCAACTTCTAGAAGACATAACACAGCTAGAATAATACAATACAAATTGCCTCATCATCATGGATTGATCTGTTTATTGAAATGAAGCCATTGACCTGTCTCCATTATGGTATAGCACAGCAGGTGGTAATGTAAGATACACAGTAACATGATGCTTTCTAGTGCTGTATGATATTAATAATTTTTGTATTGTTGTAATACTGGTTTTGTCGATCCGTGCTGCGAGTACTGACCTGATCTTTTTTCCTCTCTGCTCAATCACACTGTAAATAGAGGAACCACAGTCATTTTCAGGAATGGATATGATTCAATAGCAGCAAAAGCATGTTCTCCATTTGCTCTGTGATGAAAAGCTGTGTAAGAATCCCCCTGTAACAGGCTACATACTGACCCTTATAAAATGCTTTTGTACAAGTATACTCATTATCAGACACATCATTCAAAGAAACAAATGCTTTCTTTCCTCTCTGAGATGAAGTGCTCTGAATGACAAACACAAGAGAAATGATACAGTAATTTGCTGATTTAAGGT
The DNA here is from genome assembly GCF_030463565.1 of Pelecanus crispus. Classification (NCBI taxonomy): domain Eukaryota; kingdom Metazoa; phylum Chordata; class Aves; order Pelecaniformes; family Pelecanidae; genus Pelecanus; species Pelecanus crispus. Next base: position 10,759,796 of record NC_134653.1, on the reverse strand, counting down.
GTGGGAAGTTGATTCATACTTTACAGAAACAGCAATGATGTCAGTCCACCAACAGAGGATTTTTAGACCTCAGATAAATAGAGGTGCTTTTGACTGTATTTTGCACCAGTTTCTTAAATAGAGATACAGAATGAATACCTATTTTTTGTAGGCCTTGTTATTGAAAGTCAATATTTACATAGACAGTGTATCTACAATATTTGAAATGCCCTTTTATTCTAAAGATAGGCAAATTCACAGATCCTGCTGATGACCACTATCCTGTAATGGTAACAACTGCTGACAATATGACACTAGGCTATTAAATGCTTCCCCTCTACTTGCATTGTTTTCTGCAAAAGTATTACATGTATTTAGCAAAGGCCAGTTTGCCTCACCTGATTTATCTCTTTTGACACCTTTATTAATATTTTGGCACTTTCGGACATGGTGAACAACTCTGTTAACAGCATTTGGGATTCTCCTGGATGCTCATTCTTGAAGTATAGTACTTGTAGGAGTTGTGTTTGTAGGGATGCACCAAGACTGGGAGTTGTTGGGTTACATCCTTCAACCTACTATCCTGGACAGGGTACAAGGTTATCAGGGAATAGATTTGGAAGGAAGGGGAGCCTGAGAAGAAACAAATTGCCTTTCCTATGTGCCAGCTCTCTGACTTTGCTGTTGGGCTTACAGGAGAATGTAAGGAAGGTCTTCAGTGTTCAGTTTCTGCAGTTGCAAAGCATAGCTTTTGAAAATGTCGGGCACTTGCTCCTGACTGATGCTGTGCGCTAAACATGGCAGTCATCCAGGCAGGCAGCCTCTGGAGTCTCTAGCTGCGACCAGGGCAAAGATCCCTCCCAGACACAGCACTGATTATGCACAAGTGGAAGTGTTTCTTTCTTGAAGAGGTGAAGACTTGAGAGAAAATGTTTGCTCTATTTCAGATAATGCAGAGATTATAGTTCACTTGCATCTTAAAACTGCCCTTAAGGAAAGGTGTAAGTCAATATTATTTCAGGCAGAATAAAAAGTTGAGTGTGTTAATAGAATAATAATGATAGAAGCACTGAAAGGCTGCCTTATTCCATGAGATTACTTCATTGCAGCAAGGCAGGAATAGTATATGATGAAGTCATTAACTACTTGCTGTTTCTATGATGCTGTCTTTGTGCCCATATGCTTTTGTGTGTAGTCCCCACCTGCTGAGCCATGCAGCTGGTGGCCACGCTGGCCAGTCGAGCTGTGCAGGTCCCGTGCCCTGCGCACAGGCTCACGGGAGCTGGGGCTGAGCCGCTGAGCGCTTGCTGTGCTGCTCTGAGCGCCTGCATATCCGCCGGGGGCTCTGCATCTGAGGGTGAACTGACTACAGCTACCCCATGTACAGCCAAGCTCGGCATCAGTCTGTTACCACAACCTGTTACATGGAATAAGAGTCTATATGTACTACTTAGAGTATGGTAAAAAGGTAAAAGACTGACCGATTCTCAAGCTTGCCATAAACTGCATCTCAAAGTCTTTCTGCCTACTGAATTTTACGTTCAAGAGCTGTAAAGTAATGACAGAAAGAGAAATTTCAGTATGGATCGCTCTGCTAATTGAGCTCATAAAACCTTCCAGTGAAAATGACAGGTAAAAGCACAATGGGATTGGATGTCTGCTGGTTCCTAGAACAAAATTCAAAGAGGAAAACCTAACTTTTTTTCCTGGGAAGTTTATTCATTTGCATCTTTGTGTTTTCCTGTTCTTAGCCCTGTACTTAAAATAGTAATGCCAGGAGATGTAGGAAAAAGTGAGTTTACAATTGAAATTCTGAACTACTTTTCAGAACAGTGCTAATAAGCAATCTGGTTTCAAGCAGATCAGTCAGTAGTTTCAAACATTAGATGTGTGTGTTCCTAAACGTCTGCTGGTCAGATGAAGGAAGATCTTGACAGTTTGTCAGAGGAATAGAGAAAATGAAAACATAAATCATGTAAACCAGAAGTGGTTTAGCCATTGGAGGTATCACATCTGCCTTGAAGGTGATGGGTCTGCACACTGCTGGGGCAGGAGTGGGAATAGAGCTGCAGGAAGGGTGAGCAAACTCCTCAGCAGGTGCAGGCTGGCATTCTTCTGTAAGGGCAGAGCTCTGATTTTTTTCAGATGGGACACTTCATGACCAGACAATGGTCTGCATGCACAGTGCTGCCACTGAGCTGGTCTTTCTGCCTGCATGCTGTTAATCCAGATTAATTGCTGCTCTTTCCTAAATGCTCTGGCTTGGTTTCCTGACCTAGTGCTGATGTTTAGGGAAATGCAAATGGCCAGGGGGTTTCTTGTCACTGTATTGGCTCTTTACAGCACGAACAATGCTCTTGTTCCTCTGCTCTGAATTTTCCAAGGACAAGCATTCAGGATGTTGGGACTGCTTTTTATCGGTCTGCTTGGGCTTGGGAGCTGTGGCCTGGCCAGAGAGACCTCCTGGGCTGGCTGGAGCGCTCACGCTCCTGAGCAGCACTGTGGTGTCAGGCAAGCTCCAGGAGTGGACGCACATGCAGGGGATGAGCTCGGGGTGCAGGTGGCAATGGGAGAAGGGAAACCAGCTTGCTGCCAGGCAGACAAAGTCTGTAGAGACCAAAAGAGACGCGTCAGCCCGGGGAGCTGTGGCAGGAGCGTTGGAAAGCAAAGTTGGAAGGAAGGACAATTTTGCAAGGACACAGTGGGTAGGAAGGGAGGCAGGATTTGTTTTCAAATCAGAAGATTTGTATTTTGTACCTGAAGAATTAAGTTATTCCTGTTTAGGATTTTGTGTCCTAATTAAACAGCTTTGGAGATTAAAGCCTTTGTATGCTTTTGTCACAGTCCCCCTGAAGGCTGCTGCCCTGCGGCGGGTGCCCTGGCCAGCGCTGCCCTTCCGGCTGGCTTCAAGGCTGCCTGCCAGCCTTCCCCTGTCCTCTTGCTGTCTTCCCAGCTCCCCACCTGCATCCTCAGTGGAGTTTGTTCCTAATCTTCCTTGCAGCAGAGGCATGTGGAAACCATTGCTAGACCCTGCCATGCCCCTCGTGCTCTGCTCTTGACGTTATGAGACGAGAATGTATGGGCATGCCCACGCTGTTGCTTTTTCCAAGTGGACAGTAGGTCCTGGCCTTTTCTTCAGGAAACCCCAGCAGTCTTCTGCCAGGGTTTATCCCTGCCAATGCTCAGTGCTGTTAGAGGAGCAGAGTTATCTGAGTGTCCTAAGAAATAATTTCAGCACTGGAATGTTTTTTATTTATGTTCAGTTTCTTTGACTTGGCTGGACCAGATAGTGCGCATATCTAAGTAAATATTTCCTTCTTGCAGCTAAGTAAGTGGGGATTTTCAAGAGGATGAGAGAGAATAAATATTCATGCAACTCTTAATTAAAAATTTCAGTAGTGGTTGCAATCAGAAATATACTTTCCTTGTATCTCTGTTACTGTGACAAGATTCACGAATTCCTATTACTATATGAACGATATACATCATATGGACTTGAAGAAAATGTTAAATACTAGTGATAGGAATAGCAGAGTTTGATTATTTTTAATTTTTTTTTTTTTTAACAAACATATATGGCTACCTGGCAAGAAAGCATTGACCTTTCTGGCTGTGTAGAAGTGGTGGGATTTCCATATAAGTTCCTGCAGAAGGCCTATGGGGCTTGTTCTGAAGTGGGCCAAAAGATGTACTGAGAGGAAAGGTCTTGGTTATGCTCAGGCTTTGTTTCTGATGGGTGCTTCCCTGCCTCATGGTTGGTCCTGTCGCTCCGTGCAGCCGCCCGTGGCGATGCTGTGACAACCAGAAAAGAGCTCAAGCCCTTCCCTGTCGGGGACTGTGGAGTCCTGCAGAGCAGTGAGCGGTATTGCTGCAAAGGAAAATGGGGTTTGTAGGCCACTGAGACACAGACTGAATTTGGATCATTTGAAGAGGCAGTGTGAATGCTGGGTGATAAGTACCCTGAGAAATTGGGTATTTCAAAGCACCTCTGGGACCTCTTTCTGTCCACTGCTCTCAAATTTCTTATTTTGACTTATTGAGGTCTATTATTTGTGCACTTCACAGGGTTGCTATGGAATTTATTAGGCTGAGTTGTGAATGCAGAGAGCGGTTGCTTTCAAAAGAGAAGAAAATGTGGTTTTCAGGGCTGCCTACAGATTTAAAATATGCAAATTCAGTTTCTTAGAACTTTTTAAAAAATTATTTCCTTGCCGACATTTCCTCTCCATACTTTGGGCTTGGAGAATTTTGCTTTCTAATTCTTTGTTTCAGGGTGGTTATATGAGAATAACAAAAACAGAGAAAACCATGTCTGACAGCTCTCCCAATTTTCTTTTACCTACGCAAGATGTGCTTTCTAAAAGCAGCAGCATCCTTCACGCATGTGTTAATGAATTTGTTTTGTCAGTAATGCAAGGAAGGCCATGTGCTTTTTGTATTGTTTTGGGGAGGGATTTATTTAAATGTACAAAAACGGATAATATTTTGCTGTTGAGGTATATTACTGTGAGCGGAAGGGACAGCAGAAGTTTACCTGGAGCATGCATGAGCAGGATCCAAGAATCTTGGTGGGATTTTAGGCAGGTAAGATTTCAAAGAACTAGGCAGAATAGCACGGTCGCGTTTGGGGTTTGCATATAGACATCTTTGTTCCCATCTTTGAAACTGGGATGTAGGCAGCCGCTGTCAGAGTCTGGGAAGCCACGGATCACTAAAGAGCGGAACAGGCGCCAGACGCATGTGAACGTGGGAGGCGGAGGAAGCGCTCACCGGGAAATGAGGTCAGGCTTGGTTTTTTTACAGAGCAACTCAGCAACACAATTTCACAAACCCTTTTTTAATTGCAAAGGAGCATTTGAATAATTTGACCTGTGTGATGGTACAAGAAATAAGCCAGGGCTGGGGTAGTTTTAGATTTTACCAAGGAAGATTTAGACAGTTACAGAACTGGAAAGACTGAAAAAGGAAAATGGGTGGAAAAGCAATATTTCCAGGTTGCTTAGCTAAAGAATAGTCTCAGCGCAGTTGGATAACAGTCACAGATGGGATCTGATACATGAAAAGAAATACAGTGCTGGATGATGACCAAGCAATGTTCTTCAGAGTCTCATAAAATGAAGTAAAAATAGGATTGTTACAAGAGAATCTGATCTCAGAAAATACTGGAAAATATTTTTCTAACTACAGAACACCTAATGGAAAGTGAAAAGAGAAGCTACCCGGAGACTAGCTGTGTTAAGGTTTTTTCTGCAAACTGATTGTAAATTAGAGTTGTGTTCTACTTCCTAACTAAAAGTATTTTGTAAATTCTTTGGGGATAATTTTCATCTGTATCCTAAGGGGGGAGTCAAGTTCAAGACACTGAAGAACATATTGATTTGAAATACGGTAATACAAAAAGGCAAACTGAAAGCCAGAGACAGACATTTTCCCTATAAAACAAAAAAACAATCTATCTTTACACTATATATACTGCCTCTCTATATACATGCACTTTAACAGAGTAGCAGGTCTCTCTTTAGCCTTTTGTTTCAGACAAAGGTGGTAAGTTTGATCAGCTTGCATGGGTTTTTTTGTTATGCAAAAGTATTTTAGACTATTTTACATCGCAAAGCAAATCTATAGAAGGCTCCCAACCTAGTGACTGGAATGGGATTCCTCTCACCTAACTTTAGCCATCTAGAAGGTTTTTTAGCTCCCTGAGAAGTCAGTGAGGATCAAGAAGCACTGCCAGAAAGGGATCCTCAATTGCCTCGTCAGTCTGAGCCTAAGGAGTAAGCCTGTACTCTACTCCAAGTTCAGTTTTTTAATTCTTCCTTAGGTGATGACCATTGGCCCTTTATAGGTTTACTCCGTGCCTGTATTTGCACCACACTGCAGCAACATCCAAGAACTGCAGGTACATGGAAGGGAAACAGGATGCTCTGTGCTTACACTTCATTTGCAATTCAACTTTCATGGGAGGGCCAGCATGATTTTGGAAAACAATTCTGTATTGATTTCATAGAAGTAGTTAAGAAAGACTAATCCTACACTAGTATTAAAGATAATAAACATATTAAGCCTTCTTTTTTAATACCCCTTTAATACAGGGAAATTATAAAAATCTCTAAAGAATATACCTAAGTATAATGAAGTCTTTACAGGGGGAGAAGGGAGGGGAGAGTGCAGCTTCTCTCTCTCTCTCTGCAAATACCTATCTTGAGAGAAGGAACCTGCTAAAGATCAGCCTGACATTTCCCCTGACCATATCTCAGAAAGATGAGGGGACAAGAGATTTGCTCAGAGTTAATCTGTGGAGGGCAAAAGATATTTATGCAATTTATGAATAACCTTTTTCCTTTGGACCTCCATCTTCAATTTGGGGTTAACTGTTTTTTTGACAGGAGCCCATATGTTGCAACAGTCTGTGCATAGCTCTTTGGGCACAAATAGCACCCAGGAATTAGTGGGTGCTGTGGGTGGAAAGATGGATGTTGTGCTGGGGGACTGAAACTGGGTAGATCCGTATCATTCCCCATGGGAGAAAGAGGAAAACTTTGTTTTAGGATCAAAAGAAAGATATTCTGCCTCAAACTGCCACATACTTAGCCTGTCCCAGTCAAATCCCAAATATTTTGCTTTATTGGAATGGAAATTTAACCTTTTCCAAACACGTGTCTTTTAAACTTACCCTCTGCGCTGACATATATATATATTCATCTTAACCACAGAAGCACTGTCTGTTCCTCTAAAACGAAGAAGATGTGCTGATATCAAAATACCTTAGAATAGATTTTTTTCAGTCTATGTGAGATTGATTTATTGACTTTTCCAGTCAACCTAAATTCCTGCATGTCAATAATTGATCTTTTGAAATTCCTTTTCCTGTAAGATGAATTAGCAAGAATCAAAAGTCTTGAAAGCCCTACTTTTCATTAATGTGCTCTTCCCTTTAATTTTAGGGAAAAAGAGATGCTATCAAATGCTGCAAGGTGGTGAGAAAGGCAGGTTTCTTAGGTTTCTATAGCTCTTCGGGGCCATGCATGTTTGACCAATATGTTGATTCTCATTTGGCTGTTGTTTCATTATGCATGCGAATGACTTTAATTCAGTATTGAATTAGAAAAAAACTGATACGCAAAGCAGAATCCTATATTTTCAAAATCTGCCTAGATGAGTCAGGAATTAATGTGGAATATTAGTTTGAACTCTACTCATAAGGAAAGGTGCGTGGGCAGTCTGAAAAGTTGGTGACCCTGAAAGCTCTGGTGGTTCTACAGCTGGTTTGACAGGTCTCCTACAGCTTGGGTAATACCCCAGCACGGCAGTGCTCAACTCACAGTCTGCTTCACTGCTAGCACACATATGTACTTGAGTGTCAGAGCTACCCGCAAGCAAGCCAGCCTTGTAAATAAGAAAGCTGGTATCCTAAAACGGAGCCCCGCAGGAACGTCCACCCCATCCTTCTGGAGAAGGTTGCTTTTGATAACTTTAGTGCCTGCAAATGATTTTGTTAAATATTGCAGGAGCCATCATGTTACACAGCTCAGGAATGATGAATTATTGGCTTCACTGGAACCCGAGGTAAATAAAACCCAATTGTTTGGTATTTCAGAAGGCGTGAGAGTTGCCTTTTGCTTGCTAATGGCAAATTGCAGTTGTATTTATATTTTGTTGAATTCTAAATATGGAAGTTTTCTCTTTTAATAAGCCCCTGGGTGCTCTCAGCCAGCCCTGGATCTTCTTACCAAGGCTGTGATGTTTTCCAAATGGCCTTATTTCCAGTAATCTTAAATCCTGTTCAAAACCATGTTATTGTTATGTCTGAATATTAAGGCTTAAGTAAAGTAATGAAGGACAGCCACTTGCAAAAAAAGAAACCCAGAAAATATTGCATTGCATTTTGAAGAGCTGCATGATCGCTCTCATTTTGTCTGTGCTAGTTAAAGCTTGATTTTTACTGTGGTTGGATTAGTTTCAGACAGATGGAATAGCCCTCGCTTCAGCTGGAGGACGATCTCAGTCTTGCAAGCAATGCAAAGATCAGAGCCAGTTTGAAGATATCTCAGCTTCAATTTCAATGTTGCAGATGCTTTATTTTCTTTTATTTTACACTCCCTTCAAACAAAAAGCAAAAGCTTACAGCTTCACAAAATAATACTTCCATTAAGTATTTCTAGTTCTAAGCATTTATAAAAGCGTCAACTTCCCTTCACCACAACCTGGGTGGTAACTATAACTTGCTTTTATAAATGTGGGCTAGGAAGCACAAGGAGGAATGCGTTGCCTGGTGGCCACAGTGTCATAAGCAGCAGGAGTGAGAGCAGGGCCTGGGACTCCTGGTCGGGGGTCTGGTGTGAACTGCTGGAACTAGTTATTGATGGACAATTAGTGGCAGATTAGTTTGGCAAACCCAGCCAAGAAACAAAATGAAAACAAAATTGTGCCATTTTCTGGCAACGAGTAAAGCTAAATTAAGCTGGCCAGTTCCTGATAAAATCACAGCAGGGAAAGCAGAACAAGCAAATCAGAACTTTGTTTTATCTTTAGTTCCTATACTATTTTTAAGTCATCCTGACAGCTTGTTAAATGCCAGTCTGGAGAACGGCTTGAAGCACTGACTCTCACTGAAGACATTTTCCATGGGAGGCTTTGCCCTGAGAGGATGACTAGCAGCAGAGTGCCCTTTCCATATGGAAGTCAAACCCTGCAGCAGCCCAGGGACTCAGTCTGTGGGTCCTTACACCTTTGGTGTTAGTTCTCCATATGGTCTCACCAGTGTTACACGCTCAGATTATGCTGCGTAACTTTGAACACCACATTTTGATGTTTCCAGACCTGCATGGCCACTATAGATTACACTTTGCAGTAAATATAAGTTACACAGGCACCCTGTAGAGGTGTTTGCTAGCCCTCTGATGGATTGTTGGTCATACTCGTGTCCGTCCAGTCACTGCAAGTGCACAGGTACAAGCAGTAAGAAAATGAATGTTCTGAATAGCCAAATATAGGTGTATTCTGGGAAAAGAAAAGAAAAAAGTAAAAAAAAAACAAACCAGGTTGTCTTAACTTCTTGGGAAGGATGTGATATTCATACCACCTAACTTGATATCACACTTAGGTGCTTGTGTTAGGAGTGGGAGTTGCCAGTCTCTGCCAGTGGAAGACAGCACGCCTCTTCTCTCCATCTAGGTACCGCAAAGCTGGTTGCATTGCATTGCCTTTACAACTTTTTGTGACAGACTTTGAATAAGCTGGGAAAGTCAATGACATAGCTGGATTGTGAATTCAAAAGACCATTTACAAAGGATTACACTAGATGAAACTGTCCCCGTTTTCCTTTACAAGTCTTTCTGGTAGTTGCCGTCTCTCATTTTCTATTAGCGATGTGTTCTCCAGAGTGAAGCAAAGCTTTCTTGTATTTAATCTGAGTAGCATCCCTGATCCTGTGTAAATCTGGTAAGAATTGAGTACAGGAGCACGGTGTCCCAAGCATGATAATTCTGTAGATTTCTTTTCTTGTAGTGAAAGTTTTCTAGTATCAGAAATCACATTTTGGTAACAGGACCCTATCACAATATATTTTAACATGGTGTAGCTGAAACCACACCGTAAGTAATGAATTTCTTTTTGAATGGCAGAAGATACCTGAGTTTCTTCATATTTGAGGAAGATATGTATCAGCTTTTATCTCTATGCTCTATGCGAGTATGATCTGACATTTAGATTTACTAGATCTCAATTGATCTTTAGAATTTGGAGTGACTATAAATGTCTGGTTCCTGCTCCTTCAGAGCGTATTTAGTAAAGAAAAAGATCATTTAGCAGAGCTTTTAAAATCTCAGCATTTGGAAGGGACTGCAAAGACTAAGTTTAGGATGGAAGGAAATGACTAACAGAAATGAGACTTCTATGCAATAGAAACTATAAACACAGACCACTGTGATTTCTGGCATTTTAAATACAGCATTGTTTAATTCTGTTCAGACCAGGTTTGAATCATATTTTGGTAGTAGTGCCCCCTTTTACCTCTCATCTGAAAACGGTGAAAAACATATGGCAAAGAATATAATGAAAAGGCTTCATGGTGATCAGCAGTTTGCATAATTTGTTCAAACTCTTGTAGAATCAGATTCAGATACGTTCTACAGTGAATAGCCTTCAGTTTTGAAAGGCATGGAGAAACATGGCATCCACAGTCAGTGGAAAAAAAAATTACTATGATTTTTTTAAGTCTTTTGCTAAGTCTAAATCTTTTGCTAATCCTGCTTTAAGCATTATTTTAAGGGGTGGAGTTTGGTTTAGTCCCATGGGAATTTCATTACAAACTTCTGAATGTGAGCATTTGCACTCACAGAGTTGTAACAGCCACAGCAGTGCTCAGAAATGGTCACTGGTGCTGGGGGACAGCAGAGGGAACCTGTGCCACCAGGCAGCATGCGAGGTACTGCAGACCAAGGACCAGGGCACTAAGGCTAGTTGTACTCCAGATGATCTACAGCCATCAATGCAAACTGGAAATACTATGGCCAGCAATGTACTGGGATACAGTATTGAGATGGAGCTCATTGCTTTGTGCAGATTTCTTCATAAGCAAGGACTTCTGTATGGCTTTTAGGATGATATTAATTGGTTTGTACTTAACATACAAATTAGTTTTGAAACAACATTATGATGGTGACTTGCCTCATCAAAGCATGTTAAAAGGAGACTAATCTGCTGAGTGTTTTGAATAATTTTATGCTTGTTTATTTTTGCTGCACTTGGTAATATCAAGCAAAAAATTTGATAGGAAGACATTTCCTGATTGGTAGTTTCTGTCTAAATGGAAAGTGGGTGACTAATTGTTGGTAGGATACTTCTTTAGCATAAGCTCTCACTTTATCCGTATATGCAGATGGAGGAGCAAAATAATTGATCAGTTCAAGTGTTACTTGCAAAGGCAGCTGGCTGGATTTTGGTCCTTGAAACAGCTCAGAAAAAAATTCCTTGTTTGCAAGTAGACTGGTACACTGGCTGTTCAGCGGGCAGCCTTCAAATTTTGGCTACTAAATTCTAAGCAGGGCGTTTCTGTGTCCCCTTTTTATGGGATGGGCAGGTATTGCAATGTACTGAACCAAACTGCCACGCCGTCTGCATGATGTCTCAAAAACTGTGCTTGGACTTTTCTCAGTAGGCTCTTTCTGGAGAAGCTATTTCATACTTTGTCAATATTCAGAGGCATAGTACAGCCTGCAATTTCTGAGAGAGGGTTTTCAGAGGTTTGGCAACCTTTTTTGGTATGCTTCCCTATCACTTCATTAGTGGTCTTTGAAGTGAACAAGAGCCAAAAAACTTGCATCCAAATGCCTTTACCGAACCCTATGTAAGAAGTTGATGGCTCTGAAACGTCATGTGATTCATTTGCAAGATACTGTGTTGACTGAATCAGTGAGCCCATCTGCCTTGCTTTGAGGCAGTTTCCATTGGGAGGGAAAAGCTGCATGATCTCTGGACACTGTGTTACAGCAGAACCACACACTCAGATCAACCTGTTCCTCTGGGGCTGTGGCCAGTCAGTCAGGGCATGTTATGGCAAGCACTTTCCAGATGGGTCACCCCTAGTGAGTGAGGAGGACAAAACCCCAGTCCTACTGGCAGTTCTGTGCAGCTGTGATAACTGGTGCTGTAGAGGGAGGTAAATTCCTTTTACCTGCCTTTTCCCATCCCTGGTAAATCTGCTGGACAGAAGCTGGTGTAATTTCCTCATCACAACAGCTTTCCCTTCTCTTGCCTTGGTGTGACACCTTCTGCCTGCTTCAGAAGTAGCCAGACTCTGAGGCTTTAAGACAGTTTCTTTACACAAATGGATGCAACAGGTGTTGCTCACCTGCAGGAATGGTCCTCCTTGGTGGTGCCAGGCTTAGGAGAGGGAGGTTGTATACTGCTGAACCCAGCTGGTTCCTGCAGATGCTTCAGGGCAGATTCCTTGGCCTACTCTCAGCTCCAACAGCAGCAAATCCCCAGATAGCAGGGACTTTGGCTTCAGGGACCCCATGGGAGGTCACAGCCCCCTGCCCAGGGACACTGGATGAGTGTATGGCCTTAATGTGTGCTCATACCTTACTGCGCTTGCATGTGACTCCTGTGTGCCCATGGTGGGTCTTCTGAAGGACTTACCGAGTAGCTGCACTGTGCAACTCTGCTTCATCATTACAGTGTAATTTCCAGCCAGTGAGTACTGCAGAGTTCTCTTTTATTTTAAAGAGAAAGGGGGAAGGTTGAGAGAGTTGTCAAAGCCAAATGGAGCGATCTTTGTCTGAGCTTACTTTTGTTCTGATGTTGGTTTCTATGCCTCATTAGCTGTGCTGCGATTTATCTCTCTGCGTTTCATCATGCTGTGGCAGAGTGGTACGGGCTCATGTCATGTGTCAAAATCTAGGAAGTCATCTTGGGGAAAAATTGAACATTCTTTAAAAACATCAGAATTAGTTATCATTTTAAATGGCTTAAATAGCGAGGTCAATATCTTTTTAGATATATAGAAGTTACCCTGAAAGTGTTCACCTCATTGATTTCGGTGGAATGGTGGTGGAATTCAGTTCTGTGCAGGGAATTGTCACAGGGCCCCTGTGCCATTTATTTACTGTTTTGGAGAACTGACCCAGAAAATAGAGAAGGGAAGAACCTTCATCCACCATTCAATCCCTTCTCCTGCTCCAAACAAGCATACCAAGCTGAAACACTCTCAAGACATAGTTTGTGTTTCTCTTCTATGCAAGAAGCAGGTTTCCTCCAATATGCTCTGCAAAACTTGTTCGGACAGATGGCTGACCTCATCTCCTACCTTGTCTCTGACACAGCAGTTTGTGGTACTTGTCAAGTAGTAAACTTGAAGGACCTATCAAAAGATGTCTCTGTTTTTATTGGAAGTGTGTCCACCATTTAATTTCAAGAAAAATTAGCGTTGCTTATGAAAGATTGTGACTAACTAGAAGAGGGAATGGAGTTGTCATTATGAACAACTGCTTTTATCAAGGGTGTCCTGCCTTTCATCTGTGCAGGTAATGCGTTTCTTGCCAATAATGTGTAGTTAATATCCTGTGCTGTGCTACAAGTAGTACAAATACCATAGAACATTAACAGAAGGCAGAATGTAAACATATATTTTAACATTGAAAACTTTGCTGCTGCTATTGAGACTTCCTGGACTATCACCAGTTATGGCACTAGTTCACTTTGTCTCACACAACAAAATAATACACTTCCTAAATGCATCCCTTTCCTAAGTCCTTTGTGTTCCTCAGATTAATGTTTCTATATTAGTAAAAATGAATGGTTTTAGTGATCAGCTTGAACATGAAATGTGAAACCATATTGTCTCCAAAAGGCACTGACAAACTTTTGAGGAGCTGAAAATGTACTGAGTCCAGTGCTACGAGCCCGTACCTGATTTTATGTGCTAAAGCTCTGCATGGTGTCAGCACAACCAGCGCCTGCAGAGCAGCCAGGCAGCTCTGATTTGCTTTTTGCTCCTACTCTGTTGAGTTGGGTTTTTTTATTATGCATTTAATGACAACTGCACTCTAGTGGCCTTGGTTGCTAAAATGTATGTGTATTTACAGTGCCATTATTAGCATCCAAGTACATGTTGTTATTATGTTGTTTTTAACATCCTGAAATCATATAGCTGAAAGTTTTCATTTAACACACTTGGTTGCACAGTATGCAGTATTGGATGGGATAATGAAACTCCATCCTTCTGGTTTTATTGACCTAATTGTATCATCTGTATCTCTCTATTAGTTTGGTAAAATACTCCTTCCCTCCCAGCCTATTGAGATGATACTGCCTAATGCACAGAATGAGTTACCTTTATTTTAGTGTCACTGGGTGTGAAATGTTTTGGGAGCTTTTAATGAACTCTCCGTATTTTGGGAACTTCATTTTCCTTATAAAGTTCCATTCTTTATGACTCACTAACTTCTGATGACACTGTGTTGAAGGGGACCCTTCCCCATTACATGGTACCTACATGGTCAACTAAAACCCAGACCTGAGTCAGATTTTATCTTCTTTGTTATACCTCTTGACTTCAGTTCCTTAACCACAGACTACTTTTAATCCCCACTTACAGCAAGTCTCTCTCCTCTATCCTATATCCTTCATGTAGACGTAACCATAGAGAACACGTTGGCTTCAAAGAAAGAAAACAATTTCATACATTCCTACATTGAAAACCAGTTGTTTAGCTACATGTGAGGTTAGTTAACTTTTCTCTCACCAAAACTCTTCACCCCAGGGTATGAGGGTTCAGAGACCCCTTGGCAGCAGGTACTTTGCTCCCTCTATAGAGGAAATACCATCTTTTTGCAGTTTGTATGTTTGCAAGAGGCACTAGCATAATGTTATTCTACTCTTACTTGAAATCCTGAAATGTGTTAGAGAGATACTGCTATTGTGTCAGAAATGTATTCAGTAATAATAGCTCAATATTTTTACAGGCATCTGTGAATAGGTGTCATACTTGTGGGTTTATTATTTCTTATTTCTTCCATTACTGCTCTGTTGTTATCTCTGAACAGTTTCAGAGGCTTTAGGAGTTGTTTTCAGAAATCTGAACTTCATTGTGGGTTCTGCAGTCCTGAGCTTAAACTGGTCCTTTTCTGGACTCACCCACGCAGTGACACACAAGTTGCATTTCTTGGAGCCTCGCATCCTAGCTGGCCCCTAAAAAGAGCTTCCAAAGTACACACATTGTCAGGAAAGTTTTCACGGCTGCCCTTGCACACACATGCAGAATTTGGGAGTAGATTCCCAAGTGTTTGCATCAAGATCTACTTGAGTACTCAGATATGAATGTGCTTTGCATAATAATTATCTATAGATGTAATTGCTGAAGTTTTGAAAATACAAATGTCTGAACAGATGATTCAGTTACTTCACAGTAAGTGCAATAATAGGATCCCTGCTGTGTTTTACATTCATCTCCCTGCAAAATGTATTTTTATATTTTAAAAAAAGAAAAAAGTACATGTTTATACACATCTCTGTTTATTTGTGCTTGTGGAGTAAAAGTAGGAGCAACACTTAAATAGGACAAGTTAACAACATATTCATAGTTACAGTGAGCAGCAGGGGAAAAAGTCAATACCAGCACTGGTATTGTCCAGTGTGACAAATGATATTCTGAGCTAATGCAACATGCGTGCTGTAAAATGACTTTTTGAAGCAGTTAATAAAAGAGAAATCTGTTCACAGAATTCAATATTTGTACGAAAGTTCCTTGCTTCTTTTTCAAGGCAAAACTTTAGTCTCAATGTATTGTTTCGGCTGGTATTCGTGAGGCTGTCAGGACCAAAGCAATCTCTAGACAAGAAAAGGCAGTCTGGCCCAGAAACTTGATCCCTTGGTTCATTCTTTAAACTGCATTTTCTGTTTTGTTCCCACTGCCTTTATCAATCTCTCTCTCAGAAGCACTGTGCAAGGTGTTGGAAACTTCTGCTAGACTGAGACATGGCTTTGAAGTGAGCCCTTTGAATAGAAGAAGATACTTTTGTGCTTCTGGAGAACAGCTGGAGAGAAGCACGGAGCCTAGGGCATCCCTGCTTCTCGAGGGGAGGCTGTGCAGAGCTGTGGCCCATGCAGGTTTTTATTTATTTTCCCAGTTAGTGTTTAAAATATCCCTTAAAAGCAATGCACTTAATAATTTAGGATTCAGTGAAAAATGCTGTTTTATTATCATTTTATAGTATGTCTCTGTTTTCAACTATAAAGTAAATGCCAAGGAATGAGATTTTGAGATTGTTTTAAATTCTGAAAATATGAGAATCTACTGTGTAAATGCTTTAAAAAACTGGAGCCTGTAACCTATGAACTTGCAAAACCATTTTGTAAGGCATTTCTGATTGGTCAGAAACTCCTGTGTGGGCCAGCTGAGCTGGAGGTGAGAAGGACACCTGGGTAACTGTAAAGTCAAGTATATCATACAGATAGTCGTGCAAGGTACCTGCAGGTAGGCTGACCGTAGTGATGGTGTTTTATAAATCAGTTTTATAATGTTTCAATGTTCCTGGCAGTTCAGTGCTAGTAGGGAGGAAAAATATACAAAAGGATGCCCAAAGTTATGTTAGAGTTATTTTGGTAGTTTTGGTGTGAAAAAGGACAGAACTATTACTGCTGTGCTTTCATCCAAGGCTCACATCTCTTAGGACTGGTACTTGTAGTTCGAAGTAGCAAATTTTATGCAAGGCTTTGTATTTTGTTGTTTTTGTTTGTATTTTTGTTGTATTTTTAGTTACGTATTTTTCCTCTTGGCCTCACTATTTTAAACTTGCCTGAACAGATCTTCCAAGTTTGGAGTTTACGTCAAGTCAGTTTTGAGACAGGATTCCTAAAGAAACCCAGGGACCTTGGAGGGAGTGCTGGTGGCATCCCATGAGCTGCTGTTTGGCTTTACCTCCACCCTGAACCAGCGCTTGAAGCTTGTGTGGACTTGCTGTACGTGGTGGTGCGTTTCAGAGGTGTGACACGAGGTCCTGGTTAGAAGTGGGCCATCAAAGGTCCCGTGTTGTTAGCTGATAACCAGTTCTGACCAAACGCCCCTTGAGGTTGTTGCAGGGCAGGTATATAAATAGCACTTCCATTCGGATGGAGTATTTGTGTTCAATTCTCACCACAATGTTTGTATGAAATTTCCCTTTTCTGTTAAGTAACTGCTGTCATCTGCATCACAAGTGAAGTGATCTCTTTACCTGTCTTGTCACATTAACAAGAATGAAACAGTCCTTGCAAAGTCCTTTATGAATTTCATGAGTAATAGTATAAAGTGAAAAAAGTTGTTAAAATCTTCCCAAAATGTAAGAAGTGTCACCTGTGGGCACTGTGTTTTTCCCAGCTTGGCCTCTTATGTAAAACAATAGCAAAATGTCAACTGGAAGTAAATTGCTGTGCCCAGTCCCTGTCACGCAAGCAGAGAGACATCTCAAGCGTGAACAGTTGCTTCAAGCAGTCTTTTTGTTGGAAGTCTTGAAATTTTCCTTTAAACCTTGAAATGACCCCAGCCACAGTGTTCCTGTTCAAATTCAGACTGGCTGGCAGGCCAGGGAGACCAAATCTTCTGATCAGCACTGAATTCAACTTCTTTTACATAAAAAACCTGATACTATTTATATATATTATTCATTAGCACTTACTAAATAGAACTGTGAAGAAGCATTAGAAGGAGACACCCAATTAGTTACTGTGCCCTATGGAAAAGATGGGTATATAATATGCTCATTCCAGGATTTATTTCCTACAAACAGAAGAAATAATCTCAGCAGAGAAACTGTTGGCTTGAAAATTCACGACAGCCAAGATTCAAAGGGGTAAAGGCAGGTTTGTTGCAGGTCAGATTTTTTTCCTTTTTTTTTTGAAAAACACAGAAGACACTTGCTTGGTCATACCGTATGAGAGCGGAGGAAAGCCGTGCACAGAGGTAATTGGATATTTGCTTGGCTGCTTCTCTTGTTTCTAATGGAAATACAAATGAAAACTATAAACCATTAATCTTTAGTTTAGTTTTGCTAAGTATTGAGCAGCATTTAAAAACAATTACTTTGCTTTGGCAGCAGAAGTTGTTAGAGAAGGATTTAGCAGCTGCTACAGCCCAGGATTTGTACAAGAGCAAGCTTGTTTCTTGTTTATATGGTAGGGATTGCAAAACAGGTAAAATAATTTACTTAGGGCTTCTATTTAAAGATCAGAACTTGAGGAATTCAGAAGGTTTTGCCAAATTGATTTTTTTTTCAGCTGAAAGAATTAAAAAATATCTTTCTCATATTTAAGTGATTTTATAAAGGAATGTAATTTCAAAAGTACATTTTTACTACTCCTTTCTTTCCTGTCTCCTTGCCGCCAATATAATCCGTGAAACGCTGCCAGGGGTAAGAAGTAGAATATTCAGCATCCAGTGAAACAAAGGGAAAGCATCTTGCAGATTTCAGCTTTGAGCTCTGGCACTGCAGAAGACTCCGCATTTTTAGACAGAAGTTATATTGTCGTTGTCTGTGTTCTTCCAATCTGCCATTACCTGCAGCTACTGCTCCAGGAAATGTTAAGCCGTTTCATATTTGCATAAAAAGATGCACAGAAGGTTTTGGCTCTGGAGCATGCTGGGAGTCAGTGGGAGAGCCAGAAGTCTTGAGCTCAATCTCAACGTTGATCCTGAGCTTGTATTGCTGAATCTGTGGACTCGGAGCCTCTTGTCGTTAAATTTCCCACCTTTCCACCATTATTTCTATGTTGCACTGTGTTGGCTTTCTGCACATTTCCAATCTAAAGCTGAACTGAAATGCCAGAGTGGTGGTACCCAATGCCACACTAGCCAAGCCCAAGCTGCCCAGTGCAGTGTGTAGGACCTGGGGTGTGATGTTGTCCCTGCACCCAGGCTGCCTCCCCTGCGGGGACACTGCAGAAGTGATGGCAAGGGGAGGAATCCTTGCCCAAACACAAGCTAGTCAGAACAAACGCTGGGCATGGCACCGAAGCACCACTGGTTTCAGGTGGTCTAACGGAGAGTAAGGGCTCACCACTTCCTTACAAATAGCCAGGGCTTTCACACACGAGTGCCAGGCCATGAGCTCATTTAGAATTCAAAATAACACTAAAATTTGGGGAAAAAGAAAAAAAAAAAGGGATGGGGTGTTACCAGGAGATGACCAGATAGCTTTGCTGTGGGGCTGCTCTTGTCCCCTAAGGTTGTGGCGTACCCAGACCCTCAGCTTTAGTGTGGCTTCTTGTCAAAATTAATACAGTGGTTCTGGGGATAACCAGCCCCTCTTCGTTGCTAGGAGATGCTTGAATCACATTACTGCCGATGTGCTGCCAGCACCCAAATACTTTAATGTTTCTTCCATTTCCAGAATGCTCCGATGTGTAGCAAAGACAGAGGCTGGGCTGTAAAATGATTTCTAGGTCAAGGGAGAGAGAAGTAATGCTGCTGAAATTGGCAGTTTTTTTAAAGAATGAGCAAAGTCAGTGGCTCCTTCAGCATTTAAAGGTGTGTTTTATTTAAGTTACCAAGTGAGGTATTGCATTGCTTTCATGTAGAGCTCCCAACGACTTTCTTCCCTTTGGGTCATCGATCTGGTCTTCATACTGAAAAGACCTTACCAAGCCAGTAGGAACCATTACAGTAAGCTGTTGCTCAGTGGGACCATGTTCCTGTGTGATCAGTCAGCTCGTGAGCAGGTGGCTGGCCTCCCCCTGCACATCACAAACTTCCTAGAAGATAAAATGCAGCTTGTGATGTTCACGGTGTTGGCCAATGGATCAGAATGGAGTCAAACATCTTGATGTGTCGAACGGTTCACCATGTCTCTGAGCCTCAGCTGTCTCCGTTCACCCTCGGTGCTCAGAAGAAAGACGTAAAGCTAAATAAAGATATGTAATAAATAGGACCTGACTAATTTATTCACGCAATAAAACATCAATAGCCTGAAGTTAACTGAGCAAAAACAGACTCGCAATAAAGTGCTAAATTAATACCTCCCCGCTGCACAGAATCCATTGCTTGAGTGCGTTTTGCAGAAGTTTAAAAAGGTGGCATTAAGTGTGAATGTGTTTTAAAGATTATTAGAAAGGGCACTCTTTGTGGGTAATTCTGTTTTCCATTATTTTTAGCATTACATTGAGAATATTTTAAAATAAATTGTATTGGCAAGTCTTGAACTGCACTGCATAGCCACAGCTGACTATAAAGACATTAAGACCGAGAGTCCTGATGCCCTTTTTCAGCAGCTAAACAACAGTTGGAAATTCTTCTCCATTGGGTATTTATTGCCTCCTTCTTCCTACTGTATTGTTTCTAGCTTTCAGCCCTGCCTTGCAGCAACTCTCCATGACAGCGCTGCAGTATGTCCTGCTACAGCATCTGCAGGTCTGAAATCTCCTCGTGATTTGGTTTACGTTCTGATGGTAGGACTTAGTCTTAAGTTTTCACGACTTACAGCTAGACTCTGTCCCCCATGTTTGCTTTGAATAGTGCCACGCTCTGCAAGCAGCCGTGTGGTGTCACAGAGCAATTGGGGGCAGGTTGTGACCTTCCTGTGTTCCCTTAAGGAATAATCATGCTACTCTTTATGTGATAATCCCTGTATACCACTCTTATGCTCTTCCTAGCTTGTCTTCTTATCTTCATAGGGTGGCTAGACCCCCTTATCAGCGGTGCTTGTCACCCTGATCCTGGTTTCTATGGACAAAATTTACAGCTACAAATCCCAGAACACCTATTAAAAGGGCAGGCAATGTTGTCTGTACCTCTTGATGACCTGAAAAGTGAGAGAACCTCAAACAGTAGATAAAAATAGGGAGGGTTAGAGATTAGGTAACTGGGAAGGAAAGTCAATTTTAAAATGTGAATGTTCAATAAACAATACAGCAGAGAAGAAAATGGCGAAACCTAGCCCCTTCCCTGAGCCCGAAGTATTTCTGAGCTAACCACGACTTCTGTCCTGTGCCCGCAGATCTCAGCTGTGCGGCCTCTGCAAGCTGAGGAATGGCTCTTTGTAGCCTTGTAATATTTTTATTACTTGCAACATTTGTTTTAGCCACCACAGTGAAGCATCCCTCTAAAGGTAAAATACTGACACATCTGAAGGAAACCCACAGTCTATAACGTCATTTAGCAGAAAGAGATTTTTATGTTGTTTTCTAGGTTCCATCTCTCTAATGCATTTTAGTGATGGATGATGTTGCAGAAGGATCCTGCCCAGTTCATGATGCTGTATGATCCACAACTGGTGCAGCTGGAGTGGGATTGCATTCACCTTCAGCAGCAGTGCAGCTCCCCTGGGCTGTTTTTTTCCAGCCCTACTGTTCAATTAGTCTGACTCCTGTCTGCATGAAAGCAGAGTCGGAGAAAGTAGGAAAACTGATGTCTTCTTCTGTGTGGTGGATCCTATTACAGTATATGGGTGTTAAACATGGTCCTGAAGTGTGAACCTTGGATTTGAATATAATAATTCTTGTCTAGACTCTTACTCTAAGCTTTGTGGAAATTGCTAATGTCATTTTACTTATAAATTATAAATGTTTCTACAATGTGCCAGGTAATTTAGTACTCCCTAGAAATTAAGCCATTAATCCAATCTCCATCAGACATTTTCATGCTTTTTCCTATAAAAATGCACAAGAAAAGCTCTCCTAAAAGCTTACAGAACACTACATTGTCCTTTTTCAAATATCTCCTTGATTTTTGCTCCTAGCATACTGCCAATAAAATATTCAGCAACAGCTAGGCAGCTACTCTTCTGTAGCTACTGCTTATTGCATTGGTCACAATTATCTCTCTTTATATCCACCTGCTGTTATTCCAGCTCTTGTGGCCTTTTCCAGTTGTGCAAATATATATGCATGCTCTTGAATTCATGAACAGGATGAATAATCACTTTAGAGTCTTTGGAACAACCTGCCTCCCTCAAGAAAAGGATGTGAACAAGTGTTCAATCACAGATTTAAATTGTAAACTCCTTGGAGCAGGAGTTGGTTTCTGGTAGGTCTGTATAGTGCATTTTGCACTAGAGGACTATGGCTGGACTTCTGTCCTACTGTGAATAAAATGCTAAGGTTTTAAAGCTCTTTATCATAAAGCCCAGTAAATACCAAGTTGGTCCTTTTGAAACCAGTAATTAATCACAGCAAAATAATTGGAAGCTAAGGTGAAGTGGTAACCTCTGAAGAAGAAGTCAGGAATTAAAACCAGTTAGGGCAATGGTGTTTACTAAAAATTACGAAGTGATCCCTCTGCATTTGGAGAGACAAATCCTCTTTCTGGGGAGGAGCCAGTACTCTGGAAGGGAACCGCCAGTGCGGTGCCTTCTCGCATGCAGAAGCGCACTTGGAGGGCAAGACTTCCCCTGCCAAGTGAAGTCATCATCTGCAAGGCCTCCGAGATCCCTGACCAGTAAGGACAGTAAGACTCACTAAGTTAGGTATTCTTGCCAGTGGGTGCCAATACTAGTTCCTTCCAGCGTGCTGCAAGCATGTTGGGTGGGGAGAGGGGACGCTGCTGTTGCTCGTCCTGTACAAATATTCCTGCACGGGGCAACGGCAATGCCACATCCTCAGCCTCACCATTTTCCCTGGTGTCAGTGACTAGCAAATGTACCTTACCAACCAGTAACTGGCTTTCAGGTCATAAGAAGGACCATACTTCTGTGTGAAAGCCTGGTCTTGCCACATCTTTCTGGGGTTAAGTCTAAAATCGCACAGTTAGTAGGAAGACTCTCATTGATTTTAGTAGACTTTGGATTCTTAGCTGTATAGTTACAAGGCATTAAATGCCTGGAAAAAACAGGCTTTAAAATACCAAGGTGTTGGAAGTATTGAGCTGCAAATGGAAAATGAGTCTTCAGATGAACTTCTGCTGAGCGGAGGGAAAGGTGGTCAGTAGTGGGAGTGCACGTTGCTTCGCACCAGATGTGTTTGAATGACTCCTCACAACATTTTGGCTAGCAATTAAGTGCACTCACAGTAGTGGAAATCTGGACACTTTCTTCCCAATAATGATTTACTGTATGGAAAAAATGAAGTGTAGGAAAGTTTTGGATTGCAGCCCACAGGGTGGAAGTGAATGATCACAATAGTTGAGCCAGTGTTCCAAGTGCTGTCATCATCTATTGGAAAGTCAGAGGTTGTAAGCAGCAGCTGTCCGGGGAGACAAATCAGTTGAAAAAATTGTCTTGCAGGTTTCCAGATACTGACCCTGGGAATATAGTCAATTATAAGATCAATGTAATACATGGAACTTGGGATCACATTCTGAGCATGCCAGGTTTTGAAGGATTCTGGCTGTGTTGGAAAATGTGAATGCTGCAGGAGTTGTCTTCCTGTCTTTATCAAAGGTTGTTTTATAAACTGAAACAATCCTGATTCATATATGCCAGCACGTCGGCCTCCTCTGCAGCACACTGATTGCAGGTTTTCAGCGTTCCCCTTGTATCCTGCTTTTATCCCAAGTTGTGAAATAGGTAAGGAAGGTACAGAAAGTAGAACTGTGATACTGCATCAGATAGAATGGGTTTAGAGATTGGATACAGTTTCCATGTGTGTTTGATGTGTAAATCTTGATTGCAGTAAAGTCAAGGCAAAATTCCGATTGACTTTAGAAGGACCAGATAGTCTCCCTACCTTCTCTTTTGGAGTTGTCTTTTTTCTTTTTCCCTTACCTAGACTTTTAAATATACTATTTGCTTCCCAACACAGTCTTTCTTACCCTTTAAAGTATGTAATACTTGCATCGAGCATATTTGCCTCTTCCCAGATGTACCTATTAGGTATTTCCTGATCAGCTTCCCCTTGCCGGAATATTATACCTGCTGTAAGAGAGAAAAAGAAAGACAAAGTGAGTGGCCCATAGCTGGAAACAAAGCAGGTGGCAGGGGTGGGAATTGAGCAAAGGCATTAAGTACCGACTGTGGGACTGACCTTCCTGAATTGTTGTTCTGTTTGTCCTTCTGTGCTTTATTTATTTATTTTCAAACATGCTAGACAGGGACAGGATTATAAGTGTAGTTAAAAGTCCTTAGGATTTGTGTCCCTAACTGTCTTGAGCACTTTTAGAAAAGCTATGTCTCTGTAAGAAAGTAGCTAATGGGCATTTGATGTCTGTTTTCAGGTATCAACCTAAAAACATTTTAATGTGTTCTGATGTTCAGGAATATGATGTAACTGCACTACAAAAATCAATATTCTTGAATATTCCATTTGAGAACCCCAAAACAGAATATCTAATATCTATGAGGTCTCTCTGAAATCTTATCTATTGAGTCCATAAATGGCATAAAAGTTGTCATTGCTAGAGAGTAAATTAATTCCGTTTCTGGGAAGATGGTTTACAGCATCCTATCAAAAGGATTGTGCGCGATATCTGTTGAATCATGCTGCCCATTTCCCCCAAATACAGAAAGTAGCTAGAGAATATTTTTCATTAGGGATAATTTTTGAAGTTGGACAGTTCAGCAAAATAGTAAGGTTCAGAGTTTGGCTATTAGTAGGCCAGTGAAGTTAAATAATAGTAATAATAGAGCTAGAAGCAAGAAAGACTAAATGTAAAGTACAATATGCAACAAGTAAGATGAGTTGGGATTCCTCTCCAACTCTGGGTGGGTTCAGGTCAGATCCTGGCTGTATCTGCACCTCAGTTACTGTTTGCTGAAGAGGGGAGTGCTGTGTGTGACAACTCCATGCTTTCAGCAGTACTGGAATATTGTTAACATTTATGAGATGCTCCCATTCTGTACCACAGTGATAAACATATTTCCATTGGTGTTGGCATTTTGCTCACCAAAGCCAGGGCTAAAACCTTTTTCTCAAGGTACTAGAGGGTTTCTTCAGTTTGAGACTTCCACTAGATGCTCTGCAGTAGTCACTTTTGGGAAGTGCAGAAATATAGGGGAATTTTTGAAGTTGCACAGCTGAAGTGGTGGTGCTTGTGTCCAGGGGAGCGTGGGGACTGCTCTTGCCCTGCATTTTCAGAGCCTGAAATCTGCCTCTAGCAGTAGGGAGAAGAGAGAGGATAAGTAGGGCTACAAATCCACCGTAATCTATCAGGTCTGGGGGAAGACAGTCCTTCTCCCAGGTGCTGCCTTCTGTTATTTAGTGCAGGGACCTGAGATCAAATTGTTGGTGGGATATTCAGCACAGAGCATTGGGTCTGCAGGCTTGGGTGAATGCATAAATAGGAGTGAGATTTCTGGTGGTGTGTGCCCATTCACAAAAACTCTGCATAAAATAGGGAGCACGAATTTTTGGAACTTCATAGCTTTTTTGCCTTTTTTATTTGTTCATAAAACTCTGTTCCTATTACAGGCAGGGAACACTGCAGCAGCCGTTCTTAGCCAATATATAGTGCCACTGTGAATGCTGTGACTTGCTCAGTGCTTTAAGGACATGCTGAGCATTGTACAGAAAACAGTAATAAAAAAAAGAGCATATAGGAGGCATACAGTTCAACCATACTATGCTTTCTTGTTTATAACAAGATTTGTGTTCGTATTTTTTGGCATGTCTTTTAGTAAAACTTTCGTCATTTTATTCTGTCTTTTCAATTATGTACTACTAAACCTCAAGCACCATTATAACCCATCTCCAAGAGAAATAACATGAGATCCAAAATAACACATTTAAATATCCCTCTAATACAGAAGAAGAAGGTTTCATTCATTCAGTGATACGTTTCTGAGACAGCTAAAAGTTCTGTAGTTTTTGAAGTTGATATAATTCCAAACATGTTAAAGTCCAGGAGCAGTTTTCATTTTAAATGTGAATAATAGCTATAAATGTTCTTTCTGGATGTCCTGTCTGAATGTCAAGCCCTCATCTTGTGAACAGTTGTTCACTTCTAACAATATTCTTGTTAAAACACACAAATGTCGGCAATGGGGTCGATGTAAGTGGCATGCATGGTATCGATGTACCTTTAGATATAGGGTACACAAGTAGAAATAGTTGTAGTGCACAAGTGGGAAGCAGGCAGAAGCTGCCCAGGCACTTTGAACCTGGCTGCTTAGTTATTGTCTTATCACTTCCAAGTGTGCTTCTTTACAATTGTTAATCACATGATCAGATAGTGAAACCTTATGGGGATTAGCATCTGCTCTTCACTGATTTTTCTAATTTGAGTAGTTTCTTCTGTGAAGAACCCAGAAATGATCATTTCTTTTTAGTTCACCACACCTACCTTGGTAGCATACTGCCATCTTGCCATTGGTTGTACTTCCACCTTACCTCAAATCATAGAATCCTAGAATTGTTTCAGTTGGAAAAGACCTTTAAGATCATCTAGTCCAACCATTAACCTAACACTACCAAGTCCACTGCTAAACCAATTAAGGGTAGAGTAATAATTTCATGTTTCCTGGCTTGGTGGCTGGATTATTTTTTAATGAAAGTAAAAACTAGGAATCATTAAGGTTGGAAAGGGTCTCTAAGACCATCAGTCCAACCATCAACCCAACACCACCATGCCCACTAAACTGTCCCAAAGTGTCACATCTATCTGTTTTTTTAACACCTCCAGGCATGGTGACTCCACCACCTCTCTGGACAACCTGTTCCAATGCTTGACTACTTTTTCTGTGAAGAAATTTTTCCTAATATCCAATCTAAACCTCCCCTGATGCAGCTTGAGCCCATTTCCTCTTGTCCTATCGCTAGCTACTTGGGAGAAGAGCCCAACACCCACCTCACTACAACCTCCTTTCAGGTAGTTGTAGAGCGTGAGAAGGTCTCCCCTCAGCCTCCTCTTCTCTAGGCTAAACAATCCCAGTTCCCTCAGCCGCTCCTCATAAGGCCTGTGCTCCAGACCCTTCACCAGCTTTTTTGCCCTTCTCTGAACACGCTCCAGCACCTCAATGTCTTTCTTGTACTGAGGGGTCCAAAACTGGACACAGTATTCAAGGTGCGGCCTCACCAGTGCCGAGTACAGGGGGACAATCACCTCCCTGCTCCTGCTGGCCACGCTATTCCTGATACAGGCCAGGATGCTCTTGGCCTTCTTGGCCACCTGGGCACACTGCTGGCTCATGTTCAGCCGGCTGTCTACCAACACCCCCAGGTCCTTTTCAGCCTGGCAGCTTTCCAGCCACTCTTCCCCAAGCCTGTACTGTTGCATGGGGTTGTTGTGACTGAAGTGCAGGACCTGGCACTTGGCCTTGTTGAACCTCATACAATTGGCCTTGGCCCATCGATCCAGCCTGTCCAGATCCCTCTGCAAGGCCTTCCTACACTCAAGCAGATCAAGTGACAGTCACATGAATTGTTCCTTGATTACATGGGCACCACAGATCAGCATGGGCATCTGGGGTCCAGGTCAGCCATTCTTTAATCATAGAATCATAGAATGCTTTGGGTTGGAAGGGACCTTTAGAGATCATCTAGCCCAACCCCCCTGCAGTGAGCAGGGACAGCTTTAACCAGATCAGGGTGAGCACCAACAGAAATGGAAGGAAGAAATCCTCTTGATGTACAGTGTTGGGCCCTGGCACTCAACCTGAGGCAATCCTCAGTAATGTTAAATGGTCAAGAGAAAGCTAGACCTACTTTGCAAAGACTGAGCTACCCACATCCACCCTGACTTTTCTGTAAACGGCCCTGCTATTGATCCTATGAGATAGCAATGTGGAAGGACAGGTAATGCTGTTATTCAAAGGACATTCCTACAGAGCATAAACAAGTTCTAACTTTCAGGCAATGGAAAGAAACAAAATGTTGTGGTGGTTATAACTGAAGAAGTTTGGAGCTGACACGTCAGTGTAAGTGTGGCTGATTTTGAATTTCCCATGATGTATTATGAAAACTCTTTCTTGTTGAGTGAGGTTTTTGGAAGCGGGTAACGGCTGTGGGATTCTCTCCTACCTGCCAGCTCACGAGGGATGTGCTGCCAGAACAAGGCTGATAAAGCTAAGTGATGATCAGTACACATTTAACTAATTTAGGGCAATGTGAAACCCTTCACCTTCCAGGCAAGTTTTATGCCAGGGTGCTGTTTGCCCCAGAAGATAAGAGAAAGACTCTGCTCTTGCTCTTTGGCAGTTTCCAGAAATTTGAGATTACTTTCATTTAACTTGAGACCCATATGTTCATCAGATCGTGATCAATGAGAAATAGTTTTGAATCGTGACTGGTATTTTGAACATATGACATTCCTCATGAAATTATTTTGGACACTGTTATTCCAGGCACACAGAGCAGTTTTGATTCAAGGTGAACTACATCAGTCACCAAAATTAGATATTTATTGCTCGGGGAAGAAATTCCTTCTCCCTCCCCTAGAAGTCAGCAGTGTATGCCAGCATGTATTTTTACAATATTGGTTTTATAAGAACAGTTTTTTACTTTTACTCATTTGAGAATTGAATTAGTTTTTGCTGCTGCTTCACTGACTTCACAGAACATTTCCCCACAATCATTTAACACACTATTAAATTCTAGAGTATGTTGTCTGTACATCTGATAATTTGATTTTGAGTGATGTTTGTGTCATTACTAAGCATTTTAGTCAGCAACAACAATGTTAGTAATATGTAGTGAGGCTTTTAACAATGAGCTCAAAAAGATATGTAGGAACTCTGGTGTAAGGCTGGCAATGACCAGAATGAATTACTCCCAAAGCCATTATCTTCCAACAGCTTCTGAGGCTCAATTCACTTAAACTTGCTGCTTTTGCATTTTCATTGCCTTCCTTTATTTCTTCTATTTAGTCCAAACTGTGCAAAATTGGGTTTCATAAAGCTATTTTTAAACAGTTTGGAGCTTCCAATCTACAAAACATGAAGTACATGAGGATTGTGTTTCTCTCTAAATGTCTTTATATTGCATGTTGTTATCCAGGTGCTATCAAATGCCAGAGAAGACCTAATGGGTTATTAACTGTGGCCATCTATTTGTTCTCCAGTTCTGGGCCTTCTTACCCAGTGCAGCTCATTCCACTGAAAATGAATACTATTAAAGCCGTACCAGTTTGAAAGTATTGAGCATGAGAGATTTGGTGTCTGAGTACCAGCAGTTACATTTGTTTTAGCAATTTTTCATGTGAAGATTTGTACAGAATGGAAGAAAAAAGAAAATCCTGTTTAATTAACAATGCAGATTTATCTTTCTGCCCACAAATGTTCATGTGAAGGCTAGATGTGTTTATGTCTGGGGCACCGTGTTACCAATCTGTCAACAGCAGAAGTGGTTTATGACGTCTCCATCTGAACCCAAGGGCTCCTTGGTGGCCTCCTGTCCAGTCTCTCCCACTGGAGAGAGTGCCTGTTTTCTGTGAATGTTTGAGTGATTGTGCTTTAATGCAGATCTATGATGTGAACTAATTGAAAGTAAAAACCCATTGAAGTACCAGTGACTAGAAGCCAGTATGGCTTAAATTCACCTTTGCAGGTTCTAGAAGCGCACAGGCCCCAATCCGGCTCCCTGTAAAAGCCAGCACAAGCTCATATACCGATTGCTGGTGATCCCAAGAGCAGGTGCCTTTTCTACCTGCAATCAGCAGGTAGAAAATGCATGGTCTGTTCCAATTACTACCTCTTGCTCTTTATCATTTATGCAGAGGTTCAGTGAAAAAGCTGGAGGTCGCTGTTTGCTGGGTTTGTATTGCCTGTCTGAACCTTTCTGGATGTTGTGACAATTCAACTTTCTTGTGGTTCAGTATAACAGCAATAACTAACTGAAGCCATATGCTAAAAGGAGGCAGGCTCTGCTCTGCAGTCGGTGCCGAGGCTGGTGTGGGTATCATTAGATTGAGCAGGAGCAGCGTGAGAGGGGACGGGGCTGAGGCTGCCCAGCCCTGGCATCACTTGCAAGTCTGGGCTGCTGATGAAGAGACAGCAAGGGAATACGCTCGAGTACGGGACCCTGGGCGATCACACAGCTCTGACTAGCACTCGCCTGGACACATCTTTCTTTAGCCCTGAGGGATGTGGGCTCAAAACAGCGGGTACCTTTCCTACCACTTGGTCTTCAGGCCCAGGATCAGTCCCTGGCACTCTTAATTAGCAGGACAAACAGCTAATAGAGACCGTATTGCTTTGCTTTGCTTTCTCTTGTTTTTTTCTGCAGCTGGGAAAGGTGATACGCTGTGATTAGCAGAAAACCTCTTACTTTGCTGCTTACTGGGTTTTGTGTATTTTTGGTTTCTCCCTAAAAGTCTTGTCCTAGATAATTCTCCTGTGGCTTGTGAATGCTTTGTGAACATTTAATCCAGTGTGGGCTTCAGCAGTAATTAGTAACATGGATATTTATGGAGACATTCTAACCTGCATTGTTCATGAATATTTCACCGTGGTGGAAATTTCACACCCAATAAATCACTAATGAAAATGTCATTTCCCAGCTGCATTTACCTGACGTGCTGTTCATCTTGCTGTATCCATTGGAGGCAGAATTACTGTCAGATTTGCAACACAGAAAGGAATTGATTTTTAATTAGTGACCCCAATAGTGTAGGTTAAAAATTATTTTTAAATGGTGATTTAATGGCCCTTTTCACATAATGCTATCAGCTTCATTGCCCGTAGTGATGTTTTGTAGACTGCCATTCAAACAGATGCTTTGAAGGACAGCGTAACAACTGTTGGGATCGAAGGGATTAAGGAGAAGAGCAATGGTATGGGGGAAGTGTCTCTGAAAGCAAGAAGTGTCAGAGAGACCCCATGAAACCCATTACCCTCTGTACTGACAAAGCTCACAAGGCAAATGTGCCAGTCTCCTTGCATTTGGTCTCTTCCCAAAGTGGTCCTGAACTGGGCCATCTAACCCTTGGATGACATTTCATGACAGCAATTATTACAAGATAGATTATGGCATTTAGAAAGATTGTAAATTATTTCACCCAATTTATGATGTGTCCTTGTTTTTTCATAATGTGGTTTATATCATTGCCAGCATTCATGTGGTCAGACATCTCCAACTTATGGGATAACAGAACGGCACAACACAAAACAGAGTGCAGCTTCCCTAAGATCATTACTGCAAAGTAACTCATTGACTAAATGAAGAAAGTTAATGAAATATTAGAATAAGATGATTGCAGTTTAAAAAGATCATGAAAAAGGATATGAATCGTGCCATATGAGGGAGCTATAGCATTTTGCTTTTCTGAAAGTCACACTCTCTAGCTGCATTTTATTATTCTGTATATTGCTGACTGCAGATGCTCACAGTAAAAAAAATTATTAGACACTGGTCAGTGTCTGTGAAAGCTTCAGCTCATTAGATTCTGGGAAAATCTGAATTTCCAGAAATCAAGCCCTGCTTCTGAACTTGTAGGTGTGCATACCCTTGTATACACAGGTGCTTGTCATTGTAAATACTACAGTGAGCACTTCTGCAGTCAGCCAGGCTATTGTGATTAGGGAATGATAAGGCCATCTCCTGCTCTCAAAGGAAGCCTTGGGATTTTCACCTGAATTTTGAATACTCCACAGTTAAGGGTTGTCTGCATCCGTGGTGATTCAGCCCTTGATAAGGTCATAGGCTTCTCATATATCTACTGCTGTGACTTGTCCTGCAGGAAGGATAACCCAGTCTATCTGTGGGCTAAATTTTGAGGTTTCTTATTTAGTGTTGACAGTTAAACAGACAACTTTGCCACAATTTAGCTGATAGAGCAGATATCTGACATATCTAAAATAAGGCCTCTTTCTGCCACAAATGAATTTAAGAGCCTGAACCACCCAAGTTCCACTGAAATCAAACCTAGTTTTTCTGTTCATGTTGCTAGGTTTTGGATCAAAGCTTAGTGTCCAAATTTAGAGCAGTCATGTTTGAAAACATTATCTTTCATGACTAACAACTCCGTCATGTTGGAGACTGGAGCTGTGACATGACTAAACACCCCTTTCCCAGACTGCAGGCTTTTTTATATTTTATAGAGGTTCATAACTGTGGTGTTATTCACTGCCTTGAGATGACTCCTCTCTCTGAGGTACTTTGTCTGAATCAACACTTCAAAAGTAACTCTCTCTCACATTAGTTGTACTCGCCTTCAGCAGAAACACAGGGCACTCTCCTTTTCGAATGGAGAAAGCAAATATCTTTTTGAGAAACAGATTAACTTTAAGAGTCACTTTTGATTTCTTAAACTGGAGGGACTGGGGGGGGTTAGCTGTCACAGAGGAAATGCACCAAATAAGAAAAGCAGCCTACTCTCTACATCAAATCATGTCAAAGGGAGCTGTAGGGCTAACACAATAACGTAATGCATTGCCTCTTTGAGGGCTTGCCCATTTGTATTCTGTCTTAATGTGCATTTGCACCGTGTTTTGGAGGTTGTAAAAGCAGTGCTGATTCAGGACCATGTGCTTTCCACGTCTCCATGCTCCCATACTGAAAGTACAGAAGGTGGAACGAACTCACCAGTTCCTTCTTGTTTCCCATGACTTTGAAGGGCAGCCCCACTGTACCTCTGCTTTTAGGTGACATTTTTCATTAACTAGAATTAGTTATTCTGTATTGGTGCAGTTTGCAAGCAGATTTGTTCCCCCCATGCCACCATGAAAGCTTCAGGCAGCCTGCCGGTGAATTCAGCAGAGCAAACCTTGCAGGGCAAGGCGAGCAGGAATGGATCCCCAAGCTCATATTGTCAAATGCTTTGACAAAATGGCAGATGAAATTCATTGTTGATAAATGTGCAGTGATGCACATGGGAGGAAAAACATACTCGGTGATGGTCTCTGAACTAGCTATTAACTCCAAGATCTCTTTCCTGAGTGGTTTTATAGAACTATCCATTATATTGTCAATTCAGCAGCAAAGCAAAACAAACCAGAAACCCATCTAGAATGGGAGGAATTACTAGGAAAGGACTGGAGAATAAAGCAGAAAACATTGCTGTGCAGCTGTATAAATCTGTTCTGCACCCACATTTTAAACACTTTACCCAGTTTTGATCCTACCACCACCACCGCCATTTCAAAAAGGTATGGTACAACTGGGAAAAGCACAGGCTTTCAGTGCTGAAAAAGAGGGTGTGTGAGAATGGATAAATGGACTCATGCTTTTTATGACAACAAAGAGATAGCTGAGGTGGGGTATGATTGAGATGTATGACATGATGAGTGGCTTGGAGAAGGGGCATGGGAACTTACTGCGAGAAAAAGCCACCTTCAGATAAGATGGTCACGTATAAGGCTTAGGACAACTAAAAGGAGGTACTTCTTCACACAGCAGTTCAGCTGAGCTGTGAAACTCTGCCATTTATCGTTGTGGATATTGGAAGTTAATATTGTGTCAGAGCAACTAGGTAAATTCTCAGAGGAATTAGATACATTAATGGAAGACTGGTCTGGCAAAGGCCACTGAGTGTGTATATATCACCCTGGGCTCTGGAAGACTCTGAGCTGCTGGTGAATCAGGAGATATAACAGGGAAGTATCACTTACTATATGGTTATCTTATACTCACACTCTACCCTTGGCATCTAGACACAGGATCCTGGATCTTTGAATGATCTTTGAATCATCCCATACAACTTCTCTTATGTTTTTTGTCTCTGTTAAGCCTAAATCTTCCCTAAACTCTTGTGCAGTAGGGGCACAGGTTCTGAGCAAGCATTCCTGGCAAGAATAGGTCTCAGTAATGTCATTCATCCAAATTTAAGGAGACTATATGGCCTGACATCTGCCAGATACCCTAGGAGCTCAGTACAGAAGTTTATTCTCCAAATGTGTCTCCTTTTTAATGATTATGAACACAGGGGACTTGGGAGCTTAGTGTAATTTGAAGTTTCAGGAAGATATGAATCATTCCAAGACAGAAATATTTGAAGACTGTTCCTTTGGATGCAAGCTGGTTTGCTACTTCACCTTTCCATGCTGTGAGCTCTTAGGTGTTACTGGTGGAGCATTAATTTTTCAAGTTGAAATGTAGTCTTTCATCTTTCATTAGTAAATTTTCTCAGGAGAATGGGTGATGGTATTTAACTGTCAGGACAGACAAAGAAATGGTTGTGGAAGCTGAAGATTCTGCATATTCTCCACAAAAGATTCTGCAAGGGCAACTGAGGTCTTACACCCCTGTAGAGGTGCAGTCAAATTCAAAATGCCTGAACCTTTTCAGAGAACAAAACCAAACCAATGACCAAAGCACTCTGCTTGTGAAGGTTCTTCTGGGATATGCAGCTGTCCTGGCTTTGCACTGAAATTTCCAGAAGGAAACAAAACAGACACATCACCTAGTTTGAACTGAAATTGTTGCCTGACTCTCAGCTTGCAACTTTTTACTCCTAAAGCCACAGAAAAAAGCATTTATGAACCCCAAGACCTCTGTCCTCAAAGTTTAACTCACTTTGTAGCTGTATCTGAGCACCCTGTTTGATGAACTGAGAACTACCCTTGGCCTGATGGATCCAGATCTTGTTGTCTTCCTGTTTGGGAAACATCTACATTTGATCCAGATGGAAACTCATCCAGGCAGTGGGGCTGGGAGATGTGAGATGTCCCTGTAACACTGCACATTGCCATGTCTGATGCTTTTTGCATGGGAGCACAGTCAGGTACGGAAAGAGAAGAACCGATCTCTCAAAATACAGCTTTGCAAATCAAAAGCCTTGAGACATCTGTTTAAATCTTGATTATATCACAAGCTAATATAGATATCCTAGACAGAAATTAGATTTTCTGTCTGCCGAGTTGATGAATTTATTCTTAGAACAATGTCACTCCTTCAAAAGGGCAGGGCACTGTTTTTAAAAGTTATCTTGTATACTAAGAAATAACCGCAAAAGAATATTTCCTACAAAAAAACCCAAACCTTGAAAATAAACTCATTAGCCAAAGTCAATAACCAACTAGTGGTAAAAGGCTTCTTAGCTTGTAAACCAGCATAGGCAGGTTCCCGCATGGCTGTGCAAGGACTGCTTCAAAGAGATGGGGAGTTGTTTTATTCTTAACTGAGAACTTTGGTGACACCAATAGGAAGAAAAGATGATGGTGGGTGCACTGCCGAGGGGCTAATAACAGCACACAGATTATGATGAGTTTTTCCAGGATATTTTTCTTCACACCTCATTTCAGATAGATCTCTCAAAGTTCAATAGGCCAGTCAGTCTGAGTACTAAGAGAAAAGCAAAAGCTTCATAAAAACAATCTGAGGTTTAAAAACTGGAGTCTACATATTCCTGTTCAGGTTCAGGTACGTGCTGTGCTATGTAAACAATTCAAAGTTCTTATAATTTTTTGGCCTTGTGTGTCACCTGGGTAAATATAGCCTTTCATATCTACTGTATTTCATATAATTACTGGAGATCTTCAGTGTGTAAGGGAAAAGTGGATATAATTTAGCTGATAAAGTCATGAAAGACTAGCAGATAGTGAAAAATGATGGGAGGTTCTAAGAGGGACAGGACTGAGTGTGTGATAATTTTTTTTTTTTTTACTCTAAAAGGATGTCACCTTAGCTCATTTAGACTTCTGATTGTTGCACTTCATTATTTAAAGAAAGGGGGAAAAATCCCACATGCATAAAGCTTTAGGGAGTTCTTCATAATTTGCAATTGATCCAGGCATAAATGTCATATTCCTAAAGGGCTGAGTGTATCTGAAGCCAAGATTTTAATCTGATCATGGGATTAGCCAAAAAATTAAGGTTGCAATTTATGTTTCAGACTCTGCATAGTTCATTAAAATGAATCAAAGGAAGAAGAGCCAAGGGAGCCACGGGAATCACTAAGGACTGCTCAGTCAGGTTACTACTGCAGCGCTTATTCAGAATTGTGCAGTAAAAGAGACCTTGATAGTTGGAAACTGTGGGTGATAAGAAAGAGAAATCGTGGCCCAAATCCTTTCTGTGCTCTTTTCTGATTTATTGACGACTTTGAGAAGGGCAACATAAGCTGAATCCTGAAGCAGCAGGTTTTTTCCCTATTTTTCTTCTTGAACAGCAAAGTGAAAGGAAGATCAGAGGGCAGCCGAGCAGGACACAGTCTCTCCCTTCCCACCTGAAGACCAGGAAGCTCACTGTGGGACTGGAGGTCAGAGAAATCCTTTAAGACATTGAATGCAAGAGAGGCAGGTGGTTATGCTAAACTAGTTTACAGGTGACTAAGCAAGATTCTTACACAGCTCGCTCTCTCTGCATATTGTGATACCCGCCTACCTTCTGAGCATCAGCAGTTGTGCTTTGGCTGAACCAGTTTGTGATGCAAAAAACCTCAGCTGACTTTGTGCTGGAAAGGGCCAGGAGTGCTTAGACAATCTGTTGCAGTATGGCAGGGCTGAGGGCAATAGCGAGATCTACAGGAGCACGGTGTCTTGCAGCCAGAGACAAATGGGTATTTTATTACAGATGTAACAAAGCTGTTACTGGCATGCACCAAGGGATTGGCATACTTTAAAATTTGTTCTTTCTAGGCTGCTATGTTCCAGCAGAATGTAGCCAGAAAGTGAATTTTTTCTTCTGCTTTGTCTGTTTTCGCTACCTTAAATCAGTCTCCAGTATCCAGGTCTTGGAGTTGGTACCTGGCCCATCTGATGTCTTCACGAGACATCAGAACAACTAAACACTTGAACTCTGCCATGCCTTTTGCAGCACTTTATCACATGTAACTGGCTCTTCTGCGTCTCAGTTCCAGGCAGAGCTGCCAGTGTCTCTGTACTTCTGCAGGCAAACATGAAGGGACCGTGGGTTTTGTAATGCAGGAGTGGAGGAAACCACAGTCTCTAAATCCTTCTTCCCTTGTTGTGCTAAAACTGAGCACCTGCAAAAGGTACTCAATCAAGTAAGAGAAGAGGAAGAATTTGTCAAGACTGGGAGAAGATAAAGATCTGGGTTCCAAAAGGAATTGAAGCCTATTAAAGATACAGGGAAGGTTCTGACAGCTTCCCAATGGCACATATGAAAAGTCAGCACACAGTTCCCATGGGAATTAGGCACTCAGTCTAAGAACTTGTGAAAATCCTTGGCGATGCATGTCAATTAATTGCATGTTTAGGCACCTGAATACATACAGCCTTTGCAGGCTGAAAGACCTTGGTCTGGAAGCAGACCTGGGAGAAGGGGATTGTGTGAACATGGAAGGCAGACCTGTTCAAACTCTCTAGAAAAGGTAGTTGGAGTGATGCTCTAGTTCACAGCCTGGCCATGCTCTTCTGTAAAGTGTTTTGATGCTAAAGGAGGCTGCTGCCAAAAAGCAGTAACAGTAAATGCAGTGCTCTGCAAAATATTCATCCTCCTTTTGTCACTGGTTGTGGGAAGAAGTGCAATGAAGGCAGGAGAGGTTCAAGGTTTGCTGAGCTAGAGCAGGAGCTCTGGCTCTAATGGTAAATGTAGTCTGGTAAGGGCATTAGTGGGAAATGTGTGTCCTGGAGATGAGTGAGCCCTGTGAAATCTGTCTTTGGCTGGTTAGATAAATCCTGTGAGCTTAGATAAAGACGGTGACCAGGACTCTGCAGAGCCCAGTTCTGCTCTGCTGTGCTAGAGAAGTCTCTGTGTGAGAGTGTCGTGGTTTAGCCCCAGCCAGCAACTAAGCACCACGCAGCCACTCGCTCACTCCCCCTACCCTGATGGGATGGGGGAGAGAATCGGAGGAGTAAGAGTGAGAAACACTCCTGGGTTGAGATAAGAACAGTTTAATAATTGAAATAAATTAAAATAGTAATGATAAGAATAACAATATAATAATGACAAGAATAACAATATACAAAGCAAGTGATGCACAATGCAATTGCTCACCACCCACCGACCGATACCCAGCCAGTTCCCGAGCAGCAATCGCTGCTCCCCAACCAACCCCCCCCCCCCCGCCCAGTTTATACACCGAGCATGACGCCATATGGTATGGAATAGCCCTTTGGCCAGTTTGGATCAGCTATTGTGGCTGTGCCCCCTCCCACTTTCTTGTGCACCTGGCAGAGCATGGGAAGCTGAAAAGTCCTTGACTGGCATAAGCACTACTCAGCAACAACTAAAAACCTCAGTGTGTTATCAACATTCTTCTCCTGCTAAATCCAAAACACAGCACTATGCCTGCTACTAGGAAGAAAATTAACTCTATCCCAGCCGAAACCAGGACAGAGAGGAAGAAGCCCAGCGTGTGTCTGCTCTTCCTTTCCACCATTGCCCCATTTCTGGTTACAACTGCGCCGTCTAACGATCTGGAGCATTTCTTTGCACAAAACAGCCTGTCTTCAAGTTTATTTGCAGTTTCTGTAAGCTTCCTGAGATAAGGCAGACAAGATGTCCTGAAAAAATCTGGATCATTGTAAATCTCTTCCTAGTAGCTATCTTATGACTTATTTTTAGTACAATTTAGTGTAGTTACCCATCAGTCAATAGGATGATGACTTGCTGAAGCTAAAACATGTATTGGAAAAAAATGTCTTATCCAAATCAGTCAGATGCAGTCCTAAACCAGAAAGCATTAATTGTTAATCAATGTACTTAAACAGTGCGTAATTCAGGAAAAGTCTAAACGCACGTGTCCTTCCCCCGTTCTTAGTTTGAAATGAAGACTTCCAAAACCTGTGTCCTGGGGACAGCCTGCCCTGTCCACGCTCAGCCTGGCTGCTCGTCACACCCTCACCAGCTTTCAGGCAGAGCAGCCACAGCTCAGCTCAGAGCAGGGGCACTGATTCTCCCAGGCACCACAGTTTTACTTTATTTCTTGCTGCCAGCTAGGAGCACTATATGAGCTGTACTAGTAATGTATCAGTTGGCTGAGATTTCCAAAGCTGGGTAGGGTGTATAAAACAGGACGAGAAGGGGAGAGGGATTGAAAACTGAGTTAAAATATTCATTTAGATTTGAGTTGTAATTATAACATTTTTTATTTTTTTACTTCATCTTCACTGCTTAGCTGCTCCACTTTTTTATTGTCTCATGACTATATGGCTACATTGCTGAAGGGCTTGTAGCTATTTGGTTTTGTGTCCCTTTAAAGATGTAATTCGGACTGGTTTGTGAGAATCCTCACCCTATCCCTATCTCCTAGCCTCTGAGAGTGATTTCTTTGCCAATTGTACCTTTTCCCTATTCTTTGTGCATTCTCCGTTTACTCATGATATGCTTTTTGGAGTGATTATTCATCCAGGCTTGGAGCACTCCGTGGGTTTTTTTCTCATGCCTGTGACAAAAGTTCTTGGGAATTTCATCATACTGAATTCAAGAACTTCCAGGCCATCATGCACCCACAGACCCTGAACACATTGGCCCAGCTGGCTTCTAGTTCTTTAATATATCAAAGGTTGTCCTTGCAGGCTTGTTTTTGTTTATCTTTCCATTTAATTTAAATAGAATCAACTTCTTGTTACTCAATACCAATTTATTATTCACAGTCAAATCTTCTGTCATGCCCTCATTACTTACAAAACTAAGCCTAGAATAACAAAAGCTTTTGTTGGTCTCAGTATGTTGGACTTCATGTATCTCACATTAATAAAGGCCTTCAGAAATGCACAGAGAAGCTGTCTCCCAGCTTCCATGAAAAGTAAATGTAGCTAAATCCTCTTTCTGCATTTGAAGGCTTTCCTGTTAGTGTTTTGTTAATATAGTTTAATCATGCATAGAAGATTAAACAGATTCTGATCTTGGCTTTACCAAGTGTTTCATGTTACACCCTCTATCAGATACTTTTTCCCCTACTGACAGCCTGCATTCCGTGTCCCCATGCTAAATGTTAATTCCCTTCCGTAATTCTTTCGTTATCGAGCTTTCAAAATGTACAAATTGCTTTCTATCAACTTGTCAGGCATAGTCACTCTTACGAATCCGTTCAGCTGACCCCTACAAAACATACTTACTGCTTTAAATCCTGATTGTCAGTGATGGGTTTACAAACTCCTATTTCCCAGGCTTATCCCTGGTCCTCCCCTAAAGCACAGGGCAGCAGATGGTGTCCCTTAGGTCACTCTGAAGTTGTCCTGGTGGATGCCTGTGGGAAACATTGCTTTGCTCTTCCATGCAGCAGTCTCCATATCTATTGACATTGTTCAGATCAGAGCTCTCAAGACCAGGCACGTATCATTCTCCATTCAGATCTCATTCCCCATCTGCTTTTGATATGTTATTCTTGAGGGAAGGTTTGGTGACTAAACATGAGCAATGTAGTGACTGCGGCGCGTGTCCATGAGTCAGTGTTCGCTTATTCCTTTGTAAGGGAATAGGTGTTGAATCAAAACATATTTGATGATAATAGAAATGGTAGTACAGCTGTATCATAGCCATGGTTTATAATTGAAGGTTAAGATATGCTCCTTACTCATCCTTCGTCCCCAAAGAACACAATTTTGGAAGGCAGACTTGAAGGGGAGAGCACTGGAAAGCAGAATGGCTATGTGTGAAATGCCTGTCACTGTGAGGGCATCCCAGGGCACATTTGGAGGAGGATGAGGCAAAGGAGGGCATAAGGCTGGCGGGACTTCTTGGATTGAGGACCATTGTGTTGCTTTGCATTGTTCCTCTGGACAAAGCAATTTCATGGGGAGATCTCTGCGTTTATCGTTACCTGATCAGAGAGAGGACTTTTTTCCACAGAGCTTTCTGTGCAAAAAACAATAGAATCATAGAATCATAGAATGCTTTGGGTTGGAAGGGACCTTTAGAGGTCATCTAGCCCAACCCCCCTGCAGTGAGCAGGGACAGCTTTAACCAGATCAGGTTGCTCAGAGCCCCATCCAACCTGGCCTGGAATGTTTCCAGGGATGGGGCCTCCACTGCCTCTCTGGGCAACCTGTTCCAGTGCCTCACCACCCTCATTGTAAAAAATTTCTTCCTTATAATAAATAATAATAAATAATAAATAATTATTAATAATAAATAATAAATAATTTCTTCCTTATAAAATACTACATAAAGAGGAAAAAAATACAGTCTCTCTCTTCCCCTTTTCACTTCTTTTTTTCTCGTCACTTGCCCTCAAATGAAAAAACCACACAATTCTCATGGGGGCAGAGAAGAAAAGTAAGGGCCCGGATTTACAAAGTGGTGGGAAGCTTATCAGGGAGCTTGGAATTGACCAAAGATCATTTAATTCTAATGCAAGAAATGCCAAGGAACTCAGTGAAGTGGTACATGGTTGGAAATATTTGCTCTATAGCTGTGCAACTTGTGGAAGACCAACTTAGATCTGGCGGTTCAAGTCACGGGCACAGTTGAGGCTGCCAAGAAAAAGTAGAAGTGACTAAGCAGTGAGCTGCTGAGCTGTGGGGCTTGTTTTCTGCAGCAGCGTAAGCTGCAAGAGGCGTACCACTGCGATCCACGATGGAAATGCTTGTTTTCAAAAGTGCTCAGCATCAGGCTGCGGTGATCATTAATTACAGTGACTGCACAAGTTAATAATACTAATAGTTATATTAATAATGTTACTAACTGCTTGTATTACAGTAGTATTCAGAGATCATTTTCCTGGATGGAGTACAAGTAAGTGATTAGGAGAGACTTAGCTGGTGCTGTGGGTGCTGTGCTGGTAGCAGATAGCTCAACTCTGAATGCCTGCCCAGGTGTGAGATCGGCTTCATGTCATGGCTGGTGCGGTCTGTCAGGGAGGATGTGGCAGAGGTGTCGTTTTGAGTAGATGGCAGTTGCTGTATCACTTCTCATTATACCTTCCAAATAATTGGAAGATGAAACACGTTCCCTCCCGTCTCTTTCCTGAAAAGATCTCATTGAAATCTGAAACTCCTGGGCGATGCAAATCACTCACTTGTTACATCCAGCAATTTCTCTCAAGCAGTGAATTTTAAATAAATTAGAAAGAAGGTCTTTCTGGATTGGAATAATAGTTAGGTTTTATCTGAAAGCACTGATCTAAGCTTATAGCCTCACGCCTTCCCAGGTGTACCCGCCAGAGGCAGCGTGGCCCCCGCACCCGCGCATCTCTGATCACCACAGCCTTGGCGTGTCTCCTCGCAGGGGTGCCTGGGCTGGATGTCACCCCCGCCGTGGGTGATATTTGCTCGTATGCTGGAGAATAGAAAATGGAGGGCACATTTCACCCCATGGCCAGCAGCAGGTGAGATGGTGTGCCTCACCCTCTGACCTCGTGGTCTGCCTCTGGGCCCCAAAGGCAGCCGTGCTTCAGCATCAGAGTCTAACCCATACTTCTGGTGACCTCAAGAATGAACTCGGTGTTTGCTAGAGCATGAAGCTACTTTGTTTTGGCGCTGTTCAGTCATTGCATGAGAGTGACAGCAGCCATCCTAAGTGGTAAGAGCCTTTGTGCCAAAGGCTGAGAGGGCGAAACTCCCTAGCTGGGAGCTATAGCAGACTTGTGTGGCTTCAGACAGGAGTAAGTGAGGGTCACACGAGCTGGTGGTGTCCTGCTTCTTGTGCAGCTGCGCTGCTTCCCTTGTCAGTCCTTCCGCTAGCGGCAGTGCCGGTATTGCAGCCGGGGGGGTTCACAACGCTGCGCTGTGCCATGAGTCATCTCTGAAACCCAAGCCAGGATAAAATTTGCAGATGGCTTTTGCCCACAGCAGTCACTGTGAGGTGAAGTGTGGTAACCTACTGCAGTGGGCTACAATGCACCCTGTGTCCGTGTTGCTGGAGGATGATGCCGAGAGCATTATGCTGGTCAGGGCTTAGGCTCACGGAGAAGCTGAACAAGACAGCCTAGCTTTGAGCAGGGAAAGAAATGAACATAGCACTTTATGATAATGATGCTGAATTCTGATATGAACAGACGGTGCCTTGCATTTTACATCTTTCACTCAACTTTGCTGTAAAAGCTGCTATAAAAATTAATTAAAAGACTTGCTTCACTTGGGTTAACTCAGTGTAACTCTTCCTCTGGGTCATTTACTAATTCCAGGTGATTTGTGAATCCAAATGCAAGTAAAGTGTAGGCACCTAAGCAGATGTCAGGGACCTCGAGAGTGGTGAGGACACTGACCCACTGAAACCCAGGGTGCGAAGTTGCTACGAGCAGCGTTCTGCCTCAGCATGTAGCTGGTAACCTGGGCTACTGGCAAAACCAGCCTTTGCCATGTGCAGGTATGAGAGCCTCTCCATGCACTAGCTAACAGGTGTGTCCATTCCAAACTAGTGTTTCTCCCTACATCTGACTTTCCAGCAGCACACCATTTAACTAGTAACTACACAAATATCATAGACCCCTTTAAAGCACGGTTCTTGACTCTAAATCACTCCCAAAGCCAGTCAAACACACCTTGTCCCCGAGCCGCTGCTGCTAGAGATGTTGCTCTTTTGGCCTTTGACCCTTTATCAGATTTAATTGGAGTTTTAGCTCATTACATTACTGAGCACTCAGCATTACAGTAACCCAGCACAGGCCACCTGCTAATGACCCATCAGCTGCTGGGTGTTATTAGGAGTCAGCCTTGATTGCCTGAGCACCCACATCCCTGACAAGCACGGCTGCTCAAAGCAGTGCCCGTGAGGCTGTCCAGGTCCCTCCGCTGCTATTCTGGTCTCACTCTCTGCCTTTTGCGTTACTGTTCATGTGGTCTTTACCCCCTACTCCACCATGGTATGCAGATGGTTCACTGTCCTGCTCCTTGGTTTATAAGTACATTTTCTGCCTTCCTATCTGAACTATTACCTGTCTGGAAGCCACAGGTTTTTTTCATCTCAGCTTGTGCCCTCTTCCATGCCCAGTCCCACCTTGACTCCAGAGACCCACACCTTTGGCTAGGAAAGCAAGTCCTTCATCCCTGCACACAGAATGACTGCTGCAGCTTCTAGTGCTTTCTTTGGGGAGGAAGGAGCCATCTCGGGTATGACCTGTTTTCTCAGGCAATGACCACTTTTAGTCTATGTTTGCTCCCAAGTCTGATGTATAGAATTCTTTAGAAGTTTAGCTGTGGGCTAACCATTTGATCCCTGCCAAAACCAGAAAGGAAAACCTGGTTGCAGTCACTCTTCTTGCTTGATCTTGATAATCCTGACTGAGGTTAATTTGTCAGCAATACAATTAGGGGAAATGCAGTGCACCTGATCTGCATGAATGGAGCAAGAGAAAATACACAGTGTTCTGATTTAAATTAATATTGATCCCACTAATAGGAATCACAGGACCAAAATAAATTACATAAATGGAGTTAATCAAGACAAAAATTTTCCAAAGAGTAACCTTGTGTTAACGGAGCTGGTTTTGCTGATGTCAAGTAAAGACATAGAGAAGGATAACAAACCATTTGCTGGGAAAGACACTGGGCAGTGCTGCCTTCTGCTCTGACTGCCCAGGGCTGCTCAGGTAGGAAATTGTTTCTGAGGACCTAGTATATGACTTTAAAAAAACCCTATTTTTTTCCTATTTTACCTGACTCTCTGTGAAAATACCCAAAAGCCTGAGGCTGCCAACAGGTTTGCTGTGTCTGATTGATAGCTCTACTTCCCTTTGTTTGGGGAATCTCACCAGCTTGCAGGTGTAAGTAACCTGGCAGGAAGCTCCAGTAACACTGCAGGCAGTGCCTGTGAGCTCTGCGCTCCTGCGGAAGGGCAGAGCAGCAACACGTGTGGCAAGCAAATGGGTAGCGATGAACGGGAGGTGGGCACAAGGGAATCGGTTCAAAGCTTTTTGGCAACAGACAGAAAGAGCAGATAACTTTTTTAAATGCTTCTACTCCTACACCCAGCCCTTGCCGCATGTGACATCGCTGAACAGATGTTCCTTAACCTGTAACTCCAGCTGCTGAGCACTGAACTTCCCTCCCCTGGGGAGGGAGAAAGAAAGAAAATGATTGCAGGAGGAGCACATTCTGGGCACACTGGCCTGGTGGCTGGTACAGGGTCTCCTCCGAAGGACCTCAGAGTATACATTTTGCATTGTTGTGTTCTGCAGGTAGCAGAGAACAGCAGTGGTACTCGTAGGATTTATGCTGTACAGCTTGTGAGCATCTTTGTTTTCTGTGGGCGGCCTTGTATGGAAAGAGGGTGCTGCCACTGCTGTCCTCGTAGGCAGGGCAGAGGAGACAGAGATGGTTATTTCTCTGTTTGCCAGGTGGTAACTGCTGTGGTTTGGGAGGATGAGTTCAGGAGACTTCCCTTGCTGAGGAATTGATATGCTGAGTGGAAGTGGGACTTGGGCAAACCTTGTCTGCTGTTGGGAAGACCTGTCACAGTAGAAACATTCAGTCCCACCCATGCTCACCTCCGAGTCTGAACATAGCCAGGCACCAGAAGTACTTGAGATACTGTATCTCATGGTGTTCAGAGTAGGTCTTCTAAGCCTGGGTTTCAAAATGGCAATGGTGGCTAATGGGCTGCTTATTTCAAACCGCTCGAAATGCGGTTGGAGACTGCCTATTGCTTCTCCAGCTCAGCAGATCAAGAATTTTTTTCCACTCCTTACATAGCTCTGTCATCTGAAGCTCAGGAG
Organism: Pelecanus crispus; assembly: GCF_030463565.1. Taxonomy (NCBI): domain Eukaryota; kingdom Metazoa; phylum Chordata; class Aves; order Pelecaniformes; family Pelecanidae; genus Pelecanus; species Pelecanus crispus. The sequence goes on along the minus strand of NC_134653.1, from coordinate 10,715,041 downwards.
ATGTCCACTTGAGTGCATTCAGAGAGATCTGGTGTGTATCACTGGTGTGTCTCCCAGAGCAAATCAGGAATATGGCATCTCCAGTTCCACCAGTTTGATCCATGCCCTCCCTTACTGAAGCATTACGTCACCTTCTCCCACCACCGCTGCCCCTGACAGCAACAGTGGTGAAAAAATTTCAGAGTGTGGCGAAAAAAAGACTTTAAACAAAGTTTGACATTCACGGAACCTGCTTCTGGAGTCTGCAACAGTTCAGGGAATTTGGATGTGTCGTTGTCATTCTCTCTAGTTCAGTCCAATTTTTATTATATAGATTTTATTTAAATGTCTCAGACTGCATCAAACATTGCTATTACAGGCTGTGGAGCTGTATTGCGTTGTTGTTTGTTGCTAAATGTATTACAGACTGCTGCTTGTTCTTGAAATCTAATATTTTTTCATGACATTTTTCTGACATTATAACTTCAGTCATTCAAACTTCATGTTACATTAGTACTTTCTTGCATATTTAATACATTTCAGTTTTGTTCCTGCAGCAGTTACCAAAGTCTTCAAAGAAAACCTTGAAAAAATATAGAAAGTGTAAATCTTCATTAAAAAGTTAAAGATTATTCTACGTATTTTCCAGTGGTAATGATTTCCATGTGTTTGGTAGAGAGTTTGTTTGCTGTTGTGTTCTAAGATGTACACACAAATTCAAAGGACATAAAGGAAAGCCTGAGATAGTGTGACTATAAAATAATATGGCTTCATAATAAGTGAAAAGCTCCATTATCCCAAATACTCAGAAACAAATCTTTCCTATCCATTAACTGTATTGTTACTAGCAGAACATTTGCTATCAAAAGGAAATAAAACCAGTCAATATGGACATCTTAAAATTAGCTGGAGGAATGCCAGGAAATGAAGAGCGAAGAGTGCACATATGCAGTGTACAGATGCTCTCCACTGCATTATGTGGCCAACATAATTGTGCAAAGACAGTTCTGTTTATCATCATATCAAGTTAGTAATTTGCATTTAACACGTGCAAGATCTTCTGTCATCCCTCTATTCCATCTTAATTTTCATAGAAAATCCTTCCAACATTAAAATAATTTCTTCCAGCTTTGAAGTAATAATGTGTGCCCAAAATAATCTTCTGACTACTTGAGATAAATGCAAAATGCCACCATGTAGTAAATAAATAAAGTTTTCAGCAGAAGAAAGCTGCTTTGCCTACCTTGAGGGTGCTCTTTGCCTATGCCTAGAAAAACATCTTTCAGTTGGTTCTCTTCCCTTGCAAAGGCCCTGGTGCTGCTGTACCTCTGCCTTCTTTTGGTATGCAGATAATTGATCTCTGCCAAACTGCAGTAGTGTAGTCGCCCCCAGTTACTGAGCTCAGTTTGAGGGGTAAATATATAGTATTTAACAGTTTGTGCTTTACGGAGGGGAGGAGGAGAAGGAGGACAGTTGGATTTGATAACCAAATAATGTCTTCTGAATTTTAAGTTCCATGAAATCATTTGGGCTGTCATTACAGCTCAGACACTTGAGAAACTCATGCGGTGAAAGCAGAGGAATGGAGATTTGGTAATTCCCCTCCCCAATAAAATCAAAAGCTACCAGCTGGAAAAAGAAAACTAGGTTAATTTTTTAGCATTTAAAGAAAAAAAAAAAAAAGGAAGGAAGGAAAGAAAGGAGAAGTGTCTCGGATAGTTCTTGGCTTTGCAATTATGGAAAAACTCTTTCTGTTCCAGCGTTTAGGCTGTTGTCCCTCCAGATGAGGCCATCACATTGGTCCAGGTTTAGGAGATCCTGTTGCACAAGGGGAAGGAGAGTAGAAATTGCTGCGTGAAAGGGAACAGGAACACATTTAGGCTTTGATTTAAAACCAGTGGACCTCACTCTTCACTACTTGCAGCTTGTGCCAGCCTTTTCTACCAGTACAAAGAAAAGGAAAAAATATATTTCTCCTTTGACACGCACCTCTTCTGATGCGGCAGCAGAAGGTGCAGGTGAGTGAGAATCAGGGTCATCAGAAAAACAAACAAAACACTTGAAATTCTGGCTGCATCTTATATCCCCCCTTGTACCAGACCAGCTCAAAAAGCCTCAATTATCATACCACCACGAGGTCTGGAGCGTCTGGTTTTGACCAAGGACCTGTGACAGAGCTTTGCCTCCAGTCCTGCAGGTGCAGTGTGGCTGAAATGGGGCTGGAACCCAAATTCCCTGAACTGTGGGCCCCGGTTACCACCAGATCAGCTCTCTTCCCATGATTTCTTGATTTATAGAAGGCAGCAGAATGGCTTGGCAGAAAGGGTGATGTAGGAACATAGGGAGTATTGAACACACTGCATAAAAAAATAATCAGTTTCCAAAATTGATAAATTGACTTAACTAAAAGCTGTGCCTGTAGAACCCCCAGAATATGGAATATTGCAATTAATTGCGATTAATAATTAATGGTAGGCAGTTCATTAATTGATTGCTATTTGTATGGAAATGCAGAACAGTGATCCCCAACAGCAGAGGCTTGTTAGTTTGGCCAGCTGCTTTTTAGCTGACTGTGTTACCATCACAAGGTGTCTGTCATACAACAGGCAAGACCACTGCATGTCAGGTACCTGGCAGAGGGTGTGGGAGAGATCTCTGATGGCCAGAGAAAACTTTCTTCAGCCCACCTCCACCTTACTTTTCACACGGAAGAAGCAAATTAACCCAAATTCAATATGAAAAACATTTTAAATGCTAATACTTAATCATTTGGCATTATGAGGGAGGAAGGAATGGTAGAAGCAGAAGTTGCTTCAGGCCTGACGTTCATGGACATGGACTTGGCTGGTCTAAATTCTCACACTAATTATCTTATAGAAAACTTGACTACAGAAAGGCAAGAAAAAAGCCTAATATTTGAAACCAAGGCTTTAAAACCTCTCCTTAACCTAATGGTATCCAGTGACCTGAGTGCTCACAGCTGAAGTGTCCTTAATTTAATTTGTACCTCTCTCTCTTTTTGGAATATTTCTTTCAGTAGAGGATTTTTGCTGAAGTGATGATGAGGCTGCTTTTAATTTTATTCTTTTATTGTGCGTTCAGACGGCTGCCTGGCACGTGCCCGTGTTTGGTTACACGAGCATGTCCAGGGGACACTGCGCCGTGATGCTAATTAACACCCCGAATGTCACTTTCTTCCTGGTTCATGTCATTCATTATGTGATGCTGCTAATGGGAAAACCAGAATTCAGGGAATAATTTCATGCCTGAATTTTAAGCTGTAGCAGAGATAAGGTGGCTGCAGTCCGAGGCAGAATTTTTCAGATATCTATGGATTTTGCTTGACTGAGTGTATGGGACCAGCCTGAGCGTCCTTAAGCACACCCAGCTCTGGTTAAAGGAAACCCCAGGCTGCACTCTATTACTTGTAAGTGAGTATTTGTTGACCGTCAGCTGGGATGCTCTGACTGTGGGGCCAAATTAGAGGTGAAGGGTGTAAGCAGGGAAGTGGGAGGTTAGCACAAAGCCACAGGAAGATTTTGCAAAAAGCAGGTATGGATATAGGACCAGGGGAAGGAGGAGTGAAGGAGACCAGAATGCTGTGGTGGGGAAGCGGGAACGCAGGGTTGGAGGAGCTGGAGGAACTGGAGAGTGGTTGCTGTTGGGAGACAGTGATCGGGTGTCTGGTTGGGGGCTGAGGACTTTGCAAGGTACAGACAGTCTGAGGAATATTGAAGGGGATGGAGAAAGTATAAGGTGGGAGAAGCAATAATTCCTATGAAAATCTTTGTAGAAATAGTTGAACCTCTTGTATATGAATTTGTGTGACAGTCTATATCAGCTATAAATATATTCATCCTGGGGCCAATAATAATGTTCTATGGAAAATAAGCTAGCACTTGTTTTATTTCTTCTTCATGCTTCTGAAGGGCAAGTATTCTTTGGTAAATTTTCATAACAGTTTTTAGAGCTGAAATACAATTGCTCAGTAATTTGTATTAAAGCTATTGCTAAAATTCAGAATCAATTGATGAGAATGATGTTAACTCACTGAACTTTAGAAAAGTAAAAAGGGAACACAGAAAGAAATCTGCCTTGCTGTCCTTTTCACTGAGTTTCTGTCTTCTGCATCATGATGCCAAAAGGCCAAAGCAGCACTGGGGAAATAAATTGTTGAAAGAGGAAGTCATTCTTCGCTCCTTAATTAAAGAAAATGAACGACTTAAACTTGCAGTTGATGGTTAGAGAACCAAAGCCAGACACATGAACTTTTGAAACGTACTTAAGTTCCCCAAAGTCTGCATCAGGCAACTGGCAAGGGCTTTGTCTGTAATTGCTCAGCTGAATTACTTGGTCTATTTTTCTTTCCTCTTTCATGTCTGACTCTGGTGAATAAACTCCAGCAGAAGGACCTACTTTTGCTGTTTTATGGGCAGGGTCCTATACTTGGCAACAATTTCAGTGCCACATCCAGCCCCAGTAGTCTGTGCTGGGATGGAGGTGGCACTGGGGCAGGTACACCACTGCCTCATTGGCAGTGTCAGTGTGACCCTCCAGAGATCCATCCCCGTGTAGAAAAAAACCTCACCTCGTGGCTACAGTGTGAGAGATTTGCTGCATTTTTCTCCGTACCTCACACAGAGAGGGTGGAAAACTTTTGCAGTTGTCGTGGTTTAGCCCCAGCCAGCAACTAAGCAGTTATTAATCTGGATTTCAGACAGCCTGTTTCACATTTCCATTGCCCAGCCGTTTACAAGGAGAGCACCATTAGACTATCATCTGTGGACAGTCATTCACACCAACCGCTAGAGGTGGGTTAGGCATATTTCTGTACCGATAATAGGGATTGAGATGTTTGGGGTTTTTTCTCAACGAGCATCAGTTGTGGTTTTGTATGTACCTACTGCTGCCCTTTACTGATAACATTTACATAACAAATTTCTTGGGGAATGCTTTGCTGGCAATATCCTCTCTCAGATGGCCAGCTCTTGTGTAGTTAGGGAAACCAGACTGGACTTGGGAACTGACTGCAGATCTTGTCTGCCCAAATCCTCACTCTGAAGTAACCTTGGTGTAGGACTCTTGTAGTTTGCTGCTGCCCACCATTAGCTTATCTGAAAAGCCAACTAAAATAAAAATCCATTTTTGTGTGTGACCCATTCATTGTGGTTTGCAGCAAACATAGGATGGAGGTGATCAGAGGGTCCATAGTTCTGTTTTAAAGTTAGACACGCTGATGGAGGAGTGCTCTGTAAGTACCTATTAACACGGAGAACCAAAAGCAACCTTGTGTGAGTATAGCAGGGAACTCAGGTTTATAGTTGCCCAGCTACCTCCAAATGTGCTCCCGGCTCTGTTGAAGGCAGGAGTGGGGCTGGGTAGACCTTTGGTATGTCTTGGTCAGCAGGGCCTTTTTAAGCTTTTCTCCATTTTCGTAATGCATTCTTGGCACAGCTTAAATCTGCTGTTGGACTCAGACAGCTGCTGCTTCTGAAGAAACCACCTTGGCAGGCCTCACCTGAGCGAGCTTTACCAAGCTTGACCCTTTTTGTACAGACTAGGTGCTTTGCATCAGGGTGGGCCTGTTCAGCCAACAGCTCCCCATCGGTGTCCCTCATGTCCCATGGTTGCCGTGCCACTGCCCCCTCAATGGGGTATGAGAGCCAAGCTGCTGTGCTGGGTGGGATGAGGTGGGCAGGTGGAAGAGAAAAGGTGCGGAGTGATGGGCACCTCCTTCGCTTACATCCATCTGTAGTTTCAGGAGGGTGAGTGAACATCATAACAGCCCTGGTGACAACAGGGGAAACCCTTTGTGGTCTTCTGAGTCCCAAGTGCTGTGTTAAGGGGTACTAGAAACATTGTAGGTCTTTCTGATGAGACTATAACAAGGCATTGGAAAGCTAGGTAAAAGTGTTCCCTTATACATGTATTTTATTTTATTTATATATATATATATATATATAAAACCCAAACGTGTATGTCAACTGTGAAGGAGTCAGTCCTGAAGTTCATAATCAACTCTTCCTTGGTGCACACACAAGGTTCGCAGCAAGGTGTATAAATTAAATCAAACTAAAAAGCAGGAGCAAATATATGGACTTCTAAACTTGTCCATGTGTTCAATATGCATTGCAAGTAACAGAAAGAGGGACGCTGTAAATCAGAATTTGACTTTTCTCCCTTCCCTGTATCATAAAACATAACGAGTCTCCACAGGCACGAAGGAAGGCCCCATCTCCTTCCTTGTGATTGAGCGATGCTATAAACTGCAGCAGCTGGAAAGAGGGCTCTGTCAGGTTTACTGGGCAAGACCTTGACGGAGTTGTTTAGGGCATGTGTGCAGGACCAGACATGAGAGCAAGCTCGGCCCAAGCTAAATGCGAATCCGCAGGGGCGGGGGAGCCAGGCTGGGCTCTGGGCACCTGCTGCTTTGTCCCTCTGGTCCAGCACTGCATCGGGCGGGGTCAGTGGCACCAGGTTCCCTGTGCTGAAGGCATGCCATCGCTTTCCAGAGTAGGGAAACTGTAAGGAGATCTAACTTGCCTCCTCAAGACCATTGTGAGAATAAATATGTGTTGGTCTGAAAGTACTGTGAAGGAATGCTGTCAGTGTTTTTACCAAAAAATCAGATAGATGAGACTCAACGATTTACTGTGCTTAAAATTATTAAGAACTGACAAGCTGCCTTTGTCTTCCAGTTGAAATTTAGATCTGCTCTAAAACAAACAAACAAAATAAAAATGCCCCAAACCCAAGGAGCTCTCTTGTACTTCTGAGCCATCTTTTAGCTCATATGAGTTCTCCTTTAAAAAAAAAATAATCTTTCATCAAGTCCCCTGACATGCAATGGAGCTGGATTCAGCAGATTCAGATTTACTGACTTGAATTCACTGTGCCAGCTTTTGCTAGAGAGCAATCTGGCCTGATGAAAGTTGTGTGTTTTTGAATAAAGTTCTCATGCGAATTCAGTTTAGAAGACCTTTAAATAAACAATAAAAATCTTCTTTTTCATACATGCCTATATATTTACATTAATCTGCAGCTAAGTTAACAAATGCTATTTTTGCCTTAAATACTGAGTTTGATGAAAACAGTATTTTGTGCCAAGCTGGTTATAATGATCGTGTAGTTCAGAAAATATATGAGATATTAAAACTCTGTGACATCTCCTTCCCATGCTAAAGACTGTAAGAGGGATTGATGGGACCAATAAATCCATTCCCATAGGGAAGACTGTAGAAAAACCGGGAAGCAGTACAAAATATAGCCCACCTGGTAGTTTTATGGCCCTATCTGAATGCTATAATCATTTTAAAGAGATGCTGGTTAGTATCAGCAACAGGAGTTGAATTGGCAGCATCAGTAGCATCAATTTCAACAACAGCACTGGAGGTCCTTAAGTTCCCATTTTGTGATTTGGATGCAAATGATTCATCCAGTCAGCAGGTGCTGTTCAATCTGTACTAAATATATGTAACTAACAGATGAAGGAATGCAGAATTTGCACTTAAAGAAATAATTGAATGCATCAACTGTCACCAAAATTCAATGATTTGAAACGACATTTTAGAGTATAGACAGAAAGTAGACAGAAAAGATAAAGGCCCAGCTCTTCAGTGAAGTGAACACGGCCATGCTGGTTTATCCTAACCGGGAGTCTGGCATGGAGATGGTTCTTTGACTTTTGTCATGAGTTTCTGCAGGTTTCCACAGCTGAACCTCTTCCTGCTGAAAGCCAGTGAAGCAGCAGTGGTTGGCTCCAGCCAGATCATCAGGATTCATCTGGCTGAGCCTGAAGGAGGAAAGGCAAAGCATTGTAATTCAGAAAAGGAGAAACGCCTTTCCAGATCCAAGGATGGTTTTCGGTTTAGAAGCTGCATAAATGTGTTCTGTGAACCTGAAAACCAGCATGACGGCATGATGCCATCAGCAACAAGAAGCATCAATGATTATGCTTTGCAAGCTATTCATGTCTTTCCATTCAGATCCCGTCATTGGGGTTTACATGTTTTCAGTGTCTTCCTGGATGTGGTGTCTGAGGCACACAAATAGACGGTATGTGTATTTCTCATGAAGGAAGGAATTGTCCACAGGCTTGCTGTGAAATGAGATCATTAGAGAGACAAGGACTGTGGGTGGTACTTGGTGTTCAGCTGCAGATGAAAATCACATCCTCATAATTCAGTTTGCTTTGAAAAAAATATTTTAAAATTTGGTTTTAGATATAATAAAAAATACCTTAGTATAAACCTGACACGTTGAGTTCTCCAGCCATTTCAGGTCTGGGAGGAAGGACTTTCTCCAGCAGACTGTTCCCATCTGGTGGTGTCCCTTGTGCTGCACAGAAACTCTTGGCTGTCTCACAAGCAAACTCGCTGCTATCACACTAGTCAGGAACACAGAAAATACCTCACCGTTGCCCACTCTGCCAGGGATGACAAGCTGAAGTAAGGAGTCTTGGAGCTGCTCCTGTTTAAGGGGAGGAAGACATTATGGGGGTATGCATCTCTGGCATGCTCCTGCTTCTATGAAAAGTTGTGGTCCATGGATTGGAGAAGGAATTGTGCACAAAGCAGCCCTAAATTCACCCTCTCTGATCTTAGGTAGGTAGCTGGGATGCAAGGTTAGGTGTGGAGTGTCCCCATGTTCTCTTTGTGCTCAGTCTTGCAGGTGGTGATGCTGACCTCCGTGTGATGTGCCAGCGCTGGTTCAAGGCACAGCTTCTCTGGGGTCCTGTCTCGCACTTTGTTCGGTTTTGCCTCTTTTACACAAACAGGCAAAAATTCTTGGAAGAGCTGCTAATGGAAACTGGCATGCGTGTGTGTGTGTGTGTATTTTTGTCTGGAGCTGCTGTTTTAAGGGGAAGTTTAATAGGATTTTTTTAAGTATCCTCAGTGAAAGGTGGCTGCTACACCGTTCCTCTAACCAGTGATAGCTGTTTGTGATACAACTGTAACATGTTGCTACTGACCTGATAAAGTTTTATTCTCAAAAAGAGAATTGAAAGTACACAAGCAGTAGATAGGGGTGTGTTGTTTATCCAAGATACCATATAGACTCTGAAATGGGCCATTGGTGTTTCACCTTCCTGCCGATAAAGGGTCAGGATACATACTGTATTGAGACTGCTTGTTTCCAGCATATTTACATTCAAACTGTCCATCAACAATTTTTAATGTGTCAGTTCTATAGTATATCAAAAGTAAGTTGAGTTTGTAAGAGTTGTGTAGGGCCATCTCCAAATACTGCATTTGGAGTTCACACCGCTCAGCAGGATTTGCAACAACGTGCACCTGGGACAGGCAGAGAACGTATGGCCCTTAGCCTAAACCAGTCATGCTTCCACCCGCAGCAGGTGAAGCAAGAGAACCGCTGGTCTGCCAGCGTGCACATGGTCCTAGCGCAGTGAACTCCCCTTATCTGGAGGGTGTAAAACATATATTTTTCTCCTCACAACCATTTGGGGGTCCAGCTACATTGTACCATAAATACAACTTTTGCTGTACCTATTAGCCTGGCACTTTCTTTTTTGCACTCTTTTCCATGGAACCAGTTTCTACAGAATTTAACGACAAATTGGACTTACATCAGCAAAGCCTTGAGTGTGCTAGCCGTTGATCTTGTGGCAGAATATATCGTCTCCGTTATTCATGGTGGTTCAGTTCCTATCACCATGTCTTTTTTTCATTTCTTTGTCGTTAATAAAAGAAGGGTGAGAAATACCTACTGTGCTCATTATCTTTTCTATTCCCCGATTTTTCTACTAATTTCCTGATATTTTAATTTTTTTCTTTCTTATTTTGATTCATTTTCCTTTAAGGCATTGTAATTAATGGACTGTTCTAATTTCCTTTGAGACAACATTCTTAATTGCTGTAATTCTCACTTATGTCTTTTAGGCATCCCTGCTGGCATTGGTTCATTTCAATTTGCATTCCTGAATGCTGCGACTATAAATAGTCAGTCAATACATGTAGCGAGCTTGTCTCTTGTCCTTTTGAATGCTATACAGGTTTTTCTTCGCTTTTTTGTAGCAAAACTAAACGGTTACTTACGGTTGTAGCATTATCTTAAAAGCTGGCATATGTGTGCCTTTGTTGTGTTCAGTAGGTTGGGCTTTGGGTTGGTGGTAAAGTGACAGGGAGTTTTACATGATGTGTTCCACTGTGCCTGCCTGCCATTTTTTTATTATTTTGAGAATAATAACCTTGAGGGTTTTTTTAAAACCAAATTGTCCAAACAAATGAGTTTTCCAGGGATAGAAATTACAAGTTGTGAATAGGACTTGCAAATCTGGAAAAAAAAATAATATGTGCTGGTGGCACAGAATTTCTTTTATAAAGAAAAAGTGTGAATGAGATCATATGAAGCTGAAGGTCTCCAGCTCGGGTGCTTAATGAAGGCAGCAGGAACAGCACAGTGAATGCCATTACACAGAAACGTTTCGCCATCTCCGCCTCTTTGCCCTGGCCCCGGTGCCAGGCGTGACCCCCGCCCCAGGATCAGCCTCTCACAGTGTGGCAGGAGAACGCAAGCCGAGGGTCTCCTGACCCTGGCCTCCTGACCCCATCTTATGTTAGCTTTGGACTGAACAGCTTTGAGTAGAAGTTTTTCCGCTGTCAAATCATTTCCCGCAGGCCACCAAAAAAAGCCACAAGGGAAATAAATTTGTCACAGCTGTAAATAAAATGAAACAAAGCGAAGCAGCATTGTGTCATGTTACCAAACCCCTAGGTCACTTGGTCATCGTGGTTTCTTGTTTGGTCTTTCAGTCTGGTAGAATTACTTCTTGCAGGCACAGAACTTTAAAATGAGATGAAAATTACTTGGTTATGCCTTAGAATAAGTGCATCCACATTGCTCCTAATGCAATAAAAATATCCCCTACAGAGGAGTCCTATTTATAGATCAAAGAAATACAACACATTTTTGTTGTATTTCTTTAGTATCCCTACAAATGCATTCTCATGGAAGCAGTATCCCTACAAATGCATTCTCATGGAAGCAAACATGAAATGTGGTTCTGTGATCAGCACTTGAAGCAGTTGCATTTTCCGTATTGATGACAGAGAGCTGCAATAGGGAAAGATTGCTGGGCTGCAGTAAAATGCAAAAGGATTGACCAATTGTCTTCTCACCAATTAAGACGATTAATCAACAAATTAGGGCAAGAATTAAAAGCCTAATGCATTAAAATAATATTTAAACTGGTGATTTAAACTGCTTTGATAGATTACTTCCCTTCAAATTTGTGTTCACATCATTTACAAACAGCAAGCGATGGGCAGCACACAGAACAGGCAGGAAGCAGAAAGCAGACAGATCTGTACTAACGTGTGTAGTTACAGGGCAACCACCGGAAAGCCTTCATTGCACCCTTTCCTACTTCCACATGTATTTATTTGGAACTGTTTAATTGGTTTTGAGTATTCTGATTTCTTTTTTTAATGGAAAGTGTGAACTATCATGTTCAACAAAGATTACCATTTTTCCCCACCCCATTTATTTTTGTTGTAAATTTTCCATTCATTGACAAAAACTAATTCTGATGACCTTGTTCTTTATGAAATATATAGTAAAGAGGTTTCATTGCAACCAGCTTAAATGCCGATTAGAATGAAATGCGACATCAGCTGACAGGGAGGCTCAGCAGCCAGGCGGTATTAGAGTCCAGATAAGGTGCTTGGCCACGAGCGCGCTGCCAGCCCAGGGCAGTCGTGTCTCGTGACTCCCCCCAGGAAAGCAGAAGTAGGGAAATAGTGGGGTAAACTACAGCTCTTGTTTCCACCTCTTGCACAATAGAAGTCTCCTCCAAGGTGAGTTCAGCTGTCGCCTGCCAGCAGTCTTTGAAATCCTACCAAACACATGGTGCTCACACGGTGCCTTCCAGGAGGAGTTTGCTGACAGCGGGGTCTCTGCGAGAAGTCAGGTTGGCTACTCAGAGCTGCAGCTTTGGGTGCTCTAGACAGCACCACGGGGCTTGGAGGGCGTTTGAGGCTTTCCCTGCCCTTTTGCAGTAGACTGCCAGGCCCGATCCCCTGCCTAGGTCCGTAGCATGTGTCTGCGAGGCACTGAAATCACCGCGGGCTGGCCCCTTTGCGGCCCCGCTGCCACAGCTGGCTCCAGCTTGGTGCCCACCTCTGTGGTCCCAGCAATGCGGAGGGGCTCAGGGGTGCTGCCTGCTGGAACAAGTGCTAATTACCAAGTCCTGATGGCGGCTTAATTAGATGGGTTTTGTGTCTTTCTCCTTATCTCAGGAATTTGTGCTGGGTGAGCATGAGGAGAGCAAAGGAGAAACCTGTCACACACTTTTACACTCATTCACTTTCACACTTTCTTCATTCTTACTAGCTTGGCAGGTTGTCAGCGGGATTCAGAAAAGCCCCTAATAAGAGTGCTGGAAAATAGCATACAGGCATCACTGCAAAGTGCACAGGCTGTGAAAGAGGAGATTCGGGGAAGAGATGAAACCAGTTGTATGAAAGGGTAAAAGTAACTTAATTATTACTTGGCAAAAAGTATACACAGCCAGCCACAGTGTTCAGCGAAGTCTCTGCTCATTTTCAGTCCGTTGCAGTACTCTGGCAACTGCCTTAGAAAATTCTTGGTGGTCACAAGAGGTTGTGATCAGGGGCACGATGCCCTGCCGGGGGCCAGGCACTAGTCGTGTACCCTTGGTGTCGATACTGGGGCCAAGGAGGTTTAACATCTTCGTTCACGGTCATCACCGACAGTGTCATGTTAGGGTAACTGCAAAGCAAAGCCCATCAAAATCTAAGCAACCTTAGTTATAAGGATGGTTGAAGCAATGTAAGGCCTAAGACAAAAGTTGCACAAGAGAGAAGAAAGGCTGGGTTGGCAGACTTCATTGACTGGATCCCCTGTCCTGGTGGGCTACACAGCTCTGCAGACCAGACCCTGCCCCAGCAGTTTCACACCGACTCCAGACTCAGTTCACTTCCAGTGGATCCTGCATAACCCAGGTCCCACTTCGCTTGATGATGCACGCTGCTCCCGGGGTGGAGGGAGCGATCCCAAGCCAGAGGAGTAGACAGGTTTGCAGCAGATGTACGGTCACTCCATGGTGACAGACAGGGAACATTCCCACTGAAGTTTTTGGGGGCACTGCCTTTCAGGCCTGCTCTTCACCAGCTGTAACTGATTTCTTTTGCAGCTGACTGAGTGCAAGGGTAATGGTACACACATGGTGGCCAGCCAGAAGGCTGTTTAGTATTTCATTGACCTGCAGGCCAAATTGATCTATTCACTGGGTCATCTATTTGACCATTGATGCATACAGTATTTGTAGCATCTTTCCAAAGTGGGCTATCACTGTACAGTGAGTTTTGTGCTGCCAGCTTGCTTACCTGTACCCCTTCAAGTCAGTATTCCCACCAAGCTGGACATACCATGATGTGCTGAGAGCGGACAGACCAGGCTTTCTCTGCAGATTTGTTTTGGTTTATATTAATAATAAATTGGCTCATTATCCTTCTGACTTGGTTTAAAAAATAGATAGATGACTTAAAATGAGAGTGAATTAAAATTCAAGATGTGTTGGGAGCTTGAGCAAGCTGGGCTGGATTCCAGGATGCTTCATGAAGAGACAAAGACAGGAGGGGAGGCAGCAGCAGCGGTGCGAGCAGACAAGAAAAAGTAAAGTGGTAGCTGGCAAGGGGCAGGGAAGCAGTGAATCCCCCTTGCCGATGGGGGAAGCGATACGAAGGAGGTGCTGCTGTGCCCATGCTCTATGTAGAGCTGACTTGTATTTTAAATTGCTTTTAAGTTAATCAAACTAGGAGGCAAGTGCTTGAAAAACATTGCCCCCTTTCCCTTTCATTCTTTCCTCCTACAACCGATGCTACTTCTGTCTTTGCCATTTTATCATTTTAGAAAATCCAAATGTTTCTACTGGCTCTGTGCAAAACGAAGGAAAATATTACTTTTTCCCTGATTGCTTTTTCCCCCAAGCAGTCCTTCCTAGGATGAAAATCTGAAAACAGCTGTACGCAGGGAAAACGCTGCTTCTTTCCAGACAAGCCGGATGTTAGGGAGGGCACAGATAGCCTGGCCTCACCTGCAAGAGCCTGGCTGCAGCCCGCAGTGGCTGGGAGCCCCGCCACTCCCCGAGGGGCTACAGCCAGGCACGAGGAGCACGCTGCAAATGCAGAGCGCTGAGTAGCAGTGGGAGGAACGATATCACAGAAAAATATCAATAATCTAGTATTTCTTTGGGCAAAGCAATAGGTGGCATGGTAAGCTGACAGCACAATATGTTGTCCTACCATTTAAAAAGTCTTTGGAGTGGTGCATTTAGGTAATGCAGCAGTACCTGGTTGACTGGGCTGCATAGGAAAGTATCTTTTTGATTTTTTTCCAAGTATCTTTTTAATAGGGGAAAAAAGTGTAAGTTCTTCCACCCCACCACCACTTTTGTAATTAGTTTGCATTCAGTGGTATTTTCTTACAAAGAAAATGATGAATGGGTTCTAAGTTAACACCACTTTGCTTGCAAATTAACTTAAAATAAGTCCATTTAATAAATGATAAAAAATGCAGTAGAGCTGAATGGAGGGCCAAGTAGTTTATTGATTTTTTTTTCCCAAATTAAAAGATAAAAGAGATTTGAGCAATATAATTTTCAGCTGGCTTCATAAAAATAAATAAGCATTTTCTGCAAAGCACTATTAAAGCAGGAAGAGATGTAAATAAGATGACCAACACATTGTGCTGTGGCTGGGACTCCATTTCTGCAAAAGAACGGCATACTTAGGCAAAGCAAATTATTAATGAATGCTTTTATCCTCTGAAATATCAAAGGAGATATGAGAGATTTTCTGTTATTATGCAAAATTTTCAGTGAGGAAAGCATATGCAAAAGGTAGTCAACCTGCACTGTAAGAATGGCTCCTCCAGCACTTTTTCTTGTCTATAAAGTCACAGAAGTAATTGTATTCCTCTCTGCTCTTTACATAAAGTTAATGCATCCACATATGACTAAGCTTGCCTCCTGTACACCTAGCAGCCTGGAGCCCTGTGAATTTGCATGCTGTTATTCAGATGGTCGTATTGAATAGACTAGAAGCTGGTCTGACCCAAGTGTTACAGGTGGTTAAGTTATTATCCTAAAGGGGCACAAAGAATTAAACCAAATGGCTGAATATCGGTGGCTGCATCCTGCGCTGTGAACTTGGACTGTATCTCTAGCAAGAGTAACCCAACTTTTCTTCCTTCCCTGAATTTAGCATCTGCCTCATAAATTCTCCTTCCTGGAACTGCCTGACATAGGAGCACACTTATTTAAGGTCAGAGCTAGTTTTTTGATAGCTTCCATAATGGTGGCCGCCATTCTTAAGAATGTATACTGGAAGAAATATAAGTCGACTGGCCTTTGCTGCCTGCCGCTGTTTATCAAAGTTCTCAGCTGTAAAAAATAAATATCATCGTACTCTGCCATTTGCTGCTAACACCACTGAAGCCAGGCGCTGCGGGGCTGATGAATGAGTGGCTAATGGGTCTGTTTTTAACAGCCTGGCTGCTGCTGGGTGTTACTAAAGGCATTTGTTTGGGAAGGGAACCGTTGTCACTTGCGTCTCAGCAAGCACTAACTTTCCTAAGAAAGCGCAGAAAATCTATATTTAAATTATGTAATAGTTTGCTCCAATGTAACACCATGGAGGTTTACTCTGCTGTAGAAACCTGCTCCTTCCCCAGCCTCTGCTTGTGCCTGGGTAGGCTCTTCACATTAAGGTGCACAAGTGGGAGAAGTTCAGTAGGACTTTCTAGACTGCATTTCACCAAGTAAAAACGAAAGCCAGAACGAATAACTTTAGAAGCTTTTGAGAGCAGCCAAGCATCTGAGAGTGATGTAATGTGCAAGAAACAGTAGAAGTTCACCATGGAAAAAATAAGCTGATGTGCCGGCAAGGAGATTTGTCTGTTCACTTGGTAAAGCACAACAGAGATCCATAAAGGTGGCCTTCAGTATCTGTGTGATTTAGAAAATGCAACTATCTGTGGGGATATGCTTTCCCTGCCCCTTATGAGTGGCAGCAAAGGCGATGGCTGAGACTTGCTCAGGTTGCCTGCTGTGGCTGTGGAGCGCAGGGTTTCTCCACCTTTGCAGTAGATCTGTTTGGACATACCACTTTTCAGCACTTTTGTTTTGGTCCTTTGTGTCCAGGCTCTTCTCCTGGAAGAAGACAAAGATTATAGTAAAGAATGCTGATGCTACAGAATAACTATTTTCATGTGCTGTGGCTATGGAATAAGTATTTTCATGTGCTGTGCAAAGTTACTTCTTTGGAAGACTTAGCTGTGCTGGCATAGCAAAGCTCTGGATATCTGTGCCTGTCCCTGTTGTCCCAGCCAAATGTAAAGAGCCAAACCTGAGATGTGCTGTTGATCCTTAAAGGCTGCTAAAATTGCCTAAGTGACTCATGGATTCTTGGTTCAGTTATTCAAAGAAGAAAGAATTGTTACAGCAAAAGTTGAGATGTACAGATAATTTAGTCATGTCTTAAATGTAGATGCAGTACCGTAGTTAGACATAGCCTATAGCATTTAAAATTTACACATGGTATGCAGAAAGGCTCAGTGACGCATCTCAAACTCTTTTTCTCCTAAGGAACAGTATAAGTAAGCCTGTGGAAACATCTTTGGGGGAAACAGCAAAAAATCTGTACCTCTGGTCCAAAATTCAAAGTGAATTGAAACTAAAACATCTGAGGAATTTTGGAAAAGTTAGTTAACTTTTGTAAAAATGTAAATATGTCCCTACACTCCTGATTTTCAGATTTGACGTTATCTTACCTGTAGCTCTTGACAGAAATCTGCTATGTTATTGGCTAGATCTCACATTCATTCATCCCTGCTTGCGTGACACCACTTTCAGATTTGTTAAAGCCCCTGCGACTGGGCCACTGATTGCACATGTAGGTTTTTCCTCAGAGTTTTTAGAAGAGCTCCCATGCAGCGAACTCAGGTTCTAAAATCCACAGTGGCTAAAAGGCGAAGTGAGAAAAATGCAAATGTAAGGAACACTTTATATCTTTCTGCTGGTTGCTTTTTATGGTATACACCTCATATTCAGCTCCTTAGTATAGAAGATCTTATGAGGATAAAACTGTGTCTTTTCTATCATAGCCCTTTAGCATAACAAGACCATTATTTTCTTCAAAACTTCTGAGTGCAACCTAACATAAATATTAAATAAGTTACACTGATGGTATTCCTGTGCCTCCACTTAGAGATATTACATCACCCTACATTTCACTTGTGAATTTTCCCCCAATTGGACATAGCGTTTGGCTAGGCAGCGAGCGCTGGAGATGATGCTGTATGCAAACTTCTTGGCTCTACTCCCATGGCAGAGGGTGGCTTCAGTATATGTTCTCCTTCCAAAAATACACCACAGATTGGTAAGTGTTATAACAGCACCCTTGCTTTTTATTAACACGACCTTATCTAAGCTTGAGCGAAAGCTTTTGCGAGCCTTTGGTGAACGCTTCTGTGGTGTAGGCGTTTTGCCAATGAACTCTAATGAGCGGCAGCAGTTAACATGGAGCAAGCCGAGCGGCTAACGGGCTCGCACCCGTGTGCGGGGATGATGCTGCGCACCATGCACAAACAGACAGAGCGAGGATGGGGTTTGTCACGAGAAGTGACTAACTGTGAAGTGTACAAAGTTAAAAGCCTGCTGGCTCCTGGCCCAGCTCTTGGCTGGGAAGAAGAAATTGGAGGAAGGAAGAGGCTGCGGCTAGCAAAGACATTTCTGCGCAACACGGCAGGGTATGAATCAGAAATAGCGAGGATGGCTTTTAGCAAGCTGTTCTGTAGCTGGTTTACTTTCTACAGCAAAACTCCCTCGTCTAGCACCAGGGCGACTTTCCCTGCGTGGCACCAGATTACGGCTCACAGTCTCCAGCGGCTTCAGCTGTCCCTTCATGGGGACGGGTTTCTGACCTACCGCTGTCATCTACCATCTCTCCCAGTCGGTGACATCTTGTACCCTTCTCGACTTCTCCCTCCCTCCCATCATCAAGGAGAATGCGTGATGAACCCATTTGTGGCCTGGCAGAGGCTGTGATGTTTCTCGCAGTGCAGTGGCTGCGCAGAGCCGCAGGGTTTGGGTTGCAGTGTACATGCTCGCCAAATGCTGTGTGAGGGTACTGGCCCCCAGCCTTACGTGCCTCTGGGTACGAGTCTGACTGTACTACTGTCCTGCCATGGCATGCTTTGGATGAAAGCTTTGAAATTTAGAGGGTGTAGGACTGAAACATCCTTCTCACGCCCCTCATCTCCTTCATTGCTGCACTCCTTCCTTTGCTTATGTTCCAGAAGTCCTGACATGCAGCTGGAAATCTTCACCGAAGGCTATTTGCTTGTGTCCTTGGCTCTTTGCTGGGGTGGGGACGTACACGGCGCAGCTTGCCGAGACCCATGCCTGTCAGAGGGTGAGCTCTGCAGCTGCCAGAGCCTTTAGTGGGATTGAGGAGGGCCTTTGCTCTTTGCTGGGGTACATGGCAGTTGCAGGAATCAGTTCCTAATGTGGAAGGAAGCACTTTATTTCCTGAAATGAAGAATACGGGGCAGCCTCAGATACCGAGGTCAGATCTCTACAATGACAAGAGGAGCTGTCTGTCTAACTTTTAACATCAATACAATGTCCTCTTGTAGAGACCAGCAGGTGTGTGTAAACTGCACATTACAAACCACCGTGGAACTATTCTTTCCTAATCCATTGAAAATTAGGAAAGATTTCAGCCCATGCCTCCATTGCACTGTTTTACTCATGCAACACACATTGCACTAAAATCACATTAAAAACACTTAAAGTCAAGCAAGAGAGAGAGGAAGAAAGAAACATCATGGTGAAGGCTGAAACAGATTTTGCTGTATTGTGTTCCTCATTACCCAGTCACTGAGGGGTGCTATTTGACAGCTTTTTCCTGCACCCATTTGTGCCAAGATACTTGAGGAAAGATGCCTTATTCTGTCCTCGCCTGTGAATTTCTTTGCCTTTATGGTTTCTCATTATCACTTTAATGTTTTCTTACTGTAGTTTTTAGTGTGAATAAAACCAGTGGCAGGACACATGGTGCTTAGAAAATTGTATCTTGTGTGTCTGGAGTTCCAGCTTATGGCTTTTTGTTGTTGCTTCAACAGTCTAATGCGTGGCTAGAGGAAGCGCTTTAATCTGGTTCAGATGTTGTCTGCAATAAGGGGGAGAACAGAAACCTTCAAACGAGCAGGGAGGCTAGCGAACGAGAGATGGCTGAATGCTGCAGCGCATCGTTATTCAGGCCGTGCCTTCTGAGATGCGCTGGTTGGTCAGCAATTTTCATGTGTGCCAGATGTGAGGCCATGAATCACTTGATACTGGCCCAGCACTGAATTACTGAACCCAGGCACTGGGCCTGATTCCGGGCCTCTTGAGCAGAACTTGTCATGACACAAGGTTGTCACGGGCAGCAGATCGGATCACGGTGTTGGGCTTCTGTCTACAGCGTGTTGCCACTGCTGGAAGACTTAAGTACTTGTGTCTTCTAAATTAAATGCTTATTTAATTTATTGGCAATCACATTTAGTTTTCTTTTAGTACTGGCAGTGTGATGCTGCAGGGCACTCCGGAGGGGATGAGGGTTCGCAGGGTGACTGGGTTAAAGGACTGACCGTCAGAAGTCAGGCTTTGCAGGGAGACCTGTAGGGCAGCAAGCAAGCTAGGTGCTGGAGAAAACTTTAAAAACCTTTTTTTTTTTTTAGAACTGAACTCTCTGTGAAACTTTGCGCTCATTGTTATACCTGCTAAGTGCCACTGCTTCTGGCGGTGTGTAGATGTCACGAGAACAGAATTCAGACAGATTTTTCTACCTGTGGTATTTTGCAGGTGATTGTCAAGGAAACGTAACTCCCACTCTATTTAGGAAGTATACTCTTTTATAACCTTAATGTAGGTAAAGCAGTGTTTTTGTTACATAGCAGATGGGAAGACCCCAAACCTTTTGAATGTTTGTGAAACTTCACAGGTTTTTCCAAGCACTTATAAATTTTCTTTGAGAACTAAAGCTTATTTCTGGAGTTATCCTCCATACTTTGATGTCTTTATAAATGCTGTGAAAATGTCTCCCTGTCTGCTGTGGCTCTACATTTATAGCATGCTTACAGCAAAATCCTATTTCTGTTTGTAGTTGTAAAAACTCCCAAGCTGATCCTTAAATAGATCTGATTGCTCTGTAGTCCTTACTGCCTCAATTTGTCTTAAAAATATTGGTCTATCCTTTCTAGTCATTAAACATATGCCCCTTCTGTCTGCCACCAAGGATTTCGTTGGTGTAAGTAGTGCAGAATATTTTGTAATTTCCACGTGGGGATTAGAACAGGCTTAATGGAGTGTAAATCTTTATATTTGAATAAACAGGTTTCTGCCTTTCTTCTGATTGTTAATTTTGTTCATTAATTTTGAGCATTTTGCTCCATCTAGCAGACCTGCCACAGGGAGCAGTGAGACCTGAGGTCAAGAATTGCTGGAAATGAAGGGCTAGAGGCAAGCTGTAGTTACAACTGGTTTTCCAAGTCTGATCGGGAATGCTGAAGGGTAGTGCTCTCCTCTTCTGTAAGGAAGGCTTGGTGCATAGAGCTGGTGCACCTCTGCAAGCTCTTTAAGCGAGCTGACTATCATTTTTATTACCTTGTGTGTTATTTACCGCTGGCTTGAAGTATCAGCATTTCAATAGGAAGTGAGTTTCTCATTTCGTTAAGTGCTTTAAATTCTGATTGTGGGCAAAAATGCCAAACATGCAGGGGAAAGAGCAAATAATATTAAAAAAAAAAATCCAGGGTTTTTGGAAAAACAAAGGATTTGTGGCTTTTTATCTGCCCAGTCCAAGGACTGCCTGCTGCCTGCAAGCTCTGGCCCAGGGGAGGGCTGTGAAGGATCCCAGAGTGGTTCCTCTGGAGCTGGTCCCCCAGCCCTCCCCGCCACGTCCATGGCAGCCCCAGGAGTCGCGCTGCTGGACCAGCGCCTTTCTGGGGTTAACCAGCTTCACCAGCCTGTGCCCCCCGCAGCCCCTGGCTCAGCAGAGCAGCTTGTGGGTGGTCAGCTCTTCCACGGCTGATATGTGCGCTTGTTCTGCAGTAAACAGCCATCGTTTAAATGGAACCGTAAGGTAATTTTTGTAATTGATTTTGAGGTCAGAAAGATGTTTTTGTTGTGTTTTTGCTTGCCACTCTTACAGTGTCTCCTGACATCATCTATGGCACCGTCTCGGCATCCCAGGTTGGGTTTCCCTGCTGGAAGGATTAATGTCACATCTGTGTCACTCCTGTAGGCACACACCATTACTGTGATCACTCTGGTGCCATTGCACGCTAAATGTAGTATTCTCCTCCTTTGGTGTTGGAAATTGACATTAATAGGCATGCTTTGGAAAATGTTATTTATGCTAAAGAAATTATGGGAACTATTCTGCTACTTAAAGCTTCCTTGGTTATTTGCCTTATGCTCTTTATACTTATCTCTTTAACTCACACTTAGGGCTGGGTGGTTGGGAAGAGGGTCTGTGGCAGAGTGACCTGAGATCTTTGGGATTAGTGGGGAATTTTGTGTCAGTAAGTTATTCAAAATAAGCTTTAAAAGAGAACAAGTTGGGGGGGGGGGGGGGGGAGAAGGACATCTGTCAAATGATTTGAAGAAATTTGAAAGAGTGGAGGATGCTGGTGAGAAATTAGGTGCTGTCGCTGATAGACATTTCTCTCAAAAAAATGACAACTAACCAGATGTTGAGATCTGTTTTTATAAAGTGTTGGGTTGTCTGTCTCAAAGAGAAGAGGCATACATCTGAGGCTGGATATTGCTGTGGGCTTTATAGATTTTGCCAGGGGAGGCTTTTTGTTTTTTTAAGAGCTGTCATGGTAGAGCATGTGGCCCCTCCAAAGATGTCCCCAAGACAAGACCTCTCCTTCCTGAGCAAACCTTGTACGCCTTCAGTGGCAGCCATTGAGAGTATGTGTTGACTTTCATACATCTGTTTATGTTACAACATCCCTCTGGTTTTTAACAGAAATACTGTGTGGAATAAAACTCATTAGTTTCTTCTTTTTTAGCTTTTTAATCAGAAATTCTGGGAACAATGCTTCCGTTTCATCCCTGCAGGGTCTCCAGTTGAGGTCCGTAGTGACATCCCAGGGATGTCTACAGTTCTTCCAATACAAGCACTCTCAGATCACCTACCATTGTTCACACCAGCTGGCTGCCTTGTTTATAACCTTCACCTTTCCCTATTAAAGAAACAGCTGAAAATATCTCTTTTCATTTCAGAGCAACTTGCACTTATGTTTTGTCCCTCTGAGATATTTAAAGCTCAAGCGCTGTGCAGTGTTTTAACATAATTGTTGTGTACAGTTCTCCCTGTGTACTTGCTCACCTCAGCAAACAAAGAATTGCACATCACTGACGTTCAGAGTCTGCAAAATTTAGTCCCTAGGGTTGTTTATACACTATGATTGTTTTAGTTTTCTCTCCCAATGCTCATATCTGTCAGATGACAGCTGGGAAATTCAAGATAGTAGTGTCTATATGAAATGAGAAACTATTTTCTGTTGGTTTAATAGACAAGGCAGCAGATCTAGGAGGGAGGTACCATGTATTTGTCTTCTCCAATTTAAGGCCTGAAAATAAACAAAGAAAAACTCTGGGTATTTCTTGTTCTGCTGTAAAGCAAGCTTCCTGTGCAGGCAGCAGCGGGATCAAGCCTGGGAGCCCAGGCTGGAGCACGAACAGTCCCCAGGTTTTAGGTGACGAGCAGGGTAGTTGCGACACTGAGTGATAGCTGAAGGTTGGCTCTGAAGGTTGCTCTGAAGCAATGATCACATGGAAGATATTTCACGTTTACATTGGTGATAATTACATATGTGAAGGTTAATATGGTTTTCTAGCAGTCAAGTCAGGTATGAAGCACTCAGATTTGCTTCTGTGCTGTCCATAATTGGAGTCTCTAATGCTACAGTTACAGAGATTGGGTTCTTTACGTCTAGAGGAGTTGCATTACACGGTGTCACATCATACGCTGCGCATAAGCACATACTACATACAGATATAAAGGGTACTCTAATTTTTGGGGGGCGTTGCTTCATATTCATGAATAAATGGAGAGGCAGGAAGGCCCATGGAAATGGGCAGCAGACTAGGAATCTGGTAGTGCTCTTCTAAAATGTGAGGCTGTCCTCTTGCTGAGGAAAGCTACCCAGCGTGGCCGGAGCTGGCCCCAAGCACATCCCCTTGCCAGCCTGCTCTTGCCTCTTGTTTTGTGGTCTTGGGCAAGACGCAGAGATGCGGCACTGAAATGTCCCCATCTAGAGAGGAAAGATAACAATACTCATCTTCCAAACGGGGATTTTGCTAGGACTAGACAGTTAATGTTTCTGTGGGTCTTTAAAATGTGAAGTGCTACATAAATGATGAGCGTCCCTATTAAACACCAGGGACATCTGTGTTGTTGTATAAATAGCAAACAATAATAAAAATACTAAATTGGGTAGACTTCTTAAACAGTTATTTCTCCAAGCTGCCGGTAACATCTTTTTTAAATCAGAAGCAAATTAGCTTGCAAATGTTTCTGCCTCCATTAACAGATGATTTTGCCAGGTTTTAGTTTAAAAGATGAACAATGCAAGATTAGAAGTTAGAGCCTGTTATCCTCTGGGTGACAATGGAAATCAGATGTCAAAAAGAATCCAAGAAATTCTGCTTCTACTTAAAAAAAACCCACAATTGCTTGAAGGAAGTCTAAAGGGGAAATGCCATCTAAGATCTGGTGACCTCAAAGGAGCAAATAACTAAATACAGAATCATTTTAAAAACTCACCTACACCCATCAGGGGAAGGCAGTGTATCTAGTAACGTCTTTGCACATGATCTGCCTGTTGAATTTTGCAAGGTTACACATGTTTGGTCTCATCTAAGCACACAAATCAATGAAACCCAGCAGTGGGACATGAGTGACAGCCCAGTTTTCAGGTAGGCTGTGGGATTTTGAACAAATCCTAAAGGAGGTCAGAGTTAGTCTGAAGCAACGTGCGCGAAGCAGATGGGGTTTGCTCCATATGGGCGAAAGGAGAATCAGATGTATTGCCTGGAATTGGAGTGTATTAATGGATCTCTCTGCTATTTTGCATGCCTTTTCCAGCTTATCTCCAGTTTTCACTCTCTTCCTCAGCATTGTTTCTGGCTTTCAGATTATATAAACATCTTTATTCCCTTTAAGGTATAGTCTTGTGTTACACCTAAGCCTATTTAACGGCAGCTGCTGTCAGCAGCGCTCCCAGCTCCCCTCTTGGCTTTGCATTCCTGCTGTCCTTTTTGCATTGGATCTTGCAGAAGTGGTTGGCCAAACTTGATTGAAAACTAACTCACTAAAAAACCCCCACAAAATCCCAAGCCCTACCTTTTCCCTCTGATCAGCCCAGTCATCAAATTTAACACAAGCAAGGGGATAGGAACCTGGAGCAGGGACAAACTGCTGGAGGGAATGCAGACTGCTGATTTTGTCAGAAACCTACAGTTGCACCAGATTAAATGTAATGTGAAATTCTCGTGGTAGTGCTGCTTGAGCGGGAAAGGTGTGATATGAGCATGTGTTCAGGCAGATAAACTTGCTGTCAAGGGAATGTGCTGCTCACACACACTATAGGTCTCAAGAGAGAGTCGTGTACGTATACGGACTCACCTTCTCACAGGGAGAGCATTCTCTGGAGCTGCTCTCCGGGGTGACACATCAGCTCAGGGACTGGGGACAGCCTCGCCTTGGCAATATAGATACTGATGGTGGCAGCCCTCTCCTGCCTGGGAGTCTGTTAGGAGGACCAGCCCGCTGCCCATGCTGAATCTGGCTGGTGTCAGGTCGGTGCCACTCCTGCCCGTCACCCTCTGGCACGGCAGAGTTGACATGCCCCTGGTTTGCTGCTGTCAGATGTGTAACAGCAAAGCCAGGGAGCAGTCAGTTCAGACATTAAGATTGACATCACAATTCACATGCAGACAGAGTTCAGACTAAGTGTGCAATCTTCACGGAGTCATAAATGCTAGTGCAAACAGATGTCTGTGATAATTCATTAAATACTGCTGGTGAATTCATAATAACCGAGACGGACACAAAGTGCCATTATTCAACGTGCTAAACAGGACCTCTAGCAGCTGAGGGAGGGCTGTTGCGTTACTGTTTGGCTGTGCCCATCGCGGTTCAAAAGCTACTGGTGTTACATGCAAGAGCAGAAGGTCTCCGTGCACCCGCCCCCCATCCAGCCCCCAGCCCCGCTGACCTCTGCCCATTTACTAGCAGCACGTGAGCAGTGCCTCACCAAGGGCCACATCCTCCTCTGACTTGTGTGAGACCTGTGGCCACCACAAGGTGCACAAGGATGTTGGTGAGAAGGTTTAGTAACCTCACTACAGGCTCCAAATGGCCAAAACAGTGGCCTGGGAAGTGCCATATATAACAGCTTTATGCCCGTACTTCAGGTCTTTCCTTAGAGAGACACAGGGTTGCTTCTCCTCTCCTTTGTTTTCCACAAGCTAGACAACGGCAGGTACTCCCGCAGGCGTTGGGGACAGTGCATTTCAAGATTGCAGTTCAAGACTCTCAGGTTAATTCAAAGCAAGTTTTACACTTAGTGGTCTAATTGCTTTCAGGTTCAAACCCTTTCACTTTGATGACAGGAGTTGTGATTGTTTGAATGTTGGTTTAGATACCGCTTTTAGAACTGCTGGGTTTAGATTGAACTGGTGCTGAATTCTTCTCCAAACAAAGCTGCAGCCCTGCGGTGGGAGCTAAAAGCAGGGTGCGCGGCAGAGCTGCGGGCTGTACGATGAGGGGCTGTGGGAGTGGAGATGGGGTGCTGTGTCACGCTCTCCCCCCTTGTCGTGGTGTAGCCCCAGCCAGCAACTAAGCACCATGCAGCCACTTGCTCACTCCCCCTACCCCGATGGGATGGGGGAGAGAATTGGAGGAGTAAGAGTGAGAAACACTCCTGGGTTGAGATAAGAACAGTTTAATAATTGAAATAAAGTAAAATAGTAATGCTAATAGTAACAGTATAATAATGATAATAATAATAATGATACACGAAGCAAGTGATGCACAATGCAATTGCTCACCACCCGCCGACCGATACCCAGCCAGTTCCCGAGCAGCGATCGCTGCTCCCTGGCCACCCCCCCCCAGTTTATATACTGAACATGACGTTATATGGTATGGAATAGCCCTTTGGCCAGTTTGGATCAACTATTCTGGCTGTGCCCCCTCCCAGTTTCTTGTGCGCCTGGCAGAGCATGGGAAGCTGAAAAAGTCCTTGACTAGCCTAAGCAGTACTCAGCAACAACTAAAAACCTCAGTGTGTTATCAACATTCTTCTCCTGCTAAATCCAAAACACAGCACTATGCCTGCTGCTAGGAAGAAAATTAACTCTATCCCAGCCGAAACCAGGACACCCCTCCCCAGGGCACCCCCATGATGCTCTTGGGGCCAGACCCCACTCAGGAACTTCTGGGGTGGATATGAGCTTGGGGACGGTGTGAGGCTGTTGGGATAGGGGCATCATGCAGCTGGAACAGGCACGGAGCACCGGCACTGCTGGATGGACCCACCAGGCTGGCAAAGGAAGGGGCTACGTCTGCTCTTGCACCGTGGCACGCAGGGCGCTGTGTACAGACAGGGGCAATACTACAGCCCTGGGCCAACTGCCTTAAAAAATCATGGTGATTACTACTCTTCTTTCCCTGTCCAATTAATGCTGCAATTGTAAGCTGGAATTGGCAACTTGATTTTTAAGGCACTGAGCTCGGGGAGTACAGGATGGTTCTGTACATGGTTTTATCTTCAGTCATTCTAACAGCAGCACATGTGTTAACAAGAAAGATGATCAGCTGAAGATGCTGTTGAACCAGTGTTAGTGTTAACTCTGTATATGGTGTAACACGAACAGCTATAACATTTCTTTTCCTCTATATGTATAAACACCCAAACATGGTGGCTACCTGCAGGAACGTATCTCTGTATAAATAAGGCACCTTAGCTTGGAAGCCAACAAGAGGAATCAGTAAACACAGGTCCTTTGCTTATCTTGTGGGTCTGCCCAACACTGCTGAGCCAAGGATGGGGCAGAGTATTATTTTTATCTAAGGGCCCTGGGGTCTGTCTTTCTGTGTCTGCCAAGCACCAGGAAGGGAAAGCAGAGCCATATTAAATCCTGGATATGGTACAGGTCGGTCTAGATGGCTTGATACCAGACACAGCCACACAGGCTGGTAATGTGCGGCAGTGTCGTGGTTTAGCCCCAGCCAGCAACTAAGCACCACGCGGCCGCTCGCTCACTCCCCCTGCCCCGGTGGGATGGGGGAGAGAATTGGAGGAGTGAGAGTGAGAAACACTCCTGGGTTGAGATAAGAACAGTTTAATAATTGAAATAAAGTAAAATAGTAATGCTAAGAATAACAATATAATAATGATAATAATAACAATACACAAAGCAAGTGATGCACAATGCAATTGCTCACCACCCACCGACAGATACCCAGACAGTTCCCGAGCAGCGATCGCTGCTCCCTGGCCAACTCCCCCCCAGTTTATATACTGAGCATGACGTCACATGGTATGGAATAGCCCTTTGGGCAGTTTGGGTCAGCTGGCCTGGCTGTGCCCCCTCCCAGCTTCTTGTGCACCTGGCAGAGCATGGGAAGCTGAAAAAGTCCTTGACTAGAGTAAGCACTCCTTAGCAATAACTAAAACCTCAGTGTGTTATCAAGGTTATTCTCCTACTAAATCCAAACCACAGCACTATGCCTGCTGCTAGGAAGAAAATTAACTCTATCCCAGCCAAAACCAGGACAGGCAGCTTCTCAAGTGTGTGGTGGCTGCTGGAGGAGAGGACCTGAGGCAATTAGGGGTGCATTGGTGAAGCATGATTCAGCTTGGCCCACAAGCTGCTCAGAGCAGCAACATGAATCATGGTTCTTCCACTAGAATTGCCAAGAGTCCCAGAAAATGGAGAAGTTTATTGCTGGGCAGTGGGACCAGGGACCTCCAGTATTCATTGCATTCAGAGCATCACATCACTGAATCATTTTTGACGTTGTAGCCAGCAAAGACTGATGAGACTGAGGCCTGAAGGCACCTTCCACTGCAGCAAATAGCACCAGTTGGCACTCCAGGAGATGTTATACTCCCTATGGAATTATTTCTGAGCTCTGTAAACCTTGTGTGTTCCTGTGATTTGATGCTCAGGCAGCAAAAATTGGCAAAGCCCCTCCACCTCAATAGGGGCGATGCTCTAGAACTGGAACTGCAACCATAGGATGGGATTGCAGGAGCAAGGCTGGATAAACTGGAAGTAAGCAGGAAAGAAGCCAGGAGGAAGAGTTGTATATCCATCTAGGATATATGTAAGTGGTGCGTTACAGCTGAAACCAGAACGGCTGCCCTAAGAAATCCTTGCCTCCTCTGGTTAAAAAAAAAAAAAGATGGGGGGGAATATGTGGGGTCAGACAGGCAATTGCCACTATGTTTCTAACCACTCTTGCATATTTCTGATAAAGACAATATAAGCCTAAAAGATGAACCGTCCTGTGTTAGCAAACAGATAAACAGATGATGCTTAGAGAAGTCCAGACCTGTTGAGTCCTGTATGTACAGCACAAGGTATGCACATCTGGCCAGTGTCCCCCCATCTGCCACCACAGTGCTCTCAGCTTGCTTATTCCCCAAACGGCTCCAAAAGGTTCCTGGACCTCGGGTAGCAGATGTAGATGTGAATGCTGCTCAGAGATGCCAACTTATTTTGCAAATCAATAGCAAGGGCAGCAGTTGCTAAGGAAGGTGCACGCTTCCCTATATCTGTCCTGGAAGTGGAGGAACTTGAGCTCCATGCACTGGCACCTTGAGCAAAGGTTCAGCCGCTCATGTATGCATCTCTGCCAGCTTTCCTCAAGGAGCTCCAGCACGTAGCAAGGCAAATGGCTTCAGAGTATGAGCACGCAATCAAAGCAATAGCTCTCTTGTTTAACAGAGTTAAACAAGCTTTTTTAACTAACAAGTTTAACAAGTTAAACAAAAGGCTGCTCATCAGCTGAGCTTCAGTAACTCAGGGGAGGTGTGCTCACAGCCGGTGGTGAATGCAAATCCCAGCACGCCAGTGCACAGCCATTGCAGCAGAGGAGCTGCAGTAAGTTACATGTTACGGTGGTACTTTCGTCATTGGTTTTATTTTGTTCATTTGCTTTAACTATGAGACAGAGGCGATTTGGGTTTTTTATAGATGGCAAAACTGAGAGAGGCTCAGAATAAACCCCACAGCCTGGGAGTCCCAGCTCTCCACCTCTGACACACACCTTTAGCTGAGGGAGGTTATTCTGCTGCTCCGGAGATGTCATGACACAGAGTACGGTGCACACACTCCATGCTGGCCACAGTCAGTACAGCTCGCTCAGACAGTACGTGCTCGCATGGACTCCAGGCTCTGGGTTTCCAAACAAGCAGCTTGTTCTGAACTGAAGTAAAGGTGCCTCAATCCCTGCGTGCAACTTCAAGGCGCTCCGTGGTGGGTGACACAAGCAGCCAGACAGTAGCCTTCTGTTTTCTGCTGAGGCTGGGGCATTCACAAGGGACACTGTAGTCGTAAATTTTTCAACAGAGCAGCACCTCGGCTTTCAGGAGGGAAAAGGGAAATACTTCGTTCCCTGTGTTACTTCTAAAAATAATGGGAAGCAGCATACTCAAGAGATGTAGGTAGCCAGCGGTCTTTCTGGAAGGTAGGCTATCTGTGGGTGTATATACGTACCTCTGCCCAGAACATAAATGTGCCCTTCATCAGAAATGCAGTCCCTGCCTCCTCACAAGTGGAAGAGATCACATAAGATGTTTTCATTTGTATCATCTTAAAAATCTGTTCTGCCTTAACCATCAGGCTTTAAAAAAAAAAAAAATCTGTTGATGTGAGTTGTTAGTTTTGTTAATATCAGGAATTCAGCTGTTGTGTAATATGATTCATGAAGTTTTCTAAGATGTAAAAAATGCTACCACTCATCTAGTAATTACTAGCAGCTTGACTGACTGAAGAAGAGCCATGCAACTTTGTCTCACAGCAAAATAAGGTCCTATTTTTGTTTGGGACTCTGTGCACTGTGTGGTTTCTCTAAGTGGCATGAGAGGAAGGGATGGGTTAATCTTTTCCATTTGAAACCTCTCTCATGCCTGCAAACTGAATGGAGTTTGATGTATTTTTAATTAATAGCTCCACACAGAGACACGGTTTGGGATGGTCAGTGGGTGAGGAGGGATACTATTTCTGAGCTTAGCATAAATCATTCTGTTTGCCTTTTTTTTCCTGTCAGACTTAAAACTTGACTATTTTCTGCATGGTTTTCATGTCATTTCCTCCACCAGGATGAAATAAAATAATTTCATGCATGATAAAGAAATCCCTGGTCAGTTCTGTTCCGAGAGACCAGTGTTAGAAACTTTAGCGTGAGATAAGTAAAAAGACAACCTAACTTTTCAATATCTATTTCTGAGATTTTTTGTCCCTGCTTAGTCTTCAAAGACTTTTATTTTGTCACAGCTGACATAGTTTTGATCACTAATGTATCCACAATGCTCTCTGTACAGATTGTGGGCATTCAGAGATGATGGGGGGTGCTATCTACCCGTACTGACTTGGAGGCACTGGTCTCCTGCAAGGTAAATTGTAGTCTCCAGTATTTGCGATATCCTCTTATGCACAGGTAAAATCAACAGCAGCTTGGCATTCAGTGTAAGCCTGACAACAATCGACAAAAATATCCAAACAAATAACCCCCCTTCAAACCCTCAGGAGGCATTAGATTGAAAGCAAGTGGTTTGGAGATTAATTTCTGAGAAATTTCTAAATGCAGAAAAAGCTTCACGCCTTTGAGTACTAATTGACTGCAAAGCTTGTGATTTATGTGAGTATTTGTGACAGGCAGTGATTGCCGGAGCGATGTGCCTTGATGCTGGGTGCCCAGTGGACTGGCACTGGCCTCACAAGATGGATTTTGTGTCTGATGTCAGCTCGTCGCTCTTGGGCAAATGCCGGTGGAATGACTCGGCTGCAGACTCTGACTGCAGGTCACCGGTAGCTTTACCACACGGCCTTGCTCCGTCTGGTGTTTTAGGAACTCCTGTTACACCTGAGAGCAAGAAATTCCAGTGCTTCCCCAGGCTGTGTCTAAAACAGTTTCCCTGTCCCATGAAACTGGGCACTGGGTGATTTCTGAGTGCTCGAATCCTGCACAGCCCCGGGCCCCACGTGCGACCAGGCTGCCCGGGGGCTGGGAAGGCACACGCTGCTGCGGGATACCCCGGGCATCACGGGAGCACCACGACGGACAAAATCACCCGACTGCTCTCTCACAGCAAGCAGAGGTCGATCACGCTCTGTCATAGGTGAGCTCAGATTCAACCTCTCTCTTTGAAAGTGCGCAAAACCTACTCAGCCTTCCTTACAGCTATTCATCAAAATTTCAAAGGAGTAAGATTTTTCCTGCAAGGTAGGGCGACAGCCTGGCATCCCTTTTCCCCTTTTTACTTAAAGCAGTAAATCTTCATTTTCTCAGAGCTCTAGGAGCAATTTCTCATCTCCATATATCCCTGTTTATAAAGATATTACTTATGCAGACATCTCTTCTGCAAAATCTTTTCTGCCTCAAAAGGCTCAGTACCCTTCAAGCACTATTTTCCCCTTTTAACGCACATCTCGTTTCCGGCCCAGCACCCTGCCTAGCCACAGGACTCTGCCTTCTGCTGTGGCTTCAGCCTTCTACTGACAGCAGGCAATTTGCAGCTCATTCCCCTCCATGCAAAAGCAAAGCTGATCATCAGCTGCTTCCAACCCATTGCCTCTTACCTGAGCCAAAAGGCTGTCCTTCTTCACAAGGCAGCATGTGAAACGTGCCACGGCCAGACTTGTCACTTTAGAGGAGAGTCTGATCCTCTCCTTTGGGATCTGTCATTCCATGTTACGGACCAGCCCGAGCAGCTACAGGGCTCTCTCATCAGCATTCACTGTATTTAATGCGGAATTGTAAAACACTGCACTCAGATAAAAACAGACTGCCTCAAGTTGCATGGCCAACTGCAAGCTATCATAGAAAGACGTGCTCTTCCTGTGATGCTGGAGGAGCATTACGCCAAATCTGAATGCTTGTGGCAATCCCACAATCTGGGTTTTATTCAGAAGTAATTTGGTAATATTTGTGGGACTAAAGAAGTGACTATCTGCTTACCTGTTGGCATTTGCTGGGGGTATTTTCAGGCACGCTCTGAAGAGGCTGTTGAAAGCCACAGTGGGACAAAGGAGAGAGCTCGGGGTGCTGAGCGCTGCTGGGGGGCTGAGCACCCTCAGCCCGGCAGCTCTGCTGGGCCTTTGCTGACCTGGTTTGATTCCACACTTGCCTTACACTAATCTCAGTTCAATGACTTCAACAGGAGGCCTCCAAAATTACAAACGTAAGAAAGAGGAAAATTTGACCCTAGCCATAATCACAGTAGAAATACCAGTGCTTGCTGCTTACAGGGTGAGGGGAAGAAAAAGAAAAAAGGGGGGGAAAGAGCAAAGGCTGAGCAGACATTGGCTATCTCTAGTGCTGGCAAAGCAAGGCATGAAGATTTAATTGTGATCGGACCGTAACAGACTGAAGCCCTGCTGGCTGTAGCCCTCGCAACAGCAGGGAGGCACCATCCGCGGCGCTGGGGTTCCCTTCGCTCTCCTTTCGCCACTTGGTACTTTCTTAATTCTAGTCCAGGTGCTGCATTTGGCCAGCTCATAGCCAGCCTCACGCCATGTTTGCCACCATACTGTCATTGGAGTCTTCAGAACTGAGGAGTCTGAAATGAAGCAGATGAGAGCCATCAGCTGCACCCCTAGCTCAGTGCAAGCCTCAGGCAGGCGCTGTGCGGGGAGGGCGTTCGCGCTCCCTGTCAGGTATTATTTGGGCACCTCCAGCTTTGTGAACCCTCCTAGCACGGGCCAATTCTTGGACACGTTAAATGCCACCGTGCTGCGAACACACGAACAAGTTCCCCAGGGCTCAGCTACATCAGTGAATGGCACAACTTGTAATTCATCCTGTCGATAAGTGGGTGTGTTAATCAAGGGGAAAATCTGTGCAATTGGCTGATCTTGATTCCAATTAATTTCCCATTAACAGATTTCCTAAATCATTAACAGAATGCCTAGTTACAGATGATGCCAATAACTCTTTGGCACATATGGCCTTCCTGCCACCATGGGAGGGAGTGGGCTGGCTCAGTCTGAAGGGAGAACTTTGAGGATCCTGGTGCCTTTCTTAAAGTAAGGATTTTTACCTGAATATTTTTGTAGAGGGGTCTGCCTGCTGGAAGACCTGTGTCTTGGTTAAGATTCATCTCTTTGTAAAGGGAAATTAGGTTTTGTGTGATAAGAAGCAAAGTTTACAGTAGCATGTGTATTGTGGAGTTTGATAATTTTGATTTCTATCTGATGTTACTGTGGCTCTACATAAATCTGAAAAATATCATGTTCCGTTTGCGTCCCTTGCTTTTTTCCCTAAATGATGAGGGCTTTTCCCAGCATAAATACTGGGGAGGGAGAAATCACGTGAGTGAAGCATATCTGTCCTTTTCTGTCCATCCTAAAAAACTCTAAGGGCTATGGAAAAGCACTTTGGAACTGTTAATAATTGGGGGTATTGATTAGGTAGCAGGGATTCAAGATTCTGGCTTATGATTCAGAAGACTCGCTACAGGGTCAGACCTCTAAAACATGTGTCAGAGAAATAAGAAAGTTTTAGCATACCTAGATATTTTAAAAGTTTATAGTGCTTCAGGTTCCCGCTGTTCTACAATGCTCCGCTTTGAAGAGTCGCATTAAATTCAACCTACCAGGTCAGGTTCTTCAGGGGACAGGAAATTTTGGGAGCTGAGACTTGCTGCGTAGGAACTGTGGATTTAGACAATGAGCAGGATGGCATAGCAAAGACAGTTAATTTTCATGGGATCTTTTTATCGTTCTGTATATTTTTTAAAATCCCTTCTTTAGTATATTAGATTTCAGTTGGTAGAATTAAGGCCCTTTTTTTTGTCATGGGGGAGTTTCTGGTGCCTCTGAAGTTGGTGGGAGTTGTGCTGTCGACTACAGCTGCTGAGGCCGTGATTTTATCCTTCAGCTTTGTGGTTTGCAGTGAGCCACCAGGATTCACCTCCACTTCTGGATAGCCTAATTCGGGCTGCTCTTGGCTTCTGGCTGTGCCATAGGCCATTGGGTAAGGACTCTGCTATTGAAAAAGAAAACCCTTAGTCCTAACCCCAGTGGAGTTAAGAATGGTATCTTCAGTTGCGGGCGCTTTATTCAGAGCATCCATCTCAAAGGAGCTTGATGTCATTCCTGTCACTGAGGGTTGGTTCTGGTAAGAGTCACTGCACCTCTGTTTTCTACAGGTTTGCTGTCTCTTTCTACCTGGAAATCATGTTTGAGGTCTCTTGTTTTCTCGTATGTGGCAGCCCCCACTGTGCTGTAGAGTGACTGGGTATATGCAGAACACCACAAGTCAACATGCAGTAACTTAAATAGTCCATTGACTTTATTATAAATGGCAGACTTTCATTTAAACGTGATTCTCTTTCAGCATATCTTAGACTGAAATACTTCCAAGTGTGGTTTAGGACCCTCGCAGTGCATGCACTTTACTAACGAATGCTGCGTTAACCACCAGCCCTGGGAGCAGCCACTGAAGTAGGACCTAATGGATCAGTTACACAACCCTGGAATTTAAAACAGCAGCATGAGGAAGAAAAAAAAAAAATCCAGAGCAAATAGTCTGACTGGGGGGAAGGAAAATAATTTTATTTTATAATTAAGCTACAAAGCAGGATGACAGACTTCATAAACTGAGTCCTGTTTCCCTAGACAAGCCAATTAATGTACATGGTCGGAATGATACGTGTTTTAACAAGCAGCATGAAAAATAGTGTGTTTCAAGTTAGGAAAGTCACACTCAAAGCCTTTAACATGCACAGTCAGCTAGATACAAAACGCCAACAAATCTATCTTAACAAGCTTTTAAAATGTATTTGGAGTAATGAGGAGAAAATATAGGAAGACTTATAAACACACATGAAAGTAATTTCAGCAGTTATAGATTGCATAGCACAGTGAAAGCATTTTAGTTACTGAGCAGCAGTAAAATGTGTTGACTGTTTAATTTGTACACAGTTTTATTTTATAGCATTTTAAAAGTTGCCTTTTGGCAGAGAGAATACATAAGGATGTAGACTTATTGTAAGGCAGATGACTGACAAGAGAGCTCAAGTTCTCTTCAAGGTTAGAACTATTGTGGGAGAATAATGCTCCCGAGGATCTGGGATGTATGGGGCTGTGTCTATAATCAATTCCAGTTCTGGATCCCACCAGCAAAGGCATACTTGGATTCTTGCAGTTCATTAACAGCTGTGTTTCAGATACTTTGCCAGGGCCTGATCCCAGCCTCGTGCTGGACAGCCTGCTCTTCATTCAGTGGACTTCAGCTGGGGTCTTTAATGAGAAATTGTCTTCCTACAGATGTGCTCTACTTCAATAGAACAGGTTCCTCATTGCTGTTTGTGAAATGACTGTGACTTCCCGCACATTCTTTTGTATCTAATAGCTCCACAGGAGTCCCAGAGTCCTTATGAGGTCTAGAAACTTCATTACAGATAACTTTACAGTTGGTATCTTCAAGCATAGCTCAGTAAAAATAATGCACTTTGAATAGTATATAATAGTTCTTCACCCTAGCCAAGAAGTGTGGTTTCCACCCTTCCACCTGAGAGGCAAGTGCTTTTGAGTTGTAAAAGCAGTAGTTAGCAAGACAATAACAAAATTGTATAGAACTACTTGATCACGTATGAAGTCCATGTAGCGGGGTGGGCAGTAGTTATGTCTACAGTGTATTAGAAAAGGGAGAGAAGATGGTAATGCTTAACTAGCCTCAAGTCTCAAGAGAGGAGGCATAACTGATGCCATAATAACTAAATGGCAATATAAATGGGCAAGAGCAGAACACACTTTAATAGCTGAGCATGATGCTCTCTCTGCATGCTGCAAGGGTTATTTATGATGAATTTTCTCCTCCCCTACGCTGGCAATGCCCGAGGACAACATCTGATTTGAAGGTGGGTGAAAGGGGCAGCCTGGCTCAGGCTGAGGGCACAGCTGAGCTCCTCCAAATCCAGCAGCTCTGGAAGCGCTGCGCTGTGTGAGTGCCCGTGGCTGTTGTCTCCTGTAAGGAACGCTCGGCCATTTGGACTTGATAGCAACTGAAACAGAGCCATCGGCGTTTCAACTTGGGAAGCGTTACATCAGGGGTCACAAATCTCATGCTCTCATTCGTTGTAAGTGTTAAGCTGCTGTTTCTTCACTGCTCCAAGCTAAATGCTCATGGTCAGCAGCGCTGATGCACAGTATTGATTTTTGTGCTGTTCTTGGAGTTCCCATGTGACTCCCAGATACTGCAGGCACAAGCCAAGGAGTCCTGGGCGAGCTCTGTACCATCAAACCCATGAAAGACTTTATTCAATTGTGTTGTTGCTACTGAACTAGTGGCTGGGGAAGAGCTCTGCTGTGCTGGAGATTAGTAAGAGCTCTCAAAATAGCAGCCCAAAATTTACCTCTCCTTGTGGTTTGGTGCAATATCCTATGAATCAGTGGTGGTTAAGGCTGTTCCATCTATTTTGTTTTTTTCTCCCTCTGTGAGATGAAAGACCAGGGCCCCACCCCCCTTAAGTAATAAACTTTCACCAGCAGTTTCTCTCCGCGTGTGGATGGACCAACTGCCTTCCCTGAGCCGACAGCCAGTTTCCAGCCATCTCTAGGCCAAGTTACACTGTAGCATCTGGTTGTCATTATATAAAAGCCAATAGGTCTGTTTTTCCATCTTTCTTACATATGTTAATATAGCACAGCTGGACTCCAAACGTGGAGAGAATAGTAGAAGTGCAGAAGTGTGAGACCAGAAATTTGCCCCTTTCTATTGTGCCCAGTCTGGCTGCGGTGGTGGGCAGGTATCGGTGCTCCTGTTCCTCCCAGGGTTAACCTGCTGCTGCAGCTGTAAGCCTTCCTTGGACCCCACCGAAAATACTCTGTGTTGTTATTGCTGTTGAGAATTGCTGTTTGGGCAGAGCAGAAAGCAGCCTTTCGTGAAAATTACTGGGGAGGAGTGGCGTTTCCATGCGGTTGCTCACCGCCATCACCTGGTATCTGGGTGTGCAGTGCTGGGAACCACCTGCAAAACAGCTCAGAGAGGCTCCCTAGCAGCACAGGTACCCTTCCTTGGCAATGTTACACCTCATTTGCTTTCGCCACTGCCTAGCTGATATGTAAAAAAGTACCAAACCAAACCGCTACAGCCTCCATCTGTTCTCCTTCAAGCTCTAAGCCCATAAAACATCTCTGCATGTGTTTAATGCTCAGCGTGATCCGGTCATCTCGCTGAAGTTAAAGATCTGGATGTTCAGCTGTGTGCACGGCTTGCATGGGAATACCAGCATGGAGAGAGTGGTGTAGGCACAACTGCCACCTTTAAAGGCTGATTCAGTAAATATCCTTGCTGTGCTTTGGTCTGTTCCTCTTCCCAGCACTTAACATCTACTGATGTCTCCTGCTTACATTCCTTTTTGAACCACAATGCACCAAGTGTGTACCTTTTGTTACGCTACCGGGAAAGTAACATGGAGGTGAGCTCAGCTTCCAGGATACGCAGAAGCCTTAAATGTAACCTGACATCTCTCAATGACAGTCCTTTAAATGTAACCTGAAAAAAAGGAAAATAGATCAGTATTTCAGTTTAAGTTGGTAGCTTCATTTCTCTTACTTTCTACATGTTTAATTTATCCCTACATTCAGAATTCCTCATGCAAATTATCACTGACTGTTTAACTCTGCTTAACTAATTGGTACTTGTATATGCAAGATTAGTGATCAACTATATTAATATTATTGACCCCTGTTTGCCTCTTAGTGCTATCTATTTTTCCCAGGTGAATGCAATTAGAGAGTAATTAATTATCAAATAGCTATGTTCCTTTTATTCTGAACACTGTAACAATTACACACTGAGATTGGCACAAAATCCTGAATACATAATTAATTGTTTTGTGCTTTCCCCATAGAATCCATGGGAGATGTGCTAGAAAACAGACACAAGTAGTTGATACTTAATGCATTTAAAGACCTATAAAAGTTTCATCCTTGAGGGTCCATTGGGAATAGGATGGTTTGAATTTAACTTTTAATTGTATAGCTGGGAAATGAAATACAGATAAAGGGATGGTTACTGTAACTGGCACCAGACCAAAATAAATGTCGGACCCAGCTGTCCATAGCCTTGAATACATGAATAACTTTATGCTCTTGGGTTGTTTAATTGGATTCTGTGGGACTGTGAATTGGAGTAAACTTATTCATGCATGGGTATTTTTTTTCAGGATCAGGCTGTTGCAAGTCCTTTCATTGTTGAACAGAGTTAAAAATCCACAGTGGCTGTAGATGAGGCCACGTGTTTGACTCTGGGGTGTCAGGTCTGCTCTCACCCAGGGAGTACTCTTGTCCATCCTGCATCGGTGCACAGGAATCCCGCTTTCCTGGGCAGCAGCTAACTCTGCAAGTGCTGAGTACTGTGGCCACGGCATCTACTAAAATTGCAACATTGGAAGAAGAGATTATTTCTGTCCTTTTCAAGGCCAAATCTAAATGTAAATTGGCTTCTCCAGTTGAAGTAAAAACAGTGATGGGTTAGGAAGCCTACGTGCTGGGTAAAGATACTCGCCTCACTGGCCATCCAAACCATCACGGGCCAGGAGCTGTGTCAGCTTTACATATCTTGTCCAAGCCAAGCGCGGATGGTGGTCCTGGTGCTGGGTGCCCTGTTCCTCACCTGGTGCTGGGTGCCCTGTTTCTCACCTGGTGCTAAGCACCGAGCTGCAGCATCGCAGGGGGAGGCTGTGTCCACAGCGATTCAGAGCAGGAGTCGGACCCTTTCTGTGCTTGCTCGATGCCTTCAGCTTTCCCACCTCCCAGTTAGGGGTGTGACCTACTTGGGGATGCAGGGGGATGGATATTGTGTCAATATGGCCCTTTTATCTCGGGTAAAAAGCTTTTTGACATACTGAGATTAAAAATTAGATGCGGGCTGCAATAGTGGCAGGTTTCATTTTCCCCTGTAAAAAGGCATAGAGGAGGAGACCAAAAGAAAAGCGTATGCTTGGTGAGAAAGATTGGCAAGAGTGAAGAGAGGTTGGGTGGGGTGTGCTCGCAAAGCAGACTCGGGATTCACTTAGGCCCTTACAGCTGTGCCTGTGTGCATTAAAGAAAATGCAACTAGATAGTCAGGTCCCTTGGGGGTTTTCTCCACCTTCCCCATTTACACAGGACCACTGGAGCACCCTGGACAGGAATGCAAAACATGTTGATTTTTCTGGTTTTGTCGGGGATAATTTGGATAAATTGCTTTACTCCCATGTATCCATGCTTTTCTGCTGGTGAAATAGGGACAGTAACATAAATGTTCTTTATAAAAAGTACTTTGAGGTGGGTGTTTTTTTTTTTATTACTGCGACAGCCTGGGTTCTGAGTGCACAAACATATGAAGTCTTGCAAAGCACAATGCTTCCCTAAACTTAAACTACTGAAATGTGGGTTTAAATTACAAAAAAGGGGAAAAGGATGTGTTTATGAGCTTTGGCCTGTTCCCTCCTCACCCCTTCCCAAATTAGTTTATTAAATCCTAAGCTGAGTGACTCGGGACAGTCAAGCCTGCTCGCCAGGCTGCCGTGAACAACAACAGGTGCTTTCTGGAGGTTTAAACCTGCCGGTGTCTGGTGGTTTTTGTTTTTTTTTTTTTTTCCCGTCGGTTCTTCTGGCTTCCTCTGCCCTTTCGGGTTTGGGAGCGGAGTGGCTGAAGAGCGGCGAGCGGCGCCTGTTTGCGGTCGCAGCGCCGGCAGGGGCTGAGGCTTCGTTCCCTGACAGGTTGCCGAGCTGCCGGCCCGCAGCAGCCCCTCACCAGCCCCGAGCGGACAGACGGACGGACGGACGGACGGACCGACCGCAGCCCCGCGCGGGGCTCCGCGCCGCCCCCGAAGCCGGTGCTGCGGCGCCACCTGGCGGCGCGCGGGGGGCGGAGGCTGGGGCGCTCCCTCCCGCGCCGCGCGGAGCCAGCGCCGGCACCCCGGGCCTTCCCGGGCCGCCCCCCGGCCGCCCCCCGGCCTTCCCGGGCCGCCCCCCGGCCTTCCCGGGCCGCCCCGTCTGTCCCCCGGCCTTGCTGGTGGCTGGTGAAGTAGCAGGCGGTAGCGCTACCCGCTCATAGCCCCTTCTCACGCTGCGTCTGCCGGCTGTGCTGCAGGGCTCCGCCCGTTCCACCCTCATCGTGTTCGCAACGGGCAGGAGTCGCTATTCAAGGGCACAAAGTGCCTCGTTACCCGCTTTAATAGTTTTCCAAGAGATTTTCCGAGAGTGCTGCTCCGCTAATGCTGAGCTCAGCTTTCCATGGCAGGTTTTAATGGTTTGAGATGGAAAATAGCTGTTAAAAATGAGAAGGTTGGAGAGGGAGGAAAAAGTAAAGAAAACACCCCAAACTCTAGCGACGACAGGTTGGAATACAATTAGCTGAACTCCTCCTGGCTAGAAAGCCCTGAAATACTGAGGGCTGCGGGAGACTTTTGGAATGATATTGCAGAAGTTTGAAAAATATATTCCATATGGCACCTAAGTTTTAATTGGCAGGGATGAGCAAGCCAAATTTTATTGGTAGAAACACATTGGAGAGCTCTGCATATAATTCTCCTCTCTCATTATGGTACTTTATATATGTTTTCTAGCATAACCATTTATTTGAATATGTACTGGGCAGTTCTAAACTATCTCCATGTATCTGTGGTGGATGCCTGACACAAATTAGGTCACACGATTTCAAGGTTTCATTAAGTCACTGCACTTCTTGCCAGCTTATATGGCTGAGAAATTGTGAACAATGAAGTCCAGCTTTCTAATATTCATAAACATGTCCTGGGGCAGAGAGGATGATTCCAGGTCCATCAACTGTGCATGTGCCCTCAGTGATTCTGACTTCAGTATGCTCTTCGTCAGAATCTGAATCGAATAGCGCAACAAGCCGGTCTGTCTTTAACTCCTCCTTCTGATCATCAAAAATATCAATGCATGAAGGTAAAGCTTCTTCCCCTAAATCAAGAGGATTTGCTATCTGGCTGTCATGTAAAAATACCTCCAGAACAATATCTGGAGCTACCAGACCTCTCCTTTTTCAGTTGTATCACTTGGAAATTGCTCATTTGCCAAATTAAGGTTATTCAAGTCTTAGCTTGACACCAGGCTCTGGGTTAGGTAGGGCTCCTTCCACTGGTTTTCAGTGGGCTTTACATGACAAAAGATGACGTTCTCCACCCTCATGTACTTTCATTTCTGCTTCTCATTCAGAGCTTTTCTTAGCCTTTTGCAATTCTAAGAAATGCTTTTTCTCTTCATTGAGGGAAGGCTGTGGTCTTTGACAGCTGCCAAGGTATACATAGTCTGTCACTCACAATAGCAAGTCACAACAACTAAAA
This sequence comes from Pelecanus crispus, assembly GCF_030463565.1. NCBI lineage: Eukaryota > Metazoa > Chordata > Aves > Pelecaniformes > Pelecanidae > Pelecanus > Pelecanus crispus. Next base: position 10,673,422 of record NC_134653.1, on the reverse strand, counting down.
TCCTGGCTGCATCTCTCAAAATAGGTTAGGTAGTTAGCAGAAGCATTAACAGAGTCATTCCTTATAAATTATGATTAATTGAGCATGAATTATGAATTATAGTTCACATTTGGTGCTCAGCATGCTGCTTAAGAACACTCATCACATGTGGTACTCTTCCATTTTCCAGAAAGAATTAAAGGATGTTTATAGAGAAGGAAGTGTTTTGATGTTACTGTGGCATAAATTGTAACAGCTCCACTGCTCAGCGATTTTTAGTCTGGATTTCATCCAGCATTACTCAAAATAATCTTATCTGACTTTCATTGCATTTCTTCCTTCAGATGGTTTGTTGTTGTCGTCGTTCTTGTTGGTTTGTAGGTTGGTTGTTGTCCCTCCACTCCCGTTTCAAGTGAGTTCCTGATGCTTGGCTTTGTGACTTCACCTTTGTTCCTAGTCCATATGTTGTAGGGCAGGCCAATGAGATTCTGTTTTGGGGGAGAAACCAAGTTGTAGGCTTTTCATCTATTTTTTTGAACCAGGCAGAAAATGAGAGCTTTAAAATCAGTGTTATTTAACTGTATCATTAACATAATGTGATAGTGGGGATGAAAGAAAAGTAGTGACCACAGAAGAAAAATTAAAAATATAATACACTGCATTAGATGTAAGTCAGGACAGGTATTTATTCCACAGTTTTAAAAAAAAAAAAAAAAAAAAAAGTCTTGGTAGGCGAACATAACTACATACTGGGATTGAAGATGTTGTTGTTCTATTCTGGTGTTATGCTAACATAAGATTTTTCAGTTGAGTTCTAAACAGAATAATTCTGGTTAAATACACAAAAAAATGTGGTCATTTAACCAAACTCACCCCAGCTTCTGAATCTTCTAATATCAATCCCGCTCTGCTTATCCCTCTTGCATATCTCTGTGATACCTCTGTCCTCTCTGCCGCACCTGTGACCTTCTGCAAAATCCTGGTGGCAGAAACTAGTTTGGGCTGGAGACAAAAGCTGATTTATGTCCAGTGGCCTTTAATGGCCAGGTCCTGGGTAAGACTTTTAGACCAACACAAATGCCTGTGACATACCAATATCAGTTATTCCAGCCTGAAGAGCTGGTCCAAATCCTTGTTTCAGCTGCACAGATTTACACTGTGTTATACATTACAAATCACTTAAATTGTCCTTGGGATTTATTCTTTCTTTGTTTTTGTTATTATTAAAATAATCATCAACACTTATATGTCCACAATGGGATGAATTGGGGGAAAGAGAGTTCTTCAAGTCACTGATTCCTTTTGGAAATAATGCTGCCCTACATTTATTTATACAGATAAATCTATGTTCCTAATTAAAAGGGCTGTAACTGCTATGTGCAAATGTAAATGGACATTTGCTTACACCCTGGAGGTGCTCATACACAGGTCTTGAAACTTCCTTGAGAGCCTCATCGCTCTCCCATGGGATGTTCTCCCCTAGGATAATCATGACTCAGATAATCAATTGCAAAGCACGAAGTCTGGCAGTGAAACAAGATGCAATAATACATTTGTTAAGTAATTGTGAAGAGCGAATTTAGAAGAAAATGTGGTTTTCTTGTAGAAAACTCCTGATCAAAATGATTATGTTTTGGAAGTGGGGATTTGTTGAAAATAGTTTACCTTAGAGATGAGATAGAGACCTTACTTTTACAGGTCTAATACTTTTGATTTTTAGGAAGATCTTGTGAAATAAGATGTTATTCCTCATACTGAGTAAAGCTGTGCTAACTTCCTGGTTTCGGTGGAATGGCTCATATCTGTGTTAACTCAGCAGAATTTTGCCCTAAATTCTAGAAAAATGGATTGCTTTTTTTTGGTATATCATTTCAGATGCATCTGATTTGTACTACTTCCTTTTTTTGGTTAAAGAATTACTTGGTGCACAAATTGGCACTTTCGGTAATGCAAGAATACAGAGGAAATATTAAAAATGCAATCGAATAAGATCCACTGTGTCCTTGTTTAAAAAAAGATATGGGTGATTGATGCCATATTTGTCCCTGGGCTGCCGGATTGAGTCTCTGTGTTGGGTCAGTATGGGGACTGCGAAGCTGAAGGCTGTGATAGTGGCAGCGTGGCTGCCAGTTCTCTAATCAACCCACGGGAATTACAGGTGACGTGACTGTTGTGATGAATATTTTGAGCTGCAACTAGGTCTGTGAGCACTCTGACCTTTTTGGCACCTTTATGCCCCATTAATATCTGCTTTAGACAGATATTTCTCTAGTTAATCTTTCTGGCACAAATGATCTGCAGAAGTATATTCCAGAGACCCAAGCAGAAGGCATTAACAAAATAAGCCTTGGTGCAATTGTTAGATGAAAGAGGCTACCATTGATCTGGCCATAGAGGGCTGACTAGTTGGAGCTAAAGCTAATGGGCTTGGGAGGGAAGGTCTCGCATTGGAAATGACTGTGGAGAATGCTGGAAGACAACTGAGACAGATGGAGAAAAACCCTGAAGACTGTTTGGTTTTTTTTTTTTTTTCCCTGGAAGTCTGAGTCAGCTAGATAGCCATTGACATTTGCTTTCCTTTGAGACTGCCATGAATAAGTCACTGCACTGGTGTGACAGGGTTGTTTCTGGGACCAAATCTTCATACTATACCCTGTGTGCCGCGTAGACAGACACATCATCAAGATACATCAAGTATGATGGCTGGTTTTTCCTTCTTCACAGTGTCCTTGGATTCACTTAAATTCCACCAGAGAAAGTAAAAGTTAAAGATTACTTTCTGCTTAATACATAGTTTTCAAATGAGAATATTGCTGAATTTTACATTAAAAATTTCTATAGTAATCTAAACAAACAATTTCAAGGCTAGGAGCTTAGCTTATTGACAATGTGGACTTTCAAGTCCATGCTTCATTTCCTCTAGACAACATTATTGTAACATGTTGCTGAGTCCTCTTCCTGCCCCCCCCCAGTTAGCTCACTAAATTGCCCCCAATTCCTGCAGATAGGACTGTAACCAGAATACAAGGTCTCATTGCAGTCTACCAGCCTCAGTAGATTGATTCCCATTTCAAACGCATTGATTTTCGCAGCGCTCTCTATAGTAACAGCATTCTGCTCTCTGTGTTTTGTACCCTTGACTGATCAATGTTAGTCTTCAGCTGGAAGCCGGGATGTATCTCTGGTATGAACTTCAGCTTTATGTTCATTTAGAGCTTACAAGCCTGAAGAGTTTCAGCCTGAAATATGGCAGTGACTTATTAGCAGCTCAGAAAGGAGGTTTGTTGTGAAATTACGTAGGAAGCTGAGCAATCACTGGATCAGGTGGATCTGTTGTGTCTTTAGCCACACCTCCTTGTATTACGTTCCTCTACAGTAACGCTAACATTGGCAGCAAGAATCATGACAGTAGTATAAATGAGTGCTGTCTCCTGAGTTGACATCACACTTAGCACAGCAAAAAGAGAAGTTTAAACTGGCTTGTTTTACTCTACACACTTAAGTACTGAATTCAAGCTTCTTCTAGTGCTTTCTGTCAGTCTTTTGGTCTGCAAATATTTTGCCTGGAAAAGTATCCCGTTCTCCCTCTGCATGTAATAGGTTAAATCTATTTGGAGGCAAATATGTACCAGAAGAATACAGGATGTAAATCAGAAAATGTAGAATCACAGTGAAATCTGAATGAAATGATCCTGTCAGCAAAGAATATGCCATCAAACTTCTTATGCAAGGAAGATACAAGGATGGAAGGAAGGGTCATGTGGATGTTACCCACAGATCCTCCTAGAGACATGTCTTGACAAGCCTAGAAAACTAATGTTATTTATTATCTAAAGGTCGAGAGCACAATATCAGGGGAAACAGGGCATAATACATCAAATCTAAATGTTTTAGAGTAGTTATGGTTATTGTATACGGAGTATAAATATACATTAATAGAATTCTTGAAAGGGTGGAATTGGATTGCTCTGGAAGTTCTCAGTTCCTACAAACTGGCAACCCGTACCTATTGGTACTTAGTGCCACACCCCTAACTTGTCCTACCTCAGAGTAATTTTATTAATATTTGTTTCTATAACACTGATTTTAATAGTTGTAACTTTAAGCATATGAACTAATGTGATTTTCTTTATAATTAAAGTAGAATGTATCACTAACAATGGTAATCCGTCTAGAACAACTTTTTTTCTATGTTAATAAATTAAAAAAAAAATCACAGGGACCATTTTTGTAATCTTGTCTCAGCTTGCACAGACATGAATTAATTATGTCTTGGACCTTTTAGGGGATTTTTTTTTTCCTAAACCTGCCTTGATTTGACCTTAAAACTACAGAGGATGAAGATTATTCCCTAAGAGTCCTCAGTGAGAAGTTCTGTAGGCTATTTTGATCGCTGCTGCCGACCTTTCCTTAAGATGCCCAGCTGCAGTGTCAGCCAGCCTATCTTGCTGACCTTGTCTCCCATGCTGAAGAACCTAGTCCCAATTTTTTGTCTGAATTGGGAACAGTGATCTTAATTCTCCTTTTATTTGAATAAACATTTTCAATCTCTGGAAATTTTCAGCAGAAAGGTCTTCCTATCTCCTCCCCCCCTGCCCCCCCCCCCCCCCCCCTTATTATTCCTTTGGTTTTGTTCTTTTAACAGCTTTCAACTTATTAACTTCACCCACTGTGGATTCTGGGGCTGGATATAGTATTCTGGCAATGGCTGAGACAGTATAGAGTCTATATAACTTATTATTCTTTAAATGCTTGAGGACATCAAGGTCATATAAAACTGTCTTCATTTTGGCTGGGAGGAGGGAGGCAGACTGAGGAAGATGGCCCATGCCCACAAGACTTCTGCAGTTTCTGTGTCTACTGTATTCATCTGAGCTTATATTGTACCTTTACTGCTGATGCATTTTCTTGCAGAGGGAGGATATACTACAGTACTTCATCTTCTCTGTGGTTGTGCTGGCTCTGAGGGGAAATTTGGTCTTTTTAGTATGCAGTTCAAACACTGTCTGAAAAGGTGTCATGGTTTGGATAATAATTTTTCAAACAAATTTAATACACTGATTTCCTTGGGATGAAGATCAACTACTGTTCCATCCAAGATGCACCTAAAGGGCAACTTGTTTGAGTTAAGTTTACTGAAACAGAAGTGACAGAATATCAATTTGTTTTCTAACTTCATGTCATATTTGAGAATCAGATAAGCAATTACATGAGAGTAAATTGGATTTATTTCAATATCAGGTGTGCAGTCCACTTGTTGTTTTATTTGATTGAGATAAAATAGCCCTTCATTTTACAGTAAACATGCTCAAATATTATATTTCTTCCTTGGCTTCTTCAGAGCTTGTAGTTTCTCAGCCTGAAGTTGAAAACATTACTGATACATAACATTTAACTGACTGACTTAACACCAGAAGCCTTGCCTGTATTAAGGTGATGAAGGTGATGAATAGTCCCAAATCTCTCTTTCTTTGAGATGAGGTGACTTGCAAACTGGTGCCAATGTATTCGTGTCAACTTCTTCCATCATTTGCATTTACAAAAACCCCAAATTTGAATGTAGAAGTAGGACCTCATACATAATGTATTTGCTTAGTCCACGGGTGCAACCATGTGTAAATATAGGTTAAAATCGTATGACCCAAAAAGGGTACAATTTTATCTTTTGTTTTAGAAAATACAGCATTTTCAGATTCTTCCCAGACTTTTCCAAATGTTCAGATGCCTCTAAATAATCCAAATTGTCCTACTTAAATGAATCAGATTTCACCAGTCTCCTCCTTTCTGTTGTTCATCAAAGAGCTTTTACTCTAACTTGGTTTGTTACTAGATATGATTTACACAAATGTTTCTGTTCCCTAACACTATGTAAGGATCCTAGATAGCTCAAAGGATTACTGAAAGGAAACTTAAGTGGTTCACCTCTAGGCATCCTGCTCCAAGATTAATGGTAACAGAATTGCTTCCTTCTCCCGCTTTTACCCACAATATATTTTGCAAAATATTTGTCAAATTAGGCTCTTCCAATTCCATATGTTTTCTGAACCTGAATTAATTCCCGTGGTGGGGAGGCAAAGATCATTTTGCTTTTGTCTTAGTTAATCTTTTACACAGAATTATTTTGGACCATATTCTATTACAAAGTATTTCTGTATAAAAAGCACATTCTTTATCTAGAATTGTAACGCCCCTCTAGGCCAAACAGAATTTTGGTGAAATATGGGAACCTCTTTGCCAAATCCCTGAGCCACTGCAAGTCACTCCATTCTACACAAATCAAACTCGTGCATTTGGAATAAATGTTAAAGAAACTCCAAACATGACAACTGAGGTTTTACCAGCCTGAAAATTATAGCCCAACCATGATAACTGAAGTTCTGGCAGCAATGAAACTGAAATTTGGCTGCCAAAAGCTGTATTTAGCTGTTCATTCTAATGGTTGTGATCACCATGAATACTGAAGGGAATTAGCGATCTTGGTCCAGAAGTAGTCGCGGTGCGTGCAACGTGCATGAAACAGCCAGGTATCTACATGCAAAATAACAATTGTCAGCCGAAGGAATGATCTCGGTCAATTAAAGGCTAAATTAGTCTCCTAAATGAACTACTCAAAGGAGTTACCTACAAAGGCCTAGGCTGAAGCTCGTTAGTGCTCCAGTAGCAAATACTGCCATTGCCTGCTGGAGTGGTAAATGCAGTGCTTGCTCATTGGGTGCTGCCAGCTTTTCAGAAACACTGAATTCGCATCTCCTTTTTCTGATGGATAAATAACACTCTTTGCAAATGTTTCTTAAGCCATGATTTGGACCTTTGTTTCTTTAGATCCTTTCAGTAAAATCATACCATTTATTAATACATATGGCTGTGAAAGTGTTTTTCTAGCATTCTACAATTTGCAGACAGGAACCATTGAGTTCATCTGTGTTTCCATACAGAATTGGCAGGGCTCATGTCCCTTTCATTCACCCGCTAGCATATTCTGTAAAATCATAGCATATTGGGTGAGAAGGAATCCTGAAAGTTCATTTTGCCCTCAAGGAGAATCAGAAACGCTTAAGCCATTCCTGACAGCTTATTTGTCTAACCTGTTTTTGTGGAGACTTCACAACCTCCCCAGATGATCTTACCAGTGCTTAGAAAATTTTCTTAATGTCTTTCTAAATCTTTTTTTGCAGTTTTCTTGTCCTATCTTCATTTGGACTCAGAGAACAATTTATTGCCTTTCTCTTTGCAACAGCCTTACCTATATGTGAAGGCCATTAGCATAATTACTAATATTTTGTCCACGATGTATGATACATATTTTCATTTATCTTTTCTTTTTGCATCACAGGACATGCAGTCAGATAGGCTGTGTCACGGAATTTGCCATCTCCAGTGTTACTCCATACTGTGTTAAGGACTTAGATAAAGAGTTTGCCCATTGGCTTTTAGCAAGAGGTGGTGTAAATGTACATCAGCTCAAGAACAGGCCAAGGATAAAGTTCTTATTTTTCTACCATCTTGGGTGCCTCATTGCTTCAGTTGGGAAGTAATCTGCTTTGGCTTATATGCTGTTAGCACATTACTTCCCAGATGTAGGGACTGAATTATTATGGCTTCTTTGTTGGTGGCAGCACAAAGGATTAAAACCCAGTCTTTTGCCCAGATCTGGTGACGATGGGGAAGAGAGAGAAATGGAGATTAATTGGACTTCAGAGACAGCTCTTTGGTATGCTGGCCCAGGCAATACTCTGTTCAGAGAGTGGAGGAACTGTACACAGTGCACAAGAGACTTGTCTTGAGACTTACCTTAATTATTACTTTTCTTGCCAGTATCTAGTATCACTTAGCAAATAAAAGTTTTCTTCTCCCTCCCCCCCTTTTTCTGATGAAGCTATGGGTATGTCTCTTGACTACAGAAGGTAGGTCAGAGTCATCGGTAGGGTTGACACCTAAGGGCTTGGCTTCATCACTGCCTACAGAGCTCTTCAGCAGCTGGAGTAGCTCACCTAAGCACATTGTTTCATAATTTGTGTGTGTCTTTATTGCCTTGTGTTGCCTTAGTCCTGCCACCTTTCTTTTTTTTACTTCTCACCTTTCTTACCTCTTCAGCAATATCTCAGAATTCAGTCAGATGAACAGTTCGTCTATAAAAAAGAAGAAAAGCTATTTTGAGATGTTCAAAGCTATTTTGTCAACTTGTAATGTTTTCAGTATGTATTTATATGTACTAAGTGCAAATATATTATGTGATTCTCTTTTCTAATTATTTATGGCCCTTTTGTGATATTGCATGTCAGTTTAAATTTGCACCATTGCTGAAGTTATCTGACAGTAAGCTATAATTCTGACATGCAGTTACAGTGGTGTAAACAATATCTTGTCTTACTGGTAAAAAAAAGGTAACCTCGGAGGCTCCTCTGAAAGACTAAGACAATAGTAGATGGGTGTCATGGTTTAATCCCAGTCGGCAACTAAGCACCACACAGCTGCTCACGCACCCTCACCCGCCTGGTGGGATGGGGGAGAGAATTGGGGGAAAAAAAAGTAAAACCCATGGGTTGAGATAAAGACAGTTTAATAGTACAGAAGAGAAAATAATAGCAATAATGATAAAAGAATATACAAAGCAAGTGATGCACAATGCAATTGCTCACCGCCTGCTGACCAATACCCAGCCAGTCCCCGAGCAGCAATCGCTGCTCCCCGGCCAACTCCCCCCAGTTCTATACTGAGCATGACGCCATATGGTATGGAATAGCCCTTTGGCCAGTTTGGGTCAGCTGGCCTGGCTGTGCCCCCTCCCAGCTTCTTGTGCACCTGGCAGAGCATGGGAAGCTGAAAAGTCCTTGACTAGCATAAGCAGTACTTAGCAACAACTAAAACCTCAGTGTGTTATCAGCATTCTTCTCATCCTAAATCCAAACCACAGCACTATGCCTGCTACTAGGAAGAAAATTAACTCTATCCCAGCCGAAACCAGGACAACGGGTATATTTTCTGAGACTCTATAAAGAGTACAGAGCTTTTTCTTCCAAAGGTTTTTGATAGTTCCTGTGATACTTGTGCATTTGTTGTTGGGTCTCAGTTATTGTGCTTGGTTGATGATGATATTTCACAGATTAATCCAAAAGAGGACCAAATAGCAATGTGAGACAAACAGCGGCAGAGCTAGAAGGGGTTCCTCCTTGTTCAGGCTACTGGTTTTCATTTCTCTGTAGTAAGACTAAGTGCTTTTTTTAGCCCTTTTGCACAATTATTTAGAAACCCAGGGAGGAGTTGCTCTTTTCACTCCTTTCCACTTCCTTCCCAATCCAGCTGCGTCAGAGGACAAGATCACCGTCCTCAAATGCTCTTTACTACCGCTCTGAAGGAGAGCAGTTTGTGAGAGTGCTGACTAATAAGCTTCTGACAGAGGCAAATGGGCAAGCTTAAACAGTTTTCAAATGGATAGTCTGAGCTATCTCAGACAAATTTGCTTGAAGAACTGTAGGAGTGTTCCTGTAAATGTATTCAGCAGAGCTAGCTCCACCAGGGAGTGGTGACAAGTGGCTGGCACTGATGATCTCTCCCACTAAGACAGCTGGATGGGGAGATGATGGGTGTCTCCAGCCTGGTCCCCAGGCCAGCAGTAAGTGCTACTGGCTGTATCTTCAGAGAGGACTCGTCTGCATATGAATGTTTTATCAGTCATACGCTCTCTATCCATGCTGACTTCCTCAGTTTAGTGTTAACCTTTCCCTAAATACCTTAAACAGAAGACCCTGTTATCCTTGCAGGAATTACAGTTGTATAAATAGTAATGGGAATTTACACCTGAGTTCAGTCCAGCATAACTTTTCCTTGCATCTTGAAACTTACCGTGCATCAGCTGAATTACATTAACTTATCCTATGTGTGCTCTTAGCCTATGATAACTTGGTGATTTCATCTCAATCATGCAGCAATAAAAATAAAAACTAAATATACCAGATTATTTAAAGGCACTGTAACTGTTTTCAAATGAATTTCATCTATTGTTTGTAAGGAGATGACTTTGCTATTTGAACAAACACATCGAATTTGAAAATTGGAAGTGGGAGAGAGATGGGAAGAAGCACTTAAAACTGTTCTTTTGACTACACTATGCACAGCAAAAATGCATTAAGGACCTGTTCCTGAGTTGATGGTAATGACTGTGATTCATACCAAATTTTAAATCTACATGATGTCTAGTTTCATCACGTTTAATTTTTAGTGAAATACTTTGTTTATAATGACACACATGCCAAATAAATAAATCATAATCCAAGCTAGTGATGATAAAGGAAACGTGAAAGAAAAATGACAAATTTGATGGAAATGCAGTATTATGAATTTCACCTATATTCGATCTGCAAGTATCCACTGCATCTTGCGCTTATATCTTTGGAATGCTTCCTCTGCATTTCAGAGCTCATATGGTAGAATGACTCATTTCGTCATCATCAAATCAGGTAGCACTTGAGGCTGCTTAAGCAGTGCAGTGATTACAGTCGATTGGGTGGCATAATCTTTCTGAAAGTTATTCTGACACCTAGAACACTCAGTACTGTACCACGTGAAACTGAGAAAATGCCTATGGTCATTCAGCAGGTTATTTTGCCATTTAAAACGCCAAAATTACTCTATCTGACTAACAAGTGCCTATGTTTCCATTTCATATACCATGTTAGCATTGCTTCTGCAGAAAAGTTTACATCATCATCTTCAAAGAGACTTAAATTGGTTACATGTGTTCAACATCCATTGAAATTCAGCGGCATTTGGACACCAGATTCACTTGTGTGCCTTTAAATACTTTGGCCTTAATTAGCAATAACCTTTACAATACTATTTAATCAACCAGTGATTCTCCATCCAGTCTTAATATTTTTTTTTTTCTAATCTCTTACTGTGTCTGTGAAACAAATGGAACTAATATCAATAGACCTCTTAATCCATTAATCTAGCTAGCTTTTGTGTTACAAATATGAGCCTGGCTTTCAAGCAGCTCCTTCTTTATCTTCTGCTTAGGGTTCTAATATTTGTGCTTAATGTCTTTGATGGATTAATGAGTAAAACCAAGCCTGTTGTGATATGCCTCTGGATCTATGTCTATTACAACTCTTCCTTGGGGCAAAGATGGTTCATAAGGTTTCAGAGGCACAGAGAGCAATGAAATTATTTTACATGTACTCAGCTAGAATCTGTGTTTCTTTGGAAGAAAGCTTGGCTTTTCTCCACAGTATTAGCAAATTTACTAGCTTAGAGCAGGGGGAGGCAAGGGAGGTGCTAGCAAGCCATGAGGGACATAAGAAAGATAAGTTGGACATGAGATCCAGAAATACTGAAGGCTCAGAGCTTGCCACAATACTGGTTTTAGGGCAACACTCACAACCCAAGACACTATGAATAGGCAGCAGTCTTTTGCCAATGAACAGTTAGAAATTTTACGCCATTATGAAGTTAAAGGCTGATGCCCGTAGAGTCAGACATGACAGTAGGTATGGTACAAGCCGCTGATTGCAATATCTCATTAGCATTGGTGTAAGTCAGGAGCAAGCACAGTGAAGTCCAAAGATACACGCTGCTGTAAGAGCAGAATCAGGCATCCTTTCTACATGCTGTGGGATTTATTTGCTGTTCAGGATTTACAGTCATCTCTGACAACTGCTTCTTGCAGCCACAAACCCAAGTACATCCTACACTGAAGCACAGCAATAACAAGATTTGAATGTCATTAGGGCTGCTCCTACACATCTTGTATTAAAGCAGCTAAGCGTTTAACCCATGAATAGAGCTCCTATTATCTTTGCTTTTGAAACCTCAATATAGATCACTTAACCACTCTGCAAGAAATCCCATGGGAGACCAACAACAGCAGGGAACAAAGTCAGGCAAAAAGGACTGTATCTGCTAGAGTTTTTTAAACACGTTTTTCATATGAGCGCAGAGTCAGCTTGAATATTACTTCTAATATAGATTAACCTGAGACAGATTTCTGCAGAGCATGAGGCTGTAAGAGAATTTGGCCAGATAGTTTTTCACTGAAAAGCTCTGCCAATTATGTGCAGCACAAAGGAGAGACTAATGCATGAAATGCATAATATGCCTCCTCCTTCACAACATGGGGCTTAAAAATAAATGTTACAGATCCTATTTGCATTTTCCATCTGTGCTCAGGTAAATCCAACTCTGAGATAGGAATCTGTTTCAGTGTAGTTCAGCTAGCAGAATGAGCTACCAAATTTGTGGGTTCAGTTTCCAGGCAAGAATGTGGCCATTTGAGAAGTTTCAGTGTTGTATAGGGTCAGTTACAGTCTCATCAACAGTTGTGTACATCTGGAGGACTGGGGCTGAAGATGTAATAGAAGTGTGAGATCTACCTGTATATAACTGATTGAGAAGAAACCTAGAGCCTCTCTGCTGGCTAACAAGCAAATTACCTTATTCACTTAAGCATAGTTTATAAATAGTAACTGATCATTAACAAATGTATAGTACCCTAGCTTTTTACTTACGTTTTAGTGCTTAAAACAGATGTCAGATTGACAGTGCATCAAACAAATCTCTTTGTTTAGTCACAGAAAAGTTATGTACTAAAAATGGTGACAAAACCTGGTTTTTTCCTCTGCCCTTAACCCAGTGATTTAGAAGGACCGACTTGAGCCTCCTTCCAAAGGGAGACGGGGTCAGACTCCAGCTTCATCTTTGGCATTCCTTCTGAGATTGCAAACAGATAATTGTTGATGATGGTAGTTGTGTGCAAAGTGAGGTGAAGAGATTAAGGCTATGAAATGCAATCAACCTAAGGTACCAGCCAGCTGCAATCTACTCTTTTTATGAGTGTATTTGTAACAATGTTTTAGTAATAGTTTTACAAATTACAGGTAGGGCTATATATTAAAATAAACCGGCTTGCACATGCATGCATAAAATCTGTGTTAAGAGTTGGCTATATCCTACTTCCTGGAGCAGCAACAGTGCTGGAGAACAGATTTGGGATTGTGACTATGCTGTGCACCTGCCTGCACAGCAAATCGGAATGTTTCCAGAGTACTCTTTGCATGATCTGACTACGGACTAGACTAGCTCGCAGTCTGGATGTCACCATGGGACTTGGATACAAATACACCTCTCTTATGAAATGTGAAGACATTTACTGTTAGCCAAATGAATTATAGAAGCTCATTTCCTAAGCAAAAGCTTAGCAGGCCACCACTAAGCAAGGAGAAACAGGGATGCTGACTCCCCCTCCCTATTCTGCTCCTCTGAGGTTTTCTGTTGTAGGTCTGCAGTGGAGGAGAAATGAATCTCTCCTCAGATAAATCGGATAAGCTTTTGTTGAGCTGGGCAGTTTGTTTCCTAGTTCAGCCACAGGCAAAGCTCATCCAGAGCTTTGAGCGATAACGTGTTGCATATGAATTTTCAGGAAAAAGCACCTCACACCTACTAGTGAACAGCAACCTGAAAAATGTTGCTGAACATGCAGGTAGGAGAAGAATAACTTAAAAAACCTGTACAATTATTTTATAAATACATAAAAAAAAAAAAAGTGCCTAGGAAACCACTGTTGATCGGTGGTTACATTCAATTTCAAGCCAAGTTTAGTTTCTGAATATTTTTAAACAGATTTGCATAGCATCATACCGTAAGGCCTCAACTCAGGAAAGCTCATAAGTATATGCTTTATTTGAAGCCCTTGCATATGCCACCAAATTCAATGGGATCATACATGTCATTAAGTGCTTTCCTGGGTTGAGACCTAATTCTTTGAATTTACAGGAATTTCCAGGTGTTTATTTAGATCATAAGAGATCCGAAATATTTTATTGTAATAGTTCTTCAGGAAAAGAAGAACCTAAAACTTTGTTTTCGCTAATCATCAGGAAAGTTGTGTCCCACTATTACATGAAATTGCAACTACATCTAAGAAGCCATTTTAGGGCTAAAGAGAGTCATATATTGCAATAGTCACTGCTGAGAATGTAAAATGTATTGAATTGGGTTGTTTCTGTGTTGTCAAAATTTACTACATGGTTCAGAATTAAAATTCACCATAACTTAACATTCTGTTTGATCTTAAAGGTGGCTTGCACATTACATACAAATAACTTGTTATATGAATTTCCTGAAGAATTTATTTTATACTGTAATTTAATGTCAAAGACTTAGAGACAACAGGAGTGTATGTGAATTGTTTTACGAGCACAGTGTAATCACTGTAGGGTCTACTTACTTATTTTCCCTTTCACTGAATAATATTTAGTTTCTTTTCTAAATCTTCTCTGCCTTTACAAGAGAGGTAACACTTATTAATGTCACTCCTGGGGCAAACCATTGTAATTTAAGTTCCAACCCCAATCGGTATTCTGTGAGCTAAAGTGTTTTACCCATGGCATCTATTTGTCTATTCAAAAATGCCTATACATGTACATGCCTGAATTTTGCACATGTAAACATTTAGATATTCGAGTAATTCTGCAATATAGCACATGCATTATGTACCTATGGTGGATTGTGGGGGAGTGGGTTATTTGAGTTCTTACATGAAAAGTGGATGTCTCCTGCACAACACGTCACTGCTAGAACAGTTATCCTTTGTGGCAAACACCTCTTGGCCTTTCAGAGCAGAATGTTCTCCAGGCAAACAAGTTGTCAGACATGTGCCATACCCACAACTTAATCATAAAATGGAAGGAACCAGTAATTTCAGCACTGAGCTGTCATGGCAAAAACCTGTACTATCCAAAAGGTAGAACTGCAGTCATGTCGGTATCTCCATCTTACCAGGCAGACCTGAACGAAGTACAAGCAGCAGGACTTAGTACCTCGTGTATAATCTCCCTCAGTGAGACCACAGAGATCAAGCAAGCCACTACCTCCAGCGGCCCTTGCTGAAGAGTCAGCACACCTACAGTGCTCTTACGTGGGATAAATATCAGTTTTCAAAACTGATGGAGCCACGATGATGGGCACCAAGCCACACCTTTTCCTTAAAGGTGGTTACAACAGTATGTGCTGTACTGTGGTGTAACTTGGCCATCTCCCTACATACACCATTTTTGCAGCTGCAGGCATGCAAACCAGCAAACAAACTACTGATTACGTATGTGCAAGTGGTTACTGTGTAGCAGCCACTGCTTAGGCATGGCCAGCAGCATGGCTCTGGAGATCGCAGGCAGCTGCTATGCTTTGTATGATGCTGCTGATGTGGACAGATTGGTTTACCAGCTCTTCTTCCTCCCAGTCCTTAAGTTTATCAAAGCACAAATCATTGTGAGGCCAAAACCATACAGAAGTAGAAGATCATTTCAAGATAATTCTGCTGTCTGCTATTGCAAAACTGCTGTTAGCTAGCTCACGAGGATTTTCCTCTGGCTCCTCAGTCTCCACAGGGCTTCAAGAACCTGCCTGCTTGTCTTGCAAAGATGGGAACTCGTTCCCTGAGGAGTACATTTGCTAGATTCTCAACGAATCTTGCATCTTTTGGTCCTATTGATGGAGGTTTTTTCATTATGATGATAGATCTGGGGCATAAATAGAAGTCGGTGCTTGAACTGTTAAACATGAGAGTAATTCTCAAAGATTGTAAAGGAGGTATCACCTTTACCAAAATCTTCTCTGATGCAATAACAAGTGTTTACAATGTGCTACCAGTTCTATGAATTCAAAAGCTATTAAAATGAGAAATCATATAGTGTACAATGCAGTCATCTTTGCCGTACATGGACTAATACCTTACTCCTCCAAAACCTGTATTTCTTTTAAGGCACATCAAATATCTTGTCTGAATACTTCCTTTTCTCATAGCATCCAAATTAGAGCCAAGCATGTTTTCGCACCCGCTTTTGTTAATGCCTATCTAAATACAGCAAGATTAATGATAGTTATCAAGTTTGTTTGCTTAAATCTGTATAATTGTCTTTGGTTTATAATATCCTTGATAAGCCTGTGGTGTTGACAGACCAATTTCACAGGTAAGCTGAAGCACTTCTTTGCTAACTTGGCTGCTAGGAACCGCAGCAGGAAATGCAGCCTACCTGTTCTGTTCCTCTGTCCCAGGGGGAAACAGCACATTCACACTTCCTCGCCCCGAGCAGCTTGGTCCAAGGGTTTGGAGAATTTATGCAAAAGTTCAGCAAAATTTCACTGTCATGCATGGGCATATACTACTAGCTCCACCTAGCACACTGTTTTCTGTGGGACTACCAGTGTGGTCAAGGGACTTGTGGACAAGTAACTCAGAAGGATAATAACACAATTTTTAGTTAACGAGAGAACATCAGAAAACAGAGCTGCAGGAAGCTGTGAACTGCAGTATCTCCTTACTGAAGACAGAATGCCACATGGCAAGAACAGATGGGTAATCCTTCCGTGATTATCCTCGACCACTGGCTGAAAGAAAAAGCCGTCACAACACTGAGGGCTGTATATAAAGTACATATACATGACATTTCCTCTCATTGGTAGTAAAAGGTTATATATGCTAAGAGATTATAAAAAAAAAGGGATGCTTTAATGTGATGGTGAAGGAAATAATTCTTCCATTTTCCTTCACTTCCTGAAGTGGAGCATATGCCAAGGTCCTGAACTGAATTTATCTCTCAGAAGGAAGAGGTAATATATATTCCACATACATATTACATATTTTATATAAATTGAACATAGGAAAGTACCTGTTTTTATTGTCTTTGTCTATACTGACCCAGAAGTAAAAAATAAGGATTATTTATGTTGCTAATTTATAGATACTGTTACCAGAATGAAATATTGGTGTTAAAAATTTGGCTTTTGCATATACATTGACACCAGAGTTTGCGTTTGCAAACTATTAAGTGGCAAAATAGAACAAGAGTGGATTAAATATGGCTTGCTGGAATCTCAGGTTTTACAAAACCACCAGAACTAAAAGCGTTTCTTGCACACAATGGTTGCATCTCCATTGACTTTAGTTCTGCCAATGCACGCTAAGAGAGAACCGGGCTTTTATAACTCACTTTGAGAGTAACTAGATGTAAAATGAGTACATAGCAAGGAATCTTGGGGTTTTGTTTGCTTATGAAAAGAAGAGATGGAATAGCGAATATTCATGGTGCAGCAAACCCGAGTGGTGAAGAATGTACATGTAAACCATAAAATGCCTGAATTGGAGAAGACAGAATAAGTTAATGATGGTGCTGTGGTTCAAAAAAAATCAAGATACATTCCCCCTACCTTTAAAGTATAGCAAGACGCCAGTGTTTAAAAACAAAAAGCAACGAGTTGGGAACTTGTTGCAGAGCAGACGCTGAACTGTAGTCTGAGATGGTGAAGTTTTTATCAGCCTCTCAAAGAGGCTGATACCATACCCTGTTTTGCTCTTTCAGATTTGACGCATAGACCAGTAGGACTGCCAGCCTCCTGGGGACAAGGTATATGTTCTCCATATGCACAACGCTTCACTAGAATGATTACAGGTGGTATGTTGTTCCTGGTACTGATAGAAGGAAAAGAAAAAAAAGAATTTGCTAAGTCGGGGAGAAGCCCAAATGTCAAGATACCCCTACTGCTACTGCAGATTACTCATCAAACACTACCCGTGCTCATGGCCTATTGTCAATCTTTTCTATTCCTAAGGTGCATTCCTTAGGTGTTACGATTTTTTTTTTAAATCATAGGACTATTAGGATCATAGGAATCATTGGATATTAGGAATTAAATTATAGCAGATTTAAATTAATTAACTAAATTAGGATATTAGGATAATTAAATTAGGATATCAAATCATAGGAATCGTTGGATATTAGGAAAAATGTCTTCACAGAAAGGGTTGTCAGGCACTGGAACAGGCTGCCCAGGGAAGTGGTTGAGTCCCCATCCCTGGAGGTATTTAAAAGATGTGTAGATGTAGCGCTTAGGGACATGATTTAGTGGTGGACTTGGCAGTGCTAGGTTAATGGTTTGATTTGATGATCTTAAAGGTCTTTTCCAACCTAAACGATGCTATGATTCTATGAATATACACAAATTTGCTAATTGTTCTGGATTCTTCACAGATTTTCTTTTAAGATTGAATATATTAGATACCTAGCCTTAGACAAGTCAGTTCATTCCCAGATACGCCTTTTTCTCTTCACCCTGATAACATATAGCTGAAATCTAAATTTTGATGTGATAGGGACATGACTGTTTCAAGAAAAATGCAAATCTTCACTCTGAAATAACTTAGTCTTTCACTGATTACAGAATGTGCTTCTAAACTGCCTATGAGTCAGCCTGTGAGTTGGAGTTCAGATAAGCCTGTAATGTTTGTTCACCAGATGGACTGTAAGCTCTTCAAAGTAGAGGAAAGGATATTGCTTATTAACATTGCTCTAAACTTCACTTACTTCTTTGTACAAAGTCTGGTTACTTGATTCAATTTTAGACTATGTCTACACTGTAACGAGGAGAAAATGTATTTTTGTAACAGGGTAGGTAAATCTAGCACAGTAGATCACAGTAAAAATTTTACTGGAACAGAATATGGTTTTTTTTTTTTACATCATTCTAAGTAGCCAAGATTGATACCCACCTCCTCTCAAACACACCCAGGCTGAATTTACATACCTATAGAGAGGTAAAAAATATTTAAGCCAATTATCTGTTAGGATTTTGAGCAAATTAGCCAAGTCACATTAGTTATCCTTGCTTGAAACACCATCTCTGACAGTTAAGTGCAACCATCATCACTTGTTTATTAAGAACCAAATCTGTTTTTTTCTTACATACTTTGTCCTAGGTACTAACAGTCTCACGTAACATGGGCAACATCAGGAATTTTCAGAGTGGTGACTCTCTCAAAGGTCCTCCATGTAGCCAGATTAAATATTTTCTGATGCAACATAGCTCACTCGAGCTGCCATTATTCATGAATATGATAATAAGAAAGGTCCATTTTATGGTTTTAACTCTTATATAATTTCTGATTTTAGTTTGTTCTTAGGATTTGTGCAGCTCAGTTTTTCAGTTTTTGTGATTTTTTTTTTTTCATCTTCAAATTCTCAAGAAGCTCAGCCTTGCCCTTTTTACTTTCCAATTTGAATCAGCACAGGAAAAATAATTAGTTAAATTATCCTCCTTCTTACTTCTATTTGGCTGTTTTCTTTAGTAACAGAAGAAGGATGTTTTGAGCAGTTAGCAGTCATTGGTCATAGCATGGTTTTAAAAATGAATGGCATACCTACGGCACTCTCCTTTCCAGATTTTATGTAATCTCTATAAATACAGGGAAAGGAGGATGTTGTCAGAGAGGAAGGCTGCTCCTCTACCCACTCCGCTTTTTCACTCAGTGCAGAAGCATCCCATGCTGAGGGTCCCATCCATATGCAGGGCTAACTTTACAATGAAGACTCAGATCTTTGTGGCCTGTAAATTATTGTGGTTTGGATACAAACCTTAGACGTGCTTTCAGTAGGACACATCTGAGACTGAGCATGCACCGTCCTTATCGGAAGATACTATTTTGCACCTTTGGATTTGGTTTGTAAAGTGGGATTAGGCTTACAAAAAGAGGCACTGTGCAGATTACAACAACTCCCTACTTCATTACTATCATCAGATAATGAGATCTTTCAGATTAGAAAGCCAATACCAGTATGGGAGAAAAAATGCAGCTGAAGCCATCCATTACGTACACTTTTTTTAGACGCTGGGCATTTAATTACAGGCACCTCGCGCCTATGCCTGGTGCTTGCAAACCTTGCAGGGCTGTGGCGGTGTTGCACCTCGCTCTCGTTCTCACTCCGCTGCGGCCAAATGCTGCCAGTGACCCTTGTGCATCCAAAAAAAAAATGTTGGCCTTGGGGGAGTTGAATCATTTTTGCCTGTGAAACGGTTTGCAGGCATTTGTGCCAGCGTTGTACACGATACACAGGGCTAACTTTACAATGAAGACTCAGATCTTTGTGGCCTGTAAATTATTGTGGTTTGGATACAAACCTTAGACGTGCTTTCAGTAGGACACATCTGAGACTGAGCATGCACCGTCCTTATCAGAAGATACTATTTTGCACCTTTGGATTTGGTTTGTAAAATGGGATTATTACGTACACTTTTTTTAGACACTGGGCATTTAATTACAGGCACCTCGCACCTATGCCTGGTGCTTGCAAACCTTGCAGGGCTGTGGCGGTGTTGCACCTCGCTCTCGTTCTCGCTCCGCTGCGGCCAAATGCTGCCAGTGACCCTTGTGCACCCAAAAAAAAAATGTTGGCCTTGGGGGAGTTGAATCATTTTTGCCTGTGAAACGGTTTGCAGGCATTTGTGCCAGCGTTGTACACGGGGACGGCTGTTAGTCGGATGGGGGGAAACGACAGTGTCTTTAAAGGCGTGCCTATGCTGCAAGCAGTCCAAGCACTGGGCTGTTGGCAGGGCCCGCACAGAGCGAAGGCCGCACAGAGCGAACGTCGCGCTCGGGTCTCCGTTGAGCAGAGTTGGGGTAACACCCTTGCAAAAGGAAAAGACCGCTCAATAGCTACGAGGCAGGGGAATTACGGAGCGCGGGCGGAGTTCTTGCTCCGCTGTGGAAGTTGGACGGCCGATCGATAAAATTTGCTTCTATTAAGGAGCGCGAGCCGGGCTGCGGCCATTTTTAATGTGGCCAGCCGAAACGGAGGAGCCCCCTCTGAGGTGGCTGTGGGTTCGCTCGGCTCGAATTGGCTCCAGGTGGATTTAAAGAGGAAAAATTCTAGAAAAAGGGCCAACCTGGGGCAACCGGGCGTGAGGGGGCACCTGGCGGGCGGGAAAGCCGCAGGCTTTCCCGCCCGCCAGGTGCCCCCTCACGCCTCCCGCTTCGCGCCCGTCCCCTCACGCCCGGCTCCCGCCCGCCGGCGCGCAGCAGCTTTCCCTCAGAAGATGGCAGTCGTCGGCCGCCGCGGCGCCGGCCGCCCCCTCTCCCGCCCGCCGTCAGGCGCGGAGCCGCCCCGCCCCGGCCCCTTCCCCTCACGCAGGGCCGGGGCTCGCCCGCCCGCCGGCGGCGGCAGCAGCAGCGGGGGCTTGCTGCTCCTCCTCCTTCCTCTTCCTCCGCCAACCCCACCCCTCGCCCCGGGCTGGCCCGGCCGCGGGGCTGCCGCGCCGCCAGGGCCCCCCGCCGGCTTCCCCCATCCCCACGCACACCTCCTCCGCCCTCTCTCCCTCCCTCCTTCCCCACCTCCGCCCTCCTCCTGCTGACGTCTGGCTCTGCCCGGCTGAAAACTCCGTGCCGCGGCGGATGCGGCGGCTCTCGGGAGCGCGGCAGCAGCGAAGATGGTGGCCGCTCCGTGCGCCCGGCGGCTGGCGCGGCGCTCCCGCTCGGCGCTGGTGGCGGCGCTCACCGTGCTGCTCCTGCAGACCCTCCTCGTCTGGAATTTCACCTCCCTCGACGCCGGCGAGGAGCAGCGCGGCGCCGCCGCCGGCCGCGAGAAGCGAGACCGCGGCGGAGACCAGCGGGCGCACCCGCAGCGCCGCGGACCCGCCGCCCCGCACGGCAAGGCGATGGTAGGCGCGGGAGGGGAGCGGCCGTGCCGCCGTCTCACGGCGTTTCTCCGCGCTTCTGCGGAGGCGGGGCTGCCCGGGAGGCGCGGGCAACTTGGGGCGAGCGAGGCGCGGTCGCCCGGGGCTCGCGTCCCCGCACGCCGCGTGGGCGCCCTCCCGCGCAGGTGCCGCGGTGCGGGTGCGGGTCCGGTCCCGCCGGGCGGGCTCCCACCCGCGGCCGGGTCCTGGCCGCCGGCGCCCCCGGCACGGCCGCCGGCGGAGGGGGGCGGCGGGAGCGGCCGCGGCCGCGGCTGCCGCGCCGGAAAACGCATGGCCAGGGTCCGCTCCTCTCCCCGTGCCCCTTCGGCGCTGCCGGCCTCCGCAGCCGGCGTGTCAGCATCCCCGAACTTCGCTGGAGAGCCGCCCGCCCGATGCCTTCCTGAGGGTTTATTTTACTGCTACTTTATTCTTTCCACCTGAAAACCGCACAGGCGCTGTTCTCTACTGCACAGCTCTATCAGGCCCAGTAGGTGACAGGCGATGAAATCTAATGCAATCATTTTATTAACTGAAGCTCTGCCCTCTCGCCCTCTCTCTTATCGTTTTCTTTTGCAAACTCCCCCGGTTTTCATTTAAATGACTCGGGCCTGGAACTGCAAGGGCTTGCAAAGCTGGCCCTATTGCCAGTTGTATTTCTGGTTTTTCTGATAGACACGTGAAAGGGAAAATTAACAGTGTTCTTGGTCAGTTAATGCAAACCTTAGAAACATGTGTTGGTGCATACCGCCAGTGTGTAGTATCCTTCAGCTCAAGAGAAGCTTCCTTTGGTTTTCATTTAATTCTTTTAGCAGTAGGCTTACGTTAAATAAGTGCTGCATCTTAAAGTATGCATGCATATTTTTGTTTGTTTCTGTATTTCTGTTTATACCTGGAGAGAGAAAGCGAGAGCTTGGGGCTCAGAGATGACTTACCCTCATCAATGACTGTGGGTATTTCGGCCACAGAAAGGCTGGAGAGAACCGTGCCCCGAGCGCACGGGTGCTTCGTCACTAACGTTTGGGACCACTTTTCTGAAAAGTAGTACGTACCCATCCAGTGCGTGCAGATCATGCTGTGCTTTCTAGATGTAAAAATTAAAATTCTTGCTTACTGAGTTTAGTTTGTCTCTACACGTAATCTTATCTTGGGACTTGCTGTGCTCATAAATGTAATATTGAGGCTCCGCTATTTTTCCTCCAGTACTCTGCCCTCTGCCTCTTTTCCTATCTGTCTAGTCTTTTATTCTTTTGTCTTTCATTCTTCTCCAGCTTTTTGCCTTCTTGGTCTCTCCAGCGTGGGTTATGGAAGGCTGGTGGGTGCCGGTACCTGGGCAGGCAGGGGGCCGGGAGGGGGCAGGCTGCGTCCGGGGCTCCAGCCCCGCTCCACAGCTCCCCAGGCTTTCTAGGAAATAATCCTTTTCTGTGGGCTCTGGGGCAGCGTCAGAACAAGTACTGTGAGCAGTTGTCCTACACACATCCTGGCACAGCATCCGGTTTGCGCCCGGTGCATTGGAACAAATGCTGAGTTCGGGGCTGAGCTCTAATTGTTTCTGTGCTGGCGAGACGCAGACGTAGAATACGATTATTTTGATGGTGGCAGTTATGAATCATGCCTTTATGCATACAGATTCGATCAAAGACCTAAAGATGGAGCACTGAGGTTCCGACTAGAAACCATGTTCTAAAACACATGCTGAGTGTACCTGCTTTCCCCTCGTTATGTAAATGACTAGTATGGATCACAGTGGGCTCTCCCACAATGTCTGACATTGGCATTAGAAAAAACCCACAACGCTCAAGACAAGTGACAGCGTGCTCGACAGTGTGCTTTGTCAAGAGGTGATTTGGCAATACTTCTTCAAGATGACTGTGGTACTTGTGGCTTTACTTAACCTACACACTGGGAAGTGGCTGCCATTCTTAAAATTACTTTGTCAGAATGCAAGACCCCATACTTAGGCATCCATCTATTGATTAAAATGTGTGCTTGCTGGAAAAGCGATAGGGAAATTGGATTTGTGCAGATTTCTGCCTTAACAACCTGACAGCTTGCTTAAATTGTTAGGTGAAGTTTCCAGGCACTCTCGACATGCAAATGTTGGTTTATCTAACCGTACCTATGTTGGCTGTCTCTGAGGCAGGCCCAGTTTTGATTTCACACTAGATTCATGAGGAAAATCTCTGTTTAATGGAATTACACGATATAGAATCATTGTGAAAGAAAAAAATTTTCCTATGTTGCTTTGTTTCCACATTACAATACAATTTGTGTAATGCCCGAGCGAAGTTGTTACCCTTCTCAGTCCAAGTTTCCTGTAGTTTGTGTATGTCAAATTGTTTTGCAACAGTTGGAGAAGCTGGCTGGTGTGAATACAGTAGTCCCATTATATCCAAATTTCTCTGGGTTAAGCGTGTCTGAGAGACCCTGCAAGGATTTTTTCAAAGATTCTCAGTCTTGCATTTTAACCAAAAAAGAATATTAATTTTAATGTGTCTCTAGTCTGTTAATGGAGTGGTGTGTTTAATGCATCTTTGGGGAGTATTTTCTCAAAAGGCTGCTAGGTGTTTGTCTGTGATATAGTAACTGATCACTTTTTTTTACTCTGAAGAGAGGCTTTAACACATGGATGCCCTGATGTAAAGGCCTTTACAAGAGCCTTTATACTAAATAAAGGTACAGAACCCGGATTTTGGACACTTTGGGGAAGATAACGCTTCTCAAACTATGTCTGAAAGTAGCCATATGAAGTTACAGTGTGTTGTGGTTTAACCACAGCAGGCAACCAAGCCCCCCACAGCCACTCGCTCATGCCCCCCCAGTGGGATGGGGGAGAGAATCAGAAGGGTAAAAGTGAGAAACTCGTGGGTTGAGATAAAGACAGTTTCATAGGTAAAGCAAAAGCTGCGCACACAAGCAAAGCAAAACAAGGAATTCGTTCACTGCTTCCCATCGGCAGGCAGGTGTTCAGCCACCTCCAGGAAAGCAGGGCTCCATCACGCGTAATGGTTGCTTGGGAAGACAAACGCCATCACTCTGAACGTCCTCCCCCTTCCTTCTTCTTCCCCCAGCTTTATGTGCTGAGCATGACGTCATATAGTCCGGGATATCCCTTGGGTCGGTTGGGGTCAGCTGTCCCAGCCGTGTCCCCTCCCAACTTCTTGTGGACCCCCAGCTGCTCGCTGGTGGGGTGGGGTGAGAGGCAGAAAAGCCTTCACTCTGTGTAAAGGCTGCTAAGAAATAATGAAAACATCCCTGTATTATCAACACTGTTTCCAGCACAAATCCAAACCATAGCCCCATACTAGCTACTGTGGAGAAAGTTAACTCTACCCCAGCCAAAACCAGCATATGATGTTTTCATTTACCTTGTTATTTTCTTTGTTTCTGACCTATGTACAAGACCAAAATGGTGGTATGTATTTTGCTTTACTGAGCTGGACATAAGTAGTATGAGGATTTGGTAATTTGTGGCTGTGGGAAAAGAAACACAGTGCTTTGAACTAGATGTTTAAGAGGTATTTAGACTTTTATTAAATGCTGTCAGATACACATAATAAGCAATTTCATTTGGAAAATGAAATAACATCATACCGTAGTAAAAAATGTTGCCGCTGTACCTGTGCATAATTGAATATGAATTGCCAACTTGGCAGGAAGAAACAATTTTGAATTGAGCTATTTTGCCACTGAAAACATTTACTGTGCTAGATCACCTGGCCAGCTACATCTGGAGCTTTCATTACTCATAAGCAGTTTCCTGCAGTTGTTCGACATTTAATTAAACCCAGTTATAGATATCTTAAAGAAGTATGAATTGTATCGGTAGCGGTGACTTCAGTGGGTGCTTGCAACCACATGTGATTTTTGCAGCTGTTCAGCACCCTTTGCACAAACTTTATTCAGTCAGCAAAAGTCAAGCATCAAAAGCAAGCAAGAATTAAGCTACCTTCTGAGAACGAGTTGATTTTTATGTAAGGATGTTTATCTTTGAAAAGTATGCAACAGCTTCTTGTGAAAATACCGTAAGCATGCTGCTTACGGTAGCTTTTTTAATGCAGTCTGCTAGTGATGGTGGAAGGGGCTTGTTGGTGGATGTTGTGTGTTGGGAGGCCAAAGGGGAGAAGAAGGAATGCAAATCCCTGCTTCAGGGCTGATGGTGATGAGAGGGACGTGACAGCAGACCATCTGCTGTGGTCTTAGCTCATGCCCAGCATTGCACTGAGAGGCAGTTGTGTGTCGCGGTGATGTGTTTGCGTTACCCAGCTGTGGCCTCTGCCTTGGAATTAGGCATTGAAGGCAATGTCTGTGGATACGTAATGCTCCTTCGTGCCCTGTGGCATCACTGGATTTTCATTACTGCCTGTTTTGCCATAAAGCAAAAATGCCAGCGTATTGTTACTGTGTCAGTTGAGTGAAATATAGCTCTTGCCTGCTGGTGTAGGATCAAAGTAGTTCTTTAGTCTGAAATTTTGTGTATTCATTTTAAAGAAATGGCATGTTTCTTTCAGCATGAAGCTGTCAAAGGAACCAAACATAACTATTGACAGCTTGAAATGTTCAGAACGGTAAAATGAAGAGAGAGAGTGTTGTGTGTTTGGGGACAGCGAGGATTATCTGTTTTAACTCCAAGCAGAAGTTAAGCTAGCAAGGACAGTCCTGAGGATCACTAGTGCCTCTCCTCCTTATTTTCATGTCTGCAGTGAGAAATGTGGTATTTCTTCTCCTGGGAATGCGGAGCATGAGGCTGGGTCCACTGCTCCTCCATGGGTTGGTCAGCTGAATGTGCTCAAGCAGGTTTTATTTCTTCTTGCTTGTTCCCTCTGGCTCACTTATGTGATGCATGCTGAGCTCCACCAGGTTAAAGATGCAAGAAGCCAAAAGTTAACTATAATGTGTGCGCAAACTCTGTAATACCTGTTGGTTACTGAAACGAGGAAAGGCATCCAGCTGCTACTCTACTCAATGCTAACAGTTATAAAAACTGTGATCACTTGTAACCGAATGCAAAGTAGCAGCAACTCCGTAATGCTGGAGAAAACTAGGGGAATCATACAGCAAAGAAAACCCAGGAGACTTTACTCCACTTTCTCTGAAGTCCATCCATCAAATATTTCCCCCTGCCTTTTCCAAATGCTTCCCCAAAGTAAGAACGGTGCAGAATTTACCTTGTGTATCAAGCAGAGGCTTGGTGTTTTTTCAGGTTTGCAAATGAGAGTTTTCTTTTGAAGAGTATTTGCCCCTTGTAATGTTTAGATTCTGCAGGTGGATTCCCAGCACTGTTTTGCCAGAAACAAACACACAGCCTGGACCTACCCTCTGCCGAGCATCAGTGCGTTACCCATCTGGGAGGTACTTAACGAGTGAGTTTCTGCACAGCTCACAGGTTTCAGTATAGCACCTGCATTAAAGCATAGCTTTGCACTGGGGTGGTAGCAAGGTGGGCATTGAAGGAGAGAGTTCCTGCCTTGGGCAAGGAGCTGGGCTACTGCTGGAAGACTAGCTGTAGTCTCTGGAAGTTCGCTCTACGAAGTTGCACTTAAGCATAAAATAATTTGTTAAGCTCCAGAAAACAAAAGAGATTTCAAGGAAAAAAGAATTACTTCACCCCTAGTTTATAGTTTTTGCTTATATTGGTGAATGTATAGGTTCCATATATTATGACACAAGCAGATGGTACCTATTTAAACATCTTCCCCTCTAAGTAGCTTGTTGGTGTAGACATGTGGCCTCAGTAATTTCATCTCTGAATACAAGAAATGAGGGGAAAAAAGGTTTTCAGAAAAATTTCCAGACCTGAAAGGTGCAAGGGAGCTTAATGTGAGCTAATAGTTTATGTGTTAAACTTCAGTCCAGTGTGAATCAAGCTCTCGAAACTGGGTCCTCACTCTTTTTAGTACACCTGCTGGTCTCAGTGAAAAAGCTGAGTTAAGGTACCTTAGGTCGTTAATAAAATTAATGGTACCGAGAGATTATGTGGCCAAAAATGATGTATCTCTTAGAGAATGGGTCCATAGTACTGACTTGACCGTTAAGTACAGTTTTGCTTGTTAGTGGGAGCTTAATCACACTGCAGTACAGCTTTAATAACAATTGAAAAGGAGAATGGAGACAACTAATCATTTTGTAATGGGAAAGGGGGGAGACAATATATCTGCGGCTAGAAGCTGCATAACGATTTTTACGAAGTCTTAGCACTTAACAAGGCACATGTTAATAAAGCAAACAAATCTTTTCAGTAACAGAGAACTAATGTATGCATTATTTAAGAAGAGTATTAGAACCAGATTAGATTGATGGACTCCTTGCAGCAGTTACCTCGTTAAGCATCTTTTCTGTGGGGATGTGGGAAGGTATTATATGAAATGGATCTGCGTTAATTGGTTATGCCATCGGAAGTCTTTTTCAGGCCACTGGTGTATTTTTGTTGTGTTGGTGTTTTATGCTTTAATGTATGATGGGATTTTGCAGATGTTCCCTTTGAAATAGAAGTGTTTTCATTTTTTAGCAAGAGAAGACCAGCTGTTGTACAGGAGGCACACAAATCCCATTTAATTCTTGTCAGCTATTGCAAAATGGATACTTTTTGGTGTAAAAGGCCCTCATTACCTGCCACATGTCTTAGCTGTATTGAGAAATATTTTTTTCAAAATATTTTTTCCCTTCAGTATTGAAAGTCCATGATATGTGATATGGTATCTTATTAGTGCTTGATGAAGGGTAAGGAGTACAATGAAAGCATGAAGTGAACTTAATTTGTAGGAACAGTCAAATTATATAACCTCAAGGATTAATTTTAATCAAATACTTCCTGATTTTTCTTTACAGTGTTAAAATTAGGTCTGGCACTTCACTGGAGCTTTTCCGGTGACTCTTTAAATGGGATACAATGTCCTGTATTTTTTTCTTCTAATTTGGGCTGATGGGGTGTCTGATTTGGGCAGATGCAGGAGCATCTTTGCACAGATACTTGCAGGGTGCATGAGTGCTGGCATGTGTAACTGCTTGTATTAGTGGAGTTTATGAGGAGTAACACTTTCAAGTGTTCAAGTCTGATTTTTAGACTTGGGAACCTTAGTCCCTCTTCATTTTTTTAAGTAATGGTAGGCCTTTGATGCTGTGTCGCAGAGTACGTGTTGAACAGGAGAGTGCTCTGTGGGAGCAGGGAACGTCAGAGTCCTGGTTGCCTTCTCCCATCAGTAATCTCTTGACATCTGTAGCAAAGTGTTTAGAGCCACATAGCTAAAAGTGACATGCAGTTTTGGGGTTTTCAGTTATTGGCTGTCCAGACTTAATCCTCTTTGGTCTGATAACTATGCTTTGGTTTTTTTAGTTCTAGAGGAGCTGAGCCCTGGCGGGTTCCAACTTTATTTGTCCCTTTCACGTTTGGTGCTGGTGATTACAGCTGTCCCCTTTTGAGCACTTAAGCCCAGGCTGAATCTCACAAACTAAATTCAGGCAGTCTAAGGCGTTCTAATGAATGGAGAGAGATGAGTGCCTCCAGAAGGCAGTTCAGCTCACTTGAGGTCTGAATCTCTGCAAAAGCCTGCTCCTCTGCCCTGGTGAGGGAGGGGGGCCGTGGCAGTGATGCTCAGATACCTGCCATGCTGTTGTAGGAATCCATTCCTTCACGCGCCAGATCTGGTGTTTCTCTTCCCCAGCCTGCAAAGCGTGCTTAATTTTAACTTCCCATCTTTCACGGAAGTGGTGTGGGTTTGAAATAATCAGTTCTTGTGAAATAGTTTGAGATCTTCAGCAAAGACTGGGACCAGCTTGTCAGCTGCCATGCGTTGGCATAGCTCCATTAAAGTCAGTAAAGACCAGCTGAGGATTCTGGACCCACAAATGTAATTATTGTTATAATAATAGCGTCAAACAAGTAAACATTATTTTTACTCTCTCTTTTCATTTCAAAATGAGAAAATGATTTCCTCTTGGATCAGTGAAAGTAATTTACATTATGCACAATAATGCTCTACATGGAAATATAATTATTATTCATTTGTATGGCACCATCTGGGCACTAGAAGCTTTACAGACACGTGAGGAAAGGTCCCTGCCTTGAAGAGCTTACAGGCTGAATAGCAAGTATAGCTGCTAGCACTTAACAAGAGTCACGAGTGTAACTTTTGCAGTACAACCATCAGGGACCTGTTCAGCACAGGACTTCCACAGACTCTTCTTTGATGATTTCCACTCACTGATCATAATTTCTCTGTGATTGGCACTATACAGCCTAAGGGTAGGATGAGTCAAAGGATTGATGAGCGTGGATGGATCAAGAAAGAAATCAGCAAGAGGCTAGTATTATAAATTGGCTGCCCAGCTGTTTTCAGGTAAAGGAGATTTCCAGGCTTCTCTCAGAAGCAGAAAATGGTCTCAATGCCTTGTGGACCTGTGCCTCCTATGAAGTTACTTCCAAGCTTTACATTAGATGCAGGACTGAATGGTTTACTGAGTTTGAGTGTGAGCTAGAAGTGAGGAGACCAGGCTTTCTAATCATGTGGATATAAAAATTGACCAACGTGTAACGTTTCCTAAACTTACTTATATATGGTATAACATTGCTGAGTTCATCCCTTTATGTGAAGTACCAAAAGGGTCAGTGCAGGACACTTAAATCATGTGACTTCTTATTTTTAGAGATGATTAGAGGATTCCTCCAAGGGGTGAACTATTTATAGCATGTCTATAATTGGCTTCTTTTTTTTTTTTTTGTGGTAATGAAATTAAACTTCACAATAAATGAATATGAGTTTAGTAAAAAAAGTTAGCTAAAAAAGATTTCACACTAGTGTGTGGTTAACTCTGAGGTCAGATCTTGAATGCTTCCCACATATATTTTGTTTTCAAGCCACTGCTCTATTGGTGTTCTGTTATATTATTAGAGAGTAAGTGGGATGCTTATTTAAAACAATTCTACAAAGCTGAATGACACTGTAAACTTTAATTTAACTTGGATTTGGTTGAATGAGTCATGGATACTCATTTTTACTTTGTACTGCAGCCTTTGCTTGCCCTTCAGATGTACTTTTTGGTTCAGTTATGTTGGTGAAGTCTGAGTATTTTTCTTAGAGTTGATGCTATTGGCTGACTTTTCTTAACGGTGAGTTTTGGATTTCATGCTCTCTGAATTTCTGAGAGGTCTTTCATTTTGTTCTTAAAACTCAGCCTGTTTGTAGTTAGCTTTGTTCTTTATAATTGCACTCTTTGATTCAGGAGGACACACGGTTCAGTTAAAACATCTTCTTTGAAAGAAAAAGCGATGGAAGTTGTGGCTGTATTAACTAAAGTGAAGTGAGTTCCCTGAAACTATATGCAGCCCGTTGACCCTTACTTGGGAGATGAACAAACCTGAAAAATAACATTTCCATGGCAAATTTTTGGTTCTTCAGAAGCGTACAACTACACGTCATAGTGGCAAGTGGAGTCCTTGTGTCATGTGTTCTATCTGTGAACTTTGCAGGATGACAATTGGCCACCCTTGATGAAGAGCCCTGCAGCTGCCAGGGTCATTAGTTATCTTTTTAACTGAGGAACTTTTTCCTCAGTGTGGCAGTGTACCTGGAGCTGTAACTAGCTAAATGGCCATCTGCTAATTATGAAAGTTTAAATTGGACTTCTGTGTAGAAATGGAATGTTACCAGAGATCTGGATTGGGGTCATCTTGAACAAGCACGTGAAGAAAAAATAATCTGTTATCGTGCTAATATTACCTGGTTGAAAAAAATAGTCTTACGAAAAATAGCGACTTGTTGCTTGCAGAGGTCCACATTTGGGTAGCTGGAGATAAATCTAGGCACCTAATTATATTCACTTAGATGCCTACAGGCTTGCTTATGCACTTAAAACTTTCTATGGATGCCTGACACAGATGTTTAAATATGTAAATATGGGTTCAGGTGGCTACCTTAAGGCATCTAAGTTCAGCAACTTGGCCTACAGTATGTATAACCCAAGCAAACAAGCAGCAGAGGAGTAAATGTAGTAAACAAAGCTGTTAGTGTGTATACACCAGGAGAATAATAATACTTTGCACAGCTACTGTGCCTCAAATTGCTTACATTTTGGCATTCACTTGAATTGAGTTTAGTCACTCAGTTGCATAAATAGAAACTTGGAGGTGCTGTCTGCTAGCAGCGTACATGGAGCAGTACCTCAGCAATGAGCTAGCTTTTTGGCAGTCTTACAAGAAAAGATGTGCAAGTCTTCAGCGCAATATTTTGATAAGTCATTGGTTCTTATTAAAATAATAATTATGGTGATAATTATAACTGCAGTTGGCTCTGACTGAGCTGCTAACTGAGTAGGGGGTGGCGGGAGGAAGATTATGAAATACTCTCATAAAACCATCTGAATCCTGCTCTTTTAGCTGTGTGCACACAGATGAGGACGTTCGTGTCTGTATTTCGGGCATGTCATGTGCCAGTACATGGCAGTGCCTGTGAGCCGCACGGCTCCCTCTAGGAGGAAGCTGGAGATTCCCACGCAGTCTGCCTTACAGGCCGATCATCATCCCTGTGTTCCTGTTTCTAATAACAGAGATATGATCAAAATATGTGACAGTATTTTACAGCAGTACAGTAATAAAATGGTGTAATAAGCTCATGGCTGTCTGGCTTTCTGTAGTTAGCACTGTGACATTTGCTGTGTCCCCAGCTTCATAGCAAGATTATGTCGTCTTGTTCCCAAAAGCCCAGGTCAGGCCCTAATAAGACTGAAACCAAAGGAAAGTTTCCATTAACAGGTAGCACTCTAGCTATGATGACACTTTTCTGAGCCTTTCTAATCTAATTCAGTATTAAACATTTACACTAACCAGGCTGTAACTGCGTGACCTCCTGTGCTAAGTGACTGCAAGTGATTAATGACTATTTATTAGAAAAAGATGGTATCAAACCTGCTCATTTTCCAGACAGTGTAAACAGTGATTTCCCCTCCTCACCCCCAAACCCCAGCTGTAAAATATGGTATTTTTCTGTTTGGTTTCTTTAGAAGTTGATTTTTCTCACCCCTGGATATCTAAGAAAAGCAAACAGCACTGGCCATTGCCTGGCCCCCTTGTGTGAAGCTGCAGTGGGCATCTGGAGCGTGAGCTTTGGTGTGCTTGCTCCCCTTGCTTAGGGCTTTAATGAAATGCCACATGAAATGGGCAGAAGGAGAGTTCAGGTCTTAAATTGCAGGGCAAGTTTCTGTATGGGGAAGAAGAGAAAGTTAGAGGTCAGCTGTAAAGCTCTGTGGCACCTCTGGGAGCACAACCAGTTTGAAAATTGGATAAATCTAAATGCATTTATCACACTTTCAGAGCACAGGAATTTTCCAGAATTGAATCTCATAACGAGTGCTCATTTTGAGAGGTAGTTGATGCAGAGAAAGAACGAGGTTTATTTTGCGTTTTCAGTAGGTTCATGTAGCCGGGACTTTGGTTCTGCAGTTGCTGTGGGATCCATGGGTTTATGCACACACACCACACAGTAGAATTTGACCCAAGGGTATTTTATGTGAAAGCTAGGTTATAAGGTTTGTTTGCTTTTACACAGCCAAATATATAAGTAAAAAGTGGTTTACTAGAGTTCAGACAAGTTTGACATAGTTATTTAAGGCAGTTTGGTTTTTTTTTTTTAGTACCATCACCAGTCTGTCAGACTGAACAACAATCTCATGCTGTCAGAATGTTATCAATAGGATATTTCATTCTGTAGTTTAAGTCCTTCAGGGGATTTTCACTTTCTAGTTGTACTGATGTAAATTTACAGTAATTCTCATATCAAGGACCCATGAATGAATGTAATTGTGGAGGAAAATAAGGGTTGTGCAGGTCAAATGGTTCTTCAAGGACTCCATATTTGGAATGTGGACATCTCAACAACTGATGGAGCATTTTGTTGCTTTTGAAGTGTCACTGTAATTTTGTAATGGGTGTTCAACAGTCACATACTATGCTCTAGTTCTTTCTGTTTGTGGAATGTTTGTCACTTGGAAGGGGTAAGTGAAAGGAAGCCCTTGAATTTCTTACTGTCCTGGATTCAACTTTTGGGTTGTGTTTCCAGTTTAGTTACCAGACCTAGCCAGGCTTTGATCTGAAGTCTGCCACCTAAACAACCCTCTTCAGCGCTTTGAAGCCTTTGGTAGTCAAAGAGCAAGGTGCTGTTTGTTTTGCTTGTTAGTAAATGTTTGTATTTTAGTTGTTAGTTTTAACATAGTCTTGTGTATTAACTTCTTCCTTCTTGAACAATTCACTCCTGTTTTCTCAGTGGTTGCAGAGGCTGGCTCAAACTCTAGTTTGAGGTTGCTGGGAGTTACGGCATTGACTTCAGTAGGTCAGCTGGGACTGCGTTGGTAGCACAGTTGCTTAGGAGGTGGATTAATGTAATTGGAGAGGGAAGTCAGCTCTCTGTTAGGCACTTAGTAAATAGTAATTCTGTTATGGAATGCTGTTTCTTCTTTGAATAAATTGGTGTGGTTTTGTTTTCCTTGCTTGCTGTCATTGGTAAGCTGTTTTCTTCCAAACTTGTAGTCGTCCAGTTTGAAAGACTGTTTCCTGTTTGCTTAAAATAAACACTTCTGCAGCATTTGCCTGTTTCACACTGCATGCAGACAGCAAAATGTATCCTCAAATGTTTAAATCTGTTGCTATGGTTAGGATGGCAGTTTCATAGCAACACAGAGATGCTACAGGAGTTGGAATAGTCTCTTTAGTAGAGAGTTGGTGGTTTAGTGGTTTTGGGATTTTTCCTCTCCCTGTTTACTAGGGCAAAATGTATTCAGGGCTCGATTTTGCAATTCTTAGGTGAATAGACACGTGCATGCATACCTGTATTCCATAGTGGTCAAATATTTGTGAGTCTCAGTGCCAATTAATATAAGCAAGAGTTGCCCTTTTGGGTGATTAGGCCAGGATTTTCCAGACTGACTGTTGCTTTGAAATATTTTGCTTTGCAGTATCCAGTTTAAATGAGCCTAGGACTTGGCAAGTCAACACTTTATCAAGTTTATGCTCTTTTAGTAGCCAGTCACTTTTGAAAATCTTCACATTTAGTGTTAGTTCAG
Source organism: Pelecanus crispus (assembly GCF_030463565.1). Taxonomy (NCBI): domain Eukaryota; kingdom Metazoa; phylum Chordata; class Aves; order Pelecaniformes; family Pelecanidae; genus Pelecanus; species Pelecanus crispus. Next base: position 10,638,901 of record NC_134653.1, on the reverse strand, counting down.
ACTTTGATCATTATCCTGTGTAAGCATGATGTGTGAAAGATTATTGTACAGGACTGATTTTGAGACGCCTTTGCCAAATAAATTTCACCTTTTTCAGTGTACTCACGTTTACTGTGGGATGAAGGCATAGGTGTTTAAGAGCTTGAGTAATACAGTACACTGAGAATAACCTGCAGTTCTTCAGAGCCACCACGTGTCTCCACTAGGAGCTGGAGTGGAGACTCGGATGTAAAATGAGGCAAGAATAGTCTTATGAATATGATTGTGTTAGGGTTTTTTACATATTTTTATGTATTTTTTGTATATGCATTTAAGTTGTTAAACTGAAAAGGGTCTTAAAATAAAGGTTGTTCTGTTTCCCTGAAGTGTTTCATGATATTAAAAAAGAAAAAAATGGAAAGTTTTGATAGCAACGCTTCTTTAAGTGGGTTTTATAAATATTGGTTCTGTAAAACCTAAAACTGATATAAATCTGATAACTTAAAATAATATACAACATTCTTTTAACAACATTCTTTCCTGTTCCCTGTTCTAGATAGACATAACACATGACAGGAGAGAATGATGGGGCTGGACAGATACAACTTGAGTTCCTGCGTATTTCAGTTGGCACTGGTGGAATTATTTAACAATCACTGTCCATTTTTAGTGTTTTTAGGAGTGCTGAAACTGATAATTCAGGATTTTTTTTTAAAGTCCCTTAGTATTCTGCTGGCCTTGTTGGGGCTCTTTCTAAGTTGTGCAATGTCAATTATTTCATCCCACGCTGATTTACTAAAGATGCTCATGCAGGAGGACTGCGCTCTTGAGTTTTGCATTAGGCTTGATGCATGGAAATATTATATTGATGGAAGGTGTGTTAAATCCATCTATGTTGCATTATGCTTTACCTCTGATACTTGCAGTCAGCTTTTAAGAGGTCATATGCTTCAATAAGTGTTTACTGGTGGACTTCTCTGGGCTGGCTTTGAAAGGAATGGGTGGGGTTTCTGAATGGGTTTAAAATGCCTGCTTTGTATTCAAGTGGATTACCTGTATTAGAATTTAATTTAAATATATTGATCCCTGCTTAAGGAGATATCCAAATTGCTCATGCATGGTGGTCTGCCTGGGGATCAGCCAGTGTTCGGTTAAACTGCAAACATTTATGTTGAAAGACTGTGTTGTATTCTGCTCAGCTTGTACAGTGTGTCAGCTTTAATGGTTGTTTAATGGTGTTTTTAACGGTTGGACTCGATGATCTTAAGGGTCTTTTCCAACCTAAATGATTCTATGAGTCTAACTGATGAAAAATAGAACAAAACCTCAGGGTCTAGAAGAAAGGTGCTGTGTCTAAGTTTGTGTGGCAGCAACTGGATGTAAGTTCAGCTCCCAGCTTTCCAGGATGCTGCTTGTGTGGCCTTCTTGTGGAGGAGGAAAATACGGGGCTGGCTGTCTCTGCTTCCCATTAGTCAAAGAGAAGGACTAAGTCACTGGATAGCGGACCTGGTTTGTGTGTACTGCTTCCTGGCAGTCTACAAACACGCGTATTGAAGCTGCACTGAGAGGTGACGTTTGCCAAACATCCTTGTCTGGTTTGGTTTTGGGTTTTTTTTTTGCGGGGGGAAGGCAACTATCCTGGGTAGACCAGTCAACCAAGGGAGTTTAAGGGTTTAAAGGGCATTCATAACTTGACAAGTGACTCACTGGGGAATACAGAAGGGAAGGTGTACTTGAAGAAAAGCATAAGATGTTTTTTTGCCACGATGTCTGTTGGGGATTGCCATGACTAAGGAGACTGCATAGATGTACTTTGCTGTGACAAATTCTTATTCCGATCCCAGTGCAAAAAACGGCTGTTTTATACAGTTTCTGTGTGTTAGGCGTGTGCCCACCATAACCCCAGATCTCCCAGAAGCAGACAAGTTCTTCTCTTTGTTTCAGTTTCAGAGTCTTGAATCTGTTTGAGCCAAAAATAAAAATGACTGTTGACAAAACAGTTGCCAGCCCTTAACCTACCCAGGTGGGTTGTGCTAGCATCTTTCCTACCACAAGAAAAGAGACCCTCCTGCTTCAGCTGTCTGATAGACTCTGGTTTGGTGGGATGGATGGTCCAGGTCTGCACAGTGATGGTAACCACTTGCTGGTTAGATTTTGTTACCAGTGCTACAGGCTGGGGTTGTGCTTGGCTCACCCTGCAGCAGCTGTTTCTGTTTCAGAGCAGCTGGTGGGAGGGAGCCCATTTTATCTTCTTTCTGCTACATCTGTAGTCAGGATAATTTTTCTGTGAGCTGCACATATCTGTGGCCTTAAACCTCCGCTCAGCCTGGAGGTAGTCAATGGAAGGCGACGTTTCCCACAGCCTGGCGTTCACTTGCCATTAGTGGAAGCTTGTGCTGCTTCACTCTTGTGCATTTTATTTAAGGATTCAACACTGATATTTATGAAGTCCTTTGATTTGCACGTATCAACACGAGTATCTTCTGAACATACCTAATGTATTGCAAGCCTAATATTTCTTGTAGGATTACCAATCTCCTTAAGTAGTCCTTTTGTGTATGTATGAAGGGGGGGAAAAAAAACCCAAACCCAAAAACCTTTGGCCATTCCAGCTGGTGAGTTGTGAGTGCTAAGTCCTTGAGAAGAAGCTTTTCTATTAATCCGTAATGCTCTAAAGCTAGCTGAATAAACAAAATGAACACAGATGTTTCCTTGCTGGTGATACAGTTCATAAGACTGCACCACTAAAGGCATTACCCAGCTGCAGCTCCTGTGTGCAGAAATCTGTTGACCAAACAATTCAGTCTTACTCAAGAAAACTTCCTGCGAAGTTGAACAGGCTTGATGAATAATACTTTTTGTGTTAGCAGTTTATTAACCACTTAATGAATTACACAGATGTGTTTAAATTAGCCAAAAAGCTGTTTTCTTACCACACGGAAATGCTGTGAGGACACTGCGATGTGCTGCTGAGGTTGTGCCCTATTCCTGGAGGAATGGGCTTAACTGTGTGAACAGACATTTGCCTGCAGTTCTGGGGAGCAGCTCCTTGGCTCGTACTCAAGTGAAAACAGAATCAAAATAAGCGCTGTACAGAAACCCTTTACAGGTGTTTTAATTCTGGCTAAACTCTGGTTATAGAATCATAGAATGCTTTGGGTTGGAAGGGACCTTAAGAGGTCATCTAGCCCAACCCCTGCAGTGAGCAGGGACATCTTCCACTAGATCAGGGTGCTCAGAGCCCCATCCAACCTGACCTGGAATGTTTCTAGGGATGGGGCCTCCACTGCCTCTCTGGGCAACCTGTTCCAGTGCTTCACCACCCTCATTGTCAAAAATTTCTTCCTTATATCCAGTCTAAATCTGTTCCTCTTTAGTTTAAAACCATTACTCCTTGTCCTGTCACAACAGGCCTTGCTAAAAAGATTCTCCCCATCCTTCCTCTAAGCCCCCTTTAAGTACTGGAAGGCTGCACTAAGGTCTCCCCACAGCCTTCTCTTCTCCAGGCTGAACAACCCCAACTCCCTCAGCCTGGCCTCGTAGGAGAGGTGCTCCAGCCCTCGGATCATTTTGGTGACCCTCCTCTGGACCCGCTCCAACAGGTCCGTGTCCTTCTTGTGCCCATTTTAACAATTTTGTAAGAAAATTTCTTCACACAATGAAAGAGGAATAACTATGAATTGGTTGCAGTATGTATTTAGTAACAAAGCAAGCCTTTGCCGCTACTCTGATCAGGCTGCCTCCCTGCTTATTCTTTTTCCAATTACTTTCCTTGTTTAGGCAATTTTTTGAGAAATTAAGGTCTTTAGGATTATAGAACAGAGTTTGGCGATGTAGGTGGGAAGGGGAAGCTAGAAATAATGCCCAGTTCTTCAGTGAACCTGAGCCACAGCGGTGGATGTGCTCTGGGAGCAGAGGCTGCTTCCAAGAGGCCCTGATCTTAGACAGCTTTCACAGCTCTCCCAAAGATGAGGTCATGGTTTATATAGTAGAGCAGGTGTATATTAAAGGTTTAAGGCAAGCTTGAGAAATCTGACCACTTACACCCTGCTTGTCACTACAGGATCTGCTATTGTGTTTAAAAAAATAATTATAAAAAAAAGATAATACTTTCTTGACATGTGTGTGACTTACGTTTTAATAATTATTTCAGAATATGTATTTCAGGGATTTTAGAGGTATCAGTTGCTATTGGAAGGAAGACAACTTTAGTCACCTAGTTCATGAATTGTTAGAAACAACCCGTGTGGGTTGATACTCTCTCAGAGCTGCTGATTTCTCTTACTACTCTGTTAACTCCTGACTCTTCTTGGTAACTATGGTGTTGCTCTTATCCTCAACTTGCTTTTCATTGAAAACTTACTCCTTTATTCCCACATCAGGCTGAGCTTGCTGTTGCTGCCATTTCTGTTAGCCCAAGGCAGTGACACATGGAAACATTCAGCTGCGTGTTCAATTGCTGCACTGTGGTATGGCTGCTTCCCAGGGCCCGCATATGTGACCGATTGTACGAGGCTGTCCAGCACTTCGCCGGAGCTGTATCAGAAGTGCTGGAGGCTTGAACTTCAGCCACCCCTCATCCCACACAACATGTCTGAATCACCTGCAGGACAACTCATCACTGGTGCAGAGATGAACTTTCTGTTTGGATTCTCCCTCGGTGCACCATGGAAACTTGGCTTCATGTCCGTCTGTGGTCCCTCTCTGCTGGCACCTTTTTTCTTTCTAAAGATCAGATTTTCCTGCTCTCCCTTTCATTTTTTTATTCTCACTGATGTGCATCTCTACTTCTGTTCCTCCCTCCCTTTTCTGCACAAAGAACATTTCTTGTTTCTAAGCATTTGAGTAATACAGTTTTGTTCCCTTTTGGCAGAGATAGACCAGCTTTGATCAATAGCAGAAGCAAATGGTTGTAGAAATTCACATTGTGCACTTCTTGCATACTCTGTAGAGTGTCTTTGTAGCTGATACTTAGCATATTGCTTCTGGAAGCACATTCCTGGCATGTAGCTTTTATTTGTGCAGCCAGAGACTTTGGCAAATGCTTCAGATTTGATATGAACCCACAGTCCTTTTAGATATTGAGTAATATAAATAAGGACTTATCAACATGGGAAGGTGATAGCAAAGTAAGCGAAGGTGTGAGTTTAAACCTTGGTAGTTTATGTGATACTAAGTACCCACATGGGCACTTTGATCCCACATGTAGGGTGCTGTTCTGTGGGTTTGCTTGATCTACTCCCAAAGCTGGCACAGTTCAGCTGATAGGTGCTTTTACCATGGATGAGAGCCACCACAGAGAAAGCAGGTGAGGATTAGTTACTCTGGGCTGTTGACCCAAGTCCTGAATATATGACTTGTTCTGAAATATCAATATTTTTGATCATTTTGATCATTCTTTATATAAATAAAGCAAAGAACAATTGAAGACATGTTTATCTTCAAACGAGTTGCTGTTTTTAAGCATGTTCTTCACAAGTAATTTTAAACCAGTATTTACAATAAGTTACGTTATCCATGAGAGAAACTCTGTGTTTTTTACTCTAAATCTAAGTAAAAAAAGTAATTCTTTTAATCTCCATCTAATGTGTTACTGTAGTTTCCTCTTTGGATGACAGCTGGAGGGGTCAGAGGTAACAGGAACTAACACAAACTAGTACGGGGAGACACTTCATGGCTTATGTTGCGCTAACATGGGGTTATTTTGCTAGCTGCATCTGTAATGCAGCCTTTGCTTACTTTGGCTGATTTGTAATGTCTTACTCCTCATTTGCATCCCATTTTGCATTGGTGGCATTTTTGCACCATGGCTGACGCTTACTTCTGTGCAGAAGGTCAGTGCAAATCCTGTGCCAAACTTACTCAAAGGTCTTCATCAAACCAAGCCAGCGGGGTAAAAGCAGAGCAAATAGTGCAAAGGAATTTGTCATGGCTTTCCACTCCAAGGTGAATTTTTATCCTAAAGTAGAAAGTACATTGGAAAGTCTGCTCTGAAGTCACTACAAGCAGAAGGGGAAATGTGAATAATGGGGGGCACATCTTTTTCAATCATTTAGAAAAATTAGGTTTGGTATTAATGGTGGCTGGAGAAAAATGTATTGACGTGGCTATCGCCGAAGTCTTGGGGTCCTAAGTAATGTGCTTTAGGAAATAGCTGGTGGGTTCATATTCTTTTACTCAATCGAAAGGCCACCTGAGAAAGGATGAGCATGCTTCTGAGGCTGTGAGAAGTCCAAAGTAAAATCTCTGAAGAAGCAGGATAAAACACGCACTTACTTTTTTTTTTCCATTTCCCTGGAAATTGCTTCTTTCACATGTGTATGTTCTTTATGATACCAGTTGCTTTATGAGAAGCATCTTTTTGTGTTGCTTTTAAATACTAGTAACAGGAGAAGGCTGGTATGGATGTTAAAAGAGCAAATGAAAACAGCGTATAGCACATTTCTTATATTTTGGAAATAGTGTTGTAAAATAAATTTCAGCTTGCGTGGGTGTACATCTTCTCAAAGGGCACTGTGGTTTGTGCCCTACAAGGCTGGCATAATATAGTATGGTGTAATGGGAAAGTTCCAAACGGTATTTGAAATAGCATATACATCATTAATGGTAGAAGCCATTAAATCTGGAAGCATTTTCTTAGGAAGGTGGTGAGTTTTCTCATGTTGAAGTCTCTGAAATGAAGTCTAGAGGCTCTAGGGTAACTAGAAGTTAGTACGGGTATCACAGGGTAATGTTCTGTGGCCTCTGCTATGCTGCCCTTAGCGGGATGTGTCTGCACGTGGTGTGTTGGAAGGTCAAAGGGGAGATAGAGGTAGTGGAGTCAAGGCTTTAGGGGAAATACTGTCCTTGGATACATCTGTGTGTGATTCATCCACATCACTGTGCTTTACCTGGTGCTAATGTTTCTATTGGGTAGGCTCAAGGACACTGTGCTACTTGGTATTTCTGACTTAGACCTTTTCAGGATCACTTAAAGTTAAATTAAAATGAGAATTTCTACTATCCTTTAGTGTCCAGTGTGAATTCTCAACTCCTCTGAAGGTGGTGGAAAAATTCCCAATTACTTTGGAGGAGTTAAGATTTCACCTTAAGGCTTGTTTGCGCTGGCTTTTGTCCTTTGAGTTATAAACTCCTGGTACAGCTGTAAGACTGGAAATATTTAGTGGTGATCGGTAGTGACTGACTGCAGTCAGAGTCACCTGGAGCATTTCACCAATTTGACATTGGTTTTCTAAGCTCATGTTGATGTTTCCTTTAACGTTTCTTACTCAAAATCAAGCTCAGTTTTGATTCACATTGCCAAAGAGGCATTACAAATTCTGCCCTTACCTAAAGCAGTGTGCCAGGACGTGACATTTATATGATGGCAGATGCATGGGCATCTGTTGTGGCTTAACCAACCTGAGCTAATGTTTAGGGTTCTTTTGCCAATGCAAAGCATTTATGGATTTGTCTCCCTGCTTAGGAAATGCACTTGTCCCAAATATGGCATAAGCAAATACATTTGGAGGAAATGTTTTTCCCTATGCTCCACTTATTGACAAGCCAGCCAGTCTTACTCTAATATGCATGTGTACATATATGCATATACATACATATATGTGTGTTTATATGCACACATTGCCCATGGCCTGTTCAAAGCCTTGGGGGAGGAGATTTCTTGCAGTGTGACAGTCAGAGGTCAAAGGGTTAAAGCTCTCCCTGAAAGGCAGTAGGGTGTCAGCCCATCCCAGTTACTGTATAAAAAGATTGATGCAGGACTCTCATGCTGCATGGAACAGCTTTAGACTCCCAGTGAATACTGTGTTTTGTGGCATAGAGGAAGACGAGGACACTACATCTGTGGAGAGCGAATCTTGAGGAAAAAGAACTTCAACAGATAACAAGGTGAAATTTGTATTCATACACAGCTCAGGTATTTGGAGAGCACAGGTTATGTGCAGAGTTGTGCTGCTGTGACAAACTAGCTTTTTGATTCTTAACAAAATTGTTGCTATTAGTCTTTTGCAGCACATCCAAAAGCTCTTGTCACTTTTGACTTCAGGTTAAAGCTGTGCAAAGCCTTCAGGTTCTTTTTAAAGGAACGTACTTAAATTTTCCTACTCTTTTAGATGAGAAGTGGTGTCTGCCTGCTACTTTTTTTTTTTCTTGTTGTAACTTTTCTTCTTGGTGATTGTAACAAAAACTGCCAACTAAATTTGTTTTGTGTTTGTAACATGACAAAGTATATCCTTGGCACAAATTCTGTATGGCTGGAACAGAAAGCACAATAAAAGGAAGATTTGGAAAGGAAAGTAGCCTGTCTTTATCTAAAACAAATGTTGATAATCTGGTGACCTTTTTAACAGCATAGAAGTGTGATATCTTGTTCCTGATTTGCAGTCTCCTTGGTTATTAAGGTTGTCAGTAGGATCCTACCCATCTCTTGCCAATTTCTGTATTTTTTTTCCCCCCAGTGTTTATGTGTTTATGTATGTGTCATCAGGAGTTTGGAGGATAAACAGTTTAGTTTCTGCAAAGGGAAATGAAGTCTTGCTAATCTGCTAAAGTTATCAGCAAAATGGATGATAAAGAGGTGAAGAATGATGAGTCTGCAATGTAATGAGCAATTCCATTCCAGAGCCATTGACAAGACACCGCTAGAGAAACTAAGTTGTCAGGAAATGAGGAGCAGCATCCTGCCATGATTAGACATGGCCTGAAAGATTATAAAAAAATATTAAAAATAAATTATCCATTTTTATTGTTGCAAAACATATGCTGAGGCTTTCCTCTGAGGTCCAAAGACCTGGAATAAGTTTGGTAGTGCTGCTGAGAGAAGGACTGTGCACACCTTGGTCCCTGTAACAACTACTCTATCCTCATGTGTGTGAGCCTGCTTCAGAGAAACAGTGTACTTTTAAATGTCTTACCATTAAAAATAGATACCCCGCTGCTGCTGTGTGGCTTGCTCCCCACCTGGACATCCAGCAAGTTCCTTAGCCTGAAGCAGTGGCTTCCTGCTGCTGGGAGACGAAGCGGACAGCAAAAGTATGGGAGAGGGAGGGTTACTGGGGGCAAGCAGGGAGGTTGGGCGCAAATCTAGGACAGAAAGGACATAGTCTGTTGTAGAGAGTCTGATAATTTTATTCATATATGTTCCTGACAAACCAGTGGATATTCTGACTTTCATTTATCTGTAGGGACTCAAGGGGAGGCTCTTGCTCCTTTCCCTCCTTCTCTGTCTGGGTCTTGGACCTTGGGTCCCTGTCCCCTGCCAGCCGTGTTCCCCAGCCCACACCCAGAACCAGTGGGTTGCCAGCATGCCGCCCTCCTGATCCAGCTGTTGGATGCAAAGGATTGCAAGGTCTCTGCTTAAAATCCAGGTTAAAATCTAGGATTGTAGAAGCTCAGGAGGAGAGGAAAACAGGTTTGACTTTCAGTTTATGTTTTGTGTTCTTGCACAGCAAAACCCCAGAAGGCCAAGCAGAAAAACAGTCTCATTCTTTCTTGTTGGGTCCACTTCTAATCTCTGCTTCGAAGGTGTCTAAGTGGAGTTGTTCCTTTATTCCTAAAGAATGATTCTTCTAATACAGACCAGCAATTCTGTGCATCACCAGGATGATAACTTTTTTTTTTAAAAGCTGTATTAAAAAACTGTCAAAGTAATAACTGATCCTCCTTTCTTGGCTTGCTTTTTTCCTCCACTTTTAAGAGATCTCAAGAGTTTTCCCTGTACGTATGAGTTGCTTCTCAGTACCAGACAGGGCGTGTCGTTATGAAGAAGAGATTGAGTATCCTCTTTGTAAGGAGTGCTTGGAACATGTTACAGTTGAGGATACGTGGTATATGGCGGAACTTGATAACCTCGCCTGAGGTAAAGACTGATCAGAAGTACCACCTCAGATGTAGGGATGTGATGCCAGTTAAGACCACACAGGAACTGATGCATGAAGTAACTCTTACTTGTTTATTTTTTTATGCGCCTGTATTTCAAGTTGCCTGTTGGCATCTTTCTAGCTTAGAAAAAATTGAAAGGCCAGACACGATAGCAAAATGTAGCATACAAGAGCCTCAGAGCCTTCTTTTAGAAAGTAAAATCTGCTTGCTGTTAGACAAGCACGTTATTTAATGGCCCAAATTAAGTCCTGTAGTAAACTTGGAGAAACACAAGATGACATAGCAAGTGATCTGCTGACCTTGTTAGTTTATCTCTGTCATCTGGCAGTTTTTCAGAAACTACCACCATTTTAACAGTTCTTGCTGACAGCTTACAGTTGGTAGTGTCTTCTACAGAGTTTTAAACCATGTTTAAAATGATGTATCTTAGGGTAAGAATAAATACTGAATCAATCACTATTCATGATAAAGCAGCCAAAGATGGATAAATCAATACTATGTGAAGACTCTCTAGTTTTATAATTTCAAATTAATTAGTAGCCTGAATTATTTTTTGATTACTAAAGCATTGATAATTTACTAAACCTTGAATTTATGAGTTCTAGCAATAATTTCAAATTAATGTTACAAGTTGCAGTTCAGGCCCTCTACTGAAGTTGTCTGATACCTCTGCAGTAACTTTACCTCGGTTAAATTAAGTATAGAGTGATCTTTGTGCTTGATTCCTGCAGAGGAGTGAACTTTACACTTAAGCTTTGTGAGGAAGGCTATATACTGATGACTTTTGTCCTGCACAGTGCAAGAGTAGCTTCTCTCATTGTCCTGTGTTTCCTCCTGAGTTCAGAGGATGTTAAACTTCATTGCTGGGAGTGGGAGAAAGGATCAGATGACGCTGGGAGACCTCTTGACTCTGCAGGGGTAATACTGGATACAGGGGGACGGGACTCATAAGTTTCACTCTTGCTGACCTTTTTTTGTGGCCTTCGCTGGCCTCTGTGCCTCTGTTTCTTTCTGCATTTAAGTCTTTTGTCTCTATGGATCTGCTAAGTTTTCTTTGAAGCAGGAATGTTATTTTACTATATGTTCAGCACAGAGAGGCCCCACTCACAGCGGGGGCATTCAGGGGCTTTTGTGTTACATGTAACAATCAGTCTGTACTGTAAAAAAAGCAAAGTAAACAAACCAAGAGAGGAGAGTGTATGTGTTTCTGATTTGAAGGCATGTTTGTGCATAAATATCTGTTCAACTTTAGGAAACTGAAGTGTGTTACAAAATAAATGCTTATCTGTAGCTTTCCGCAAATTTAAATTTTTCTTCCCCCCCCACCCCCCCCCCCCCCCCCCCTTTCCTCCCTGCATCTAAGTTGTCCGGCAAAATGCCTCTTCCAAACCATTATTTTGCTATTTTAACATATGTAATTGGTCCTAGGACTTTTATGAAGCTATCATCAGAGCCAGACTGCTTTCTTTTTATTCAGACTTTTGGGGATTTTTTTGTAACTTGGCTGCAAGACTCCTAGAACTTTATTGTTGTCTCCTGAAGTTGTGTTTTGCGTGTTTTACCTTTGCATTCTTCTTCTCTTCAGGGCTCTATGTCATTCTATTTGTATCCATATTTATAGAAACATTCTACAATATATTGTCTACTGGGAATTTTGATTCATCTAGCACTTCTTGTCTCTCAGCAGATTGATTTACAGACATTGACTGGTACATGTTGCTGTTCACTGCTGTCAGAAATGCAGAGTCATGTTAGAAACTGTGCAGCATTTTGTAGCTGTGATAGTTAAACCAATCTTTGAACTGCAGGGATGGTAAACCTTTTAAAACATGAATTGTATCTCACAGAGGCCTATTACTCTCTGAGAAAATAAATTACTTCTTTGTAACATTTTCTGCTAAGATGTTCTTCCTTTAGCTTTCTCATTGTTCATCAGCTTGTCAAACTCTTCCTATTGCCATTTATCCTTTTGTTTTAAATATCTTACAAGTTTTGATCAATTTGCCAAATTTTCCGAGTTTGGAACAGAACAAGTTTGGGAGCTCTGAAACAGTTGTTACAGTACCAACCCCTGAGAAATGCTGTGGTTTTGAATACTAATTCAAAGAAAATTTGGTTGGGAACATTATTTGTCTGTTAAATGCTGTTACATAAAATTCTCAGGGATCTCACATAAATGCTTAATTCGTACAAACCAAGCCCTGAGCAGATGCTTTATCTAACTCATTCGACGTTAAAAAAAGAATTAGTGCTGTCTTTGCAGTCAACCTGCAGGAGTTTGGAAAGTCGCTCTGTTAATGTGATTGATTTCTACTTCAAGGATAAATCTTTCCTTCAACACCCAAGTGCAAAGGTTCACGCGCCTGCATGGAATAACTAAGTGTATGCCTGATTTCAAAGTCTTCAGGAGGTAAACGAACAGAGTGTTTCCAAACAAAAATGCCTGTTCTGTTCCTCTGGAGAGCAAGAGGCATGGTCCGGACTCTGTCAGGGAGAAGCTTCTGGTAGGCTTTATTTCAAGATTATGTCATACGGGTTTTTGTGGACAGAGGTGCGCAACGCTTCCTTCTCTGGGGACCTCTGATGCAGTGGCTTGATCTACGTTCGGCCAGTTTTTTGCAGGTGCTACTTGGGATGTGATGCTTCAGTCATCTTGTAAAATCACAATAATAAATACCGGCTCATTTGCAGTGTCTCAAAAAAAAAACCCCAGCAGTGTCAAAATTGTATAATTACAAAGCCCAGTGGTGCAGAAGAGCGGTGGAGAGCCCATCAGTATTCCACCCGCGTGGACCTGCCTTGGACAGACCATGCTAATGGGCTCTGAATGAGCCCAACTGCCAGCCGCTGTTGGATGGTGCGGGGCTGCAAATGCCGCTCCTTGTGAGTTACAGCAGCGAGTGCCCAATACCACGCTCGATCGAGGTCAGGAGGCAGCTTAACGTGACATCAATCAGCAGCAGCTATGTGGGGACGGCCGCTGAGGCAGGGTGGCATTCTCGGAGCACGTGCTGCAGGGAAAAAGGGACGTTAAACAGTGTTCCGCTGTGCTTGTGCGGGAGCGGAGAGAGCAGAAGCTTTAAAAAATAAATAAATTTGCTTTTTTCTGCCAAAATATTCCAGGCATAGCTGATGGAAAAATAAATTAACTGGGCTTTGATAAGTACATGGTTAGCCTCTGTCTCCATCTGTATCTTGTATTTATGGAGCACCGTAGAAGTTTTGCTAGTCTCATCCGAGGTAAACAGGTTGTGCATCCTGCACACCTGCAGGTTTTATATGTACTCTCCTGCATGCGTACTCTGAACATTGCAAGCAGTTTCTGTGTTAGAGTAGTTACTTGTTATGGGCTATCATTGTGTCGGCATTGATTTCTCAGTTGCAGCAGGCTTGTATGTAAGATGATGGTCCAGACCCCCAAATTAGGATATCCTACTCTTGCTCTTTACTGTGTTGGTTGGAAATACTTCCAACGTTGCTTACGTGCTTAAAATATCTATTTTGCGTTACGCGGGTTGGTATAACAGGAACCATCCATGCTGCTACTTAGGTAACAAAAAGATGAACACTTAAATGTGGGTAAATGACGAAGCAGGAGTTTTATGGGGTGTAAGGGAGCTGTTCCATGCTGGAGCGTTGCTGTTTCTCCTGCCTGTTGAGAAAAGAATGGTTTTCTCACGCAGTGTTTCACTGCAAATCTAATTCATGCATGGCTGAAAGTCTTGTGTAAAGGGATTGTAAATGTTATGCAGAGGATTCCCTGAAGTTTATGATAAACAAAACAGCAATATAGGTTATTGGATGTTCGTTACGTGTTTGTAGGTCTCTTTTTAAAAGCGAATTTTAGAGGCATCATACAACTGCAGATTTTGAAATTCTACTCCTTTGGATAAGGTAGCAGGGGTATCTTTAATGAAAACTATGTTGGAAACAGCTAGGACTACGTGTTTCCTAGCGCTTGAAATGATTGATGGGAGGAGATGAGCAGAAAAGCAAACAGCAGAGGATTATGTTTCAGGGCAGAGCTTAAGCTTTTGGGAAGAGGAAGATTTTATTTTTGCTGAAGTGCTTGTCATGGAGATGACGTTAGTGTTCGGTACTTTGCTACACTCTGCCTGCCCCTGTAAAACAGGTAAATGCTCGAGAAGATGAGCTTACATCTGTGCTTCCTGTAAAAAATCTCTCTCAGCTTCCCACTTTTAAACTTCCTGGCTTATGTGGTTTTCTCATATCTCTGTCCCTTCCTCTATTTTTCTAATTGCTGCCTGGATGTTATCCCTGTTCCTCATCCTCTAACCGCTCCGCTCTTCTTTTTTTTTTTCTTCTTTTCCCTCTGTGAATGCTAACAGCGCGTGTGCTGTGCTCTCGCTGCTGTAGCGCTTCCTGTTGAGGGTTTCTGCGAGGAGCCTCAGCCCAGCTTTTGCTGGGTGCTCGTAGCAACCCGCAACTGAGGCATGGCCACGGCTGAGCCAGTTCCTGTTTTCTCTTAGTGCTGCACGGTGGCCGCAAAACACATGGCTGCGGAGCTGCTGAGCGCTGGCGTGTTTGTTCTTCTGTTGCTGGGGGAAGCTTGGACCAGCAGCAGCACAGAAAGTTAGGACTGTGAAGGGATAATGTGTCAGGCAAGTTATTGTCACGGACACCTGGACAGGTGACTCTCAGAAGCCATGCTTGTGCCTTCCAGAGGGGCAGAGTTTTCTACGGGAAAGTTTCCTAACAGTTGTGGGCAAATAGAGTGAATTCTTGAAACCAGTAATTCTTGCATAAAGTAACTGCCTGTATTTTCAGAGGTAATAAAATCAGCCATGTTCTATGTCTCAGCCAGCATCTTCTATAAGGAATTTCATAGATAGACTAGATAGTCAGTGTAGAAGATCTGACTTTATTTTTTTTTTTTTTTTCAGCAAGGCAGTTGACGTTGGAAAATGATGTTTCACTGAAAATAGCACACCCGGCATGTGTGAAAACTCAGTGTAAGATTTTAAATAACTGGAGACCAGAAGAGGCACTATTGCATTGCCACCCTCCTAGCATTGTTGTAGTCTTTCATTCTATCCCATTAGTTACAATATAGTCTGAATATATGGTACCTAGTAATAACTGTACATGAATAATGTGTACATTAGATCAACAGAGTAGAATTTTGGATGTCCTTAGAGTGAAAAACATAGAAAACATTTAAGAAATTTTATCTAGAATTTTCATAGAATTCAATTTAAATTTTTCAACTTCTGTTTCATATTAAGAATTAAAGTTAACTTCAAAGCATCAGACTTGGTTTGTGCTGTAAGATCTATTTTCTGTCTGTGTCTGCAAACAATAGTTGAACAGATACATACTTCAACTCTAACAGTAGTGTCTGGAGTTTTGGTTTATTATTTCACTGTGTGGAAAGGCGTAAGACAATGTCTGTGTTTTTACCAAATGGAAAGAATTTCATCAGGAAATGTCTCCACTCCAAATATGTTCAGGTTTTCTTTACTGCAATCAATAGGGTTATTCATGGATTTCTGCTCCCAGCTCGCTCGTGGCTATATTTAACACATGTCATTGTACTAGACTACATCGTTTTAAGAACGCTTTTTATTGTTGTACAGATGTGTGTTGCAATGAGGCCAGTGTTGTATACAGCCAGAGTGCTGTATAAATCTGTCTCCTACTCCTGTAAACATGAGCAGGGTTGCTGTGTGTGTTGGGCTTAGCTGATGGTTGATGTCTGTTTTAAATTCCTGTAGTGGCTGTAGCGAGCTCAGCAGATCATCCTTGGTGTACGTTCAGCAGCCTCACAGCTTTGCATAAATAACTGCTCAGATGATCTGCATAGTTTGTGTAGTTCTGAAAATAATTTGCATTTGCTACTGATGAGGCCTATGGCATTATATATCTGCTTGTTGTGATGATGTCCTGTGGTGACAGATTTTTTTTTTTTCCCCTCAGGAATTTTGAGTCTTCTGAAATGAAGTGGCTGTTTAACTTTCAGTGGCTACTTTCTTTTAAAGGTCAACGGTTACACAGGCACAATTAGGAGCATCTCTGCTCTTTTTGACAGGGATTAACCAACATTACATATGAAAAGCAAATAGTGGTGGTTTTTTTTTTTTTCCCCTCTTTCTCTCATCAGTTGCTTCCAGTTGATTTTCTGTTGAAATGTGATGCTAGGCAGCAAGGTCATGAGATTCAAAGCGAAGTCTGCTCCCAAGCTGAGCTTTGAGATTTTTGGGGTACATATGTGGAACCCAGCTCCTATGGGTGCCAACTACCACGGTTTTCAGGAACTTGAGTGAAGACTGAAGATCACTGGCACCATCCAGAGGGCATTTGGCACTTTTAGTTAGGTCCCAGTTATATTTGTTAACACCTGTAATTTTGAAGAGTCTATGACACTTAAGTGTACGGATACCATTAGTTTTGAGTGAAGTTGGCTCCTTTTGAAAATCGCAACTTCAGTGCTAACATTGGGATCACCAGTTGCTTCTCACTAACACCATGTCGGGATCCCCTAGTTTCTCGCATGCATTTTCCCCTTTAGTAGCCTGCCAGCATTATCTGCAAGAAGTTTTATTGCTCCATTCTACAAAAAATGCATTTAAGCTTTAAAAAAAAAAGTCTGTTGTAGTGCATGTTTACTCAGAAAATGCTGTCATGCATGGGGTCCGGGGTCAACACCTGATTTACTTGGTTTAGGTTTGGGATAGCTGTAAGTATCGTTGCGCCGTGTCGCGTGCTTCCTGTGGCAAGGCAGGGGTATGAATATCAGCCAGCCACCCTGCGGCTGTTGTGAACTGTTCAATGAGCATGCATTAAGAAATGCCATCAGAAGCTGCAAGTGTGTTTGTGGTTTTTCAAACAGATGTTTGAGACACACATAGTTACCTCTGGAGTGAATAGCAATTACAGAAAGCTGTGGCTGTTAGACATTGACAGGTAGTAGTAGTATAACTTGGTTCATTTCCACAATGCTGTTCTAATAGGATGCAGCTTACTAAGGTAGAGAGCATGGGCTGGCTGAAAACCAACTGTGATTAATACAGTGAAATTTCCACCCAACTACAGGTAGGAATTAAGTTAGTTTTTTATTACTAAGGTTTATCCCCCTACAGTTACGATGTAATAGGCCAATGCGGAGTTACGTTTATATTAATTTTGGGGTCATCCCTTTAGGGTAAAGCCATATTATGTAATTTTGAAAAAGAAGATAAATGCAGAGGTTATCACAAAAGTAATTACCATCATTTCAGTTGCTGTGTTGTAGACTACAGATTGCAACTTGAGAAGAAAATGGGGTTGCAACCTTTTCTGAAATGCTGTCACGCCTGTTTTGGTGGTAAGCTTTTGAACTTTGAAGGGAAGAGAGCCCACAGGTGAAAGAGGTGCCTCTTCTTTGTCCCATGATGTTTTGCTGAGGTTGGGCTGTAGTATGAATTTGAAATATCTCAAACTATTGCCATCAAATTGTTTTAGATTGGATTGGGTTAGAGTAATCCACTTCATAATGATGCTGGAAATCTGGCAAAATGACAGAACATGATTTGATTGATTTCCGGCCCCGCCCCCCCCTTTCCTTTCAAGACAGTGTGTAATACCAGCAGTAGTAGCAGCAAATACTTCAGAGACTGCCAGAGCAGTAAGACTTTTCTTTGCTTCATTGCATTCAAAGCTTGCAGTAAGCACTGTGGCGAGGCTGCAGCTGGAATACTGTGTCCAGTTTTGGGCCCCTCAGTACAAGAAAGACATTGAGGTGCTGGAGCGTGTCCAGAGAAGGGCAACAAGGCTGGTGAAGGGTCTGGAGCACAGGTCTTATGAGGAGCGGCTGAGGGAACTGGGGTGGTTTAGTCTGGAGAAGAGGAGGCTGAGGGGAGACCTTACCGCTCTCCACAACTCCCTGAAAGGAGGTTGTAGTGAGGTGGGTGTTGGTCTCTTCTCCCAAGTAGTTAGCAGTAGGACAAGAGGAAATGGGCTCAAGCTGCGCCAGGGGAGGTTTAGATTGGATATTAGGAAAAATTTCTTTATGGAAAGGGTAGTCAAGCATTGGAACAGGCTGCCCAGAGAGGTGGTGGAGTCACCATCCCTGGAAGTGTTCAAAAAATGGTTTTGAAAAATTCCCAGTTATTCACCAAGGAATGAAAACTGCGTTGGAGCTGCTGGCTGGCTGTTAAAATTGTGATGCAAGGGTGTGGCCAAGTGTTAGAGGGAACACTGTCAGCAGCTGATTTTGTGTGTGTGCATCAAAACCAAGTTGTCTTTGGTTTTCTGGGTTGCCTTGCCTTGTGTCCCAGCCTGGCTGCAATCAGTGGGGCGGGTGAGGCAGCCCTAGCCCATTGCCTGAGGTCTCCCACAGGAGAGTCTGGTGGATACAGCTGCAAAGGGGAACAAACCTGTTTTATAGGAGCAACTCAATTCCTCATGTGTTAACTCAACCACCTAAACACTATCGTCTTAACACTCCCCCCTCTTTTTTTAAATAAGCAGACTAAGTCTGAAAGTGGAAGTATGACTTTAATGCCTGAAGTGATACGGTTATTGCAATAAAGATTTCTCATTTTACTCAAATCACAACTGGCCATGGTTTGCATAGTGGGCGTAAATTAAGCTCTGCGGACAGTGCTGTTACATCCCTGACACAAAAGGGTACGTCAGGCAGAAATATTTATGTACACCCTACAAAAATCCCAAACAAGTCCTCTCCTGGTAAGCACTCTATGTGGGTTGGCTGAAGTTATTAATGAAATTGCTTATCCTTGTTATTTACTGATACATAGGCAGACAGTTGGTTTAATTTTGTGAGGTACATGATCCAAATTGTTCTTGGCCACAATTTTTAATGGCAATGTATAAAAGTTTAAGGAGCATCTGTATGACCTTGAGCTGGCTTCATGGTTAAGGTGGCCATGGTATGCTGGTTCATCTGTGACAAGCGGTACCACTGGCTTCCAGCTGTTGGCTGTTGTTGGGAGGATATGAATAAGAACATGTTAATTGATAGCCTAAGAGTAATGAACTTAGCCCTGTTATTTTTGTATGAAGCAAACTAAAGAGTTTTTGCGTTGCATGTTAAAGTGTAGGACAACTTTGCGGCTTTTTAGCTGGAGATCCTTTTTGCCAGTTTTACTTTCAGAATACTCCATCGTGGCATGCCTCAGACTTCCGCTCTTTCTGATATTCACACCTGACAGTTAAAAAGACCTGTAAATTATGTTGCATGCCTAATATTGCTATTTTCTCTTTTGCATCTGGTTAAATATTTTAAGCACTAGACTAGGCAGGATGGGGTAACTCTTGGCCTGCTGACTAGACTGGGTTTGCCTTTGGTCCCTTTGGGAGTTGAGCAGTGGGGCAGTGCAGAGTGCCTCTCCTTCGCCCCACTGCACCACGTGCCTCCTGCATCAGTGCAGATTGCTTCCACTCGTGTCCATCTCCCTGCACCACTCAGGAGCTGCTGTGGCTGCTTTGTGAATGTGGTTCTAGTTGCCTTCCGCTGCTCTTCGCAACTTGTTCTTGTTGCAAAGCTTGTCCCGAGCTTTGAGCTGCTGTGAGGTTGGTTGTTTGGTTTGATTTTTTGCAAGACAGTCCTGTTTCTGGGCTCATCTGCAGTTATATGCTTAAAGTATGTTTTTACTTTGTGGCTGTATGTAAGAATATAAAATCAACTGTCAGGATACATGACTGCGAGAGAGACCAGCAGTGAGAATGCCTCAGGTTCCTGTGCCGTGGGGAGGGAAGCAGCAAAAAAGTGTTGCCCACTTGAACTTTTTCCCCCCTGAAAAATTTTTTTTCCCCACTGATCTCGGAAGTGATATCCTCTAGTGAGCGTAGTGTTATCCAGATGATGGATCTTTGTACAGTTTGCAGCACGAACAGAGATTTATGGTTGCTTTACCTGGAAATCAAATAGTACTGCCACTGAACTTTCTTTCTGCAAACAGAGTATTTATTACAGGAGGTCTTGAAACTTGTACTTAAATGCTTACATTTATAAACTTTGAACTTAGCTTGGTATCTAGGCGAGATACTTTGAGATATAACCGTGCTTATTTGCTGGCAATTGAGAAGGTCAGTTATGTAAATAATTAGCAGAATAAAAAAGCCAAACCAACAAAACAAGCTTGTCAAATGTATTTGCTACTATGAATCCATTGTCTGGATGAAACTGTAGCAGTGTCTGATGTCAGCTCAGAAATATTTAAATATACTGTTGTGTAAAATTTTAGGTCTGGTATATGTTGAATATGTGCCTATTTCATATTGTGAACTTGAATGGGCTTGGCTGTTTGTTTCTGTGTATCCTTTAGCAAGTACTTGGAAAGCGCCATGCAGGATCTTATGGTTGCGCTAAAACTGTTGGTGGCCTCCTAAAAATTGAAAAGCAAATACCTTGGTTGTTTCATGAAGCATAGCCAAAAGAGAAAAGTTTTGGCTAGTATTTTGCAAGAACTATACATGATGTGGTGTATAAACATAGTGAGACAATATGGCAGATCTTCAGCTGGTGTCTCAGGTGTAGCTCTGTCTCAGCTGCATTTGGAGCAGCTGAAGACTGGATCTCTCTATAACTGCTAATTTCAAGAGTCAATCCCAGCTTTCTTTGCCTGACAGGCGTTGCTGCTTGGGGTTCAGTGAAGTAATTTTTTGTCCAAGAAAAAGAAGACCCAGGCCCCGTAACTTTTATAACCGCTTTATTTAAAACTTCATAATCGTTGTTCATTTAATTTGGCCAACACAGCTTTTAATAATCCCAAGTGTTAACATGTCACTCTGGGCTCTTGCAGGTGAGTGCAGTTTGACAAGGAGCCCTCTCTCTCTGCCTGATTCCCTGGGACGCTGCCTGAGCGCGGTCTGCGCGTTGGCAGGCACGCTCAATGGGCTTCTTTCACCAAAGTGTAAAACTTGGCTGTAAGGCAGGTTTGGAAAGACACACTGCCTTGCTGTTGCACAAAGAAAATTGTTGCTCCTCAGGGAAATAACAAAGTTAGAGCTCTGGTGCCAAATGTTATAGGATGCTGGCACAGCGAGTGTTTGCATTCTGAGAGATCTCTCCCTTGCCATTAACAAGGACTGATTGTGCAGGAGGAAAGCATTTGCTTTGCTGTCAGACCTGTGCAGCAGTGAGCAGAATTGCCATTAGAGTTTATTCATTGCCTGATACTTTTTTTTCTTCAGACACCATCAGCTGGCATACTTGGCTTTAAATTGAAAGGAATTAGTTTGTAATAGATTGCTGTAAAGTGATATAACAATCTCCCTGTTCAGTAAAAGTCTGATTTATATGGCACTGTTTTCATTTCAGGATGTACATGTGAAAGGAAAGAGCATCCTAATTGCTCCTACATCCCATACAGTAAGAAAGTGAGGTTTGGAGAAGTTAATGCTAAAAGCAAAGTTGCTGAGTTGTCAAAGGTATTTATAAAGTGTTAAGCATTTTACAAAATACCTTTTTTGGCTCCTGAGTAGGTGATCAACTCGTGTTGTTGCATGTAGAGCTTTCTGCTAAAATTGTGGTTTTATTTTTTCATCAGAAATCAAGCTCAAGTCTTTTTTGCTGCCTTAACAGAGTTTTTGAAGGCACAAAGGACCTGTTCTGGTGAATTCAGAGAGAGGTTTTCAAAGCTGTTGTGGTGCAGAATAGGAAGGAAAATAATCCAGTCTATCAGAAGTTTTGTGAGAGCATTGGTTAGAAAAGCATCACAGTGTATCTCCAGGTAGAAAGGGTGTGGACACTGTCAGTGCTCAGTTACTACAGAGTAATGCTCTGAAGTGGAGACTTCCATACCTGTGGGTATAGATGGAGCAAAGGATTGGAACTTCCTAATGGTAAAATGGCATTTTGGGCTTACTGGGAGTAGTGCTGCAGCACATCAGTGTTTGAATGTATGTGTTCGAGTGTTCAGGAAGAATAATGCTTCCTTTCTTCTGCAGTGCCCTTCTCCCCCCAGTCTTTCTGAAGCACATTTTAGTGAAGTACTCATCAATTACATTCTTCAAACCTTACTTTATGGTATTTTTTTTCTCGCTCATCAGTGATGTTTTCTCATCCTGCCCAGTTACGTGCAGATCTGTGCTGTAATTGGCAAGTAAAACTTGGTGAGTTCTATAATAACTTATATTATCAGCTCAATAGGAACCTGTGATCAAATTACTGGCAGGTGTTAGTCGCTAGAATTGTACCCAGGATTAATGGAGATCATTAACTTAGCAGATCTTAGAACTGCAGTGTCTGTTTTAGAAAAAGTACAGAAATTGGAGAGTAGAGGTACTTTACATTTTCTAGCAGCACCTGAGAGAACCACACATTAAATCCAGGTATAAAATAGAGCATCTTTTTTGTCTGTGTAGAATTATGTCTGCTCATACTAGCTTTGACCAAAATTGTTTACGATAAATCAGTGTTACAAAGTATAGCACAGAGTTGATAGACTGTAGTGTCCAGCACTGCACTCAAATGTTTTTTGTTTTGTTCAGTGACTCAGTTTGACTCTTCTACAGATCATGTTTTGCATTAGTAGATTTAGCATATGTGTATCCCAGCCTGCAAACAAAAAGGGCTATACTTCCATATCCTAGCAGAGGATTTTCCAGGATCATGTGGGAGTGTTTTCCATTTCTCCCCCCCCCCTTTTTTTTTTTTGACTCTCATGACATGAATTTGCACTTCTTTGACCCATTTCCAAGGTATAACAGTTTATATGTATTTTACTTTGAAATCTCCCTCTTTTGCAAACGATGTGCCTGCTATGGGTGAATAAACCATGAGAAAAGGACTTATCCCCCTTGTAAACCTCTGCAACATCTATTTGTTTATGGAGTGGGAGTAACTCAGTGACTTTTCAGGTATATGCGCACACCCTTTCCATCTCCCATCGTTAAATCCAGCTTTGGATGTTTCATTACTTCCAGAAAACTGTGGCCAGGAAACATGAAATTACTACTCTACCCTTAAATCGGTTTAGTGGTGGACTTGGTAGTGTTAGGTTAATGGTTGGACTGGATGATCTTAAAGCTCTTTTCCAACCTAAATGATTCTATGATAATATGAGCCAGACCACCCTGGTCTCTGCTTCTGTCCTCCTGAGATCTGTCTGCAGGTTTTAGATCTTAATTACAGTACTCGGAGTCATCTCACGTTAACATTGTAACTCCTGCTTTCTAGGGTTTATATATCACTTTTCCTCAGCTAGCAATCAAAAACTTAGAGGCTCATTTCCTTGCTTCCTTTTTTGGAAATGAGTTGTCTTTTTTAGTTGAACTTCAGGATAAGGTCCATGCATTACTATTTAAAGATCCTGCTTACCACATGTTAAGGAAGGTCATGGAGCTTCTTAACCTTCAGCCCATTAAAACAACTCTAAAGGGCTGTGCATTAATTACATTTCTCCTTAACTTAGCTTAGTACAATGGTAGTTCTTGCTTACTGGGAAAGCCCTGACTTCAGATAGCACAAACTCCTTTTCAGGTGCCCGGGACAGGTTTTCTCCTGGTCATTGAGGAATGAATGAATTCAGAGTATGCGTTTGGTTGCTTTTAAAGACATCTGTTTAAAAAAGCCAATGACTGCTATTCTGATGATCCTTTCCTTACAAACACCACCCCACCCCCCCCCCCCCCCCCCCCCCAAGTCAGATCTGGTGACTTGCTCTATTTTGTCCAAATTAAAAACATACCCAACTCAGCCAGTCAAATTCTTGGCTGATCTAGCATGAGCAGTATTAGCTCATATTAAAGTAGCCTCTTTTCAATCAAAATAGTAAGAATACATTAAATATTTTCTTAAAAAAAAAAAAAAGTATATTGGTAGTCTCTTCAAAACAAAAAAAGCCATTGCCTTAGAACTGAACACCCTTGATTTGATTGACAGATTTTGCTGTGGAAATTTTGTATTTTAAGTCTTTCAGTAGAAAAAACTTTCTTGTTATCTCTGTAAAAATATAATTACTCTAGGTGTGAAATAATGTTCAAAAACTGCATTATTTTTCAAATATAGGAATCTTTTCATTTATAGTTTGAGAGGTGTTTGATATACATTGCCTTTACTTAAAGGAACTGTTGCTCATGGAAGCTACCAACAGAATGAGTTGTGGTATGTTTCCTCTTAGATAAAACTGAATTTCCTATCTGCAGCCTGACAGTCACCTGTCAGTTGCAGAATAATTAGAATAAGAAACACCTTCCTTTTGATTTTTATTATTTTTTTTTCTAAAAGACTTGCTTCTTGGATAATAGTGCCATTAGCAATGTAATGTTCAGTAAATTATCTGCCTCTGACAGAGCAACAGTGTTTATTTATGCTTTAGATCAGTGATGGTATCTTCAAGAAAAGAGTTGTTGTATGTGTGGCAATTTTTTTTTTTTTTTTTTTTTGGCTAAGCCTGGATAATCAGTCTGCATTCATCTCCAAAAGTGCTGGGTTTGTTCCAGCAAGTAGGAAACTTTTCCTTATGCTTGGGTGAGAACCTGCGTGCAACATGCCATTAGTATATCATAGAAACATAGAATCGTTTAGGTTGGAAAAGACCTTTAAGATCATCCAGTCCAACCATTAACCTACACTACCAAGTCCACACTAAACCAATCAAGGGTACACTAGATTAAACCATGTCCCGAAGTGCCACATCTACCCGTTTTTTGAACACTTCCAGGGATGGTGACTCCACCACCTCTCTGGGCAGCCTGTTCCAATGCTTGACTACCCTTTCCATAAAGAAATTTTTCCTAATATCCAACCTAAACCTCCCCTGGTGCAGCTTGAGCCCATTTCCTCTCGTCCTATCGCTAACTACTTGGGAGAAGAGACCAACACCCACCTCACTACACCCTCCTTTCAGGGAGTTGTAGAGAGCAATAAGGTCTCCCCTCAGCCTCCTCTTCTCCAGGTTAAACAACCCCAGTTCCCTCAGCTGCTCCTCATAAGGCCTGTGCTCCAGACCCTTCACCAGCTTTGTTGCCCTTCTCTGAACACGCTCCAGCACCTCAATGTCCTTCTTGTACTGAGGGGCCCAAAACTGGACACAGTATTCCAGCTGCGGCCTCACCAGCGCTGAGTACAGGGGGACAATCGCCTCGCTGCTCCTGCTGGCCACACTATTCCTGATACAAGCCAGGATGCTGTTGGCCTTCTTGGCCACCTGGGCACACTGCTGGCTCATGTTCAGCTGGCTGTCAGCCAACACCCCCAGGTCCTTTTCAGCCAGGCAGCTTTCCAGCCACTCCTCCCCAAGCCTGTAGCGTTGCATGGGGTTGTTGTGACCCAAGTGCAGGACCCAGCACTTGGCCTTGTTGAACCTCATACAACTGGCCTTGGCCCATCGATCCAGCCTGTCCAGGTCCCTCTGCAGGGCCATCCTACCCTCCAGCATATCAACACTCCCACCCAGTTTGGTGTCATCTGCAAACTTACTGAGGGTGCACTCAATCCCCTCATCCAGATCATCGATAAAGATATTAAACAAGGCTGGCCCCAAGACTGAGCCCTGGGGAACACCGCTCATGACCAGCTGCCAACTGGACTTAACTCCATTCACCACAACTCTCTGGGCTCGGCCACCCAGCCAGTTTTTTACCCAGCGAAGACTATGCCCGTCCAAGCCATGAGCTGCCAGCTTCCCAAGGAGAATATTATGGGAGACAGTGTCAAAAGCTTTGCTAAAGTCCAGGTAAATGACATCCACAGCCTTTCCATCATCTACCAGGCGGGTCACCAGGTCATAAAAGGAGATCAGGTTGGTCAAGCAGGACCTGCCTTTCATGAACCCATTTCCATGTTGGTTTACTTTAATGTATCATGTTGGAAACTGAAGTACATACTCCTCAGTTTTATTTAGGACAAAAAAAAAAAAAGAAAAAAGAAAAAAAAGTGATAACTTCCCATTGATCCAGGCTGGCAGGCAGATGTCAGGCTTGTGTTCAGACTCCTCCCAGTTAGCTTCAGTTGTGTTTTAAAGGCAATTCATGGTTCGCAGGACAGTAAAAAAAAAAAAAAAACCTGCATTTTTCTCTGTGAGCATCCTGCAACAGTTATGTGTAGTGCTTGGACAGTGAAAATTTCGCATGAGATCTGAGAATAAAATCATGTGCATGTAGGTATAGAGCAGTCCCTGAGACAGGACTCATTGTAATCATAACTTAACTAGTCCTTTTAATCCTTACTTTCTGGTAGTTTCTAGCCTTTCAAAAACAAAAATAAAACTATAGGAATAACCCCAATGACACTGAAATTCAGCCCAGAAAAGGGAGATATGCTAGACACACAGCATGAAGCCCACTGGGAAATTTGCACTTGCTTGCTTGTTCTGTGGAAGATGCTCAAATACAGACAAGTGTCAACAGAAATCTTCTTTGATGGCCTTACGTGATGATTTCCTGCTTCCAAGAAATAAAATGTAAGAGTTTGCTCCTTTCTTTGTGTTTTGTCCAGAGAGATGGCAGTCCAGGTAGCACACTCAGTTATTTCTTTTCACCTGTTATATGTCAGAAAGAAGGGCATGCTTGTGTATTAGCCTCTTCTCCCATTAAAAACAATGCTTGGTCTGGAGTTTGTGGAGTATCAGTCTATGAAAATCTGTCCTCTGGGAGTTTGGGATGAACTGGCTTCGTCCATCCTGCCTTTAGTTCTAGTCTGAGTTTTTTAGTGCGGCTAAGATGGGGACTTGGGATGTCGGGAAACACGCTTGAAATTTGTGTGAGTTGTTCTTGCTGTACTGTTGTATTTTTCATTTCCACCGTAGTAATTCACTGTCCCAGATCTCAGCACTGACTTGCTGGCAGAAAGTGTACAGGGCCCGTTTTTGTGGCCAAAAGGCATACTGAGTGCCAGAGAAGCGAGGGCTCTGTGCCTTAATGTTCAGTGATACAATCTCAGCGGATTTCTTGGCTATGAAGGAGTTCCTCTCTGAAACAATGATGTGCTGTCTGCATCCCCTCCGTCTGTGTGCTGTTATGAATGCCATGTGTTTTCTTCCACAAATTGAAAGGAAGTTGTAGTTTCACAAGGACCTCCTTGCCTTTCATTCCATAAGGAAGAAGACGGAATTTGTTT
Source organism: Pelecanus crispus (assembly GCF_030463565.1). NCBI lineage: Eukaryota > Metazoa > Chordata > Aves > Pelecaniformes > Pelecanidae > Pelecanus > Pelecanus crispus. The sequence continues at coordinate 10,612,017 of NC_134653.1, read as the reverse complement.
TGCTTTTGTTTTTCTCTTTACTGGGTCAGCAATTATATCTTAAAAAGGATACGGCTGCAGTGATTAAGATGAATTAGCCAAAACGTTTATCAAGCTACTAAAGCCGTGAAATCATAAAACTAGTGGTGAAGTGGTAACAGCGAGTTTGCCTTTCATCTCAACACTGTACAGATTTTTCATTCAGAGAAGTAGAATAGAGTGTCAAATTCTTGAACGTATGTATAACTCTACAACAAAAACAGCAGGTGGCCACTGTATTAGTAAAGGTATATATTTGCACAAGCAAATTTTCAAAATTGAGAAATGCTGTGGGTAGTGGAATACTACTGTTCACTTTCAGAGGTGATTATGGAAACTGTTAGCCTGCTTGCTGCACAGTTACAATTGTATGTGCAAACGAGCGCTGTCCAGGCTGGGTAACTTACTGCTAGAGTGCTCAGCCCAAGACAGACTTAGAAAGGAGCCTTTTCCTATGGGATGTTCTGCGTACATTGTGTTTGTATTACTCTGCAAAGATACAGCCCTCCCTTAAAATGCAGTCAAGTCAGTAGGAGACCAGAGAGAAATAGGTTCAATTTCAAATAGAAATCTAAAGCCAGTTTTAAATGCTTCTGTTCCAGCAATGTCTGGCTCTCTCTTGTAACATGTATGTTATGCAAGAGCTTTGCATCTTAAAGCAGGGTACTATGAGGTTTGATTACTATAGTTTCAGACCAAAGGCTGAGCCCTTATGGCTAAGTTAAATGCCTATTTTGTACCAGACATGACTCTTGTTACACGGAGGTAATATGCCTCTGTGTCAAAATATGTTGATATCCTCTCAGCATAACCTGAGAATATTGTAGCTCTGATCTACTTAAGCATCTGTTATATTTATTTAGGTGTGCTATTATGGGATTTACGGAGAGCCTGTATTAGCACATAAATTCAGCCTTCAGCCTCCCCCAAACAAGATATTATGGAGGAATACCTTTCAACACTGGATCCTGGATGCAACGGTAACATACTTGTTTATATGGTTTTTGAAGCTGCATTCAGAGATGCTAAATATGTAGACAGATTTCAAATGATGATTTGTTTACAAGTGAGTGTTTTCTGCAGCATACAAAAGAGATGAACTAATCCCAAAAGGCTTTTTGATATAACTTGAACAGATGATTTCCTGACATTGTTATATATCCTGGTTTAAGGCGATGAATAATTAGCTATTTAAGTTTTAAAAAAAAAAAAAAAAAACAAAACCTTGAGAACTAGATGTCAGCTGAAAAGCTGTCAGTAAATTTGGAACAGCTTTGCATGTCAAGTTGATTATAGCAATGAATAAAAGGAATTACCAGGAAAATGAACCATGCAGTGTGCAGTTTTTAACTTCAGTCTCCCCACAGTTTCTCCCATCTCATTCTCCAGATTCCTAGGGTGCTTGTGATATTATCAAGCTGTGGAGTTCCCTTTCACAAAATCCTTTACTGTGGGCAACTCTTTCTTGCTATTTACTCTACTTCATCAATGTGCAGTCACTTGAAACTTTACATTCAAGGATTTCCCCCCTCCAGACCCAAGTGCTGTTAACAGCATCTTTTGTCTGACTTCCTGAAATATGGAAAGCCACTTACAGCACAGCTTCAGTTCCAGGTGACTGCCCAGGACCAGGCAGCTCAGCTAAGGGCAGCAGGTTCTCCTCCCCTGCACATCCAGCAAGCTGCCATGTTTATCCTCTAGTAACAGAGGTTATTTTCTGTTTTCCAGAGTGGATTGGATGGGCATCTTCTCTGTGCAGTTAGTAACAGAGTAGTTGCTAGGTCTGAGCTGAACAGTTGGTAGGCTTAGTGGGATGGTACAAAATGAATTGCAATAAACAGTTTTGGAGCCTTTTTAACAAGACGATTAAGTTGGCTTTGGGGGTCTGAACCCTGCATGTGGCTGTGCATAGAAGGGCACTATGGACATACAAGGTAATCAGGGTCTTAAAAATCTGGTTCATTTAAGCAGGTGGGACTGAATTAATGGTCTTTGAATTATTCAGCTTCATATGCATGAAAATAAAATCATGCATCTGTATTAAAGTTAGGAATTTAGATGGGCTGAATCTCCTGCCACCTACACATGTGGAAGCAGTACTGACTGCAGCGCGGTGAATGGAGGTGCTTTGGCAGGAATTGTGAGACTCTGTATTCATGCTCTTACATGAGCAGTCATTACCATGGCATCTGAAGGCCAGTGCAAAATGGAGCTGCTGTAGGGCCATCTTGTCTCTAGATGGCAATTGCTGTTTACCAACACAGAATACCTGTCTTCATATGCTGAAGTGGCAGACTTCGCCTTTTTCCCATCGTCAAGACTGTAGCGAGCCAAAGCAGTGCTGGAAACCTGTTCTCCTGGCAGAGGCAGCTGTGCTGTTTATGAAGAGGTGGCTTATAGAAAATAGATTGCAGATGGTCTGACAGCAGTGACGCACAGAAGAAAGTGGGGGGGCGGAAAGGAAAAGAAGGAAAACCTGGAAATTAAGTATGGGGATGAGAGGTTCCTCGCTGACTGCTTCCCTGCTCAGACAGTGAGTAGCAGTGAAGTTGCTTTCCACTGGGTATTACTACAACCCTTTCGTTTGCCTGTGCCCGTTTCTTGCCATGCCATTTAAATGTGTGATGTGGAGCAAGGCTTGTTCCAGAATGCTTTAAAATCATTGGAACTGGGCATTAATAAACCATGTGTCCCATTTTAGTATAACCATGTGGGCTTCAGCTGGTCAGTTGATCGTGTGGGCATGTTTAACGTATGTTGAAAATAAATGATCGTTTTGGGCTGCAGTAATTTTCACACTGATGCAGCATAAATACAGTAGCAGTGTATACCAGTATAGTGATATCAATGTGGTGTATACTAGTATAGTGATACAAAACCAAACTCCTACAGTGTATTCCTAGGTACTTGGCTGGCTGTTTATGAGGGGCTTAATGGCATCACATGAATGGGTTGGTAGCTAAATGAAGGATTGACTAAGCTAATCTCTGTGAGAATCCTCTTTAATGAGTTAATGAGGTGTTCTTATGGGCTCCCTGCACACACAGATGCTAATGAGAGTTTTTCCAACTTACCAAGTGATGAAACTTGGATCTGCATCCAGGCTGATAATAAAAATGATGGATAGGTTCTGTTATTTGGGGAAAAATATGTTTTAGTTCTGGCATGAAAACTGCAGAAGGGAGCCAAAACTGCTGTTCTACCTGCATATTCTTTGTCTTTTCCTGTAGCATATTGATTAAACTCAAAGCCTGCTGCTAAGTCCTCAGTAGTCCACAGTCTGAAAATCAGTAGCTGTACGTAAAAAAAAGAAAATTGTTTATCTATTTCATCTTTAAAGATCAGCGTTAACAAATTTTATGTTCAAAAATTTCCCAGGAAGACCCAGTTTTGGTTGTTCTGGTGTGGGGTTTTCTTGGGTTTTTTTGTTTGGTTGGTTTTTTTTGTAGGTTTTTTTTTTCTTTTTCTCCTCTCTTAAAGCCTGGAATGTAGTAAGTTTATGCAGAGGAAGTGTCTGGTCCTAAATTGATTTATCAGCTACGTTATTCCATAAACCCACAATCTTTTAAGCTGTACCAGGGAAATGGGGAAAACAAATCTTGGTGGGATTTAGGGCACTGTGTTTTGTAGTGGTGAGATTGATTGTTTTCTGGCTGTGCCTGAACGGGAGGTCTCACCCTTCCTCCTGTCAGTGGACTCCTGCACACCTGACATCTGCCAAGGACTGAATTTCTGCGACCCATCTCCTCTGACTCTCAGGAAACAGAAAGCCGTGTTTATTTACAGGGTGGCCAGTGGTGGGGGAGGAGATGTTGTACAGTGCATGGGGCTGTGTGAGGGAGGCGAGGGGGATGGACCACGAGCGGCTGTGGCCGGAGCGTGTCTGATCTGCCTGACAAGGGTCTGAGGGCAGTGTCCTGTTGCTGGACGTGTCTTCTTCACCTTGTGGCAGGCTTGCGTCCATCAGACACAATCTGGCTTTAATGAAATCTTCAGATTTTGTTAGCATGCTCTTTAATCCTTGTTCCAGGCCATTAATGAATTTGTTCAATACGACCTCCCCTCAGCTCAATACAGTGCCATTTATCATTATCATTTGTTTACAGTCCTGCAGCCAGTTCTCGATTCCAGTGCTGTGCACTGGTCCTTCCCAAGTCTTTTTGAATTAATTTTTCAATTAGGATTTCGTGAGACACAGTATCAGATGCTGTCCTAAAATCCAAAAAATATGACCTCTGCTGTGTTCCTTTAATCCACTCTGTCTGTAACTCTATCAAAGAACAAATAAAGCAATTAAATTTGTCTGGCAGGCTTTATTCTGTATAAAGCTATACAGGCTGCTTCTCATTCTATTACCCTCAAGATTTGTGGCTGGATTTTCTTAACGAAGCTGACTTCCCCTTGTCTTTTTTTTCTTTTCTTTTTCCTTTCCCTCCTAAAAGACCTAGGGCTGTGTTCCCAGCCACTTGCTGTCCTCAGTTTATTCTTTTGAAAGATCCTACACATGAGAGCATTAGGATGGAAACGCTCAGGGCATGACCCAGGCTCTGTGCCAGGCTGCACCCCTCTCCGGAGGGGCCCCGAGTGATTGCAGAAGGAAGCGAGAGGGTGGAGAGCTGAACCTAGCGCTCACAGCGTTAAATGACTGCACAGCATGGCTGTCACCGAATAGCCACGCTTTACTCTGCTGTGAGACCAGGGATTGCGTGGGTGTCTTTGTGCAGTGCAAAATCTGGTGAAAATGTGCTCTTTCTTTTGTTGTTGTTGTTGTCATTGGGGTTATGCAGACACCACTTAAGCTGGCCTACCACCATATCTTTTCCAAGTTCTTTGATATGGATTTCCTGCTCTATTACCTGTGATAGCTACAAGTGAAACATCAACTCTTCTGCTGACTGGCTGACTTCTGTTCACACTGTAGCAGTGCCTGACTCTGCTTTGAAGCTTGTCGTGCCTGAATTCTGTCCTCTTCGGCTGTTCAGTTAAGTTTTGAACATGTTCCTTAGTGCAGGCTTTAATTTTCTTCTGGTAACTTATTTGTCTGCAAACTTTAAATGAGCCTGCTCTTTGATTTCGGTCATGGCCTTCCTGATGATTTTCTGCACTGTGTCCTGTTCCAGATAATATTCAAGCAGAGCAGTTTGGGATTGTTCTCGTAAGAGACGATGACTGAGCAGTTGTCAGCCAGGACAGCTCTTTTTTTCCTTTAAATGCTATGCTTATACACTGAACTGAAGTAGTGTCTCCCTCCATGTGCTTTTTTTTATGTAGCTTTTTATAACACTTGGTTACTCTATAAATATCGACTCCTCTAGCTCTATTCAAGTTGTGAAAATGTTGCATAAGGACATGTATCTTTTTTCTTTTTTTCTTTTGCCTTTCCATCACCAGAACTACAAATAACCCATGTCCGTGTGCCTGAATATAATTACACTCAAAATCATACCCAGGCTGTACCTCCTGGGGTGCCCTCTTGGAGGCTTCCATGGCAGCATCTGCTGGAGAAATAGGCATGAAACTGTGTTTCACAGCAGTGAGGAGCTGTGGGGCTTTCAGAGACGAGCTGGGCATGTGGGGAGAAACCTCTTTTTCAGTATCATCCGATACACTTTGCCATCTCTAAACAATCCAGTTATATTGATCTGTTAGATTAGTATTCCTTGTGTTTTTACACATTTGCATTTCATGATGAAATTTGTTTGCTGCCTGAAACAAACTGTCCAGTTTGTTAGGACAACTGAACAGCGCAGCAAAGCCACTGCTCCTGCCAGCTTTTAATAAAGTGTTAAAGAAAGCAGGACAGTTGACCCTTGCTCTGAATCAGTTGGATGTATCATCCTTAAGCACAGATTCAAAAAGGTGGTGTCAGAGCAGCTATACTGTATTAAAGTGTCAAGGCTGAAAGATAAGCCTGCCTGGAGTTAATAAGTTAAAACATTAACTGTCTTTCAGCTTGTACCTGTGAGACAGCATGTCTGGCCTGGGCAGCTGACATATTCAAAATGTCCAAGCAGTACTTGGGCAGCAGCATCTCTGTGGCCAGACATATTTTACAGACATCTGGGAAAGCTTCCTACTGCTATCTGCATACTGCTGCACCTGGCCCTGGCTGAGTTCAGGGGTCTGTGCTGAGCTGGTAGCAGCAGATATTTTTCAGGTGGTAAAAGACACCAACGATAGGAATAGTACCAGATCCGTTTGCAACTGGAATTTCAGGATTTAATAGACAGCAGATTTAGTCTGTGGCTTAAGTGTTCAGTAAGATGGTATGGATTTATTTTGGGTAATGTTTTTTATGGAGGCATTTGAGAGTTCTGGGCTATTTCTGGGCACTGACTATTATTGCATGCTAAGGAATAGTCGGTCTTGCTGCAGTTCAGGTTCTGTAAATGACTGTAGCCTTCTGTAAAGCTCCTGCAGACAAGAAAACAGTTTTATCTTTGTGGAAGAGCAGGGAACCAGCAGGTCTTAGATTTAACTGAGCTGCCCTTCAACTGTTGGATAAGCATGCGGTTGTTCATTTGGCAGAAGACACATATGCCGTGCTCAAGCCCTGGGCAGACCCTCAGCTTTTTGGCTTTGAAGGAGCTACACCGATTTACTTTACTAGCCAAGGGTTAGAGCAGTTTTTACCAAAGCCATTCGCTATTAAAGAGACTGCAGTTGTTTCTGGTGGTGAAATATCCAGAGTTGCTGTGCAGAGGCATTGAGCACATCAGTTTTTCTACAAGAACGTTATTTTCTACCAGTTGATACGTACCTCAGCACAGAGTGGGTAATCTTCACCAAACTATATCAAGCCAGTCAAGGACTAGCTGTGAACTGATGTCTCTGTTACATCTCAAGTCCTGCTGACTTGTTTCAAGTTAAGAAAATGTGAATGTACTGCCCTTTCCTACAGCTGCCCTGTGGCTGAGTAGAAGCGACCTGGCAGCTTGGGCCTCTTCATATTTCGAATACTGTTATCACAGGCTTAATATCCAAATGCTTTCTAATGTCCTTTCTTTCATGTGGAAGAGCTGTCCCGGTGTGGTAGAGGGTGGTAAGCCTTTGCTACACTCAAGTGTGTGTTGATAAAGTTATTCACTGGTGCGCTATTTTTATTCTCTGTAACTTGGGTTATCTTAACACCTCCGTAATCCAGACAGAACCCCCAATGCACTTGGAAATTGAGAAATGGGGAAAGCTGTAAGCATTTGGGGTCTCAATCTCAGATTTTGCTATTTATCTTCAATTTTTGCACTGCAAATTGCAGGGTTAATTTTCTCCATGTTTTTGCTGCATGTGCTGCTTTCCCCTTAGTAGGTGTCTTTCTATGTTTCTTACTTCCTGCCTGTGTTCCAGACTTACTTGATCAATATCCTCCTTTTCTAAAGGATTACAGGTGGTTTCAATGTATTTATATTCTTGTTCTTGTTTCTTTCTAATATTTTTCTACCTGGCACTCTCTCCTAGGTATGCTGCAACTGAGGACAGTGGGAATAGCTCAAAGCGTGCAGAGTAAGAATCCAAATTAAGTGCCTGTATTGTGTACTTAATGGTGTTGACCAAAAAAGTACTTTTATGGAGCCAATCATGAAATTCTGTGTCTTAAATTTTAGTGGATGTCCTGGCTGAAGCTGCCCTCCTACTTCTTGCAGTTTCTCAGCAAACTGAGGAAATGATTTTGCTTAAATATATTTTTCCCCAATGGTTTGGTTTTAGTTAGGATCAGTTCTCCAATTTGGCCACACAAACACTTCATTTGTCAAAATTAAGCGCTGGCAGAGGCCACGTGGGCTGATGTAGCTACTGAAGAACAGGTTCGTTAAGTTAGCAGCGAGCACACCAATTGCAACTCAGTGGTTTGGAGCATCCTCTGCATGTTCCGGTGTCCTGAGAGCTCACAAGAGCTGCCGGACCACCCGGCACGTTTGGCTGGGGTTGCTCCACCTCCGTTACAGCCACATCTTGTCACAGGCGCTAGCTGAGAGAGGAGCCCCTGGCAGGTGTCTGCATCTTCCTTGCGCTGGCTTTGCTGTGGGAGTTCTCCCCTCTCCTGCGGCTTCAGTGTCTGTCAGCGCCACGCACGGGACTGAGACCTGAGCTCGGGTCTGTACCACACACAGCAGGTGGTGGCTGTCACGCCGTTGAGAAGCAGCTGTAGTCCTGCCATGACACGGGATGACCAGCAGTGGGGCTGTGCTGTCACTGGGTTAACTGGGTGACATGAGTCCCTGCTGCTGGTGGAAGGGAGCCAGCAAGTGGGGCTCAGCTTGGCCCTGCCAGCCGTCACAGGGGGTTGCTTCATGCTGACTACATCCTTCAGTGTTTCTGCTCCTTGGAAGCTGTTGTCATTGCTTGCACGCTCCATCTCCCCTCTGCTCCCCCTGTCTCCTCGAAGGACGTAGTAAGTGTTTGAGGCTCTTTGTCATATGAAGATTTGGGTATGTGGCTTGCAGAGCAGACAGTTTGGCTGCTGCTTTTCTGCACTGTTAGTTCATGTAACGGGAAGTTGTACGTGCTCCGGGCTTGGCTTCTGCTACTGCTTGCCTAGAGCCTGCTGCACTGGCTGAGATCCTGCCTTCACTAAATGTTTGTTTCCGGACCATTGCAGCTGTAGTAGGTGGTGGAAAGATTGGTATATTGATAACACAGTAATTTCTTCCTGAGAACCACTGTTCATTCAAACAATGTCAGTGGGAGGAAAAAATGGTGCAAATGTGCTAATTTCCAGCCTTGGCATTTCAAGATCAGTCTTTCGTTGAATAATTGTTCTTAATGCATAGTAGGAAACATTCTCTATAGTCTGTTTCCTTTCTCCTAGCTGCCTTTTGGAGGAGGAAAAAAGAAGTCAAATAATAATTTTTACATGTGTGTACCAGAGCCTCCTGGATGTGTGTTAAGATGTCCAGCAGAAATACTAAAATTATGATTTATGTGGCCTGTGATGACAAGCTGAGATTTTTATGGAATTCGTGTATTTGTTTGAAAGGATGCTTTGCATAGCAGTTACAATGAGGCTCTGGATACATTAGTACTAGCGAGTCCTTCCCATCTTTTCCTCTTTATGCAAACACTCTGATGGAGCCTGTGAAGTGATGCTAAGACTGGGAAAAAAAAAAAAATTCAGGCTAGTGCCGTGCAGACCACCCTGGTAATGCTTACCCTTCTTACCCTTCCCCTTGAGTTGGTGCTCGCAGATGTTAGTGCAGCATGTGATGGTGGGCAGCGTGATAAAAAGCAGATCTGCAAGATCATTTTCGGGTTTTGTTTTCTTCATATCTAAATGACGTCCTGTTGTGAAGCCCTGCCTCTTAGAAAGTGCCTAAGCACGTTGGAGCTGTTGCTGCCGTGACCCCTCTGCCTTGCAGTGCGAGGATGTGAGCTGGGTGACTTTAGGATTGCCTGTACCCCTGCCTGGCAGCTCCTGTCCGGGATAGTGGTACTGGTGCTGCCAGCAAGTCTCTCTTCCCCAAATAAGTCAGCGTGTGTGAGCTAGCGGGTGGTGTCGAGGCGGCTGTTAGTGTGACTTAATATAAGGGTTACAATTAAGGTTACTGAACACTTCCTGTAATAAGATGCTGGGTTTCGTTGCAGGGACATGCCACACCCCCTCTGCCTGCAGGGAAACTCCGTTCCTTGGTGCCCAGGGTGCTGCTCCGGGGTGCTGGTGCCGCTGTCGCTGTCCTTGTGATGCGTGGGAGGTTACCTGACTTGTGTTCCCTCCTTACTAGTGGAGAGGTGGGCAGAAATGTGGGGAAATAGCAGCCCAGGAGATCCCTTCCAATTTTGTCTTGTTTTGTTTTTTGTTTCTGTGAATATACAAAGGTTTTGAGCCAAATTTGAGCATAGGATAAAAACCACAGGCTGGCAGGCTAACAAGCCCCTGGGTCATAAAATGAGTCAGCAGAAGAGATGAAGCCGCAGTGCCCTGGGATAGCTGTAGCCTTCAGCTGCAACTTGTAAAAACAGCGCTGCCCACACAGGGAGCTGCTGTTATGTGGTCCTGCCTTGCAGGCAACAGAGCTGTTGGAGAGGACGTGTGAAATGTCGCTTTTAGGTGAACGTTTTGTGTCTTCGCCTGAAACTGTGGTTTCATGGGAAGAAGTGTTTGGTGGTGATGCTGCCATTTGTTACTGCTAGTTGCCTTCTCACCCTGTCCCCAGCTGCTGGTTCTTCCTTCGTAACCTTCCCTTCCTGGCTTTGCTGGCCACCCCTCTGCTGCGCCAGCACAGCTTTCCTTGCCTTGTGTCATGAGCTGGGTGAAGGAACTGGTTCAGCTGTAAAATGACACAGAAGAAATAAATAAAATTAAAAAAGAACCTTTCAAACTGGTTCGGTTCCCCTGCGTGGGTCAGGTCCCAGCCGCACAAAACGTGGGTACAAAAACTGCTGCAGTGCGAGAGCCGCAGTTCTGGGGCGAGGGCACCCGCAACTGGCACTGCTGCTGGGGAGCTGCTGCCCCATGCCAAGCCACGTGCGGATTGGTGCTGCCTCCAGGGGTGGAGAGAAGTGGCTAGAAACTGAGTGAAAATCCCCCTAACAAGTAAAAAAAAAAGCTTTTCAAGTGCCTGCCACACTTGTCAAAGCTGAACAGAGCTGCACAGGAACCGAAAAAGTGCAGTCCAGAAGTGACGGAAGGGGCAGCGCGCGGAAGGCATGTCTGCAGGATCAGGTCCAGTGCAGCCAACAGCACTTTGCTGAGTCGAAGCACTGGGCTTTCCTGCAGTCAGTGTTGGACCATCACCAAAAATATGTGTGATTAGATGGAAGCGTAGATTGAGTTACCATGTTCAAACCTGATGTCTCTTGAAGTGGTGCTAGAAAAACATTTTTTTGTGGCATGGGTGAGAGACATGTCTTGCGGTCAAGGTCCTAGACGGTGACTTAGGGATTTCTCTCATATTTCCTATATGACTTTGGAATAGTTGGTTTGTTTGTCTGTACCTCAGTTCCTGTTAGTCTTTCCATCCTTTAGTTTTGTTTTGGGAAGGTTGCAGTGTCTGTGAAAACAGCTGTCTCTTTCCTGTATGTAAGCGAGACATTAACCCATTATGAAAAATACGGTAACCAAACCCAGACCAGAGTGGCTGTACTCATTGTCACCTTTCAATAGTAAAGTCTTACCCTGATCAGTCTTTAAACGTGATAAATGTGTCATGCCGTTTATACAGCAATGTCATACTGTTTATACGCCAATTCCAGTACAGATTTCATTTGATCACAAGCACTGCAGGTTAATGATTCATAGCACTTGAAAAATGGCAGTCTGAATTTCAGATAGGATGATTGCTGATGTCCCCGGGGTTTAGTTATAACAACTCTTGTGGTACTGTGGTAGGCTGCTGAAACCTGGTAGAGTTTAAGCGGAACATACACAGACCAAGCAAAACTTTGCTCAGAATGGTGCCGGTTGTTCTGCTGTTTGCTCCTAAGCATTTCCCTGCTTAGACGTGGACAAGTGATAACTTTGCTCTCTGACACAGGCCTTTCATTAACAGCTAATAATCAATGAGAGCAGGAAGGTTGGACAAAGCAGAGAGGTTGTAACTTAAAAAAAAAAAAGTTATACCCTCATCCCTCACACGTGGGCTATTCCTGTGCGCGTTATCATACATAACCATGGTCAGGTTATACATAACACAGGCCACGTACAGGAGCTGGAGAAGAACAGTGGGATTTGCCCAAATGTGACCTATTTACTTGGCACTAGAGATAGGTAGATAATTTTAAGAACATGCTTCTTCCTGCGGTAAGAGTGAAAGCCTTTCTTTTAAGTTGCTGACATTGAGCTTGAATTTTAAAACTGTTTCTTGCAGTTGAAAGCTGAATTTGGCTATGTTTATGACCTCCACCCTCCTCAGCTTCTTTATTGCCTCGTTTAAAGAGGAGAATTGGGATGCATTGTCTGTGGTTGTGTTTTGGGGACCTTCAGGTCAGCTCTGAGAGCTGTGATGAGCGTGGTACCTGTAACTGCATGAGCAAAGCAGAAAAGTAGAGTGGGCAGTCGGGCACCGAGTGAAAGAGGTATGTGAGGTGACATCCAGAAACAAACCGGCAAAGTCTTTTCATCATTGTTTCACAGTCAGTGGATGCTGAGAGGCAGCAATGTTGCACCGCATGAACCGCTGTTGGGAGAAAGGGAAAAAAACCCCAGACCTGCACCATCTCTAGCAATTGTGCTGGTGCAAAAAGTGTGAGATGGGGGAGGAGAAATTTACCTGGTTTGTTCCTATTTTTGCCCATAAAAGCCAAGCTTCATTTTTTCTCAGATAATTCAGAAGCGAACAGCATGTCATGTGTGTGAATGATGTGTGTTCCTAATGACGGGGGAAACAGGTCTCCCTGTAATGCTACAGTACAGGTTCCCTGCACAATGGCTACAGTACAGGTTAATACAAGTAACCGTAGCTAAAATGAGGAGGAGGAAAATAAACAGGAAAAACTGTAGCATCACAGTGTAATAGGCCCATGCTGATGCACCATGTTCCACATGGTGAAATAATGCCATTCAAAACCTGGTTTGTATTTACAATTTTCTTTAGTCAAGAAAGCTTTTGAAATTCATAATTACCGTAAGAAATCTGTTCTGTTCAGCAAGCACTGGACTTTTAAATAGTCTGAAGCCCTATCTATTACAGGAATCCCCTGATCTTTCCAGGATGTTATATACATACAGTAGCTGCTTCCTCTTACAGAAATAATGTCACTTGGAAGTGAACAGTACATGCTGAAAAAGCTTTTGTCTGCAATCAAATTGGCAGTGACTGAGAAAATCCAGATGATTTCCCAAAGGGGTGTCTGTGCAGCTGGGCCATTCTTTGTTACAGTAGTATTTTGCTCTTTCTATTTAAACACATTTTGTATTCTATCTGCCACACACACCTGCCGGTATTGTGATCTTCCTGCTATGATATAAATGTGAGTGGGACAATGTAGGACAATGTTGTGACCAAACTAGCATGGCTTAAAGTCCAGCTGCAAAATGGATGAGTTTATCCCTGCTAAGTCCGTAAGAGAAGAGCTGTGAGTGCTGACATCACTTGTCTTTAGAAAAGCCAAGCCATCCAAGGACAAGATCCCTCTTACCTCTTCAGATGAGTTGGTTTCTGCCCCCCCAGCTTAGCTGATGACATGATATTTGGATTTCACTGAGGTTTCTCACTCTCCTTCCAGTCTTGGTATCATGTGGCCAGTTGTCAGATAATATCTACTATGTGTGTATAATAGTGGCACTCTGGTGTTAGAACATGTTAATGAAAGATTACATTTAAGTTAGCAGTGTGGCAGAGGTGATTGTGGACTTTTTAACCTGGGCACAGCATGCTGCCTGGCTCGTGACTTACTGAGTGGAGAAAAGATGTATCAAGGGTTTCAAGGCCAATTTCTTCCTTGACTTCTTTTCCCTGGGTTGATAGCTTGTTTCTTCATTAGTATATTTACAGTGAATATTAAACCAAAAGCTGTGTTATAGGCATAATTAAAAGTAAAAGGAATATACTGTTTCTTTGAAGAAAGCCAGATTTTTTTTTTTTTTTATTCTGTTCTGTGGTTTAGCCAAAGTACTGAGTATCTGGGGATATCGAAACTCAAAATTAATCTCAGGAGCCTGATAATCTGACAGACAAAAATTTACTGTATTAAACTAAAGCTGTCTAATTTCGACAGATGTGATGGATTAAAGAGAAAGCATCATTGACCTGGTTCCACTCTGTTAGGCTTTCCAATTAAACAGGATGTTGTAGAAAGCAAGACCCAGAGTAATACCTGTCCCAGTAGGACTGAGGTTTTAAATGTCCCTTGTACCTTGAGAGTTGTTCCTTTAAAGATTTTGCTTGAGCGCTAATCCCAGAACACTAATGATGGAGTCTCCTGTAGGGGTGTTATCTCTTTCTAACCTCTTAATTAACTGGCTAAATAGACAATTTTTGTGCTTTTGTGTTAGAAGCTCTTTAATGAGGTTTGAATCCTCTGGCCAAGCCAAGTTAAGAGGTCAAATTTTGACACCAAGGAAGATGCCAGACTGCAGAAAATTGACGGTGTACTTGCACATATAATGTGCAAGCTGGAGAGAGACGTTCATCAGGATGAAATTGTAATGGAAAACAAAACAACCATGGCACAACTGCAGCTGTTGGGAGGAAAAATTTTGCCAAGGATGTGGCCAACCCTATCATCATCAAGTTCTGATCAACTTTCTGAAAAGGTTCTAATGCCTTGAAATTACAGGAGCACCAGTCAGTTGTAATCTAAGAAAGAAATGTAACAGAGGATTAAATCAAAGATGCAAGGGCCTGTATGTGGCCTTGAGTTGTTCTGTAGCTAATCTGTTTCTGATATACTCCAGTTACTGCAACTTCCTTCACTTGTCCAAATATTGTAGAGATCCTGTAATTTCTGTGTGATGGTAGGATGTCTGGGAAAGGAGGATCTCTTTTTAAAAAAAAAAAATAAAAAAAAAAATCCTGTCATCTTTGTTCAAACAGGTGTGTTTGTTCTCAGCATCGCTACTTTGGACCAATAATGGCTCAAAACACCTTCTTTTGCACTATTCCAGAGTAATGTCTGTTTCTGTGTGCTCTTTTTGTAGATTGAACCTCCTAGTCCCTACACCAGTTTGGAGACACAGGTTAGTACCACCCCCCCTTCCCACTTCTGTCTTACAAGAGAGTCTCTGAAAGAGAGGGCTGATCTGCTGTCGCCCACCATATTTATGATATTTAATTGTGTTGGTGGCCCTGGAGAAGGTGCAGCTGTAACAGCAATAGCTCCCAAGAAGAGAACCAGACTCTTTACAGGAAACAGTAGGTGCAGATGGTGAGGAAGGGACCTGGCGTTCAGCTGGACGATGGCAGAAGTGACTTGTATTTGTTAGAAGAGAGGATACAGTCCTCAAGGCAGTGCAAGCATGCATTCATGGGATTCTCCTTTCTTTTTGTATACTCAGCTTCCTAGCTTTTGTTATGATCCCCGCTGCTAGTGTGTTACTCTAAAATAGTGTTGCACTGCTGATTTCCTCTTTAGACATTACAATGAATGGTAATGAATCCGTGGAGATGCCTGGCACCAGAAGGTCAAAATGACAGAAGGGATTACACAAAGTCACTGGTGCTTTGATTTGTGTTTTCTAACAAGGCAGCATCATTGATTTCCGTTCTCGCTGATCTTTGGGAGACAGCAAAGGCAATGGTACTTGCATACTGAAGATGAGTGTTTATTCAGAACACACATTTCCAATGTCCCTTAGTGACTGCATAAATATTTCTACCTTTGTCTTCTGCTGGCCTTTCTCTGGGGAAAGCTTTTGACTGTTTTGTTATTTGTTTCAACAAACCACCTACATCTTTTTTATGGACGTCACTATGGAGCCAAGCCTTTGCGAGTCGAAACTGGCAAGGAAGGATCACACAAAGATTGTTATACAGAGTAGTATTATAAAGTGGTATCAAAACACAGAGTACATCATAAAGTACTAATCCATGCATGATGCAGAAATATACAGTAATAATGAAGACTTACTTTATTATTGACTTAAAATAGTATAAGAACATCAGTTTGTGTCAGTGAAGGTACTAGGGGAGAATGCACATGATGCACAAGAGAATTTCACAGTTGGAGAAGGAAGTGAAAGAGAGATCATCAGCTCCAGCTGTTACAGCTGCCAGCTGCAGCAGATTACTGGCTGAGGTGATGCCTTCAGCCCCAGCATGCCACCTCCTTGTCCTGCTTGGCCAGTATGCACCTTCCCTGACCCGCATGTCATTCGCGCTTCCAGCCCATTACCTCCTTGCTAAGACTGTCAGCGGGCTTGCCAGGTGACTCCAGAAGTTGCTCCGCTTTCAAGGGGCCTTGATATTTTTGGGGTCAGGGAGGTCATAAACGCGTTGTTTAATGAATAATTAAGATAGAAATTAAGTCAATGCTTGTATGTGTTGATATTTCTTTCAGTGTTACTGAAAGCCACATCCACTTCTGAATTTTCTGTAGAAAGCTGCTTACTTCTGACCTTGAAATAGATGAGGAGAGCCAAAACCAACTTCTTAGGGCAACGCACTTATGTCCTGAAGAGTTCTAGACTGCTGGGGGTGGCTGAAATGTAGGAGCTGAGATCAGGCAGGTATCCTGGGGTGGGGAGGGAAGGGACTGTCTCTCTCCGAGAGGTGGGTATCTGGGTGTCATAGCTGAAGGTCAGGGCGTGACTTTGGTTTTTAGGGATATATTTCTCTTTAGGTGAAGTGGTCAAAAGCATTCAGATTAGCAGTGGAAGTTGGTTTATATCCAGACTAAGAAGTTAGCAATTCAAGACTGGGCCATAGTCTTAGCTGCAAGTGTCTGTTTTCTTTGCTGTGAAAAAGCACTGTGAGAAAAATAACATAAGCAACTTTAACATTTTGCCAACTTGAACAGGATGTTAACTAATACCATTAGTAAAGAATCCCAAAATTTGCAGAAGTTTCTCCGCATGCTTTATTCTCTTCCTTTTTCTTTGGGGACAGATGGGAGTGGAGAGTAGCGCTGCATTCATTTGAGACACGTTGAGTAGACTGGTGAGCTGCTTCTCTGCTTTGGTGGTTTCCTGTACAACCTTAGGATGAATCAGCTCATTCGAGAGTTTCTCTCCACTGCCCTCTGGTTTCCTGTCTCAGCTCTGGTTTGGTTGGTATTTTGAATGTTGACATTTCAAACCCATGCTGTGTGTTGAAAGGGAACCGTATTCTGGAGGTCTTCTCATTTTTTTCATATAATTTCCCCTCTTTTCCCTAGTCTTCCAATTAGCAGTACAACTGTTGAAAATTTTACAGGTATGGCTGCAAGTGATCTTCTAGAGAATGGGTACTCTTCCAACCAGCTCAGTTTCAGCAGATCTCTTTGAATTCCCCTATAAAGATATATTTTGGGTTGTGTGTAAGTGAACAGAGGGAAAGCATTTACTTGAGAGCTAAGCAAGTGTTCTCGGCTGATATTTTTCCAAGGAAAAGACAGCTTCTGCAAACAAAATAATTTTTGCACAATTCCCTCACGTTCCTCTCTCTTTTAGAGGTGTATCAAAATACTTTGTTCAAATTAGACCTGGCAAATCACACTACTTGTGTTAATCAGATAGCAGTATATTGGGGATTGGTCTGATTTGTTTATACCTACCTGTGCTGGGACAGTGTGTCAAAAGATGATGCAGTCAGGCAGTTCCTGTTCTCCCTGTTCTTTTTTTGTAAGTGGGATTATATAGCTCACAAACAACTATTCTTTAGCTTTTCTCATGTTAAATGGTGTGTAACAAGTATGAATCATGTAATGTACAAATTTGGTACAGCAGATCAACAACTATTTAATCAGTTGCGTTTGAGGGAGTAGAATGTGGTAAATTTATTTGCACTATGTGGCAAAATGATACTCATCTAGGGTGAAGCCCAGAAACTTTGTCTTTACTGTATTGGAAAAAATACTTTGAAAACCAACCTCCCATTTTCTATCTCTAAATCTCACTGTGTGCTAATGCCAAAACCAGATATCCCTGAGCATCCTGGAGGTGTTTGATAAGGTCATGTTGTCAGGATTCTTTTGGAGGGTTCAGGCATGTTTGTCTGCATTATCACACGAAGAGAAGCTGAGTGTAATTTGGAGAGAATGAAGAAAACAAAGAGAGAATGAAAGCTGTTTTCAGCAGCTGAGGTGGTTGTACGTTACATCTGAAAGAGCTGTGACTCTGTGACTACTTTTCTCAGGATTTCAGGAGTTGCCTCCATCAATGAGATTGTGGCTGTTTGCATTTTGCACTTCCCATCCTTCATTTCACAAAAATACCAGGAGCCAAGTGTAATGGCTTCAGCAGCAGGTAGCCAGAGGTAGATTTTGGCCCAGCTTTTCATTCCCTCGGAGCAATGGAGTTTGTTACCATCTTTGGGTTAGAGAGATCGTTATCTCCTTCGAAAGCTGTAGCTTTGTGACTATTAGAAGTTGTGTGATCAGATGCTAGGGAGCCCTCTAAAGCTTACTGATACACGACCATGGAGTATTGCAGCTGGTGTCGGGAATGGGGCTCTGTGTAGCAGGTAATGGGACTGAGTAATCAGTGCAGCAACTGCAGTCCTCTCTTCCTTCAACTGTGAGAGGTAAACCTTGCCATGTGTTTTCCTTTTGCCAGTGCTATCCCCAGCATGAGTACGCCGCAGTGCTTGCCCTGAGAGCCACTGTCTGAGGGGTGCCGGGCTAAGCCTGTGGCAGGCAGATGTGCACCCTCGTGTCTGTGTGGTAAGTGGTTGGTTTTCCCCTGTTCGGAGGTCAGCAGCAGCTCTTCTAAGCTTATGGCAATAATAAAAAACCAAACCAAAACAATGCTTCTTCCCAGAAAATAGGGTACCAGATTTTCCTGTGTTGTTGGAAGTCAAAATATGAAGTGATTTTCACTGTGCAGTTTCCAGAAGATGCTCTCACTGGGGTAGCTTGTTGTGTGAGAGTAGCTGGTGGCTTTCAGCCTCCCCTTAAGTGATGGCTGCAGTTTCCAGGTGCTACTGAAGTGTGAAACTTGGAGATTGCTGAAATAACATGCACGCTACTCAGAATCCAAACATGAGACCTGCGTGTAACGCATATGCCATGCCAGGAGGATTTCAGCTGGAAAATTACCTTAGCAAAGGGGGGATGCTAGTCCAGAGAGGATTAAGTTGGCAAAGAGCCAGCATGAAAGACGCTTTGAAGGCCTCTTCCCATGGAACACAAGTGCCTTCCCACATTGGTGAAGTAAATATTGATGCTTGAGTATGGGCAGCAGTGTGCTTGTCATAATACAGCAAAAACAGACTGCTTTTTCATAGCCTTCTGTAATTAGGGTGTACCCTGCCTGCAGCATAGCGGCTCAGTACCTTTTACCCATGTCAACCTCTTGTCGCTGAGAAAAGCTCAGACGCCAATTGCTCCCAGACAAAATTTGTATTTTAACAGTAGTGCCTTTAAAGAGACCAGGAGAGAAGACTGCTTGTTATTGTCCTCTCTACCATTTAATTTAATTTTTTTTTAAAAGCTAGCTCTTTTTAGAACAAAAATGTCCTACCCTGGAGAGCATCGTGTAAGGAACAAAAATTGTCATATTAAAAGGTATTTATTATCCTGTAATTCCTTTCTCTGAAATTGATTTCGGGCTTAATTCAATAAAAGACTCAGAACTGAAGGCACGCGGTGTGCCACTCTGTTGTGGGTGTTTCACTTCACGATTAAGTGGCCACTTTGAACAGCAAAAACGTACTCTTGGTGCGTTTCTTGCAAGTGTCCGGCAAGATGCCTTTGTTACTGGGTACGAGTCAAATAACTTCATTGTGTATAGGACTCCCTAAATAATCGCATGCTCAGTTGTTTGACCTTTAATTACTTCTTATGTTCGACCCAGACATTTAAAACCGTAACCTTCAGCTGTGGGTGCCAAGAGGGACTCAGGTCTGTGATCTGCCCTCATAGCCTGCAGGTAGGAGAGAGGCTGTCTGGAGGCACACTGCTGCCTGGAAGGCTCACGTACCTTGTACCCGGTTCTTGTCTGGCAATGATGGGGTGCTGCCAGACCTGCTTGGATCCAGAGCACAAGTATGGCAGCAGCAGCAGCTGTACAAGTTGCCTAATTGTCCATCTTTTAGCCTGGAGAAGAGGAGGCTGAGGGGAGACCTTATCGCTCTCCACAACTCCCTGAAAGGAGGTTGTAGTGAGGTGGGTGTTGGGCTCTTCTCCCAAGTAGTTAGCGATAGGACAAGAGGAAATGGGCTCAAGCTGCGCCAGGGGAGGTTTAGGTTGGAAATTAGGAAAAATTTCTTTACGGAAAGGGTGGTCAAGAATTGGAACAGGCTGCCCAGAGAGGTGGTGGAGTCCCCATCCCTGGAAGTGTTCAAAAAATGGGTAGATGTGGCACTTGGGGACATGGTTTAGTCTACCCTACCCAAGGGTAGTGTGGTAGTGGTTTAGTGTGGACTTGGTAGTGTAGGTTAATGGTTGGACTGGATGATCTTAAAGGTCTTTTCCAACCTAAATGATTCTATGATTCTATGATCTGAAAATGGACATGATTGCAGATAAGTGAATGTTTTGCCCTTTGTGCGTGGACTTGGTCAGCATCTGCTTTGCTGGGGGCTGCATAGCTGATTTTACCTCAGTGCCATGTAATCATCATTTCCCAGTAAGAAAGACTCAATAAGAATTGCAAACTTAAAGGTACTATATCCACTATTAGAACAAGAATAGAAACACTCCCTGCGTTGTTTGTTAGAGTAACATATGGCAAAGAATCATTAAATAATTGGGAAACTGTTTTTTAAAAGAATATGACTAAAAGTAATACTCTGACTCTTTTGCATCTCTGGTTTTGGGCGTGTTTGAGATTTACTTTCTGAGCCTTATGGTTACCTCACGAGTTAGAAACTTGGGGATTTTTCCAGTTTTAGTCAGTATTCATGGAAAAAAATCATGAGTCCAGGAATGTTGGAGGCTGTAGAAGAAGTACGTCTTGCAGTTTTTGTGACAAGATGATTATGATTGGTAACAGCATAAATATGGAGGCTTTCATAAAATCATGCTGTGAAGATAAAGTAAACTTCCAGGGTACTTGCT
Organism: Pelecanus crispus; assembly: GCF_030463565.1. Taxonomy (NCBI): domain Eukaryota; kingdom Metazoa; phylum Chordata; class Aves; order Pelecaniformes; family Pelecanidae; genus Pelecanus; species Pelecanus crispus. The sequence goes on along the minus strand of NC_134653.1, from coordinate 10,591,431 downwards.
TTTCAACATGCAGATAACTAGTTTTGTTCTAGCTCGTTAGTTTGGGGAGTGAGGAGGGGCATGTGCCATTTCATAACGTGCTGAAGTGAGTAAAGGGCTGCAATGCCTATGGGATATATGGTCACTGGGGAAAATTCTGCAATTTCTTGCAGTGACTGTACTTACTTTAATTGAGGATTTTCCTTTCTGCTGTCAAAGTGAAGAGGAAACAGTGTGTTTTCCTTCCTGCTGAGAAACATGAAAATACAAGTAGAATTCATGGGCTTACCTCTGAAATCTTTGTAGTGCAGTCCCCATAGAAACATCCAGTGCAATCAAATTGCTGAGCTGTTATTGTCTAATAATCAGATACACTGATTTTGGCAAAGATAAGCCCAGAAACACAGTGGCTAGAAATGTCTCCGTTGTTAAATCACACAAGAAAGAGAATTTAGGTCTTTTTAGGAGAATGCATCTTTTGAATGTATCTGCTGAGTGGGTCCTTTTTGGATATAGGTAGGAAATACTCTGCAGCATTAACTGGATATTATTTGCATTGAAGATAACTAGGTACAGTCTCATGCAGCATTTTGGGAAGTTTAACTTTTGTTACACGCGCAGTCATTGTATGCGATTCAGCCATGTACAGAGAGAGAGAGAGAAAGGAAGGAAGGAAGAACATGTGGATTTGTACTCGCATCTCTAGCCCTTGTTTTCTGCATTATTTCCATGAAAAAAACGTGAGAAGTTTGGCATTGAACACCAATGGAGTCTTTTGCAACAGCCTGTTGCATGAAGAGGGTACACACCACGTGTCACGTAGATTCCTTCCTACCAGTGCTGTGAAACTTGAATTTTATATGAAACTCCTTTTAAAAAAAAAAAAAAAGAAAAAAAGCGTTATAAAGCTTTCTAACTTACATAGGAAGAAAAAAGTACCTAGCCATTAGCTTACAGTGGCTTGGGTGCTGTGTAATGATGCAATTCCTTTCTCTTGTTCTTTGGAGGCCGTTTGATATTTTCAGCATGTTTTCGGTCCACTTGGTGCTTGTAAAAGCTGTCCCATGGGCAGCACTGGGAATGAAATCCCCTCTTTGAGAGGTACAGATAGGGCAAACTTCCCAGACCCAGCACATGCAGAAGGCAACTTCTGCAATGGACAGGGTGGGAATTTCAACTCTTCTCTGAACTCTGCATCCAGAGCTTGCTAAGTATCCTTGCTCTCCTTTCATTGAGCCTGAACTATATGTCATATTCTCTGGATATCAGCTGTGGGTTGGTTGGGGTTTTTTTGTTCCCAGAAGTATTTGTGACCGGTCCAATGGGCTGTCTGTCCATTTTAATAATCATTTAAGAAAATATTCTTGTCCTTTCTAAAAACGGGGAAGTTTCTAATTGTCCGTAAGTCCATTCATGCATGATGCGGCTTCAGGAACATGAGGTGCTCTTATGCAGTTATCTTTAATTATGAATATTTTTAACAGTACACCTACCAAAGCCTTATGCTCTCAAGCTAAGATGTTAAAAAGATGTGAGAATTGTGATATTTCCCAGCAGAAGCTGATTTGCCAATACCCTTTTAAGTTGCAGAGCATTCAAAATGCTTACCAGCAATGCTAATGTTTGTGAAGTGTTTAGCCTTTGATGGAAAGAGAATTGTAAAATTTAGTTCTGTGCTTGCCTGTTTTTATTGTATAGGGCAGATTGGCAGAAGGGAAGATACATAAATTATGTTAATTATACTCAATTACCATCAGAACCAAATGGTTCATTATGACCCTGTCTCTGCTGTACAGGAAAGCTATTGTATGCTGTCATGCTCTGCACTTCAAATGACATCACAGAACAGGAAAATTCTTGATTATTCCAGAATAATGGTAACTGGGCTAACGGGTAAAAGATCCGTATTTGATAGCATGAGGTTTGGCTGATTGCTTAAATAAAGCTCTAATGTAGAACTGTTCTGATAGCAAATGGAGAATTGTGCCAACAAACTGGAATATTCTGAGAGTAATTGAATCCTTGGGTATCGGTTGCCATTCTTTAAGTGAAATACATCTGGAAGTTGTTCTGATAAATATATCTAGAAATAAATAAGTACTTCATATCTCACAGATTGCAAATATAATATATATTTGTGGCAGTTGCAATATTGCAGTGAGGGGCTGTTAAGAGTTTTACAGCCGTTTCCTTTCTCCTGTGCATTCCTGGGTGTCAGAACAGCAAGACAGGAGGAATTCACACATTATTTTCCAGTTAAAAGTTAGGTAGCTTGCCATTCAACACCTCTTAGGCTAACATTTGAGAGCATGCTTAATTACAAGCACCTACTTAAGTGCAGTTGACTTCAGGGAGACTTTTCCTTGAAGTTTGTGTATCACACCTTCATTTCTTACCTAAAACCAAATTTCCATGGCAGTAGTTTAAAATATATTTTTATCTCTGGAGTCCTTTTACACAGAGTGGACTGGACCATTTGGGGAGTAATTCACTGTGCCTCTCCCGACTGAAGCAGAGCAGTGTCAGTTTATCCTGGCTGAGAAGGTGACTTACTGTATTAACGTGAGCAGTGAGGAAAATGCAGGTCGACTTGCCAGCGCGACTGGTGCGTAGTTATGGAAGGTTGTGCAGCAAGTAGAACGAAAAGCTACGTGCAGGTGACTGGTGTCTGATGTTACCACTTGTGCAGCGTTGTCTGCGCAGCATTTCTTGGGAGACATCTGGGATGCATTTTGCTTTAGGATTGGTTTGAAATGATACTGAAATGTGGGGTCTGTTTTGGGTTTATTTCATTTTCTGTAACAGCTAGAGGTAAATGCAACTGAAAAGGCCTTTGTGATGCTGCTCCCCCCCCTGCTTCCTCTGGTTACGCTGGGATTAGACCTCAATGGCATAAATAGCTTCTGTAGCAAAGTAGTTTAAAGTGGTAATTCCATTTTTTGGGTGGTGAAGCATAGCACAGAAAATAAAAATACACAAATAATTTCTTAAAAACATTCAGATAATAATTGGATAACTATAGACATGCACAGCTGTGTTTTGCATGCAGCATTTTCCACATCTAGTTAAAATAATTTTGTAGCCACGGCAACTTCGAAGTGGATACATCCACTTTCATGTAACACAGTGAGATTTTTTTCTGTTTTTGTAGTTACCTAGTCCTTCAAGTACTGGAGACCACAGTACAAGGAGAACCGACTTGTAAAACTGTTGTTCTCTATTTGCAGAAGTAGGACGAACTATGCGGAAGGTTCTTTTGCTCGCATGCCTGGGCTGCTGCACAGATCGTGTGTGCACTTTTTCACGTTAACCACCTTCTTCCTACGAGTGCCTTGTTTTACAGACTTGCTGACATAGCTTTGCAGTCCATGTAGTTTTGCCTCATTGTCACAGTTCACTTGTATGACTAGAAGAGGAATTAACTGGGCCATAGGATGGCAATAAAAGCATATAAGTAGCTGGTAAATCCAATGGAGATATGGAGCTAACATCTGTATTACATACTCCTGTGTTTTGTGTTCTGATTGCGAAAATGACTGCAACTGGGTAGATTGCAGTGCTGAAGCCACAGGAAGATTTGAAAGAAAAAGATGCAAATGGTTTATTGTCTTGACTTTCGACAGTGTTTATTGTCACAGTTAGTGACCATGCTGAGGCAGTGGGCTACTGAGTGACAATCGGTCGGTTGTCACTCCCAAGGGTGTTAGCTGGACATCTGCAGAAGTGATGGAATTTGTCTGAAAACACTTTTCCATGGGAAATTAGGAAGTAAGCTAAGAATCTTTGATTACTTGAAATGTTCTCTATATTTGCTCTTCAGGAAAAAGAAACCAAAATTGTGACTTGTTGGTCTGGTCCCTTGTTAGTACTGGTGGGAACTGTGTGGTTCAATGTCATTTCCGTGACTGAAAATCTTGCGCTGGCCCAGGCCAAATGGGGCATTTTGTCTGTGGAAACGGCATGTCCCGTGCACACCAGCTGCCTTCCCTCCCCTTCAGCACTTTTTTGTGGTATCCCAGTCATAATGACAGGGGTGGTGCTGCCCAGGAAGCGTTGCATCCAGTCACATAGGTAGCCCTGCACTCCTCTATCAGGTATGTTTTGACTGCAGCCAGCCACAGCAAGCTGTGCATTAGATAACCTTATCTGAAGAGTATGAGCATTTGGAGGCTGCGTCCAGTAATCGGCAGAGCATCTGAATTTGAGGCTTGCCTTTCAAAGCTAATGCCAGACTCTGTATTATTGCCCAAGCTTCACGTATTGCGTGCGTGTAGAGAGCTGACAGCCTCAGAGCAGGATTAGCAAAATCTGTCATGCAGTGAAATTACCAAGGATGTGAGATTTCTGACTCTTGCACCACTGCAGCCCTCAGGGAGAGCTGTAATGTGCCCTCTCTGGCTGTTCGGCATTCGCAGCCTGTCACCCCAAAGCATTGTTTATGCCCGTTCTCAGAGAAAAACAAACCCAAAGACAACACCCTGCCAAGGCTTGCTTCTTTCTGTGAAAGGTGTGGGAATTTCCCCTATGGGGAGTGCTTGCCCGAGAGGTGGAGGCCCCAGAGGGACCCTCTCCTTAGGCTGGGAGGGTGCAAACTCTCTGTGCCGGCATCCCGGGGTGCCCTGGCTGTGCTGCCCTGCGCTGCCCAAGCAGGGTGGTGGGACTTGGGAGAGTGTAAGCTGTGCTGTCCCTTGCAGGAGAGGTCAGTTCCCTGCTCCTGTGGCAGGACTGTTTCTCTATTTTATACGTGCTGCTAAACTGGAGGAAAAAATCTGCAGTCTTAAGATTCAAATCAAGATGAAAATAGTGGTTGGGGAGCCTGTGGTGCTGGCTTCTGTTAGGTAGCAAGTGCCAGGTGCTGACATTTGTAATGGGTTAATAATTTGTATGTGTTACAGCAAAGCCAAGCTTGAAGAGGAACTTCCAAGAAGGGTCGTGCTACGAACAGGTTTGATAAGCTCCTGGCTCTGCTTGGAGAGTCAGTTTTAAAACAGTTGTAGCCCCGAAATAGTTTTCTTCTTGCTGTTTATGTGTAATATGATTTGTTATACATATTATTCCATGACTTCACAGGAACCAGAAAGAATTTTTATTATTTTTCCTTTGTTCCTGTGTCTTTTGGCATTTAATTGTACTTTATCCTATGTAGTAAATGTTACCTAATATTTGTAATTGCTATAATATGACTGTCTTCTAATGTTTTACATACAACAAACAAAATATTTTTAATAAACGCTGATAATAAAATCATGATACTAGAAGAGCAAGCACTTAGTGCCTATAAAATGACACTAAGGTCAGTATTTGCAAATTATCTAGATGCTAATTTGGTTGTGGCCTTCAACACTGTTTGGTTTCTTAATAGGCAGGAAACATGCAATGTTTCAGTGCTCAGCTTTCAACTTTTGTTGGCACTTTTACCACAATGCTTGGTAGCTGCACAAAGAGTCATACAAAGGCCAAAAAGTCATTCCTGACTAATAGTTTAAAAAAACCAAGGGGGTGGGGGTGGGGCAAGAGGCAATTTAAATAACAAATCAATGAAGCTTTATCACTAAGTGCCAGATCAAACTCATGGTATCCTTTCTCATAGAATCGTTTAGGTTGGAAAAGACCTTTAAGATCATCCAGTCCAACCATTAACCTACACTACCAAGTCTACCACTAAGCCAATTAAGGGTAGAGCAATAATTTCATGTTTCCTGGCTTGGTGGCTGGATTATTTTTTAATGAAAGTAAAAACTAGGCATCACTAAGGTTGGAAGGGATCTCTAAGACCATCAGTCCAACCATCAACCCAACACCACCATGCCCACTAAACCATGTCCCAAAGTGCCACATCTACACGCTTTTTTGAACACCTCCAGGGATGGTGACTCCACCACCTCTCTGGCAGCCTGTTCTCAAGGCCTGCTGCCTATCGCTTTGCCTGTGAAAACACAGATGTGTAGCATAAATGGAGTAAGTGGAGGTCATTGCCTTTTTTTAGCCATCAGACTGATGACTGACACACTTTTCTCATTCATTGCTTTTTCTCCAGTCAAATAGCTTTGTATTCTTTATAGCCCAGCCTTTCAAAACTGACACAGAGACATAAAACTGTTGATGGTTTTTTCTCTTATTTTTAAATTTTGATGTGGAGCGTAAGTTAAAACACACCCAGGTCTCTGCTCCAGGTTTCTTGTGCCACCCTGTGCAGGAGTCCCTTTCTGCCAAGCATAAGGTGTGGCTGGTGGTGTTTTCCTCTCTTTGTCGTATGGGAGTTTGGTAGCCTGGGCCAGAAAGCGCTGGTGATGTGCGAGTGCTGTTACTGTCAGGGATTTGGTCATTTGTCTGGAAGATTTAGCACGTGTATAACTTGGCCATTCATAAGGAAATCATTTAGTTCAGCATGGTGGGGTTTATTAAAAAGGTACCTGATAGATTGCAGGTTGTGCCACACAGGAGGACCTGTACCAGTTGCAGCTGGGGAGGTCTGTGGGTTTTTGGCAGGTGCACTTTTGCTGGGCAGAGCTCCTTCAGGCTTCCTGCGGGAGAGCTGTGAATCCTGGCATGGCTCCAGCTCACCTGAGGCAAACCAACGGGCTTGGAAAGGACAAAAGCTTCAGAGAAACTAGAACTCAAATGAAAACTCTTGTTCGGGGTCATACTCTGCAGTAGTGACCATGAGGAGCTCTTGTACAGGAGATGTATATGAGTAGCCTACATATTTGATTAAGCGGCTGGCCCCCTTCTCCACGGAAAGCAGAGGTTTCTGGTGTGTAGCTGTTTCTTGTGACACCTGAAGGTGGAACTCTAGGTCGTGTCCATTGCCTGTAGGTCACTTCAAGTGACAGCAGAACACTGAGTAACTTCTGTGGAGTTAGTGGTGCCTGTGAATCCAGGGGTGTGCAGACCTTGTTCATGTTACAGACATTTATAGATTGTGTTTGGATATATACTATATATAAAAATATTTTTAATATAAATTTCCCACTGTTTTGTCTTGTACTACCATTGATATTTTTGGTAGATTCTGGTTCCAGCTTAGAAGCAACAGTTTTTCCCTGTACATCATACACCACAATACATACGCTGGTTTGGAAGCTGTTCCTTTACCATACAGTGAAAGAAGTTAGTAAAGACATGTTTTGTTTTATTTTTACACAGAGTGCCAGTATCATGACTGATCCATGGGTCTATGCCACTTCTGACTATTACCTGAAAATTCACTCTGAAGGCCGTGCTGTTAAAATATGAGAGCGTTATTTCAAATTACATTTACTCCATAGTGAATTGGGAGGCTTTGGCATAGCGCCTAGTTTACACTAAGCCTGCCAGCAGAGGAAGTTAATCAAGAATTGTTGGTCCGAGGTGAATTCTTGCTCTGTTTTAGCATGAATGACTTTCTGCGGTAGACAGTCCTACATCTTGAGCTAATCTGTTCAAGTCCAGGATTAGGTCGTATATTTTCAAAAGCATGATTTCCTTGAAGACACTCCTGAAACAGCCAGCTGAGCCTGTCTGCTCCCTCATTCCCAGCTGTGTTGCTGGGTGCAACCACAAACTCCAACACCAAATATTGGCATCATTCGGAAAATGTCATCCATTTGCTGTGCTGAAGTTGTTCCATGTGAGGGAGCATGAGTCTGAGGCTCCTCAGTGGGAGAACAGGCATTGCAAAGAATTGGTCAAGGGCCTGGGGTGTCCCAGCTGGCAGTTTTCATTTTTTATTGTGATCATCAAACCCCCTCACCCCATCAAGATCTTAGTCATGGAAATACAGTGTTGGCAAGCTGTGGAAGGTCATCCTGGGAAGTTCAAGCTGTAGAGGTCAACAGGGCTTGCCACTTGGTTCAGAGGGAGGTTTGCTGTCTGACGGAGATGCTCTTTTCCCAAAAGAATGTTTATTATTTCTTTAAGTGTCCATGCCCCTCTTCGGTCCTTCCTGCCCTCCCTTGTCACCTCCTGACATAACTGTTGTGGCTCTGACAACATATGCTTTTTCTCCTAGGTTTCAAGTTCTTAATTAGGTTTTAACTTTTAGTTTGATGTTTTCCATTATCTGAATGGTTTTAAAACTGAGATTTCTTTTGCTTAATGTCTGTCTTCCCTCTGTGGCAGTTTATTTTGTTCCCTATAGCTAAATGCGCTGGCTGGATTAGAACACTTTCTTGGTGTCCTTATTCCCATTATTGTCTATCTTCGTATGTATCTGAATAACTAAGTATTTTGATGTCTGAAACAATACAGTGAGGGCTAAGTTCTGTCAGTGCTATTTGCTTGGAAAATGCAGTGTTTCTCTATTCAGGTTCAAAATTATAGGACTTAGGCTGAAATTAGACTTTTAGCTTGTCTTTCTAGTTATGAAACTGTTGTTTTCACTAGATATTTTGAAATCTTGAATAACTGTATGTTTCCCCAAGGGAAGATAATTTGAAGAGTTGGGTAATAGCCCTTACTCAGTAAAACACAAGAAGACTTGCAAGTTAGGCAATTGCATCAATGTGAATGCTCACATGCTTTGTATTGAAGATGTTGTTTAAGTGTTTCCCTGATTGTGGCGCTTGATGCAAAAACATTTGCTTATAATTTCAGTGAATTGGCTTTTGCTGCATTAATAGGCTTTTTAATTATTTATTGGCAGTAATGCTGAAAGGGAGTGAATTTCAAAGATGCATGCACTTTAAGTCAACACATGCGAACAACTGCATTTAAAATGCTTGCTTCAGCATTCAGTAGGGAAGAAGGATCCATTAGGCTGGTCGCAATCACAGGAGTGCAAATGCTGTGGAAAGATGTATAGTGAAATTCCTGTAAAATGCTGAAGGGTGTTTGCCAGAGTGCTTAAAGGCATCCAGCTCTTGTTGCCTTCAAATGAGAGACCCATAGAGCTGAGTAGGAAAAACTTTTGTTAGCAGTTACAAGTTTTAGAGATTTGAAGTGGTTTTTCACTTCACTTCAAAACAAAACCAGATCTTTTGATATTTTCATAAAAGGTGAGCAGACGACACTCCTTAAACACAGTGCTGTGTTATGCACGCGTGTTCCAGAGAAGTCCTAGAGGTTCAGGCATTCTCCCTGCTGACCTGCTGCAGAGCAGGAGGCTGCGTGAATAACGGCAGTCACCAGGTAATACAAATTTCAGAGGAATCTTTTCTTTAGCAGCCTTTGGAGCATAGTAGAAATGCATCCTATTGATGAAGAGAAGTTGCATGTGTTCTGCAAACTTCTGGTCTTAGGCATTCATATACCACCCAGAAATCCTTTGGAAAAAAAGAAAAGGGTAGAGCAGGAATTTTATTTTCTCAGTCTCCTAGTTGTCATGTTTTTGCCATAAACCTTAACCGTGCAATAGCAAAGATGGAATGTCTGCCCAAAGGACCAGTCTGCCTCAGCCTGAGAAATATCAATAGCGCCTGTTTCACTGAGGGTCAGAGCTCTGGCTCGGAGGCTGGGCAGCAGAACAGAAGTGGTAGGTGGTGTCTCCGTAAATGCAAGTGCCAGGTGGTGTGACCAATAGCCAGAGGCAAAGTCTTACATTACAGGTTTAATTAAAGAGTCTCAGGGAATATGCATCGTCTGAACATTATAACGCTCAGAAGGAACTTTGAGTCAAAGCCAAAGGATAATAAGAATTAAACCACATTTTAACCATGTACATTACAAGGGTTTATATTCTTTGCTGGAGCTGAATAATACATTACTGTAGTGCAGTAACTGGTGTTATGTATGACCTTATAAAATGTTGTGATCCTTTCAAGCGTTTATTATTAAGTAAAAAATGAAGTACTTCTTCCACTTTCATAGTTTTTCCAAGTTTAAAATTGGTTTTGGAACATAGCCTGGAAAGAACAATTACACTAGCATCATTATTTTTAGGAAAATTTGCATAGCCTACTTCTACACAGGTATATAAAGATGTAATGGTACTACATGTAGAAGGATAGCTGTGAAGTGCTTTTGCTGTTCTTTGCCAAAATTTCATTTAAGCATGAGATATCATCTCAGCGATTGAGAACAAACTTGTAATTCCAGAGCAGAATATGACAGATGCTTCTTTAGTTTAAATTTCTGTTACATGTTACCAGAGACTAAAACAAGTAATAGGAAACAACAAATAGCTTAAAATAAAGAATATTTTGTGTCCATGTAATAAAGCAGTGTGCATCTAAGCAAGAAAGTGGGCAAAAAGGAATCATCACAGTCATTATCAATTACCATTTGATCAGGTGGAGGACAAATGGAGTCACTTGCATATCTTCTTCAAGATCACACCATGAGTCACTAGCCAAGTTGCCAGGTTTGTTTATTAGGCTTTTTGGTTCTCTTCTCCTGTTACTGTTATTTGACAGCCACTTCTCCTTGCAGCCCTTTGTAAGCGCTATGTCTGCTTCTTTTACTGATTGCTACTGTTGATTTCTAGGCAGTGCAGGGTGCTAAAATAATTTTTGAAGTTTGTCTTGGGTAAATGCTGTTAAAGAAATGGAGCTAAATGCAAAGAATTATTCTAGCTCTGGCAATGAAGAGAATAAAAGGTGACAGTTCAGGATGACTGAGCAAAATAGATGGTGAACCCTCAGTCGAGTGTCTGAGGTCTCTAGAGTTTAGAGTCTGAAAATCCTCTGCGAGCTTTGAAAACTTCACCAAATTCGTATACTAAGCTGAGGTAGGGCTGTGATGGTTCACGTGCATACCTGTCTGCCTCTGTAAAAATAATTGATGCTTGGGTAATCGTCTGTACTGGCAGATGATATAGCTGCACTGTCTTGGGCTTGTCCCCTGGGGCAGAGGGTAAAGGGGGGTTCTCAGGAGATGCTCCCCACCTGTCACTGTGGTGATATTTTCATAACAAAAGCCAACACAGTGTTTGTAACGCTTACGTGCCCAGGCTGGTTGTTTCTTGAGCACCTGAGCTTTTCCTCCCAACTGTGCTAACTGGGCTTTTTCCACAAGGACCCTTATTATAATTTTACTTTTCTTCTAATTAACTTTGAGCCAGCCTTCCAAACTGTTCCCATGACATGTGTCTAAAGCAGGACTACTGCGTAATCTGTAAGACCATATATAGGTAGAAGGTGTGTGTATTTCCCATTTCTTTGGTCTCTCTAATGATCTTTCCTGGCAGATTTTCTGCCCTGTAGCCCAAACTTCCAAATGTTTACCAAAAACTTGGAAAGGCCTCATCTTAGAAAACTTCCCCTTTGTTATATGCCTTCCTCTGGATCATCTGGTAACAGCACTCTGTTCCTTAAGCACGTTCCTTTAACGTAACTATTGCTGGTGCTGAGTGCAGTCTCCCTGCTTTTTATTATTATTTTTTGTTGTTTATTAAATATATTTACTTAATACATAATGCTAAAAATAGTTTTGCTTCAGAAAGAATGTGGTGCTCTTTCTGATTTACAGTCTTGGCATAGCTGTGTTATCAGCTTCGTATGAGGTATGTCCAGTTAGCGGGACCAGTGAAAATGGGTTAATACTGATGTTTCTCCACAAAGCTACATAAATACAGAATTTCTCTGCATTAGTTTCAAAATTTTAACAGGATCCCCTTGTTGTTTAACAAAGCATTAAGTACTTGTCCACAGAGCACAGTAACAACCTTCAGGCAGATTTCTAAACGCCAAAACAAGCTTAAGGCAAGTAATTTGGTATTTCTGCATCACCCTTTATGTCTTATTCTTTGGGTTTGTTTATTTTCTTACTGTTCCTATGTGACTCGGAAGTATATAGGCAAATGCTAGCAAAGAATGAACATTTTTATCATCATCATTATAAAGTAAAGCTGTGTAAGTCTGTCTGGGTAACTGCACTTGTACCATAGGTGATGCTGTGGTCTGAGTGTGAGAAAGGGGTGCACTGATGGCTCTTCTGTAACTGGGGTCTGATAGCGGACAGAGTACCAGATAATCTCGGAAAAGGCTTGATTCTACTTAACATTTTTGCCCTAACTGGGCAGCTCGAAATTTATCTTGAACTTCCTAGCTGTCATAAAATAGCTGCTATTTGTGCCAACTCTTCAGCCCTCAGAGTCTTGCTGAAGGGGGGTTGAGCCCTGTCTTACTCTTTAGTAATGACTGAGGTGTCATTGGGTGCAATTCTGCATTTTCCATAAGGGGCTTCCAACTTTTTATGCCCGTGTTTAAATCTGAGCTCAGTTGCTTCTAGTGTTTACACGACATCTTGAACAAAGATGCCTTTGGAAGGGCCGTTAATGATTTGAGTGGCTCATCAGGCCCTCCAGTAACTAGCATCCCACACTGTGCAGAAGACGGTAAGCTGTGAAGCAACTGCAGTGAAAACTGTATATCCAGCTTCAGCTAAATAATTGGCTGTACGCTGTTTCTCTGTTTATGATTCAATTTTAAAGGCCCTTTTAAGTGAAATTGGATGCACTACAAAGTGTTGGTTTCATGTGTTTTATTTGCAGTTTAATCAGCGTGATCCAGCTGCCAGTGTAGGGGAAACCGGAGCTTGATTTTTAATTATCCCTGCTTTGCCTGAGTTAGGAATTCCCAATAGTGCTCTCTGAGAAAAGATGCCAAAAACTGCATTGTTCTTTAATTAGCTGTTGTAATTGTTTCAGTCTAATCTCCGTGATTAGCAGCAGCATTAAATATAGCAGTAAGAATAGGCCTGCCCTCTTTGTGCTGCCCTAGTAAACACAATACTCTTACTTCTGGTAAGGGACATAATATAAAATCAATTAGAAGCCAACTAGTGTTGATTGGAAAATGATAAAGAGCAGCTACCGTGAAGTGCAGATTGCTTTGTAAAGTTGGTTTGTAACCATACTTCTGGGATGACTTAATTGCCCGGTTTTGGGGGAAAACACCAGAATAACAACCTCTATTGCAGAGGAGCCTTTGGGGATCTTGCAGACTCCATCCTGCATGAAGCCCTAGTACAGGCTTCAAGATAAACTTTGCTGTCGCTAAGGTTAACGCCAGTCCAGTTTTTAGGAGGGGGTCATTCTTACCACCATGCAAAGCAGGTGTATTGTCAAATGGAAACAATTGCAGAATATTCCCCAAAGAGATGAGTTTTTATTGTGCATTTATCTGAGTTTTATTCTGAGGCTCAAAAATGCTCTGCAGTGGTACATTTGTAGTGGGGAATTCTGCATTGCAAGGAACCATTTCTGCACAAGTGTATGTGTTGGATCTGTTTCAGAATGGATTATGATATTTAGACATGTGAAAATACAGGAAAACTGCTTCATGAAATAGAAGTACCACGCCCATGCCTGCTTTGATGGTGTTGAGGTACCTGCTAAGGTACCAGTTATTATCTTTTAAGTCCCTAAATACCTTTGTGAATTTAGCTTTAAGTATTATTGCATGTGGGAAAAATAGGAATAACACTCTTGGAAAATGCAGACTTAAAGGTAGGTCATGCAGTTTAAAGTGAGTGTTTATGGGTGTAAAATCAGCACTTCTAGAGAAACGTAATTGCTGTAGTAACGGCTATAGTCACAGACTGTGGAAGTGTGAATATTTTGGCTGGTGCTATGCTTTTGTAAAGTAACTGATACAACTTCTTACGTCTTTTGATGACATCTGTCAGAGCCACTATGCTCAAGTGTCACCAGCAGCATTGGCAGCATAAGTTCAGGTTTTGTGTGTCAGAGTGCAGGTGTGGTGCAGACCTGGGAAATGCTTCATCTGGGCATACACCCAGGAAAGCTCAGGGACTTGAAGAGTTTATTCTTGCTTGAGCCATGCGAAATAAAATGATCTTACCCTCATTAGACTGGAGAAATCAGGTTTTACTGCACCTGAAAAACCAGCTTTCCTGAGTCTAAACCCAGTGCTTTGGACCAAAAAGGGGTGGTGGTGGTGGTGGAAATCAATCCAAATAAACTTCCAGGACAGCAACTGTAATTATGGGTGAGCTAATGAAAGAATAGAGGTGAGCTTGCATCTGTAGCAGATTACTCTATGTGTATTAAGATTACTCTAGTTTACAAATGTAAAAATGATCATTTTCTTGCCAATGAAATTGAAAGAAATTGCACAATTTTTTGTTCAATACTTTTAGTTGTCCAAAGGGTTCTCCCTAATTTTCAGAAGGGTCAGGTCAATACCGCCAAGCTAGTGTCTGATGCCTTGTTTGAATAACACTGCAGAAGGAGTTGTTGTAGGTTTACAGCAGAAATCCAGTTCAGTTAAACCACTAAAAAATCAGGCTTGTGTACTTGTCCAATGAGAAATAAATTCAATTAAAATCTAAATGTATTTATTAGATTATTTAATTTGAAGATATGTTGCATAAAAGACAAAAGCTACCTGTGCGCTAAAACAAATCTTTTGTGATTGTGGAAGACACTGTGCAAGTGCTTAATGTTGTGAAGCTGGATATTACTGAAATCTGAAAGTGCCCATACCAAAGCACTGATTAAATAGGTTTGGCTTTATACTACTCTCTTATTCTTTCTGCCTACAATACACATTGGGAAGGAGAGAAGAAAGATGCCTTTTTTCTCATCGGTTTATCTATAATCTTCCAGTTTATAGACCTGATTAAAAATAGGAAGAATAACCATACATAATCCTAGTGACCTTAAAAACGTGTAACTACATTTGCTCTATCAAAAGCAGCATTTAATAGATCCAATTTACTGCCAATTTCACTATTTGCTTTACAGTAACAATATTAAAATTGATCAGTTGAAGTAGGTCTGTACCTGGGAAGGACTGAAAGCTAAATACTGCACAGTGGGAACACAGTATTCCCATACCATTTATCATCCAAGGTTTCTTGTATTTTCTTTCCACGGTGGAAAGCCTATTTAGGAAAAAACTATACTTGACTTTTATGGTACTGGCTGGTTTTCAGTTTGAAGATGATAAGCTCCAACATGCGTGACCATTGCTGTTGCACAGAGGACCGTTTCTCCACCAAGCAGCCCATCTATTGAGTTGAGCTTCACTGTTAACAGAATCTGGCTACTAACAGACTTCTGCTGTTGCTGTGTTTCATGTAGAGCTCAAGAAAGCTGGTAATGAGCCAGAATGCTGCTAGGTCTTGTACAATGTACGTAGTGAAGAGGTTGGAGAATTAAGTCTGGTTTCTCTGCAAGAAGGAGTTACTGCTTTCCATCGGTCACAGGAGGAGGCTGAACTAGGCATTAATTAGCTGACCATTTATATTTATGCTGAGGTGTAACCCTGTGAAGATTTCTTTAGATCAGTGTAAATAAGCTGGGCTAGTTTTACTGCTTCCACAGTTAAAACCAGAGGATTTCGGAACAGAGGAATTCTGAGATGGCAGTAAATGTGTGACCTGCTGCAGCAGCTGGGTTTCTGGATGTGATTTCTGCCAGTATTTAGAAACCAGTGACTGATTGGCATTGTGGAGTCAGGATTTCTTCCTACCAGCTCCATAATAATAGTAAATGGAACCAACTTGTTTTGTTTTACTGCTTCTGACACAGTATGTTCCTACCATTTTGAATTCCCCTAAGAGAAAATACAGGCTTAGCAGACTACATGCTAAATATATGAAGTTCTCTGCACAAAAGCTGAAGGGAATTGTGTTAATTCCTCTTCTGCCAAAAATCACTGATTTTGCTGTAAGTTGAAATGGTTGCAGCATTTCCTTAACTTCATATTTCAGGAGATGTCTTAAAAACAACAACAAAAGTTGGGGCAGTTAGTGAGCTCAGTACTGCTCACACCACTGGGGATGAGCTGAAAATGGGCGGAGAATTTGAAGGTACGGAAAACACAGCAGCATCAGATTTTTACATGAGTCCTTTCACCTCAGAGGTAAGCCAAAACACTTTATCTTGATGGAAACTACTGTTATTCCTTCTAAAGAGGAAAGATTTTTTAACTGTCATGGCTTTCAGTTTGGCACATTTTACAGAACTTCTTTCATAAATAAACCCCTGAAATTTCTGATCGGAATGAACAGAGAGCAGCAGAGTACCGTCGTGCAGTTAAGGGATCGTTAGCTTTTATAAATACTTAACGTATCAGACGTAGATACGTTATATGGTAAGCATAAATACTCTCATTGTTATAAATGTACCTTGATTCTGTACATTCGTATTCTGCAGAGCACTGCTAGAAACTGAAGCCAAAGTTGCCCAAAAGAAACGAAATGGAAGAGGCTAGCAGGCAGGTTTGTTGCTGGCAGGAATGGCCTGTGCTCAAGTGGGTTTGAGGGAATTGCACAGATTTGGGGCAGTGGGAGGGAGGCAAATGTTCCCACACGTTCCCTTCTGCCAGTAAGTGCTCTCCAGCATTTGTCTGATCCCACCAACACACACCTTGGAAATACCTTGGACGGGTGGACTAATACTACTTAACAGATTTTCAATATGTATATATGAAGTTAAGTAATTCTAAGCTCTCTCAGGCTCACCAGTGGTGCATCTAAATGGCAGGATTGTAAAACCTGCTTTATGTTTGGTGTAAAATCACCTGCAATATCATTGCACTTGCATAATCCTATCTTGTGGCTGTTATTAAAGAAAATGTGTTTCTGAACATGAATTTAAATAACTAATTACCATGCAAGCACTGATTGCAGAAATGCTGCAGAGGTCCTCCCGCTGCTTTCAGCAGTGGCCGATCTGTTCTAGGGTCGAAGGGAGGAGGTACTGTCCTCACAGCAGCCCCTGCAGCCTTGGTAGATGCACGAGGAAATTCTCATTGCCTAATCTTGCATCTAGAAACAAGCAATATGCAGTAGCTAGCTTCTTATACTTTTTGCAACTGTTATTTTAAGATTTTTTGTTAGCAACAAAGGACATGAAACTTTCTGTTCCTTGCTTCTTGGGTTGTGGTGCAATTATGCCAGTGATGTGCTCGTTATAATTTGTCTCCAGTAATCCTTAGGGACTCCAGAGAGCTGCTTCCATTAGACTATTAAGTTCAGGCTGTACTGACTGTTATCAACCAGCAGAATTTCTCTTTAGAGATAAAACTGCATTAGAACAGAGTACATTTATTTTGCATCTCACACATGCACATCTTGCTGTGGGACTTTCTGTGGAGCCGGTTGAAAAGCTCATACTCTGTTTTCCATTTAAACAGGCATCGCTTTGCTTATTGTTCATTTGTGGGCTGCCATGAGCTGAGGGTGTGGATGAGATGATTTCATCAGCCCCAGAGCCAGGTCCTTTCCCAGCCAGGGCGCACCCAACCCGTTCCAGTACAGAGAGCTCCCGCAGCTCCGAAATGCACAAGAGTCTTCCCAAATAAATATAATTTGGCCTTAAATTGCAGGAATGTCTGTGGGGTTCTTGCTGGCAAAGTGCTCAATAGTGCTTTGTTTCATAAAGTACCCCAAAAAGTTTGGTGTATGATTGAGAAAAGCCACCACCTTCAAAAGCAAGCATGTAATCTAAGGTGACCCAGGTCCCTGAGGCTTCTAGGTAGTGTCATTGCCACGTAAAGTGGTGTGAGAGCCTGTCAGGCCACTCAGCGGGGCCAGCAGAATTTTTACTTTCTTCTCTTTCTGTCACCATCACTGCCTACAAAACAATTGAACGAAATAATTGGAAACCAATTGACTCCATCCAAGCATTTTTCTGGTTTAAACTCACTTCTTTACTGAGCAGTAGGGCTTCTCTGGTTTACCAGCTCAAGATCTGCCCTGACAAGGGAGGCTGTTTGGGTTTTTTTCTTTGGATTTTTTCTCTGTACTTTAAAAAAAAAAAATTAAACATAACTGCTGCGTGTTTTGTGAATTTCTGAGTTGTTGCAGGACCAATCAAGGGATGTCAAAGGCTTCTATGAGAAGCAGCTAACAGGCTGGTTTTTAGAGAATTACGTTGAGAATTATCCTGAAAGGGTTCATGGCAAGATTGTTTTCCTGCACTGTCGTGGTTTAGCCCCAGCCAGCAACTAAGCACCACGTAGCCGCTGGCTCACTCCCCCTACCCCGATGGGATGGGGGAGAGAATCGGAGGAGTAAGAGTGAGAAACACTCCTGGGTTGAGATAAGAACAGTTTAATATTTGAAATAAAGTAAAATAGTAATGATAATAATAACAATATAATAATGATAATAATAATATACAAAGCAAGTGATGCACAATGCAATTGCTCACCACCCGCCGACCGATACCCAGCCAGTTCCCGAGCAGCGATCGCTGCTCCCTGGCCAACCCCCCCAGTTCTATACTGAGCATGACGTCACATGGTATGGAATAGCCCTTTGGGCAGTTTGGATCAACTATTCTGGCTGTGCCCCCTCCCAGCTCCTTGTGCACGTGGCAGAGCATGGGAAGCTGAAAAGTCCTTGACTAGCATAAGCACTCCTTAGCAACAACTAAAACCTCAGTGTGTTATCAACATTCTTCTCCTGCTAAATCCAAAACACAGCACTATGCCTGCTAGTAGGAAGAAAATTAACTCTATCCCAGCCAAACCCAGGACATGCACTTAGAGGGGATGGTAACAAAACCACTGGTTCCGAGCCCCTCACTGGCTCCTCGGAGCTGGCCTGGTGTTTTGAACTCATGCCCTTCTGGACAACGCGCCGGCTGCGTGGAGGTGCTGGCCGGGTGGCTGAGCTGGGCCCTTCCCGCGGCCACAGCCGGGCTCTGCCCTCCACAAGCTGTGCCCGGGCGCTGAAAGCACCTCTGTGCTCCCGCACAGGCCTTTTTTGTCTGGAGACTGTCCCGAGACGTCCAGGGCTTGCTCAGGGCTCGCTTTGCAAGGCTACGTGGAGAGGATAACGATTGCAGCACGCAGCTACTGCCGCAGGGTTGCAGCTGCAGACAGGGCGCTCTGTTTCAGCAGCTGTGTGTCAGTCATGTTATTCTTTCAGCAAATGCAAGACTCTGAACAAAATCTCCAAGGTACATCTGTGGAAGAATTTCTTTTCTGTACTAAAAAAAAAAAAAAAAATTATTAGCAGTGAACATCACTCTTCAGTTGAAAAGTATACTCTACCAAAGGAAACATTTTTAGTCTCTGGCTTGCTGCTAGAACTAGGAGATGTTTCTTTTCACTCTGAAAATATTTGCATTGATCTGTTCCATGGTTGTACTTCAGCTACTTAATGACATACCAGATACTAAAATCATAAAATCCTGACTGCCCTCTTGCCTCCTTTGCTGTCGCATCATGGTGGTTACGGTTCTGCCTCCGTCTCGCGTGACAGACGTTTTCGGGTCTGTCTCTGCTCAAAATATCAACTACAAAGAGTATTTTGAAACAAATGAGAAAGAAGGGGTGAGGTAAAATTGGCAGACTCGTTAACTGGAGGATACAGCAATGATTTAATATTTTATAGCCTGCATGGCCTCAGTATAAATGTTAAGATCTTTAGCCAGGGGTATAAACCTGTCATTACTCAGCATATTATCCTTTGGATGTATCACTTCATAGTGTCTCTTCTGGCCTTCTAGTAAGGATGAAAGGCAAATACAGAAAATCCCAGATCTTTAGAAAAAGAAAAGTGATTTTCATTTTCCTGGTCATCTCTATTTTGCATACAGCAAGGTTGGAAGAAAAGATTTTTTTTTTAATGATTATTATTAGAATTTTATTGATGTCTTCCTGCTAATCATAGTGGGTTTTTTTACAAGTACTAAATCTATTTCTCATTTATCTTATTGTTTGAAAAAGCCATTCAATTAGATGCTGGGAAATCATATGAGCGTTTAGTCTTTATAGCTTGTGTATAAGCTATAGATTTGCTCAGGAGCTAGAACGTGGGCAGAGCCCATGGAAATGTGCTGGTGCTGAGCCACCGGGTTGTGTCCGGCTCCTGGGCTCCTCCTGGCACCACAGAAACAGCTGGCTTTTTGGCTGTTGCTCTGTAGAGGCTGTTAAGAGTAACAGTAGCACGTGAGTATAATTTTGATTAATCAAACATACTAACCAGGAGAAATAGCACACGAGCAAAAGTTTCTCCTCCGGGTTTTCCCACATCCCTCCTACTTAAGGGATAATTTGTAGTGCTGCGATACATCTGTCTCCTCCCCAGTTTTGCAGGTAATTTCATAGCCTTGACCATCACTCTTTGTGTATATATTTATGTGAGTAAATAAGGTAGAGAGGGTTTAGGAGGTACATATTGCATAGATTAACTATTTAAAACTTCAGTTTGTATTGGGACCTACTTGGGTCCCTGATTTGATTAATTCTTTTTCTATATTAGGAAACTTCTTCATGTGGAAAATATCCATGTGTAGGGTTAAAAAGCATTCTTGTAATAGTTGATTTGTTAAAAACCCAGGGCCTGCAAGACAAAAAACTGTCATTCATTAGCTCTGAGTGAGCCCTCATGCTCCTTCAAACGGTGACAGTAATTCAGAGCCCTGCATACGTACCATTTTATAGCTTGTCTCAGTTGCTTCTCAATTTGTGTTACTCTTTTTGCATAGCAGACTACACATTTTAAATTATTCGCATTCCCATCATTTCCAAAAGAAAATCTAAATAAAGAAAAAGAATTTCTGGAGTGACTCAATCTCCCTGTGTATTGCCACGCAGTTAGGTTCTTCAGGATGGCAAACTGCTGCATTTTCCTATGCTAATCCATGCCAGGAGTTTCCTTGGCTTGTAAGGCCAGGCCATTCAACGCGAGGCTCTGAAAGCCTATGGAAATTTCTGTGGGAAACTTAAAATCAACTACAAAGAGATACTTCTTCAAAAAAGACAGTTTCTAGAGTCAGTGTCCACTTGCCAGCTGTGATCTGGCATGTCCTTGGAGGCCTCTGCTCAGAGCTGTCCTGCGTGGGAGGAAGGTGCGCCATGTGGGAGGCAGTTCCTGCCCCAAAGAGCTTGTAAGACAACCGGACAAGGGTGATAGTTCGAGATGGGAATGGGGAAGTTAACGTGTTCCTGTCCATATGGTTGTTGTAATGGCTAATAGGAGGTTATCAGGTGAAGATAACCATCTTGATGAGGTGTGTAAATAACTCCTGGACAATACCTCATTTTGATGCTATTTTCTATTCAACCCATCTTAACCCCGTGGGAAAAATAACGTGAGTTCCCTGTGCTTTACATGTGAGAAATATGGCATTGCGTGTTTTCTGTTGTACTCTGGAAAGGTAAAACTACCGAAACGTGCAGGCAGTTTTGCTGGGGGGCGCGTGGGTGGGCTCCTGCCATGGCCGAGGAGGTGGCCAGCAGGTTCAGGCAGGTCGTTGCCGTAGCTGCCAGTGCTTGCTGGCTAGATAAATCACAAAAGGCAGTGAGGAAACTTGGCGTGCAGGTTGCTGGAGCTAAGGAAGGACTGACTGTGAAGGAAATAGGAGTTGAGAGTAACGATTGGCAACAAGTGCCAGCTTTAGCTCAGGTACGCAGAAAGCACGCAGGCTATGTCAGTGGCTGCTGGGTTGCAATAACACATATATGTTACATGATATCAATAGACACCCTCTCCGCAGTTGCTGAGCCAAACAGTGCGTGTTTGTATCACATCTGTTGTCTGCATAACTTTCCTGCAAGTGCTGTGACAGTTGCAGCTTTCTCATCTCCAGCACTCTTTGGGACCAAGCAATGTTGGCAGCTAGGTAATTAAAGCATCCCCAATATAGTGTGACAGTTATCATTTATTTGATGTCAGTTAGCTAGAATCACTTCAAACTCATCTGAAATTGTCTTCTTGAGGCCTTGACATGCAGAAAAATGTGATTTCCCTGCTTTCCTTTTCTTTCCTCTTGTGTTTCTACTTTCTGTCACTTCTTTACGTGCGTGTGTGGTTTTCCATTTCTTCACAGCGCACTGAGCAACAGTACGGACCGCAATAATTCAGTGGTGGCCGTGAGCTATTGAAAAGCTGCTTGGTCCTGATTTGTATGTCATTGAGTAACCAGTGTTGTTCACTTGACAAATCATTCCTTGCTGCCGATGAACAATCAGGATAGCAGGAGCTGCTAGCTTCTGCTCAGTAGTTTCTAAATTAATGGTGTCATCTGAGTACAGCAGTTGTATCTCTTATTATAGCAACATACATTTGCTTTACTGGTGGCTAAAATCAGCTGTGGACCATATGGGTAGCTTCTAAGCTCTTTTGGATTTGCTAAAGTATTGCTTAATGGTGGTGTACTCAAATGTCTAGCATCACAATGTCTATTTTCTGACATATAAAACTGGTGAAACACACACTGTCAGCTGCCAGAACTCTATAAGAAGGACTTAATGACTTATCTAAATTTAATGTTGGTGCACATTCTCATTTCTCATTATATGGACTTCACGAGTTGGTTGTGAAGCCTCCCTTATGAAATGAACTATAAGCCCAAATGAGATTTTGTTTAGATTTTCTAGAAAGGGAATGTTGGTTATAGGAGTGCTCTTTTGATATTTATATAGGATTGTCTTAATTGGGAAGTCTTTTGCCCACAGCATTCCAAACCAGTTCAGGAAGATATTTTGTTTTCTTTTTGGTGGAAATTATTTGTTGCTTGTGCTAATATTGAAATGTCCAACATTTCAGTGGAGATACGTGTTGTGGAGTGTTTGGGATGAAAGATGCTGTATAAGCATTAGACACTTACTGCATTTTAGTGTAAGCCGGCCACAGACTGCAGCAAGAATTCAGAAATCAATCATCCTTGTTTCCTCCCTTTGAATTTGCTGAATCTGCAAATTGAATTTGCTGCCTCCTGTTTTGCTTCACATGAGCTGTAGTTTTCTTGCGGAAAATGCCTTCTGTTTCTCTTAGAGGTCTGGACAACTCTCACCTGTCTCTTGCCATTGATTTTTGAATTGTCACAATACAGTAGGTCAGCCCTATTTAGTTAGGTACGTACTACTTCACGATTGCTCTACTTACACAGTGCTGTGCTACAAAATTAATGTGCCTCAGGCCTCATTATGGATTGACTTGAGTCTGTGTCCAGGGCAGTTTGCTGCTGCCTGAAGGAAACGCCTTCTGGCTTGGAAGTGAGCTGCTGGAAAACCAGAGTGAAGTGGTAGCCTCCCAGAGCTGCTGCCAGGCTCTGCAGGCTGCACAGAGCTGGTTCTGTATTCAGCTCTCATCTAGCTCTAATGTATTTGTTTTATTTGCTATTTTATGCACATATTAGTTTTAGTGGGATGAGTGTCAGCTGCATGATAATTAAAACTATCCTCACTTCAAAATTAAAAAAATGACACCAAAGAGCCCTAGGCTTCCTTGGGAGCCTAGGCTTCGTCAGCAGCCGTGAGTCACCATGAATTGTGTGAGTGCATGAGATGAAGTAAACGTGATGATTTTTTCCTTTGTTCCCTAACCTTTTCTGAATAAGCAGCAGGAATTGTCTCTCTGCACTTTAGCACCTAAAATTTCACCGGGGCATGGAAAGCTTCCAATCATAAACCTTGTAATTCTTGGACATAGTGTTCAAATACTGGGAAAGTGCCACATCAGCAGCTTTGTCTGTTGCCGTTGCAAAATGGAGAATTTTTTTTTTTACATTTTAACTACTTGTTTGAATAGCTTCCTTTAACTGGATCAGCAAAGAGGATGCCTGTCAAAAAGGTTTTTTCACCTTCCACCCACTCCTTTGCTTATTTTGTTGTAAACTGGATTCTTCACAAGCAAGGTTGCAAATTTATGAGGTTGCAGTGAAGACAAACAGGATTTTCCCAAGCTTTGTTTAAAAAGCTATTTGATACATACTGTTGAAATTTGGAAAAAAAACCCCACACAACAGGAAATGTGTGATATGTAGATGATGTGTAAAATGTAAATATATAATAAGTATGCATAATAATGGCATCTGCTGGTTTTACTTTGGTCTTCAGCATGTGTAGTGTATTTCGGTTTCACAGCCTTTTATAAATATTTCCATTTTGTGTGCATCTTCATAAGGACTGTAATGGTACTTGAGAAGTAGGATGCATCAATATGAGCCTGTTTGAGGGAGTGATAATTCAAAAGAGACTGGGACTGTTCTGTTGGAGATGGCAAATTAAAGGAAGGCAAAAAGTTGTGAAAACACTGTGTGCTCTTCCATGTCCAGTCAGGGTCATTACCAGCAGAACAGGCAAAGACTTGCAGGGAGTCAAAAATTTGATTGAAATACCTGGGAAAGGAACAAGGAATCTTTTTTTTTTTTTTTTTTTTTCTGTGATGACATAAACCAGATTTTAGAGGGACAGAAAGTTTTTGGATTGGAGTAGCTTTATCCTGACTTTCAATTGCTTGGTCAATTCTTCATTTTACACATATGAAAATACTTCTGTTAAATAATACATGCAGTCTGCATGCATTTTTTAATGCCTCTTTCTTGTCTTTCCGAGACCACTGTCATATATGTAGAAGGGAGATTGATTAATACAACTTTATTAAAAGATGATCTACATAAACATTGAGATAGTGTTACTGTGCAAGGAGCATAACCTCAAAACGTTTTCACTGTAATAAGAAAAAAATACATATTTCTTTGAACACTGCGAGCTGCCATATCCTTCTGCTGTGGGGGTAGTAAATGCCTGCTAGATCTGGCAAATCCTTTGTTGCTGTAGTTAGCTGGCTTTGCAGGTCCATGACATACAAGACAATGATAAACTTTGGCTTAGGACACTGTTAGCCTTTCCAGTGACTTCCATTTGATTTAGCCCCCACTGCCTTCATACCAATGTCATGGCCACAGTGGTTGCAGCTGTAATACCACTTAAATCTGCTCTTTGTGCCAACTGGGGGGAGTCTGTGTCCTGAAGACCAACACAGCCTGCAAATTCATTTCATGTGGCCTGTAGCCTGGTGGATGGAGGCTGTGTTTTTTCCAGTGGGTGTCTCTGAGGTGTACTGCAGCATGTGGCCCATGTATTTGGAAAGCCCTAGAAGCCCTCACCAAAGCCAGGACTCCCATCCTCATTCCAGCTTTGCATGGTGCAATCTTGAAGCTTGCCTCCAGCACTTTGACAGCAAGGGAAATACAACAGTGACCTGGGGACTTAACTGCTAGAAATGTCAAATCCATGTTTTCATTTATACTCAAATCACTTGGGGTTTGACTAATGAGCCTTTAGAGCTAAACTACTAAACTCATTGTGTAAATCATAGAATCATAGAATCGTTTAGGTTGGAAAAGAGCTTTAAGATCATCCAGTCCAACCATTAACCTAACACTACCAAGTCCACCACTAAACTGATTTAAGGGTAGAGTCGTAATTTCATGTTTCCTGGCCACAGTTTTCTGGAAGTAATGAAACATCCAAAGCTGGATTTAACGATGGGAGATGGAAAGGGTGTGCGCATATACCTGAAAAGGCACTGAGTTACTCCCACTCCATAATGTTATTTTATCTAGAACTTTAGAAAGAAGAGTAAGAAAAGAAGAAAGCAAAGTGTTGGTGCCAATTTGTTGGGTCACTCTGAAAAAGAAGAGGTAAGATTTTGAGCTCAAGTGTTACTAGGGAGAAACCTAGAAGTTTTGTTTGATTACTTTCATTGCTGACAAAGAACTGAAAAATACTGGTGGCTTTTTTGATCCCAGTATGCCCCTGGGTGGTTCTGTTCAGTTAGTCTTGCAGGGCAGGGCTGTTAAGTCCTGATGAGCTCCTGAGCCGTGCCAGCACCGAGGCCTTTGTGTTGGTGCAACTCTGCCGGTCTAGCAGTGCAAGACGCAGCTTCACATAGGTGGATATAGTGTAAGGGCGGATGGGGTGGGGAACTAGTGCAGTTGTCCTTTGCTTGGTTGTTCTGGTCCTCACCTGAAACCATTACAGCTTTAAGGCTGAAAAGTTTTTGGAGATTTCGTCTGCTTTCCCCAGTAAGCCAGCAGATGACGAAGCCTGACTCGTCTTGACAGCACTTCACAGGATCTGGCCGCTGTCGTAACTTTGAGTGGAACCTGACCCATGGCTAGTTTTATGTTCCCTTATCTGTTTAGAAAAGAGTCTTTTGTTCCTTGTCTGACAGGTCTGCAGATCTGCAAAGGTTGGAACCCAAGCAAGGGCAGCAATCAGACAAAAGGTGAACTATTGAACACCAAAGCAGAAGCGGAGAGATGTGACAAGATTAAAAGACAAGCACAAAGGGCATTGTATCAGCTGTAGATGGCATCTGACAGGAAGGGTGCCCAACAGCAAGGTTCAAGATTGGGTCAGAAGTTATAGTCTGGAAGAGATTGAGGGCTAAATAGGTGTAAAATAGACTTAATGCATAGTTCATTTCTTTAATCTGTCCATGTTTTCTAGAGAACAGTCTTACTATTTATGGAACTCCTCATTCTTTCTCATTGTTTATACCATGTATGTTCTGATGAATGTATATAACTTGTTACATAAATGTTTACATATATGGTATTTTAGAAAGCTGTTTGCTTTATATTTTCATTCCTTCTTGCCTGATTTTGTAAAATGCTCAGGATCTCGGAGGTCTGGGCCCTTAATTTAACATTTCTGGAAGCTGTCTACCTTCACATCCATATGTGCTGATGTCAGAGTCTGCACTTGTTTGACCTAAGTTATTATTGAAGGTTTTTTCCCCCACAACTCCCTTTTCTGAGTCACGCATTACTCTTGCTTATATACATTTTGCCATTAAATCTGCTTGACCTTTTTTGTATTACCAAGAACTAAAATCTTTATCCTCTGGCAGTTGCAGTGATCTTCAGTCAGTTTTTCTTAAATTAAAAAAAAATCTGCCAGACACTTGAGATTGTACCATCATCTGCATGAGAGATAGGTTGAATAGTCTATTGTTGGCTTACTTGCCGACCCAAAATTGAACTCTGAACAAAGGGACACTACACCTTGTTTTCAGAATTCCTGAGGAAATTTGTCCCTTGAAAAAAGTGCTCCTAGACAACGTGTGGCACGGGATTTTCTAAATCTGGAAAATTGGTGTTTCAGCCTTGTTATTTCAGTGTTCCTTTTGCTTCATATTTTTTATAATGAAAAGTGACAGTTGTTTTACATACTGGAAAATCTTGCATGACTGGTCTCAGCTCAATATCTGCAGGAGGAAATTTAAGATTACACTACCCACACATTAACGATGAAGTTCCCACGGCTTTTTAATGACATTTTACTTTAAATGCGAAGACGCTGTGTTGGTGAACAAGATGACTACAGTAAAGCCTAATGATCATGATCTGATCATATTTGTATTAATATGATCTGTAATTAAAAACTACTGGTTTGTAATAGCAATTAAAACATTCCACGAGTAATTAAATGCTGCTTCTTAAAGACTTTTTTTTGCACTGAATGAATGTCAGACTGACACTTAAGAGGACTGGTGTTAAACAATTTCCTGCAAATACTTGTCAATTCATTTTTTCATGTCAGATAGTTGCCTAGCAGTTGGCATGCTTGGCTCTGCCCTTTCCCTGCTTGTTGAGCTGTGTATCTGCGTTTTTACTCCTGTATGCGATGAGTATGCCAATTCCTCGCTCAGACTCAAGTTTTACCAGGCTTCATGCATGGTTTTTGTCTGGTGTTGGATATTCTTCATTTCATCATTCTCCCCTGCTCTGCCTCCCCAAGTGCCTAGAAGAGCAGTGGAAATAAATATACTTTTCTGCTTTTGTTATGACTACTTCGTTTCAACTACTGCCCGGTTAATACAGCCTTGTTCCTGTGTCGACGGGCCCATGAGAGATCTCTGCTCTTGTGGTGCATCCTGTGTTCTTGGGAAGTGCTCCAGCTTACGTGCCGCCTCCTTCAGTGAACTGAATCCTATAAAACTTTGTTGAGATACTAAGTGGCGAGGTAGTGAGGAGATGAATCACAGCATGGATACATCTCCTACTGTTTTATTGGCTTCTTTGAATTCCACCATTTTGCCCAGTCCCCACTATGTGCACTATTCTCCACATGGCTTGCACAAATGTAACTGTAGAGAAACTGGTGCACAGCTTGTGGTAAAAGTATTTTTGTGTAGTAAAAGCAGTGGTGTAAGGAACAAGGGAAAGAGAATGTTCACTCTTTGACAAGTTTCTCGTGGTTCCTTGCTAAGAAGTCTGTTGTTTTGGACATACTTGGAGGTAATTTCCATGTGGTAGGTGTGTTTAGAGCTTCAGAAATCTCTATGCCAGCCAGTTCACTAAATATCTTTTAAAATATCTGGAAATACGTTGTAAAAAAGCATTGGTTCCTTATAGGAGATCGCATTAAAATATGAGCATTCCATGGAATAATTAGCATTGCAAGTAATCCAATTGCTCAGTTACAGTTAAAAACATGGACTTACTTAATTTCTTTGCTTTCTGCCTATGCATTTTTGTTGCTGACAAGGAATATTCTCGCTTTAAATTAAAAAAGGAAAAAAAAAACCCCTGTTTTACAACAGTAGTTGCTGTTTATGATTTAAAAAACAGTCCATGGTTGGCATTTTTGATGGGACCAAGGGCTGAATGATATTGCTGGATCACCTATAGAAGTGTGATTCGTCCAGGTGAGAGACAGGCAGCCGACGTCGTGTATCAGGCTGTATCTGCTGCTTGGGCACTGTGTGCATACAGCCAGCCTTGATGCTGGCCATTGGAGTTGTGCTGGTTGTGGATCGTAGCTCATGATCTAGATTTGCTCTAAGCTCGGTCACTGACCCACCAGTGAAGGCTATTATGGATTTTCTGAGCAGGACCATGCTCTAACATGCTGGATCTGTGTGGGGATGATGTGGCTTGCCAGCAGTGAAAGGCTGACTTTCTCCTTTCTGTTGACTTCTGGGTGGGGACTGTCAGAATTTCACCTTGATCTGTAGAACCAGCACTGAAGTAATACACTTACATATGGGGACAGTCTTGTTGACTGTACAGACAGAGGAATTCGTATTTATAGCTGTTGTGTAACATTGTAATTGTCATTCTCTCTCTCCATGGACAATTAATTGATGGCAGATAAGATGAATAGGGGGTTTTCCAACCACTACTCCCGTCTTGCTGCAATATTCAGTGTCAAGGGGGACTTTTGGTTAGCTAGCACACATTTATTCACAAACAGGGAAGAAAAAAATAATTCAAGGGACTCTTTACTTATTTTAATCACTTCTTTAAAATTATCAGAAACCACTTGTTTACTGGAAGCAGCCTAGATCATGCGTTGGGTCAAAGAGTTGAGGATGATAATCTTGTTGCTTTTTCCAGCTCATTCATTATCTTTGAGATTTCATCACAAAGAGGAAATGTTGCCTAGTAGATTCCTATGTCTGCTCTTTTTGAATTTCCTTGAGCAACTCTAGGAGCCAGTAATAGCCCATGTACGTTTTAACAGTCATTCAAAATCTTTACTTTCAGAGGGATGTAAAATTTATTTGGGCATAAACTGAGAATCTGGGCCACAGACAGGGCCTAATGTTGTTTCTTCTTGATACGGGCTTTTGCTATTATAAAGGACAACACGTGAATTAAACTAAGTAAAGACGACAGCTCTTTCTCAGCTTTCATCGCATGCAAAATGCATCTTTTCACATCAGTATTTACAGCAGGCTTCTGCTTGCATCAGATTTCTTCAAATCTGCTTGGTTAACATAATTTGATGCTAATAAAGATTAATAAAGGGCAACAATTTCAGATCTGCTGACAGTAATCAGTGGTCCTGCCTTTATAAGTGATAGGAAGCTAGAGGTTGTTTTTCCTAGGGGAGCCTCCTGTATCACAAGTGCTGATCTCCGATACTGCCACGCTCTGAATTGCAATGTGGTACCTGCTGGGAAAGCTCATCTCTGGCTATTTGTTTCTTTCATGGCAGAGGGTTTTTTTCCTCCTCCTGTTTGCTGTTAAGCTCATTGCTGGGCTGCATTGGTATTCCAGCCAACACAGTCTTGAGCAAACATTTCTGTGCCATCCTTCTCATACAGCGGGGCTTGCCCGGCATGGGGGCAATGGGGAGGGAAGCAGAGGAAGCAAGAGCAGGGGAGCTGGTAAAAGCCTGTGTTTCGGCATCTTTCCCATGCTTTTTCTCCTTAAACTCCCTGGAGTTCAAAAAGGGAACTACGTGCAACCCGTCACCACAAGGGGCTTGCCGGGGAAAGCGTTGAGGCGTATGAGGGTTTCACAGGCTGCTTCCATGGGAAGTGATCTGCTGCCTGGCAGATGTGCACGAGGCCCCGAAGTCTGGAAACTTGCTGAATTTGCTTCTCTCATAGCAGCATTGTATCACTGAGAGGCAGTAGGTAATCAGACAAAGTAGGATAATAATAGTCTTTTTTCTTGGGTATACAGAAAGAACTAACCAAATGGCCAAAGTCTGCAAACTGACAGTACTTTATCTGCACCCATCACAAAAGGTACACAGTGTGCGTATGTATCTCGTTGGTATTGCTTTATGTAGAGCTGTTGATATACCTGTCCTTACAAACCATGCATTAGAAACTGTTAGCTTCAAATCAGTATTACTGATGGTTCCCTTAGGCTGATTTCTGGCAGTGCTTTCATCTTGCATTTTATGTGTTCTAGATAAGATTTTAGAGATTTTCGTCATTTCAAACCCTTGAAAATATCACTCTGCTGAAGCATTATTATTATGTTGGTAAATATATAGCATTATACTTGTCAATATAATGCTTGTTGTTTTGATATTTGGATTGGTTAGCGTAGTAAAATGGGAAATACATGTTTTTGGAAGATATACATAGTATGATGTATGCTCTATCATTGTACTGTCTCTGCAGATGAAACTGTATTCCAGCAATCAGAAAATCCTCAAAACAAAGTTTCCTTCTAAAAAGTGTGTTACAGTAGTATGTACACCAAAGTTGCTGTAGATTGATAAATACGCTTGTAAAAGAAAACTCTCCTGTGTATGAAAGACCAAATCCTGTCCTGCACACCAGGCTTGAGATACAAAAACAGAGGGGAAGCTGTGAATGAATTTCCCATTGGCCCCATGAGAGAAAGCAGTGCTGAATGTGTGGAGTCACTAACAGCTAGTTACTGTAAACAGTACTGACTGAAAGCTGTCTTTGCCTTTCACCATATCACAACGCTTGCTGGGTGTTGATGAGTGCTGCAAAATCAAGCAAAAAATCCAGATGACCAAAGAGCAACTGGTTAGAAAGCCAAAGGCAGTAACTTCATCCTGCAAGTTCTGCTACCCATTTAATTCCAGTTAAGTGGAAAGAGTGTCAGTGTTGTGTCTTGGTAGCATTACATTCCCACACAGCTTGTTTTGGACCAGTGCTGATGCTGTAGAAGACGACTTATCAAAATCTCAGGTAAATTTAATAAAATCCACACAATATCTGTGTAGACCCATATTTCAAGTTTTCAGTCTCAATTTACATTATTTTACTGCTTTAGAATAGGGAGATACGAGGAAGATACAAACAAGAATTTCTTGACAGACAAGACCTGCTTTTCATTACTATTTCTCTGTGTGGCAGTAATTTTTTTTTTTTTTTTTTTTTTTTTTTGGTAACAAAGGAAATTGACTACTGTAGAAGAGGCTGGTCCATTGAACCTTTAGGTATGCAAGTTAGAAGTTGTTTAGGTTCATGCTGCTGAAGATAATTGTGTGGTTTTCCACGTATTGCTCATGGATGAGGTCTGAGAGAGCACGTTCTGCAGGGCTCCTAACACACGCGTGCACTTGTCTGTTGATGACTGAGCAAGCAAATGACTTTGTAATACAGCCCAAAGTTGCTGTTTTGATCAAATATTTTATTAACATTTATTTATGGTTTCCTCAGTGGCCGGTAGATCACTGGGAGAATAAGAGGGGATATTCTGGGAAGAGTGCTGAAGGATGCTAAGGGATGCTAGTTGTTCACAGCCTGTATGGGGCAGGTTTTCATGGCAGACATCCAAACCATAACTTTAGTTCATTGAATATTTAGGAACGGTATGCCACAGATGGGGAGTTAGAATGGCAGATTGTCCTGGTTTCAGCTGGGCTAGAGTTAATTTTCTTCCTAGTAGCTGGCATAGTGCTGTGTTTTGGATTTAGGATGAGAATAACCCTGGTAACACACTGAGGTTTCAGTTGTTGCTAAGTACTGCTTACTCTAGTCAAGAACTTTTCAGCTTCCCATGCTCTGCCAGGTGCCCAAGAAGCTGGGAGGGGGCACAGCCAGGCCAGCTGACCCAAACTGCCCAAAGGGCTATTCCATACCATGTGACGTCATGCTCAGTATAGAACTGGGGGGGTTGGCCGGGGAGCAGCGATTGCTGCTCGGGAACTGGCTGGGTATCGGTCGGCAGGTGGTGAGCAATTGCATTGTGCATCACTTGCTTTGAATATTATTACTTTCCCTTCCTTTTCTGTCCTGTTAAACTGTCTTTATCTCAACCCACAAAATTTGCTGGCGTTTTTTTTGGTGGTTTTTTTTTTTTCCACGATTCTCTCCCCCATCCCACTGGGGAGGGGGGAGTGAGCGAACGGCTGTGTGGTGTTTAGCTGCCTGCCGGGTTAAACAACAACAGCCCTTTTTGGTGCCCAGCGTGGGGCACAAAGGGTTCAAGATAACAACAGATCTGACCAGAGCATGTTAAAACGAATTTCTGATAAGCATTCATTATATTAGTTTGTCACTGGTTGCCATGTTGAATCATTTGCTCTCAGAGTTGTTGTGATTGTTTTCAGAGTTGTGCTATGTAACACCTTACTTGCCATATGTATTCCCTGTGGTTTATTACCTCTGGGAGCTGGATTAAAGTTAATAGTTTGCTATACTGTATAGCACTGGTTTATGGTATGATAAAATTATCGGTCATGAGGTTGTACTCAGCACTGCCGTCATTCTCATACTTCGGGAGCTTTGTGAGCCATTTCTCGGAAACTGTTAATAATTACACTTTTTACCTCTTCTCGTTGGAGAACCAATCTATTGGGGAGACAGAAGGGGACGCTTTCCCCTGCTCCTTCACCATCCCTTTCTCCTTCAGGATAGTTACGACAGCTCTTGAGAGTTTTGAATATCCTTGGGATATTAAAACCGGCATCCTCCTATTGCTGTGTCTCCTGAATGTGGTTCAGGTCTTGTTTAGGGTTAAACAACTATTTAAGAATATCATCCAGAGATCAACCCCCATGACAGGCGCTGCGTCCACTCCGACCCCCGTGGCAGGCACTGCAGCCACTCAAACCTTGGTGACAGGCACTGCAGTGACTCTAACCCTAGCGACAGTCACTGCGGCTGAACTAGAGAACCAACCTGTGCCAGTATCAGTTGCCTCGATACACAAGAAGAAATACACAAGAAGATCAGCTCTTTTAGTGAGGGATGAAGATGAACCAGGGCCATCACGAGAAGAGAAGGAAGAGGTAGAACCCATAAATGAGATGGTAACCACCTGATCTCTATCCCCGAGAGAACTGCAAGATACGCGAAAAGATTTCAGTCGTTGTCCAGGCGAGCACATCATCACCTGGCTGCTCTGATGCTTGAATAATGGGGCCAGTAGCCTGGAGTTAGAGGGCAAGGGAAGCCAAGAAGCTGGGATCCCTTTCTAGGGAAGGGGGCATTGACAAAGCAATTGGCAAAGGGGTACAAGCCCTCAGTGTCTGGAGACTACTCCTGTCAGGTGTGAAGGAAAGGTATCCCTTCAAGGAAGATGTTATATGTCACCCAGGCAAGTGGACCACCGTGGAGAGAGGTATCCAGTGCCTGAGAGAATTAGCCATGCTGGAGGTGATTTATAGTGACCTGAACAACGAGCAGTTATCCAAAGCTCCAGATGAAGTCAGGTGCACACGACCCATGTAGCAGAAGTTTGTACGGAACGCATCATCGTCGCATGCAAACTCATTGGCAGTAATGATCTGGAAAGACGGAGAGGAGCCAATGGTGGATGAATTGGCTGGCCAGCTCTGGGAATATGAAGGATGTCCCTCTTCCTCCTTACGGGCCTGTGTCTCAGCAGTAGAAAGACTGTCGGAAAAACTGCCTCGAGAGCTCCAGCAACTCAACTCCCCACCTGTACGGACCAGTACCTGAGCCATTAGGAATAAGTGTCCTTCTACCCAAGAGAGAGGATATAGTGGATACACTCCACAGGCTACCCTGTGGTTTTACCTGTGTGACCACAGAGAGGATGTGAGGAAGTGGGATGGAAAATCTGCCTCGACCCTAGAGGCATGGGTATGTGAGTTTCAAGGAAAAACAATCACAAAAGGGGGTTTTCCCAGGAAAATTGCAGCTCCAGTTTCCAGTGGGCAGTTCCCCAGACAGAGTAGAAGGGCTGATTTTACCCCTGATCTCAATAAAGGGACTTCTGATTCATATTTACAAGAAGTGAGTAACAAATACTATGACCAGGACTAGAGGGGCCTTGCCTCCAGCCAGGTAGAGGAAAGGCACAACCGGGTTTACTGGACTGCATGGATTCGATGGCCTGGCACATCAGACCCACAGGAGTATAAGGCTCTAGCGGGCACTGGTGCCCAGTGTACCCTAATGCCATCAAGCTATACAGGGGCAGAACCCATCTGTATTTCTGGAGTGACAGGGGGATCCCAACAGCTCACTGTATTGGAGGCCGAAGTGAGCCTAACTGGGAATGAGTGGCAGAAGCACCCCATTGTGACTGGCCCAGAGGCTCTGTGCATCCTTAGATGCATCCATCCTTCGTGCATCCATAGACTACCTCAGGAGAGGGTATTTCAAGGACCCAAAAGGGTACCGGTGGGCTTTTGGTATAGCTGCCTTGGAGACAGAGGTAATTAAACAACTGTCCACCTTGCCCGGTCTCTCAAAGGACCCTTCTATTGTGGGGGTGGTGAGGGTCAAAGAACAACAGGTGCCAATCGCTACCACAACAGTGCACAGGCGGCAATATTGCGCCAACCGAGACTCCCTGATTCCCATCCATAACCTGATTCATCGACCGGAGAGCCAAGGAGCAAGCAGCAAGACTCGCTCACCCTTTAACAGTTGCATATGGCCAGGGCGAAAGTCGAATGGAGAGTGGAGACTAACAGTGGACTAGCGTGGCCTGAACGAAGTCATGCCGTTGCTGAGTGTGCTGTGCTGGACATGCTAGAACTTCCAATACAAACTGGAGTCAAAGGCAGCCAAGTGGTATGCCCCAATTGATATCGCTAATGTGTTTTTCTCCATCCCTTTGGCAGCAGAGTGCAGGCCTCAGTTTGCTTTCACTTGGAGGGGTGTTTGGTACACCTGGAACCGACTGCCCCAGGTCGGGGCAACAACCTTAGTTGTTGCTAAGTACTGCTTACTCTAGTCAAGAACTTTTCAGCTTCCCATGCTCTGCCAGGTGCACAAGAAGCTGGGAGGGGGCACAGCCAGGCCAGCTGACCCAAACTGCCCAAAGGGCTATTCCATACCATGTGGCGTCATGCTCAGTATAGAACTGGGGGGAGTTGGCTGGGGAGCAGCGATCGCTGCTCGGGAACTGGCTGGGTATCGGTCAGTGGGCGGTGAGCAATTGCATTGTGCATCACTTGCTTTGAATATTATTACTTTCCCTTCCTTTTCTGTCCTGTTAAACTGTCTTTATCTCAACCCACAAAATTTACCTTTTTTTTTTTTTTTTCCCCCTCCACGATTCTCTCCCCCATCCCACAGATATATATAAGTACATTTTAATATAATTTTGTGAATGAGCATGTGTTATAATGCTAGAAATGGGGAAAATCGTTTAACCCTCAGTCAAAAATGCATATTGACAGTAATGTCATGGACTCTGCTGGGCTTACATGGAAGGCAATTTTGACCCTGTAAGGCAGACCAGGATCATAGGATGGAGGACTGAGTATAATCTCTAAAACTTGCCCAAGATTTAGGGAAGGCTCCAAAAGAGGGACTGGAGAGTGTTCAGAGGCAGAGCCTGAAGGAAGGTATTGCTTATGCTTGTGTGTTCTGCCATTGTACAGCATTGTATACCTGAGCCTCTCCCTGCAAAGACATTGGGCTTGCTGTCAGTAAAGTGTGAATAGTCACATTGCAAGGGAAGACATTGCAAATTTGTTGCATGCAAGAAGTTATTGAATGATGTGTCCACCAAGAATATAAAAGTATAATAGGTCTCGAATTTCCCCATGCCTTTAAAAGAAGCTGGTATGCTTCCTTAAGGTCCCTGGGGTAAAGTTTGGTTTAGATCACATGTAAAACTGCTGATTGTAAATAAATCTTTGGCACAGTTCCAAGGGCAGTGGTTGCCCTTAGAAGTGTTTTTGTGATGTGCTAACATAATGATGTTAGTTGAAACAATGGAGTATATTGTGATTTGAGTTTTTTGCATGGCATGGTCTATGAGTAGTGACTAGCTAAGTTAACATTATGCTGTGCTGTTGATCTAGTTCTGTCAGTTGAGGATGTGTATATGCTGGATATGATCGCTGACTGTATGTGGACTGATTCCTCGTTTCTGACATAATTGCAAGTGGGGAGTTATGGAAATATGACCGTTGTTAAATGCGGCGTAATTACAAATAGCTGTTTTGACAGTACTGTGCTTACAGCGTGAGTGAAAGGCTGTTATGTGGCTAAAGCAAGTAGGGCACCGTACAATCTGGTGCTTGGCTCAAATGTAGTCAGCATGTTTAGTGCGGTACAGAAAAAAGTTTTGGTCTGCAAAATGAATATTCATTCAAGTAAGGGTGGAGGGCAGTTTCCTGGAAAACTTTTTGATGGCTTCTACTAATGCCTGTGTTCTTCACAATCTTTACTGGAGCCAATAAAATGACAAGTTTTTGAACTTAAGGTGCATCTTTTTTTGGTGTTGGAAATCTGTGTTCTGCTACATCTTTTAACCCCAAATCTCTGTTATGTTTCATCAGGTTGTTAAAACTGCTCCTTTTTGTGGCTCTTAATGAGCATATTTGCAAGAACAGAGAATGCAGTACCACATAAGCAACCCTTGCTGAGGCCAGGCCCTGGGCTGGGTTTTCAGGAAGGCTGAACTGCTGACAGGGGAGCTAAGGAAGCAGGTGGCAGAGACAATAATAATATCCTCTGGCCTTTTCAATTTTTATTTTATTAATGTAACTTACTGATCTTGCAGAAAAACCTTCTGTGAAGATACAAACCAGTATCTAAAAACTTCTTTTCCTGAGTTGCTTTCTCGTGGGTCTGGAAGTCTGCCCCGTGACCAAGAGGACAGGACACCTTCCAGGATTAACATCTGCACCTAAGCTTTCAATTTATAGAGAAAAGGTAATTTTTAAAATCACCTACAAGCACTGGCTGGCACACATCCATAAACCTATAGGAATGCCAGTTTATATGGGCAGAAAATTTGGCTATTGGATGCAAACCATATGTGGTTTTGACGGGAGAGAGAATTTCCCTGTTGCCCAGTGCAGGGCTGCTGTGAGAAATGTGCCTGACTGTACCTGATCATTGCTTTACCAGCACAGCAGGATGGCCAAGACAGAGTTGCGCAGAAAGCTGTGGAGCAGCTCTGGAACAACTCGTGAGGACAGTGACCTTGAGGCAGTCCTTGGAGAAAGAAGAATAAAAGAGATGGTCTTTCTACCCTGCCATCTCTCTCTGTTCAGGAGAATGGGCAGGGGAGAGGAGTTGGTTAGAAGTAACCTGGCCTCCGTGGGTAGAAATGAAGTGGTAGAAGTAGAGTTTGTCTTTGACCAGCAAGAGGTGGTGCCAGCTTCACTGGGTCTGTACAACAAGCAGGTGTTGCCAA
Source organism: Pelecanus crispus (assembly GCF_030463565.1). Taxonomy (NCBI): domain Eukaryota; kingdom Metazoa; phylum Chordata; class Aves; order Pelecaniformes; family Pelecanidae; genus Pelecanus; species Pelecanus crispus. Next base: position 10,554,017 of record NC_134653.1, on the reverse strand, counting down.
TGTCCACCCAACCCTCCCAAGTGCTTAGGGTCCAGGAGCAGTGCTCTACACGTGCATGAAAGGATCTGCTTGGCTCATTTCGATTAGTAGATACAGGATAATGTATTTGGGCCATGTGATACCAAACTTTGTGTTGCCATGTATCCAGCACTGGATAACCGTTGCTCATCTGCAGTCACCCTGCAGTAAGCGCACATATTGAAGTGTTTGTATTTCGGTCTCACCCAAACTGAGAGGAAACACGGAGGCCTTTCATTCCTGCGTGCTTGGTTCAAAGACTTCTTGTGGTGCTGGGCGGGTGAAAAAAGGTGTGAATGAATCTATTTCATTTAGTGCTGCTCGTATTAATAGGCTTTGCTCTTCATGCTTGTCCTATTGTAATTCTGATTTAACAACATTTATCAGTAGAAGATCACTGCAGGGTCTTTAATGATTATAGTTGTTCAAACTGATAGTCTGAGACTATTAAATAAGCTCCAATTACTTCCCATTTATTTGTGTTGTTTTTTCCCTCCAAGTAACAAAATGTAATCCTGAAGTTCATTATTATTCTTTGCATTGTATTCATCTAAATAGATTTTCTACCTAATTAAGGCTCAATACGTTTGTGCTAAACTGACTGTATTTTACGAGGATGTTTTCATTTGTACGTGAGGGCGTCTTTGGTTTCTACCATCCATATTTTAATTATGTTTAATTTCTATAGCTGCCAGAGATCCTATTGTGTGTCTCAGCAATTCACCCTGGGCTGCTCGAGATTGTTTAGATGGAGTTGGAATAGGCCTCCAGATGAATTTAGTTGGAATCTACTTAACAAGAAGTCACCAGGAAGCAATTTCAAGTGTTTACTACTGCTTTGAAAGATATAAAGTGTATATTGGCTGAGTTTTGGATGAAAGAAGTAGACATGAAAGCAGAGGAACTTAGTTCAGATTAGCCGTGTTATTTTTTATGGGGTAGGTCACTGAGAGGGGGAGGTGGGAAAAAAATTCATGAACAGGTTGGCTGGTAATGTGTATTCAGTGTGGTTATCGTGTCCATATTCTGAACATTCAAATGATTGAGCTTTACCTCTATATTTATTTTGTGTTATTTATATACGATCTCTCTGGGGCACCTTTACCAAATAATGAAACAGTACAATTTGGTGATAATTAAAAACACAGAACATCACATTTTCATTTCATTGTATTAGAATAGCCATCAGGAAAAAGAACTATGTAGATATACCATTCTTGACCTACCTGCTGAAATCCTGTCCCATGCCCCAGAAGAAGTCGGCCCAGCCTCACGTGGATGCGGGCGCCGTGCCATGCCATGCCATCCCCTGGGTGAAGCCTTCTCAGGCAGGAGCGAGAATAGCACAAGTAGCCCTACACCTGTTAAAAAGTTGTGGAGCATTAGTATCTGCTGCTGCTCTCCAAAAATGCATGTCTTTTCAAATGCTGGTTGAGGGTCCTGTTCAAGGACCACAAAGCAATAGACATTAATATAAAAAGTTACTTAAATTACCTTTCCCTTGAGAAAGTGCTGACTTCTTTGTAAGCTCCTTCATGTCTGAACTCTTCGTTGGAAGGATTATAAGATCCACCTTCTCTTGGGAAGAAGCTGTAGGAAAATAAACCTCCAGGGTTTCCCTGAGCTTCCTTAGAAGACACGTTTTGCACTCTCAGGCCAGTCCTCCTTCATCTCTTTCCTAGTTTTGTGGTGAATTCTGTTTAAAGATGTGGTTAAGCTGAAATGAATCCAGGAGGATTAATAGTGCTGGTAAATATTCCAGGACAGTTGCTCAAAGTGAATGGTCTTCTGAGGGTGTGTTCGCCTGGGAACGGAGCAATGTGTCATGTCATGCAAGGGTGGGTTCCCTTGTCCGCACCGAGGCAGAGCTAACCGCACAGCAAAGCAGAGGCGGAAACCATTAAAATGTGTGTGTGTGTGTGTGCATATGTATGTATATGCAGGCAAAAAAGCCTGCTCAAACTCAGTTAGTGTTGATGTTACTGTTGGTGAATTTGACTGTGAGGGACCTTTGCCAAAAGATGGGCTGTGTGCATTAGGCTGGAGTCTGTTAATGAGATCGACTGTCATTTGAAAGGGAACAATATGCATGAAGTGGGGGCAGTTACTGGTTATGAATCAAGTTCTGTTGCAGATTGAGTAAATTTGATTAGTCTGTGGTGTCTTCCTTTGTAAGTGCAAATTTTCCTGAGAAGTCTAAATTTGCAGAAAACAAAGTTGTCGATTTTTTAAATACTATGGATATGTACTTTCACAACTCCCTCTAGCAGTATTCTGAACTTTTTAATAACCAGATGAACATTTGAAATTACTGTTAATACAATGTGGCTGTTCAGACAGTTACTGTGCTAAGCTGGAGCAAATGTGAAAAATCTGTTTAGACTCTTGAGGGGTGCAGTATTGTTTTACTCCCTAATCTAAATGACTCTGAAAGTCAGTCACGTGTTAGCAAGAAACAGAAAAACTCTTTTGGGGATAGCAGCCAAAGTTTTGAAGCTGTTTCCATTCTGTTTCAAACCAGAACATCTTTCCTTAATGTACAAATGTTATGTATGCAAAAAGGAAAAAAAGCAACTTCTATTAATGATATTTTTACGATGTTGTTTCTAGCATTTTGGAACACACTGCTGAAGTTGATATTAAGAAAAAATAAAAATCAGTGGTAACATTTTTGGAAAGGAATGGAAAAATAACACTCCAAACAATCACTTACCACTGCAGATGTTCCAGTGCGGGGTCCCCTGTATCTGTGCACTTTGTGGTGGTCCATCTGTTACTCTGCAGCATTGAAATGCAAGTGTAACGATAGTTTTAGGCTAGCAGTGCTGTTTGTTAGCGTTGAGTCCTGAAGGACTCATGTTTTTTCAAGTATCAGAATCCCCCTTTTAACCCAAATGATTGCTTTTTCTCATAGTCTTTTTACATAACAGAAAGGACTGTATTTGAAACAATTACATCTTTCGTCTATACCAGCGTGCAAGTTCAAAGTCAATAAATTTGTTTTCACCTTTTGTATCTCCCTCTTTAATGTCAGGCTTAAAGTAACAATATGTTTCTCACAAAATGTTTCTCACAAGTCTTCAGCCACTGACAATTAAAGTACAATGTACTTATTACAGCAAAATGGAAAAACATATGGAGAAATCTAACTACATTAACATCTGCTGGTTTTTCTCCATCTGCTCTCTTTGGCCGTGCTTTTGTCCAAAGCTGCCAAAAGTACTAGTTTTCCAAGGGTCTCGTGGCACATCAACCATGTCTTCGATTAAAGTTCACAATTTCTTGTTTATTTTGGTGGCGCGGCAGAATGTCTGCATCCCTGTGGCTGCATGACGACTTAAAGCAGAGCAATGGTTGTTTTGTAGTTTGGAAGATGTGGATGTGGTAGGACAGACAATAGGGTGAGCGCTGTATCCAGAGTTGATTTTGTATTGGCAGGGTCCTATTCTAACTGGGAAAACACCTTCCTTGACCTAGTGGCCTTCTGAGCCATTAAAATGAGTGTCTGAAGGATGTTGAAATCCGTGCCATTGAGCACAGGAGATGATACCTGCCGTGACGCTCAGCCTCTGGACCATGGTGAACTGCAGCACACAGGTGAAGTGCCCGAAGCTCCTGTAGAGCCAGCAGTTTGTCAGCCCTGCATGCTTGATCGTCCCAGGGAAAGGCCTTGCTTGGTCTGACAGTGGGAAGGGAGAGAGGATTTAACCCAATCTCCTACCTGGCTCAGCAATTCTTTGCTGTGACATTCTGATGGTGACCATCTTTCTGTATGCATCTAGCAGAAGAGTGAGCGTTTGGACAATTCCAGGCAAGTGCCCTGTAGTTTTACGTTGCAGTGATGGAGGAAGATGGGGTTTTTTGGACACTTGCAGAAAAGGAGAATGGAGCAAAGCTGCTTCCCATGATGGCCTCAGTAATCAGCTGTGGGGCTGAAGTTGCCGTGCTCCTTAGTTTGGCAGCCTGCAGCTGCCCGTGGAACGGTGGTCTGAAGGAGTTTCTTTGGCCATGTGCCAAGGGAAACAGATGCCCAGCTGTTTCAAAAAAAGGGGATGAAATTGGATTTTTGAGCCCACTGGAGCATGAGGAGTATTTATAATTTCTGCTCTTGTTCTGAAGACCATAGTGTAATGTTTGTGGTTCTGCTGAGGGGAAAGGTTTTGATTTCAACTAAGAAACAGCCCTCAAATATGCAAAGGTTAGAGCAGAAAAAAAAAACCAAACTTCATACAAGAGCAGTCCTTGCTTGTAGAGATGCCATCCTCTGACTCCTCTGGCAATTGGAAGGTATCATTACTGAATAATTAACAAGCATTACAAAATAGTATGTCACAGAGCTGTAATTAATACTGAAGAGAAACTTGTTTTAATTATCTTCTCATAGGGCTGTTTAAATTCTTCTTGGTCACAGGACAGGTAAAATAGATGGTCCTGTAAAAACTGACCAGGTCTCTTTGAGGCTTTGACATGCGATGCAGATTTTGAAGCTGCTCTCCACCGCCTTGAGCTGTGAGCTGGTTTGGAGCCTGCAGCGGCACAGCTCACCCCAGTACAGTGGCAAGTGTCTGCCCCAGCTCTGGGCGCTGGTTTGGTCTCAGACATGTGATCCTGCATGACTGCCCAGTGATGGCGTATTTTCAGACGCGATCAATAATTGTTATGTATTTTATTATGTGACAGGAGAAAAAAAAAAATCTAGTTTTTTATAGTACAGGCGTTTGATTTATACCTGGCCCTCAAGGGCAGCAGGTCCAGTAGTTTGTATTTAGAGGAAGGTCTGCGTGTTTTGTTGTTGCTCGGCGTGTTCATACGCATATTTCTGGTCTGTTTTGCTGTGTCTTTAAGGTACCAAGCTTTGCCAGGGGAAGAACACGAGAATATGTTCTCAGTACAAAAAGACAGCAAATCCCTCCATGCTGGGGAGAGAAAATCAGTTGTGTCAGATAAACTGAAACTGTGAACATTTGCCATTCAGGGCTTGATTGCACATGGTCCATCCATCTGTGCAGTATTTATAGGACTTCCTTGGTACAGAAATCATACAATGAATAACTTTTCCTGAGAAGGGAGCATTTTGTTATTGTCGGGAGGAAATGCTCTGCATGATGCAATGAACTCTTTTTGCAGATAAATGCAAGCTCTTATTGTATGCGTTTGTGAACTGATTAGGGTTTTCTTTAATTTTCCTTACAAAGCCTCTACAAAAGGAGCCATCTAGCGGCACTGCATTTCCGCAGGTGTGTAGCAGGTGATGCTGGAGCCGTGCTTACCTGCATGGGATGGGCTCTTCCCCTTGGGTTTGGTGTCTCGAGTTGGATCCCTCAGCCATGCAAAGTCTGCGTGCCCTTGCTGTCTGCAGAGCTGGCGCCCATCAGGCCACTGATGTTTGTGTCTCTGCTGATTTATATGCATATTAGGCTATCTCTCTGAAAGCAAATTGGAAATTGGTGGCTTTTTGCTTATTGCAAAAATTAACAGTCGTACTGCCTAATCCTAGCTGTTGGCAGTGGCACCCTTTCCAGGGTCAGCCTGAAACTACGCGAGTTGGTTCCTAATGGCTTTGTAGCGTATTGTAGTCTTACAGTGGGATACCCCACAGAGAACATGCTGGTTTATTGGAGTTTTCCCTTGGCCAATATTGCAGCCATAGTCTTTCACCTCCTGCCTTAGGCACACAGGATACAGAACCATACCTGAAAGATTACATGAGAATTTGTGACCTAGATTTTCTAAAATGGGCAAACCCAAATGCACATTTATGCTTGAATGTACTTAACTTGGAGGCGAATATATGTGATGGGTACAAGTGAAAAATGTGTGGAGAGAGGCAGTCTGCAGGTATGTAAACTACCTGGGGTCTGGCTGAGCAGGTGCGTGTTGTACTTGTAGAAGCCTTTGAGAATGTTAACAGGCTGTTATTAAAATCCATTTGTCATTACTGAATGTAAAGTTCCTCCAAATTCTCTGTATTTGTGCTTAGGTACAGCGAGTGGCAGCTGCTGCTGGGTCTGTAGTAGGTGATGGCATCAATTTATTCCATGGTCTTCTCAGTAGATTGCAAAGGCTCTGCCTCTGTCTCCCCAGAAACCTGGGCTTTCTCTCCTGAGATAGATGGGACTTGGAATTCAATCAAGCTCACAGTACTTGAGCCTCAGACCCTCAGCCACCGTAGATATAGTGGCTAATATACCAAAGAGCATACATTTTGTGTGACAGATTTTAATAAAACGCAGTAAAGGTGGAGTTTGGAGAATTAAAACCCGTGCATCCAACAAGGAGCAGAATTTGGAGCTTCCTCATTACATGCAGTGGCTCTGAGCTTAAAATGTTATTTTTGCATTAATGTTATTATTTTTAGCATCAATGGCAATCAGTATGTAATTGGCAATGATCTCATGCACGCTCCTGGGTACAGACTGTTCTTTCCCAGTTTGGGAGTATTTGCTTGTTATTGCTGAATTGCAGCGTATGCACATGCAGAAGAGGCCCCACAGTCATTAAAACTCTCCCTGCTAGGGCTCTTACCGTTGAGTACTCAGCAGTTGACCTCTCCATGTATCTTCTGAGAACCACGTGAAGTTAGGACAGAAAATTTCTGTTTGTGGAAATCCTTCTCTTAGGCCTGTGTTCTGTGATAAGACATCCACAGTGTCACACTTGGTCTTTGAAATGTGGTGCTACAAAGTGGTGAAAACCCTCCAAAGGTTTCTTTATAAAGGCTGTAAACTGAGTTGGCTTTTAAAATGTGGGAAAAAATACTTTGACCTGATCCTGCGCTTCTCTGCGAGAGTGGAATGGCTTTCATTGGTGGTGGGAGCAGGAGTGGGTCATTACTGAGCTACGAACATGACTTCCTGTGGGAAGGGTGCACAATTTTTGCTTTTAGCCCCCAAAGGGAGGCCGTGTCACTCTGGGGCTGCTGGAGAAGCATGTATAGAATCACACAGACAGGGAGTGTTTTCCCAGGACTGTAGTGGAAGCACAGTTGAAACACATGCTCTTGGGTGGCATGTGTTGTGTTTGACACCTGTAATACTGAGTAATTTTAACAGAGCAGCCTCTCAAATCGGTTGGCTTTGGATAGAGCCTCTTCTGGTCTATGTCTGTTCTAGAGAGGGTTACTCTAGTGCAAAGGCCAAAGCGGTACGTTCCATAATAACTTTTTTTCACGTTTTGTGGATGAGATTAAGTCTAAACAACAACATAAAATAGCAGTGTTAAGTGTTGGTTTGAAAATACTGCTTTCATCTTTGACTGTGGATACATACAGGCTGTATTAACAGGCTCTCCTCTTCTAAATTGGTCCCAGTATAACCTTCCATTTTTTCAGTGTATTTAATGTGATTTGCAAGCACAAAGAGAGATAAGAAGGTGCTGCTAATGCATAGCTAGACAAAAGTTGAGAAAGACGATGATTGGAACAGTGAACCCGCTGACGTACTCCCCATGGTACTGTCAGAACCCAGAATGCCCGGTCTCAAGATTTTCTGCAGAATGACTTTGTCCTGACTTGGATGTCTTAGACATCCATGGCAAATAAAGTCTGCAGTTAATCCAGAACTGTAAAATTAAATATTGCAGAGCAAGTAAAACCCATCCTCCTGTAGCCAGCTGAAAACCAGATGTGCTGCTTTTGTTTGTACCCCTGAACTTCACAAATGAATGCAATTTGTTGTCAGCAGCTGCTGCTGTTCTAAGCTCAGAGTGCTGAGCTTCATTTCCCCTTCACTGCAAACATGTGTACGTTCTGCTGTCACGTATGGATCCTATCTTGAAATCATTACGCTGTAAAAATCACACTTGGCTTTGGTGAAAGTTATTGTGAGAGAGAAACACGGATTAAAGGTGGATGGAGATTTCTGGTTTTGTGGCATTTAACACTTGCATCAACAGGTGTGGGATTGCGTGAGGCTGGATTTCACTGTCCAGCTGAGGTATTTGTCACAGGTCCTTATTTTTCAATGTATATCTATAGCTCTTGGTTGGTACAGTTGTCGTACAGACTGTGTTTTATTTTTAGTCTTGCTCCGCCCAAAGAGACGTCTCTGCAGACACTGGGTGTCTTCCATGGTGGTGAGGTTTTGTGGTATTCGCCGGCCCTGTGGGCAGGGAAGAGTTACAGCAGAGCTTAGTTTTGTGTCTGCCTTTGAAGCATTTAAAATTCATTTGTCTTTTCAAATTCCAACATGTAGACTTGGAAAAGCATTTCCCAGAGGGGGGCCAAAGCGCTTGAAGGAGGAAAACAGTTTAAAGAGGTGAACTGTACACCAGTAAATCTGCTGTTTACTTTGCTTTTTTCTCCTGAGGTTTGATTGCAGCTTTCTGCCGCTCTGTGCTGTGTGAGCATAGCGCATCCGCTCGGCGCGATTCAGCCGGGTGGGAATGCGCTGCTTAAACACCCGGAGCTGCAGCCTCCGCTGGTCCCAGGGCAGCTGCGTAGCTTGACCGGCCACTCGTGGGCACCGGAGCGGTAACGCGGAGAGTGAACATCCCGACTGAAACATCCCATAAGTATCATGTCAGATGTGTTCGAAACAGGAACGGGCCCGCACCTCATCCTTTGATGCTTTGTCAAGCGACAGAGAGGTTTGGATGGGGCAGGAGGGCAGAGCGTGGGGCAGGGCTGTGCACTCTTTGGGACGTGGGAGGGGGTGTGCCCGTCGCTCTGGTTCAGCCTCATGTCTCGTTCGTGGGTAATAAGAATTACCACGAAAAACCAACAAGAGCGAACATCTCCTCTCCCTTCCCCTTTCTCAACATGCCATTTGTTGCACAGAAGAGGTTTGGGTTTTTTTTTTTTCTTTTTTAAGCTTAAAACCAAAAATCGTTTAGCAAGAGTCAGACTGTGAGAGGGAATGTTGCCAAGATACACAGTAATCCTATCGCACAGAAATATCTATGGCATCGCCTTTAGAAACTTTGGAAAGAGTTTAATGAACAAGACAGGATTTGTGTGGCGTTTTGGGTTGTTTCCCTCCCCCCGCCCCCATCATTGCAGCTAGGTATTTTGGCCCTGAGTTGCAGCATGGTGGAATGCTCCAGTTACCAATAAAAAGTGCTTTAAACTGTATTAACGATGAAAACTAATGATAGGGATGCTTTGCATTACTGTGGAGTGGTGTCCCTGTAGCTCTCTGCACGCTGCTGCTGTTGAAACCCAACAAATAAAGTTCACATTTGCTCTTTCATAGTTTCCTTCGTATTTTACACACTTAACCTGTTGAAGTTAAAGGACTACTTATAAAGAATAGCTCAGGCTGTCTTTGGGATATGAAATCTATATGAATAGAATTAATAGCATCTTGGATGCCTCTTGCATTTACGTTTCATATAACTGGGGGCCAAAACAGTGGAAAGAGACAAGGAAAAGCCCTGGGTGACCTGCTGTGGTTATGGATGGCACCATCCACACAGATTTACCTCAACCCTTTTGTGTCTCATTTAGTTGTTCTCATTTATACATCCAGATATCTGCAACTCCAGATAGCTCTGTGTGTTTCTGCCTACATTGGAGGGCTGGTACAATGTCCTGCTGTCAAAAAGGGAACAGTATATATGTATTAAAGCGTAATCACAGTGTGTTTGTTCTGATTCTTTGTGGTCAGTGTAATTTAAATTAGGCATATAGCTGTGTGTGTATATATATATAGATAGACAGCCATATATACATATATATACACATATGTATGCAAAAGAGTGTGGGGTGTCTTGCATTTTATTATTTGATGAGGGAAAAGATTAATTGCGGCACCAGCTTAGAGGGAGGAAATGTGATGGCACAACAGTTAAAGTTTCTGAGCTATTTCACATATACAAATCCAAGATTCAAGTGCATTAAAATTAAAGCGAGTCAAAATATACCAGTGGCATAACTAAGCTGAGGTTTTGGAGTTGGCTGAACAACAAAGGGAACATGACAGCTATCAAACATCTGAAGTCTCAGAGCAGTGGCACCTCAGCGGAGGTGTTTTGGGTATGATGTTAATAAGCTTTACATTTGTCTTGCTCTGTTTGCAGTTTGCCGCTGGGTTTGGAGCGGTCTTTTTCTTTGAGGATACATTGGAGATACAGGCTAAGTGAAGGGAGCTGAGCTCTAAAAATAATTGTGGTTTTGTGTTGGGTTTTTTTTTTTAGTTTGGTCATTCATGGGAATGAGAGCTGTCTTGAAACTAGTTTTTGTTTGTTTTGCTTTCTCTTTGGTGTCCAAAGAAGAGCAAGGAAGCTGGTGAAGGGTCTGGAGCACAGGTCTTATAAGGAGCAGCTGAGGCAACTGGGGTGGTTTAGTCTGGAGAAGAGGAGGCTGAGGGGAGCCCTTATCGCTCTCTACAACTACCTGAAAGGAGGTTGCAGCAAGGTGGATGTCGGTCTCTTTTCCCAAGTAACACGTGATAGGATGAGAGGAAGCAGCCTCGAGTTGCACCAGGGGAGATTTAGCTAGGATATTAGGAAAAATTTCTTCGCTGAAAAGGTTGTCAAGCATTGGAACAGGCTGCCCGGGGAAGTGGGTGAGTCACCATCCCTGGAGGTATTTAAAAGACGTGTAGATGTGGCACTCACTGACATGGCTTAGTGGTGGACTTGGCAGTGCTGGGTTTACGGTTGGACTCAATGATCTTAAGGGTCTTTTTCAAGCTAAATGATTCTATAAAAAATGGTCATTTTTTTTTTCCCCTTAAAAAAGAAGACAGAAAAAAGAATTTGATTTCATGTGTGCCCTTAAAAATTAGAAAGATAATTGTTTTAAAAGATACGTTCTCTCCAAACTAGAAATATTTTGTTTGAAAAACATTTGGGTTTTGGTTTGTGGGGTGGGGATTTTTGTTTTGGTTGGTTTGTTTTTTAAACTTCTCTGCATTCCTCCCTCTGATAGATAAAGCTACTTGTGAGCTGGAGATATTAATGGAGAGAGAATCACTTCAGTCACTCACAGCACGACATCTTCTAATGAATAAACTGTTCAAACATTTCTCATTGCTGTGCTGCAGAGGTCAAAGTGATACTGACTCCCTGCATGGCCTTGGATAAGTCATTATCTCCCTCTCCTTCCTCTGCAAAACCTGACTGTTAAATACTTCCTCACAGAAGAGGTGTGAGAAACAATTAGCTAATGCTGGTAAAATGTTTTGAATACAAAATGTCGTTCATAGGTGCTAAGAGTGGCTCCCATCAGTCATCATTAGCTGACACTGTAATTTACCAGCCTCTGATTTTTGGATAGGTCTTTCACAAATGGAAAGAAAACAGGACAGATTCAAAAAGTCTATCAATACTTATACTCCTGTCTTCAGATGTTTTAATAACAATTCCCCATTGATTTCATCTGCTACTGGTCACTTTAATAAATGGAGATATTTCCTGTTCTACCGGTCTAAAAATTGCGTCCCCACTAGCCTGAGGACTAGTTTCTGCAGTTGGAGCAAAAGTAGCTCAACCTCACCCGCCCCTGGCTATCAGACAGGTTCCCATTTGACAGTAAATATACACATGTAAGTGCCTCTTGGTTTTGTTCTAGTCTGTCACATCTTTTCTAGAGCAGATTGCCATGTTCTCTGTTGCTCTAGGATCCCTGGGATAATCCTCCTTTTTCTCTGGTGGTGTAAACTTGCTCTGCTGTTGATGGGCTAGGACGAGTTCCCGTGGTAATAGGCAGAGGCGGGGGTGAAATCGTGAAGCAAAGCGTTATTTTGCATCAGACACGTATTTTACATGGTCTGTTCCTTTTCCTTTATACGATATATTTTAAATGCTGTAATGTTACGGTCAGTGTATTTATCAAAGCGCGCCCAGCATGGAGAAGAGGAACATGGTGGTTAAGAGCTGACATCTGAGCCTGGCTCTGACCCTCCTGGGGAGCCTGAGCATCTGCAGCTGCTCACCCTCTCACACAGGGCTGGTTGCTGCCACAGCTTCCCACCTGCGGCAAGACTGCAATGCACCCCGTGGGAAACACTTCTCCAAAGTTCTACTATGTAGAAACTCAAAAAAACAACATTAGGAAGGGTTTGGTTTGTAGCATAGTTACTTCACTGAAAAAAAGCTTGGGCTATAAAGTTGCATGGTGCTTTCTGCAGAGGAATGGGGCAGTTCTTGGGATACCAAACTGCTGTCATTAACACAAGGAGTGAGGAAAGCATTGAAGGACTTACTCTCGCTCCACTGAAACCTGTGTTGGTTTTGCCATTGATTTTTTTAATGATGTCAGGGTGAAGTCTCTGGTTCATAATTGCTCTCAAACCTGTGTAAAAACTCCCTGCCCCATCTGAGATGGGGGTTGAACTCTGGATTGGTGATGAAGGTGCAAGCTGTAGTTGTCTGCACTGACTTGGGCAGCTCAGAGGCCTCTCTCAGCTCCGTCTTTCTGTTATGAACCCTAACATGGGGATTTTTTGCAGTATGTTGGATTGTAATTGATTTATGTTTTCATGTAAGAAATGCTTGTAACGCGTGGGATGTGAGTATTTTTAGTAAGTTGAGTATAATTTTTCTCCCCATTTATAGGATGGCTATTTTTCCCACCGACCGAAAGAGAAAATGCGAACAGACAGCAATAATGAAAATTCAGTCCCCAAGGACTTTGAAAGTATTGATAACAGTAATTTTGCTCCCAGGACTCAGAGGCAAACCCACCAGTCTGAGCTGGTGAAAAAAACCCTTAGCAAGCAAAAGGAGCACTTGAGAAAGAAACTGGAAGAGGAGAAGATGAAGGAGAATTTGCTGCTGGGGAAGAACTCCAATGAGGTGGTGCAATTCAGTGATCCCCCCAGAAAAAACAGCAGCAACAACAACAATTTGAAGGAGATTCACAGGTCTCCCAGACAGCATCATTTAAAAAAAAGTGGAAACAGCTCCCCTGAACTGAGATACGACCAACCACCAAAGTGCGAGGTAACGGGCAAAGAGGCAATCTCAGCCATGTCCCGGACTAAATCTAAGCAGTGTCGTCAGGAGATCGCAGAGGTGTATTGTCAGCACAAGCATGGAAAGCTGATGCCGGAGAAGGTGACGCGTTTCTGTACACTGGAGGGTAAGTTGATAGATGGTGAAGGAGAAATAAGATGGTATCTCGGGGGAAGGATTCTGTAAAATTGAAATGGCCTTCTGATGACAAAAAATGGCTTTATTGCAGGAATGTGTAATGTACTTAGTCTGTGAAAATGAGGGAGGGTTTTAAACAGGGAGTTACATGGCTGTCACAAGATCCTTGGTAGGTTCCTATAGAATTTCTTTTCACTTTACTTCCACCAGATTTTTATTGCACTATGTGATGTGGGTATTCAGCTACTACTCCTGTTTCTTTTAGTTCTTAATCTACAGACACAGAGAATCGTAGTCAAAGTCTTGTTATTCTGTACGGGAGTTGCGTCCTTTTTGGGGATCAGGGAACAGCCATGGTGAATCTTGGTGCCTTGTGCTAACCGAGAAATGAGTGGCATTGCTGTTATGGCCGTATAGCCATTTTTATGGCACAATGGAGTCCTAGCTAATAACCAGGACTGCTAAGCATTTTGATAACCCAGATAATTATCATAAGTATAATAAAAAAAAAAATCCAAAAGCATGGGGAAAAAAATCCAATTTTGTGGCTCACTTCTATTTTTAATGTTCTTCAATCAGCAAAAGTAATTTTCAGAATCACTGTTGTAGAGAGTCAGTTACCTCTGCTAGCCTAAGCTGCTAGCCTAAGCCAAGCTTTGATTTGTTGCTTTTGGTTTCTCCATGCAGTCAGATACATGAGGTATCTCTCAGCTTGCTGTCGGTTGGCATGTGTGAGCTGACCTTTTCCGACTTTTCAAGAAGAGTGCTTCATGTGCCACCACTCATTTAGCTGTAAGCGTTCCATACAGTAAAGTGCTTTTTCTTTTTTAAAAACCGAAAAAGCATTGATCAGTTGATCAAAGTAGGTATTGATCAAGGAATACCATTATCCGCAGCAGCACTTGTTTATACAGCAGTCCAAGGTCCCCATGCTGTAACTGGCACTTCGGCCCATGCATGTAAGGATATGCTGATGTCTTTGTCCAAGCTGAAAGTGCAGAGGGACTTTTACAAACAAGAGAATAGGTACAGTAAACATGGTGAGCCATGGCAATTAGGGGATATTTAGTTTCTTCCATTAGGAATATTTAGTTACTCTAACCGCCACGGCTTACCTGTTTATTGCACCATCTCAAAGCACTGGTTACTATTGGGTGGTTTCAGTGTGGGAGGGAGGAGGATCCGTGTTGCTATTGCCTAAATTAGGAGGCTAAACTTCCTGTAGAGGCAGTGGAAAGGAGAAGGTGCCCCAGAGGATGTTTCCAAACAAGAGCATCTCTCTGTAATAGGAAGTTTAGGCTTTTAATTTAGATGATGCATATTACCAGGATGAATGGTGTGAGCACCCCATTTCCCACCCCGGAGCATCTGTGACTGGTTTTTTTTGTTGTTGTTGTTTTAGTTTGGTTTTTATCATGTCTCTTTTGGTGTTTTTTCTCCCTTTCTTATCATGGTAATACTCAAAATCATTAAGCTGGGTAGGCAAACACTGGAGATAAAGAATTAATGGAGCAGGCAGAAGACTTGGTGTTCAGTGGGAAGCAGGGAGAGGGGCAGCAAAGGCAGCACAAGTTGAAGGGAAGATAAAAGAACAGCACAGAGGTAAGAATTGAGCAACACCAGACATCAGTGACAGGCTGAGCATCGGTGAGTACCCCTGGGTGCCCCTGAGGTCCCATTGGGGTGCCACTGGTGGAATTCACTGTGATAAGCATGTCCTTGGTATCCTTCCCTCCTCTCCTCTAATGACAAGAGAGTCGCAGCTCTGGTCTGTGAGAAAGCTGATGGAGGCCAGCACCGTGCAGACACTGTCCTACACTTTTGGGCATCAACAACATCTCTTAGTAATGTCATCAATGCTGTATACCTCGTGTAGGGTAAATGCATCACATATACAAATATGCAAGTGATATCTTGGAGAGAGCTGGAAGATATATTGTCATTAGTGTGGGTGCACACTGCAGCTGTGTGCACTTTTGCACACACCTAGGATTTTATCCCCTGCCTGGTAATCTGTCTCCCAGGGATGCAGGGTGACTTTCCAGAAGTTTTAAACAACTGCCATTCTTAAAAACAGGCTTCTCAAGAAATATTTATTGCTTCTTTTTTAAATGCAGAATTTATATCATATGCCCTGCAGTCAGGATAATAGTGTGGTCTTAGAACCAAGAACAGTGTCAGCTTTTACCCTTGAAGCCTTACAGTATGTATGTACATTGCACATTGGTATAAATGCTTCCTTTGTAATAAGACATAGTAAAACATCCTGGAAAACCGGGAGCTACAAACATGACTAGAGAAATGGAGAAGTTGTCCAAATATGGTTTTATTGTAAAATACACATTAATTTAGTAACAACTCCTGAGGTATGGATATATACCACATTAAAAAATTAAGTGTAAAAAGACTGTGGCTACAATTTTTTGGTTTGCAGTGCTAGAGCTTCATTTAGATTTTTATTTTAGGCAGTGATGCTTGTTTAAAAAGAATAATTGAGAGATGTCTTAACTTAGCCAGATGGATCCTTGTGGAAAATGGAAATGGAAAATGGAAAAAAAACTTTTCTTTGCATCAAGGTTATTTCCTCCTGCCCATGCTGACAGCTGAAGTTAACCACTTCAACAGCCAGATTTCCTTGGCAGAAAATCTGGACATCCTGTGTTATATACAGGGTTGCTCTAGAGCAGATTTGGGAGCTTTGCTGTGGGGAAGCGATAAAGAAGCAGCATATTGAATGGGACACGAGTTGCTTATGCAGGAGGCACCAATGCACGAGCAGTTTGGGCCATCAGACCTATGGAGGAGATCCAGACTTTGAAGTCACTTCTCAAATGTCTGAGTACAGAACTATCAAGACAGACATGTAGGAACCCCAAAACTGAAGGTGCCCAGTACCTACCAGAAGGCCTTATATGTATATAACTTGGTAGGTCCCTTAAATTTTACAGCCCTGTTTAAGATGCATTGCCTGAGTTTAAGTGTGGTGTAGTCTCAGATCTCTCCTCCCCACTGCAGAACATAAATACTGCCATTGTTCACTCACAGACTGGCTCTATCCTTCATCAAAGGTGTCTTCATCAGCTCCAGAGGTCCTTGAAAGGAGTTGAACTTGGTTACGAGATGTTTGTGAAGCACTGGCCATCAGCTTTTGGGGATATAAGACACCCCATTGTTAGGATTGCTGGTAGGGGGAGGTCTGGGTAGAGGTCTTGCCACTTTATGCATCAAAAAAGCTATATGCTGTTTGTCAGCAAAAGTCAGACATCCGGGGACTGAGTCTATGTGTTCAGCATATCAGTGCTATTCCCTTCAGTTTGGTTTGAAAAAAGG
Source organism: Pelecanus crispus (assembly GCF_030463565.1). Lineage (NCBI taxonomy): Eukaryota > Metazoa > Chordata > Aves > Pelecaniformes > Pelecanidae > Pelecanus > Pelecanus crispus. The sequence goes on along the minus strand of NC_134653.1, from coordinate 10,537,634 downwards.
TTTCCTTGTCTGTTTTCAGCAGAGCTGTGAAGTATAAATATTTATGCATTGGAGCAGCACATTCATCCATTATCCCAACATATAAACGTGTTCCCAGTGCTATGGTTTCCATTGAGATGTCATCCAGCATTTAATCCCCTTGGATCCTGTCTCAGCTGATCAAAACCACGAAGTTGCTAAGTGTAGCTATCAATCATGGACATGACTCCATCCAGCTGGATTGTCATAAATGTTAAGTGATACGTTCACTTGAGTGGTTATCAACAGGGACAGGATCTTACAAGCTGTTTCTTTTTTCTTTTAAGTATTTTATTGTTTCCAAAGGCAGCAGGCAAAGGAAGTCAAATGTAACAATCTTCAGTGTATAAAAGAAAGGACTGTTAAAACCAAGAGCATGAGGTTTACTACCCATTTGACATGCAGGCATTATTTCCATGAGAACAAGAGGACATGGGCTGCAGTCCCTCTAAGGATGTTGCAGAGAGACAACACTGCTGAAGCAGCAAAACGGGACATGGCAACTTTACCAGTTACGCGACTTGCAGAGCACGTGAGCTGGCATTTCCCAACAAGCCAGTCCTGAAAACAGGGCATGAACGCTACGGAACAGGGGATTGGTGTCAAAGACTTTAGGTGCAGCCTTATCCAAAGTCATGGCTGAGATCAGGGCAACGGGCAGCTTGCAAGTCACCCTTCACTCAGAAGGGAATGTTTCGAGTTTGTAGAAGTGTGTTTTGAGGGGAAATGCAGTCAGTGAAGGTAGGAGGGGGAAAAGTAGGTTCAGCACAAGGTTAGATGAGGAAAGGGCAAATGCAGTCTTGTGCAGTTTGGGGAGAGGGTACAGGGAGGCATCCTTTTGGGGAGTTAATTTCTTCTCAGGGGACATGATACGGTGATCAGCAGCCTGTGGACAATGTGGCAGATTGTTTCCTTGCTGGGGCCATCTCCAGCCTGCTCCTATACAGGCCAGACTAAAGACACTGATTCCCCTGGTGTGCCAGACTCGCTTCTGCTTTTACTGGGAAGAAGCAGAAGTTTCAGTGCAAATTCTTGGCTCTAAAATAAGCTTCACGCTGTACCTAGATAAACTGCTCTTTGACAAAGCACAAGTGACCTGATCTGCGCCACGGTTCCCCCAGCAGAATCCTTTATTGCCGCGGGCAGGAGTACAATTTAGAATGGCCACTGTGACCCTGACTGCTGAGATTGCTGCCCAGATTATTGGACAGCAACGCAATTACAATTACAGAATGCCACATTTCAACATGCACCTTAAAGTTGTGCCTTCTACTTGCAGTCTTTCTTCTGCAATGAAAAAAGCCCCGCTTCTGACCCACTGGCTGGATTCAGTCCCCGAATTCTCTGCTTTTCACTCCCATGTAGTTGTGGTAGTTTGCAGCTCTGAATCCCTTGCCTTGCAAGTTTGCTGGATGTGCAGCATGGTTCCTCCTTAGTCATTGGCACCAGGTTCGTGAGTCACCGCAGGCACGGTGCCAAGTGGCATCTGCATCCGTCCTCCTCTGGGCCAGCTCCTCTCGGCTGCCTTATCCCCAGGGGAGACTCTGGCCTAATCCTCGTCATTAATTGCGCAACTGGGTTTATGTTTGACCCAGATCTATGGCCCTAGATAGACCAAAAGTATGTAACAGTTTTTTCTGAGGGGTGTTTTCTAACATGTAGTTCTGGCAAAAGAAAAGTCCCTAGGAAAGCAGAGAGCCTCAGGTGAGCCTGATTTATTTCCCCTTGGCTCTTCTGTTGTCTTTTCTTAGTTTACAGATCAAACAGGTTTTCTACTACCTTCAACCCTGTAGGGTAAACCCAACTCATAAATAAAGTAGAAAAATAATCAAGTTACCCTCATTCCACATCACTCATCAGCACTGAAAGAGTTCTTTGCCAGTTAGACTGCTTTCTCCCTGGTTGCTTATTGATAATGCTGCTCTGGCACATTGAAGCAAGAGTTTTCAGCTTCTTCCTGGCTGTTGAGAAGAAAATTTTCCATTTGACTTTAGAAGACACAGCCTTCTTTTGGTTTTCAAACTGAGAGAAAAGGGCTCTGGAGCTCTGTTTACTGAATAATGCGCACAGGTAATAGCAATCTGCATGTCTATAAAGTTTTTATGTGACTACTTCACAGCACTCAACAGAAAGAGGTATGATTTGCGAGAAGGGAGAGGATAAGCCACTAAGATGCCAAATACTTACAGAGTGGAGCAGAGCAGTTCTTCAAGGCATGGAAATAAAAACATCCTCTATAATTTTAAAAGAATGGGAGCTGTAACTAAGCAAATACAGAATTTCATCTGCTCAATATGCATGTGTATGCACACAGTGACATATAAATGTGTGGCTTTGTTTAGCTTTCACATTTTTGGCAATGCATTTTTGGACTCACTGGGTTTGATCTAAAGATTATTGAACCGCAAATTTGTCTTTTTCTCCTGGTTTCAGGATTCCCAATGACGCTGGCTGCTGCTGCTTTTCTGTATGTTTAATTTGTTAGAGTGACAATATTACTGTGGTGAGCTATGCACAGTTTAAGGAGCATGTAAGGGCCATTGCACGTGCAGCCCAGACAGCATTTTAATTTGCTGCACCACAGATGACTCCGGTTGCAATAAATTTACTGTGAGTAGACTAATTGCAAAATAACCCTAACTGAGTAGTTATCAGCGAATGACATCCTGTGGAACAAAATTGCTTACAATTAATAGCATTTAAGCCATACGCTGGTATTCTGCAGAACACTAAGATGTAATTACACCACGTATAGAGATTGCGTTCTGTTCTGGAAGCCATGTTTCCAGCACTTCTTTCATTATGAAGTGCCGTTTCAAGATTCAGTACTTGCATTTTAGGCAAAATGAGTTTATGAAATAAGTGGTGTGTCTCTCCTCTCCCCTTACATGTATAAAACGGAACCAGCTCTAATAAAATCAGTGAAGCTGTGGCACTGTAAGGAAAAGAATGAGATCTCGGGAAAAATGTATGTTGCCAGTGATTCTCAGGTTAACTTTTATTATGGCCACATGAGCAAGTTTGGATAGTTAAAATTAGCATGTAAGTAATGAAAAGATACTTCGTTGTTTTGGCTGAAAAGGGACCCTACCTCACTGTATGGATGGGAACTGGAGTATATCATTTACGTGATGAAAATACATGTAAGTGCTAGGACCCAAAGAGCCATAAGCCCCTGTCAGCAGGCTGGATGTGCAGGCAGGTGTCCCACTGTAGGGCTGCCTGCGTTGCTGTTGGGTGACCAGCGCACTCTGGTCGTTTGAAGGGAGTCACGAGGGAGCTGCCAAAATGCTTCCGCCTGCTCACAGCTGAGTTGATCCCTGGGCAGAGGGCCAAAAGAGTGAATTATCCTCAGAAACTGGATCTGGCCAGCGGGTCAGAAACTGGACAAGTTTATTTGCAGGTGGAAGATCTGCGTACACCTTGTAAAGGAGCTGGAATTGCTAGAAATGTCCTCGTGGCATGCCAAAACAGGGTGACGTTGTTTTGCCACCTCCCTGCATCTCTGGGGACAGCTGCAGTGTAGAGGGCAGGAGACTGGTGTTTCTCAGCGATGGGTGAGCTTGTGGCATTGCAGAGCTGAGGGACTCTTCTCCCAAAAATAAGGCCATTATGAGCACAGGCTAGCTCTGTCAGCGCTGTCTTGCATAGCTGAAGCTTTGGTTTTAGAAGAAATTCAGTGAGGGGAACACTGTGTTGGGTGTCTGTGCCAATTAATCCTTTCATTTAAATACAGACAATTCCTGTCTAGATCATCTGCAAGTTTAGAAGTGGGAGAATGAAATCAGACTGATGTTCCTTGTTTTTTCCACATGATGCTACTGTCTGGTCACGTTTTTCCACATGAGGCCTGTCTGGTCACCTGTGGATCTGGTGGCTGCAGAGCTGGTCCCTGACACGCCAGGGCAGCAGACTTGCAGAACAATATCTTGACAAATGGCATCTTAAGGAAGTGCTGAGAGCAATGCATGACACAAGGAATGGAGGGCAGAAGGGCTGGAAAATTTATGGGCAGCAGCCCAAGTTCTCACCAAGCCTCTGTTTTGGAAAATGGTATCGGTTTATGGAGCATTAAAGGGGGAGCGTGGGCAAGCGTGGGAGAAGATAATGGCTAAGTATGTCCTCGCTGCAGCCCTCTTGGGAAGGGAGCATGAAGGTAGCAGAAGCTCAGTGAATATTTTGATAAAGATTACTGTGTATGTACTGAGATGAAAGAAAAGTACTTCAGTGATCGCTAATGCTTCCCAGTGATCCTGAAACGTGTGGACAGAGTGTTGGAGGGGAGAGTCAAATACAATTATGGGTAGAGAAAATTGTTGGTACAATGGTATGAGCTGGTAGGGTTGGAGGGGAAACGGGGAGCGGGGGGAGGGGGAGGGATGGGGGGATGGGACACCAAACAAAACAAAAAACCCAAACCAAAACCACCAAACCCAGCCTCCCTCTGTGGTAGGAAAACTTGAGCCATACTGGCAGTCATGGTTTTTTCCATACAAAATAGGTGTTGGACCTGTGGAGTGGACTCATTACAGGGCCTTTAAGAGGAAACATGGCACCTGATTTTCTTATTTTTATTCAATGCTAAGCAAGCAGTTGTGTGATGTAAATGCACAGTAGTAGTACTGAACCGAGCTTGAGATAAGGTTGCATAAGCAGGTCAATGTTACATTCTTTCCTAATTTGACTTTGCAACCATAACAAAACTGTGTTAGAGTGTCATTGTTACGTACTAATTGTAAGCAGGCAACAACAGCTTTCAGATTTGCTTTTTGGTTTAGGCCTAAAATGTCACCAAGGAACAAGGAGATTGCTGGGGCTGCCTCACTAGAAATTCAGCTCTGCCTTTCTAACCATTGCACTTCTGTAAGTACCATTACTTAGCGAAGTAATACTGCTATCACGGGAATCCACAGCTGATGAACTGTAATTTTGAGAATGGGGAAGTGTCATGTCCCAGAATTCCCACACCAACTGGGGCTTGAGGCTGCCACAGTTTGGTTTGAAGTCAGTGGCACTGACTGTATTACTTTTAAAATAATTGGGGGGAAAAGTCTTGACATTTAATTTCCTCCTTCTGAGCTGGGGCAAAGAATTTTTCTCTTTTGGGGCTTCTTGAAACAGATGCCTTTACTATTTACAGAGTTTGTTACAGGATTAAGTATATAGTTAAAGGGAATGCACCCCTTTTCAGGCAAGTTTTTGAAAGGGTACGTTTATTTGATGTATTTCAGGAGTCGCTGGGCTTTATGAGACCAATGGCTTTTTTGTAATGTCTTCCCTTGGAAATGAGGAAGAGTTGTTTAAGGGATCTACTCTGAATTAAAATGTCAACGGTCTAGGCATGAAGCCAATCTCACAGGACTTTAATGCCATTTTAAGACTCCAGACCATAATTTAGTTGTTTCTATTGCAAATATTTCTTAAGCAGAAGTTTTAAAACATCAGTCTTTTTTTCTCCCTGGGTAATCATGGCTTCTGTAGAAAAAGTGAATGACAAGAATCTGTAGCTGAGCAACCTTGGAAAAGATTTTGAAATGCTCAATGTATATTTAGTCTTCCAAATACATGCTCGTCTTTGATAGCTTGAGAGTGTGTTAGAAGTGAATAGCCCTAATTCCCCACTCTCGCTATTTTAATATCCATGATATGTCGCTCGTTTATCATCTAGTTGTGTCAAAGAAGTTATTAGTGATTGACACCTTTGTAAGGAAGAACAGAGTACTCCCAACTCCCAGTATCTCCTGTTGTCACCATCGGGCTTAGTTTAATGTACATTAAACTCTGAAGTATTTACAGTTTTACTATAAAATAAGATACTGGTTTTAAAGTCCTGTCCCTACTGAAAGGTCCATGGCAAAAGTCCATAATTTTCCTTCTCTTGTTTTCTCATTAGCCTCCAGGGAGACCAAAGAATTTTTCAGTCCTTTCCCCTAGAGCTTGCTGAAGCTGAATCATCACTACCATCTCTTGTGTTCGGTGCTTACCCATTTGTCTTCTTCCAGTGGGTGTCACTGTAAGAATGGTGAGAGATTTAAGCCAAAAAAGAGAATTATACTGCAGGAAAATCATTATCTTTTAACTCAAACTCTGCAGTTTATTGAAAATAATTTGAATAGCAATTGTATATGCTTTCAAATTGTGAAATTCGTAGGATTTGTTCTGCACCACTGAATCGCTTTGTTGCCTTTTAAAACAGAATTTCTCCATATTGCTGTTCTCGTGATAAAACACAGTTTTCTACAGGCAGCGCTGCCACGAGAGCATTGGCTGTACTCCAGTGGCTGCATTCCCCTGCCTCACCACCTTCTGTTATGCTGCTACAACTTTTCTGGGCGTTAAAAGTTTTGAAGAAAGGCCCTTCTACCTCCTAACAATATGCTTTGTCTAGACTGAGGAGAGTGGATGCATTTAGGTTGTCAGTGGGTGGTACATATTAAGCTCATAGGTAAGCATATAAAGGCTTGGTTCAGACTTGGGTTCATGTTTCCTATTCATCATTACTACATAAACACTCTGGCTGTGTTTTAGAGGGACCATGTTGTTCTCCACAGGCACTGAAATTCAGCAAAAACTTCAACCTCACACACTTTTATTAACAGCAGTGGGATGCTGCCTCTGAGTTATGCCAGGAGTTCAGAAAAAAAGCCTGTGTCCTCATGAATCAAAAGCTTTTATGTAGACACCGTTCTCCTTACCTTGCATTACGCCCTGCGGAATCACTACCATAGCTGTCCTGGTTTCGGCTGGGATAGAGTTAATTTTCTTCCTAGTAGCAGGCATACTGCTGTATTTTGGATTTAGTAGGAGAATAACCTTGATAACACACTGAGGTTTTAGTTGTTGCTAAGGAGTGCTTACTCTAGTCAAGGACTTTTCAGCTTCCCATGCTCTGCCAGGTGCCCAAGAAGCTGGGAGGGGGCACAGCCAGGCCAGCTGACCCAAACTGCCCAAAGGGCTATTCCATACCATGTGGCATCACGCTCAGTATAGAACTGGGGGGGTTGGCCGGGGGGCAGCGATCGCTGCTCGGGGACTGGCTGGGTATCAGTCGGCGATGGTGAGCAATCGCATTGTGCATCACTACTCCTCCGATTTTCTCCCCCATCCCACCGGGGGCGGGGGTGCGAGCGAACGGCTGTGTGGTGCTTAGTTGCTGGCTGGGGTTAAACCATGACAACAGCAAATGACGATTCTTGTAAGAGGACAGCCTTCTGCTATCTGTCATGCTGATGTTTTGGGGGCCAGCTTTGTGAGTTTGCAAATGAAATCTTTATGATACCGTAAAGATACCACATCATCTTTGTGTGGATCAGCTTGACAAAGCTCATCTGCAGAGCTCATCTCCCACTTCCTTGCTAGTTCCTCCAGCTTGTATTTGCTTACTTTAATGACCAGTTGTCCTTGAGGTGTGATAGTCTGCAACAATTGTAGGTCTTGTCAGGGAGCACCACAAAAAAAAAAGCTGTCTAAAGGATCTTTTTCTACAAATCTCATTGAAAACCTCACTCCTTAGCTGAAGTTCAAAGCAGCCCTCCACGTAACTAGAATATAATTGCTTGTATAATTCTCTTTGTTGCAAGGTGATTGCTTCTCTTTTGTGGATACTTTTTCTCCCAAACTAATGGTGAAGTGTTTTGTTGAAGTCTTGATTCATTTGTAAAACTCATTAAAAGTTGTAAGAGGAACACGCTGCTGGTGAGAATGCACGTTTGTTCATGACCAGCTGTAAATAGCAGCTTAACCGGTCCCGCTGCTTACTCACCTGTGTTTTTAATTGGAAATGAAGGTTTCCATCCAGCCAATGGATATTACCGTGCAGTGGAGTATTTTAAACCATGCTACTTTTATACTGAAAGCTTCTGTGTATGCGGTGTGTTACTGTGCTGCATAATACTGTTGAGCTCGATAGTAGCATGACTAAACAGAACCATACATTTTCATGTTCTCCATCTATTTGTGGGCTGTGATTCATTCTGGGCAATTTACTGAATAGTAGGGAGGAAAAGGGAATTTTGAAAGAGGAATTCACTGCAATATATGTTTTACCCATTTGTACTTTCTATTTTGCATGGGACCTAGGTGTAGGTGCTCTGAAAGAATTTTGCTAATATACCTGTAAGTCTCTGAACAGGTTTGAGGATCTATCCCAACATCATTCTCTCTGTCTGAGGAAGAGTCGCATTCTTTGGTTGCTTATTCAAAAGCATTGTAAGGAATATACTTCCTTACAGAAGGCAAAGCTGGACAGGAGAACCCAGCCTGGCTCCGTTGCCCACCTTGCCAGAAAAAGTAAATGGCTAATGAGAGGTGCAGCTGAGATTAATTGTGAATAGAGCTACTGAGATTAATTGTGAGTAAGACTATTCCATAACACACACTGGCTTTGCCAAGCCACAGCAGAGGGAGTCTACGTGGAGCTGATGTGTTTTTGTAAATAATTACCGGTTTCTGCCAGGAGGTGAAGGCAAACCCAAGCTTCCCAAGAAGTATTAAAAGCAAAGTGGGCTAGAGGTTTAACTGATGTATATTGCACTAGTTTTGATGACCTCACTTAAATGATCTCTTATTTCAGTAACTTTATGTAGTAACCTTTATCAGTGCATGTTAAAATGTCTCTGTGCACTTCTATCTTGATAATTTTAAGATCACCGAGAAAAAATAAGATGGTTTTGTTCCTACAGGAGTAAGCGAAGATCAAGAAGAGAAAAGAGATATTCAGGGGTGGGGATTGTTCTTTTACCAGTAAATGGAAATGTATGGTCCAAAGCAAAGCATATCCCTCCAGTATTTTGGGAATAAGAACAGTTTTATGGCAGATCTGATTCTGAAAATGTTCTACCAGCAGATCCGTGAAAAGCAAATGGGAAAATCACTTCAGTCAGGTTCCCAGGGACTACTACAAGGAGGCTTCAGACACGTCTGGCATTCTTCACCTAGTCAGCAAAAAAGAAATCTGTTCAAAATGGTCTACTTCTGGATCTTCTTAATGAGAAATCCTATTAGATTTAGCTCCATCGTTTACAATGAAAAGGCTGCAGTTAACACACAAGTTCACACATTTTCATTTCTCTCGATCATTTATGGCCATCATTTCTCTCGATCATTTATGGCCATTTCTAGACATAATTTGCCAAATGGGCAGACAGGATCATCTTTGTGTTTTTTATGATGTCTGCATTCTATTGCTTTAGACTGCAAAAATTTAGGAAAGAAGTAAGAGCAATATTAGAGAGCCCCCAGTGCAAGCTTGAAATGGCTCAGAGGGTTATAGTGGAATCCATCCAAGCAGAAGTCTCATTTAGAAGAAGGAAAAAAGAAGATTCTCTTGTTGTCCCTATGATGAAAGAATATTTTTCAAAGTCTATTATATTATCACCTGGGGATGTGATTACTCAGAGAAGTCATTAGAGAGCTCCCACCCAAAGAGTGACAGCGGGAATATGCTCCATTGCACCATATCATAAACCAACTATACAAGCACTAACTAGAAAGTAAGCCCTAGATTAGCACTGTGGAAACTTGGGTTTCATTCCTTGATGTGTCACAGGCTTTTTGGGACACTTCAGACAAATCATACCATGTACGCACCAGGGATAACAGGTACTTAACTCCATTGCAAATATATGCAGAGGAAAAATGGTGTGAGGTGGTATTGTTAGTTTGGTATTTAAGTGGATTTAAAATCCTGCTTATCAAGAGACTTGGAAATAATTTTGTTACAAAATAATAACTTTTTCTGAGTCCTCTAAAGGAGTTTGCTGAACAAAAGTATCTTTAAGGAGGAAAATGGTAACTGAGTTTCTCTGGTGCCACTTAATTTAAGCACTAAAATCTATAGTTCTATTCCTGAAAAACCCTAGTGTTTTGCTGGCGGGATGAGAGCAGGCAAGAGAGCAGTCCAGCTGTAGGTCCGATCTGACTTACTGTACCTTCAACGAATTTATTGCCACATCACTGGCGGCGGTTCTCCAGCTTTGCACCACGGCGATGCACAAATGTGAAATCGGAGGAAACGTTTTCTGCGACATTTCCCCTCCGTTTTCCTCTGTTTGGCTCAGCAGCTTCAACCTGGTACAGGGACTTGTGTGTGATGGCCTCTGGTTGATGGCTGCTGTAAGAAGTGTCGGTTGTGCAGTGTATCAATTGATTGCTTCTGCGTTAGAGACCTGGGAAGAGCATGATAGTAACTTTCTCTCTTCATCTGGTAGCTATTAGCATGTCTGATATTTTTGTACCAAAACAAATCTGTTCCCTTTGTTTCAGGGTGGCTAAGAAGGGAACTGTGTTTTTAATTATCATGTATTTCAAAGACTGCCCAGTGCTGTATTAGTTTCCACAGTAAATTTCCTAAGGTAAAGTGACAAAACAGTAATTTTTCATTATGAATCAGTTATTCATGAAAGATTGGATTTAGATCAGAATTTATTACCCTATGGAATTGAAGCCAATATTTAACATAATGTCCGCTACCTTGATATTAGAGAATTTTAATGGCTATGCAATTTTATTCAATGATGAAGGTATTTCAGTTGTGTAGTATATGTCTAGGCAATTTGATGTGCAGTGCCTTGAGATGAAAATTGGATAAACATGGAAAATGGTAACTGATTGGTAGAAGGTTGCATTAGGTAAATAATTTAACAATAAAAGGTATATCAAGGCAGACATTATTGCAATCTCCTACGCTTTTAGGAGTCTTTAAGTTGGCATTAAATCGATGTTTAAATCTTCACAGTCAGAAAGGCCTCATAACTCAAACTGATAAATATCTTCTAACATATCAGGAGGAATAATGATCCATCTTAATATCTGAAAGTAGGAAAGATATTATTCTTTCTATTTGGTATGAATCCCTGTAGAAGGACTGAGCCATAAACCAGAAGAATTAAGATTAGGAGACAGAAAGAAATATTAGAAAGGAAAAGTACAGCAATAGTTTGTCTGGGGAATTGAGAGCAAATTCTGTTTGCTTTGAAAGATGAGTAAAAATTCCCAGCAGGACTGAGCAGAATAGGGTGAGCTGACGTTCACATGCCGGCTGTCCTCAGCGGGCACGCACAGATCCTTCCACAGGTCTGTGGGGTGATTCATTCCTGGAGGCAAAGAGAAGAGAAAGGCCACAATTACTTTGTCTGCCAAGACGTATCGAGCATCTCCTCCAGATGACTAAGCCCACCTTTGATTTATGCTCAGGTTATGGAAAGTACGTGGTGGATCAGTGGAATAGAAACACGTGGCCTTGGAAGAGCTGGAAACAAAAGCACAGGATGGCATTTGGATTTGTGCCTCAGTTAGTGGGGAAGACTGGTCCCATGCAAATGGCCGTCGAAACAGCCCACCTATGTGAAGCCTTTGTGCACTTGTGCTCTGCCCTGCATGTCCTCTCACATATGTTCCCTTGCCTAGAGTTGGCCTAAATACAGATTAATGATTTTATATTGCGTTGTCCAGAAAACAGTATAGATAACTTGGTTTTTTTTTCTCATCTGCCAAGTGTTACATGGCAAGGGCCTGGATTATTTGTCTAGAAGGCCGATAATAGGATCCGTAAGCACAGCTGAAGCTGCCCCTTTGCTGTCTATGTACCAGTTCAAGCACTAGAAAGAAATATTAAGCACAGCCAATAGGCAAAAAATTAAAATCCTCATTCAGATGGTAACTAAACCTAGTGAAGAGTGAATGGGAAGTGCAAGTTCCTTTCTGCCTTAGAGGCAGTGATACTGTTGAACACTAATGCTGGAATTTTCTTTGAATAGTAGGCGGCTTTTTATTTTTTGAGGTGGAGATGGAAAAAATTATCCTATGGATAAATAGGATCTCCAAATGAGTTTTCGTCTTCAAGCATTACAAATTTATTTCCACCTGTATCTAAAACTATCCAGCTGCAATAGCACAAAGCTGCCCTAAATAAACCTTCAAAACTTTCAGAGTTTGTCCAGAATTCAAGCAGAATATGAAAGCCTTGTGTCATCCCTGAATAATACATTTCAAAGCTGATGAAAGATATTTCATCATTTGCATGAATCTTGAGTGGAAATAATTGTGATTTGACAATTTTCTTTTCATTATCTTAGTTCAGAACTGAAAATTATAATTGTTAGCTGGCCTAAATTGGCATAGCGTATAGCTTCATTTGGATAAAGCAGCGAACCTAACTGACCCTGCAGCTTTTCTAAAATTCCATCATCTCCCTTTTGAACAGCATTTGCCTATGCTGAGGCAAAATGCAGAAAATCCTGCATTTCTTAGATTAATTGGATTAAGCTAGACTGGAAATTGTGTAATACTACACAGTAGGCATTTAGCATCCCTAAAACTTCAAGCTTCAAAGAGCAGTTTCCCCAGCAGTTCAGGCTCCCTACCTGGGCTTGTTTATTGCCTTGAACATGCAGACATACTTTTACGATTCGTAATCATCCATAAAGAAATTTAACTGTTATTTAAAATGCTCTGTTGGGAAGGCTCGGTAGTTATTAATTAATAATGCATCAGTAAAGCAACAAAAAGGCAGGTAAAGATGCAGTTAGAAGTATTGGCTGGGTCTCTGCTGCCTTCAAAATTGTGTTTATGTCTCGTTTCCCCAGGGTTAGCTTGTCGGTGTGCGTTAACTCTGGCTTCTCCTCTTCATACTCCAGGCTCTTTCTTTAGAAAATACTGACTGATGCATGAATATGTCCATAATTAAAAGTAAATCAAAATGAGTGTTAGCATGCTGGTGTGGGTTAAGAGGTATAAACTGACTCTTAACATGATTTCAGTGCCAGAAACCTGTCGGGGACTTGTGAGAAGAGAACACAAAAACGCTCAGTAATACCTTTGAAATGCAGAAAATTTAAGGGTAAGTATAAAAAGAGAAAGAAAAAAAAAACCCAACCCAAACCAAATCTGCTTTGAACTGCTGTTATATATTGCTAAAGAGAATTAGCAATTGAAGTGTGTGCTGTAACTATTGCGGTTTCTAGACAACAGTCACCGCTTTACAGTGCCGGTGAGGATCAACATGTTGAAAGTCAGCGCAAGCCTGGTGTAAGTGGGGTTAGAGTTAGACCAACTGAATGCTGCCGCTTTTGAAGTGAAAGGATGAACTATTTGGAGATTTCTTTTACCCACTGCTGGCTCTGGCTCAGAGTTGAGCTCTATTTAGCAATATTTTGTTCGCGTTTTACTTTCATGCTGATTACCACATTTGCAATGCATCCTATTTTTTGTGTGGTAATTGGTAATCTGAAAAACTTACTTGGTGTGCAAGATTTAATATTAGTTTCTGCTATCATGCTGACAATGAATTAGCTTTTTGGACTCTATCATATGTTCTCAGCAGGCACATATGTAATTAAAACGAGCACACGTTGGGTTTCGTATTAACACTCAAATCACCTTTGGCAAAAGGTCTCTGTTCTTTTGGGATTATACACTAGGGCAATGTAATTATAGTGTCAGGTGTAATTGTTATTTTTAAATACTTCTTCATTTAACATAATATTAACCCTTTCCATACTAGTTGACTTTTGGATTTGGAGAGTGATTTTGTTCTAATAAAAGGGTTGCCAGCAAACAGGCATTCTATTTCAGAGGTTGTCTTCAGCTCTGAAAGTTGTCCTGTTGAACAGTAAGCATTTAGTGTCATAAGACATTGAATTATTTTACAGAGTCATTCCAGAAATTAAAGGTGTTTTTACATTAAGGAAAAGATGGTACTTACTGTGACATTAAGGTCAGGGTGGTAAGCAAACTGCTTTTTCTTTTTACTTTACCTATTCTAAAATAATTTTCTGAAGTATTCTAAAAGATTTCCTTCTGAGGAAATTTCTTGAAGTACGGCCTTAGAGGTATGTTCTCTCTGGGTTTCTTCTTTTAACATTGAACTTTGGTGGTAATGTTAAAAACTTCTTTCAGTTGATGATAAGCAGTGTCATTAAATTGAATGTAAACATAAAAAGGGAAGGAGTAGTTTAACATGAATAAACTAAATAGTAACCTGGCTTTGATAGGAAATAGAATGCTTTCTTCTTAACCTTAAGAATTGGATGCAGTGTTTTCAATAAACAGTTATTTTGTGCAGTCCTTGAGTAGGCAGCACGATCTGCACGCTGCAGTTAGTTTTATAGACAAGTAGGCTGGGACTGGATGTTTCGAAGTAAATGCATGGTGGCGTCTGGACGATGCTCCTAGTCATATGGTTTAGTTTTAGGTAGTCCTGTAAGGAGCAGGGGCTTGGACTCGATGATCCTTATGGGTCCCTTCCAACGCAAGATATTCTATGATTCTGTGATTCTGTAATGCGAAAAAAAGACTTTTTTCTGACTCTAGAAATAAATACTCAGGCTGATTAGATATGAAGAGAATTCAACTACATGTTTTAAAGCGAGGTTACAGCAAATCCGGCTGAGTTGTAAAAGGAGGCATCCACTAAGGAACCGTGACTTTGCCTGGGGAAAAAATAAGTTCTATACCACATAAAACTCTTCTAAGCATCCTCAATGGGCTAGTTCGGCCCGTATTTTTGATGGTATTAATCAGATCTACAGTCTTTCAGCACTTCAAGTGAATGTGGCAGGACCCAGGCGGTCAGATTGGGGAGGAGCAGTTTTCCGGAGGGAGGTGACACTGAGGCACAAGGAGAAGGATCATTAAAAGTGACTCTGTTTTAGTGGGGACCAGGTGATGGCTTCTGCCCTGTCAGTCTCATAGGAGAAAGGGAGAGAGTGAGTGGTGTGTGTACGGACAAACACTTCGCCTTCTAGCAATGCTGTCTTGGGAACTAATAGGAAGAGATTCTTCATTGTTCTTTCAATGTCAAAATAAAGATCTTGGAAAGTAAATTATATTTGAAGGAAATTGCAGCTCAGTTGTATTTGATTCTTGTAGCTAGAATGGGGGATTGTTAAGGAAGCTCAAAGTTAATCTGCATTTATATAGATCAAGAATTGTTCAGAGCTGGAACATGAGCAAACTGAGCAGAATTTGGTTCAGACATGCTAAATCTCTTTTGATACTAATTTTACACTGTCAATTCTCCATTAATTTCAGACGGGTGTCTCCTGCTGCATAGCAGGAGATGGACTGAAATGAATTCAGCAGATGAACTGAAGAGAGTTATGTTGCTACTACTCATTAACTAACTCCTTGCCTTAAAAAGCAGTATCTATCCTTAGCTACGATTAAAAATAATCTTTGGGGTTTTTTAGCTTTTAAGCTATGAGAAGGATGAGTTCCTGATAGTCCACCGCCACGCAGAAGTGTTTGCAGCAGCAGCTGCAGCAGTAATTGGAGAGCTTGCTATAACTGGAGACCTCAATAATTCCTGATTCCCCGCTGCTGTGATTTTGTACCTTTCCGTACTGGAGGTGCTGGCATCCTTACTGATCCTGCCCTTGCAGATAGTGAAGTATATAACTATTTTTGCAACAAACCTGTTGGGGCTTTTTCCCTGTTTCTCTTCCCCCCTCTACCTCCTCATCCTCCTCTTCCCAAGGATGCTCGAAGTGTTAATTATGAGAAGGACGGGCTTAACGTGCCCTCTGTGCCGATTTAGTTGCCGTGGCTCAGGTGCTCAGTGGGCTCTGAGGGCTGTGGAGCGCTCGCTCTCCAGTCCCGGAGCCTGCAGTTCATGGCAAGCGCTAACCAACTGACAGCCACGGAGTCTTTCGGTCGGTGCTGCTGTGCTCTGCCAATATTCCCTATTTTCCCTGGTCTCTTTTTTAAATAAACATGTCATTTTACAATCTGTGAGATGTTTCTTGTGTTTCACACTTTTTCATCTCCTAAATTAGTTTTGCTTAGCAGTTTTGCTGCCAGTTGATGATTTTTACGCCCTACTGTACCATAAAAGCCAAGTTGTGAAAGATTTTGTTTAGTTCAGGGCTCCATCTTTTTAGAGGAGGAGGAACTGAATTACATCTGAATGCAAGCTTTTTTCCTTTTTCCCTTTTTTCTTCTTTTTTTCTTCTTTTTTTCTTCTTTTTTTCTTCTTTTTTTCTTCTTTTTTTCTTCTTTTTTCTTCTTTTTTTCTTCTTTTTTTCTTCTTTTTTTCTTTTTTCTTTTCTCTTTTTTTCTTTTTTTTCTTTTTTCTTTTTTTCTTTTTTCTTTTTTCTTTTTTCTTTTTTCTTTTTTCTTTTTTCTTTTTTCTTTTTTCTTTTTTCTTCTTCCTTCTTCCTTCTTCCTTCTTCCTTCTTCCTTCTTCCTTCTTCCTTCTTCCTTCTTCCTTCTTCCTTCTTCCTTCTTCCTTCTTCCTTCTTCCTTCTTCCTTTTTCCTTTTTCCTTCTTCCTTCTTCCTTCTTCCTTCTTCCTTCTTCCTTCTTCCTTCTTCCTTCTTCCTTCTTCCTTCTTCCTTCTTCCTTCTTCCTTCTTCCTTCTTCCTTCTTCCTTCTTCCTTTTTCCTTTTTCCTTCTTCCTTTTTCCTTTTTCCTTCTTCCTTCTTCCTTCTTTTTTCTTCTTCCTTCTTTCTTTTTTTTTTCTTCTTTTTTCTTCTTTTTTCTTCTTTTTTCTTCTTCCTTCTTTCTTTTTTTTTCTTTTTTTTAGGCCTCCCCTTGTGATAGGGGTAGTCAAATAGCTTGTGTGTGAGTGAGCAGGTGGCAGGGAAAAAGCCCAATTATATTGGAAGGCAATGCTACTGAATTACATCTAGAGCTTCAAAACATTTTTAGCACTCACTTTACCTAATTAAAATGCATAACTACTTGGACATGTGCCCTGTCTCATAGTACGCTGCACTGTTAAGTTATTCCTAGAGATCCACGCTAATACATCATGCTCACTTCTGCCAGACTCCCTAAATTCAGTGGTGTGGGATAAGCTGCGCACAAGCAGAGCCTCCCTGAAGAGCCTCCTCCTGCTAAAACCTTGCCAGCACATGGGCGGCAGCATTGGAAGGGCAGGATCAGTCCCAGCCGCAGTAAATGGCAAGTGCCTGGTGCCAAATTTAGTGCCTCTGACTGCTAACGTGGAGGTCTGCAGAATGGGAAGACAGACTCTGAGGAGCAGAGCTAAAATAATTTTAGAAATAATATCCATTATTATTTTTGTCTGTAAAAGGTCAGCGTTAATTTTTTTATTTTAAACACTGCACAGATATTCATCTTTTGTGTTATTGAGCAGACTCTTCTACAAGTTACTATTTAAGCAGCTCCTTGACATCCAAGGGCATCAGAGCCTTGTTAAAATCTGAGAGAAATTTATAACTCTGGGTTATAAATTATGGTATTATTCCAAGAATGTATTTCACATAGAAATTCTCCCCAGATGCTTTTAACAGCAGCCAGTAACTTATTTAGTCAATAAAATGACATTTTCTGCACGTTGGGGTTTTTTTTAACAACAAAACTGAAATGTCTAGTGAAGTACAGAAAAAATCACTTTATTTTGCTTTTGTTGAACATTTTCCATTGCCAGCAATTTGATTTTCCTTTGTTTTCCTCTAGTGGTATGTTAATGGGATCTTTTTGTACCATGATGGAGTAACAGAGTGAAAGTCCTTTATTTTAGCAACAAGACTACGCTGTTTCTTTCTATTCTTTTCGCATAAATGTAAGTGTGAATGTACATCCTTGTGAAAAACAATCCAAATAATTTTCATGAGAACATTTAAAAAATCAAGCTCAGTTAATGAGTGGCAATTCGTTCCTTGCTTGTGAAAACATTGTATTAGGAATTGTTTTCCTTATTGGTTCAAAGGGATGAATGTTAAAAGGCCAGCATCCATACCCACCTGCTAAGGCTGCAGTCCACTTACTCTTACAAGTGATGTTTCTAAGTAACTGATATTCAGGTCTGAAATGGGAGGTTAAAATTATGTCTTCAGCTTCTTGTGCTTATTTAATTATATATGTTTATGAGTGAAAGAGATTTTAATATCTAAAATTTCTCTTCTGTGTGGTGAGCTTGCTTTTGAAATTGCTGGGAATGCTCACCCTGACTAATGTGTTAGGGCACACGTGTTTGCTGCTAATGCAGCTTGCAGGATGGGGGTCAGCCTGTTTGAGGGCAGGGTTTGGGTTTAGTTGCAGCAGAGGGTGGAGAGCCAGCTGGAAAGCGGAGAAGGCATTTAGCAGCTGTCTTGTAAATGGATGTTTCACTCGCACAGAACTGATCACAATGAAGCCTGGAATTCAAGATATGATTTTCAAGGCACCCTAATTGGATTAGAGGGATTGTATCAAAGATACGTTGACTATGAAATGTTTAGAGGATTAACGCCCGATGATTTTTCTTCTTAAACTATCTTTACTAATCCCTCTTGATCAGAAGCAGCTTGTGGAAAGCATTCCAGCCAGGAGGGAGAGCCCAGCCCTACCTTTCCTGTCTCCAGGAAGAGAGATGTAGGTTGTAATATGCAGTGCGCAGACCGAAATTCTCCATTTTAATTAGATCCAGAGTACTTACTGTCACTAGTGCTTGTTTTTTCTAAAAATGCTGCTATTTACCTCCTGAACATTTTCCATGTTAATGAACAGTTTTGCAGTGTAAGGGTGGCATGTGCAAGAATTAGCATCCATCTATTTCTTCTGTGTTTTGACCTGTCCGTATATGTTAAAATCTAGCTAAAGTTGTGTGTTGCTGTTTATTATTCAAATGTTATTGTAACTTAGCATACCATATGAGTAATCTTTTGAAGTCTGCCAAAGGAACCACTGTTAATTGCTTACAGTAGAGTGTATTTGCTGTTGGAAGTGTCACAATATAATTATGTTCCATTCCTGTCTCACAAGTAATATACGAAGAGAAGATTGGTCCTCTTTTTCTTCTGTGTTGGGTAAAATTATTCACGCTCATCCTTTAAGTAGTGCACATGGTAGCAAGCTTTCTTGAAGTACAAGAACTGATCATTGATAAAATAGTTCATGTGTCACTATTCAGGTGGACAAATGAGAAGTACTTTATATAGGGAGTGTGAGGTAAACAATGTAAAGTTATGTACTACTTTAGAAATTTAAATTACACGGAATTAGCTCATTTAATGCACACAATACAGAGAAAAGTAAAATGATCGTATAGATTAATGCGAACGTTAAGGGAAGACATGGATCTTTGAAAAGTATTTAGTGCTCTAATTCCTGTCTAATGCTTCCCACTTCTGCTCGTCAAAAGGACTTTGCCACCTGAGGAGCCTTTAAGCAGTGGGTGACAAGCTGGGGAACTTCAAGCAGGGAGGCTGGAAATGTCCTGGTCTTGCTGGGAGTACCAGCTGAGCTGAGCCTTGTGATCTGCAGAGCTGGAAGTGAATCTGCTAGAACCGGAGCTAATGTCCCCGTATCGTGCTGGTTTTGCTGACCAGAGAGTGAGAAATCACAGGTGCTACAGGGGAAAGCCTGCAGAAATGGAATGGCCATTTCTGCAGCTCTCTTTCTTGGGAGGAGATTTACTTTGGGTCATTTGGGAAAATCATTGATTAACAGTATCCTTTGACATAAAGGATATTTGACAATAGTTACGTGTCAGCACATATGCCGAAAAACATATACTCTGAATGCAGAAACTGCATTTGTTTCTGCGGGAAGCTAGTTTTTTAGGTGTGGTGTTTTAGTTCAAATATTTCAATTCCTATTAACCTACCAGTGTATACAGTGTGTGTATACACACACAAGGCATATATATATTTATGGTACATACACATACGTTAATCTGATGTCTCACACATCTTTTATTGCCACAGTGTGAGATTCTTAAAAGCGCTCAGCTATGTCCCAGCCCTGCAGCTTTTGAAATCTATAAAGCTTAACTCAAAGGGATGCGGAGGAAGCAAAGCCTGACAGCTTTGGAGTGAATCTGCCCAGACATGTGCTATTTATATTTTCTCTCTCTTTTGACTGTGTTGTGAAATTCCTGTTAATTTCAGTTGCAGCGCAACTAGTGTCAGCTAAAACATAAGGCTGAACTTTTACATTGTACAACACGTGGACACAAGGCACAGGTATGCAGGTTTATTTTTGCTTTTGCTAGTGTCAGTCTTCATTCTCGGTACCTAACTACACCTTTTCAAACTAGCTGTGTAAAATACCTGTGAAAGTCTTGACTTTTTTTTGTCTGTTTCCAACATTATGTTCGTGATTATCTTGGGCACAGAGTAAAGGCAGACTCTGTCCTTCCAATTCTGCATTCAGAAAATAGGAGACAGATGTAATGGGAATCTCAAAGGAAGGATTACTTTCAAGTTAGCAGACCAGATCCTCATATGGTATAAATTAACTTGGTCCTGGCCTTACACCAACTGATTATAATGATTAACTGTTCATTTCTTAAGAATATCTGGGGAAAAGAGACTTTACACAGGACTTGAAAGATGACAGCATAGTAAAACAGAACGGGAAGACGTTGATCAGGCAGGTAACAGACCTGCTTTCATCTGCCTATTCACTTCTTAGCAGTCTCAGCAGAACATAAATATCTCCTGGTAGGTTATGTGAAGTAGAGGCTTCCTTTAACTATGTAATTGCTTATGTTTTCACTCCGTATTGATTATTTGTGCTGTGAGCATGACAGGAAGAGATGGAGTAAAGGTTATGGATGTGCCAGTCTCCAAACACACTGCAAAACACAGAAACAGGCACTGGATTCAGCAAAGGCTGTTTCAAATGCTAATGTGAGGCATGAGCCTTGATAGACCTCTATTGCTATTATGCTTGTGATTTGTTACGTTGATATTGTTACTGTCTTGTTTAATGTACGCCTTGGTTGCTCTGTAGTAACTGGTTGGCTTGAAGGATGAAACTTGCTGATGATTTGAGGCAGAAGAGAAAGTCTGAACTGAAATAAGGACATTTTCTATGTTTTCTTCTTGTCCTGCACAAGAAATCTAAAGGCTTCTCCAGCAGGGAAGAGAGCAATGTGCTTCAGTGTAGAGAAGAGCCGACTCCAAAGCCCATTGTTGGTTTTGGCATGAACAGGGGTGAGCCAAGTTGGTGTCCAAGCTGGGATGTAATCCATCTTCAGCGAGAGGGCTGGCATCCTCTGATGTGTTAATTCAGGCCACCTAAATCAGTACCTAGATGGGAGGACTCTAAAGAGGGCTGTGTCTTGTAAAGTACAGTTGGGGTTTAACCTCGCAGGCAGCTAAACACCACGCAGCCATTCGCTCACTCCCCCCCTCCCCAGTGGGATGGGGGAGAGAATTGGGGGAAAAAAAAAAAAAAGTAAAATTTGTGGGTTGAGATAAAGACAGTTTAACAGGACAGAAAAGGAAGGGAATAATAATAATAATAATAATTAAAAAAAAAACCCCAAACCAAGTGATGCACAATGCAATTGCTCACCGCCTGCCAACCGATACCCAGCCAGTCCCCAAGCACCTGTTGCTGCTCCCCAGCCAACCGCCCCCAGTTCTATACTGAGCATGACATCACATGGTATGGAATAGCCCTTTGGGCAGTTTGGGTCAGCTGGCCTGGCTGTGCCCCCTCCCAGCTTCTTGGGCACCTGGCAGAGCATGGGAAGCTGAAAAGTCCTTGACTAGCATAAGCACTCCTTAGCAACAACTAAAACATCAGTGTGTTATCAACATTCTTCTCCTACTAAATCCAAAATACAGCAGTATGCCTGCTACTAGGAAGAAAATGAACTCTACCCCAGCCGAAACCAGGACAAGTTAATTGTCTACTTTAGGTGCCCTTAGGGCAAACTGCAGGACCTGGGAGCACCTCTGGGCTTCCTCTGGGCTGCCATCACCCATGTCCCCAGGCAACAGCTGTACTGTACCAGGAGGAGACTAATGTACATATAGTCTACCGCTATTGCCTGAGAGAAACCTGAGTCTATCAGCAGAAAGGAGCCTTGTAAAGGAGCCTTGTTGCCACTCTGGCCAATTCTGCCTCTATTGTGATCACTTGAACAGCCTCTGGAGAGTCCTTCTGTCTCCACAGACTGTTTGGAGGGGCTGATGTGTTAAATCAGGCACCTAAATTATGTTGCTGCATTTGGGCGGTGTGAATCTCACCACTGTCACTGATCAGAGGGGCAGGGGACTGCAGGCAGCTCGATCGCCAGCATCCCTGGCAGGTTCTCTCCAGGAAGGATGTGCTGGTGGCCGGTGGCCCATAGCATGCACCAGCTAAACAAACTGCCCGGAGGAACCGGGTACCTCCCAACGCTGCGGTGCTGTTTTTGTAGAAGCCAGAGTGCTGTTGATGTGGCTGTAGGCGCGTCCGGAAAATGCAAATAGTGGATGAGGTTTTATAAATGCTTCAGCTTGGGTTTGTGTCATCAGTTTTCTTGGGAGTGGTGGGATGACTTATCTTGTCTGGCAGATTCCTGTTCTCATCAGTTTTGGACTGTTGAAAGCAGCATCATTAGCAACAATCAGTGGTGGGTAGGATATCTAAACACATGCCTCATCTCTACCCTTTCACTACTTTTTCTCCCCTCCTAAAGAGCACAAAGTTTCCCTGACAGTAGGAACTCTGCTGGGTGGGAGTCAGCTCTTGGGCCACAAGACCTGAATGAAGTGTCTGGCCCTGCAGTGAGCTCGCTGGGAGAGGAGGGTGGCTCCGCACATCAAGAAAACCTTCACACCTTATGTGTTAACCATAAAAGGCAGGACTGCTTTTTTTTTTTCTTTTGCCTTGAGTCTATTGTCACAGAACTGGTGCATTCAGGAATTACTCCTGGTTTCAGTGATTATCTGGTTGGTCTCCACAACTTTTGACTCTGAGCTGCGTGTCCCACTCTGAATGGGCTGCTGGTTAGTCCCGAGAGCCAAGCTGGAAAAATCTCTCCTTTATTAGAGCGTTTTCTTAGGGCTGTAATGGTACAGGTACCTGTAAATAGTGGTCTTTCTCTTTTTTGTGGTTTCCAAGAGTGTTACCTCCCAAATGTTAAGTTGAACTAGGGTATAAGGTGCAAGAGGAGTGAATAGTCTTTGCATGGAATATTTGTGTTTGCTGTTGGATCTGCTTTATATTACCTCTCTAAAGTCCAGTATTGTCACTGAATGTAGTAAAAATAACCTAATGCTCACTTAGAAGGCATTTTGTATTCATCCTAGTAACACTGATCACGATGCACTAATTGGCTGTTAATTGATATGATAAATATTATTAGGAAATTCATTCTAATTTAACATTAATTAATCTACTGTTGCTTTTGAGTGTTATTTATTTATTCATGAGAGTCAGTGGGAAAAGGGAGAAAATGCTTGGCTAACACACTCCAGCAAAACTACAAATAATTGAGATTTGTCTCCCAGGAATGCTACCATTTTCATAATTAGAGTAGTCAGAAAAGCAAGCTTGTTACTGAGATTATTGGCCTGCCTAGATAAGTATGGTAGTAAATTAAGTTTAGTGTGTGTTGCAAGTGCAGTATAGCAGTATCTGATAATTAGCTGGTCATTTGCAAATCATAAAAATGGTTTCAGTAACTGCTCGAGACTGACTGCAAGACAGAACAAAGTTTTTGTTTGAAATATGGCAGGCTGCTTCAAACCAAATGCTCCCTGGTTTTGTTTGAAATTTAGTGGATATAAATGTGCTGTCGCAGCACATGCACATGCACGCAGACACATAACCTGAAGTTCTGTACTGAGATTGATTTTGAACAGTCCTGTGTTATCCCAACTGCTTTCATGGATTTTGCGATACCAAAGATTTCTGTCTTTGTTCTCAAGGTTCTTGTATTTCTTCATTTACAATGAATCCTTCAAATCACGTGAAAACCATCCACAAAGTTTTCTGGTGCAGGGTGTCTTTCTGGATTTGCTTAACAGATGATACCTGCCCCAATGGGTTCTTGAGTGACTCTTGGAAGTGGTGCACGCAGCACAAATGTTAAGTATCTGTTACAGAAGGATGACAAAGCTGGGATGGAAATGTTTTCTTTCAAATTCCAAAACAGAAAATTATCTTCCCCCCTCCCCCTCCCCCCTTGGGAAAAGAGAAACAGTTCATCTTCTTGTGATCCAGCTGTGAATATGAAACAGTTCTACATGTGTCCTCTGTCTTCCTACCATCCTTCTTTCGTGCACTTTATTTTTCCGTTCATAGACAAGGTAGAAATCTCTCCAGCACAGGAGGTGCAGTAGAACTCAACCTAAATCTGTAATGACAGTGAGTTTCCCTTTTTATATGAAGTTCTGCAGGGATGCAGAACTGCTTATCAGTTCACAAACTCACTGTAGAGAAATTTCCAGTGATCTCCTGAAGGGAATTGTCCAGCTATAAGGCAGAGGCTCTTCTCCTCTGAGTGCCCTAAGTTTATACTGTCACCCTCTGAAATGATGAAGGCACACTCAAAATGCCCATAGCAGCAGCCCCTTTGTTCCAAGCCAAGGCTTCTGCTCAGCATGGAAAGAACATTACTGAAATCTGTCTCTTTAATGTTAAATGGACTAGTCATTGAGCGCTTGTAAATTATGTCTTGCTCCTTCCCGCCTACCTTGCATTGATTTTTGCTTATGGGTTACTTGATCATCTGAACTTACAGAGGATCATAAATTACTTCTGTAATTCATGGTAGAGTCTGAGAATGAAAAATACTAGAGTGGGGTTGTTGAGATAAAACATTACTGAAAAAAATTGAATATCCACTTTTCAATAGCAGCATGATTTCTGAAATTTTATCCAAAGTGCTCAACGCTAACTCACAGATAAAATTATGGGTAACAGCAATTTTAAGGAAATATACGGAACATAACTAGCAACATTTCATGCTCTAAACCATAACCATCCTCCTCAAATCTGTGTGCCCTGGGGGCAGTTGCACAGAAGATATTCTCAGCTGATTTCACCCCTCCTACTTTGCTGAGCAAGTTAAAACCCACACGCATGTGACCGGTCATGTTAATTATCTTCATCAGGAGCTTGGTTTGTTTTGCTAGAGGTGCAACGCAGTCCCTCTTTGACCTGGGAGGTGGATGTGCTTGGTTCACCTGGTGCGCAAAGGTGCTGATTCCCGAGGATGCTGAACACGATCAGCTCATGCTGCTTCTTAGAGGCACAGGAAAACAGGCAATGGCCTTGCCGCAAGCAGGACGTGTCTGTGATACACAGAGCTCTGTGTGGCCGGTTCGGTGTCAGTGTGCATATTCACCAAAATTGCACATGCTGCTCAGTCCACTTTTTGGTGAATACCCTTATTTACCAGAGGGGTCTTCTACACTGTGAATAGACCAGTGGGCATTTCACATATAAATAGTAATAATAATTTAAAAAAAAAAAAAAAAAAGGCCACCATGGAGACAAATTAATAATTTCCTAGACTGGAGGTGAAAATTAGCATCCCAAAGTTGGGATTAATTTTGCTAAAGATAGTTTTCTGGGTTCTGGCATAGGAAAAATTGCTTTTTCATCTAAGTATGATTAACACACGTTGTGCTTCAGGAGTTACCTTGCCTGTGCAAGATGTCTTCGCTGGAGTGTACTGCGGGAAGACACAACATTCCCTCTCGAGCATGATGGCAAATGAGGCACTTGCTGTAATGGAACATTGGGCCTTAACTCCAGCAAGAGTTCTGGATAAGTGCAGGTGAACGTTGCTATTACCAAGCCCTTAGACAAAGACTTCTCATCAGGTCCTGATGGCTCACTGGTAAATTGCTCAGTGAAGTTTGTTGTTGTTTTTATATAACTCCAACTACTTCTGTTATTAGGTCTGTTACAAAAATAGGGTTTTCTAAATGAAGGAATGTGGTTTGTTCTGTTTTGGGGTTTTTTTTTCAGTCTTGTCGCCATTTGAACAAGGCAAAACTGGTTTTGCTCTAACCAAAATGGAAAACATTTTCAGATGAAAGCCAAGTCTGGAAATTTTCAACCTGCTGTGTTGTTATGAGTTGTGAGCAATTGAAAAGAAGGAGTTTATAGTGGAAATCTGAGTTCAGCAACTATCACTCAACTGGCTGTTGCAGAAATGGTCCTGCTGAAGGGAATGGGGCTGCGCCTGTGAGTTTAAGTAGGGACTGCAGAGCTCTGCCTCTTCAGAGTGATTATGGCTAGTACTCCTGCTGTGATGACAGGGCTTCTGATTGCATTTATGGATGTAATAGCAGTAAATAGTGTGCTGAACTACACAGCAATAACTCTTCTGATGTCTTCTATCCATTGATTCATGCTATCAAGGCAGAGTACACACACGCAGCTGTGTTCAGAGGAAGTCAGCAGCATCCAGGTATCTCTGCACAAGAGGTATTCTGTTGAATGGCCAGGACGATACCAAGCTGAGAATAGAAGTTAATGGATTGATTTACAAAAAATAATACAGCTCACAAAATTCATTAAAAGATTGCTTCATGCTGCTAGAAAAGTCTGATGATATCATTAATTAGCAATAGAAGTAAAAGATTAGCAGGTTGGCTCTGAGTTGTACAGGATTGAGCATAATGTCGCACCGCAACAAATATGAAAATGATTGCACTGTTTATTATTCTGGCATTTAGTAATACTGCAATAGTTGAAGATTAAACTCTTAATTACGGGCATTTATTTCTCTGGGCTCTAGAAAATGCAAGTTGAAATTGCACTAGAGCTGAGATTCTCCTGTTACCTGCAAAAACAGTTATGGGTTTTCCTGCTAACATACGTTGATATCAGTCCTGTCATGGTTTGAGCAGGAATCCGGAAGGGCAACTTCCGCTTTTCTCGGTAAGTTTGTGAAAGATATTTGGTCACAGAGCAAAATGACACGTTTTGTTTTCAGTGTAGGATAGCAAAATAAATACGCGTTGATACAAGGGCTAGAAAACATTTGTTATGGGCTGGGTGAGCACTGCCAGTTCTGTTGCGGTCCCATGTGGCATCTTCTCTGAAGCAAGGCAGCATGAGAAGTCACCCTTCTATCCACTGTTTCCATTGCATAATGAAACGGCAAACTTTGAGGAAGTTTAAGACAAGTCCTGCTGCTTCCAGGCCAGAGCTACTGTTTCACCTGTGCCAGATGGCCATAAAGAGGACACTGCATTCACCCTCCCCACTCACTGATATGTGCAAAGCTATTTCTGAGTCTAGAGCTGTGCTCCCAAGATGTAACCGTAACATAATATTCTTCACGGTTTTTGTTTTATATTGTGGGCTTTTTATTACATTTTATAAAACACTGATCTGCCTAAGTTACCCTAGAAAAAGGGAATTCCCTAAACATGTAGGAAAGTTCACTTGAGAGGCAATGCCCACACTCAGAGAAGCTTTCTAGGTGAGATGGGGTGCAGCTCCAGTCCCACTGAGACTGCCCCAAGCAACTGGTGCAGGAAGAGAAGACGGGAGTTCTCCTGTGTTGGCTTGACTCATTTTTCTTGGAAAGGCAGATGATGGCACATGGAGAGGTGACAAGTGTTAGTGAAGGCTGAGCATAGGGAGTGCTGCAGAGGAAGGAAGCTGCCTGTGACTCCTCTGCCTGGTAGGCGAGGAGAAAAGTGAACAGAGGCGAAAATATTGTCAAGGGCTGTTTGCAGCCAGGGAGAGAAAGGTGATCTTGGCAACTGCTTTTTGTTGGACTGAAGTGACTGAGGGCGGAGGCCACTTGAATTAGCACCCTGAGTGAGCTTTAGTGCATGGGGCAGATGGCAATGTAGTGATGGCACTGAAGTAGCTACCAAATGCAAGTACTACCTTAAAATCCTTTTAGATTTTTATCACTGCTGAATGGTATGATGTTAAGTGAAATCATCTGGTGCATCTTCAGCGTCTTCTGTCCTTACACCCAGAAGGGGATGCGCTCCTACATGAGGCAGGTCATAAATATGCAGGCATTAACATGATGTGCAAGACTTCGGCATACACGGGTTTTATAGAAATCCGGTGGCTATTCAGATCTTGACATGGTTCATACAGCTCTGAAGTCCTACTGTATTTTTTAGGAAGCAGATACTCGATTGAATGTTTCCTGCCAATTTAATCTTATTTGCAAACCAGGCTGGTTCTTTTATCGGTGGAGTAGTCTGCAAAATAGAGGATGCTATTCAGCCACAGGCTAAAATCAGGGAAGTAACAGTACAGAGCAGAATTAGCAGATATTCTGACAGATGGAAAAAATACAGCATTCTTACCTTCATGAAATTCCAGGCAGCCAAGAATAGGATTAGATTAAAGAAGCCGTAATAGTATGCAGGTGGAAAATGGGACTATAAAAACCTAAACCTAAAAGAGAAGGAAGGAAGGAGCATGTGGAAAAAGAGGTTAGAGTAGGTAGGAAAATAGCAGAGAGGAAAATAAGTCACTACAGGAATTTATTAGAGAAACTCGATGAAGGGAGGTGGCATTTCAGGTGAAAATTCGGGAGGATTTTGTTCTCAGTAATCGCTAGGTAAATGATAGTGTGGGTATTGAAAGCAAGTTAGTTTAAAATAAAAGACCCACAATATGGCTATTTTAAATGCTCCTCACCTTCTACGTATCATTGCAGAAAGCCACTAATTTCAGAAGAGAGGTATCCAAAAATGTAATGAAAACCACTAAAAATATTTAAGTCCATCAATGGGACATCATCAGCTTGAAATCAAAGCAGTTTAAAAGAAAAATGGGTTCATTTAGAAATCACAATTGCCCTTCATTCCCCTGTCAGCTCTCCTTGTAAGCACATATTCTTTCTTTCACAGTCCCTTTCTGTCCCTGTCGCTGTGCAAAAGCCTTAAATACATGCACTGGGAAGCTCATCAGCTATGCAGGTGTGGTGGGTTGACCTTGGCTGGACACCAGGTGCCCACCAAAGCTGCTCTATCACTCCCCTCCTCAGCTGGACAGGGGAGAGAAAACATAATGAAAAGCTCGTGGGTCAAGATAAGGACAGGGAGATCACTCAGCAATTACCATCACAGGCAAAACAGACTCGACGTGGGGATATTACTTTAATTTCTTGCCAATCAAATCGGACTAGAATAACGAGAAAATAAAAGCTTAAGTCTTAAAATACCTTCCCAACCCCTCCCTTCTTCCCAGTCTCAACTTTACTCCTGATTTCTCTACCTCCTCCCCCCGAGCGGCACAGGGAGATGGGGAATGGGGGTTGTGGTCAGTTCATCGCACATCTCTGCTGCTCCTTCCTCCTCAGGGGGAGGACTCCTCATACTCTTCCCCTGCTCCAGCATGGGGTCCCTCCCACAGAAGACAGTCCTTCACAAACTTCTCCAACGTGAGTCCTTCCCACGGGCTGCAGTTCTTCATGAACTGCTCCAGCTTGGGTCCCTCCCACGGGGTGCAGCCCTTCAGGAGCAGACTGCTCCAGTGTGGGTCCCCCGTGGGGTCACAAGTCCTGCCAGCAAACCTGCTCCAGCCTGGGCTCCTCTCGGGTCCACAGGTCCTGCCAGGAGCCTGCTCTGGCGTGGGGTCCTCCCCGGGCTGCAGGTGGAGATCTGCTCCACCACGGACCTCCATGGGCTGCAGGGGCACAGCTGCCTCACCATGGGCTGCACCACGGGCTGCAGGGGAATCTGTGCTCTGGTGCCTGGAGCACCTCCTCCTCCTCCTTCTTCACTGACCTTGGTGTCTGCAGGGCTGTGCCTCTCACATAGTCTTACTCCTCTCTCCAACTGCAGTTGTGCAGGGTTTGGGGTTTTTTTTCCCTTCTTAAATATGTTATCCCAGAGGCACTACCACTGTCACTGATGGGCTCGGCCTTGGCCAGTGGCGGGTCTGTCTTGGAGGCGGCTGGCATTGGCTCTGTTGGACATAGGGGAAGCTTCTAGCAGATTCTCACAGGAGCTACCTGTGTGGCCCCCCCCTGCTCCCAAAACCTTGCCATGCAAACTCAATAACAGCGGGAGAAACAGTAGAACTGAGTGTCGGCAAATGGCCATAATAAACAAACTGAAAATTATAGAAGAAATTAAATTTAAGCTTTTTTCTGATCTGTTAGTGCTGTTCATCTGAGTCTTCTTGAATTAGTGGTGGAGGGGTTTTTTTTAAAGAAATACCATTTAAGTTGTTGGTATCCCATTTAAAGTTAAGAGCCACTCATGGGGCTAGAAATTTCCTGATAGGCAGTCTGAATGAAACTGGGGGCAATAAAGTTGCATTGATTCATGATCAATACTACTGCAGATTGTTCCTTGAAGGGCTGCAGAGAGGTACGGGTCTTTTACACGGGGTGGTGAGCCTCTGGGTCTTTGTAGGGTCTTTAGCGTTCAGTATCTGTGTATATTCCTGGGTAGGCACATAGCTGCCTTTTAGCCCTTCATATAGTCCAGCAAAGAGCCTTATTCCTGAGACCGGGTACATCTCTTACATGTACAACTTTCCTGGACCTCCAGGGTGGAAGGAACAGATTCTGACTTAAAGCAAGTGTGCTAGGGAAGCACTGCTGAGGAGGAGAGACTTGAAGGGAGCGTTATGGGAGATGTTGAAACCATCCCTTTCTGGGATGTGCTGATCCCATTGCAGCAGGATCTCTCTCTCGTGGTTGTCTAAAAGGAGTGTTTCAATTACCCAAGGGCATTTCAGTACAATTAAGGGGACCGAATTGTTTAGGTAAGCTGAAACAGTGCTCTGCAAACTTTCAATTGGTCTGTTTCTTCCGAGTTCATGCTATTCCCTTTAATAAGGAGAAGATGCAACAGGAAGGATTAGGCAAAGGCCTTTTTTCTATGTCCAACTTTTGTTTTGTAATTAATACATTTAGAAAAAGAAAGCTTTTGGTATGGTTTACTTTTAATAACATATGTTTCCAGTTTCCAAAACCTGGGATAAAGTGTCTTTCCCTCTTGCTTGCTCTCTCTTCACACTTGGCCAATGTCATCTTTCTTGTTTCTTGTATCAAATCAAACAGACATGAGCATGGTTTTTTTAATAACTGTAGGAGATGTTTTGGAAGGCACAGTGGACTTAGTGGTTGTACTCATGCTGTCTGATAACTGTGCCCAGGTGCAGCCTCAAGTTTGTCCTGCAGCCTGTTGTGTCCCCGCTGTCTGCAAAAGGAGTTTTGAGATGGTGGGTACATGGAGGTGGGAGGAGAATGGGGGCATCCCAAAAGGCACTAGTGCAGAAACTGGGTATGACTTATCCAGATACACTCCTCGCACATGATTGCAGCTGCTGCTTTTAGCTAGTTCAGCTCATGCATGGCCATTTCCAAACCTTTACTTGTAGTGGGAAGTGAACGTTTGAGTCCTGCCCATCTTCACATGCTTTTCCAATAATTAAATACATATTTTCAGTATAATCAAAAGCTCAGACTTTTCAAGATCATCAAATGAATTTACCTTTTAGAGGAAATAAACCAAAGTAACAACTCGGATCTTAGGACTTTGAAAAATTGTACCTTTGGGGTAGGGCAGTATGACTAAGTAACTTTTGAGACAGTGATATTGCCTTTCATTTAAAAAAGAAAAAAGTTAAAATATGCAAGAGGAAAATTGGGGCAGGAGGGTTTTTTTGAGCTTTGAGACACTTTCATTCCTTGTTCTGCTTATATTCAAAATTTCAGGTTCCTTCTAAATCATCTTTGTTGAGAAAGGTCCTTACGAAGTTGGAGCACTCAAGAGGTTGTTTAACTGAAGAATGAATGTCAGATTTTGGATAAAATTGTATTTTTCTTACATTGTGCTCAGGTTTTTGAGTTGAAGAGCTGTTACACAAAACAAAGCACTTCAAATTCCTGAATAAAAATGGCCCTCCAGTTCTTCAGTTAATCAGTACATCCTGTCTTAACCATACACAGTGGTGCTTGCTTTAGAAAATGGAGACCAGAAATTCCTCCATTAAAATAAAAATTAACATAAATTTTAAATAGGATTGTAAGAGTCCCTCTCCTAAATGAAGAAGTAGGAGAGGGGCAGGTTGCCATTTAAATGTTCCAGGATACATCTGCTGTTACAAATAAATGCTATCAGTCAAGATAATCCTCAGCAGCTGTTAAGTAGCAGAGCTGTGCTGATCACGGGAATGAACATCTTTTGATAAATGGGGGATTTCATTTCTGGGGGAGCAGGGGTGAAGTTGGCCTTGGCATTTTTTGAATACTTTGAACAGTGCTTGGAAACTTTGAGGTGATTCCTTTGAAGATGCAAATGTGCCTACCCAGGTACAGCTTGGTTCAACTCATAAACATTTGGGTACTTATCTGTGTTCATGCAGCCTTGTCCAGGTAGAGGCACGCAGGCAGGGCTGTGTGGGGAAGGCTGGTATGGCTGCTGCCCATGGGGTGATGACCCTGTACAGTGGTGGAGGAGAGGGGTACGATCTCGATGGCACACAGGCTGGCACCCCTTCTGAGTTCTCGCTTCTCCTTAGAAACTGCTTCTGAAGAAAGAGCCGAGGTGAAATGTGTACTGCTTTCTGCACCCCTGCCCTGTAGATACTCTCAGAGATGTCCTGTGTTTTGTTTTCAAACAGGAAAAGCCAACAACAATGTACAGTGGGATGAGGACTCCGTAGAATACATGCCAGCCAACCCAGTCAGGATCGCATTTGTCTTGGTTGTTCATGGCAGAGCTTCTCGGCAGCTCCAACGCATGTTTAAGGCTATTTACCATAAAGACCATTTTTATTACATTCATGTTGACAAGGTAATATATCACTGGTTATAAATTGCCTGTCTCGCCATCTGTCAGTCTACCCATCTTAGTCACCTTCTTCATCTTCTCTACCTTTGCTGCACAGAGTGTATGTCACTTTTTGTCTTTCCATCTGTAATATGTTTGGAGCCCTTTTTTTTTTTTTTTTAATTTTTTCTTTCTCATTGTCTTCTCTATGTAACAGCCTTCATTTCTCCTTATATGTCTATGAGCATCTATTCATGTCTGTCTGTTGTACATTAAGTGAACAGTAATTGCTAAGTTGATGCACACTGACAGTGGTGGCCCACTGGATGGAGAGCTGACCTGAGGTGCCTTGGGCAAGTTACTTTACTTCACACTGTAAAAGGGAGGTAGTAACAGTCACCTCCTTTAGCAAAGCCCTTCAGGATCTACTGATGACAAATGATAAATAAGAGCTAGTTACACTGATTAGTGGTTACTGAAGCTGTAATAAAAAGAATTAAACATTTCCAAATTAGCATTTAGCAAAAGAAGGTGTGCGCCATAGTAAGTGAGGGCAAAGCAATGGCAACGCTCAGAGAGTCAAGAAGTAGAGTTGGTGGTTAGTGAATACAGGGAGGGACAATTTTGGACAGAGTAACTTGAATGTATTA
Organism: Pelecanus crispus; assembly: GCF_030463565.1. NCBI lineage: Eukaryota > Metazoa > Chordata > Aves > Pelecaniformes > Pelecanidae > Pelecanus > Pelecanus crispus. Next base: position 10,504,574 of record NC_134653.1, on the reverse strand, counting down.
CTTTTTTCTCCTGTAAAGCGATCCAATTACTTGCACCGGCAAGTGCTCCAGTTTGCCAACCAGTACCCAAATGTGAGAGTCACTTCTTGGAGAATGGCAACTATCTGGGGAGGAGCAAGTCTTCTGTCCACCTACCTGCAGGCCATGAGGGACTTAATGGAGATGAATGACTGGCCATGGGATTTCTTCATTAACCTCAGTGCTGCTGACTACCCAATCAGGTACAATGAGTATTTTAAGAACGTACATGTTTGTTCCTAAAGGAAATATGTCTTGTTGGATATAAGAGATGACATGTCCATGCTGTGCTGCAAGAAGGAGAGGTCAGAGGGGCAGTTTCTTCTTACAGCAGAAGAGTCCTCCTGGTGAGGCTGGTGTCTGACAGCCACACTTTAGCCAAGGAGACAATCACCGTACTGTACCCTGTGTGTTTGCTGCTTACCTAGAAGGGACTGTGGCTGTGAGCAGGCTAGCAGCACTGGTTCTTCACTTTTCCTGAGGAAGCAGGGGCTGCTCTATTTGGTCGTTATTTCCAGCAAGGGGCACCTGCAAGAGAGGGTGAGTAAAGTAGCAGGAAGTACTGGAGCTCAGCAAACAAACCTCAGGCATGGAGAGATTCTTCCCTCCCAGGTCTCTGATCAACAGTTTGATTTGATGTCTCAGAAAGTGTTGAAGATACAAATATAGATTCAGTGAAGCTAATGTTCTCTTCTTCCTTTTTTTTTTTTGTACTTTTTCTGTGGAGGATAATGATAGTAGAAATGACAAATAAGTTGCTCGGAGTCAGTTATATCTTCAGCACCAACCATTGCCTGAATATCTTTATTCAGATGGCATCAGGCAAAGAATTTCACATACCACCACATGACAAGGCTCGTGATTTTAAGTGAAACTATATTCTTTCTGGATTTATATAACCCAGGCCCCACAGCTGCATTCCATAAGGTTTACTACATTGTGCAAAAGTAGACAGTCCATAAAAAAACCAACCAACCAAAAAAAAACCAAACCACCAAACCATTCAAAAAATCCCCCAAAAGACCCAACGCCCCAAAAAAACAAGTGTCCTTAAACTGTTGGGTTTAGACTATAAGAATTATCAGGAAGAGGGAAAGAGGAAATTCTTGTGACTTCTGTTTCCCTGTATGTTGAAATGAATTGATGAAAGGGGAAGTAACTTTCTTGAACAATTTTCTGATGAGTGATGACATAACATACTTTTAATACTCATAGAAAAGAAACATATTAGATGCTTTCACTGCCTTTCGCTGATTAGTTTTCTGCAAGATCTCTCTCAAAGTGTGGGTCCCTTCCTGAAGCTGCTACTCAGACAGAAGTCCCCACTGAAGAGAAAAATGAAAAAAACCATGAGTGTATGCCTTAGGAAGAATTTTGTGAGAACTGACAAAAGGCTTTATTGCTGGTGCCCATTTCTGAGCACTGTTAGTGAAATGCAACACGTTTTGGGGAGAAAAACTGGGGAAGAGCACAAGAGTCTCAGAGATGGCATTGATATTGGAGCATGGGGATTTGAATTAAGAAATCACAATATTTCATGTTGCATCCAATTTAAATGCTTTTGTGTCCAACAGGAAGAGACCTAACAATTTTGACATATTATCCTTGCTTGTAAGGGAGAGTATGTAGTTCCCTGTGTATCTCTTGTGTTTTGGGAAAAGCTAGCTTGTTATTCCCTATCGTTCACTTTCCTAGTGAGGAATGCTGCACTGATGATAAAAAGTAGACTAATGCAAGACCGTAAAGGAAGAGGTAGGTGATGGCACTTTGAATCAAGTAAGATAAATTGTAGGAGAATAATTGCTGAAGGTCTAGTATAATTATAACTAGTTCCAGCAGATGTATCCAGTTATCTTTCTGTGGTGTTGACTCTACCCTAAATATCGTGTAATGCTCAGGCCATGACCTGTGGTGGTCTCAACTGCTCTTAGTTCGTTGTGGAACGAGTTAAACCACAAGGCCAAATGGGATCAGTCACTTATAGACATGGCCATAAACAATGACAGGATTTTTTGAGTAAACTGTAGTCAGTTTGGTGTTAATGGATTCTTTGTAATAATGCCGTGGTGTCTTGCAGTCATTCAAACTCTAAACAAGTGCCATTCAGCTGGAAAAATTCCGGGAGCTTGTTTCTTCATGGGGGAAATTCTTGAAGGTCGTGCTTCTCCGTTGCAGTGGCTCTCAGAGCTGCATGGTGGGCTCTCAGCAGACGGGCAGGTGTCTGAATTGCTGGCTTCCCTTTCTGTCAAAGTATTGTGTTACCAGAACTGATGGAAATGTGCTTCCTCTCCACACCATGCACTTCAAAAAGTAAAAAGCCATTTTCAGTGCTACAACTTTAATGACAGTAACTTACAGGTACTGTTAAATTTTTTTGAATATGGAATATTACAGCTATAAACCCTGGAAAATGTTATCTCATCAAATATACATGAGTCCATTTCATTTTCATAGTGGACATGCTATAAATTAATATTCTTTATAATTTTTAGGAAAGTATTACCGCTCTGCATACCCCATAGAGAGATGATTGTTTTTCCAGGAAATAGTAAATAGGATGTTTGAGAGGTTTTCTTCCTTTTTCAGACCTCATGCCATGATTTGTCAGATAATGGGCTAGGGGCAGTTCACACTTCTCTCACTGGTTAGTCATATTGCCGTGGTTTTTGGTAGGTTTCCCTGCATAAGAACATAGGAATTTGGTGGATTAATAGTTTTTATCCAGAGCTGCTTCACAATAAGCTTTCGCTTCCCATCTGCCATTCCATCTGTAACACCAAAACCTTTACTACTTCTCTTCTGATAATAAAACTGGAACTGGGGTTGTTTAGTCTGGAGAAGAGGAGGCTGAAGGGAGACCTTATTGCTCTCTACAACTCTCTGAAAGGAGGTTGTAGCAAGGTGGGTGTTGGTCTCTTCTCCCAAGTTACTAGCGTTAGGACGAGAAGAAATTGCCTCAGGCTGTGTCAGGGGAGGTTTAGACTGCATATTAGGAAAAATGTCTTTACTGAAAGAGTGGTCAAGCATTGGAACAGGCTGCCCAGAGAGGTGGTGGAGTCACCATCCCTGGCAATGTTCAAAAAACGTGTAGACGTGGCACTTTGGGACATGGTTTAGTAGGCATGGTGGTGTTTGGTTGACAGTTGGACTAAATGATCTTAGAGGTCTTTTCCAGCCTTAATGATTCTATTCTGTTCTATTCTAAAAGCTAAGCCAGCCTTCTAAGTCAGAAAAACTCATTTGGTATGTGGGGTTAATACTGTATGAGCAGTCTGGTATGTTCACAGGCTACATTACAATTGCTAGGAGCCATTCATCCTTCAGAAGAGACATCCAGAAGCAGATATCAAGGATCATACTATATAAAGGCAGGGGAAAAAATATTAGAACCATTCATTTTGGGAGGGAAGCAATGAAAAATGTGTAAAATAAAACACATGCAAGCCAGGAAAATTCAGATACCCCTATTATTCTTCCTTATGCCTTAATGTTTAATTTGTGAAGTGAAGTCTGTAGGTCCAGCACCTAGCACAAAGGAGGTCCTAATCCATGTGCTTCTGATACTGGCAAACAGACTCTGGACATAAAGGCACCTCCAACACTGTGTTTCCCTTTAGTCATGAAGCAATATGCTATTTATTGGCCTAAGTGAAATGATGTGGTGCATTATCCAACCTTGACTCCACTCAGCTCCATTAAACATTCTCAGCAGGAAAACAAGGGATGAAATGGCTGAAGACAAACCTCTACAAGCGACTCTGAGGTGGGAGGTTGCATGACTGCCCCTTCTTTTGTGCCAGGGTTGTGAATAAAAAAAGGGCACATGCCTTCAGGGTTCTCAAGAAATCATCTCTCACAGTCGTTGCATTCATAAATACATGAAAGAAACCAGCACCTTCCTTCCTTTTCCTTAATTTTTTTTTAATTTTAGTGGCATTTTTTCATTATTTAAAGTCTTTTTTTTTGAGAGCCTCTTTCAAAACTCTGTGGGAGGGCTATTGATGTCTTTAACCTCTTACTTTACAGGGGTATCTATTTGCATTATTTATTGTCTCTGACAAACAGCATCAGGTAGTCAACCTTATGTTCAGGGACTGAAATTTCACTCCCAACAAGGTGAACTATGGTAGAGCATCTATTGATGCTGAATGTTTAATGTGCATTGCAGGAGTCCTTGGATAATGTGGCAGGTGAAGTGTTGCACCACTTAATTTAAGAAGTTTAATGAGATCATTTAACAGTAAATGTCATGTCAGTGCTTACCTGGCCACAAAGCTTGTATAAAGAATAAACATAGTGAAACATTTGAACTATTTATAATTTACAGTAAATCATTGAGCCTCAATCACCAAAGGGATCACCAAATCTAATTGCCAGCTAATGCTTGGTCTTTAATAAAGGTCAAGCAAAATTATTAGCAGAAGCTTGGGGAGTGCTTCAGAATAGTAAGAAAATAGAGTGGCTTATTGATGGAGCCAGGAATGCAGATATGACTACATTTTCAATTATGAGCAATCGGGTATAACAAAGGAACTTAAAAGAAACCCAGTGAAACTACTTGTGTTTTGCTGTTTGGCGCTGTTTTAGGATAAAGGTTGCATAGCTATATTTTCCATAAAAGCCTGTGTTGTGAAGACTTGGTCAAATGAGACACATTCAATAGAGGTTTTGGTTTGGAACTTGAATGAAATATGTATCATAATACAAATAGCACCTGAGGAAGGGTGGCTACAGACCCTGGGGAGTAAATGGGATGATCTGACTTGGACTGGTCCTTTAAACAGGTGCCAGTTTGGTGTAGTTCGTGGAGATCATCTTTGTCAGTCAGAATCGCACTCAAATTAAGAAAAATGAGCTAGCAGAGAACTGTTGCCTGACCTCCCCCTGTTTCCTTGTGTTGTCCTCTGATGGTCAAGGTAACATTGTTAATGCTAAATAGCAATATTCATCTAAAGATTTAAATGCTCCTTTAAAAACTTGACTAGATAAACCTTTTTCTCAGGTTGATGTTTCCAGCCCGACCAGCCAGCAGCAGACAGGCAGTCTGACTCTCAGTACTGCATTTCCTCCAGCAGACCTGCACTCCTGACTCTTTAGGAGAGTTGTTAGCAAAGATAACCACCAAAAATCAACAGTTTTGTTTGAAGTCCTGCCAAATCCAAATGTGGTAGACAGCGTAATAGTGATAAAGCTGTCCTTTCACTCATTTGTCATCTTGACAGCTTTCATCTCTAATAACTTACATGGCCAGGTCCTGCACTGGGACTATAGCAGGGCTGCTGCCTTTGGATATCAAGAAAGGAAACGGAAGACAAAATGGCAGTGAGGAAAATTAATTACTTAAAATTCTCCTCTGTGAGCAGCCAGATGAGGTATTGGTTAATATGAAACCAAAGTGATGACTTCTGAACGAGGTCCCTGGGCAGCAAAGTGTTTGCCAAGAGTGAAAAGGTGGGAGTGGAGGGAATAGGTCTTTAGGTTTTCATTCTGGTGGCAGGTGGAAATAATTATGACCAACAGGTTTTAGAAAGAAGTTCAGCCTTTGGGAAAAATGCTTCAGTACTTTTTCAAGTTATTTTTTAGGTGCCAGAACTACCGGGGAGAACAGCAATTTCCTTGTTTCAGCCAGTGGCCCAGATTCATCCCCTGCAAAACATGGGTGACTACCGTTCCATATAAACTACCTCAGGGATCATTTTTGCTCTGTCAAATTTACCATGACCTGCCCAGATTTCACCTGGGCAGTTGACCAAATGACAGAACCTTTGAAGCAGGTGACTGGGAGAAGAAAGTGAGAGAACACAGTTTGCGTGGAGTGAGTAAACCAGACTCGAGCTGTCCATCTGCTTTTGCAAAACTTCTCAGGTTTTGCGATGTGCAGGCTTGAAATGCAATATTGGCAATGCAGGAAAATCTGTTCTTGGAACTTAAACAAAGAACTTAACTTTCACATGCAGCACTCTAGCTTTGTGAGAAATGTCTGAGACCCAGTTGTACCCTCTTGATGGTTAGGAACTTAGAAATCCCAAAGCCACCAGGGCTGCTGGAAGCTGTGTAGTGGCAAATAGGATCACCAAAACCATTGGCTCAAAAGGCAGTTCCTGTCTCTCCCTCCCTCTCTCTCCCCGCCCATCAATTTGACTTGACTTACTTGACTTAGTTTAACAATTCTATGTCTCACTGAGATTCAGACTTCAGAGCTGTCTCTTACAGATATTTCCTTCCTGGCAATACATAAGCTGGTGCTGGACATGAAAGCCTGTATAAAATATACTGACTTTCCAGGGCTGAATTTGACCTTACGCCCCATACAAAGCTGCCTGTTGCAATGCTGCTCTGAAATGCAGGCCTTGCCACTAGAATAACGTACCGGGCACTAGGCAAATAATACAGCATTCTTTAAAGTGCCCTTTCGAATGTTATCCTGAACTGAAGCACTGGTAAATCATATCTAAACATCTAGATGGGAGTACAGTGCAGGTAGCTTTTGCAGTATGACATCTGTTAAGATGCCATCACCTGAGGTTTTTATCCCAGTATTGTCACTGACATTGTATGCAGTTTTGTTTGCTCAGAATATCTTATCTGGCAAGCCAGACGTCAGTCCACTCTCAATGCTTCACAGGGAATCTTTTTTCCTGTCCACAAAGGAACTTTATCAGTGTTTTTCTTGAATCTGCATTCTCTGAGAATTTCAGATGTTCTTCTTTCTTAAATCGCTCAAATAACCTTTTCTCCTCCTCTTTCCTCACTTTGCCACCACATTTGCTTGAGATTTATATGTATTTTGAAGGTCATCTTTTTGGTTTGCTCTCCCACTTCTCTATTTTACTGTTAAATTATCAGTGGTTGGCAAAGCAGTGTTTTTGTACATGGTCACAAATGGGTGGGGTGAAATGTTGAAATTATTGTGGCTTAAAAATTTTATTTACGTCTGGTGTTAACATAATATTTTCTTCAACCTGGCAAATGTTAGTGATGGGAGACCCACCCTTTCTCTGTGCAACCACAGCAGCTGAGGTTACTCTTTCTCCACCTCCCCTCCTGGGTTTAAGGCTATAAAGCAGCTTTTTCTTTTGGAGAATTGTGACATCTGCAGCTCCTGGTAACTTTTTTGAATATTTTGTACTTCTGAAATGTTCTCCATAGCAGCCTCAGTCTGACAACAGAAATAAATGCACCCCAAATTGGAGACTGGTTTGGCTATCCAGGCATCTCTACAGTGCATGCAGATTAAAGATGCATCAATAAAGCACATTTTTAGAATAGCGGTGTTACTCAAAGTACCCTTGTACTTGGCAGCACGTTATCTTGTTGATTACAGTGCTAAACATTCAGCCCTTCATCTCTTCCTATGTGAACTGAAGCATCTGAGCCAGCGTCTGAGACCACTCAGAGGACCGCCTGGCAGATTAAAGCCCCAGATGCCAAGCTGTACAGTTTGATGGGCACTGCAGCATCTGAGCACGTGCTGGGCTGCCTGGCTGGTATCCTCTTCTCTTCTGTCTTGGCTCTGGGGCTGCTCACAGGGAGGTTCTCCAGCAAAGAGCCAAAGGGTTTTCATCTGTTTGCCATTTGCTTTCTGGATGCAGTTCATTTTTTACTTATTTATGACTGAGAAAAAAGTCTATCTCCTAGAAGAGAGTTAAATGTGAGTCTTCACTGGATACCATTCAGCCTGATCTATAAACAATAACAGTACAAATATTGTGATAATGTACACCGTTGGTTCCTAGGCAACGTAGTTATGTCTTTTTTCTTCAGGATGCTAGAATAATATCTAGATTAGTGTTTTTATAAGGGGAACTGATGTGTTGGGGCTGAGGAAGGCATTGAGCAGTATGAGGGATCTTGCCAGCTCAGCTATTTGTCCTTCACAGCTCCAGGCCTATTTATGAAACCTGTTTTTCACTTACAATTTGTCTTTGTGGACAAATAGTCTGGGGTGACCAAGTCAAAAAGAGGGTCCTTCATGCAGAATGGCTCTTGTACCTTAAATCCATGGCTAGCAAAATTCCCCGCTAGCTGTTCTATACTGGCAAGCCCTTCCCATGGTACTCAGCTGCTCATTGCATTCCTGGGCAAGAAGCTCCAGTGGGATTTGAGAGTGTAGTGGGATGTTGGTCGTCAGGGAAATCCCAGGTGTGACTTTCTCTCTTGTGTGCTCTCCTGCAGCTTTGCTTCAAGTGGCTTTTACTCTGTGGATTTAATTGTGAGGTGGGTAACAGAAGCTGAAGAGAAGCCGGTCCTTGTGGTGTTTACCTGGGTTTTATGAGCAGAAACTCTTTAATCTCTCTTCAGCTGGGTCTTGTGGTTTGGTTTTGGGGTTTTTCTTTTTTTTAGAAAGTTCAGTAAAATCATTATCAAATTCCAAAAGCTAAAACTGCTTGAAAGAGGGAAACGTCCCTATTATAGCATTGCATTTTAAACACGCTCTCCCTCCGTGGTCTTGCTGAATTCTCTCAGGAAATTAAAAATCTGTTGAAATTGCCATTAAGACACTTTTTTGTTTAGATTTCAGGATGCCACTTACAATAAAACAGCTGCAAAATAATATCTGGTAGCAGTTCAAAGTGAAGATGAAACAACAACATGTGCTATTATACCTTTCCCAAGTCACTCTTAAATAGTTGGAAACCAAAAGGCCATTAAAGGGTGAGCGAAAATGTTGTTCTGATTCAGTCTTTTAGTGGTGATCTTGAAATAGAAAGGAGAGGAATAGATGAACTCTTTTCTTTTCCTCCATAATAGGACTAAAAATGTAAAAGTTGAGTGGTATTTGATGTTAAAGGTTTTTCAACCAATTTATACATAAATTCTGGTCTTGGCTTGATATTAAATTATGCACTTTGACAATTTTTTGTTTAGGATTGCTGCATGTGAATGAGCTGAAGGGCTGATTTGAATGAAATACTTTGCAACAGAATTAAAGCTGCTTTGGAACAACAGATATTTTTTTTAAAAAGCGCTTCTGTATATATAAAACACAGTAGTAACCCACTGTGGTTACAGAGCGAGGGTGGCACGAGCGTACAGTCCCAACGGCCTCTCCTTTTACTCTGATCCAGTGGAAACTGCTTTTTCCCCAGAACTGCAGTGCAAGGTAAGAGCCAGCTGGCCACCAGCTGCCTCACTCCCTGGGTTTGATGGGGAACGCTGATGGGGAATACTGTATTAACGTGTACAGAGGCATCCAGCATTGCTCTGTCTGCCTGCTGCTGTCACTCAGTGAAGTCCCTAAGACCATACCATGTGCTGATGCTCCAGTCCACAGGCTACGGGACCTCTGAGATGGAGGAGGGTAGTTGCAGGACAGAGGTGGGAAGCACGAGGCTGAGATCTTCCAGTGCGCTCCCTTACATGGGAGTTGTTTAAGAGGCTCCTTTGCCTTTGTTTTCTTCTGCAGGGAACAAACCCCACTTCATCAGTCTATAAACGCTGCAGAGGAGGCCCAGCTTAGTTCTCGCGTCTCTGTAGACCAAAAGCAATACCTGTTTGAACCTGCATGTTCAGTGCTGCAGAGGGTGGCTGGATCAGAAGAGAGTAGGGCACTTCTGTGCATGCTTTGTCCTTTGGGATGTGCTGCAGAATATGGCTCTTTCTCCCAAGCTTTTTTTTTTTTTTTTTTAATGATAGTCCTGACTAGTGCTAACTAGTCAAAACTTCAGATCTTGGGATATTGTGGAAGCTTTCACCTGGTGGTACAGAAATTCAAGACCTATGTTTTGCCATGCAATCTCAGGTAGAATTAGTGGCTAGCTGGCTTTTATAGTTGCACCTTATTACAGTTGAATACTTCATTTCTGCTTGTCCTGCACAGCACTATTAGTCGCAATGCATTTATATGGTACTTCTGAATCTCTCTCTATATAAATAGTGGTGCTGAATACCGTTGACTATCTTTGTGACTGCGCTTCTGTAGTTCCAGGCTGATCGGAGGGGATGAGGCACTAAATGGTTCATTGTAGCACACATTCCACTCTGCTGCACGCCATTTAATTATATCCATCATTCAGTATTACTTGGTGAACCAGCTGTAGGCACAAGCATCCCTAACCTTTCATCAGGATAATTGCACTCTTTGCCACATTAGGAACTGGTTTGGGGCCAAGTCTTTTCCAAATACAGAGTCAATCTCTGTTTAAAAGTTTGCTGCCCCAAAATGATTTCTAGCAAGTAATCTTGCAACAATGCATACTTGGGACAGCTGAATACTAAAAGGTCTATAAAAGCAAATTGGTTATTTGTGTCACATTATGGCTTTAAATAATTGGGGCAGCCTTGGAGGATGTTTAAGCAGTGACTTCATTGTATTCTGAAGATGGGATGCACCATGCCAGCGTAGTGGGTTGACCCTGGCTGGATGCCAGGTGCCCACCAAAGCTGCTCTATCACTCTCCTTCTCAACTGGACAGGGGAGAGAAAATATAACAAAAAGCTCGTGGGTCAAGATAAGGACAGGGAGAGATCACTCAGCAATTACTGTTACAGGCAAAACAGACTCGACGTGGGGAAAATCAGTTTAATTTATTACCAGTCAAATCAGAGTAGGATAATGAGAAATAAAAACTAAATCTTAAAACACCTTCCCCCAACCCCTCCGTTCTTCCCAAGCTTAACTTTACTCCTGGTTTTCTCTACCCAGGGAATGGGGGTTGGGGTCAGTTCATCACACGTTGTCTCTGATGCTCCTTCCTCCTCAAGGGGAGGACTCCTCACACTCTTCCCCTGCTCCAGCATGGGGTCCCTCCCACAGAAGACAGTCCTTCACAAACTTCTCCACCGTGAGTCCTTCTCATGGGCTGCAGTTCTTCATGAACTGCTCCAGCGTGGGTCCCTTCCACGGGGTGCAGTCCTTCAGGAGCAGACTGCTCCAGTGTGGGTCCCCCATGGGGTCACAAGTCCTGCCACCAAACCTGCTCCAGCCTGGGCTCCTCTCTCTCCACAGGTCCACAGGTCTTGGCAGGAGCCTGCTCTGGCATGGGCTTCCCACGGGGTCACAGCCTCCTTCGGGCACATCCACCTGCTCTGATGTGGGGTCCTCCATGGGCTGCAGGTGGAGATCTGCTCCACCACGGACCTCCATGGGCTGCAGGGGGACAGCTGCCTCACCATGGGCTGCACCACGGGCTGCAGGGGAATCTGTGCTCTGGTGCCTGGAGCACCTCCTCCCCTCCTTCTTCACCGACCTTGGTGTCTGCAGGGCTGTGCCTCTCACATAGTCTCACTCCTCTCTCCAACTGCAGTTGTGCAGGGTTTGGTTTGTTTTTTTCCCTTCTTAAATATGTTATCCCAGAGGTGCTACCACTGTCACTGATGGGCTCGGCCTTGGCCAGTGGCGGGTCTGTCTTGGAGCCAGCTGGCATGGCTCTGTTGGACATAGGGGAATTTCTAGCAGATTCTCACAGGAGCTACCTCTGTGGCCCACCCCCCCCCTGCTCCCAAAACCTTGCCACGCAAACTCAATACAGCCAGTCAGGTGCAAGGTGGCTTCTAGACTGTTTCCTTGGCAAGAGCTGGCAGGAACCATGGCTATGCGTGCTGTATGAGGGTTGGTGTCATTGCTAAACCTTTGTATAGGTGATATCGTGTAGGTGGTGAAACTGTTCCTGCAGGGTCAAGTCATGTTGCTGTTGGGAACTACAGAACTATAGCTGAAGGCTGAAATACCCTGATATTTCTTCTGTATGTGAAACTGGTATATGTGGTGTGTCAAGAGATACCAGTGCTGGGTGTTATCCCAAAGTGTGCCTGGAGGACCTCCAGGTTTGTGAACCATTGCAACCCAGAGGGGAGAGGCAGCCAGGATGTCACTCCAGGTCACCTCCTGTCCACTAGGCAGTAGGACTTGGCAGGGTCAGGAGATCAGCTGGTGACAGACTGCCTAACTTAAATTCGCATGCCTTTTTTATAGTCTTTTCATGAGTTGAAGTGAACCACTGGTTCTCTTCTGATCTCATGATTAAATAAGACTGTATTGGTTGCAGCTCTGTTGAGCACAGCAGTGAGTGACAACACCAGCTCCCACCCTCCCAGTTGTCTTCTCATCAGCCCCAGTTACATCAGTTAATGGATCTATACGTTCCCTTTGTAGTTGTATTGCTCAGGCCTCCTCTCTGCCCCATCTTTGTGCCCCTCATCCCAGCACTGCCTTCTTCACTGACTTACTCCAGAACAGTCCCAACAAAGAGTAGGACAGGTCATCAGCTGGCACAAATTGTCAAAATAATATTACTGCTCAACTCAAATAAAGGTAGCAAAATGTGACCTTCTGTTGTTAAAACCAATTAAGTTTCCTTCCATCAACTCTCAGTTCATTATCCCTCTCACCCCCCCAGGCCCTGTTCTTCCATCTTTTCAGGCTTGCTGCAGAATTAATGTTAAATCCCATTAGCCTGATCCTGTTTTCCCCATTTTGCCTTCTGGTCCTTTGAACTGATGCACTCCGACAGGTTGATTCAGCAGCTCGGGGATCAAAGGGAGTGGCAGGCCCACGAGGAGCTTCGGGAAGGGCCTGGTTTATTCTAATTCATTTTACTTTTAAATGAGGTTTGTGAAAGGGCCTCAGCAGCGGGGTCTCACTGGGAGGAGGAGTGGCTCTTGGCTGCATCACTGGCACAGAGGGCACCGCATGGCCCTTCTGCTAATGGGATCCCACCACTCATTTCTTGGGATAACTAATTAGGAGATTGAAACTCATCATTGGATGAGTCCCTCTTGCCTTTTCCTTGGAAAGTGTGGAATGGAAAAACAGAAGTTTCTTTACCCAGATACATCTTTCCTGCTGCATCAGAAGGGCCATCTGCTGTCAGCGCAATGTGAGACACTGTTGGCCACTTTTTGTCTAAGTTTATGCTGCAAATTAAACAGGGAGATGGCAAGACCTAATACCAGTATTGAGTGACTAAACTATACATGGTGGCCTCTCAGAAGGGGCTTTCCTGCTCCCTTTTCCAGCAGTGGAACAGTAGTCTCAGGTTTTCTGCTGCTTGCAAGCTTAGCACGAGCGCTTTCCATTTCTTTATTGTCATGAAGCATTTGGTAGCCACTGTGTTGTGTGGCAGCAGGGAATGTGCCTGGTGAGCTTTGCGGAGGACACTGGACCTTTGCATCTGGGAGCGTGCCTGCCATGCTTTCCCCTGCGCGGAGCCAGGAGGTGGTCCCGCAAAGAGGGGCCGTGGCAGGGTGGCTTCAGCGCCGAGCTGAATGTGCAGGGAGGAACGTTTTCACTTGAGTCCTGCAGTGAACCGCTCCTTGGTGTTTTGCCAGGCATGTGCTGATTTTGAAAGTGATGTGGGGAAGATATGACTGAATGGCTTTAATTTCCTGATATGACAAATGGGTGAGGGTGGGGCGATGGGGTGAATCGCAGCCCGTGGGGAGTACACAGTCAGAGTGAGAGCAAGTTACGTTTCAGAAACTGAGAAACGACCAAAATTTAACATTTAAGCTGGAAAAGTGGCACCTTAACAACTGTATCCAGGAAAGCAAAGATTTCTCATGGGTCTTAAGTTGCAAGACTGTCACAGCTGATTGAGGAACACACAGCCCACAGTGATGGACTTTATATCCAAGGTGGATCTGCTGGGTAGATCCGTCCCGGACACGCAGCCTGGCCTAGCCTGATACCTGTACACATGCCGTAATCACGTTATCCTTCTGCATGTGATGATGAGGATCCTAGACCCAAGGTGAGATGTCTCAGGAAGGGAGTGCTGCGCACACGGCTGTGTTTCTTCCCAGATGCCGGAGCGTCTCCGATCCAGCAGGACAGCAGGATCACACCCCCAGACTGACAGACTCTGCGATCTGCAGGCAAAACTCTGTAATGATGAGCAGGGTGGAGAAGGCAGCGGTGTTAATACTGCTTGTGACTGAGTTTACTTCACATAAAACATTCTCAAGCTCGCTGTCTTCCCACTTTCTTGGAAGAAAGTGAGCATTTTCTATTATAACGGCTCAACCTAATGAGCAAATAATTTTTCTTATTGACTTGTACAAATAAAATTTCAGATGGATGTGGGAGTGTACAAATTAGATGAAGCGCACAGTTGCTTTAAATCTATACTTGGAATTAATTTTAATTTTTTCCTCTTTTACACAAAACTCCTGGTAATTGAATTTTAGAGATGGTGAAAAAAAATTGCTGAATATAAAATATGCCATGTAAAATATACACGGTATAAACAAACAAAAAGATCCCGTTCAGCCCAATACCTAGATTTTTTTTTCTTTTAACCAAAGTCTCACTAATTTGAGTAATGTACTTGATCATTTCTGCAGCTCACTCCACTTGCTTATTTAATCAGTGATTATTGTTTTCATCAAAATGGGATGTATCATGTAGACAGATGAGGTTCCACATGAATATGCAACGGCAGACAAACACTGAAAAAACACAAAGTAGGGAGCATCATTCTATACTAAATAAAATCCCAGTGCTTTGATAAACCTAAAAATCTATCATGTTTAGTTTTAATAATTAAATATCCTTGGGTATTAGCAGCTGGTTTAGGCAAGTATTTCACTACCAGTGGTTTTTTTTAGATACTTTTCAGCAAATATATTAAGTGGGCTCAGTTCTTTTTGTGAGATAGGACAGTCATATCTGTCTTAACTCTTTGTAGTGCTGCATCCTTACAAATGATATCCTAGCATCAACAGGAGGATGGCTTGTGTTTTGATCCATCAAGAGTTTGTGTGTTAGCCTGTTAAACTAACAGTGGTAGTTTTCTATATTGATCTCTGCATTGATGCAGTTGATTAGTAATGGAATGGCTTGTTATTGTAGTAACAGGTAAAGACAACTTTGTGATAAGTAAGTTATCTTGGCAAATACATTGCAGCAGCTATTAGAAGTCATGTAGTAACTGGCAGCAATTACATTTTCTGCCACTCTGACACATTAATGAACGGGCCTTATGGAAAAAAGCGGTTGCTCAGGAACTTTTCCTATGGAGAATTAACCTACTATGAAACACATAAGTAAGGAAAAACAGAGCAGTTCTCAGAGTGATAGGAAGATAGTGTGAATTTGCGTCTATTAACGTGCTATCAACACATACCAACAATATACCTTCCCAGCCTAAACAGTCTAGCCTCTGAACTGGGAAACACCACAAAACTTTTGTTACGATTTCCCATAGCCCATTCCAAGACCACAGAGCCAGGTTTATGGCCTGGCTTATACTAGTGTAAACTGAGTGCACTGCACTGATTTTGGAGCATTACAGATATGAAAACAGAATGAAATGCAGTCTTTTGCATAGAGCTTTATCAGCTGGAAATAGGGAAATCAGGATAGAAAAAAAGTATTTCTTCATTGATTAAAGGAATCGCAAGAGGGAACTTGTCTCAGTATTGAGGGTACTAAGAATATTAGTATTTTAAGGAACAAAATAATGGTTAATTTGTGTACTGCTTTCTTCCAATGTGCACCTGGTAGAAGAATGGGCAGAAAGTGCATTTACCAATGTTTCTGTCATTCCACAAGTTATTTTATCTCATGGGAGAAAACCCTTATTGTCATAAAAGTTGTTCAATAGGAATATGCTGAAAAGAGAAAATAACACCCAAGACATTGTGGGTTTTTTCCTCCTTGCAGGGTTAAAATTAAGTAAATATCATTAAATTTCGACATTCTGGGCATGAATCCTCTTTAAACATGCATCTCAATGTAAACAGCAATGTCGCTTAAAGCTGTGTAGCTAACCTATTCAAGTACACTGCTGCTTCCTGCTCGCTGTCTATCAAAATGATCATTTACGTCAACACTCAACTACCTTATAGATGGAAATGTAAAATGTGATATACTGTTGACAGTATAATATTAAAATCGCCTTTCCACACTGAATTTTCAGCAAATAGCATGTGTTCATTAGCTTCGCACTCTGCATTCAATCACTTCGTACAGTCTTAATAGAAAAAGGTTAAAAACGTTCAGACTTCGAGTCACTGATGTCATCCACCTAACCAGTGCAGTTTTATCATGAAAATCACAACTCTTTCCATTTATCCTAACCACAGCTACCTCGGAAAGTTGCTGACTAAAGTGTTAATGGCAGCTCTTAGTGGAAGGTCAGCTAACGTGGCTGGGAACGTGGCCTCGTTGTACTTTGTCTGAACCCATGTGGCTGTGTGTGACAAGTTTCCCATGAAGTTCTTCGCAATATGTGCAAGCTCACCTGCCCCTGCTTGCACTGATGCTTCTCTTCCCTTTGTTTCATTAATTCGGGAGTAATTCATTTTGAACTAGAGCGATGACTGTTGTTGGCTTGTCTTCTGAAAGTCTGCCATGTGGCGTGGAGAGTAAATATGGAGAAGAACAAGTAATTGATTATGCTGCTCAGGGGAGAGCGGAGTTGAGCTGAGCTCTAGCGTAACTGCCGAGGATCCTGGCCCGGCTCCGGAGCGGCAGCTGTGCCACTCCACGGGCCCCCCCTTGGACCAGAGTCAGACACCTTCCACTCCACTGCTGGAGGATGTTGCATCCTGTCTGCAAAAGCTAGAGGGACCCAAAACACCTCTATGGCTTATCCCTTACATGCCTGTTAACCACAGTAGGGGTGATAATATTTAACTATTGACTCTACCAGAGAACAAAAATTAAACCAGAAGGTTGTATGTTAGGCTATTTTTTTTCAATTTGCAGATTTGTGTTGGTGGGATCAAAAGCCGAAAAAGGCTGGAAACAAACTAGAAATGTGGCAGAGCCAAGATAAACAGACTAAAATATGGCTAGACAAATTGCTTATACTCCAGGCAGGCAGAGACTGAAGTGGGGAGCAGGCAGATGTGGCAGCTCGCTCTCTTAAATAGCTTTCACAGCTTTTTCTCTTTTATGCCCATGAACAGAAACTTCTGCTTGTGAACATGAAATGCGCCAGTGCCAAAAGGAAATCTGCTTACTCAAGACTGGCAACTTAATTTAGGAAAGCCAGCTCACGTTTGGAGCTGAGATAATGCTGAGTAAACATCAAACTTTGGCTTACTTACCCAAGTACTAAGCATTTTGGATCAGGCTATAATTTGAAGTGTCTAAACCCCAGATTGCTGTTATTTTCTCTTCACCAATCTGCGTTATTTTAATTTCCAAAGACAAATAATGGGAGTGCCAGCAAGGCCTGATAAACAGTTTTTGCCAGCACTGATAAAAATGAGCTTTCTTCCATACATGCAGTTTGACTAAACTGACATCTCTTGTTAATGTAGTGGGAAAGGAATTTTGCTTTAATACAAGATATACCTTTAACAAGTTTTCTAGCCCTTATCTAAGTTAGACACATGTCTCTGCCTTTACTTAAAAATATTTGTTGGAAATATGCAATTATAGGCCTTTTTAGCAAAGGCTATCTGTCAGGCACTCAAGCTCTGGGCTAGCAAGATGAAAAAAAAAATACTAGTGGTGATGTGCTGATCATTCATAAACTTAAAGAAATAAGTAGAAAATTGTTTAATAAATCAGAGTGAAGCGTTTCCTTCCTTTCTAGCAAAATGCCTCTGAGTTGAATGCATCAACACCAGGTTATTTAGGGAATAATTCATCCTGCGTGTAGCTGATTTGCTTTGATTATTTTCATGTGTACCAGGTTCTGTGCAGCGGAGCTGCATTTGGAGCAGGAGCTCCATTTGGAAGGAGCTTCAGAAGCTTTTGTTATTCACGTGTTTTTTCAGTGCGTTTGTTGTTGATAAGCATACGTTTAATCTTGGCTTAGCTATTGCATAAAATTAAATTTGTGAAAGGAAAACTACTTTAAATAATGCATTTCACAACTTTACCGTAAAATACATAGGTTGCTTTAAAATTGGGTAAAAAAGAGCTGCATATGATATGGTATTGCAGGATAGTGGTTTTTTATTTCTTTACTTTTTATTGCAGCAGTAGGGATGCTCAGAAAATGTCATTGTCACAGACAAATGAGTTCCTAAGATCAGTTCAGAGGTACTCCTGAGATTGCGGGGGCGGGGGGGTTAATGTTTTGTAAACATCAGTGAGTTAAATCTCGAACCATTGGTGAGTTGTGTAATATATCTGTGGTGGAGATGGACAAACTGAGGTACAACTGGATTGACCGCCCTGGAAAAGTCTCCTTAATAAGTGTACTTGTGCGCCTAAGAGATCTGAGATTAGTTAAAGGACAGCTCTTGGCTCTTAATCTTGTGCATAATCATTGCACATGCTGCTTCCTAACACATGGACACGTGGACCCTTACCCATAAAGTAATTTATGAGAATATAGTGTGAAAGTTGCGTCGTTTCAGAAGAGCTACAGGTGTGCTACAGTTAAGCACATGCTGTTAAGTGCTTTACCGGATCAGGCACACAGTGATTGTGCTGCAGTATGGTGTGTTTGATAAGATCCTGGATAATTTAAATGCTTGTGTTGAAATTGCACTACAAAATAATTGGAAATTGAGTAGATTACTTTATGCCTAGCAAATAGCTACAGAAAGTCAAAAGCAACAAGTTAAAAAGTTTTAATGAGTGCATGTGGTGAGTATTTATTATTATCATAAAAGCTTTAGGGTTTATTAGCTGATACAGGGCTGGAGTTTTTCATTAGCCAAAGGCGTTTCAGGGTTTCATGGGATATAGCTGGAAAACATTCCAAACAAATGAATATTCCATTTTAAAAGAATAATGAGACGTTGAGGGTTTTTATAAACTCCAAAGTTTGCTAAACTAATATCTCTAATTAGATGAAGAAACTCTCTATAGAGGCTTTGCATCAATGGCTATGCACACAGCAAATGTTTTAAGCATTTACATATCAAATACTGCTGGCAGCATTTTGGCTGCTGTCCAGAGCTGTAGATAGTTTTAATCACATTTGTTCATTAATCCTTGGTGGAATTCTCTTATATGGTCTCTTTAGGATTTTCATTTAAGCATGTGCTGTTGCTTGTCAGCAGTGGGCTCATTTATTTATTTTATGAATGCCATCTGAAGCCTTGAATTTATAAAAAACAGGTTGTGGAGTAGCTCAGGAAGCAGATGATGGAGCATATTCTTTTTCTCTCAGTAGATCTCCTTTGTACCCAAGCATTTATGTACTCCTGCTAGGAAGAGGTTTGTTCAGCAGTGTGACATTTAAAGACGACTTTCACTCTTTTGTGACTATGTTAGTTCTTTTCTTTTTCATAGGAAATAGACAATGGTTGAATGGGAAGCAGTAAGTGGAAGTACAGCAAAGATGATTGTATTGCTAATAAAATGTCTGGAGAGTCATACAACACTGGCAGAGCTGCACTGAGAGTAGCTGCATCCCATATGATGACTGATCAGTGCCTGGAGCATCAAAATGCAGAAAGCTAATGCGTTGAAATACACGGGTGCGACTTCCCAGCCCAGATGGCAGCGCTGTTGCTGGAGCAGAACTCTAATCTCTCAAGTACTCGAGCGAGCTGAGCTGCTAAGGCAATAGTTTTCTTCCATTATCTTGTTCCTCTGTTAAACCTGACTTGAAAGACAAAACAAGGCATTTAAGACAACACTGTTGTGAAAGCAGAGGTGTTAACAGTCACCTAGAGCCTTCCACATGCAGTTGGCCTCTGAAATTGTGTCTGTCGTTCTCATTTTTATGGTACGTTTTACGAATGACTGCTGTTGTGGGAATCGGCTTCTCTGAGAAATGCCTGACATGCTAATATTTGTTCTGTGATAGATAGCGATGGCTAAATATAGCCTTCCCCTTTCTTTGCACTTTTAGATGGCAGAGTCTTTTTTTTTTCTTGCTACAGCCAGGGTCAGGCTCCTCTTAGCCTGCCCTTGCGCTAAATTGCCTTTGGGGAGAGAGGAAGAGTAGGGAGCATCAGTGAGAGGGTCAGGCTGCATAGCCAGGGTCCAAAAGCTGAACCGTGCAATGAGATGTTTTTTCCTGTATTGTGCTGCATTTGCATGGTTGATCATCTTGCTATAAGCATTTCCTTCAGGAAGAGGTCTTGTAGGTTTTTGCTTTTTTTCTGCTGAATCATTCCGCTGTCATATCCTTTTGTTAGGTTACCCGTGCGTGCACTCTGTGCACAGACACCCACACAATTGCTAGCTGGCACGGTGGAAGGGCCAGTATGGACCAGTGTCCCTTACTGGAGTAGGAAGATCCTACCCAGCTTCACTGCCAAGTGCTGCCATGTCCCCAGCAGACACGGGAGCGAAGCTTTCAGATTGCACTGGGCGCTGTACAGGTGTAGGCGGGAATTTGCAGTAATTCTTCCCCGTCTCCTGGATTGCTCTCCTTCCTCGCCACCTCCTCTGTGTCTCGTGGTGATGCAGAGCTGCTGGCAGCTGCAGAAGCTGGTGAGCGGGTCTGAACACGTGCACTCCTTGTGTAAGAGGGAGAGGGCAGCAGGGTGGGATAGCCCCAGGCTAGGAATAGTCTGAGAAAGAACTCCCCTTCTGCTACAGGGGTCTTGGCAGCAATGGCATGTCCTAATACTTTACAATAACGTGTTAAGTAAGATTAAATTAATCATTTATTGAAATCAATAAGCTTAATCATAATTATTAGAATTTCTTGAAAAGAAGGTAGCAAAATTGAAAGCACTCGGCTCTTCCACTTCCAGGCTCTTGTGTGCGCATCTGCATGTTTAACCATGGAGTAATATCATGCTTAACTCTGAGTAGATGAGTTTGCCCCATAATTCCAGTTTTCTTCTCTGAAGTCTTTTTCTTCTCTAGGGACCTTCTAGAAATAGTTTCTTGGCAAAGAGCTGCCGGGGTTGCTGTACATCTGGGCTCTGTAGGGCTGTGCCTTCGCACAGTCACAGTGATCCTGGGAAAGGGAACTGTGGAGAGGGGTCAGGTGGGTGAGGGTGGAAATACCAAAGCTTTGGGCACTGAGAGAACTTGTAAGAGTTTTGACTTACCTCTTCTGACTATATATTTGCCTTTATCATCCTTGCTTCAGAGGCCCTTCATTGCTGCTTCAAACCACATTAGCCTCCTTGCCCTACTCTCCCAAGCGCTTTCCCCTTTATGTTTGTTACTCTGGATTTTTTTGTCTGTTCAGCTGCTTTCGTGATCCTCACCTACTTCTCCAGCACCCCACACCACGACAGAACTACTGCTATGTTTGCTGACACCACTGTTCACCACGGCAAGGGCTAACCTGCTCCCTGCGCTCACGTCCGTCTTTGTTGCAGCTATAGGGTCTTGTGCAGTGGCTAGCAGGCTTGCCTTTAGATAATGCAAAATTAATCATGAGTAATAATTTTACCCATTTTCAGAGTGCCATCTCCTCACAAGTGGGTATGTTGTTCTGTACTAACCTAGACTGTTTGAATTGCACCAAAAGCAAGTGTACGGCCCAGCGTGGAGGTGTGCATATCAGTGTCTGGTGAGACCTGCTGCCTGAATTCAGGAGCTACCCTCGGACCCCAGGTGCTGGTGCCACGGCACAGCATTGTCACGGTCACTGCAGTGCAGCTGTTCCAGTTCAGCGCTGCAGTATTGTTGTTCTAGGGAATACAGCCTTTGTCTTTGCAAAATATGGTAAATATATGAAAAAAGTCTCAGAGCCGTGGCTGCAGAAGCATTGTCAGCAATGCTGTAGGTGCTGGTGTGTGCTCAGTTGCAAGGACTCCCAGGTCTGGTGATTGCCAGTCGCTGCAGTTAACAGCTCTTGTGCACTTACCTAACTGTGGCAGGATGGTTTTCTGGGGAAAAGTTGGGCAGCTTGTAGAAGCTCCAATCCTGCTGTTGCCTTTCGTCTCAGTAATGTCCTGTGGTTAACACAGCAATTACTTACTGTGACCAGAACTGTGAATTGTCACAACCTAGGCACACTTACATTTCTTCTGCTGGGAGTGTGTCAGTAAGCAGGATAATGAAAAGTTCCTTTTGTCCCATGTATGTAGCAATAAAAAAGGTGTTAATATTTTTTTTACCTGTCGGATTAGAAAATGTGTAAGAAAAAAACTCTTCCACACATTAAGATTACAGCAGTGACAAAAGCACTAAAGGCAGAAATCACATTCAAATCAGAATAGTGCTTGGGGAGAGAAACTGCTAAAAGGCCAAGATACTGTTGCTCCAGGAGGCTTTGCCCTTCGTTTCTGGAGAAGTGTGGAACAGGACTGGGTCTGTTTTAAACAATTTTAAAGCCACATTCTAATTGTCTTGCTCTAGCTTTTCATATTCCAACATTGTAATTTACAAGTAACCACATTTGTGATTAAAGTGAGTTACAGCTGCCTGGAAGGGATAGCAGAAGCCACTTCTCAGTGCTGATGCTTGCATATAAGAGCAGGCATACGGGAAAAGAGAAGAAAAGAAAATAATGCCAGAAAATAATGATTAAAAATGGAATTTAGTCTGGGTTCAGCTTAGCAGCTGTTCCTAGCCCATGCTTGTGCATGTAATTCAGGATAAGTTCATGACAGACTTCTAAGTTGGGACAATGTGGGGTATTCCTGGTGAATGAAGTGCTGAGAATGAGCTGGCAAGAGCCAGTGCAGTACAAGCCATCCCTTCCCAGGCACTGCTAATGAAGCAGGGCTGAAGAGAATGAAGTTGCCTATAGAAGTCTAAAGACCAGTGAGACCATAGGAGAGATTTCCATGGATTTCAGTAGATTTTGTCTCAAACCTTGAGCCAGTAACAAAAGAATTCTCTAGTATGAGAGCTGCTTTCCAAGCAGAAACACTGTATATATGCATAATGTCTAAAAACCTTTATTTAGCCTTACCTTTCTGACAGATCAGAAATTAAGTGACTAGGAGATAGAGAGATGATCTATACTTTGTATGCAGATGCACTGCAGCCCCTAGCACTTTTAATGACATTTGAAACAAGATTGCCCAGTCTGGTCCTTGATAAAGGAAGTAGTTTATAAACCCGGTCCAGGGATTTTTGTGAAATGAGGACATTTTGTGAAGACCTCACTGGTGAGTTCACTTGAAGTAGGTGGCAAGCTGAACCTTCCTACCTGTGACCTTGCCTGCCGAAGCATAAAAGAAACCGAAAGAGATTTTTGGCAGCGCTGCCTCTGCTGCAGCATCATTGTGGGTGGGCTCTGGAGTTTGCTGGGTTTCAGTTAAGTCGATGGCTTTTTAGGTTGCAGCAGCCTGTGGTCCCCACTAAGTTTTTCTTACTGTTGCTGCTCCCTGTTTTAACCAGCAGGGTCTCTTCTGTCTGCAGAGCCACAGCCTGCTCTGTGCCCAGGCAACCCCCCAGTTCCCAGTTCAGGCTGCGGGGGGAAGCCCCAGGGTCTACGCTGGGACAGGCAGACCAACACCAGCGTGTCTGAAACATCCCTCTGGAGAGGGGCACTGGGCTCTTGCCATACAGTACCAAAATGGCGGAGTCCGACCCCGGAATACAGCTGAGCAATTGCTCTTTCCTTCATCTGATTCCTACACAGAATCAAACCTATCTTGTTTCCGTACCTGTGTGCTGCCAAAAGTTTCTGAACTTTTGATCTAACTTAGCCAAACTGTTATGCAATTGAGTAAGTTTTGACATATGAATAGTCCCATTGAAGTGACTGCTATTCCTTACATCCTTCAAGTTGCCCATGCGTTAAAGTCCCTTGCTGAATCAAGGACATTAATATTAGCTTTCACTATCTTCCAAAAGTAACAATCGCTTGTTTTCCTTTTCTCAGATTCTCCAAAGACTTTCTAATCTATTTTCACAGCTGTAAACTAAGGGGATCTCTGTTCTTTGCTTGGATTAGTCACCAGGACTTGGAGGGTTTGCGTAAAACCAGCAAGCCCAGCACTGCCTTTTGTTGTCCGCAGTGTTCGGCCGTGTTTGTGCACAGGGACGCACTCGTACCGCTTCCTGGGCAGACCTGCCAGCGCTTTCAGACAATGCAAACACAAAGTCAGTGTTTCTCTTTCCAGTTTTCCATTTCAGCCCCCAGTGTATACACCATATTCTGAAATTATTGCAATGCTCAGCATGTATATGTGCTTACTGAGTGCCTGGTTAGCCTGCTCACGCCCTGGGACACCTCAGTCCCAGGCCAGGGGCTGCTCACGAGAAAACACTAGTAGCAGACCTGGCAATATCTTCTTCATTCCTTTCTTGCTATGGGACTCACCTTTCTCTTCCTTAGACCTTAGAGTCTAATCTTCACCCTGACCCCAGGCTTAGCCCCAGCCCACGGGCTCAGCCACGTCCCCAGGTTGAGCAGTGCTGAGGCTTGAGTCACCGGCAGCCCTGGAGCTGGTTTTTCAGCCTCCAGAGCCCCCCTGCCTGCCTGGCTGAGTACTCCCATCCTCTGAGCCCAACCCCACGGGAGACTTGGCTGAGTTTGGCTGTGTGACATCTCCGCAGGCGGGCACGGTGCTCTGCCCCTGCTACCTCCGTCCACCCTTGCTGCAGGAGGGGAGCAGCGGTACCTTATTGAAGTGACCTCAGTAAAGTTCTGGTGGAGATGGACCCCTCCGTCGCAGCTGGCAGACCTGCCCTTGCTTAACACCAAATCTACATCAGTGAAGTCGAAAACACTTTATTTTCCCCATCAGTCTTCTTCACTTGTCATCTTCTCATGGAAGCCCTCCCACATGCACGATCTTTTGCCACACTTTGAGTTCACTGGAGGATTAGTTTCCCGTTTCTCTCTGCGTGCTGCACACCTGAAAGCCTGCACATTTTCTCTCAGCCTCACTACTCTCACCTCGTCCTCCCTCCTGGCTAACAGCACAGGTAACCAGCTGACTAATCCTTCTCCCTGGTGCCTCGCCCTCTGAGTGAGTGTAATAACAGAAGGAAATGAAAGTGGGAGCTGTGTGGATGCATCCATCAGCTCCAGCCTCACATACAAACTGTGGAAAGGCTTTTTCCTCAATCTGTATTTGTGCTGTGTTACACACTAGGGAAACTCATAGGACTGTAATATGTATATTAGTGTGTTTTAGTCCGTAGCATGAACTCTCCCTATCTCCCTGACTTTTTTATTTCCTTCTTAGGAAGGAAATACTAGAAATATGTTGCACTTGTTACTTTCTGTTATACTGTGATGCTTAGTAAAATATTTTGTGCCAGATTTATGATCAGTGAATTATCCCTGAAATTTGTGAAGCTATAGCAGAATTTAATTTGGCAGTGTGAAGCTGATGTTGCTCCCAGTGATGTCTTCAGCTGAAAATCTCAGCTTTCCATTGCCTTAGAGAAAAAATAGGCCCATGTCTTTAGTATTTCTCAGAAGGAATGCCAGAGGCACTGTGATGATGTAGACTCTGTTGCTGCCGTACATGAAATGTGGTAGCAATCTGTGCCAGAGGCATTTAGGAAATATACCCCTGAAGGTGAAGTTTTCTGAGAGATGAGGAGGATGTTAGCAGCTGCATTAGCATCTATGGCATGTTCAGTACCTTTGATTTTCTTTTTAACGTCATGTGGTAGAACAATTTGGAGGCAGTGCACAGCATCCTCATGATATTGGGGCCAGAAGAAGCAGTTTGAATGAAAGCTTAATAGAAATTCAGTGTGCTCCCATGCTGAGCACAGAATTGGTTGACCGCATAAATCTAAATGTCAAATAACTAGAAAGTTTTACCAAATGGAAATGTGATGTTTTATTTCCATGTTGTCAACACATGAAAAGAAGCGTACTTAATTGACAAAGAGTAAAACGCCGTATGAGTTCTTTTTTTTTTAAAAAAAAAAAAAGTTAAAAGTGGGACCAAGATGCCACCAGTGTTTTCAAGAAGTGGGAAAATGTCAATTATTAATTATTTTGAGAGCTAAAAACCGTGTGGGTGTTTATAAGCATTATCTAAGAAGTGAGAAGCATTGAAAAGTTTGTATGGCAGCCCCAAGTCCAAATACACTTGGTAGAGCACCGCTGAATAGCAAAATATAGGTTGATGAGCAATCCAGAAAAGATGATGTTTTATTGAGTGGTATGGATTGTTACTTCAGTTGATTTGATTTTTATCCTGTAAGAAAATCAAAGCTCAAGCACTTCCAAACTTGGTTATATTTCTAAAGATCATCTTTGCGTGCAGCTTTTGCTAGAAACTCACCCGAAGATGTCAGCCATTGAAACCATTTCATGTGGAAGCATTGCTAAGTAAATTCACTAAATGCCTATTCATCCCAGTAAGATGGAGAATCACTGAAGCAGCAAATGTGAAAATCTGCACAGCTTACTTATACAGAAAGCAGTTTTCTGAGGTTGCCAAATTGAGATGCAGAGTCTGACCCTGGGAGGTATTACAGCTCACATGAGTGAGCATAGAAGGAGGGTCTCAGGCTCCTACAGCCTAGTCGTTCAGGCTGGTTGATAGGCAGATACTTCATTTGGTCCAGATAAAATCAATGGTTAACTTGTTCTTTATTCATCAGTTCAATAATGAAATGCTACCTTTGATGACAGAAGAATTTGGGTTTATGAGGTACGAAGCTAGTTTACTAGGCTGATAACATTTCCAAGTTGTTGCAGCCTGACCCCAGAAGTTAAACACATTTTGTACAGGACTCTGGTTTTACATGATTTTCTGTGGCTTATAATAATTAAATGTTTTCAAGATACAGTACTATTGAAGGGTGTTTTATCTTCAGTTTTCTGCCTTTGACTCCATTACAGACCATTGCTTAAATGGTGTTGTATCTATAATGTTGTGCTTTTGAATGCAACTCAGGAGATGAAGATCTTTTTAACATGATTTATTCAGTTTTCCTAAACATGCTGACCTAGATAAATAGAGAAGGTTTTTGCTCCATTGTTAAAGAAATAAAACAGACCACAAAAGCTGTCAAGCATAAACACATTCTTGGACCCGTCAGCTGAAATTTTGAAAATACTGATGTCAGATTGCCAGTCATACTAATTGGAATTAACCTTCTGAATTTCTTTGTTCCTATTAATTATATTGGGATTTTGACATCCAAATTCTCTTGCTTTATGCATTCCAACCTTGACCTCTTCTCTATTACAAGGGTGGAAACAAATGAAATGCCAATAGATACTTAACCAAATTCCATAGGAAAGATCTAGCAAAGTATGTAAAATGGGACTATCAATGCAGCCATCTCACAGTTGGATTTTCATACTTAAAAAGTGCTGAGCAGTATTAGTTAATACATACTCTGTTAATGCTTAAGACAATGCTTAAGACATCTGCCAAGAGTTGACAGGAAATTCGTTAAGATGTAATAAAGCTGTGCTTCTTTCCAAGGACGCTTTCCTGAGTAGAGGGAGGCAGTGAAGTTTAGCAGCAGGACAGAAGTTTTTTCAGCAACTGCCTCCTTCAAACAGTCTGCAGATGGTCCCCAAATGAGCACAATAAGTATATAAATTACTCAAAACATAGTAGGTTTTGCAGTGTAATATGTGCATCTTTTGTTCTTTCTCTTGCAGGACAAATGACCAGCTAGTAGCATTCCTGTCCAGGTATCGTGATATGAACTTCTTGAAATCACATGGGAGGGACAACGCAAGGTAAGCTGGCCCTTTCCTCAGCTTATTTTAACCATGGCACTGAGAGTTTTTGCATAGTGATGGTTTTCCAGCTCTATCTGACTGAAGAAATTCCTAGTCCAGGAAAGAGAAACGAATGAGGAGGAAACCCTCTCCTGAGGACAGTTGGTTTTTGGTGCAGAATGGCTCCTCCCCAGAATCAGTTTGCAAAGATACTTTTGTGAGGAGGAAGACATTAAGCAGACTGATGTTTGCTCCCTCCTTGGGGCCTGGCACAGATCGATGTTTCGGGAGCAAGCAGTAATTGCCCCACACAACAGCACTTCCCTGCCACAGTCAGCCCCAGCCGCACTGGTGACCAAGACCTGCGCTAGCCAGGGTCTTCAGCAAAGCCTTGTGCAAGCAGAGCGTCTCTGCAAGGGGTGGGAGCCTGTACCAGCCTGGTACAGGGTGAGGATGGTGGCTGGAGGGTTATCGTGATCTGCTGCAGTTTTGAAGTCCTTGGATCAGTGTCCATCTACCCTGCGCAGGTCTCAGGGAGAAGAGGATGTGCTGTGTTTCCCACAACACCTTGGTAATACTTACAGCTTTGCGGTTTGAGGGAGCAGCAGTGACCAAACACCGTGTTTCCAAAGCTTTAAACAACCTCTGCAGGTGGCAGATCTTTCCCACCTGATTGCACTGGTCCTCTTTTCCTCTTTATTGGTAGTTTTGCTTTTCCTCTTCATTGCTAGTTTTGTACCATAACAGCAGTCTTGCAACAATTCCAGCAACTCCATATGCTGAGTCCCAGTGGCTTTGCACCTAAAAATATTGTTTTATTCTGGCTGGGTCACCAGGTCATCTCTTTATTCTGTAAAATGTCAAGCATACTGTAAGGCTGGGTTCAGATAGTGTACATAGAGAAAAGGTGACGCGTCAAGTCTCATGTTCAGTGCGGCGGGTGGGTAGAATAACACATAGGTCTCTCTCACGTCTTGGCAGCTTTTATTCTTGTCACTAGATTTATCAATTCTGTCATGTTCCTGTTTAAATTAAGTCCTCACAAGCATTCATCTTGTGCATGCAGAAATTCGAAAGCAGGTAATAAAAAATAATACTGTGAGGAATAATATTTAAATCCAAGTCAACAGTTTTCACAGGAGAGTCTCTGGTTTGGGAAATGCAGGGTGTCAGAGTGATTGGCAGACTCAGCTCTAGCTGGCAATAGTGATCGACAGCAGAGTTAAAGTAGAAAAGGGAAGAGAAATGGCTAGGGAAAAGCAGTCGGTCTCTTATGCCTTTTTGCTCCTCTGGTGCACCTGATTCTTCTCAAATTCCCTGAGCTGGCTAAGGAAAATAACTAATGAATTATGACATGCCTGCATCAAGCTGGTTCGAGCATGCCAACCTCAGCTGGGTTAGAACAATTTAGATCAATTAAACACACTAATCTGGTATTAATTTAATAATAAAATGAGCTAATGTGCCACTTGTCCTCTCCTCACAGGAATAACAACCCATTTATTAGTTCAGTGGTTCCCTTTGACTGTATAAACAATTAAATACCTTTTAGCCTATTACAACATGTCGCCGTGTTTTATTGTTTCTCCTGGATTTCTACCATAAATTCTCTGTGCATCAGGGAACATAATGTGGGACACGAGTGCAGATTTGCTGCCTCTGTCCGCCATGGCTGTGTAGTCCCCGACTCCCGTAAGCACTCCCACTGCTGACCACTGGATGAATGGATCCTTTCACATCGCTCCTTGGCAGCTCCCCAAAATTTCTGTCAAGGAGATACAGTGGCTCCCCTCCTCCTGCATAGCCCAGATAACTGTAGAGACAGGACTCAGGCCAGCAGCTGCAGAAGTCTCTGAGTAATACTGGCGTTTGGTAAAAATTCATTCCATTGGTGTCAAAAGCTGATCAAAAAGCAGTTAGCCCTCTGCTTGTATTGTGGGTGAATTTGCATCTCTACATAGAATCTTAGAATCGTAGAATGCTTTGGGTTGGAAGGGACCTTGAGAGATCATCTAGCCCAACCCCCCTGCATCCACCTGTTGAGAGAGAAATTGTATCTAATGTGAAGATCTCTAGCCTGATATTTCAGTTTTAGTGTTTCAGTAATTCAGTCTTGTCTAAACCGGTAAATGTACCCTCTGCTCTGCCCATTTGGCACAAGATTTCCAATGACTTTCATTTTATGCCCAAGGTGTGTAAGCTGTGGTCATGCTGGTGAGGTTTATCCCTGTAGTTAGAATGATTAAATCCTTTGGACTGAAATACCTTGTATAAGCACGGGCAGGTGAGATGAGATCAAAGGCCCATCTAGGCTGTCACCACATGTCCTGCTGCCTACAGCCGATGTCCCCAGCGGAGCAGAAGAAGGGGTGGGTAGTGGTGCTTCCTTACGATAAGAAGGAAGGCCTCCTGTGACCTTTGCTTGGGGAATTTCCACGGCCAAACCTGGTGACTTGCTCATTTAAGAGTAAGGGATGATTATTTTTTCTATTAATTTTTCCAGTTACTTTTTAAATTTTGCCATTTGCTTTGCCTTGTCACAGCCCTGTGGAAAAGAAATATCCTGTGGGGGTAATGCTATGGCCAAGAGCTTAGTAAGATCTAGGAAAGACTCAAGGTTTGGCAACCAAAACTAAAAAAAAAAAAAGCTTTTGGAAAGGATTTAGGACACAGGCTAGTCTCCAAGTTATTGGGCAATAGGAGAAGACTCCCTTGGGACATCCTATCTCACAACAGACTGGAACAGGATTTTTTGTTTAAAATGGCTAGTTGAAGCCATGATAAGGGAGAGAACACTGGACTAGACTGACTGCAGCCCCATGTACAATAATAATTTTGCTGTTCCAAGGTGTTTTTCTCAAAACAAGTGAACTAATAACACAGGAGCTCAGCATTTAAATATCACTGAAAGCAATTTATAACCCTTGCTGCTACTTTATTTTAATTTGTGAATGAATAATGGCTCCTAAACAATAAGCTTTTCAGCTGTCTAAGTCTGCTTTGTAAACAACTGGAAACTCTGAATTTTAAGTCATCCTAGTCTGGATCGTACAACGGAGAGAGAAAGATTAGAAGTGCCATCTTAAAACTGAAATGCTTATACAGCTCAATTACAATGTACTTTGTATTCAAGCCATGTTCACAATCAGTACATGTTTTACTGCCAAATAAGGAGAGAAACCAGGCTTCCTTTTATAGAGTGAAGTTTTCTTTTAGTTATGCCAAAGTCATTAAAAAGTGCATTGCTCTGATTTTCCTTTAGTGGCTTCAGAAAAGCGAATGGACGTGAAAATGGCTCCTTAACTCAGCTGGAGAAGCATTATTTCCTTAGAGAGCTGGGTGTACGAAATGAAATTGCACACAGTGGCTGGAGTCGTTACATAGTACTTAGTGGGCAACACCTACATTTTCTCCTCTTTTCAGTGTCTTAGACTACTAAAAGTAAAAGAATAATCCAGTAGTTGTATAAGATATTACAGTTTGGAACACCCAGAAGATTTGTTTTTTTGGCAGGAGCAGCACCTGGCTGATGTATTATAAAATATAAAGACAGTCAAATGTGACATCTTGAACGACAGGCAGGAAAAAGAGGGGTTTTTTTCTAGAAACCTTGCCAAAGTAATCATTTAGGAGACAGTGTAAACATGCTCTGAAGGTTGGATGCTGTTACATCTTAGAATAGTCGGGAGCTCGTAGGTAGAATACGAACAAGTAAAGAAAAGGCCATTAAAAGTTTGTTATGTATCTATACGAGTTCTTTTCTTGTGCTGCTTTCTTCTCCTCATTAATACTATTCTTCGCAGTTATGCTGTCCCCTTTCTGGATCCTGGGTTCTGGATACTTTTAGAAGTGTTGCTGAACTGTTAGGCTTTTAGTAAGGAGCATTGCAAGCCCATCCCAGTTCTCGGAGGCTATAGAGACCTTAACTCCCGAAGGGCCAGAGCATGTTCCCAAAACCTCCACCTCTTTCATCCCAGTTCTGCTGATGCATATCTGTTTCATCACCCTTTCAGACATGCCTTTTTCGCACTGTGGCACATGCTGTTCATTGATGTTCTGTACACTGGGTTGATGATGGTTTGGTGGTCAGTTAGAAAATGGATCACATAGTAAATGCTATTGTGTATTGCGTTGATGGATTGCCCAGTAAGTACCCAAATACTAGGAAAAAAATTGGTATATTATCCCTGCTGCCATAATAGCTTAATCACTTAGTTCCCAGCAGCGCTTACCTTGCTGCTCATGTGAAATATTTGGTGGTTCATTTGGCTCAACTTTCCCTCAGCCATAATCTTTTGTTAGTTTTGTTTTAACACTTCAGTATTCTGAAGCACACAGACTAGGAAGATCTATTTTTTGCTTTTAAGTAGTTCAGCCCAACAGTTGCATGTGAACTGTAGCAACTGAAATAATAATGTGCATCTTCTATGCAAAGAGACTGCACTTAAAAGTTGTAGACATTACAGCTAACTTTCAGATGTTCCTTATTGCTTTATGCTAAGTGTTAGGGGAACCATAAAGCCTTTACTGCTTTGGCTTGACAATTTGCCTCCCTGTAGAACTTTTATTTCTGCTCAGTTTTGGAAAACAGTCATAGAATCATAGAATCATAGAATCATCTAGGTTGGAAAAGACCTTTAAGATCATCCAGTCCAACCATTAACCTACACTACCAAGCCCACTCTAGACTAATCAAGGGTAGACCAGACTAAACCATATCCCGAAGTGCCACATCTACCCGTTTTTTAAACGCCTCCAGGGATGGTGACTCCACCACCTCTCTGGGCAGCCTGTTCCAATGCCTGACCACCCTTTCCGTAAAGAAATTTTTCCTAATTTCCAGTCTAAACCTCCCCTGGCGCAGCTTAAGCCCATTTCCTCTTGTCCTATCGCTAGCTACTTGGGAGAAGAGCCCAACACCCACCTCACTACAACCTCCTTTCAGGTAGTTGTAGAGAGCGATAAGGTCTCCCCTCAGCCTCCTCTTTTCCAGGCTAAACAACCCCAGTTCCCTCAGCCGCTCCTCATAAGACTTGTTCTCCAGACCCTTCACCAGCTTCGTTGCCCGCCTCTGAACACGCTCCAGCACCTCAATGTCTTTCTTGTAGTGAGGGGCCCAAAACTGGACACAGTATTCCAGGTGCGGCCTCACCAGTGCCGAGTACAGGGGGACAATCACCTCCCTGCTCCTGCTGGCCACAGCATTCCTGATACAAGCCAGGATGCTGTTGGCCTTCTTGGCCACCTGGGCACACTGCTGGCTCATGTTCAGCCGGCTATCTACTAACACCCCCAGGTCCTTTTCGGCCAGGCAGCTTTCCAGCCACTCCTCCCCAAGCCTGTACTGTTGCATGGGGTTGTTGTGACCGAAGTGCAGGACCCGACACTTGGCCTTGTTGAACCTCATACAGTTGGCCACGGCCCATCGATCCAGTCTGTCCAGGTCCCTCTGCAGGGCCATCCTACCCTCCAGCAGATCGACACTCCCACCCAATTTGGTGTCGTCTGCAAACTTACTGAGGGTGCACTCGATCCCCTCATCCAGATCATTGATAAAGATATTGAACAAGACTGGCCCTAAAACAGAGCCCTGGGGAACACCGCTCGTGACCGGCCACCAACTGGACTTAACACCATTTATCACTACTCTCTGGGCTCGGCCACCCAACCAGTTCTTTACCCAGCGAAGAGTATGCCTGTCTAAGCCGTGAGCTGCCAGCTTCCCGAGGAGGATATTATGCGAGACGGTGTCAAAAGCTTTGCTGAAATCCAGGTAGATGACATCCACAGCCTTTCCATCATCTACCAGGCGGGTCACCAGGTCATAGAAGGAGATCAGGTTGGTCAAGCAGGACCTGCCTTTTGTGAACCCATGCTGGCTGGGCCTGATCCCCTGGTTGACCTGTACTTGCCTGTGGAGTTCGCTCAAGATGAACCTCTCCATAATCTTCCCCGGCACCGAGGTCAGGCTGACAGGCCTGTAGTTCCCCGGGTCCTCCTTCTGGCCCTTCTTGTAGATGGGCGTCACATTGGCAAGCCTCCAGTCATCAGGGACCTCCCCTGTTAACCAGGACTGTTGATAGATGATGGAAAGTGGCTTAGCAAGCTCCTCTGCCAGCTCCCTCAGTACTCTTGGGTGGATCCCATCCGGCCCCATAGACTTGTGAGCGTCCAGGTGGCATAGCAGGTCATTAACTGCTTCCTCCTGGACTATGAGGGCTCCATTCTGGTCCCTATCCCTATCCTCTTGCTCAAGGGCCTGAGTACCCTGGGGATGACCGGTCTGGCTGTTGAACACAGAGGCAAAGAAGGCGTTAAGTACTTCAGCCTTTTCCTTGTCCTCGGTGACAATGTTCCCCCCCCCATCCAGCAAAGAATGGAGATCCTCCTTGGCTCTCCTTTTATTGCTGATGTACTTATAAAAGCATTTTTTATTGTCTTTTACAGCACTGGCCAGATTGAGTTCTAGCTGGGCTTTTGCCTTTCTAATTTCCTCCCTGCAGGACCTAACAAGATCCCTGTACTCCTCCTGAGCTGCCCGCCCCTTCTGCCAAAGGCGGTAGACTCTCCTTTTTTCCCTGAGTCCCCGCAAAAGCTCCCTATTCAGCCAGGCCGGTCGATTTCCCCTCCGGTTGGTCTTACGACACACGGGGACAGCCCGCTCCTGCGCCCTTAAGACTTCCTTCTTGAAGAGGGCCCAGCCTTCCTGGACCCCTTTGCCCTTCAGGACCACCTCCCAAGGGACTTTCCCAACCAGGGTCCTGAAGAGGGCAAAGTCTGCCCTCCGGAAGTCCATGGTAATAGTTTTGGTGCCCCTCCGCTTAGCATCACCCTTAATTGAGAACTTTATCATGTCGTGGTCGCTAAGCCCGAGACGGCCTCCGACCTCGACATTTCCCACAAGCCCTTCTCTGTTGGTAAACAGCAGGTCAAGCGGGGCACCTCCCCTGGTAGGCTCGCTTACCAGCTGCATTAGAAAGTTATCCCCCACATGCTCTAGGAACTTCCAAGACTGCTGCCTCTCTGCTGTGTGGTATTTCCAGCAGATGTCTGGCAAGTTGAAGTCCCCCATGAGAACAAGGGCTAGCGATTGCGACACTTCTGCCAGCCGCTTATAGAATGCCTCATCTACCTCTACCTCCTGGTTGGGTGGTCTATAGCAGACTCCCAACAGGACATCCGCCTTTCCAGCCTTCCCCCTCATCCTTACCCATAAGCATTCCACCTTGTCATCACCACTGTCAAGCTCTATGCAGTCGAAACACTCCCTAACATACAGAGCCACCCCACCGCCTTTCCTACCCTGCCTATCCCTTCTGAAGAGCTTATAGCCCTCCAGTGCAGCACTCCAGTCATGAGAGTCGTCCCACCACGTTTCCGTGATGGTGACTATGTCATAGCCATCCTGCTGCACAAGGGCCTCCAGCTCCTCCTGTTTGTTGCCCATGCTACGTGCATTGCTGTACATGCACTTAAGCTGGGCTGTCGATTTTGCCCCCAATGTTGCCATGCCGCCCCTGGGCTCCTTACTAGCGGGCCTGTTTATATCCCCTTCCCCCTTCAAACCTAGTTTAAAGCCCTCTCAATGAGTCCCGCCAACTCTTGGGCGAGAATCCTTTTCCCCCTTGGAGACAGCTGATCTCCATCAGCCGCCAGCAGGCCCGGTGCCGTGTAGACCTCCCTGTGATCGAAGAACCCAAAATTCCAGCGATGGCACCAGCCTCTGAGCCACCTGTTAATCAGGTGAGTTTTCCCATTCCTTTCAGTGTTCCTTGCTGCCACTGACGGGATAGAGGAAAACACAACCTGTGCTCCCGATCCTGCGAGCAATTGCCCCAGTGCCCTGAAGTCCCTCTTCATTGGCCTAGGACTTCTCTCTGCAATCTCGTCACTGCCCACCTGTATAACCAGCAGTGGGTAATAATCGGAGGGCCTCACGAGGTCAGGCAGTTTCCTCGTAATGTCCCTAACCCGGGCCCCAAGGAGGCAGCAGACTTCCCTGTGGGATGGGTCCGGGCGGCAGATCGGGCCCTCAGTTCCCCGCAGGAGGGAATCCCCCACCACAATCACCCTCCTTTTTTTCTTAACAGGGGCAGTCGTAATCCGTGGGGGTGACTGACTGACCCTCGGCAACCCCCTGGCTGGACCTTCCCCTTCACCTCCCTCCCCGCTTGCCTGGCCCTCAACCTCCAGAGCCCCGTATCTGTTGTGTAGGGGCAGCTGGGGAGGTGAGGGAGGCCGGGAGGGGATTCGCCTGCCTCCCCGGGCAGGGACCTGTTTCCATTCCCCCCCGTCTCCTGGATCCCCTCCTTCTGCTTGCCGGCAAGAGGGCAGGGGATCCTCTGCTCCTTGTGGGGCCTCCGCCTGCTGCCCTGGCCCCAGGGACGGCAGGGTGCGGCTCCACCAGTCTATCTCCTGCTCGCACTCCCTGATGCTCCTCAGCCTTTCCACCTCCTCCTTCAGCTCTGCCACCAGGCTGAGCAGATCATCCACCTGCTCACAGTGCTAAGTTGTCAATGCAAAGGGAAACAAAACTAGGTTGAAGATGATAGGAAGATGCAGTAAAATCAGCCATATTATTATTATGTCTTGACATGGGACAAAGCAGGATGGTTTTTGGTCTTGGTAGAGTATACAAGTAAGATCATCCACCAGTTCAGGAAGGTGCAACAAGTGAGGTTTGAAGTAGCCAGAATTTATGGGGTGGGGCGGGAATTAGGAAGGAGGTGAAAATTGAGGTACCGGTAAAGTTAATAAGAGATCTGATTGCTATCTAAGAACATTGAGCTGCACACTTTATTTTCGGCGGTATATATAGTAACATTTGTGTCCTTTCATTCGAGATCCTGCAACATTTTATAAAATAATTACGGCAGAGAACATCCTTTTAAGTTGGACAGATATTGTTGGCCCTGTTTTACCCACAGGTCAACATCCTGATTTGGTAGCTTAAAAATATGTATAGACGTGACTCACACTTGCCCTCAATCACTTGGAAAGTTTGAATCCCCATTTCCTTTTCTTTCTTCAGTCGTCTAGTATGCAGATCCTGAGATGTTAAGCACAGTAGAAACACCCAGTGGGATGCTGTTGTGGTGGACACCGGGGTGTGCTCTGCATGGTGGATCCCTTTGCATTGCCTGCGGGCGCTGCAGCAGCTGTGATCTGCGGAGCGGTAGCGTGTGCTGTAGCTACTCCGGCAGCAGCATCACATAGATGAGATGGGTTCAAGCTCAGCCGCTCAGGCGCAGCAGTGTTCCCAGGTCAGAGACTGCTTGGTCATGTGCGTGTTGGGAAGAAGAGGAGGTGAGGGGACAAGAAATTCTAGAGGAGACATTTATTGGAGACAAACAGATGGCAAAATGTCAGGTTTCATATCATTGAGTCTCTCTGTGGTGAATTCATGTACGTCTCTGCACACTATCATTTGCAGTTTTCTCTGGTTTGGTTATTTTATATAAAAAGAAAAAAAATCACTTGAGTTGTGGCCTCCCTGATCGTGAGAGGAAGCCATTACATTTTTGTCCTTGTAAAAGCTGTTTCTTAAAAGATACTGTAAGTGAAGAGTGGTGGAAAGAAACCCACAGGAAAGTCTTTGAAAGTCCCTCTCGAGCCTTGTGCTCATGAGGGACCGTATGGATGGTTGTCAAAACAAGGCAATTCCTAGTAGAGTCATTACTGCAAAAAATAGACTCTGCAAGTTTTCTACAACTAAAAACAATTTTAGAGTTTTTTTTTTTATTTTTGGGAACACTTGAAGAG
This sequence comes from Pelecanus crispus, assembly GCF_030463565.1. Classification (NCBI taxonomy): domain Eukaryota; kingdom Metazoa; phylum Chordata; class Aves; order Pelecaniformes; family Pelecanidae; genus Pelecanus; species Pelecanus crispus. Next base: position 10,467,420 of record NC_134653.1, on the reverse strand, counting down.
TTTGTTCCCTGACCTGTAACATTAAGATATTGAGAAGCATTAAGGCTTTTTAAGATTTCCTGTCAAAGAGAGATTTCCAGAAGATGGAAATTAAGATTTTTCAAAATCAGTGGAAGTTGATGCTTAGGAAAAGGTGGATGAGAAGAAAGAATCATGAGGAATTTCTTCTAAACATAATGCAAAGATGTCATATGACTAAAGCATTAAATGGATATACTGAGAAAATTACATATGAAAGAAGCAGAAACAAATTATGTAGAGTATGAAGCACCTATTGTAAAGCTTGAAAAATCTAATTATGTCCATATAGAGATGGAATAATGACCAGATAAAATGTGTGTATTCATTGGCTTTCAACAGCATCTCATGTGGAATACCCTAAATGCCATGGATGTTTGGTTTCCCTAAAGATGCCATTGACTGAGAAGGGCCACGTTTAACATAATATTTCAAGGTAGACTTGTAACTTGAAAGAGACAGTCAAAATACTGTACCATTTTTGCTACACTGTAAATGATCTAAACTTATATTGTCCAACATTTGTGGTAGCAGACCAGTTGTCTGCCCTAGATTTACTTGCACGCTGAGCATAAAACTGTTTGAACATACATTGGAAACAACTGTGGTAATGTGGACCATCAGAAAAATCCTTCCAGCAGAGCTGCTTGTCCTCATGATGACTTGCAGCCCAACTCCTAGAGACCCACAGAAGTTGCAGGAACAAATGTCACTAAGTGCATCTCTCAGTGCTGGCTTATTTTTCATGTTCATGTCACCTGTGTTTTCTGCTCTGAATTCGATCCCTGTCCTCCTGAGGCTGGAGCCCGTGCTGCCCTCGCCAAGGGGCAGCCGGTGATCCCGCGGTACGGGGTGGGCCACCCCTCCCTTCACACGCCTGCTGTGCTCTGCTGCTCCACGAGGTCTGGTGCCCTCCTCTGCTGTAGGGCATACAGAGATATGAATGACAAACACTATCATATTTTAAAAGTAAGATTTTCCTACGTTCCTTTTTAGCTTCCGAGCATTTAACACAGTGGGCAAAGCTAGTAAAAGCATTTCAATTAGTGTGCTTACTTAGGGGTTTGGCTTTTGCATGTGAAATAAACCCAATCTCACTATAGGAAATCCAGTCAAGAGAAAAGTTCTTTGATATTTTTTATGTTTGTGCATTGGCATTAAAGCTTAGGGGATTGTTAGGACAGTATTATGTTTATAATATTTTCTTCAGAGTAAGGGAATTAAAGAAAGATAAGAAGAATTCTGCTTTTGACTTCATAACATTGGCATTCAGGATGCCGCAGTTTAAACGCATTGGAAAGCAGGTTACAATTTTTATTTCTCCCTCTCTTTTCTCCCATTGTTTTTATCTATAGTAAGAGTTTTTTTCATAGCCTTTTGAAACAGCAAGAATTGTGCATTCTGCACTTTCTGCATGCTACCTGTCATACCGGCAGGAAAACTTCCTCATCTTGACGGACTAAGTAGGTGCTATTTCTTTTTGATGTTGTTCCCCTTTTCAAGCTTCAACTCTATTTCAAGGGTGGGGGGTCAGCCCTGGAGGCTTTCAGCACGACAAAAAGAGGTCTTGGGAAACATACTGCAAGATGACATCTTTAGAAAAATAGATGTTTAGCTGGTACAGTATAGACATTGTGCTTACATAGCCAATTGTTAATTATTTCAGATTTTTTAAATACTGTGTAACCCTTCATAGAATAGAGTTACTCATGGAAATGGGGTGAAGTCAGGGTTGTGTCACAATCAACTGGAAATTCATCGCATACTCAGTGGAGGCCAGGATTTCTGGCCTGTAGTGAGCAGGGAACGAAACTGCTCTGTGCAGGTTTAGGTTTTATGCACTTCCTTATTACAAAGAATTATTCAGTGACTGGTTTATGGAGATATATTGTAGCCTAGAGATTGCTCACAAATTACTTGTTGCAACTGTTGAACTCAAGATTGTCAAATTACTGTTCTGTGCTTTCTACTTGGTCACCTAAATTGCAAGTTACTGTTTTATGCTTCCCGACTGATTGACTCCGGTAAGTGTTTCCAAGGCGGCTGTGCAAACACTGCTGGCAAGAGCCTCTCACATTTCCCATCCATAAAAATATTTACTTGACTTTTCCCACCAAAATTGGCTGACTTCTTAAAATTTTTGTCTGAAGAGAGTTAGAAGAGGAGCAGATAGAGTCAAAGCAATGTGCAGAGTTTGTCCACTACATTAAGGAGAACATGGATGTGGTGCTAGTGGAGATTCAAGCTCTGGAGATCCTTGCTTTGACATTGACTTTCAACTTGTGATGAATTGTTTTGCTGATGTATTGTTAACTTTTATTCATAGTTCATATTCTTGTATAGTGAGTAATGATGATGAGGTCCTGGTAGGTGCACCTGGTTAACAGTGAAATGTCAATAGGAGGTTTTCTAGGCAAGAGGCCAGAAACAGGAAACATTTAGGAAGAAATCTTTTTGCCTTAAAAAAAACATTCTTTCCAGACAAAAACCTTTTAGTGATGAGGTTGCTGTTAAGTAGCATTTAGCAATCTGATAGCCTCTGATGCTTAAGAAAGTTCTATTCATTTGTAGACTTCAGAAAATGGAAAACAGCAAACTCTCTGTCTTATATACTGCATAAGTGTGAGCATTCAGGAGCGGGGGTCTCTCAGAGTTGCTGTGGTATGCAGTGTCACTTGGAGAAAACTATCCAAAAGGGTGATATTTGATTGTGATATTTTTTCTGATGTTAAGTAACTGTGCAGCAATGTTTATTAGTAGTTAAAACATATCATAAGAAGAGCTGAGCTATGTGTTTATATTCATGTTGTAGGAGCGTGCGCTAAACATCTTACAAATGCCTTATGTGTTATACAATGCTAAAGTCTCATCTGAAATGCATTTATAAATATTTAAATACACTACAAAGTAAGAGGAGTTCCCTAAGCTAGATTGCAATCATGAGCTGTCTGGACAGTTAACTATCTATACTCAGTGTGATAGACCATGTGCTGCAGATAGTAGGTTTTTTTAACAAAGTATAAAAATAACCATCTGGAACTGTGTGAACCCCAAGGCTGCATCCACGCATAGTCAGGGCACAAATGGCACCTTTCACGCACGTAGTTGCCTGATTGCTGAGCTCAGCTGGCAAGGTGCACTCATATTATGCTATGCTTGCTGCTTACTTTCAAGTGTAATCCAGGCTCCTCAAAATTGGAGGCTCTTTAAGAAGAGTTAAAATTGATTAAGGGTAAGCATAAAATGGCTTAGATGGAGTGTTCTATGAAATAAGGTAAAATGGCATGCTTTTCCTTAACTCTAGTCTTACTTTAATTTTATTTTCTCCTGGTTGACTCTCTTTTCTTATCATCATTGTTTTCCTCCTGTTGTTTGTCTTAGATCAGGAGAAAGGTCAAGTGTGTTCATCTGATGGCAATCTCCATTGTATTTGGCTAACCATACCTTGGTGCAGTTGCATGTCATTGTTCTGGCAAGTACATTTGCAGTTGTCAGAGGTGTGCCAGTCTTACCTGAAGTTCAGAGTGCCAGGAAGCACCTGAATTTTTCCACATTGACTAAGATTAATGCAATGCTATTTCTTATCATTGTTATTTTCCTCCTGCTGTTTGTCTTAGATCAGGAGAAAGGTCAAGTGCGTTCATCTGATGGCAGTCTCCATTGTATTTGGCTAACCATACCTTGGTGCAATTGTATGTCATTGTCCTGGCAAGTACATTTGCAGTTGTCAGAGGTGTGCCAGTCTTACCTGAAGTTCAGGGTGCCAGGAAGCACCTGAATTTTTCCACGTTGACTAAGATTAATGCAATGCTATTACTAACCCATTTTTCCACTTCAATTTGGGAGTTATCTGCTAGATGTCCTGTAAAACCCAAGAGAGAAGGACTTGAGGAAAAATCACCATTTTTTGCATTTCCTTGTTCTCTCTGAAGCTTGGCATGCCTTCATAAAAGGCACTGTTTTGGTATTGCATTGAGCATAACCAGAAACTAATGAAGTACAGCATTAGACTAGAAACAAATCAGTAGGGTCATGCTTTTACCCTCCGTTGTCTTATCTTTCTTCTCAGAGATGGCTGCTGCAAGCATTGTTGGATGGCTAGTCAAGAATCTTTATGAACTGTTTGTAGTGTTTGAGGGGTTTTGATTTCTTGAAAATGCCTACGTGGCATAGATATAGTACCTTTCCCTTTCCCTCAGGCAGTATCCAATATGCTTAGAGTAAGTTCTTGCCTCCCTGCGTGCCAAAATTGCTGTTGCTGGAGTAGCTAGGAGCATCAGAAGAGAGTCTGGAGGGGAAAAAAAAAGCCTCATCCACCTTTTCTACTTTGGTTGCAGTTCAGCTCTCTGCGTGTCAGCGGTACAGCCTAGCCTTGCCAGGGTCCCCACTGCCTCCTCAGGCAGGATCATTTAGCTTCTAGCAGATCTACAATACACTTGGTCCCCTTGGCTCCCAAGGAACATAAATGGGTAACAAGCAATTGCCCGAAGGAGAGCTGGGTCTTTAAAGCCCCTTGTATGAGTTATTGCTTCATAGATGAAAGGAAATTGTTTGCTATGCCAATGCATTACTCTATTTAGGCCCAGTAAGGGTGAGCCTTCTGAGAAATGCCTGCTTCCTATTCGGTTGTTACTGTATTTAAAACCTGAGATTATATTTCTAGGAAGGTTTCAAGACACAGTAGCGAAAGGGTCATCTCTTTGCAGGTCTCCAAAGGTGATGCTGCTCTTCAGTTGGGCTAGGCTGCCTTGCTGGAGGATGAATAGTTGGAAAGTACCTTTAGTTTTCTTCTTCTAACCTTGTTGTATAGGATTTTAGGACTGAGATTTGTTGTGAAAACACTCGTGCTCCCAAGAATTGTCTTATTTCACTCCATATGCCGAGATTCGCTTGTCCAAGCCATTAGCTCAAAAAGTCATAGAACTCTGTACATATACAAAAAAGGAGCCCGTCAACTATTTTGGAAAATGTGAAGCTGTGAGCCTAGATTTGCTAGGACCTTCTCATCTTGAATGTGGCCATACTCTTCTATTGCCAATTTCAGACAATAAGGCTGAAGTTGTATAACTGAGCTTTCTGGTACTAGTTAACTGTAAGCCCTATCATGTAATATAGGGTAAGGGAGTTTGGTAGTAGAGGGGTTTTTTAAATGGCCAGGTGGGTTTTTTTTGTTTGGGGGTTTCTGTTGCAGTCAAAGAAACTTCTATTTGAAAACGAGAATGAAGGGTGATAAATTGGTAGAGATAGCAGTTGAAAGAAATGATTTCATGGAAAAGAACTTTACGTTCCTATTTAAATACGGTCGATAAAATTCTATTATTTTCTTAAAATAATTAACTCAAACGAGCATTTAGTTTTGAGGGAAATAAATAAATGACCAAACTTTCAGGCACATTAATATTTGATTTGGAGATAACTGCATAAATATTGAATTTGAAGATTACATTCCAGAGCACTGCATTAAAATTGCAAGACTTTTCTATTATCCTTCATAATGGAACATGAAATTAGAAACTTGTTCATGGAAAGAAAAATTTCTCCACTCTCATCTACACATTTTCTGTACTGTTGTATTAACAGAGGAGCTCTTCGCATACTGTGAGAGGAGATGTAGCTATCAGTAGGACATAGACCCTGAAGGAATTTACGGTCCTTTTGAAAATTAATATGCACCATTTCATAATTGCATTTCAGTTCTTTGATTGGTATAGAACAAAACTTTAACCAGGGAGTTAGCCTACGGAGTTAACACTCACATTTCCAGATGCAGGAGTCCAGAAAGCTTTGGTGGTGTTCCTTAACTTTTATTTCTTTTCCCCTTCCTTCGGTTGCATGTGTTTGAGGACCACTAAAATGTCTTCTTGACTTCCTAATCCTAAAACATTTCTAAGAAACCTGGTGTAGCTTTATGTTGTTCAGGAGGGGAACACAGGTCTTAGAGTGTCCTCCTCACTGGAGGTGCTGCAGATCTTGTTAGCCTGCAGTTCTTGCATCCCGTGAGATCTGTGGTCTTGTGGATGTTAGTTACTATAGTGGTCTGGTTAGCTAGCATTTATTATTGCTCAGAACATGTGGGATGTATTCAACACAGCAACTCGCTGTTATTAGCAGCACTCAGCCCCCCTTGCAAAGGTACGTGCTAATTCATGGCCACCCTGCTTCCCTTTCCGGGAAATAATTCTGAAAATGGAATAACAAATAGAAACCTGGATCAGACAGTCTCAAAAAATGTGTGGGCATCCAGTCCAAAGTGTTTTCAAACATAGATTGGTTTTGCAACTCTTTTTTTCTTCTTATATTGGTCTCAAATAATTCGTTTCCGTACACAGTTCTGCTGTTGCTCCTCTTATTCATGGTTCAGCAATAACAAAACATTGTTCCCCATAGATTTGAAAATGGAGCAAACATATTCACTCTACAGCAAAGAGCAATGCAATTGTATTTCTTCCTGATTAACTATACCCCAATAGAAAAATTTGTGGAATAATAACATAGGAGAAAATTGGTCATTTTACCTTTATGTATGGTTTGCTGTTTTTCAGAAACTGTGCATTTATTTAGAGACAGAAGCCTATCACACAGACTGTGTTTAGTTCCTGTTCATGTTATGGTTCTTCTGCAGCGGTTTGTTAAGAGTTAATGAACATGGCGGATTTTCATGCCCTACAGCTCTGTAACTTGCACAGTTCTGTCTTAGGACAGCAGAAGGCGTAAATGATGTTTAAAAACAATCTGTTGATCTTTGCCCCTATAACTGAACATATAACTTGATTAATCCTTTTTTAAACCTCTACATTATTTATGAGTAGAACAGAAATATAAACAAGTGACCTTTTTATCCTTTTTTGTTTGAGAAAATAGCTTCTTTATTTATAGAGATAGTGATGATAACAAAATACAAATTAACTTTTAATGACTGCTTTTGTATTCCCTCAGATTTATCAGAAAACAAGGACTAGATCGGCTTTTCCTGGAATGCGATACCCACATGTGGCGCCTTGGGGACCGGAGGATCCCAGAAGGAATCGCAGTCGACGGAGGGTCAGACTGGTTTCTCCTGAACAGGAAGTTTGTGGAGTATGTCACTTTTTCTAATGATGATCTGGTAACAAAGATGAAGAGGTTTTACTCTTACACGTTGCTTCCTGCTGAGGTATGTGAATTCAAAGCAATCCCTCTCTGTGTTCAAAAACTGCAACATTTGTGCTTGTCTGAAAGATCAACGAAGTCAGAAGGGCTTTCATCCCACAGTGGGTAATGAGAATTTTACTCCCATGATGAGTAAGTCCTTTAGTGTTAGAACAACTTTTGCAGTTGTTTAGTTGTTTCGTTTGTTTGTGGGACTTCTTTGCAAGAAGTGGCTTTGGTTTTATACTTTTAAGTCTATTAATCTATTACTGAACAACCAAAAATCCAGCTGCCCTTTGCTTGCAAATTGATCCTCCACAAAGCCTTTGAAGACTATTAGAGATGGCAAATTGTCTTCATAAGTAGCTTTCCTCACTATTATCCAGCCCTTTTCTTTAGAAATAAAAACCCTACAAACAAAGGTTTTTTGTTCTGTTCAAAACTCAGCTAGAAGGCATAGTCACAAATCATTTAGATCACTCAGGAATCACTGTGGCTACAAGCGATGCAGAAGGAGAGCGCACACCAGGATGGATTTTCGTCTAGCATGCGGCAGTGTGTCAGGGAGATACGCATTATCTACAAATAGAGCACAGAGTCTGGTGGGTTGTCAGACTGTGCTACACCTGCCTCAGCAGGTACATTGCTCCCCTGGCTTGTCAGGCTCTGCTCCCAGGGTATGTAGCATGCAGCCATCCCAGGAAAGATCTGATGACTATCTTTAAAACAATAACTTCCTTCCTCGCTAGTGGCCCCTGAACATTTTGAGGGATTGATGAGACCAATCTTGCAAATCTAGGCTTATTAGCTTGCAGTGGAGCGCAGCGATTGTCAGCTTTTGATAAGTGTTTATTATTCCACATACATGTTGAATAATCTTGCATTAATCCCATTTCTGTTAAAAATCACCTTTTCTCTCAACTCTGATAACCTTTTCATCCATTATCTAGGAGAAATTTCTGTATCATTATAAAAGGACACAGGGCAATGGGTAATTGGGTAGGGTTTTTTTTTTTCTTCTCGCTTGAATGAAAATGGGTGCCTTTATGGGTTTAACCAAACAGTTCAAGCATAAAATCCATATTCACTGGGCTGTCATTTAACATTAAAAAGGGTAGGGGGATTATTTGGGGGCCAGCCACGCTAATGTTATGCTGGTTATTTATAGGTCTTACTATTGCTGATTTTGAAGACAAGTCACTGCTCCAGAAATCATCTCTTACAGGGCTAAAATTGATCATATTCCATAGCTTCTTTCTACAGGGTTTTCTTTGCAAGATACATAGCTGGTTTCTTAAAATCACCCTGCCTTCACTGACCTATTAACCTGCTATATCAGTCCCCATTACACATGATTTATGTAATAGCTGATATTATGATTATATAATTAGGGTAGCCCAATAGGAATGCCTTGCTGTCTTGAGTCAGCAAATAAAGACTTATTATTTCGGACATAATTGCAGGAGGCAGAATGTCCTTCTGGTGCCTGGGGTGAAATGTATGTTTCGGAACAAGGCCATTCAACTAGCAATGCATTTCGGAGTGCTGTAGATAGACACACCCACAGAAGAGCTGCCTGGGACTATATTTTTTTCATAGTAACTGGGGTGATGGCGAAGGTTTGGGAATTGTCTTAGGAAGCAACTTGAGATATATCATTAGCACATTGCTCAGGAAAATAGTCCTGAAGCTCTTAGACGAGAGTGGCTTACAGAAGAGACATAATGAGAATTTCTTAGAATTGCTCATACAACTGAAATAAAAATAAAATAATTGCTGGCACTGGTGCCTTTCCTGGAGTCCTTTGGACTCCCGACGCCCCAAAGCTGGTCATTGCAGAAGTGCAATTATTCTGTGCCAGGTAATTGTAGCAAGGCCTCAACTGTATGTTATTACAGTTTGGCTGGATCTATAGCATCTTGTGACTTTTTCATGCTCTATGGAATCCATATATGTAGAGTGCTTTTCATATATGGCAGAACAATAGAGTTTGTTAATTCTGTCATTTCAAAAGTAAGTCAGTCACTTGCATTAGGTTCAGGCCCATGGGCTGAAGTGAAGGAGCAAATGGAGGTCTGAGGAGCTGAATGTACTGATCTGCTCTGTCTTTCTTGCAGTCCTTCTTTCACACTGTTCTGGAAAATAGCCCTTACTGTGACTCCATGGTGGACAACAACTTGCGCATCACAAATTGGAACCGTAAACTTGGTTGCAAGTGTCAGTACAAGCACATTGTTGACTGGTGTGGCTGTTCGCCTAATGACTTCAAACCAGCAGACTTCCACCGATTCCAGGTAACTGAAGCGGTCTCTTCTCCAATACCCACAAAGAAGCTCTTTGCCCTTTGCTGGGTTGTGGAGAGCCGTCTGGCTGCATGGCTGCAGCAGGGAGTGGGAAGGGAAGCTTTTACCCCAGCAAGCAAGGTGGAGAAAGAGGTGTGAGGAAGCTCTGCTCTTAATTTCAGGAGAATAAAAGATTGGTTCTCCTGTGTTTTGGCCCTTGAGACTTACTACTGTGTGGTAAGGTCACAAAGCAGCTCTTGGGACTACTTGGCATTGGTAGATCTGGTGTGCTAGAAAGGAGGGAAGCTTGACACGTCTCTCACTGTACCAATATTACTTGGTAACTCTTGTGAATTTGCAACGTATTTTTTTCCAAAGTTCCAACTCAGGTGCTTTCATGATTTCTTGGAGCTCCTGGTTTTCATCGTTAAGCAGTGTTTTTCATCTTTGAAAAAAGCTTAAAAGTTGACTAGAGTGCCTGCTAGAGGCTTACATCGCACAAGGCAAATCAGTTTTTGTGATTATATTCATCAACATGATTATATTTAAGTTTATCTTGTGGTTTTGGGGGCCAGAGTCATGAGGTTTCAATCAGCCAGGCTTGGCAGGACTGCCTTAAAAAGTGTAATCGGTTCCTCTGTGATACAGTTTCCTCCAGGCAGATGCAAGAGCAAATCCTTGTGCTCCAGGGTGCACTCGGTCTCAAGACTGTATCTGGCCTGTGTATGTTCTATTAAGAATGAACAACCACTTGTTTCAAGGTCACCAGATTTGCAATTCCATCCCTGCAGCTCCTCAGGGTTCCCTGCATAAAGCATGTTTGTTCAGGCTTTGTGTGGGATGGGGAATGTGTTACCCAGCAGCACAAAAATGGTGACTGCTCTGAAACAGAGATCTTTTCTTTATTGTAATGTGCTGCCTACCAGGCACGGTTGAAGTCAGTGACACAGGCACTCACAAAAAGAGCAAATGAGACATTATCTAAGAGAGGCTCTGCTGCCCCCAACACCAATCCCAGGAAAGTCTCCAGCACAGAATAAATGGCAAGTCTTAAAAAACTCCTGCCAGTCTGCAGAGGCTGACCTGCTCTAGGCTGGGAAAACAAAACACACCAACATTTCAGAAAACAATCAGGTAAACTGAGCTGCAAGGGAAAGTTCAAAATTAGAATAGATGTAAAGGCAACTTCTGACACTTGCCTGATCAGAGAGCCCCTCAGATGAACACACGGCACCAGAAGGCTTGCTCACGATTCCCACGGAGGCACAAAGCAAGCTGCAGAGGAGGAGATCAGAGAGCCCACAGCATGCGCCGTCTCATAGTAAAACTGAGCATCCTCAAAAGAATTTTTCAACCATCTGGGGCACTTCTGAACTCCTCGGCACCTCAGAACCCATGCTTAAATATGAGCAAGGCAAAACAAAGGCTTTTTAAAAGCTAATGGTAGTTGAGTAGCATATAAACCAGTAATATACCCAAGATTGTGTCAAGTGCAGAGCAAAAAATCTGTACGGGACTGGTTAGAAGCTGAGAAACCTCAGCCTCTGGCACTTGGAGAGCCTTCCAGAATAAGGCAGCAGGGGGGTGGCTGTTGGTATGAAGAGATTGGCACACCTACATTTTTGTTGAGTAATTACTTAGTTTTTATCTGAATCTTAACAACACTCTTAAAGACAAATGGTCACAAAGGTGACCTTTTAAGTCATCTTTGCCCATGGGGAGAACCAGTTCATGTCCTCAACTCCAACCCACTGCTTAGGACAAAGTGTCATGGCTGAAAATGGGAACTCACTCCGGTGTCTTTTCCTTTCGTATCACCACAGCAGACTGCCAGGCCAACTTTCTTTGCCCGCAAATTTGAAGCTGTAGTGAATCAAGAGATAATTGGCCAGTTGGACTACTACTTGTATGGCAACTACCCATCTGGCACACCCGGCCTCCGATCATACTGGGAGAATGTGTACGATGAGCCTGATGGCGTGCACACCCTCAGTGATGTCGCCCTCACCATGTACCATGCATTCTCCCGCTTGGGCCTGCGGAGAGCCGAGACTTCGTTCCATGCTGCTGGAGACAACAGCTGCCGGTTAGTCTGAGTCTGTCTTTCTTTTTCTGGGTGTTTCAGGGGACACAGACTGGACTGCCAAGTGCTGGTGGAGGTTCATCTACTTGGCTGTGCTGGTTGGAGCATACCGTCACAAACAGGGCCAGGCAGCTGCAAGTGTACAGCTCTTATTTCCAGGAGTATTTATGCCCATAATAAAGCACTGGTTATTCAGGGTTGACATTATCCGACCTGTTTGCTGCACTTTTAAGGAGCTCCTCTCCAGCCTGATGAAGACTGACAGAATCCAGTTGGGCAGCGCTACCCCCACTGCTGTGTTTTCTTGATTAATTTCAGCAAGTGTATTATACCCGCAGCTCCTAAACCCTCCGTGTGATTGCAGCAGAGGTCGTGTTCACCTCTATTATGCTTACCAAAAGCAGAGGACAGGATTTCAGAATTAATCTGAACACAGGCAGGTTAATGGTCCTTGCTTGTTTGTTCCCCTGGGTGCATACATGGAGTACAGAGAACTACTTGCTCGAGCTCAGTTTGCCTGCTTGGTACAGCTGTCTGTGCCAAAAGTGTTGCAACTGGTGGGATCCATTAGCATCAAATAAATAAAATGTATGTATGTATAAATATATATATATCTATCTCAAATACAGGTCCTTATTCTTTAAAAGGAAACCCCCATATATTCTAGATTCCTCTTTCGCCTATAAGCCTAGCAAAGAAGAATTCAGTCTAAAAGAGATTTGAAAGAAGAATTACTTCAGTTAGGCTTGCACAGAAAACGCTCTCTTCGTGATAGATGTCTGCTGCCTGCAAACACATCTGAAGCTGTTTACGTTCAAAGCAGAGAGGGTTCATCTTTTAAAGTCTCTCTTTGCAGTCTCTTAATTCCTTCTTCAGAATGTATTTTTTTGGACCCTGCCTTTTTTTATCCTAATAGAAAACACATACAACCTAAGTCAGCAAATACTGAAGACACTACTTTTGCTTTGATGGATGGACTGTGCCCCTCTTGTGTTCTCAAGAGGGAACCGAATGCGCCTTGACCTTCCTACTTAGTCATGGAAGTGCTGAGCAATGTCCCATTCAGAAAGATGTGGCAATAAGTGATCCAGATTCCTATTACAGTTTTGCCAGTAAAGGTTACTGGTGCAAAGCAATAAAAGATCAATAACAATTAGATAGAAATAATCACTAGTAGCATGCCTTCCTTATATGAAATAAAGGCAGACCTAAAGAAGTCCTGGGTCATTTGTCCTGCAGAGTGAAGCCAGTAGAGAGGATGGGAGCTATGTATAACCAGTACTGAAATAATTTGACAATTACTTTTGTGCCTATTCCTTTTGCCAGTGTTCTGATGATGATTTATATCAATAATTAATTGCGTTTCTGGAGAGCTTTTCATTGCACAGGAACTCAAGGTGCTTTTCAAGCTTGCTCAGATTATAGATAGGGAAGCCATGTCATCCACTGCTGATTGCAGCTGTCTCCGGTATAAAGCATGGCTCCTTTACAGGAGGCTGGAGCCTCACAAAACAGAGCAGGGAGGAATTGCAAACAGTGATATGGAGTGGAGGCTTCATTTTCATACCTACCTGAGCCCCTTCAAAACACTGTGATTCAGTGTCCCATTTATATCACAGAAAGGTGGATAATCCTCACGTTTATGATTCACATCTCTTCTCTCTTGATACTATGTTGTCTTTCTAGGTGCATGCATATATAAACTACCTCTTTCCTCTCATGATTTTGCATGTCTCTAATGCGGTGATGGCAGGGATATATTTGGGCTGAGCACCTCAACAGTATTCCCTTTGCTGTTAGGGCTAACAGCAGCATGAAGTTAGCTGATATTGCAGTCACCACCCCAGCTCATTTCACACTGCTGCAAGCACTGTGAGGAAAGCCTCTACTGCTTCAGAACACATTTGGAGTCAATCCCATGCTGCCACCCGCAGCGACCCAGGAGACTTTTATAAGAGAAGCTGCCTTGCACACTTTTCTAGCACGGGCTAGCTCACAGCCTCAGAAAGCCGTGCCCCCTGCAGACTGCTCTGGTACCAAATTAGATTGCATATCAGCATCTTCAGTGGAAGGAACATTAATGTGTGATTGAGATTTAATTTATTTCTCTCGATCTCTAGGCATTTTTACTCACTGCTGCCAAGAGACAATTTACTCAGACTATTTCAAGGATATTTTAAATATTCGCTGCTGCACGTATATAAAACAGGAGGCCTTAGTACTGAGAACAGAAGTCAGATTGTTGCTGGTGTTGGCTGCATAGCTTTGCTGTATTTTTGCTCAGTCTGACAGTGCTGGCCCTGTTTGTACCCCATCTTGTTATGTTTATTTCTCAAGCTCTAGGGACTTCCTTCTGGGTGTTGCTGGTTTCATGTAATGGAAAGTCCTTCTTGGTTAGCTCCTCTTAGTGCTTATGTCTTGAGATGTAATAAGTAGCATGAGGAGTCAGACTTAGCTGGCTTGACTGGGAAGGTGTGATACTGGTTGGTTTTAAATGTGTTGCAAACACCCTTGTTTCACAGTTAATGTCAGTGCTGTAAAGTAGCAAAATACTTGATTTCAGAGCTATGAATAACATGTTTTTAATTATTTATGCATCCATATGTACACAAACATCATTACAGATGTTTCTGAGACTATAGCAGACAACTGACCATAAATTTTAATTATTTGAAACCATGACTACAATGTCTTTAAATCTGGACTGCAACTGAAGGCTTCCAAATTTCCCAATGAGAGGTTTTTCCTGTTTGTTTGACCTTTTGTCAGTTTATTTTTGATTGTGAGTAAAAAATCCATGGCAAATCAACCTCAAGTCTTTAAGGAATGTGAAGCTTTATTTCCTGAAGTAAAGGAGACCTACAGTGGGGACCGGATCCTGGTGCCCTTCGCTGCAGTGCCACTCCACAGAGCATTGCCCTTGGAGAATCAGTTGGGGATCAGATTTATATGCGGGGAATGGAGCGGGGCATTAGCGTGCCCGTGCCCGGCCTCGCAGCACCCTCTGCTGTCCCACAGCAAGCAAGGGAGGCATTGCCATTGCCAGGCGTCTGTAGGGACGAACCTGCTGAAGGCAAATAAAAGGCGGCCACCTGATTTGGAGCAATAGGCACGCTTCTTGAACATCATTTATCATAGCAAACAGTGCTGCAGCCTAACAACATATATCTCCAGGTGGCACTTTTTACCCAGAAGAGGTAGTAGGGGAAGGGAGTTTTCTGGCACACAGAGGTATCTCCTAAAGAGCTTAGAGCTGTGAGTATGTTCTAAATGAGCATATATTCTTAGTAACATTTTTTATGTTTCAGGGTAATTGGAACAGCCTAAGAATATTTGATAATGAGTCATGAACACATTTGAAATCTCTTAATATACAGTGGTGAATTTTCTAGTGGAAATGAATGCTTCTTAAGCCATTAGCTCCAAGTAAATGGAGATTTCATGTCTCTCTTGTGTAGCTGATGAGCGTGTGCATGTGCTGTTTTACAGATACTACCCCATGGGCCATCCAGTTTCTGTTCACCTTTACTTCCTTGCTGACCGTTTCCAAGGCTTCCTAATCAGACACCACGCAACCAATCTGGCTGTCAGCAAACTAGAAACTTTGGAAACGTGGGTGATGCCAAAGAAAGTCTTTAAGATCGCAAGTCCACCAAGCGATTTTGGAAGGTTACAGTTCTCAGAGGTAAGTATTTGTAGCCGCCCATGCAGAATGTCATGAGCCTCTGGAGAGATTGCATACTAATTCAGCAGCCTTTGGAAACTGTATTTCCATGTCATTTTTAGGTGAGAGTGGCGCTCTAGCGTAACGCACATCCTCTTCATTCAAGGAGATACTGTTGCTGGTTCAGATCTGTGGTCAACCCTCACTTCTTGCGTTACTCTGAGTATCCTCACTCCCTCTTGTTTTAAGAACAAAGTGAAGGCATTTATTGTTGTAAAAGGGGCTCAGTAACTTAAAAGTTTTGTGATTGTGATTGTTGTGAGTGCTGTGAGAGATACCTGGGAAAGATGCCAGGTTTCTGCAGCTCCAGATGTGAATGGGGATGTGGTAAGCATTCCTCTCAAGAGTATGCTGAAAAAACCCTCATAAAATTAGTGATAGTCAGCCACCGATGCCACATGTGAGCAGAATATTGATGTTGTAACATGAAAGAGAAAATTATCACAGCGGTGGCTGAGATTTCCCACAAATCCTGTTATTTCTTCTAGGAATTTGTCTGAGGATCTGACATAGAGTGTAAAAAATGTACCCTAAAATATATCAGGAAAGTTGACCACTAATAGAACCTGACATCTGTGTTCTGTTTTAAAGATATAACTGTCTGAGCAGTTAATTTCATGATTTTTCTTGTTAAGCCACGAATTTCAATTAAGGTATAAAATTGATTGAACAAATGTGTTCCAGTTGTTATGGCCAAGTCCATAAATTACCATCTTCTTGGGCAATTAAGAAATGCCTAGGTAGGATTCAGTGTTTTGGTGTGCATGGCAAATCCATGACACTAATGTGCCATTAAAGAGATGGATGGAAAGTGTGTTTCATTTATCAATGTGTCTGATGGTAGGCTTGCCATTTCATGCAGTGATAAATGGTCATACAAGCTTTAATTCTTGTGATTTGTAAGAGTATTTCTGCTGTTTATTTGGCACTTTTAATCTCACTTTCGGCCTGATGCCTCCTCTGGGTCCTTCTTTTGAAAGCAACTGGGCTGGCAGCAGGAAGAGTTTTTTCTAATTGTATGATGAAAAGTAGTATGTTGATCTTAGTGTTCTAGAACTCAAATAAAAATCTTTAGAAATAATACATCTGACTTTGTCTCAGTTGTAGGGACAAAACAAACCTGGGACCAGAATTTACTCACTGGCCACTTGCCAGGTCCCACTTGGCCCCAGTGCATTGGAACCAAACTTTTGTTCCCCAAAACCAGCCCTGCAGGAACCGTGAGCCTGATCAATAGATGTTCTGGAGCAGCAGTGCCCAGTGTCATCCTCCCCTGCCAGGGGAAGCGGTGGCACGTTGGTGGCCTCTTCGCTGCACTATGCCCACAGCTCTGTGGAGTGTGTCACCCTGCAGGGAGGATCCCTGGATTCCACGGGACTAATGAGCCACTCTTCATGGCCTCATAGACCACGGCAGGTCTGTAAGCAGCCCTGTAGGAGCTGCTGCTCTAGTGAAGCCATGTAAGTGCAAAGCATAGGAAGGATTTAATCACTGGTGAGCTTTTTTCAGGCCAAGGAAACATTTTCTTCTATTTGAAATGCACAAGAAGAGTTTTGGTGGCTGCTTACTTGTTTTCATTATTTTTTCTCACCTAAACTCTTTAGTTGTCTTCTCCTTTCATAGATGATTCATATTTTAAAAGACCAGGAGGTACAAAGTAAATCATTTAATCATTTCTTAATTGTTTATTTTGCTTTCAGCCTTCCCTTGCCCTGCAGGCACCTCTGCCCCTCAGCCAAATTATTCTCTCAGTTACCCTGATATAAATCCAGCATTAACCTCTTCAACTTCAGTGTGATTGGAAAGCCTCTGATCTGTTACTGCTTATTAAAATGGCACTTCTTTGTCAAAGTCCAGCAAGTGTAAAACAAACTTAGCAGTTCAGCTAAGATGAGGGCATCAATGTTCACAGGTTAAGCACCAGAAAAGAAACTTAAAATTTGTACTTATTGGGACATATAACTGCTGGTTTTTCAACAACTTTCACCCCATGATCTGCCAGAAATTTAAAACTGAATGTGGCCTTTTTAGCTGAGAGCTTTCTTCCCTCTCCCAGCTCACACCAATGGGACTAACAGGAAAAGCACAAATATGCCGCACTGAATGTGCTCCCGGGTGCATTTGTGACCCTGATGCACAACTGAAATTGCAGCGGAGGCAATGGGATCTCTCCAGTCAGCCCTTCCTGCCCTCTGCTCCTTTCCTTTGCTTCTCAGACTTTGCTTCCTGAGTAGCAGATATCACCATACACCATGTAAGACAAGTGGAAAAAAATCAGCTGGCTGGGCTGCCTAATGGCCAGTGGGGTTAATGATAGTGTTTCAGTGGCACATAGCTCCTGCAATCAGTCTTGGGCTGAGTAAAATAAAATAAATCTACAGGAAATCCAAGAGAGACGATTTCCAAGCATGAAACTCCCACACCTCCTAAAATTGGCTTGCGCACAGTGTACACAGTACGTATCCTACCAGCCTGGGTTCATGACAACTTTTACGTGGAGGGCAGAAGATTGATTTGCTGTACAGTACTAAAAGTCTCAGCTCAGCGTGTATCAGTTGAACACTAAGTTCATTTCTGGTCTTGTTAAGACTTGTGATTCATCACAGAGAATAAAATAAACTAGGTGGCAGGCAATTAGTGTGCATTGTGTGAACCTAATGGTCCTGTTTGTGGTGAGCAATGAGACACAAACCCATAATCAAGGCATAATTTATCTTGGGAAAATTTTATCTTGGGACTGAACAGAGATAGAAACAGGAGTTTTAAGCCAATGAGAGAGTTCCAGCTTTCCAAACGTACCCCATGCACAGTGCCTGCTCTTGAAGCTCAAAAATCATGGTGATTAAAATAATGATGTGGAAAATGTTGGTTTCTGTGCCACATCCCCTCATAATTTATCAGATATTCATTACTGCTTGATTCCATCCCATACTTTGTGTATTCCATTTGAAAGTGAAAGCCTCCTTACAATGTTTTAAGAGGCTATGAAAAATATTATAGGACTGTAGTATCTCTTGGCCTGTAAAATCAGACATCTCAGCACTGCGAACTCAGCTGCGTAGAGTTCAAGGGAAGAGGTATAAACCCTTAACTAGCGCTTTAAGTAAAATTCCCTTTAAAATACTGTGCTTCTAAAACCAGCTTGTACTGTAAGCTGTGCAGCATAGGAAAGTATGTCCCCCAGTGGGAAACTGGGCATGAAGGGCATATCCTGTAAATAAATGTGTGCAGCTCCCGGCCCTTCCCTTCCCTAAGGTGCCTGTGCTGCACAGCCCCAAGCAGTGTCAGCACCTTGTCTTGGTCCGAGCCATGGCTCTGGGGTATGCAGGGTGTTGCAGGGTGTCCAGTGCCTTGCCTTTGTGTTGCTGAGAGCCAGCTCTATGGCAGTATGTTCTCCTTGGTTTTGTGCTGCTGTTTTCATGGACCTGCGTACCCTGACAGTGGTGTTGTGACAGGCTCTCATGGGAAGCGATTGCCACCAGCATGAGAATTGTCCCTTCCTCCTCCTCTTCTCCTGCCCTTTGGCTGTAACTTTTGGTTTACATCAGGGAACCCAATAACATACCTGCGCAAAGCTTAGCAACCAGCCACAATTTTGTTATAATTTTTCCCCAAAAGCAACTTTCGCTCTTCTATTCTATTCTAATAAACCTTTGCGCATATGAACACATCTCAACATCTTTTGTGCAATCTGGTTGTTGAGCAATGTCACCTGGAGGTTGGAGCATCGGAATTGTAACTTTCTGATTTCTTTTCCCAGGGATGAGACACTAAAGAGGGGGAAATAGTTGTATGTTGGGGATGAACATTTATTTTTTGAGGATGATGTAAGCTTTCTTTGAGGAGTTCTTCAGTAAGGAATATTGAATGTGGTGGAAAGAGCTTCCTTATAGGTTTTTTTTTTTGCCCAGGAGGGTGTAGATTTGTTTCACATGTTGTGGCTTTATTATCTCCAGGTCTCTTGACCTCTGGTAGGTGTGACATGGCCACACTCAGTGAAGGTTGGTGGAGTAGATAATAAGATCTGGTCAGGAAATTTTCTTTCTCAGCCTATTTCCATACATATTCAGTCGGTCTTGTCAGGAGAGTACGCACTGACAGCTCCTCGAGGCAGTCGGTGCTTGGGTCTGATATCTGGGCTACGCTGTCTGGTTTGATTAGCTGGTGTGCTAGGTGAAATACCTCTGAAATACTAGCGATTCTGCTGTGTTGATTGCAGAGTAGTGGAAGGCTCATTTTGTCTCATATTCTGCAGTGTCATAGTCCAGTAGGAGGAATTTGTGTGATGACAGATGGATTTAGGATGGTAGGTTTTTATTCTGCTGGCCTTGTAGCTTTTTTCTTTCAGTCCTCCTGTAATTTGTCTGCCAACCACGGTGATTTATTTAGAAGGGATTGAGGACTGGACAGTTCTTAGTACAGGTATCAGTGGTAGGAGGCATCAAGTAATTGTTATGTTTTATGGATTTGAGGGGATTTTGGCATTATATTGGAACCACTTATTCTCACCAAATGAGACGCAATCTGGAAAAAAAATCTCTGAAGCAGATGAGCTACAATTATTTGTTATGCTTTCAGGAAAGCGGGTCCTGACCATACCTGTGTGAGGTGAAGATTAGGGACAAGGACAGGTCTGTGTTGGGGAAATCTTCAATATGCACATATGATGAAAGAGGGGATCCTGTCTGTATGTGCATGGGCCTCCAGAGACCACTTGAGAGAATTCCATGATTTCTTTAGTATAGGGACCAAATCAACTCTTAGGACATCTGCACTTTGTTTGGAGATTCAGGCCAAAAAAGGCCTGAAGGACTATGAGGGTTTCAGTACCAGGCTGGCCAAAACATCTGTATGTCTCTCCAAGGAATGACATCAGATGTCTGCTTGCCAAAAGGAGCCAAGGGGTTCTCCTGTTCTTCACTTCAAATGGGGTCCTTCAAATCTTTTTGTGTTTGATATTGATCACTTCTGATTTGAGATCATGGGAACAGGACCTCATGGGACAAGTGAGGTGGGCATTTCCTCCAAAAGCAAATATGCAGCCTTCGATACTGCAGTCCACCAGGCTGCCTTCTTAAGAATTGATGGAAGTGGTTCGTTCATGGTCAGCCCCTTAAGTGCCTGCTAGATTTAGTGCTGGGGTAGTAAAATGTCTTTCAGTTGGCCTAAGAATGCCAGTTACTACAATTTCATGCTGTCTGTTTAGAGATGCTTATTTTCAGTAGTGTACAAGTGTTAATGGCAACAGCTTCTAAGTTTGTATCATCCCGTGGGTTATGGGTGAACCATTAAAATTCATATAAAGAGCAGTGAAATATGAAAGCTGCTAGGAAAAAGAAAGGTCCATTAAATATTTACACTAGATTGTGAATCAGCTGCTTTACTGTTAGTTAGTGAATAAATAAAAAACAATCTTGCTGTTATGACAGAAAAGAGTTTACCAGAAACAGCTTCCCACATCAGGTTAGGAGGGGAGTGCAAGAAGATAGCATCTCATGGATAGATTGTAGTAAAGGACCTGATGTGATGTCGTGGTTTAACTCCAGCCAGCAACCAAGCCCCCCACAGCCACTCGCTCACTCCCCACCGGTGAGATGGGGGAGAGAATCAGAAGGGTAAAAGGGAGCAAACTCGTGGGTTGAGGTAAAGACAGTTTCATAGGTAAAGCAAAAGCCATGCATGCAAGCAAAGCAAAACAAAGAATTCATCCACTACTTCCCATCGGCAGGCAGGTGTTCAGCCACCTCCAGGAAAGCAGGGCTCCATCATGCGTAACGGTTACTTGGGAAGACAAACGCTATCACTCTGAACGTCCTCCCACTTCCTTCTTCTTCCCCCAGCTTTATGTGCTGAGCATGGCGTCATATGGTCTGGGATATCCCTTGGGTCAGTTGGGGTCAGCTGTCCCAGCCATGCCCCCTCCCAGCTTCTTGCTGGTGGGGTGGGGTGAGAAGCAGAAAAGCCTTGACTGTGTAAAGACTGCTTAGCAATAATGAAAACATCCCTGTATTATCAACACTGTTTCCAGCACAAATCCAAAACATAGCCCCATACTAGCTACTATGAAGAAAATTAACTCTACCCCAGTCAAAACCAGCACGTGACTTGTCCTAGAGTCAGCAAAAGCCTCTTCCTTGCCCTTAGCAGTAAGCAGGTAGGTCTCTACTGTAGTGTCCATCTCTCAAATGTATCATACATTTTCATGACCCAGGAGATGATGGTTTTTATTTTTTTCTGTGCATAGCCTGTGTTCAGGCTTGATCCTTTATGGACTGCTTCCATGTGGAGGAAAAGGAGAGCTGCTGTAGTCTGTTATTTCACGCTTAATATAAAGAAAACCCTTCTATCAATCAAAAGTGGACAATTGGACCAAAAAAACCAAGCCTAGCGTTCAAGGTTGTCTCACAATTTGTGTACACTTTATGATCTTAGGTTGTGTTGCCATCAGCCTTTGTATGTATGCATGATTCATGTCATGAAATATGATTTGTGTGTCTTGAAACCCCTTATTTGACATAAGGGTCTTAGTTACAGAGATGATGGTAGCAACAATGTGGTCTTCAATTTCAGATTGGCACCGAATGGGACGCCAAGGAAAGGCTTTTCCGGAATTTTGGAGGACTCCTCGGGCCGACAGATGAGCCAGTTGGCATGCAGAAATGGGGAAAAGGCCCCAACGTCACCGTTACTGTCATTTGGGTGGATCCTGTTAATGTAATTGCAGCAACGTATGATATTCTTATTGAATCCAGTGCTGAATTTACTCACTACAAACCACCTTTGAATTTGCCCCTGCGACCCGGTGTCTGGACAATAAAAATTCTGCACCACTGGGTACAGGTAGCTGAAACCAAATTCCTTGTTACTCCTCTCACCTTCTCTAATCGGCAGCCTATCAAACAAGGTAAGTTTTATTTGGTACAAGAATAATACAGTTGTTATGTCTGTATTCACTGTAAATGCTGCTGTTAAAGTAGCACTGTTTTGGAAAGGAGAAAAGAAAGGAATTTTATAGATACTAAATCAGAAAAAATTGTTGCACTAAGACAAGCGGAAGTGTCTGTATCCAGTCTGTAAAACACAGCTGCTTTGAACAAAAGGCTACTTATATCTTTAAAATATGCACAGTTCAGAATCCATAGAACTTCAGAATCTCAATAGTCTAAGAGCTATCATAAAAGCCATCATTTAGAAATAGAAAGAAAAGTGGACCTTTCTCTGCTGCTTTTCGTTCGCATTTGCTCATAAAGAGTTACAGATGTTTGTTATCTTGACAAAGTCTGCGTGTTTAACAATGAAAGCATTAATACACAAACTGCTGAATTAGACAAAATTACCCTAGGCCAGAGCTCACCTGACATATTGTCAGGTCCAGACATTCACTCTTGCCTGATACCTGCCAAAACCTGCTCAGTACCTGCCAAGCAGTTGTGTTACAGAAATATCTGTGGATATGGCAGTCCCGGTAAGTACACTATCAGACCCACGGTGACATTTTTTAGAAAGAAACCATTTTCTTCCCTGCCACAGCAGCCCTGAGCCATCCAAATACAGAGGTCATTCTTGGGCTGCTGGTGTCTACAGGCTCCCAGCAGCAGTTTGCACTGGCACAGGCATTGTTTGAGTGCTCGGGTCTTCAGCTGGTGCCGAGGACACTGGGCTGGCAGAAGAGAGAACATTTTGTAGCCACACCTGTTTTCTTATTCAATAAGATCGAAACAAGTTTGTTGCTATGAATATCTTTATCATTCTTCTTAACATGCTCAAGTGCTTCCCTCTGCCCAGTATTAATATTCATAACTTTAGACATCTTAAAGTTGCTGGATATATGAATGATCCTATTAAGTTTTCAGAAGTTCTTCTTCCTGACAAGGCAGCGAAGAAACTGAGTCAGGCATTTACCTTCCAACATAACGTGCTGCTTCCGTAATGCAAACACCACCAGACAACTGCTGAGAGCTAATGCAGCCCTTACCTTGCTCAACAGGAGCTTGATTCTACACATTTCTCAGCAGAAGAGCTAACTTACTGATTTCTTCTTCTAACATTTGGGGGCATCGTTTCTTAAGCAGAAACTAAACCACCACCAACCTGCTGCTGTTACTAGCTAATAGGCAATGATAAATTGTGAAGAAATGCCATGTGTAGAAGGAATACATTTTTAAAGTTTGAGGCAACCTATTTCTAAACGTAGCTGTTACTGACTCGTCTCCTGGAAATTAATGAATTCCCTGTTCTTTGCTAATTTAACAGTTAAGGCATAAATTGGATGGAAAATGTGGCATGCAGCTAGCAACCTTGCTGCTTTTCCCTATAGCGTGAGAGCGCTGTGGACAGTTAAGCCTGTCTCAAACTTCAGCCATGAGCCTGCACTTTATGGTGTAAAGGCAAAACTCCCTTTGGTCCAAACTCTGAATCTGGAATAACTCCACTGAAATTATGGAGTTACTCCATATTGCCCATTGCAACACTGGGAGATGATCTGACCCATATTTTTTGTTAAAGAGCCCTGTTCATTCATATGGTAACTAGAATCTACTATAGGAATGAAATATAAAGCTTGGGAACAATACTATTTAGGAAAAAAGCCTCAGGAGTGATTTGCTACTGATGATGTAATGTATAATCTCCAGATGTCTAAGGCATGAAGGTAAAGAAGAAAATTAATTACAGGGGCAGATAGTGACACTCCACTGTAGTTAGAATTGTATTTACAATGCAAATTCCTGTTTGGGTTTTTTAAGGCTTTCTGTCTCAGTGACACTATTGTGCTCTGTGCAGGCAATTGTCATTTAGCTTTGACTTCCAGCTTTTGTCAGTTTGTCACTACTTTATTATTTAAATAAATTTTTCTCTGCCAAATAAAGGCATTGTGAGAGTATGACAGAACAATTAGAACTTCTAAAAGAACAATTTCTGTTACTGTTGTAAACAATGCGAAAGCTGCCAAATATCTTCTAAAATGAAGAGATAGTATTATTGTCTCGTCTTAACACTGAAAATAAAACATACATCAGACTTAGCCAGGAGTTGTCAGCAGAAGAGAGGAATAGGTTTTATTAGGGATTTCTTTAAAATTTTGCTCTTCCAACCATCCTCCCTCACCTCTACCCCCACCCCCTCCCCCACCCCCCAACAAAAAGATAAAAAAAAAAGCTATAGCTCTTGTCAGAAAGATTACCCTGGAAAGTAATTTGCTACTCCAGAAGCTTTTGAATGACTGATACATTTCATACCACTTTGCATGTCATTTGCTTGATAATGATTTGACCCCCTCTGTCTCATATACTCCAGATGTAGAAACTTGAGTCCACGTAGTTACATACATAAAAATCTGTCCGTGGTCTTGTGTGTGCCATTCTAAAAAGTGTTTGCACAAATCTGGTAGCCACGCAGCAGCCACTAAAATCTTGTGTCTTGAGAGCATGAACACAACAACAGTCACTGTATTTCCTAAATCATTACTTATCTACACATCACTTCAGCACAGAGCACAGCAAGGCAAAGTTGCTTTCGGTTTCCCAGCATCATGAAGGGAGCCACTTGCTCCTCTTTTGAATAATCAGAGCGAAACATGTTTGTTCCTGTATCGTGACTCTCCAAATTCATGATTACAATTCAAAATAAAAAGAAATTAATCATGGGACAGCTACCAGCAAAGATGTTTTGTTTAGTATTATAAGAATAGCATATGCAGCTAGTTTATTCATTTTCTATTCCCATTTTTTTATTGTTTTTGGCCTAGAGTCTGTGCATGCAAGTAAAACCATAAAGGGAAATCAAGAGCAGGTATTTTCTTTGATATTGTGTCCGGGTGTGCATAACTGACAGAATGTAAACTGTTTTGAAAACATGGATTCATTGACCTTTTCAAAATCTGGATCTATAAGAGTTAAAGAGATCAGTTCTTACATGGAATTACTGATGCTGGGAGGTTTGGGGTGTTTCCACTGTAAATGAGGCTCCCAAAGCTATTTCAGTGGAAAGTCTAGAATCTGATGTTATTTATTCTTTCTTGCTCTTCTTCCCCCTCCAGTCATCCAAATCTGCATCTATTTTCTGTAGTGTGAGCTGTGTCACTGAGCAGCTCTGCCTTCAGCAGATCCTCTGGCTTGAGAGTGCCTTCAAGTGTTTGCCTGGTTGGAGAAAGAAAATAAGAAAAGGAAAATTAAGTGAATTTGTGAGATAAATCATTTGAAGAAATCAGGTTCACTTGCTCCACCGGTGTCTCCTTCCCGCTACGTCCTGCACAGCCAGATTCTGTTTTATTCTTCTTCTAAATGGCGATTTTAAGTTTCTCACCATATGGCGGAGTGTGTTAAAGCCAAGTGCTCCATGCTTACTGTAAGGACACGGGAGGGCTGCCAAGGACCAGCAGAACACCCCAGGATTAAATTGTGCCAAGACAGAGAGGGGATGTAACATGTGGAGGAGACAAAACAGGGAGATCAGTGGAAGATCACTAGCGGTGATAATAGAGAGGAATGGGGGTTTCTTGCTGTCTGCTTTAGGCAGTCTGAATGTAAGTGCAGTTCAGGGGCTCGAGCCAGATGTCCAGGTCCCCTGCATAGGGACTGTCAAGGCAGAACCAAACAGGTATAATTCAAAGCATTTAGCCAGCAGTTCACAAACTATAATCCAAGCTACCAAGTAGATTTCAATTCCTAAGAAAACAGCAAATTCAGTAGAGGTTGGCTCTGCATCCCCATCATCCTGCTTTACCACCCTTCCGTGCTCTACAAAGTCTGTGTGAAGCAGTCATGCCAAGCGTGATCACACATGTCTCCCAGGGGCACTGAGAGGGGAAGAGAAAAAGCCAAAGCAATTTCATTTTTAAATTTGAGTTTATATTCGTGGCAAAGTTTCCACAGCCATCTCCCAGCTGGAGTGACGATAATGAGTTGTCATGCGTTTAATGTATAGTACCTGTTTCATTAAAGCTAAATAGGTTACTGTGAGCCAGTGGGCAGATTCACTTCTGGGGCAGAAAAAGCCCCAGACCACAAGCTGATACCAGATGCTGGTTTGAAAATAAATAAATAAATGAATAAATAACCCCCTTCTTCCTTCAGTCAGGGAGGGCAGCGAAGAGCATTCTCCTTTGCCTTAAGAGAGACCTTTCACGTTTGGTTCCTAGCTTGGTCACGTGCCCTGGACACGGGGCTTCCGATCTCTGCTGCTCTGCAATGGGACAGGGAGCCTTAAATGCCAGCTCCTGGTCCCTATGCCCTCTAACTGCAGCCACCTCTTTCAAAGGCTTGATGGCATTAGCAGATGTACTGCGATGCACACGTGCATCTCAAAGGCCTTTTAACCTAATCCATATTTATAGATCATCTTAATTAATTATATACTGGGAAACCTTTGTTTTGCCGTTGGTTGTTTGCAGTGGCTCAATCAATTCTAATTGCATCTATACAGATTATAAAGTGGGTGGCAACTTGTGTCAGAACTGCTGTGATTTCTTTAAATTAACCAGAGGTAACATGACAAGTTCTTGATAAACGCTGTAATAGCAGCAGGCAAGTGCATGGCTGCAGAAGAGTAGACATGCCCTGGAATCGTCATTCCGAGAAAAACCCTGAAGACAGGGATTTGCTTCAAAATTTAGTTCAGATCCAGTTGACAAGGAGTCGATTAGCTTCACAGTGAGCAAATGCAGCACTGTCTTGTTTGCTGCAAGAGAAAACAAACAAAATGTCAATAAAAAATTACCTCTTTGCCAGAGGGTTTCAGCACAATTCAAGTAAAGAAATAAAGCTGTACATTCTGTGTTGCTTCAAAAAAACCCACAGGTCTAGCACCTTAATGTGTTCCAAGGTAACCACATTCTTCATTCCTTAGCCCACTCTCTGTCTAAACTCATTTGCTTTTTCTGCAAAATGAAGAACAAACCCACAGAAAAATGCTGAAATCCCAGCCTATGCGGCTGACTACAGGCTGTGTGTTTAGTCCAAAGAAGTTATACTAAGAAAAGTCAGTTGAGAAATGAAGTGCTCTCCCAGAGTTAAGAGCAAACAAAAATGGGGGACAAAAATAACTCATTTTTTAAAGCTATAGTTAGAGTCAGTGGAATATATTTTGCATTCATACATGTCCTTCTGAAGTCAAAGGGCTATTTATTTGGATGTGTTTGCTGGCAAAAAAATCTGGCTTAATGTCTGAAGTTCAGCTAATTTTGAATTCGTTGCTCTAACTGTAATATTTAAATGTCTAAACACACATCTCATAGGGGCAAGCCTCTTTCTTGTTTTTTCATGAGCAAGGACTGAAGTGTCAGTGCTTCAAAAGCATGCCCAGTAGCTCGGGGGCTCTTTTCATACAGTACTTCAGGGCTTGGGATCCACACTGTCCCCCTCCTGTCCCAGCCCAGTAAGTTATAGAGTCATGATTATCTCTCTTTCGTTTTTCCTTTAACGGAAAGAGGAATATCCCACGTCTACCATAGCTTGGATGAGCAGCATCCTCCTTACTTTGTCCTCTGAACTTTGTAACAAAGACTTCGAGGCTCCAGGAGAGGGTTCTGAATTGAATCCTCAGCACTTCCTATTGATTAGTATACATAGCTCTGCACTCGGATTGCTGTTACCCAGCTCTTTCTTTATAGGACACACAGACACCTAACTTGGGGGGTTCGTGCTGCTGTGGGGCCAAGCAATCCCTCGCCAGTACCGTGCCAGGGATTCATCATGTGTCTCACATCAGAGAAGCACATTTTCACTGTGGGCAGCGGTAGCCCGGAACACACTGAAAAATGTAGTGTTTTGTTCCCTTTAGTACTGTCCTCAGCAGTCTTTTCTTTTCCTGTCTGCCGATATTTGTGTGTGTCTTTTCAAAAAAGTGTATCTTCAGTCCCAGTAAACGCTATTACTGTTGTACCTGCCGGCAAGCCCTTGCAGCGCGGCTGGTTCTGGGGCAGAGCACAGCAGTCACTTAGTGGCGCAGCCCAGAACAGCGGTGTGTTGGTATGAGAAGCACAGCATATCCAACACAATTACAGCAATAGCAGAGTGGAGAAATTTAAATTTGTTGAAGATGCTGACCCTTATTTTAGCAAAAGCAGCCCGCTGATCTTAAACAACAAGGGTCACAGACTCGGAGGAAAAGATGATCTCCTGCTGCATCACCAGCACTGGCTCCTATAGTTTCTGTAGGTTTCATTCCTTCCAGTCCTGATAATCCACCAAGTCCTGAAGCCTGCAACAAGCGTGAGGCTGAGCCAGAGAGAAGAGCAAGTTCCGTTTCATCCTGTTATTTGTCTCTTGTTCCATGTACTGAACACATGCACAACAGGCTTTAATTCAACAAGCTCTCTGAATTGCCTGTTTCAATCAGATGATCCTGCCAGTAATGCCAACTCTTATTTGTTTTGGGATTTTTACTTAGAATGTTCCTATTTAATTAATATGTTGACAAACAGTCTTCCATATTTAATTGCTTCCAAAGGAGGAAATTTAATCATGTGTACTTGTTCTGTTTCTTAAACTGCAGTGCTCTGGCAGAGCACACTTCTGACACATGTGCATGGACTAAACTCTTTTTGAATAGAGGTTATTGTGGCTATCTACCATTTAAAATAAAAAGAGGGGTTTAGATAAATGCAGCAACAATTAAGTGATGTATAATGGTGATGGGGATGTGCCGAACTAATTTAATTGGGTATTTGAAGTAATGGACTTGCACAGTATTTGACATTAAAGACTTTGCAAATGTAACAGCAAAGCTCCAATTAAACGTCCCTTTTCCCTCTAAATAAATGTACTGATTTATTGCCAGCGCCTGAGCTACTGTCCTCTGCATGGAAGAAAGGACTCAGTGTCAGACTGCAATGCAGGCAGCAAGGACATGTGGAAGGAATTGTAGCCATGAATATGTAATTCCTGGCCTCTAAACGCTATCTGAGCATGGTGGCTTTCCTAGCCTGGAGCACCCTGAATGGGCCCATTTTGTGTTCTAGACAGTGTGTATGTTGGCAGAGCTAAACATATCCTCTGTGCTGCCAGAGTGAGGATGCTAGGGAAGTCAGCTCAGCTGAGAACAGAAAGAAATGGTTGAAAATTTACTCCCAAGAGGCACGCAGTGAACATTTTGGAGGGTCCCATTCTGATTTTATGAGCCGCACCTTGGTCCGCTCTCAGACCTTAAGAAGTCAGCCAGCCTTAGATGAAGGCAGTCTTAGGCGCAGTGTCCAGTTCAAAGTCTTTGAAGGCATTATCATGGCCTGACAATGATTTTTACTGCAGTGTTACAGATTTGGGGCAATGTACTGCATTTTGCTGATGTGGAAGAGTTACTGCAAGGAAAGTGGCCACAATGCAAAGAAAAGTGTCATTAGGAAATGGTTGTGATCCAGCACAAGAGTTTGAAATATAATTGTCACTAGAGAATACTTTCCCAGCGAGACTGGAGCACTTCCAGGAATGTTGCTGAGGCTACACATATTTCATTACGGGTCGGGTCGGGTCGGGTCTGGTCTGTCCAAGGCCATGGTGTTGTCCTTCTAGTGCCAGGAATGGCACCACTTGATTTTTGGAGGCAGATTGAGCTAACAAATGTTGTGACTTTTCCACAGCAGGGCAAGGTTCATAAGTTTAGAAAAAAAACCCAGACTGAGATCTTGACTCTTCCTCCTAGACAAATCAATGATAGCGCTTGAAGGTCTGATGAGGGTCGGCCGCCTTCTCACACCAAGCGTCTTTGAACTGTTTCCTGATTTCAAAGCACAGCCTTCCCTGAAAGACCACAGGGGTAACTTCAGCTGCACGGGGCTTATCTCCCAGGCTGCTTCTGTGGTGAAAGAGGCAAGATTAGCTTCTCCTGAATGCAAAATGGGTTTCTCCCAAGAAGGAGCTGCTGCGTGTTGATCAGGCTCCGGGTACAGACAGGAGCTTGTAGCTGGGATGCCCTTGAGGCTGGGCCTGCCTTTGTGTTGTGCTGTGCCAAACAGCTCTGTGTCGGGCCTGGGCGTCCCTACAGCTCTGGGGACACCGGTTGTATGTGATGATAAGGATGACGCTGCTTTCACTCTCAGGACTTCGCCCTGCTAACGCAGCGCTTGCAGGGGTAGCGTCCCAGTGAGGGAGCTCGTAGTGGTGAGCGTGAGGAGCCGAAGAGCTGAGCACAGCCAGTCATCCTCGGGATGCAGTGCATCCTCGATTCTGGGGAAATAGACTACAGTGCACCACTAACTTTTGCCTTTTCGTCTGCTGTACCCTTAGATCCTGAAGGTTTGTTTGGGTTTCTTTTTTTTAATGCGCTAACTTCTTTATTTCTGCATTTCCAGAGGAAGCCGTGAAGTATCACAGCGGGCCTCCAAAGAATGCGTACATGGAGCAGAGCTTCCAGGGCTTGAACCCCGTCCTGAATATCCCCATCAGCGCTGCCCGCGTGGACCAGGCCAAGCGGAATGCGGGGCTCGTGGGCACCCGGCTGGAAGCCTGGGTGGACTCTCTGGTCAGCAGCGTCTGGTCAGCTGTGGACATCTGCAGCACCGGCCCCACTGCCTGTCCGGTCATGCAGGGCTGCGCTCAGACAGCCTGGAGCTCCCTGAGCCCAGATCCCAAATCTGAGCTGGGCCCTGTCAAACCTGACGGTCGCTTGAGGTAGCATCTGGTACGCTCTCCTCTGGCATAGGTTTTTAAAAGGGAATTTAACCTTGCTCGTATGTGAATCTCGCACCAGATTTCAGAAACCTAAGGGATATACTTTTTTGTTACTTGTTGCAATATAATTCATTTTAAAACAAAGAAAGTTCTGACAAGGCCTTTGGCACTGCCCTCTCCATCAGCTGTGTCAGGAGCAGCTTCGGTCGTCCCGCAGCCTCTGCTGTCCCGCGGGGCCCTGGCCGTACCGCACACCACCGCGCTCGCCGCCTCTGTGGGCTTTGAAACGGTAGCAGCAAGCCATGGAGAGGGCAGTGAAGGAGCAGCTGCTAAGTGTTTTTTAAAAATAAATTTGTCGGTACCTCTGCTGTTTCATAGGCTTTCATTATTTTGCTACCATGAATAAATCACAGCAAAATTCCCTTCTACTTAGGCTTCCTGGGGAGGTTGGTTACTGCAGGCTAGAGCCTGTATGGCCGCATTACCTCACAGAACATGAAATAATTATGGTACACCCTCACTTTTTTTTTTTAATAACACAAAGTAATTCTGGACTCAGCTAATGTCTGCTGTTATCCTAGTTAGAGAAAATGAGCAAAAGCAGAAACTTTCAGATTATTTTCAGAGATTTTTTAGACTAATTTCATGATAAACTCTAAATGGAACCAGTGTTTTGCTATGTTAATCTTCTATGTCTCATGCAGTCAGGTTCAGGGTCTGGGTACTAAGAGTACTAGTTTAAAGAACAAAGAAGCATTTTGGATTTCAGCCCTTTCAAATCTGCAGGTTTTTTTTCTAAGCCCACCAGCACCTAAGCATTTTCACAGACTTCCAGTACAGCAAGTGTGTATGTGTAGGTTGGGTGTGGGTTGTGATGTGTCTGCTCACACCCGTTGCTGATTTTGCTTGTGCGCTGAGCTGAGTTTTTTCTCAGGCAGTGGAGTTGTGTGGAACCAGTAAAATGGTAGAATTGGCACCTAAATCTGCAACAGCACATTTCTTCCCTAATTTGAGTGGTGGCTCGTAAGTCTTAACACTAATTCCCTCCCTTGATCTCAGATCTGCCAGCTCTTCATGAAGAAGGGTCCATCTAGGCTTGTGCAGGGCATCCGGAAGGCTGTGCAGGACATGGGTTCCTGACTGAAGCGACGAGCTGAACGTGAAGGAGAGCAATGCCATGTTTCTCAGTGCTTTTACTTTATTCTGTCAACAAACTCTACCCTTGCCTGTCTTCAGAATTTCTAGCAGGCTGCATCCTGTTTGAAATAGGCATGTTTTGCATCATTTTAAGCTGCATTTTCTACAATAGGAAAAAAATCAATTTACATTCCAAGAACTTTTTAAAATACAGGTTTTATATGCAAATTCATCTCCAACTAATGCATTTTACATAAGCATAAAACATGCACTTTGTTGTTGTTGCTGTGGTAATCTCTTGTTAACAACAAAAACCAAAAAGGCTGTTAAAAGCTATTGGGTTAATTAGGAAAAAAAATCCTGTTGGTGTAAGAAAGTAAGGTATCTGTTTACCCTTCTGTGTGTATGGCTAACTTTCTGCTGATGAGAGTTAAGCATTCACATCAAGGAGGGAAATAGACCCTTAAATCATTCCGTAATCGCATCTCAGAAAGGTTGAATTCCCTTTTAAACAACAGTTGCAAGATGACTGTAACACACAGATCCCAGTGGCTTGTAGTATCTCTCTCCGTAGTATTGGTTTAAAGCTACTCGCAGTTTGCTTTGGACTTGAAATTGCAGTGTCAGCTGTGCTGGCATTAAGGCAGAGCATTGAAATGTTTATCTGGCACAAAAATGGATGCGTAGAAGGAACAATTTAGATATTTATTATTTATGTTTTAGTCAGTGACTAATTAGTAGGTGCTGCTGTTGCAGCTTGAAGATTATGTTATCTTACTAACTGAAGCTGCCTTTATTAAGAAAAGGCCTTCCTCCCCTCATACCTCCCTTTCTTTTTTTGTCTTGATTTTGACAGTCACGAGAGCCGTAGTTTTAGGAAAGCTTGTGGCAATGAGAGGTGGTTGAAATATTTCAGTCAAGATGATGTACCAGCTTTTCAAACGGCTCTAGAGGCAAGTGTGTTTAAAACCAGGGTTGCCAGCAGGTTTATACAATAGAAACACGGTGTTATTACTTATTCAGTAGGGGTTTTTTAAACAGTGCTTGTTTTTAATCTAACATTCCTTTGTCAAGTTCAAATTTTCTGGGGACCTCCAATCCTCACTGTGAAATCCAGGGCTTTAGTCACACTGATGCAATGGCAACTGCATGGTTCAAGCCCTGCAGATTAAATGAAGAACATCATATTTAGGGCACACAATAAAATTCATTAACAGTCCTAGTCAGTGATTGTTCTCAATAAGACTACCGGGGTAGTTGCAAAATCTTCAGTCTGTCTTGCACATAAGCATATGTATAAGGGTGCGCCCACACACACAGAGATAACTTGTTTTTTAAATTTGATACTTCTTTTATTTTTAAGCAGGAATCTTTTTAAGTGCTTTGTAGGTAAGTTTTCATTATTAACTAGACCAAGCAGAAGGTGGCAACAATCCTGTCTTTTGTGGTTAGAAGAAAATCTGCCACTTTTAAAATATAAGGTGCAAATTATTTTGGTTTAGTACAAAAAAGGGAAACAAAACAAATGGTTGCTGATATATCTATTTACATTATATGCTAGGTTTAAAATATCTCAAAACAAAATTTATATTAGTTTATTTTCTGAAAGACAAAAAGCATCTACACAAAGAAGTTATGTAGCAAGCTGGCAATCCCAGCGTTGCCGTTAAAACATATGATGTAAAACTGAAGAGGCTGGTCCTGCAGTCCTTTCTCAGGCAGAACTTCCACAGAATGCTGACGCTGAGTAAGGACTTCAGAGTCAAGTCCAGTATAAATAAAGGTGTGACTGTATGCTATGAGTAAATACTGTCTGCATTTGAAGTCATCAAAGGATGAGCTGCCATGTTTGGAACATCTTCTTGGGCCAGTGTCAAGTTTTGGACCTAAACGACAACCTCTACTGTAGCTATTAATATGCAGACACAGATACATAAGTTATGTATGGGACACTGTGTCTGAGTTACAAAGTGCTGTAGTTGTAAAGAAGAAAACATGGAAAGCAAGGCTCTTTGCATCAGGGATCAGAGCTTGCTCCAAGCTGATGCTGTGGTAGCACTGCTAAGATCAACGTCCTGCTTAGTGGCTTTTCTAGTTCGGAAATGCCAGACACTTGGAGCCTGTGATGAATATTATATATTGTTAGAAGAGAATAACTTCACAGATCTTACATTTGGTGAAAAGGAGAATTCAGAGCAGGGACCCACAGTTTGTACAAAACAAGCAAGTTATGCATCTTCATTTGAATGTGCAAGTGTTATTTTCCAATCACACTGGCTAGTCCTTGATGAATAGGACTCCAACTGAAAGCCAGTTTTAATGAAAATCCCTTTCTGTGGGAGAGGGGTGTATTTCCATATGCACACATTTGCCCTCTGTGTGTAATGCTTTGCTTGTTTAAATTCCCTGCCCATTCTGCACGATAGCCATGTAACACTTCTATGATCAATCAGTATTACACAGAAGGGGAATGTGGCAAAATGCAGAACATCTATATACGTGGTTTAATGAATTAGGTCCAGGTCAGTCTTAGCATTATGGAACCTGTTTATATGGTAATGTTAAACCTTGAGGCTAATAGAACTAGCTCAAATGACAGTTTATTTTCAGATTTGTCCAATTCTTTCTTTGATGAAATTTGGACATTGAGTAGTAATATTTGTATTTTCATTTTCTGATATTCAAGGTTTTTTTAGAATTGAAATTATGTCTTTATTTTTGTGCTGTATGTAAAAGCAGAGAATTTTAACAATACCTTCATGATACCAAGTGTTATACAGGGAAGTCCATCTGTATCTCTGTTGTTAAGCCTTCATTATTGCTAAGCCTAGAGATACAGGAATGTGCATTCATGTGTTACAAATTGACTTTCCTAGGTATTGGCTTCAGTGCATAATGCATGTACAGTTGTTTAACGGCATATTAACAATGATCCTGCAGCACCTTCAAAAGGACCAACTAATGTGTATTCACCTTCTGTCCATCTCCTACAGCACTAATTGCAATACTAATGAAGTCTTAGCTACGATTATAGTGAACGGAGTAGTGAAGTCAGTGAATCAGAACTGGGATATTCTAAACCTGACCAAAGGGAGAGATGAAGGGTAAAGAAGATGCTGAAACTTTGCAAAAGTTTGACACAGTTGTGCTGCAACAAAACTTGGAACAAACTGGGCACTTTCTGCACAGCAGGGCTGAGAAATGCTGATACTGTGAGACCTCAGCTTTGGCTTCCCAGATAAAAAGAAAACAAGATCCAGATTTTTACTGTGGCCAGGCAATGAGGACCAACTTTCTGTTGATTTCTCTAGTTCTCTTTCATCACAGCTGTCAGAGAACTGCCAGCTTGCCGCTGGCTATCACACCCTCCTCGTTGTCTTCCCAGATCCCAAAGCTTCAGGAGCTGGCCACATGAAACCTTGGCCAACTCCACCACTTTCCGTTAAGCAGGAAGTTTTGTACTTGTATGAGCCAAATCCCGTAGGCTTTTTCAAAAACCCTAGCTGCAGATCAGAAAAGTTTGCTTTTCAGAGCAGCCTTCAGTCAGCTCAGTACTAACACATGTGAAGGAGTTGGTAAAAGTGATAGCAATTGTCTTTTCCTGATTTTCAGGCATGAGTATTTAATATATGTAATAGTAGGTTTGGTTATTTCAGCAACAGAGTAAGACTGACCTGGTAGAAAGTGGCTAGCGGTGTTTCCCACTGGCCTTTGCTTCAATCTGGTTGCGAAAAGATAATGATCTAGATGTGCTTTTATTTCAACCATTCAAGGCCTCCAAGATAGTCTTAAGGTCTTAAGGATTTGTAAGATATTACATTAAACCCATATTAAATGACAATTGAAAACATCATGTAAAAAAGTCTTTCCAGACCAAACAAACCCTCAGGCTTCTGCCAAGACAGCTCCAGGGCTGATGTCCACGGAGAGGGTGGGAGCGATGTGGCATTGGAGGGGACAGGACACTGCCCTTTTAGGGGCCCAGCAGGAGTTACTGAGAGCAGGAATACCTGCCTGCAGAGTCCTGCTGAGGGCAATTTCTGCTGCAGCCAGGCACGGAGGAGCCAAACAAATGTGAATTGGGGTTAAGGGCAGCAAGGAAGAATTTGTAGGGAAATACCTTTTTTCCTGTAGACTCTTCAAGATCGAGCAAATGCTCTGATTTTTAACTCTCTTCGAAGGCGTAGAGTAGAAGAGACTGGCCTTTGAAAACCTTTACCACCACCATTACAGTAAGGGAAAGAAGAATCAGGCTGAGAGCATTTAAAATTGAGGCAACAAGATCTTACAGCTCATGTTACCCAGGACCACGGTAGCATTAGGCTGTGTCCAGTTAAGTGTGGTGTTGGCAGCGATTAACCCTCATGATGTGATACTGCAGGTACCGTGTTGATTTTGCTCCTTTATACTAACAGTAGTGTGTAAGTCACTCTCTGCTCTTTGCTTCTGCCTTGGCTACCTTCTTTTGCTCATGGGTGCTATCACAGCTGCTACCTCACTGTGTCTGCAAACACGTTTACCTGATAACAACAAAAAAAAAAGGTACCAGAAATCTCCTTGAACTGAATGTACAATCTATGCAAATTCTCTTTCTACTTTGTTAAAACCTAGAAGTATTAATTGTAACCTTGCCAAATAAACAGCAAGATCTGTACAGGTGCCTCTGATAACAGAGTGACAATTCTAGGCGCGGTTCATTGCGCTGCATTTGTATATTGTAATGACTGGACTTGTCTTTGCTTCTGTTGTAATTAACACCCTTGACTGAGAAGATAGCAATCTCTTGCTAGGGGAGCACCTTCAGTTTGCTGGGAATATTCTGGAGGAGGATGTCTATGGCATTTCATTTTATTTTCCTGCTTACATCCAAAAGAAGGCACAGACCTGCTGGCCAAAATTAGGACGTTTCAGATTTTCCTTGGGTGAATCCTATCAGCTTTGGATCGCTCAGTGTCTGTTCCTGTTGTGGCGTCCAGTGTGTTGCCCCTTAAAGAAAGCCTTACTTTCATCCTTTCTAAATGTGGCCTTAAACTGTGTTAGGAAGTTAGGTGTTGTCTGTGTATTGCTCACTGTTTCTGTTTGTTGTGGAAGGAATAAAAGGCACCTTGAGATTTCTATTACAGCTCTGTTGTGTTGCTGTCAGCTTACACTTCACAAATACAATAGAAATTGCTTACAAATGCAGTCTTTAAGGGAAGAAAATGACCTTTCCTTCGGGCTCAAACGTTCATACAAACCTTAGGAAATTATGAGCTCTGTCTTTTCCAACTCACTGTAGATAAGGAAGGTTGATTTAATTATCTACAAAATACAAACTTAATAACTTTTAATTTATCTTCAGACTGTAACAGGACAGACTGCTCTCAGATGCACAAGACAAATTCTGGAGTAATTTCACTTATTTTGACATGACGTAGTACCATTCCTTTCAGCCTTGTACTGGTAGCTGGGAGAAGATGTATCCTCTTAATGGTGTGGTCTTAAAATCTGAAGAACTTCACCACTTGGGGCCAGATGGTTGGGAATCTAACAGTACATTTAGGAGATAGAGAAGTCTGGTGTATCATCAAAGTCATAAATGCATTTCCAAAAATCTGGGTTTTGGAGCTTCATCCAAAGGTTGTCAAAGTCAGCAGAAACCAAGGACTTCTGCTAAGGCTTGTATCTGTTGGGTTTCTTTAATACTTTTCTCCATGGAGAACTGTTGTGTTTCAGTAGCACCAATATTCCCGGCAGGCTGCAGTGCTTTTAGGAATCCCAAATCCTATCCTGTTTTGGTATTGAGATGCGGTTACAACCCAAAGGCAACTGAAAAGGGTTTACACAGAAAACAAGATTTGTGAAACAGGAAGAATTAATTCGAGTTAATGAAATGATTTTTTCTGACTTTGTCATTTTGGTTTTGGTTTGGGTTGATTGGATTTTTGTATTGCCTAACATAGTCCATAATAAGTTATTCCTATTCTGTCATTTTCAAAGACTGGTGGTAATATAGTTTTAAGAAATAACTATTTTGTTACAGATCATTATATGCATAAAACTGTACAGAAATATTTTGTAAGCTATTGAATAAGAAAAAAGAAAACCATGTATATACAGCAAAGTTTAAAAAAAAAATTGGAAATTCAAATGGAACACACTGAAAGATGTAGATATTTTGCTATTTATTTAAAGGAGTATTTTATGAGATATTGAAATGTCTTAAATTGACCGGTAATCAAAGTTCAAAGTCAGAATGCTTTTCTTGTAGTAGAATGTGATTTTCAGCAATTATTGCACTACCCGTTTTTGCACCCTTTTGTCTTTCATTTAGCAGAAAACAATGTGCCTTAGCTGTATTCTTCGTCAATGGGAGTTTGGTTTTTTTGTCTGACAAAGCAAATTTTTTTGCAGAAAAAGAAATGGATGTACTAAATACTGTATTATACCAAAAACACTGCAGTTGTATATAAATGCTTTCTGTCATACTGTGTTTTCAGATGCAGAATTTTAAAATAAAAAAAAAAAAAGGCTGTCTTTAGGAATAGATGTGCACCTCGTATTATTTTCAACCCCAGTAATGTAAGTCTTTATTTAAAAGACCTTTGCTGCTTGGTGATATTTAGGAGGAAAAATGGGACCAAGCACTACTGAGCTGTGATCGCAGTGCTGATGCCAATATGCTGCCTGGTCAGTCATTCCTCAGGCTCCGTTTCCCAGCCGTAGCAATTATGGGGGAAACGTTCACGGATGCCTTTCGGAAATCAGTTTTTGCTGGTCAAGACGATCACTCGCAGGCGCACAATCAGCAGCCTGATAGGAGGTGCCACCGCCAGCGGCAGTGTTGGGAGATGGGTCGGACTCTGCAGGGCTCCCAGCGCTGCCTGCACCGTGGGATCCAGAGATACATCCAAGCTTTTGGGATCCAGAGATGCGTCCAAGTTTTGGGGCCAAGTTTTCGTAGTTTTCAAACTCCGATGACTGCTTTTGGGCCAGATTCTCCCTGTTCCAAAGATGTCAAAGAATGATGGGCAGAAGGGATTACGAAGGAGCTTGACTTAGGTCTCTTTTCTGATGGCCATTAACTATGAGGCGTGTTGGAGTAATTTCTTCCACACATCCCCAGAGTGTATATCATCCCAAAGAGAAAGGACTTAGTGGTGGGCATATGAATAGGCAGCCGGGAGCAGAAATAGGAATTAATGTTAGGGCTGGCTGGTTATCAAGGACAGCAAAATATGGGTCCGTTGCCTTTACTGAAAGGATGAGCTCAGAAAGACACATTTCTGCCATAGTTCCCCCAGTGGATTGCAGACCCAAACCAGCCATTGCCTAATGTTCACCCAGTAAGAGCACTTAAATTTATTTTCTTAACCACAGGCTCCACTCCAAGCACTGATTTCTTAGAGCTGCTTCCATGGATGAGATGGGGAAAATCAGTTAAATTCTCTTACAAGTGGGTGATTGGTATCTTTAGCACCATCCTCATGATGTATTGCAGGTTTGTCTCCTAGTGCTGCTTTTTGATGTGGGATGCTTGAAAAAAAAAACTTCCTTGATGACCTTCCAGAAGTCTTTGACACCACCACGAATCTGCGTGACTTTTTCATGCACCCCCAAGCAGTGCTGCAGGTTCTCTAAGCAGCCAGAACTGCTTTTGATCTTGTGTTTTCTTTTCACCTGCTGTTCAGGAATTCCACTTTTTTGGCACTTAGATGCAATGAGGTCTGTTTAAACAGAGGAGGGAACACAGTGCTAATATTTTAGTCCTGGCACAAAGAAAAGGTTTTCTGTGGAGGGTAAAAAGGAAAAAAAAAAAAAAAAAGGCTCCTCTCTCAGTTTTGAAGCCTGGTTTTATTTATAGATGGTATAAGAAATATGTTGCTTTTCTGCTGGCTTGTTCCGCATCCAGCTGCTAATACTCATGGCATATTAAAAAAAAGCTCAACTTTTGTTTTAATTATCTCCACATGTGTCATTGGCTGCTACTTTAAAGAAAAGAAAAAAAAAAAAAAGCATCAAGCTACCAGGTGCTCAAGTGTTTTGTTTTCTTTGTGGACTTCAGCTAGAATCTGCATGCTCTTTGAGGCTACACACAAAAATCCTGATGCATCGCGGGAAGGGCTGTCTGAGCTGTCTACAGCGTCATGCTGGCTTGAAAGACTGTGTAATGCTATCTACTTGAGATAGCGTCAGCACATTTTTGCATCTGCCTAATATGTCTTAATCGTAATTAATATTTATAGACTGTAGAACATGGTTAATTCATGGTAATGACACAAAACTTACTGTAGAGCAGTTTGCCAATAGGAACGTACAGTAAACCAAGTGCAACAGGAACGAGGTATTTAATTGCCTTGACAATAGGGATTTCATTTCAGTGCCTGGGTAGTTGACATTTCTTCATCCATTACTAAAGAATCTGTAGCCTATTTTCTAAAAATTGGAGACTTCAGTAACAGTAAAACTGTTAGTAATCTGAGGCTTCACAAATGCAAACAGCTGCAAATCTTTGCTGTCTATTAATGATTAAAAAGTGGGAGATTCATGAGGTTCTACTACAGTTAAAACCAGACACAGATGGCAATTTTTCATTCTTTTATGAAAGATGATCTTGGCTATTCCGGTGCCCAGTCAGCACTTCAGCATGGTTTATTCCTTCCCCTGGTACCCCTGGCTTGCAGGGCTATGAAATAGGGCACAGCTGGGACACCGACTGCTAATCCTGCCCAGCTGAGGAAGGTCTGAACCTGGAGTTGGGGGAAGTCAAGGGGAGCAGGCTCGGACACCGAGTCGCCTGGCATCAATTGCCTAACACCCGTTTGTTCTGGGCAGCTCGCAATCAAAGTGGTTTCACGCCAGGATCCTAATTTCATGGGCAAGGCGTTTCAGGTTAATTTATTAATAGTATTAACACCATCCAGAAGTATGCTGTGTTTTGCAGACTTAAGCCTGATCCAGCCTC
This sequence comes from Pelecanus crispus, assembly GCF_030463565.1. NCBI lineage: Eukaryota > Metazoa > Chordata > Aves > Pelecaniformes > Pelecanidae > Pelecanus > Pelecanus crispus. The sequence continues at coordinate 10,426,502 of NC_134653.1, read as the reverse complement.
TAGTTGCCATCCTCTTTTAGAAAAGGCTAGATTGGACTTTTCAGCTTCAGATAAAGCATGATGTAAATGTACGCGATTGCTGTGCACCAGTAACTACCCTGTCGTGGGGAAGCATTTGGATCCGCAGCGTTTGTGAATCTAGAAGCAAAGCTGGCTGCTGCAGCAGCGTGAAAGATCAGATGCTGTGGCCCCTGCTGGGTCTTCTGTCAGTCCGCTTGAGTGGAAATGAAAAGACGTTTGAAATGCAGCAGGAATATGACATGGGTTTGGGTGCCCAGATATTTAAGGCATAAAACAGACATTTGTGCCTAGTCTGCCAATGTAAGTTATGAGTGTAAACCACTTTTTCCTTCTCGCCATGTGACATCTGTCATGTTCTTCTGTGCTGGTTTCAGGCTGCCAGTGGTCCCTTCACCTCTGAATTGATACCTCCACCAAAAGACGCCATGCAGCTCTGCAGAGCCATCAGCCGCCCAGCCAGCTGCGTTGCTGCATCCGCAGCCTGATGCAGCCCCTGCAGATGTCCCTCGTCTTGGGCACAGCAGCTGCTGGCAGAGCGCGGCTGCAGCGGGCAGCACCAGAGGCGCGGAGCCTCCCAGCCTCGCTAGCAAATGGAAATTTCATAAAACCCTTGTCCACTGGTGGTGCAGAATTCCAGGAGCAGCAGCTTACATTAATTACAGACCATTTATAAAATACACATTTTGAAGTCAAACGAAGGCCAAATGTAATACATATATATGAATATACATATATATATACAAATACGTACGTGTGTGTGTGTGTGTGTATATATATGTAAAATCAGACCTGCAGAATAATTCCAGTCAGCAGGATGCTGGGGAGGTCATCTGAGCCAACACCCTGCTTGAAGCCAGGTCAGCTTAGACTAAAACACAGGCCATGTACTCTCTTCCATCCAAGACCATATAGGCTGGACGCCCGTGGCCCACCACTGGCACCTGGGGCTATTTTGGGGCTGCCCCAAGTCTCCCAGTCCATCCTTTTTTTCTTTTACAGCCACAGCAACTGGGAGAAGGAGAGCAATGCGCTGCCACGTTGCTGTGCAGTTGTGGTCAGAGAGGGACAGGGCTGCAGGAGGGCAGCCCGTACGCTGAACTTGCAAGTCTGATGGCTGCTCAAGAAACTTGTTACAAACAGGTTTTTCTTTTTGTTGTTGTTTTGGTTTCATTTGTGGGTTTGGGATTTTTTTTGCAGGGAGAGGTTGTAGGGGGATTTTTTTTTTGTGGTTTGGGGTTTTTTTTTAACTTCATAGCCTGGACACTGGGTCAGTCTGTTGGGGGGTCCAAGCAGTCTCTTGGGTTTACACGCCTCTCCCAGTCACTGTAAGAGACTGCTTAGAGCCTCCCAAATAGCTCTGAAAAGGTCAATAACAATTAACAAAAGTGATACAGATAGGTTGTATTCAGTCCCTGTGTCAAGACCTGAGACATTGCAGCCCAGTGCTACATGAGCCACTTTTAGGCTTTATTTGTATTATTTCCACTGCCTGGAAGTTATCCTCAAGCTGGTAGCACGGCTGCGATGGAGCAACCTCTTCCCAAGGCATTTTAGTATTGCACAATGTATAGCCTTCAAGTAGGAGCAGTATTTCACTTGTATAAATGAGTTAAAATAATTTACTCCTCATAGTCTGCGTCTGTAATTGTTTTTTTTCCCCTAACTAAGACTTGCATAATAATAAAAGAGATTTGACTAGAAACATAAAGTACATTTTAATGCGATCTCATTTATGAAAGTCTATCACTGGATACATATGGCAAGGAAATGAAAGTATTCTTATAACTGATTAATAGCCAAGATCAAATATTTCACTTTCTAATAAAGTCCGCCTATATGTGCTTTTAATTCCTTGCTAAATTTACATTTAAAAGGGCTTTTTTTTATGCATTGAAAGCAAGCCACTGCCTGCCACGTCATCCCCGATTTTCCATTACTGCTCAGTGATGGTTCGCATTCGTTAGCACATGACTCCGGCTCTGGCCTTCGGGGGAAGAAATTACTTTTTGCCTCCAGGAAGAAAGAAAAAGTGATGTGAGCTAATTTCCAGTGGGACCTGCCAAGCCAGGGGGCTCGGGGGCAGGCGGGTGCCCCCGGGGAGGGGCAATGCAGCCATCCCCTTGCCCAGGCAGGGAGGTGAGCTGGGCACACAGCTTGCGCTGCAGTCATGCGCACGTGAAGGAGTTTGCTGCCATCCCACGCAACCGCCACACCTCCTACCACATACCTTTTTTAAAAATCTTGCTCTGAAATGCTCTTCCTTCAGACAGCTTTGCAAAGAGCAACACAGAATCATAGAATCGTTTAGGTTGGAAAAGACCTTTAAGATCATCCAGTCCAACCATTAACCTACACTACCAAGTCCACTCTAAGCCAATCAAGGGTAGACTAGACTAAACCATGTCTCCAAGTGCCACATCTACCCGTTTTTTGAACACTTCCAGGGATGGTGACTCCACCACCTCTCTGGGCAGCCTCTTCCAATGCTTGACCACCCTTTCCGTGAAGGAATTTTTCCTAATATCCAACCTAAACCTCCCCTGGCGCAGCTTAAGCCCATTTCCTCTCATCCTATCGCTAACTACTTGGGAGAAGAGACCAACGCCCACCTCACTACAACCTCCTTTCAGGGAGTTGTAGAGAGCGATAAGGTCTCCCCTCAGCCTCCTCTTCTCCAGGCTAAACAACCCCAGTTCCCTCAGCCGCTCCTCATAAGACCTGTGCTCCAGACCCTTCACCAGCTTCGTTGCCCTTCTCTGAACACGCTCCAGCACCTCAATGCCTTTCTTGTAGTGAGGAGCCCAAAACTGGACACAGTATTCCATGAAAAGAAGGACGAGGGCCAGGCTCCCCAGGCAAGCGGAGGGGATTGGCGCAACGCTGGCTCAGCGGTGCTCTTCGCTGGCATGCTCGGTTTATGCGCCAACCAACCCCAGCCGTGCAGAGCACAGAAGGGGTAAGGGGTTTTGCAAGCCCTGTTCCCAGGCTGTGCTATCCAGCGCAGCCAGCCATCAGAACGTTCAAGTGATTTATATACTGAACCGAGGTAACAGGCTGGGGAAAGCGTAACTGGGACCTGCAGTACGGGGAGCGGTACTGCACAGACCTTCCACCTTCCAGATGATTAACACAATGGTCTGAATGTATTTTAAAAGCATGCACTTTCTTTCCAAAAGTCCCTGTTTGGAAGCTTTTCTCTCTGATTTAGTCCTTCTCTCCACAGAACTGACAAGCCCTTAAGCTGAGGTCCACTGGACCCCCACCTCCGGTTCCCCCGGTCTCTTTTGGGGTGCCAGCACTCGGCTACTTGCTGAGTCTGAGTTGCACCATGGTCCCTTTCTTTTACATGGGTAGGTAAGTGCTGAATTAATTTGTTCCATTTATTTAGTTAATTAACATAAATTAAACGAGTATCAATATGAGAATGCATTAAGAATTGGCACAAACAGCATACTTTTTCTTTAGTATGCCTTAGCATGTGCGTGAATCACTACCAAAGTGAATGTAATGCTGTGTATCCATTCAGTGAAATCACACTGACTTGTACCAGCTGGCTCTTGATCCAGCCTCAAAAGCAAAAATTCTCTTCCCCCCCGCCATTCAACTGGCCTTGAAGATGTTATAAAAGAAACCAAGAAATATCAACGGGAGACTAACACAGCAGCGACGCTCCAGGTTTATTTTTAGCCCAGCTCTCCGCCTGGTGCAGCTCGGCTCATGCCCGATGTGCGTCACACAGAACTGAAGGAATTTGAAAGTGGCATTGCCATAATTGAACCCAGAATCCCCACCCCACCCCCCCTTTCTCATCCTTATTAATGGCAGATTGAGAGGCTGCCTGTGCTGGGAAAGGGGCAGCAGATCACACTCTCTTCAACCCACAGAGGAGATTTTTTTTGCAGGGGGAAGCCTTAAACCACCTGTGTTTGAGGTGCTGCCTGCCTCACCCTGCTCCCTGGGCATGGAAAATCAGAAGCAATGGTCAATTGAACACACTTAACAACATATTTACCCTTAAAACAGGGGCAGCTGCAGAGCTGAGCCAGGAGCTGGTCCTGCTGTCAGGAGCTTTACAGCCCACCGGCCTTTCCCAAAGCACCTCTGCACTGTCACAACACTTGGCTGCTTAGTGCCTCTGGACTGATTAATTATTAAAAAATATGGCAAGATGAGAAATAGTGAGGCAGTGATTTGATTCTGCATCCGCGCTTCAATTTTGGTACATGAGCATCCCCGTGCACATACATGAAATGCATTTTAGAAACTCGGTGTTAACAATTTTCATTTTTGGGCTCCAGAGCAAGGCTGGCACTGCCAGTGGGAACCAGCAGCATTTCCTTCCTGGCCTCCAAGCGCCTCGAGTCCTGGTGCCCAGAGAGCCCAGGCAATGCCACGTGTGAGACAATGACCACACTTGAAAGTCTGAATTAGTCATGGTAAATAAATAACTTCAAAACAAGAGCTAGCTGAGAACTACAGTTAACATTACAGCAATTTTTTTAAGTCTTAAGAATTTCCTTTTCTCTGCTCCAATCTGGATAAAAAGTGTCATTAACCCCAAACGCTGTTGCTCTCATGCAAGCAGGCTGGTTTTCTTTCTATATTTGCCTAACATTTTGGCTCGATTGCTGACCACCCTCAACTTCCTTTTCTCACTCCAATTCTTTTAGTGTTTTTGATGGCTTGAGCTGAATCAACAACAAAAAATACTATCTATTTAAAATATACCAAAATAACCCCTAAATTGTTGTGAAAAGAAAAGCTGAGCCTGGCCCTTTTCCATGTCCATATTGCATTGCAGTACCGTTTGTGTCTTCTGACAAGTTCATCCACATTTTCTAGTGTGGCTCCACAGAAACCTGAGCGTTATGTAGTAGCTCCCACAGAAAACCACCAATTATTGCAAAAACCCCACCGGGCAGCCCCTGTGCTCTGCAGAAAGCCCAGCAGGGTGACAGCAGCGTGGCCATCCCACACACCCTGGAGCAGATGGGATGCGCCTTGGTATCTCTGGGTCTGGCTGGGGATGAATGAGCAGTTTGGGCCAGCCTGGTGCTGTCACAGTCAAGGGAAAGATGGGCAAAGATTCATTCCTCCTGTGAAGGGAGGTGGGGAGCACGGCCCCTGGGAAGTGGAGTGGAAGACTTGGAGCAGTTTGTCTCAGCTCAACCCTGCAATTTGTTGCTAAGAGGATCCAAAGAGCGATGGCCATTGCAACACATCGAAATCCACGTGTGGTTATCCAGCACCAGGGCTGCGTGTAGACATGCAGATGCGGCACGCGCTGAACATGCCTGCAGCGTGCACGGGGTGTGACGAGGGGATTTCTGCTGCCACCCAAAAGCCGCTCTGTCTCCCAAGGAGAGGAGAGTCGTCTTCTTTTGCTTCCATTGCCAAACGAGCTTAATATTCATTTGCAAGTGATTCATTCCCTGCTTTGCAAGTGGTTCTCCTCCCACAATTAGCAGCAGGATTAATTCAGATGAGCTACATTGCAGATATGCTTAAAGGAATTTTTTCTGCCATGCTGGAAGAACCGCAGTGCCAGGGAGGAGATCCCGTCCATGCAAGGGGCTAGCACCAGCACAGGGCCAACGGAGGGCTCCAGACCAAGCCCTGAAGGTCTTTTTTACAGTGTTTAAAAATAAGAAGAGGTGAGGGAAATATGAGACACAATTATTTAAAAGCAAATAAAACCAGCTCAATTGCATGCTAAAAGCAGAGAATAGTCTGTAACTCTGGGCGATTTTTGTTTTGTTTTGTTTTTCTCTAATTCCTCTTTTTTTTCTCTGGGAGCTCAGTGAGAGAAGGTGATGTAGGGTAGATGGGCTCAGCCTTTGGTGGGTGAGGGTTTAGACCCCCCTCTCGTTCAGGTGCTGTTAGCTGAACAACTTTGAATGACATGAAATTCTCCGTGTGACATTTCTGATGGTGTTGGGACAAACCCTTTCACTTACCTCAGCCCCGCAGAATATTTCAGTGATGTGTAATACCAAGGAATCCCATTTTCTTCTGGATTCCAGCAAAGTTGGGGCTGGAATTACCTGGAGTTCTGGGGTTTAATGCATGCCTTTTAGGAAAACACAAGTCAATACTCTGATGAGAAAACTCTCTCCTGAGACAGGTTTCATCAGGAGCTTGGGAGTTTTGCTTACTATACGACTTTTCAACTACTGTAAAAAAGCACAGCTGAGTGACAGCGCTGTCATCTCCAAACATAAGTGCAAAATCAGCTGCAGCATCAGGAGAGCTGACAAATATTTCTGAAGGGTGCACACCTCCCTTTGCTAGCTGGGGACCCTAAGCTGCACTCTTAAAGCCAGAGCCCGGGGCTGGCGGGGCTGAGCCCCATCAAAATCCTCCTTGGTCTGCTGGGACCTTGTGCCCTAAAACATCCCGCTGCATTGGGCGCCTGGTACTGAGCTCAGCCCCGCTGAGCCTTGGGCTGCTGCAGCTGACGTGGCCAAGGCTCGGGGCTGTCCCACCGCCTGCAGCTCCCATGCAAACCCCCGTGAGCCCTTCACGTGGCTTCCTCGTGGCAAGTAACACCTGCCACAGGCCTCGCTCATGCTTCTGTGTGCTTAACCAAAGCAAACACTCCCAGCTCGCCTTTACATGGACTTACCTCGCCCCTGAGCCCATAGCGAGTCACTGCAAAAATTACAGCGTTGTTTTGGTTTTGCTTCCTATTAAAGGAAATCTCAGGTAAAGCTCTTTTGTGCTCTAACTTTCTCATGCCATCTTTTTGGAGGTGTTTTGTCACCCGTCCATCACTGCATGGCAAGGGTGGTGAAATACATCTACCCACACAAGCAGCACACCTGTCCACGCATGAAAGTTTCCGGGGACGGCTCTTTTCTTATCCCTCAGGTTTGATGTGTCAACAGTTACTGCATCCGCACTCGCTGTATGTTTTTATTCAGCTTGCATTATTTGTAAGGCCCTGAGTGACTAATCAATAACTGCAAAGTGTTAAATATTACCATGTGCCCCATGCGTTGCCTCGGGGCTCGCCTGCCTGCAGTCTGCCGCAGTGGGGCAGGGCGGGGAGTGTGCACCAGCAGCATGGGACAGAGCTGGAGGGTGCTGGGGACACACACACACACACACACACACGTACACGTACAAAAAGGGAAGGAAAAAAGGTGCACTGAGACCTGCTTTTGGAGGAAAAAAATAGGGCTCCATTGCTAGACATTACAGCCTCGCACCAGTTTACTGTGCTGAAGTACGCACTCTGCTGTGTTTAGCTACTGCACTCTGGAAAAAATTAGGAATTAGTGACTGTGTAGGCATTTGGTCTCAGTATTTTGATGTGCCATGGTCCAGGTATCCTGTTCTGAAGTAAGGTGGGTTTAATGCATAGTAAAGGTGATACAGACCTGTTGGAAAGTGCTTTTTGTCTTACCTCACCCTCCTCCAATTTGAATAATAAATTAGGCAACATCTAACTAGAAAGAGGAATGTCAAAGCCCTCATTAGTGGCTCAGCACTGAGGTGGAAGGATGCTCACGGCTGTAGGCAAGAGCGCTTGGGCTCAGAGCTGCTGCGGGCCCAGAAAGCGTGGTCCTGAAGCATACAGAGGATACCTAGTGTCTCTGAAACACTGACAATCCTTCGGGTGATGTTTGTGTCACACGAGAAAAACCATCAGCAAATCTCTCTCTGCTGTCTGCACGGGGCTGACTGTTTGGTGGGAGAGTTGTTTCACATGGGCTCTCCGCTGCAGGGCAGCCTCCCGACCTCTTGCAGAGGGCTCAGACATCTACTGTGTGAGCCATGGAGCAGCCCAGCGGCGCCGTGACGGCTACCGGCTCCCCAGGAGATGATACACCCCGCCACCCCCATCTCCCCTCCCACATACCCCCCCACCTCCCTTCCTCTAGAGCATCATAAAGAATTGTGGTGAATTAGGTGGCAAGTGGTGTGGTCATTCCCTGACCTTTTCCCCCTAATCAGAGGGGAAAAATCTCACTCTCTAATTGAGAGAGTACTCTGCAGAGTAATGTCAGGCTCTTGGATTCATACCTTGCCTTTTATAAAGCATTTACCTGAAATAAGACCAATGGCCAGAAAAAATGAAGTGTAACATGTCATATCTTACTGTTTCTTGGGAGGTAACAAAACGCTCTTTACCATAAAAGCCATTTTCATTATCTGAGCTGTCATCTAATATTAACAGGCCACCCTGGAGAATTATAAGCTTGGCTGGATTATAAGCACCAAACTCGCAGACATTTGTGCACATGCAGAGCTTTACTGATGTCAGTCGGTGGCGTTATCTTGTGTGGTAAGAAGTCTTCCCACCTGGGGCCAACGGTTTAAGAAACAGGCGTTCAGCCCTGGGCACTGAAACGCATGGTTAATCACCTACAGAGGTGTGTGCTTTTTTTCAGAGTCAGCTCTGTTTAATTTTGATCTAAATTTTAAGATCACTGGATAAAGATGAAGGGTTCTGCCGTCCCAGGCCAATTGTAGGTCATATCCACAGCTTCCCACTGCTGTTTTATCCCTAACGATTTTCAATGTTGCATTTATATGCTGACAAATATGCAGTTTAAAAACATTTTGCAAATGCAAGCCCATGTAGTAGTTCCCTCATGTACTCCATGTACTACAGTATCGCATCTTCACTGCCGTCCCCGGAGGCACCTGCATTCGTTTAGCTGGGCACAAATGAACCATTAGAAAACTAACATTGCTTATGAAGTAGCTGAAAAATGATGTGTGGGTTTAAGCAATGCTGTTTCTCCAGGTTTGTACCATCCTTTCTCCTGTTCTTGCACTTTGAGCCTCATCCCTCTAACACACCGGGAGCTTTATCAGGACCCTTGATACGAGGACTCACAGGTCTAAACGCACCAGATGCCCGCGCCAGCCCTCCTCACTGCCAGTCACTGGTTGACCTGCAGCTTGCAACGCGGTGGGAGTCCATCCATTCTCGTTTGCTCACAGTGTTATAACAGCCCTTTTACTTCCCCTGGCTGCAGCTTGTTACACAAATATTGAATATCCAATTAGGTTGCCCCAGCACATGGAGTGATTTTGGGTTTTTCTCCCACTGGAGACACAATGGCTCTTGTTAGGAGAGTGCAGCTAGCAAGGGAAAGAGCAGCCGCCCTCCTGCGGCTCCTTTCTTTGGCTCTTTGGGCCAAGAGGAGTCTGCCCCGCCACCCCCTGCCCCGAGATACATACATTGTGTTGGATCTGACAGGAGAGTCTGGCATAAAAATCAGATCCAATGAGAAATAAATGACTGGTTTGCCAAGGAATTCTTTCTTATATTCAATTGATCAGCTCCTCAGGAGACTGCCATCACGCTACCCCAGGCCCTGTTTGAGGTTTTGGCCCTACAAATGTTTGCATGAAAGCACGAGTGGTTCCCAGCCTGATTGTTGGTTGCAGTCACTAAATGACAAGGGAGGAAAACCCCATTCCTCTGTGGTAGGTTCCTACTGGGTAGCAACATGGGCAAGAGAGAGATGTTTGTGTCCAGCACAAGCTTGACAGTAGAGGTGTGAGTACTGCAATGCCTCGAGAGAAGAAAGGGGTAGCCCGTTTCTGATCACGCACTGTCTGCAACTCACGTCAGCGAGTGCTTGATGTGCAAGGCTGGGGACGCAGAGAGCTGCAAGCCCTGAAGTGTGATGGCCGCAGGGGTGGTACATCACAGGTGGTAGCAAATATCTCCCGGCAGGAGGGTGCTGTATCTCCAGGGCTTCATGCAGCAAAGCAGAGACCTGGGACCTTCCCCAAACCTCGTAGCAGATGGAGAAATATTTCAAGAACACTCATTTTCCAGTCTCATTCCCCGCCTGCTGCATCATTCCCTGCCTGTTTGCATAAGGCGCAAGGACTATTTTTAAAAGGCAATTTTGTTGTATTAGTGACAAGGAGATAAACAAACACCCGGAACTCTTTGGTTCCCTGTGGAAATAGCTTTGATTCAAAATCTTTCCATTTATGGGCATAGTCAAAATAAAGTTCCCCAAAGAAGAATGACATTTTCTACATTTTTTCCCCTGGTAGCCTCACGGTTGGGTGCCTCCTGGGGTGGGGGAATACAGGAGATGGAGAATAAATGCTCCCCTTGGAGCCCTGCTCTGTCCAAGGGCTCAGCCCTGCTCCATGCATGCCCCAGAACTCCTTTAGATAGCATAAATCTGTCTTTTCCACTATATAACACCTGTACAGTCTCGGGCTGAGAAATAACCCCTAAGACCAGCCGTGTCCCTAAAGCTCCGAGAAAAGCTTTTGGGGGCTGCACAGGGCAGCAAAAAGGATTTTTTTTCTGTGAGCTGATGATTGTGGATGTTTTAGTCCCCTACATCAAATCTCACTAGAGAATTTCTGCTTCCACATCTAACTCCGGTAGTCTCTCTTACCCTCAGTACATTCTTTGTAGGCAGATATGTTTGTAGCAAAACAGCACTGAACCCATATACCTAATATTTTTCTTATTACAAAAATATTTTTGTTTGGAGGGTGGAGCAAAAAATGGGTCCAATTTATACTAATTCTTTCAATTTTGAATAAAAGGGATGGAAGAATTATATAAAGAAATACTGACAATTTACATTCCGCAGTGAATCACGAGGCTTTCCCATCCAGAGGAACAGGACTTGGCTCAGCACCATTTTATAAGGAGTTAACCAACATTTAAAGGCTCATTGTTTGAAAACAGTCCAAAAAAACCCAACAACTTCCGTGGCTTGGTTTTCTCAAGTAGTACTTAACTGCACACTCTTCAGCGACCAGACCTGCCTTTCACATACATCGTGGGAAACCACAAAGAGCTGTGGCTTTTCCAAGCTGTGCTTTTGGGGGAAAATAAGACTTTCTTCCTGTAAACTATTATCATGAAGCACACGCATCTGCTTTCCCCATGGCAAGGACCGACTTGTCTCCAGGATCAGTCACAGTTGCTCTGAGACTTGCCTTTGCCAAGTGCCGCGCTTGAGCTGCGTGCGCAGCTGAGGGATGGACAGAGGGCTCGCCGGCCCGGCTGACCGGGAATCTGGGGCAATGTTCATGTGTTTGTGCAGTACTTGTGATTAGTGCTTTTCAGCTCCAGCATGTCCCTGCTTTTCAGCCTTGAGAACACTACGGGAACATTTTCTTTCTTCAGATAAAATGGGCAATATCTCGGCTTTTAACCTTGCGGCTGGGTTTTAAGGTAAATTCCTTTGGAATCTAGTTTAATGCCTGTTTTAAGGAAGGATAAAAGACAAAAAAAAAACCCAAAACAACTAAACCCAACCCAACCCAAACACCATTTTAATTTCAATCTGACAAAAAAAAAAATCCTGTCTGATCCCAAATGGGAACCGTTGGCTGTTTATTTTCCCATTTTTTCTTTCAGCCTCAGGTTAACCCACAGAAATCTCTCATGCTTCTCCATTTAACCATTAAACTGAAAGATAAGTCTGACCTAAATCCTATCAGGATCTAGATGTAAATATAGATAGAAATATATCCTTCAGTGCACATAACATAACACTGAATTTCTCATGGTGTGCTTCACTGCTGGGCACAGAAGGCAGGATCCTGCTTTTGCTTTTTGGCCACACTACCTAAGTTCAGAGGGGGAAAAGCCTCAGAGGGGTCTGAGATACTCACTGCTGTGGCTTTTACTGTATTTCTGGAGCAGAAATGGACAACTAGAATATTTTGCTAATTCCCCCACCACCACCCCAACCCACCCCACCGATTGTTCACATCAGAGACAACAGAGATGAATTTGGCGCTCATTTATTTCTGAGCACTGCAGCTGCAGGCAGGTTCACTCATGCAGCTCCAAACCAGTTTGTTTGTGGGGTTCCGAAAGCAAAGATGCAGCCTGAACATTTGATCAACAATGCACTGTCCATTGCTTTTCCCAAATAATCCCTACTTACAACCAAAAAGCTGACCCCTACTTCCTTAAACAACACCAGATGTAATGATTTAAGGCATTTATTTTCTCCTAGGCAATTGGAAAGAAAGCGAAAGGGGGGAAAATGTGACTAGGAGCACAACTTCTCAGCCATGAGAGTTTTTCCTCAACTCCAGTGCGCTTAGGATCAAGCCTTGTATTTCTCAGCAATTTATATCCTGATTTGCTGGTGCTGTATGGTTCTTTCCTCCTCATGATGGGGAAAGTATATGTCCTTTACAACGGAATAATGCCTCTGTCTGATAAAGCAATAAATAATGGGAGATTTAACAATATGTGGTCTTTCTGTGTGACCTGCAGGTTTAGACTTTGATGCAAATATTTATGCACTTAATTTATTGCCTTGATTTTCTGCCATTTTGAGGACCTCCCACCACAGGAGAATGAATTTTCTTTACCTAATGTTCTGTGCATCTGCTGTCCCACTGGCAAGTGGAGTCACTTGCAGGGATGCAGCACAAAACAGCAATGCAATATGAACAAAACTTAATAACCATAATCATATAGAAACCTCACGAACAGCTAAATGCCAAGACAGGGTAAGATAAGTTGCACTAAACAAGGGATCAAAGCAGAGAAAAAGAAGTAAATTATGTCCTTTTTCTAGAATTGAAAGTTTAGTTAGCAATTCTTAGCAGTGTATGAATTAGCAGGTTCTATTGATTTCCAAGACAGGGAAAAGTCCCCAAAGAAAGGAAGGGCAGAAGGGAGGAGCAGCATTTTCATTTCCATTGCGCAAGCAGCAATTGCTATTGCCACATGTGCTGCAGCTGCGCTGAGGAGACATCCAAGCCAGATGCCAGTGCTGACCCAAATGCTCTGCGAGTACCAGCGTGGGAGGGAATTATTAATGATCCCAATCGATACAAAGTCAACCGATACTGAATTCACAGCAGCTGCAATGTACCAGGTAGGCATAACGTAAATGCACCAAACGTTAATGTAAAAGGTACTTTACATCTGTACAGAAGGAGATGGACTTTGATGTAAGGGCTTGATAAGCTAAATAAGCACAATAAACCTTAAAGGATGGCAGGAAAGAAGAAAAGGGCAGAAGTCACAAGCAAAACATACACAAATGCAAGGCAGAGCTGGGAACAGGACCTGGGATTTGAGTCGCAGCCCTATGGCACAGCTTCTGCAGCCCCAGGAGCTTCTCCCAGCAAAAGCAGCAAACCTCGCAGGCTCCATCCCAGCGCTGTGCGCCCACGGGAGCACGGAGCCTCGGGCAAGCCCCTGGGCGCTGCTCTGCTGCCGCCTCCGCAGGACGTACGGACCCCAAGAACAACAGCCTCTCTTCCACAGCTGAACCCCCTGCCAAGAGGTTCGCTCCATCTATTTATATATAGATGTATTTCTTTGTCCCCAGACTCCAGATACATACATGTATACATATATACATTATTCTACACTATGTATATAGCGAGGAATATATATGTGTATATAGAAAGAGTGGAATAAAGCCCTAGGCCAAAACAGGGAGCAAAGCAGCTTGCTATATGTCTGTCTTGAAGGAATGGGGCCCCTAAAAGGCACATGAGAGGTTTATCACCCTATGCAAGAGCAAATCTGAATGCTTGCAGGCGATCTTATTAAAAGCAGACGCTCAAGCTTCACAAAAAACCCAAATATTAAACTGCTCCATGTGGTGCACAAACGTAAACAGGCTTGTAAATAAAGCCACCCCAACCTCTGGGCATGCGATAACTTCCCAAACTCAACACAGATAAAAGCAAGTTTCCAGCAGAAAGGGAATCTAAAGCAGCTCTGACTCCAGGGAAATAAGTTGACTCTTTCCATTGGCTTTAGAGAGGGAATTGTCTTGCCCTGCTCGCGCACAGGGCTGTACCAACGGCCACGTGAGTGCTGGGTTTTAGCAAACCCATGCATGAAGCACTGGGCTTTTGCAGGTACACACACACGACTAGCACCCATCGGACACCTGTGTTGGCAAATGGCAGCTTTCCCACTGAGCTATGTGCCCAATTAGTACATATAATTGCAAATAGATATTATTTAGCTTTCTGATGTCTTTGACCAGCTAAATGCCTTGGTACAAATTTGTGTAACAATATGCGAGTAGCTCCAGCGAGGCCCAGGTCTGTGTGTGTTTAGTGGCTTCAGGATTTGTGGAGCTTAAAGCAAGCAACCCAGATAAGGGTTTATCTTTAACTTCAGCATGAGCCATAGGGGTGTTATTGTACAGAACCACACAAGATAGGCGTTTCCTTTATGATGCAGAGGACCTAGAAAGACAGACGTAATGAAAAAAGGAAGCAACATAACATGTTTACTGGAGGATATCACAAAGCTAAGCTAGTCCTTACAGCCCTATGAAAACCCTGCCAGCCCTAGGACGTTATGCAAAGAGCGTTGCTACTGTATTTTCCTGTATTTAGCAAGTTAGCTGCACATTTTTCACACATTTCTGCTGAAGTCCTACAATATGAGCAACTGGTGCCTGTTGTACTGACCTCTGCGCTGAGATTTCGTGTCCTTAGAGTAACTGAGCTGTGTTAATGTCAGAAAGGAATTCCAGGAAAGTGTTTTTCTAGCATGGTTCTGTTACAGTAGGTCCTCAATAGCTGCACGTGTGTCCCTCCCTGCAAATGAAAGCCATGAACGGCAGTGGGAACCTTCTGATTTGCAATGCAGGCCGACACCGACGGGAAGCACAATCAGAGCAAACACACAGCCCATGATGTATAAACACCCCTGCCGTACAGATACACAGAAAGACCATCCATCCCCAGGGAAAGTGCTGCTGCTTTTGGTTTATTCCTCCTGAATTTCATGCCTGGAGCAGCCCATGCCAATGTACTTTAATCTTTATTGTGGCTGCAAAGCAAGCCGTATATTCTCAGCACCGCCCCCACCCACCCAAAAAAGAGCATGATAGTTGTATTCATAGCATAACAGAAAAGCACACTGGAGTGCCGACATGAAGCGATGCTCAGTGAGCAAGAACAGCGGAGGGACAAAATTCAGCCTTTCCTCTGGCCACCTCCATCTTGGTGGCACACACGCAACTCTGAACTGACATATTTGACAAAAAACAGAAAGCAGCACAGCAGGTCAGGACATGACTTAGGACATCAAGATGAAAACATAGCATGTACCTTTTCCCTCCTAAAAGCAGACATGGGGTAATGAGCAAATATGGCTGAGTACAGGAATGCCCCTTTGGCCTGACCTTCAAGCCCTGGCTTTGCGCTCTCCTACCCTGATGGTGTGTGTTTGATTTTTACCCCAACACACCTGCAGAAATCATGCACCTGCAGTTAGCAGGGAATTTCATATGACTGCCGCTGGTAACAATTTTCTATGCAATATGGTGTGGAAAAGATGCACAGATGCCCTCAAAGCATGTTTTTCTCTGCCCTGTGGATAGCTTCTTTTGTTAATAATTTTCTTGAGATAACTGGGACATCAAATTATTTTGAAGTTGTTCTCAAAGGTATATAGATACTTCATTTTTTTGCTGACAGCTTTAATTATTCAGTTCTGCTGTAGCACCAGATGAAATATAATCACAGGAAAGGGCTCCTAACACCACAATAATAGCCAATTGTGAGGACGGCATGTTAAAATCAGCAGTGAAAAACAGTTTATATTCTCTGACCTCTACCCAGTCAAATCCTACTGTTGCTATAGTTGCTATTCTAGAAAGAGTGTTATTTCTCTTAGCTGAGAGTCACTTCTGAGAGAAAACATTGCCTTTCCTTGAATCTTTTCTGTGGTCCCAAGTCATTATATCTTATCAGTGGACTGATTACTCATTTACAATACAAAACTATTAAAAAAGGTAATTTTCTGTTGTACCACACTTGACATACATTTCCCATTTACTCCCATGGAGACGCAGTGACTCTTTAACATCTTGAAAATTCTTATGAAATAGAAATAAACTCGAACTAGAGTGTGATGTGGGCGACAGACATTCCTCAGAAGAACTGAACCACCACAGCACTTGCTCTTGGTGGGCAGCCCCACAGCTACAAATATCAAACTCACGGCGCAGGAAAATAAGTTTATCACTCTGATAATAAGATGCATTAACACAGCAAAAACCACTGTAGCTCTCTGGCAAAGGCAGCTCTTTATTCCTGGGGTAGCATCCTTGCATTTTGTCCTCTGCTTATCTCCCAGGAGGCTTGAAAGTAGGAACAGCTACACTTCTTGATTCCCAGTGATGGGGAAGGGGTGACTCAACAGCATGGTGGTTTCTTTTCATTCCCCTACGCTTAGAAGAGGAAAAGGGGGGTGATTGAAGAGGTTGGGTCTTTGCCTGGAGGAAGCCCTCCAAGAGCTGCTGTCCTTCACTCTGCATAAGACAAGGCCTCGCAAGGGATCCACTCGCCCATGGGGAAAGGCGGGTTGCTGGCAGAGGGGTGGTCAGTGCCAGCCCCCCAGCCTGGTCGCACTGACCCCAGCTACTGTCGGAGGGGGCTCGCACTGGTGGACAAAGTGGCATCAGAGCAGGCTGCCACTGCAACTTTTCTTCAGTCATGCAGTTTTAATGACATAGGATATGAAAAGCTTCAAAATAGCTCCCAGATTTTTATCTGCTCTTCTTGTTTGACGGTGCTACTCAAAGGCACAAAGAGCACAAGAGGCGTGCCCGAGATCTGTGCCATTGAAAAACCTGTCCCTTAAAACCATCCCTCAATGGTTACAGCTCTCCAGCACACATTAGGGCCTTTCAGACTAGGCTGGAGGGACAGCTGACGAGAGGTACCCCGGAGTGTCTGGTCTGATATGCAAAACCACCTGGATGGCAATGAAAATCTAATTAAAGCCTCATCTGAGGCAGAGCTCCTTATGCATCACACTAGGGAGTATTTTTTCCCATGAGCAGCACTGTAAAAGACGTGAATTACAGCAGCACAACAGAGTGCTTCAGCAGTTTGGCAAAACCTTGTCCCGTTTTTTCAGACTCCTCTGCCCCTGCCACTAGTGTCCCACCGCAGAGCAGACCTGGAGGAGCTTCCTCAAGTAGGTCCACAGCCACCTTCTCCAGAGCAAGCATTGCTCCACCAGCCCAGCAGACACCTATGGAGACACCTGAAAACGTAGATCAGCTACCACGTTTTGCAATATCTCAGGTCCTCCAGTGTCTTGTCCTCCATCTCCCCATCCCCCCAGAAACTACAAATTGCATCTGCAGTTGCAGGAATTTTGGCCACCAAACATAAAACTGGCGTTTCTTTTTTATCACTTATGGGAGCTTAAGAAAAATAAACCTTCTACTTTTCTTACATTTAGGAGAAAGCTTTTCAAGCTATCTAAGCATTTCTGACAAGTTTATGAGTTTTTCCTTGGCTTCCTTAAAACACATGCTGGAAGGCAGAAAATCTAGCCCAGAGCCTTTGGGCACTGCACCCAGGGGGACCGAACCCCACCAAAACGACTCCAAAGTTCAAAAGCGACCCACGTCAAGGAAGTACATTAAAGCTCAGATGTGAGTGGGGAAAATGTTGCCAAGTGCTCCGAAGAGCTTGCTGAAATTGGGTACAACAGAACCAGTGGCAGGACCTTTGTCTACAGCCAAGGGGATCTAATGAGTGAGGTCAAGGGGCACTGAGCTGGTTGAACGGAAAAGGGCATCACCTTGACTGACAGTGATACAGCCACTCCCTGGGTTGTTCATAAATATGTTTTAAAGTGATTTTCAGTATGGGAGTAGCTAGAAGGCCAGGCTGGAACATAATTAGATCTAAGGAAAAATGGAAAGAAGAACGTGGCAAGGAGGACGACCTCGCCAAATCTCTTGGTTGAAATGTGCAGTCGGGTTCCTGTCTGGCAAAACTCAAAAATACTGGCTGGAAAATTCACTTAGTTAAGAAGAGAAGGAAGAGTTAGAGTAAGTAATTAAGGTTCACATTATCCTTTGAGCCTGGCATCTGCTTAAATTAGCTCATTTGATCTCTACTTTCTCCTTTAATCTGAGTAGTTTTGAAAGAGTTATTACAGGACACAGATCTCTGTTTCAATTTACCTTTTTTTCCCTACTATTTATCCAATTAATTTATTTGTTGTGCATTTTAAATTTGTCTGCTTTTACCAATTTGCCCCTCCATGCACTGTCTGGTCTTTCTGCCCATGCTCTCAGCTTCCTTCCCACACAACACACTTGGGTCTGGGCTTGTCTTGAATTTATTTATTTTTTAGTAAAGGAATTTCCAAGGCTTTTCTTAAGATTGAAATGGTTGTATCACAGCCAGAGGATAAAGTCAGCCAAGATGCCCTACAGAGCTAGAACCCTGGGCGTTGCAGGGCAGGTATCAGCTCTCTTTGCTCTCCCCAGCTCCTGTCTTGCTCTGACTCCAGTCCCCACACCCCCAGCTCACTGAGATTTCTGTTTTCCCCTCCCAGCTCTGCAGGTTTATTGGAAGCCTGGATAATATTAGGGCTGGCCAGAGCGATACACAGAAGGGAACAAAATGTGCCCAAAAGCCAAGTTTTCCACCCATTCTCTTTTGCACTGTATCACCAGAGAGCACCATGTCTTGGTTGGGTAGGTACCTGCACACATCGGCTTCCACACAGGTAGTACATTCAGACAGCATTCAGCTGTCTGCATTATTTGAAAGCACAGCAATTTTCATTTTCCAGGTGCCAGAAGTCACTTTCCAGCAGGAAAAACAGTATAAGAATTCAAAAGGGCGGCAGCCTTGGGCTCTGCTCCGAAAGTCCTTCTCTTTCACCATCCCACTGCTTGCTTTGTGGAAAAGGGCTCTCAAAGCTAGACACATTATCAAAGTTAAAATTAGGTCCATTGAACTTTATTAGCAATTTTTTACTTTGTTAGCGATTTCATGCTGCCTATTAACGTTTGGTTTTAATATATTGTTATCAGTCATCACAAAAGACTAATCTTATTAGTACTTTCCATATTGTATTCTAGAAAACAAACAAGAAGGCTGCAGTGATTCCTCACCCTGCCATTTTCATATATTTATAGACAGCATATTTCTCCCTGCACACTGACAGCCAGCGCTGCCCAAGAGGACAGGTTCAAGGCATGGCTGGTTGGAAGGAGCCAGGCAAAACATGCCCAAATGTGTGAAAATGAGAAAATGAGAGGAGATGAGCTCTTTGTAGGCAGAGTAGTGAGATGCTTTTTTATGTACAGGAGCATCCTACTGAATCTAAAGTGACGTGTTTCCTGTTAGGATTTTTTTAAAAAAGTAAATATTGCCAACAGCCAATACTATCATACTTCAAGTTTGACTTTTAACTTAAAATACAAATAGATTAATTTTAATTAAATCACTAATGAAATATCTATGGATGCCTAATTGGTTCATGACCTACGAAATACTGTAAGACATTTTCTACAAGAGATGTTCACACTTGTAGATACATTTACAAAGTACATTGAATGCTGTATTTAAAATGGAAGCATAATATTCCTGCTCATGATGAGCAGAGAATGTAAGTCAGACTTTTGGATATATATCCATTATCTCTAAACTTATCATTTCCCTTCTTTTTCACCCTGGAATTCATTATGGGGTATAAATATACTATATACTATAGGGTGTATATATACCATAAAACAGCATCATCAAAAGATGACAATTAGCGATAATCTCTCCAAGAGGTGGATTGTGCTGCTCAGGATGGGAACTGGTACCTCCTTATGCTACATGTACCATGCTGAGCCTTACATTAGTAAATAGGTACATAATATTAAAACGTGTGAAGAAATCACTATGATATACTGCAGTATCCCACCAAAAAAGGCCCAAATGTTTGTCCTACGCAGCAGAGCAAGTTTTCACCTTGCTGGTGTATTTGCATTCAGAACTTTTACATTTCATAATCCTGTTTTCTCATTCACATCTGGGACCACATTAAGGCAGCTTCCATTTAGTCTAGGGACTATCAAGAGAAAGAGAAAGGGGTGTATCTTCTGCATAGTGGTTGTGAAATTACCCTTGTCCTTTGATAGATTAAAATTGAAGTGCTGTAAATTTCTGTTGTCATGGAGATATTTTCCATGCCACTCCACGATTGGCCATCTGAATTCACTTTCCTTTGGGTTTTCCAGCCTAATTAACTGTTATATTTTTGCCAGCAGAGAGGAAAAACCAACATGAATGGGTTTTGGTCTGTGATTGCATCCCTTACAGAGCAAATTTCATTTTTGTATACTATTAAAGGCAAAATGCATAAGCACGGCTTGAGTTTATAGTGCTGAAAATGCAGCCATGCTTAGGCAGGAGTCAAGCATTATCAGGTTTGAACACACAGCTGTTATTTATATCTCCATAATACGAAGCAATGCAACCCTGGTTAAGGCGACACATTACACATTACCAACGCAGGGCAAAGCAATGATGCGGGTCGTGGGACCATGACGGCGCAGGCAGGGCACGGGGGCTGCTGGCACAGCGGGCAGCAGCAGCAAAGCTGGGCTGCCAAAACACCATGACCCTTATTCACTGCAGCCAGCTGCAATGGGGTGATCTCAAACTGCACCAAAACGACAGCGCTACCTACACCAGCGACATTTCTGACACATACGGACAAATTCAGGATTCAGGCAACAGAAAATGACCTCTGGGCAGGGTCCAAAGTAGACTCGTGACAATTATAAAAATATTGTGTTTACTCATGCCTTTGTTTTCCTTGCCTTTGTGTCGCTGGGTTCTCCAAAATCTATTTTAGAGTTCAAGGATGACCAAGCCTGTCAGATTTGGAGAGTGGGCAGGAGCAACTGCACTCATTTAAGTTTATATCCCCATGAAATTTCAGGCTACCTGTATTCTTCCAAGCACCAGGTAAAATAAACACCCACATAGTCAAGCACTATTTGAAGAAAGCACCTGGTGGTACAGGTCCATCCTACCCACTCCCTAGTGATGTGGTTGATAATAAATTCAAAGCTAATTTATCTGCTGCTGTACCATCTGTAACAAGGACAGGCCTTGAGATCAGCTTCCCTTATGCTTTTCAAATTAAAGCGTCTTTGATGTACTTCTCTTCCTGCCTTTGAACATTTAGAGTCCATTGGCAACGAACTGAATGATTTGGTACTAAATAGACTCCCCTCTCCTTCCCCCCAAAAGAATTAGCATCAGGTCTTAATTTACTAATGGACTATAGACATCCATTAACGTAGTAATTAATTCAGTGCTAAAGTGCCTGTAAGACGGAACCACGCTGAGTGCACAGGGAAAAAAATTACAAGTGACGTCTTCCCAGTGAGCATCACAGGGTTTGTGTGGAAAAGTTAATTTAACAAATAAATAATGGTGTACTTTATTCCTCGTCTGCAGCTCTATGTCTAATTACAGCATTTGACAATAATCCCATACTCAATTCTGAATTTTTGGACAGGGGTCCAGTTTTTTCCATCTTTCAGAAATTAAACATCAGGGTGGTTTGCACCAGTGTAAACAACTGCAGCTCCCTCTGAGTTTGGCAGAGCATCACCAGCAGCGTGGCAGGGTGCTGGCTCTTGTCCCAGCTAACGAGCCACGCCGCAAAGCCAGGAGCCTCCAGAGTCAACACGAGCAGCTATTGCATCTCAGCCACAACAATAATGTGGATGATTTTGTGCATACCCCACCTTATCGGCACCTTACATCCACGTCTTCCAAAAGCAGCCTGTCCTGCAGCCTCTGGGCTAGCAGCACATTTCATTGCTCCCTCTAGATCTGCCTTTGGGGTTGCTGGTGAAGAAGGAAATTTCCAGTGCCTGGGAATATGTCCTCAGCTTCCCCAAGCCTCACCATCACTCCTACGTGAAGTGATGCCGAGTATTTGTCACACTGGCATGCAGCTGCTTGTGTTGGTAAAAAGACAGGATGGGTATTCCTCACGTTTCAGATTCCCTCTGCTGATTGAAATTATCTGCCTTCCTGAAAATAATTGCTGCCAGTGGCAATTACTACACTTAAAATGTTTCCTAATGGTTTGCAATGCCCAGACTAAGCTAGGCGTCATATGCCAGGTCATGAATGAACTTAATTAGACATTATTTAGAAGTACATCTTGGTTCATAAATTAAATACCTTTCCAGCTCTGTTCATTTGTAAGGTATCCATTGCATTCAAATGAGAAAGCCAAAAGAGCAACAGAGCAGTTTTCACTCAGAGTCATTCAAAGCACCATGAAGCAATCAGTTTTTTTAAAAATGCTAGATAACCTATTTTAGGAACACACCAGCCAATTTAAATAAACACACCAAATTAATGAGGTCTAACAATTATGTGAGTTCAGGGCTGGCTAACATGAGCTTTCAAATGGATTTCATGCGCTAGAGTTTCATTTGGATGAAGAAGCTGGACTACAGAGGATATCGCAAGCTTGAAAAAAACTGCACCAATTTATTATTGCTGGGTTTGTGGGTGCTGTGGGTATATATCCATGGCTTTTATCTTCACTCGTGCTTCAACTCAAAGGAGCACAAGCATGCTCTGGTCCTGCACAAGGTTACCAGTAAAGTGATTGTTCCTAACTTGTAAAATGTTGCAGGCAGTGACTACATACCATGGTTTGTTTGTACCAACAGGACAATGATTTCATAAAGGTTTCTCATCCTACACTATTGATATGAAGGGTTGGTGTGTGTACTTCAGCCTCCGTGTTACCTGTGATGCTCCTTGACTACTCAAGCAGGAATAAGGAATTACATAGAGATAGGGATACAAGCAACCAAGTATCTGTTGATGGTTTACTGTGTACACAAAGCAACATCAGTTGTGTTATGCTTTGTTCAGTCTCAGTATTGATCGCAAAGCAACACTCCAAATGTGTAAATAGCTTATCTGCAACAGGGAAAAGGTTTCAGGAGCTGAGAAGTTTTATGTTTTTCCAGCGCCAGTTGAATGGTCTGGCTGCCTCCAAGCCACACCGTGAACATGTCCTGGTTTGCTCCCAGCATAAATCCTTAATGAACGTCTTTGCCTTCAAGTCAGTGCTTCCTTTCAAAAACAGGCAAAGGAGTTGCATGCGGTGTGCGCTTATAGGTGTACGGAATAGGTGCAAATGCGCTATTTGGATGGGGATGAAGGATCTCTGTTACTGTGCACCTTGGCATGGTGAGCATCATTTGTTCAAGAAATTCAGTTACAGCCTTACTCAGAGAATATGGTCTCATGGGCTTTAGACAAGGTATTTCAGAGAGGGACATGCTATTTTCTTCTCTGAGAGTGGCTCTTGGACCTGGCACTGTGCTGCTTCACCTCGCTGCCTGCAGCACCTTGCCTGGGATAGCCAAGGGCAGGCAACAGCCTCCCCAGCCAAGGCACGGCTGCTCGTGGCGCAGCTTTCTATTCCAGATGCCAGCATCATTCCCAGCGATAGCGAGGCACCCTCACCTTCCATTTATCAGCTGCTGAGTGCCATGCAACAGCAGGGGACTTCGTACCTCTCCACTTTAATTCTATGCTATAACAAAAGTAACTCAGCTCCCAAGAACGCATTTGACTTCAAAGCTCTTGTGATCCATGTGTGGCATACATACATTGGATTAGAAATCCATTTGTCAGTCAGAGCTAATAACGGTGCTCGCTGCACAGAGCATTATCTTTGTCAGGAGCTGGCACTTCATGAATATGCATGTGAGAAGATGAGCATGCTTGGTACAGATGTATTTACATTAGATGGGCTTCGACAAGGGCTTAATGTTCTAGGTGGGAGTATTTGTGATAACCTCGGAGCCTGGCGCTACAGAGACGTGTTATCCATAAATAGAGGCAGAACAAGATCTGCTGCTGCTTTCCTTGCCCGTGTCTGCTTCTGGATCAGGCCCTCAAATATCTTTTAGAAGTTAAAATAAACATTAAAGGCATCAGAAACATTTTGAAAGTTGGCGTCTTGGCATTTCTCTCTAATTCTGCCACTGAAAAGACGAAGACAGTGTTTTCTTTCAAAGCACAGCTTCTTCAGTTGGAAAGAATGGATCAAAGGAGATCAGAGATGACTGATGCCTATAAATATCATACTTAAATTCACTGCAGACAGAAGGGAACTGCATGTCGATTGGAGCTGTGTTTACTCCTAATGCTACCGACAGCCGCAGCTGGGCTGGCACAGAGCAGAGCAGGGAAATCTCCCCTGAGGCTCTTGCCTTCGCAGTTTTAACAGGCTATTCTGGCACACTTTATTGAATATCTAGTAAATAATTTTTAAGAGGTCTTATGCAGGCTTGAGCAAGCTATGCTCAGCACTCTGTTTTTTCTTCCAATCAATTGTCCATAAAGTTGTAAGCTGATTTTTATCTTCCTAACACACTTATCTAGTGTTAATGGGGCAGGGGGTAGAGGAAATTAAAAACCCAGAGAAAATGATGACACTGCGATAGCCAAAAAGGAGCCTCTTCCTACTTTTTAAAGTTCACTCTTGGTCGAGAGAGAAGTGAATAGCCTAGACAGAAATGTGAGACTCCTCGCTAGACACTTGGCTGGACATTATATTCACACAGCTTATCAGTCGGTGTGATTCATAGAGTGTACAATCAATCTCCACATATGCAAGAAGTCATCACACACAGTAGCACGTGCACTTGTCGCCGGTGAGCCCTCCACCCTCCCCAGCGAGTCCTACTCCTGCCCTGCTTGTCCGAGGGCACCCAGCCATGCGCAAGCTCCAATCCTGAGAAGAAAACACCCGTAAACACAGCACTGTGTCCCATAAGCATTCAGTTCACTCCAGCCTGAGACCTGGGGTGGTGAAAGCATAATTCTTCATAACTGTGCTTCTGGCACAGTGGCCAAACCCAGTTTTACATCCACCAGTGCCCAAGCCAGAGCGTGAGTCTCTTACCACAGCAGAGGAGTGTTTACCCTGTGGCAGCTAGTTATTTCACAACCTGCAGAAATCATTCAAGTTGCTTTCGTTTGGCCTTTGATCCCTGTTTAACAAAATATCGTTTTTAAACTTTGAGCCTCGAAACCCAGAATTCACCCAAAGAGTATCCTGGACCACAAAGCTTCAGCAACTGCCTTCAAACCATGACAGTGTTATCCGAGGGAACCGGAGACCTTTCTCTGGGAGTCATCAATAGTCTTGTGATATCCGGTAACACCGGCGGTATGAGGGGCCATGGTCCGGAGTGGAGCACAAAGGGAAGCGGGATGCATCTTCTCAGGGGCTCCTAAACCACACAGCAACATTTCACAGTCTGCCCTCTGCAAACTATGCACAGCTATCAAATATAAGACAGAAGTAAAAGACCTGTGAAGTTTAAAAATCTCCCACAAAAGCTCTTCCCCCACTTCAAGGCCAAGGAAAACAAACTGGCCTCCCAGCATGTGGTGGAGAGAGAACAGAGACAAAAAAAGACCTCCTAATTAGAGAAAAATTCAATAAGCCATAGGCTTGTTTTAAAATGAAAATGCTACCACTTTTTTGCAGCAGTGACCTTACTTTTGCCTTGAGGATTAATACAAAGCACAGCAGCATTTGCAGTCAACATTTTCAGTGGAACTGCCTGAGAGCATGTGAAGTCTGGAAGTTACTGGCTTTTTGGGTCAGGCTGGAGTTTTCTCACAGAGGTTTCAAATCATTTTCTTCCATTTTCTTTAACTGCCTATCAGCTCTGCACAGCTCACCATGTTCATCCCAGCACCCAGCCTTTGTGGCTCCCAAATATCTCATAACCATACATTAAGTCCCACAACTCCCTCTGGGGATAGTGGAAACATTGCTCCCTTCCAGGCGCAACGCCGAAGCTGCAGGCTGCAGCTGTGCCACACGGCAGACACAGAGTCAGGATTAAATCGGATTTAAGTCAGACATCTGTTTCTCTTCAGACCTGGTTGCCGTGTATGTCAGTAGCTAATTTAGACACACCTGAACTGGGTATAATTAGCGGAGTGTATGACATATTATTCAATATATTAGTATGTGAATAAGATAATAATTTTCCTATGGGTTTGCATAACATAGCAGGATGATGCTAACCTGTACTTCCAGCTCTCACTTGCCAGCTCAATATTAATATAACGACTTAATATATTATATGTTATAGCAATATTATATTAATATCTGTATTAATGCCATAAGAATACTAATAATATTTGCAATTAGAAATCCTCAGGACTCGCATAACCATGTGCCTATCTACTTCCCGAGGATCCATCCATCCACCACGATGTGACCATGGGCACAATCTGACACATCAAGTACCTGAGGTGCCTGTGTGAGCTGTTACACCAGAATTTCACCTGCTTCTCTGCAGCCCCATTCTGCTCAAATTCAGAGTTGTCCAAAAATCCCACTCTGTTATGCTGGGCTATGCTTTCATGATCATACACTGATGATGAAAGGAGTTTTCTTGTCAAGCGTTGCTCAGCACGCTTTGCTCTGCCATGGGTGTATAGGGTCCCTTTCCTGCCAGTATTTAACAGTATATGGTGTAAAGTGCTTGGTGATATCCTGAGCATGAAAGGTGTTATGTGCAGCACACTTCTGTATTATTTCAATAGCCATGTCGATGCCTTGCCTCCTGACACCCTACCTTTGACCAACATCAGCAGCACAGACAAACTGCCAATGCTCTGCGCTCTACCCCACACTGGCACGGTAGGCAGGATGCTGCCTGCATTATCCATGTAAGGTATGATTCTCTCCAATCTCACTGCTGCTGGAGGAGCCAAGGGGTTGTGCAACTCTTACCCACATTCAAAAGGCATTTGCACAACCGCCTGTGGCTGCCAGATGACCTGGACACCATGTTGCCCTGGCAGTCCACCAGAGCCACGGCGTTGCTTACGATCCTGTGTTTGCTGTCAGTGATCGAGTGAGTTGCAGTATGGGTGCATCATTGCTTGTATTTCCTAGTGCCTCTGTAGACCTTATTTCATAATGTGTTGTCAGACTCCCAGCAGGTGAGGCTGCCACTGTGCCACAGTGGAAGTGGGGATGCGTACCTCGAAGCTCACACCACTAAGTAACACAGCCACTCTGGGCATCCCCAAAAAGTCACTCAAGGACCTGCTTGTGGTGACAGAGAAATAAAGTGTTGGAGCAAAAAAAAAAAAAAAAACCAAGCTCAAAATCTATGACAGTATTACAGAAGCAGTTGAGCAGAACTGAAGCTGTTACTGGGGCCTGCTTTTTATTTTTTTTTTCAGCTATGAAACTTTATTTGAAGGGAAGGTCAGAGACATTTTTTTCCTCCACGGTTTTCTATTATGTGTTATTCACATTTTCATATGATAGTTTCTATGAGAAATGCACACCTTCCAGCAACTAATAGAAAATCCAGATAATGAAGACTGCAGCTCCTGATAAAATATCTCCAGGAATGAGTTAGCCCTAGATAGTATTACTCTCTTCTTTTAAATTCATGTTTATATAGAACGAAAAAAGCTAGCTGATTTGAGAAATCATCGATCCACTACAAATGACAAGCCATGAAATACTGTACCTTGAAGGTGAAAGTTGGACCATTTTTAATGTAAGATAAGAGAGCCACATGTCTTTGTTTTACCTGCCCAGACATGTTTTTGTAATAGAGCAGCCTGTTGTAATGACATTTCTTATTTCAGCTGTCCATTTGTCACAGTGGGTTTTCTTCCTGTGGTAATAGCACAGAAAAAGACCAGGACTAGGAATTTAACGTCTCTGTTCCTTGTTCCCGTCTATAATTCTCAGATTCTTGTGTTTTCTGATACTACATGAATCTCAGCAAATGGATTTTCCCCTTTCAGGTTCTGCAGTTCGTTTCTCCAGATGAAGTGCAGAAAACTCTGTGCCTGACACATGCCTGGGAGGTGTTCTGGCATCCTCAGGACCAGGTGCAAAAGATGGCCTGAAGAGCAGCTGCAGGATGATCTTCCAGTGGGCAGTGCCCGCTGGGCTGGCAGGGGCACTTCCCAGTTCAGAAACAGTACGTGGGGGTCAGCCTGCACTGCAGCCGCTGACGTGAGAGAAGGCAGGAAGGGAAAGATTTTTGCTATGACTTTTTGTAAGCACATCAGAGAATTGTGTCGGCATCCCATTTGTACTGTGTGGCATGTCGTCTCTGCTGGCTCCAAATGCAAAACCTTTCTGCATTGCTTGCAGTTATGCACACATGTAGAGACAAGGCACCTTCATCAGTGAAAAGGTGTCTTGAGACACCAGAAGAAAAATCTCAGGTTCAGGACTATTCAGACATATTCTGAATTGCCTCTGTAACTTTCCAGAAAAACGGTCTGGAAGGTATGATTTTCTTCTCCCACCTTACCATTCTTCTATGCAAAAGAGGGTCCATACATGTTCATTAAACCTGGCCTCTGCAGTCTTTGGGCAGCTTTGCCAAAGAATAGGGCCAGGGCAGCAGAGATATAGGTAGTAAAGGCTATAGGGTCCTCTGCATCCATTGTAATTCCCTAAAAGTTCATCCTTCCAGAGGGGTGTGTGCCTGTTCACTCTCTCTTTCACCTACTGAAAGAGCTGGAACAGTAAAATACTCTCCACTGACTTTCCACAGAGACTGAGGGTGGAGAAGAAATAGATGCCTCTGGAAAGCTAACCTTAATACTCAATGTTTCATAGCCCCCAAGCAGTCCCCACATTTCTGTGATGCCATTTGTTGCAGATTTTTTTCTGTGTAAAATATTTTCACATTCTCCTAGGAACAAGCAGAAGCCCAAGTTCTGTTTCAGCCCCTCTGTCAGAGTTCTTCCTCTGGGTCACTGTCATTCCTCGCTAATCTAATAAATTTTCCAAGCCGATTAATTCAGGCTTCTGGTAACAAGTGGTTGCGCTATCAGCGTGCTGGGATTCAACACCGGGTAGTCGCTCCCTCTGTGTGGGAGCCTCAGCTGGCAGCAGCACATAGCTGGAGGCTGAGGAGGTACTACAAGCAGAGACAAAATACTGCTGCTATCTGGCACTACAAAGCCAGACTCAGATAGCGTGTTGTCCCTCAGAGGTACAGAGATGAAAAAACTAAGATGTGAAGAACTTAAATATTTCATCACAGACTTTGCTCCATTTTGTTCTTCATTTACATTAGTAAGTAACACACACTTCTAAATTGGGGAAAAGAAAAAAAAGAATATTCCTTGGTTGTCTTCTTGTTAATGCTTGGGATGTCAAAGAGCACCTACTTCCACCCCCTACATCCCAGGAGCAATGAATAAGTATCACCTAAATGGGTCTCCACTGGGGATGAGTGTGTCCACAGAGCAAATCCATCAGCCACAGGCCATGTGCAGATGTACTACCCTGCGATTCAAAGCCAGGCTTCTCTGTGAACACAAAGGACTGCAGCCTACATCCTGAACGAGTACCTTTATGAGCTGAAGTAGCAGATGCTCTCTCAGACCCACCTGAATACTTCACCCAGTGCAGGACAGGGGCACCACGAGCACACATCTCGGCACTGCCACGGAGACCTCCAGCCCAGACACAGCCAGGGAGTTGCAAGGCACTTAGCATGGCATCCTGAGGGGAGGGAGAGGAGTTGTGGGGCCAGAAAGGAAAGGACAGAAATATCGTAGTTAATCATGGCAACGGGGAAAGGAGAGGCTCAAAAGAAGAATTTTTTTTCTTTTACAGAGGAAGGTTGGGAAAGAATTAGAAATGAGAAAGAAAAGTCAAGCTAATAATGAAACAGGGAATGACAAAAGAATATAATAAAAGAGATTATGCCATTAAAAACTCGGTCTCATTTGGAATCAGTGCCTGAAGTAGCAGTTGTACAGTGTGTTTACGCCACCTTTCTAAACAATCCTGGGACTCAAGGGGAAAATACTCTGTTCCCAAACAGCCTTCCAAAGTGCTGTTGTACAATTGCAGCTTCAAAGGGTAACCTGCAGCAGTTAGCTGAACACTTCACCAGTACAAATTCCAACACCATTCTGGTGAGAACAGAAAATATCAGAACCCCTTTATACAGCAGAAGACCCCGGAGGAGGGCTCAGTAGCTCGGACCAGGGAGGACCATTCAGAAGTTAATATCAGTTAATTATTTATGACCATTTTTAGTGCCTCACTGAAATCTCCCTGTAGTGTTTTCAGGGCTCCTGAGCTCTCCTCCACTGCAGCACCGTGCCAAGAGCAGAGTTTGACACTTAAAATTACCTGCCTCGAGCAGGGGGTTGAAGACAGCAACCTCCAGAGGTCCCTTTCAGCCTCCATTATTTTATGATTCTAGGAAAAATCAATTTGCTTTCAGTGAAATCTAACACTGGGATTTTTGAAGGGATGTGAGAGTTAGGTTGCCAAATCCCCAAGAACTTAGAAGACATTTTGGTTCCTAAATCCCATACACTCTAACAATTCCCTGGCCATTTCTTAAAGGTCAATGTAATTTCTTCTTTAGCCCAAACAAACACAAACCTGTTCAAGTGAAAGTTAGAAACCCTGCTGTTCAGTGACCAGGAACCAGCCCGAGTGCTCTTATCAGTCTCTTTTAGTGCTATAAACGTGTTGCTAATTGCAAAAGTGATACAACTAAAAGTGCTAAAGGGAGATTATTCTAGCTGCAAAATGCCACTGTGCTTGATGAAGTCATCCGCAGGAGCTAATGCCTCGATTAATTTTTCTAACATCTGTTTAGAGTGCAGCAGCACAAGAAGGCTGAAGCCTTGCATCAGTGATCTAAAATAACAGCAGCACAAGGGACTTTCTTTTCCCACCCAGGGGCAGCACTTTTGTAACCGCTGCAGGTAACCACCAGCAGCTTCACGGGAGGATTATGGAGGGATGTGGGCCACAGGACCGGAGTTGCTGGTTTTGCTGATAGAAGAAGTCGGTTTCATGACTGAGGCGTAGCTGCCGCTTCAGCAGGTACTGCGGATGGGAAGCCAAAGCTCGTGCTGTATGACCCAGAAGGTGGAAGACTGAGCAGCTAAAGAGCTTAATGAGATGATCTCCCCACATGCTGGTAACAGCATCGCACAGGCATTTGCTACAGTGTAGGGAGGGTAATGTGGCTCTTCAAACAAATCCATCTCATACTAGGATCAACTTGTGTGTTGCATGCGCATAAAATCAGAGCAGGGGGAGACTATTGGGTTGCACCAGCTGGGGATTTGCTTAATTTGGAACTTCAAATGCAAATGGGCACTGACAACACACCAAAATGTCCAATAAGGTGATACAAACTCGTGCTTTTTCGCTTTTTCTGACACCACATTATTCAGGGGAATGGCCTGCAGAAAGAGGCCCATGGCTCCCAGACACCCTGTACAGCTGGCCAGAGATGCTCACATAACCAGCTACAGCCTGGGTGGTGCTTCCCCGGCACCCAGAGCCTGGCAAGACAAATGTGGCTACTGGAATTGAATGGGAAGAGCCGAGACACATGGTGCATTAGAGGGCAAAGGTCTAAAGGCAAACCAAAATGCTTTCCCTGTACTCATTTTATCCCTGAGAGGGTACGGTGCCCTGGTGAGTCACCTTGTGCAACCACAGCATGCTCAGATGGTTCACAGTCCAGACAACAGTGCCAAATAATCCAGGAACCAAGGAAGGAAACAACCATTTTCAAAGTAATTTTTAATTACATCATATATAATTCTGAGTCTTCAGATCACCCTGGGAAGATAGGCTACAAACCACAATTTCTTCTCATTGCCCCCTTCTGCACTTAACACTCCCTGAGGGAAAAAGTACCCACAGTCAAGCAGCTCATGTAGTGCATCCTTTGGGCATGTACTCCACTGGAGAATGTCATGATGTTCTCATGAAGGTTTCGTGGTCAGTATATGAGTCATTTTTTAGTGGGTTTTAGTTTTAAGGTAGCATGGTTCAATATTCAAGTAATAGTTTGTATCTCCTGTGATTAATCATTGCCTGTGACTGAAATATGCACAGTGGTTGTTAAAGCGTGGTATGAAATAGGAATCGCTATTTAAATATGCTCAGAAGCCAACTGTTACCAACACCACCAAGTTCAAGGCAGCATCTGAGTATAGAGCTGACTGAAAAGATGAGACTCTTTTTTTTTTTTTTTTAAGAATATGACCATTTCCCCTGAACCGGTAGAAGCAAAATGTCCTTGCTGCAGAATAAAAGCACCGTCTTGGGAATCAGAAAACACCAGTTCAGTTCTGCACTCTGTCCATGCTCACTGTATGCTCTCTAGCAAGGCCTTTAACGTCTGTTTTTATTTTCATACATAAAATTGACCTAACTCTCTCCTCTCATCATTATTTTTAATCTCTCTGATGTAGGGACTATCTCAAAGTATATGATTTGTTTAGTGCAATACAGTACTGGTGCGTCCTGCTGCACAATGGGCACCTTCAATTCCCACTAACTTCAAGGTGTGCAAACCCACAGCAGCTTTTTCAAGGACTTCAACCTCTGGACTCTCTGGTTGCCCAGAGAGGTTGTAGATGCCCCATGCCTGGAAACAGTCACAGTCAGGCTGGACAGGGCTTTAAGCACCCTGATCTAGTTGAAGATGTCCCCGCTCATTGCAGTGGGGTTGGACTAGATGACCTTAAAAGGTCCCTTCTAACCCAAACCAGTCTATGATCCTGACTTGCTCAGAGCCTGGCTGAGCTGGAGTCTTCTCATGCCACTAATATGTTTCTGTTTTCCTTACCCAATGAAGGAAAAACTGCACGATTACAAAACTAGAAAGGGTACACAATTGTACAGGGTATTCTCCCAAGCTGAACGAACACTTAAAATGTCTGCAAGAAACCATCTCGTCTTAATGTTGAAAATAATTGACACAGTGCATTTCCCATGAAAAGCCTTTGTATTCTGCAAGAGAGATTACAAGCCCAAAAGTTCAGTGCTTAGAGTTTGCCTGAATGCTCTATAAACACACATGTAACCCTAATATTCATGCCTTTTTAAGAGCACTGCACAAGAATTTCTAGGGTGAGCTACCAATTTCCATAATCCTAAATCGCTTCTTCCACTGGGATTTTCAGGACTGAAAGCTGCCCATCACCTCTTACAGGCTGCCTGCACCCTTCAGAAAACACTGTCAGCAGAAAGGTCACAAACTGATAGATTAATCCATCTGAATATAATCAGAATTGGCATAAACCTTGCTTCAGCCTGTTACTATGCAAGCCAGAGCCCAACCTTTCCATGTGCTCCAGGGCGTTTAGTTGACTCTGGTTTCATGTTTGCAGGCTGGCCCAGCAGCCACCCGGACCAGGGCCAAACCTCCCCTGGGTCCACAGATGGGTTTTGGGGTCAGAAGCAGATGTGCTGAATTACTGTGAAAGCCTGATCTTGAGGGGTTTCCAGGGAGGCTGGAAGCAGAAAGCATGAAAATCTAGTGAGAGTTTCTACCTACTTTAGAGTTTCACCTTCGTGTTTGAAAAGTGAATGAGGTAAAATCATTTGGAAAAACAAAAAAATATGCATGTCACTTTCTCTCCTTTCCTTTGAATGAGTCCTGCAGCTTCCTTCATTTCAAAACCACCTTTTGTTCCATTTTCTTGCCGAGACACTTCCCCTCCTGGCTCTCCTGCGCCCTTCCCATAGACTGTCCAAGTCCACCACTCCCTCCTCCCTCTTTATCCTTTTCACAGTCTGGTTAAATTTGCTTTTTCCCTACGTGGCACAGATAATTTCAAAACAGCCCCTCCTCACCTTTTCATATTATCACTCTGCGGTTATTTTCAAAACTCAATCAAAACCCAAAGTTTTTGCCATGATTTTAACTATTCCATTTTTCCCATTTTTATGTGGTTTTTTCCCCCTGCTGTTAAGTGCTTTGCAGTTCTATGAGTACGACAAACATCAGACACACAGCTGAGCTGTGTTGTGCAATAGTGTCCAGCCTGAGACTCACCCACGCGTTGAGAATAATCCTTGAGCGACTGGTCTGGGGGCTCCAGCTCCCCGCTTGCGGGCGTGCACCCAGAAGGCAGCCAGACAGCAGCCTACAGCACATTTTCCCTTTTCCTGACATTTTTTTTTTCCCATGAACTGATGTCAGTAATGAATCTAGGGTCTGGCTCCACTTAATCCACAGTCTTTTCTGTCCATCTGGACTGACATGAAGACACTTGTATTTTCCCCTAAAGGTTACCTTCCTTCTTTTGAAGGTAGCCACCTTTAAGAACAACTAACATCACTCACTATGTATTACTGAGTTATTTTATATCCTGCCCATCAGGACCTCATCTGCTCAAAAACTGAAAACAAATACCACAAAGGTGTAACTAAAACAGGAGAGAAATGCACCCAGAAGGAGCACAGCTGATGAAAATTAAATTTCAGGAGGGACAAACCAACAAATGCTGGAAAAAGAAGAGACCATAGGACTACAGAGAAGAAAAGAAACCCTAGACCTCATTTTCTGATATTATAAGGTTATGAGTGAATTAAATTGGCACAACTTTCCAGAATGAGTGATTGGACAGGCTGAAAAAGACTTTGCTGTGGTCTCACTGGCACAGATACTAAAATTTCAGCAGATGAACAAGAAAAAATAGAAAGGGAGGGGGGTGATGGTGTCATAGAAGATGAAGAAAAATATCTGACCACTTCTTGTTTTTATTCAACACCATGTAGACAAGATACATCATACAGACATCCCCTGGGACACCGATACACCCTACTGAACCCACTGGGGTTACACCACGAACTGGCTCAGCCTTTGTTTCACCCCCTGGAAAGATGAGGCTGACCAAAGCTCTCCAACCCAGCTGTCTCCTCACCAGTAACAGGAGGTGCAGACATCCAGCGTGAGTCATTTACCAGGCTGATGTAATAGCCTGGAGAGATTCCCATGCCTTTCCTGACAGAGACCTAAGAATACCCGTGGCAGGGAGAACTTGCATGGGATCCTTCCTGAGTTGTTCTTGGAGGGACAAAAAAGGCTCAAACTAGACAGAAGAGTCTGTTAGGGTTAAAATTATCCATGTATGCAACACGTTCAGGGACTCCTGGGCTTTGCATGAGCACAACATCAGACTGTGAGCGGGCAGGTAACTGCTAACTTGCTAATTGGGATGAAGGACACGAGGAGGAGGCTATAGGCAGCTGCATGGCTATTCAGTGTCTGCACTGCCCCAGCACCTACTGAAAGTGAGGAGATGGCGTACCAGGCCAGACGTGGTTGGGGTGCTCTTATGTTTTCATGAGTTTTGTTTCTGTAGGAGCACCTGTTGTGGCTGGTGCACACGCAGATCCATGGAGGCAGTCCATCCAGAGGGGGTCACCATCCAAAGGCAAGAGGGGAGAAGAGACAAGGGTAGAGGCAGGCAGGTGGAAAACTACAAAGAACTGACAAGGCGATGCATTAATTAACATGACAGCAAGCATTTTCACCACAGAAGAAGCCAAAGTACTGTCAGGGGTTTTTGTGTGGAGAACAAGCCAATGAGAGCTTGAACAGACTTTAGAGAGCAATTGCTTGCAACAGGAATATCATTTTTGGAGAAACACACACCATCAGTCCCTGGCGGACCAGGCAACACCCGGGCGTTACTGTTGGATTAGAAGCTTCATGTTGAAATGTGAAAGAGCTCAGCCCCGGGGAAAAAAAAAAGTTGCAAATGCCTGTCTTAGCTCTTGGTGAAGGGGGGGGGGGGGGAAATACATGATGTTTTTGACTGAACTGAAATGGGCCAAGTCCCACTCCCCTTGCAGTGTACACACGCACACCCATTGCAGCATGCTGCACGCAGGGTCTCAGTCTGTCCTGCTCAGTGATAGGTACAGTGACAACAAATGCCATGAGGTGAGGTGGTTTATACCAAACCTTACAAAGCCCACGAACTGCTGTTGTTAGTGTACAGTCTGATGTTAGCGTACACTAATTTGAGCCTCATATTTATCCTTAGCCAGAGAATTCAACAAAATAAAATAAAAAAAACCCAAACACACATAAACAAGTAAACCTCTGCCAAAAGTAAAACTTGCAAACAAAGGTTATCAGACATTCAAGCCAAATTCAAGCATGCCCAGAGCAGATAGCTTGAAGTCTACGTGCTTTATTAAGCCAGGGAAACACGAAGGTATAGTGGGGCTGTGGGAATATTCTATCTGGGGCATTTCATCTGACCGCATTTCATCCCCACTCAGCGCCTGCCTGCACTGTGCCCGCTCCAGCCAAATTGCAGCAGCCCTGCAGCCCCACCACTGCTCCTTCCCAAAGCCCGTGCCACTGCCAGGCAGAGGACCCGGCCTCACTCACCCAGTCAAAAGCTACAGGCAGCGAGGCAGAACGTCTGCGGAGCTAGGGAGGAGGGAGGCATCATACGGTGTGGCAGGGATACGGCCCCTTGACTGCAGAGCTGGACTGGGCTGGGGGGTACGTCATGGGGGATGCCTCCCAGCAGGCTGGCTGCTCCTGTCACCGGTAACATGGACACAGCATGTCCTTCACCGTACATAGCAGCTTCTTAGTGATTTTCACAGCAGTGAAACACCCTGGGCATGGGCAGACCTCAGGAGAAACTCAGTGTGAAAGGCACAGAGAAAGCCCAGGGAGCAACGCCTCTGCTCAGGAGGAACAAAGAGTTACTGGGGGATTAGTCACAATCACAAACCTCATGTCTCTCTCACTTAAAGAGCTAGAAAACTTGGGAGCGTACAAGTGAAACTGAGCTGTGAACAGGCTGCCCCACTTAGGAAGGCGTGGCGAGTTTCTGCACAGGGTAGTTTAAAGTAAAGCATTCAGAAAGGTAACCGCAAGGGTTACATGGCTCTCTGGTTTCTGTGGATTTTGGGGGCTGCCAGTGAAGTTTCTCAGTGCCTTTCACTATATTAAAAACAAGAAGCCAAAGAAACAAATGTCCTGGCAGTCTGTATCTCACATCATACCCTTCCCAGAAACATAGGAATTAGTATTTTCCTTTTCAAACATCTACAAAGAGCTATCAAACAATTCAGACCCCTCCTCCATCAGTCACCACCAAGCTTGAAGCCAGGCAGACCCCTCTGACTGCTCATTTCGCAATACTGAGACCAACATTTGGTGTCTGAATTGCTTCCAAGAAATCATCAGGAATCTCAGAACTTGCCACTTCCCTTGAGGCTATTTCAAGGGAATCCCAGAAAGTTTAGAAATTGAGACTATATCATGAAGTGGCAATTGCATGAAAGAATCACTGCAGGAAGTACCTTCAGAACCAGAGGCAGGGAGCTCATGACTCGGCATAGCTGAAGCTTCAAGCACTACAAAATGCGCTTTGGGTAATTTTTACACAGGTCAGTAGGCTTCAGCCTTGAGAATTGCTATGAAATGGTAAGTAGCGCCCACCCAGTAAATGTGAACAAGCAGGCTGTACCCAGACAGGAGGGCAACAAAGATTTTTGAGATGCCTCCTAGTCTGGCAGGTTCCCAGGTATGAAATTCAGGAGTGCAGCGTTCTTGCCCACCATGCTTTAGTTAGCAGCATAATGTTGTGCCATCTCAGTGCCAGTGGGCTCTTTCCATGTGTCTGTCTTGGGAGCTTAGGAAATAGTTAAATACCTATCTGCAAGAGAGGAATGCCTTCGGCAAGGGGCTAACCCTGTCCTTCAATATGCATGCCCTGCTCCCGCTGTCAAGGTAGATCAATGTTTAATGCAACGGCCTTGACAGAGTGCTGTTGATAAAGATGCAGAGAGCAAACAACAAAAACATCTGAAATAGCAAGGCCACGTCACATAGCTTGCTCTTCAGGGATCTGAGCTATTTTGCAGTGAATTTATGGCAAGCATTTTAAAAATGTATAAATAAGGGCCCCATCCTGGATCTCTATCTCAGGTAATGCTCTTCTCCACCTCCGACCACTTCTCAGGGTAGTGCGGAGAGCAGGAGACACGTGGCTGCCCATTTGCCCTGATCACCAGTGCACCAGCGAAAGGGGAGCAGCAGTGGGGGACATGGTGTCCCTGTACTGCACAAGGGAAAGGGGAGCAGCAGTGGGGGACATGGTGTCCCTGCACTGCACGAGGGAAAGGGAAGCAGCGGTGGGGGACTTGGTGTCCCTGCACTCCACTTCTGGCACTGGCAGAGCTTGGCTGCATGTGAAGGACATTACCTGGCCAGTGCGGGACAGGTGGGAATGACCTTACTTACATCACATATCATAGAATCATAG
The DNA here is from genome assembly GCF_030463565.1 of Pelecanus crispus. NCBI lineage: Eukaryota > Metazoa > Chordata > Aves > Pelecaniformes > Pelecanidae > Pelecanus > Pelecanus crispus. Next base: position 10,388,582 of record NC_134653.1, on the reverse strand, counting down.
AATTGTTTAGGTTGGAAAAGACCTTTAAGATCATCCAGTCCAACCATTAACCTAACATTACCAAGTCCAGCACTAAACCAATTAAGGGTAGAGTAGCAATTTCGTGTTTCCTGGCTTGGTGGCTGGATTATTTATAATGAAAATAAAAACTAGGAATCATTAAGATTGGAAAGGACCTCTAAGATCATCATTCCAATCATCAACCCAACACCACCATGCCCAGTAAACCATGTCACAGAGTCCACGTCTGCCCGTTTTTTGAACACTGCCAGGGATGGTGACTCCACCACCTCTCTGGGCAGCCTCTTCCAATGCTTGACCACCCTTTCCGTGAAGGAATTTTTCCTAATATCCAATCTAAATCTCCCCTGGCGCAGCTTGAGCCCATTTCCTCTCATCCTATCGCTAACTACTTGGGAGAAGAGCCCAACACCCACCTCACTACAACCTCCTTTCAGGGAGTTGTAGAGAGCGATAAGGTCTCCCCTCAGCCTCCTCTTCTCTAAGCTAAACAACCCCAGTTCCCTCAGCCGCTCCTCATAAGGCCTGTGCTCCAGACCCTTCACCAGCTTCGTTGCCCTTCTCTGAACACACTCCAGCACCTCAATGTCTTTCTTGTACTGAGGGGCCCAAAACTGGACACAGTATTCCAGGTGTGGCCTCACCAGTGCTAAGTACAGGGGGACAATCACCTCCCTGCTCCTGCTGGCCACACTATTCCTGATACAAGCAGGCACCTCCCCTGGTAGGCTCCCTTACCAGCTGCGTCAGGAAGTTATCCTCCACACACTCTAGGAACGTCCGAGACTGTTGCCTCTCTGCTGTATTGTATTTCCAGCAGATGTCCGGCAAGTTGAAGTCCCACACAAGAACATGGGCTAGCGATTGCAAGACTTCTGCCAGCCGCTTGTAGAACACTTCATCTATCTCTACATCCTGGTTGGGTGGTCTATAGCAAACTCCCAACAGGACATCTGCCTTGTTGGCCTTCCCCTTCATCCTTACCCATAAGCACTCAACCTTATCACCACCACTGTCGAGCTCTATACAGTCAAAACACTTCCTAACATACAGAGCCAGCCCACCACCTCTCCTTCCACGCCTATCCCTTCTGAAGAGCTTATAGCCCTCCAGTGCAGCACTCCAGTCATGAGAGTCGTCCCACCATATCTCTGCCTTTTGCACAGGTTACCTTCTACAATAAATTGCCATTCACAATTTGCCTTCCTATTAGAATATTTGTCAAATATAGAAGCAAAAAATTATACAGCAAAAGGCTGAGTGGTAGTTTATGCATGCATAAATCTTGTTAAAACAGATATATGCTGAATGTCCAAAGCAGTGGGAGGTTTTGACCCTTTAAACCAGTAAAGGGATTTGTGTTCAGAATTTCAGTTTGGTTTTCTGAAAACCCACTCAAATAGTGCTTACTAAAAAGTCTGATTTGGCATAGTAAAAATGCGTGTGCAGAACACAGACCAGGCAGCTCTGGGCTGAGTTGCACGCAGATGTGAATCGGTGGACCAGTGTGTAGCTGGCCTGAACAACAGGGACCAGGCAACACCAGGGGTGACCACAGTCTCATGGTCTTCTGCTCAGTCAGGACGTGGCTCTGAACCCATAAATAACAAAATCTGGTCTATACATCTCCTACCTCTCTCTCTTCCCATTTCTTCTCTCTGCCTCAACCCCTCTCTCTCCTATGCGCTCTGAAAGCCACACGTACCTCTCACAACACAGTCCTGTCTCAGGTTCACATCTCTACTTTAAAAATCACCTCTTCCATGAATCCTTGCTGTTAATCCCCCCAACAATATGTTTTGCACTAAATCCCTGAATTGAATTACCTGACTGTTGTCCAGGCCAGACAAGCCCACAGGCCTATAAGCTTATCAACACAAGCAACACAGCTAATTCTTCGCCTTGTAGGCGCCATGCAATTTAAGGAGTTTATTAATATTGATAAATAATAAGGTTTTATTCTCTGTATTAAGAATAAACAAACCTCCAAAGATTTTTTCAGTTCAGGGATTTATCCAGACATCTGGATACTTATTTGCAGCTTCTCCAGATTTTCTTGGCCGGTACATTGTGCTGGAAATCATGAGATTTCCAATGTATTTTTGGTTTTTATCCAGTTGGAAATACTGCAAGAGGAGTTTTTCCTCCCAGCCTTCCAGGATTTCTAGTTCATGTGCTGGCTGGAATCAGCATATAAAGAGGGGCATAAAAAGAAAGCCTCGATTAAAAAAAGCTGAGGAAATATTTGTACTTCAAAGGTATCTTTTCAGCTTGGGGTGATGGTTCTAATTAGTTTCTAATGAAGTGAAGCTGACAAAGCCTTACTTTGTGTGACTGTTTAGATGACCGTTCACAGAAGACTAGGACACTGAGGAGGCAAGATCTAGGCCTGTGCCAAGCTCGTGTTTGTGATCAGTTAGTGTGTGTGATGGGTATCTGAATTACCCAGTTTTGAATTAGAGATGAATTATTATCACAGTTTCTGACCCTCTCTATTCTCCAGCTGCCAGGTCTCTCTCAAGGACACCTGCTGGGACTGCTTTTGCCACCTATTTTGCAACATCAGTGGAAGGTGAGAAGATGACTGCTTTGAGCTCAGTGGCCACCCTCCAGCAAAATGATGGAGGGAAGTGGATCAGTGGAAAGGGAGGAAACTGTGGTGACGGGAGGGCAAGGCAGAGATTGGAAACATTCATGTGACCAATAAGGGGATAGGAAAAGGAGGAGGAGATTGAGGAGATACAGCCTGAGATAATGGAAAAATCCCCAAACACCCGGCCTCCCTCCTCCTTTCTCCAAAATCAGCCTAAATCTGGAAAGATACAGCAAAAGATAAAGGACCAAATCCAAACGGGATGGTAGGAAAAAAAAGCAAGGAGAAACTGTAGGAGGAAGAGAAACACCATGCCAATGTGGAAAAAAAAATAGGTCATTTGGTGAGGAGTAGACACATCTCCCCAGCTACAGAGGAGACACAACCTACACTGTTGGCTTGCTAGCACCCCAAAGTACCCAGTTACCTTGAGCAGTAAGTGGGTCAGCTTTAGCACAGCCACAGCGATTCAACAGCAGAACCCTGCTGGAAGTTGTTCGTCCGTGCACCAGTCTGACTTCCAGGAAAACTGCTCCTAGTGAACTTATTAAAAACAGGATTCCAGGAAAACAGACGTCATGCACTTGGAAGAATTTTGCATTATATTTCATTTCATCAGTGTGTGATGAACCAACAGCAGGTTTCAACGTGGGCTCTGAAAGCTGTCAATGCACTTAGCAGCAAATTTAGGACACAAAGCATGAAGCACACATTCAAGGTCACCAACAGGTGACATTGCAGACAAAGGCAGATTAGATATCCTGCTGTGGCCTTGCATGCCTATTGTGGCACATGTTTCCAATGGCTGTACACCCACAGCAAGTCAGGGAATGTTGCTTTTGTTGATCAGGGTAACTGAATGCAGTGTAATTTCTTTGAAAGCAATGCCTGTCAGTGTCATCTAGGGAAAATATGGATACTTGTCTATGAAGGGATGGATTTTCCTTGTGGAGCACAGGTTGTGGAAAGTAGGCAGAACTTTTGTTAGTGCTGGTGGCTGCTGTGAAGTCTGCTGTGACTTCTATACACTGAAAGGCAATAGTTGTTAAATGTTATTTCCTATAAAACATAAAAACTCTCTGAAACTTTAGCTGATTCCTTTCTGGAGAATCATTCACAACATGTTTTAAGACTTCCAAAGCCATCAAAGCAAACCAGAACTCATTAAGAGAGAAAATAAGACTGTAATTAATTAACTTATTGAAATTGTGAATCAAGGACTACACAGGAAAGGCTATGCATCACTTTGCAAGTTATTCAGTTAATCAAATAACTGGGCAGAAATATTTGCATTAATAATTGCACTAGAAAGTGCTGATCACAATGTTCAATAAATCCAGATTGTTAATTCTACAAACCCTATTTCAAGTCTGAGACGCATGTACAAAAAGTTCCTCCGGTGTAAAGGGAGGTTTGGGCCTGTGTCCTTAGTGATTACCACAAAGGCTTTCTCTAGAGCACTCTGACACCTGGTCAGAGGAACACTTGGAAGCTCACCCATGTTATGCCCCTTCTTATCTTCTGCAGAAGGTTCAGGACAAGGCAGGTTTTTTGGGTCAAGTCCTAAGGACAGCTTACAACCCAACAAGAAGGCCCTGGGACTGCAGTAACCAACAGCCAACCCTTACATTCCCTGGATATAATTAACCTTGTTAGCACCTCTCCACAAAGAGCAGTTCCCACAGGCATCATCCAAACCTCACAGAGAGCCCTCAGCTGTGCCCTAGCTCAGGAGCTCAACCTGGCCCCACATGAGTTGGGGTTCGGGGGACAATTGCACCAGCAGCCCTGGAGGTATCTTGGCTGCACAGTCCGAGCCCACTCCTTCCATGCACGTCAGCTGTCTTTTCCTTGGCACCCTTATCCCAACCCTAGTCCAACCCCTGGGCTGAGACTTATGGGAGGGGAAGGCAGGAGCCATCTGGCCAAGGAGCAGCCCTCACTGCACTTTGGCAGCCCTCTCCCAGCCTGCTCTCCCGCACGTACCGTTGTTTTTTTTTTTTCCTTGGATCCCAAACCCAGTGGAAGCTCTAATGATTTTTATGTGTTCAAGATCTGAACATTTTATCAAGCTGTTAGAGACACTTCTCACTCCAGACACATGGAAACACACGATCCAGGCTCACTCTCACTTTCTGGCCAAGTGAAGGTTCCTCTACTTGCCTAAACACCTTCATTTTATTTTGACTGTGCTATTTATCTAGTTTTATGTCTCTACTATTTCTGCTTTTCACTGATTTGGGACATTTTGACTTTGTGGATAAAAGCAGCAGAACGACAGTCGCACCAAGTGATGAGGTCTCTCAGACTGCTTCAAATCAGAATAATTTAATTCATCCATTTGATACAAATACAAGGTTATTAATATGCCAAGTACAGTACTTCATTGCATCAACTTTTTCCTGAGTTGCAGACATACTTTACAAGCGATAGACCTGTAAGGTTTTGTTTGGTGACACCGAGATGTAGTTTTTGCCCTTTTGTCTTTCCTGCTTTTTTTTTCCCCATAGATCTATTTGCTAAAATAAATTGAAATTGGGTAAAAGAATATAAGGCACAATTTATACTAGATATATCTGCAATTACTAACTCTGAATTAAACATATCCCTTCATGAATAATGAAGCAGAAATAGGCCAGAGGAAAAATGAGATAAGATCTTCAATCCATGTATTTTTAATTGCTTCATTATCTAAAATTTGGTATGAATAGCAGTGGATACAGTTTGCTGTTAATGCACAAAAAGAAATGAGAATTTTCAACCAAATCACAAAAGGCTATCAAAAATTAATTTTGTGTGCTGTGATCATTGAAAATGTAAGTGATTTTGTGGCAGAGTGACATAAAAAATACCATTTATATGCTAATAATGAACAAGTCATATTTTTTTCATTTTGATGCAAAATAAATTTTATTTTCATTTTAATGAACTGTAATGAATTATAAGCTGTTTCTTTTTATCTTTAGGTAAAAGCTGGGGGAGAGATAATGGAAGGTTGACAAAAAGACTGCCCCTGAGTGAAAACAGGATGGAGCAGAGCATGACTCTTATTTTGACCTGTCAAACTCCATTGCTGACGTGGCAGTCCATGGTCAAAGGGTGCCTTTTGGACCCAAAGTGTGCACTGCAGGGGCCAAGCTCTGGGAACACACCCTGTCATGGGGCAAAAAAAATCATCCACACTGGCTGGAGGAACTCAGCCTTTATTTCATACAAGCCCAAGCAGCCTCAGAAGGGGGTCTGCCACATACCCGTCCATGTATGTGAAGCAGCTCTAAGCTTAGGGGTAACTTCTGTAACTGTGGATAAAAGCAGCAAGCCTCACAAGGTACACTAGATATATTTGCAGTCCCTAAGTCTGAATTAAACATGTTCCTTCATGAATAATGGAACCGAAAAAGGCCAGAGGTACTAAGGAAACTGATCCAAAGCCTATTAAAGCCAATGAAATGTCTCACATTGATGCATACCATATTAATAAATAATTGTGGGATGGGCTTTTCTTGCGGTAATTCCTAGAAGCACTAGGCGCAGTCAGGATCTTTATCACTTCAGTTGCTGCACACAGCACAAGAGATAGTCCTGTCCTAAAGGCATTACAATGTAAGGATAAGGCAGGCGATAGCAAGTTGGATAAGAGCAGCGTGGGGAACCCAAACAAGCCATGAGATTATTGTGCTCAGCAATTATATGCAGCAGTCTCAGCATAGCAGCTGCTCCGACACTTCTGAAACAGTCGAGCGTGTACCAACACCAGCTGAAATCAATAGACATTGCAAACATTAAACACCCAGGAAAACCCAGCTCAGCTTTTTAAAATGAGCCAACTATAATGAAAAGCCAATTTGAAACTGCTTGTCTTGTATTTACTGCTCCTCGTTCACACCAAGGACTTCCCTCGGGGTACCTGTGCCTGCCTTGATTTGAAGGCATCTCCTTTGCACCAACTCTCTCGTGAAGATTGCCCACACACAATCAAGTTTTAGCTTTAACTTCCTTCTTGGGTTATTCTGCATATTCTTTAAAACAACCTGTCGCAAACAGCACTGCCATGACAGGTTGCTGTGTGCACCACTGCTTCATTTATAAATTTATCAAGTGCACCAGGCTGCAGGTTCACAAGCATCTGCAGAGGACGCAGGTATCCAGTGGGGTTTTCAAAACACCTACTCTAGAGACCACTGTGCTTCTAGACTCCAATTTGGATTTTTATACATGAAAATACCTTTAAAAAGCTCATTCTAAATAACTCCATCCCAAGAAGAGCCCTTCCACTTATTATTTCAACTGAAGTAGTGCAGTAACACATTAATGTTTATTTATTAAATTTTGCCGTGAGAAATTACAAACCCAGACTAAATCTTGGCAAAAGGACACGCAGCAGTGGACATAACTTAAAATACAGGAAATTCTGATTAGATATTAGGAAAAATATTTCACCCTGAAGGTACTCAACCATTGGAACAGGGAGACAGAGAGGGTGTGGGATCGCTGTCCTTGGACATATTCCAAACTGGGCTGGACAAGCACCCTTCTGTAACTGGACCTCCCGTGAGCCCTGGATTGGGCTGGAGACCTCTAGAGATCCTTTCCAACATAAATTAAGATATTGTATGTCTTAAACATTTACAGCCACTGTAATGTCACAAAAATGAGGGATGGGTCTTACTGCTTAGAATTAATTCCTCAGACTCCCCTGTGCCTCCCATACAAATACCATGTCAGACACTGCAGCCCTGAGACCCCCCGTCAAGGGAAACCACCTTTCACAGTGCCACAGCCCACACCGACTGCAGCTCCCAACAGGAATGGCGCTGCGATCTCCCATGGACGGTGTAGACATCTCGCCCCTGGGGACACTGGCAGAGCTGGCCGAGATCACTGGCGTCCCGGCGTGGAGAAATCGCCATTGACAGCTGACCCACAGCTCCCTGCTGGGCTCATCCTCACACAGTCCTCAGGACTTCAGCCCCCCTCAAAGCATGACATATGTGTTCATTGATGCAAATATTTATTTGTGCGTTGTTTTTTTTTTTCCCCCAGCAGTTTCACCTTTGCTATTACTCTATGAATCACACACTTAACAGGGGAAAACAATGCAATAAGTAGCATTTTTCCTGTGGCTTGCGCATATCACCCTTGGCCAACTGCTAGGAGAGGCAGGCGATTGCAAGTCTGGCTCATATGTCTCACTGAGATACTTAAAAAAATAGCCTGGGTAAAATTATGAAACACATGAAGGAGTACTGAAGAAATACATTATTGAAACCAGTGTCCACACTAAAGAATAAAATAAATCAAAGTTATTTGGCAGCCCAAGACAGACTATTTTGGTGATTCTTTAGGTTGAGTCTGGCCATAACTTCTGCAAGGGATTTTACTTCAAGGGGAAATACTGGATTGGAAATGGACATGGCAATGTCTTTTTCCAGCACTACCACTCATGCAGCTGCATCACATTTTTATCCTGACAATTGAATTGATTTCAAAATAAGAAAACCATTTCATAGTAAATATTTCCTGATTCTTCAGTGAAATTTTGGTGTTACGGATCTCCCACAGAGTTGTCAAAAAAAAAAAGGGGGGCGGAGGGAGGCAGGAGGGTAGTGGAAAATGGAACAGAAGTGTTAAAATTTTGCTCTAAAATTAAAATCACACTAAATGCTTCTGGACATCTTGATCCATCTTTAACTTAAACGTTTAGCCTGGGACTTTTTGGATGAAAGGGAAATGTGTAAACTGCAGCTAACAACTTCTGGTATTAAAATTTGTTTAGACGATTGTGGAGGGTAGCATAGCATAGGAAAATATGAAAGAAGACAAAACTAATCTTCTAAAAGAAACCAGATAACCAATAATTATTTGGGAAAAAAAAAAAGAAAGAGGCTGTGATAACAAGGCACTGTTCCATTGGACATATGTAAAGCAGAAGATGATAAAATAAATATAATATTTACATGTAGTAGCAATTTCATTCAGAGAACAACTTTTGATCCTGAGATTTGAGAGGATTTATTACTAGGTGTAATCAGTAATGAACCTGCCCATCAAAAATACAGAAATAATGCAGTAGTGGTCATGTCCTGGAGAAAAACTCAGGAGCTGAGCTGGAAGAAACTCCATCTGATGAATGCAACCTCTCTTTGTGACAGAAGAAACGTGTGTGAGGGAGCTGATTTTGTTAGCGTATTGCTTGCAAATCAGATTGACCACAAAGGCATTTATGGAAGCAGATGTTGGCTGATACTCGTCCAGTGCTAACAGCAAACATACCCAAAGTACCAGCTCTCACTTCTGTGAAGTGTGTGTCCATGTCTTGCGGTCCTGTCCTTTCCCTGTGGCATTTTGATGCTCCTAGATTGGGTGTCATACAGAAAGATACGTTGAAGTTCAACTGCAAGGTATTAAGGTTGAAGAAAGAGGCAGTTGGCCAACAGTATAAAAGAATTCAAAACAAAGGAACTAATTATCTTCAAGTAGGCTAGTGGAGGAGTATGGCAGATGAAACCCATGTTTGCAAACCTAGGCTGTTTCCAAGCCAAATACAGCAAAAATCAGGTGCAGAAATCCATGAAGAAGTAAACAGGATTAAGACTTTTTATAGAAGGAGGCAATCCAATAGCCCAAGGCTTTCACAGCATGCCCTTGTGAGCTCTTCCCAAACCAGAGAAGACTGACAAGGATAGTGCCTGAATCCTTGGCTTAGCTAGCTGCAAAATACCATGTTTGCATTTCCAGTAGCTGTCTATTCCCCAGCACTGTTTATGCCCTCAGAGGTTATTATCAAACTTACAAATTATTGATGTTTTCCTTTCTTTTAGTGTCTGCTTTGATTTTTTTTACTTGAGCTAAATGTTAAAATTTCCAGTTGCTGCAGAAGGGAATAGTTTAAGACTTCTTTTGCAGACTTGGTTTTGTTTTCTCCTTCTCAACTCTGGGATGTATACAATACTTGCACCACGTTTGACAAGATCTCCAACACAAAGCTTTATTGTAAATCCTAATGGTTTATCCAAATTATTTCAATTGTTATTGTGAATTTATTTCAAAATTAATAAAAAAAGAAAATGACAAGAGAAAAGGAATTGGGCAAAAGACTATCTAAATGAAGCTTGAAGAGGAATGAACTATGTTTTCACTCTTGGAAATGTGCATAAAAAGGCTACGTAAGCAATAACAGAAAAATAACAGATGTCTACAAGAAAAAAAAGCAAAAGTGAAGAAAACACAGGGATATGAATAAACACAATTTGACTCAACCAATTAGAAACATTTGTTTGGTCCAACAATGAAGCTTTGACAAGTGTTAAAATTTCTGTTTTAGTTACTATCTTGGCATAGTTACTGAAAATTGCCCAGATTTTTAAGGATTTGTCCTAATCACATAAAATTGTACTATCATTTTCTTTGGCTGCTACTGTGCTCAATAGGAAATCTAGCCAACAAGAGACATGTAAGTCTTAATCATGCTTGAACAAGGAAGACTTACAATTTACTTCTCAATAAGACATAATGAGTCAGATAGAAGGTGACTTGCTTGTTCACATTGTTTGGGGAAATTAAAGTATAGATTTTCTACACAGTCTACATACATTTTTTCCAAAAATAATTCTGTTATTGTATTTTCTGCCTTAAAATTTTTCCACTTTTTTATCATTGTATTAAGGTTTGGATACTTTGAGAAACAGAACTGGGGGAAGAGGCAAATACCTGCCCACATGACACACTCTTGTCTACTGGCATTTTCAAGAACGAACTGTGGCCAAGTCTTCCGGGCTACATTGGGCCCCCTCCCTGACCCAGCGGCACCAACAGAGGAATTGAAGGAAACTTTTCTAAACACCGCCTGCTTTTAGATTAAGGAGGGGCTCCTTGCATCTCAGCTCTCTGTAAATCAGACAGGCAGGAGCTGACCCTTTGAGCTGGAAGCCTCAGGAGCAAGCAGGACTTCCAGGATCACAGGCTGCAGCTGCTATTATACTCATACAAACACTGCATAGCTTGAAGCAGGGATTGAAATGTTCCAGGTTAGCCATATCTTGGCATCAATGGTCCTTATGGAGGATAAATTCAGTAGAGCCCACCTTAGGACGTGGAAGTGAAAAACAGTTTGCCTAAAGCCTGATCCTTTCTTGATCACCATTCAGTATATGCTTCTCACTACGAACCACCTGCTCATCTATCAAAGACTTGCAACGGTTGTTTATCACATCCTAGGCACGCATGGATCGAAGCCCAGAAATGAATCAGAAGCAAGAAGGGCAGTTGGGAAGAACACCCTTCCCACCTTGCTGCTCTTTCATGAGTACATGCCAAAATTAACCAACAACTCTCAAAAGTCTCCAGCTTCCAGTCATCCAGCACCGATTGTTAGTCCAATAATCACCCAGGCTCCGTGAGTCCATGCATGAAAAGAATCGAAGGGATATACATATCACGGAACATAATTTTTTTCCCTTTGAGACAACTCTTGCTCTGTGATAGTGTGCAGAAAAGTATTGGGTGATAGCTCTGATAGGAAGGATGACAAAATGCCAGGATGGGCACTGCTATTCTGGCCCCCCAAATCATGCTCTGCCAATATACCTCCACGATTAGGTGGCCCCAAGCATAGATGGTTCTTACAGTCATGCAGTCAACAACAGTGTTGCCTTGGATGATACAGTCATCTTAATTCATCAGCAACTAGGCTGAGGTCTTGACCTGCTCTCTCTGCTCAGTATATGACAAATAACGTATGATGGATTTGACTTTGTGTCCACAAGGAGGGCCTAAAATTGTCCCTCCTCCAGACGTGCTTTGTATTTGCTGGGTATTACCATCCTGGTTTTCATCAACTGCTAGGTACAGCAGCTGCACCATCTACACCACCACACAAGATCATTTTTCTCTTACATGAAAAGTTTGGTACATAAAGAGCAATACAAAGCCTAATAACAAAAATTCTGAAATAATGACTCCTTCCTCAACTCCATGAAATCAGTTGAGGAAGAACATAAATGCTGAGAGATGTTGGTGCAAAAGGCCAGGATTCATTTTACATTGTTTGAGTCTGCTCGCTTTTGGAGAGCATTGTCTGCAGATTTATGATTCACCAGGTAGCACTAAGGATGTCTAGGTAGTTTGGCAACAGCCTTTTAGATTGTTATAAAAGAGAATGGAAATTGAAGCTGAAGAGGATGCCGTAAAGTAATTGGATTATTAACTGCTTCCATTCTGAATGACATGCAGGTGCATCCAGAAAATGCTCTTTTCTATTATTTTTTGGACACACTGCACCAGATATTTCCAACACATTTCACTGAATGCCCTACTTAGAAGAAAGGTGCTTTATTCTCCCCATTAAGGAGAGGGTAGGAGCTATCTGCCAAATCAAACTCCTTTTCAACCACTTGCTGAAGGCTCTATGACTCATTTAGAAAAAAAAGGAGAAATTACATCTTTGACAAATTTCAAGCAAAGTAACAGGCTTTCACCTCCCTAAATTTCCTGTTTTCTTTCAGATTTTACAATATGCTTCATTTTGGCATGTGGTCACAAGGAGACCACTACTGGGTATGAACACTTAGAAACTGCTGCTTTTCAAGTGACTGCAGTAGGAAAACAAAACTGCTGTGCACACGTCAGGGCTGGTGTGTCCATGTGCACTTTTAGGGTTAGTTTTCAGTGCTGCATCTTTGAAAGAAGCAGAATCTACAGGACTAAAAGTCATAGCCAAAAATCAAATCAAACCTGTCTCAAGGAACTCTGCCACCTCACTTCTTACTTTTCTTTTTTCTGCTTTTAAGGGATGGTAAGGAGGTAGGGGGTAAATGCAGGCAGCCAGTAGACAACAGTGGAAATAAGGTTTGAGATTAAAGATGCATAGTTGTCCAAGTGGTGGATTCTATTCTGGACTTTGAATAAATTTTGCTCCACTCTCACCAAGATCCCCAATATGTGGTATCTCTCACTTTCCTCACTTCTTGCAAATCTGCTGGTCTCCCCAGAAAAGGCTGCAATGTGTCACACAGTTACGGTTACCTGTTCAGTAATAGCTCAGGCTTTGACCAGCCAACACAGCCTCATTCAGTAAGAGCAGACAGAAGGGAGAGAGATGGCTGGAAAAGGCATTCTCCACCACCACCTCTTCCATGAAAAGTTACAACACTGGGGGGAAGGGGAGCAATTTGATTTAAATTAGGACAATATGGCAAAAATTTTCCATTTTCTTTACAAGCACCTGAAGTATGCAGAACAGCAGCACGTACAGCCACACTAATCCAAGCCTCGAGAAGGCTCATTACCAAGAGCCTGGACAACAGTTAGAGCTCTCTGCGAGCTAAACACATTACTTGCCAAACATGAGTGCTAACTGTTTAAAAGCAACAAAATGCTGTGAAATGATAAATTAGAATGATTGTACGGATGCCTCAGTAAAAAGTAAAGCTGCAGAAAAATATAGCTATGTCTTCGTGAAGAGGGGGAGAAAAACTCTGTTGAAAGCAGATGAATTGAAACATGTGTGTGAGAATAACTCAAGGCAGATCAGTACCTACAGCAGCTATCCCCACTTAGCTCCATGTAGGGAACAGGGAGCTGAGAGGGAAGAGAAGACACACAAATGCTGAGGTGTCACAGGGAAGATACTACGTTTGGGGATGTCTTAGCAAGCAAGTTCCAAATGCAAAATTGATAGCAATCATTTATTTTTTTTAAAAAAAGGATGCTATCCTAGAGGAAAGAAAACATCAGAGGAAGTTAGCATGTCATGTATTTCAGATGCATCATTTTACACAAAGAACAGATAAATTTTTTCTTTTTTTTTAGGGGAAATAAGCCTTAGGTAGTCTCATAATGTCTTGGTATATTGTCAAAAGAAATGTGAACATTTCAGACAGTCAGATCTTTGTGAAGCTTGTTCAGAGGGTACTGTAATGTATGCTATTTGGCAAAGAGATTTTCAAAGTGTTGCCAAGCCTCAGTCAGTTTATGGATTTAAGACCCCGGTTGTTTAAAACCCTGTTTACAAAGCAATGCATCATGTCACAGCATGGCAGTGAAGTTGTAAATGGCTCCCAAATTTTGAAAAAAACTCTACACCGCAGTGGAATACAGATCACTCTGAGACACAGCCATAGGCTTCAGGAGGAAATGCAAGCATTTTCCTACAAAATCAGCACGCCAGCTCCTGAGCTGGTATAAATCAAAGTGACCCTTTTTCAGATGAAGAGAACAATGTTGATTTACATGCACTGAATCATATTGAATATCTCTTGAGTAACACCGGCCTAAGAGCCTCAGGACCAGAGCCTCAGACAGCACTGGATGCCTAACTCCTGCTGGCTGCACAGAATTAGGTATTCAAATCCCTTCATGGAGCTGAGCCTAAGTGAAATGGCAAACTACAGGCATGTTTACAACATGCAATAAATACAGTGTACTTCATTTGTGTCCAGACTAGTTCCAGATTTGGCACCAGGAGAGTGGTGAAAAGCGATGCACAGGCTAATTAGCCCTGCTAAAAGGGCTGTACTGGACTAACACAGATATCCTGCTCCCAGGAGCTGAGCCAGTATCTCTGCTGAGCTATGCCTTATAGACATACTCACTTGCTCGGCACTGTTTCATGGCTTACTAACACCAGGCTAAGTTACACATCCCATTTTCATAAATGACATAAGCCCATCCATTCAGTACAATGCTGCAAGGACTCCCAAGCCTGTGGAGGAGCCTGGTAAACTCATGGGGAGACAGCTGGAAGAGGGGAGCAGTGTTTGGGACATCACAGCTCGGGTGTACCACATGTGCCACCATGCTGCTGACAGCCAAAGCATGGAGCCAGCTTGTCTCTCTTTGCACCCAGTCCTCCAGCCTGCCAGTCCTGGGTCAGTGCAAGGGAAAAATGCCCCTCACCTCTGGCCACCAACAAGCCACAGACAACATTATCCCCCTCCAGCCCCCAAAACCCTGCATGGACTTTTCTCAGAAGGGACCTGCTTATGTCTTTTACCCTCCAGGGAAACAGAGGTTGCATTTAGCTGTGTTGTTCTGGCTGCTGTTGAACAGGGTTAAACAGTCCTTTCAACCAAATCATCTTACTTTCCTCCACCTCTGCCCCTGAGGTTACTGCCCTTTCAAAGCCATGTGTATAAACACACATGGGTACACTCTCACCCAGCTCTGCTCAAAGGACCTGTGTTAAAAAAAAGGCCCTACTTATAAGAACATTTCCATTTACCTGTAACCCTTTGGTAAAATAGAATAACATATACGTTTAGCAGCTCTGCAGAAAAGGACCTGGGTACTGGTGGACATCAAGCTGAATGTGAGCCAGCCATGTGCCCTTGAGGTAAAGAAAGCCAACAGCCCGGCTTGCTGGAAGACCATCACCAGCAGTCAAAGGAGATGATTAATCACCTCTACTCAGCCCTGGGGAGACATGTCTGGAGTGCTGCCTGTCCGGTTCTGGACAAGCAGGTACTGGAGCAAGTCCAGCAAAGGGCCACTAAGATGATTAAGGGCTTGGAGCATCACACATGAGGAGAGGCTGAGATGGTTTTGCTCAGCCTGGGGAAGAGGAGGCTCAGGGGTGGCGGTGGCTTTTTAATGTATGTAAATATCTGATGGGAAGAAGTAAAAAACACTGAGCCAGACTCTTCTCAGTGACAGGACAAGACACCCACATTAAAATACAGGAAAATCCATTCAAACTCAAGAAAAAGTTTTGGGGTTTTTTTTTTCTTATGTTTGATCCCCCTTGCAAACACTGGAACACGTTTCCCAAAGAGGCCGTGGTGTCCCCATCTTTGCACATATTCAAAACATGAACATGGCCCTGGGCAACCTTCTCTGGTTGATCCTGTTTTGAGCTGGGGGGTTGGACCAGCCAGTCTCTAGAGATGCCTTCCAACCTCAGCCTTTCTGTGATGCTGTGACTATTCCATGACTATTCCATGTACATGTGCAAATCATAACTGCAGAGCTGAAGAAGAGGGCAGCAAAGCTTAGGGGGAAGGTGGTAATCTTTGAACCCAACACAGCTGTGGCCAGGACACCACATCCAAAGGTAGCTCCATGCTCCAGTCCGCACTCTAAGCCACACACAGTACCGTGAGACCCGCCAAGATAAACCTCAAAGGCATCAAAGTGATTACTGGTATAATAGATGCAAATACAAAATAAAGTAGGATTTAACCAGCACCTGATGGGGTAAGCAAATTGGGACATAATTGGAGGACAGAAGTCCTAATGAGTTATTCAGCTTTTAAGTTACTTGCTGTAGAGTTTCACTACATTTTTTTCATACAAACTGAGCATGAAAGTTCCTCCTCTGATGGCAGAAAGAGAACAGATAAAACTCAGAACTCTACGCAGCTTGCTGCCTCCTTCCTCTGCTGGAAAACGATAATTATCTCCGGCCTGCCTAATACTGTAGGATTTATCCCAGAGGGTGTTAGTACTTTCATTATTCTATACAGCGCTGGGTTTTTTCATCCACAGATTTCAAAGTGCTTTACTGTGGGGAAGGCAAGCAGACCTCTTTAAAAGACATAAAACTCTCTTCAAGCCATATACATTTTATGATACATTCATCTCTCATTACACGTGATTGCCGGAACTGGGACAAGTGCGTGGCAAGCCCCATAAGACAGAGGGAAATTTTTTTGCATAACTTGGGAGGAACACCCCAAAAAGGAATATGGGACTTAATGCCTGTGCAGAGTCAGTAAGGAGGGTGCTGCAGTAGCTTTTGGCCTCTTTGCCCTGTACGAGCTCAGAGTGGATTCTCAGTCCTGTCTGAAGCACCAGTCAATCACAGATGAGTTACAGCAACCTCCCTGGTCTGCAGCACCGTGTAGTAGGGTCTAATCCCCCATCTAAACTATCCCAGAAAGCTATGCCAGGGGCCTGTGT
Source organism: Pelecanus crispus (assembly GCF_030463565.1). Classification (NCBI taxonomy): domain Eukaryota; kingdom Metazoa; phylum Chordata; class Aves; order Pelecaniformes; family Pelecanidae; genus Pelecanus; species Pelecanus crispus. The sequence goes on along the minus strand of NC_134653.1, from coordinate 10,372,072 downwards.
GAATGTTGAAGAGCTGTCTCCCCTGTTCCTTCCCCAGAGGAGATCTACCCTTGCCTGGGACACCTACATCTTTTGAAGTCTCTTCATAGTGCTCAGATGGTGCAGGAGTGAAGACCTCACTGATGGGGTTTTTGCTTAGAAGAGACACGTGAATCTCAAGTGACAGAAAACATCAAGGAGTCAAGAAAACAAAGTGAGAAGAAAATGGCTAGACGAATGCTTTAGTTAGTTGCAGACTACTTCTGATATTACTGATCTGCAGGAAGAAAAGGAGACATGCTGCCAGAGAATGGTGACCAGGGTGCCGTGACAGACAGTCTTGGGCACCCAGGACAGCCACTACCAGTGGGAAATAAAGGTGCAAGAGCCATCAGTAGCTTTGCAAATCAAAGGGAACTGCTTTATGGTGATGCTAAAACTTAACTGGGTCCAGATTGGTTTGGATTTCTTTAATCCTCACAGATGTTGAAAGAATACAGTCTGGAGGGATGAACTTGCAAAAAATGATGTTTTTCTTACAAGCCACTGGGGACTTTTATTCTAACTTCAGACAGTGTGAGCATCTCACTGTGGGCCAAACACATCATAAGTTTGTTGCCCTTCAGCACTCTGATCCTCCATGCAGGAATGGCAGGTAAGATTTCTGGTTGGTGTAAAGCAGATAAACTCCATCACAGTCCAAAAATATTGTCTTTCTTGCTCAGCTATTTCAACAGAAGAATATCCATATGATCAGCTCAGTATCCTGCCTCTGACAGCAATAGCTTACATATTTACAAAATGGGGACCAGAAGTAAGTGGGACAGCCACAGAGCGCTCCCACCCCTCAGATCCCCCCACTTTCTGATAGCCACCAGCTTAGGGAGCTGGTAGACGGTGGTCACATGTGCACCAGCACGTTGACTGACCCTTCAGAAACTTGCCGTATTTCTTCCTAAACCCGCGTATAACTCGAGTTCCACATCTTTGGTGGGTGAATTCCACATCATAGGTCTAAGTGGCACAAGATATTTCTTTTCTCTGTGTTTTAAACATATTTCCTATTTCTTTCTCTGTTTTTCATTTACTCAGAAAAAACAAAAAATCATTCCTTGTTCACCTGCTCCACACCAGCACTGATTTTAAGGAGCTCTACTTTATCTTCCTAGTGATCTCTTTTCCAGGCTGAAGACTTGCAGTTTTCTCAGACAGGAGCTATATAATAATATTCATGCCTGCCTCCATACTAGTCCTACTTATATCCTGAGATGAAGACTCTAACTTCATACCAAATTAAAGAGATGAGCACAGCTTTATACGGTAGCATAATGTTTTCTGGTTGTTCTCACTTCCTTTCCTAATAATTCTTAAGAGTCAATTTGCTTTTTTGACTGCCGCTAGAATTAGCTGATGCTTTCAGAGAAATATTCACAATGACTTTCAGAGCACCTTTCTCAGTGGAAATAGCTAATCTAGAGCCCATCAAGGTGTATGAATAGTTAAGGTTATTTTTTCCTTTGTGTCTTACTTTGCATTTACCAATACTGAGCCTTTGATTCTATGCTGCCACCCAGTCACTTTTTATCATGTTTATTCTGCAGTCAATTTTAGCTTTTACTACCTTGAGTATTCCGTTTCAGTAAATTTTGTCATCTCATTATTAATTAATCCTCTTTTCCAGACCATTTATGAATGTGTTGAATGGCACAGGCTCCACCTAAAATCCACAGGAAACACATCAGCAGCAACCTTCCGCTGTAAAAATGGTAATTTGTATCATTTGCTTCCTGTCCTTTAGCCAGAGTGCTTTCCCTCTTAATTTTTGAAAGCTTAGTTTCTTTGAGGGCCTTTAGTGTCGGACTTTGTTGAAAGCCTGACAAAAATGAGCAACATCAGCTGGATCACCCTAATATACATGTTCTCCTTGGAAAATTCCCATTTCCGAGGCATAACTTTCTTTTGTACAAAACCTACTCGTCTCTTTCTCACCATATGTCGTGGTTTAGCCCCAGCCAGCAACTGAGCACCACGCAGCCGCTCGCTCACTCCCCCTACCCCGATGGGATGGGGGAGAGAATCGGAGGAGTAAGAGTGAGAAACACTCCTGGGTTCAGATAAGAACAGTTTAATATTTGAAATAAAGTAAAATAGTAATGATAATAATAACAATATAATAATGATAATAATAATAATAATAATAATAATAATAATAATAATAATAATAATAATATACAAAGCAAGTGATGCACAATGCAATTGCTCACCACCTGCCAACCGATACCGAGACAGTTCCCAAGCAGTGATCGCTGCTCCCTGGACAACCCCCCCCAGTTCTATACTGAGCATGATGTCATATGGTATGGAATAGCCCTTTGGCCAGTTTGGATCAGCTATTCTGGCTGTGCCCCCTCCCAGTTTCTTGTGCACCTGGCAGAGCATGGGAAGCTGAAAAGTCCTTGACCAGCATAAGCAGTACTTAGCAACTAAAAACATCAGTGTGTTATCAACATTCTTCTCCTACTAAATCCAAAACACAGCACTATGCCTGCTACTAGGAAGAAAATTAACTCTATCCCAGCCGAAACCAGGACACCGTATCATATTTATCTATGAATCTTCTGGTTTTATTTTTCCTGTAGCTTCTGTTCATTTGCTTATTAAAGTCCTATCTACTGTTTTATTTTTCCAGCTGTTCCCCCTGAGCCTTTCTTAACAACTGACTTAATATTCATCACTTGCATATTTTAATGGTCACAGCTCAAAACTCTATTTTTCCGTCCTTTCTTTGCTATCTTCTATCAGAAGTTTGATGATTTCTGTCTTATTCTCTTCTCCCTCTCCAACAGATACAGAACTTGAACTATTTTACTCCTAGAGTAGTTTGCATGTTGCATTCTTACACTCCTTATTATTTCACACCTCTCTGCTTTCTACAGACTTTGCTTTAAAAAAACCCTTAAATTCTTAGAAGAATTCTTAGAAGTGCGCAAAACCAGCCTGCTTTGGATAGTGCCCATCCTTCCTGTATAATCTCCCTGCAGTCTAAGATGTTCTCCATTTTCTAATAAATAAAAAAATAAATTAAAAACCATCCTTTCACCATTCAGAGAGAATTCAAGCATGTATTAACACACTGACCATTCATCTGGCCTCGGATGTGGTACTGAAGGCGTTGCAGAATGTGCTGCCCTGAAGGTCCTGTCTTTAGCCTCCTGCTTAATAGACTTCACTAAACAGACTCCCACCTATGAGACTAGTGGTTGATGTGGGTCTCGATTTCCAATAACCAAATTGTCCCAGAACTACAGCCCACCTGCCCATATCAGTGGGGGTCATTCCTCATGGTGAGAAGATCCCCTGGCTGGTGGACGGTTCCTCTCTCATGACCTATTTCTGTCTCCCTGAGTAGATGCTCTCCTGCTCGGAGGCTTTCCTTCTGCCTAGCAGTGCTGGGTTGGAGGTAGGATGGCTCCACCATGCCCCTGCAAGCTGTGCCTACATATCTCCTGGTCTCCCTAAGCTGCACCACAGGTCAGCCACCTGTGCCTCAAGTGAGAGCTCACCAAGGACCAAGAATCCCCTGCACTACCTGGATGCAGAAACTGTCAGTTAATTAAATAGGTGATTGTATCCAAAACACGAGGCAAAAACCAGACCCCTGACTTACATCGACCTCCCTTTTGTCTTACTTCCAGAGGTTTTTCACTACTTTCTTGTCATCTATTTATCTGATTTTTTTCAGTATTGTTCTAAAGATTTGGCTCTAATGAACCCCAGAGCTGAACTGCCCTATAACCGCTGCTTTTTCACTCAATGCCAACCAAAATCCTGTCTCCATTATTAATGCCAGAACTTTGGGTGACCTTAAAGGTATTATGGACAAGGTTAGAACAGAGTTTCTTTGCCAACTAGAAGTGATAAAAAGCCTCTTCAAAGTGATTTTCTTTACAGACTGACAGGACATATGCCTTGCTTCAGTCACCTATAGGAAAACACCTCAGTCAAATTGGTGGCAGGGGTGTGGTGATATGAAGTTATATATTTACTTAATCTTTGAATATAGATGGTGAATATGACTGAGAAAAAAGAATGACTCCTTAAAGTGACTTCAGCATTTGAGAGGCAAAGGTTTTCTTTTAGGTGAGTCTCAACAGGGAACATAAATTATTTTATTAGATATCTCTGGGTCCTTGCTTTCCCTTTTAGATAGAACAGCAATTTCTGCTTTTTTGTGGTTGAGTTTGTTGAAGGTCAAAGAAAGGTCTTAGTTTTCTGCCCTCTTCCCATCAGTATCAGGAAATCATTATTTCTATTCTGTGTCCTGCCCCAAATCCATACAATAGTACTTTCTTGTCAATGAACTTGAGGTTGGCCTTAGGTTAGCCTCTCTGAGCTTCCTCAGGAAGAGAGAGTTGTTGCTAACTAGTCATTAACTAGACAGGAATATCAAAACTAGGATGCTTTACTGTCAATGATACACAAAAAGAAAAAAGATTTCTTCTGCCAATAGGCTGTTGCAGCCCTGAATGGCACCAACTGTTTATGAGTGCCTTTTGCAAAGAGAAAGGGGCTGACCCTTCTTTCAGTTTTCACTGATCCCTCTCCTTTCCACTGACAGAAGTCCAGAATAGAATCCGGTATAAACTTGACATGAATGAGCAGAGAACCAGGGCACGTGTTTTCAACTTTCCTGGGCTAAGACTTTACAGTTTAGTCTGTATTAATGTGAGTACCTTAACTCTAATTTGCAAGAGAGGCATATGTGATCTATATTACATTATCAACCAATGTATTTATAGCACGAGATCAGCCTTCCTCATCCTGAGTTTCTACTTTGCACAGAGTTAATAATTACAGATTTACTTAGCTACCGATAGAAACCTGCAAGCTTTTCATTATGTATCTTGCAAAGAACTTCATTACTATGCAATTCATGATGTGAAGGGTTCCTTAAACAGTCCTCCCCAACCATTTTAAAGTTTGACTCTTAAAACTGAACTAAGTGCGACTAATGTTCAGGAGCTGAAGAGGCTCAATGCTAGAAGGGAACCAGAGTATGTCCTCAGTTTCGCAGAGACGTCAGATGAGTAGTTAAGCACCAGCTACCCTCCAAACTCACTACACAAAGAGGCAGAGCAAACACCTCTCTAATTCACCACACTCTCTAATAAAATTTAGAATTTAATTTCTCTGAGAACATTAAAGACCTGCAAAGGCATTTCTTTACAGCCTTCTCTCACCAATAGTGGTATCTAAGCTCTTTTTGAGAATCATTCATCCACCAGAGTGCATATCTTTGAGATGCAATGTCTCACCTCAAAGCTAAAGAGCTTGGAGCATCTTGAAAACTGAGATATATGGAGGAAGGAATACTTACAGCATAAAAAGGGATATTAAATGCAAAAGGCTAAAGCCATAGTGGTGTTTATGTGCTGACAGACAGCCATCGTGCAGCCAGAGCAACCAGAGCCAGATGGCCCTTCAGATCAACTCCTACCTCAAATTTCCCAGTGTCTGCCTCTCAGTGGGGAATGCTCAGCTTACCAGCTCACTGACTTGCTTTCAAGGACACTGGCTACACAACATGCCCTGGTGATGCTCCGAGTCACAGGACATAGCAATGGGAACCCCTCCATAAGCATCACTAGGTAGTCCTCTGGATGGATACAGTCCTGAGGGACCCGAGGTGCTTACTTGTTTAGGTGGCAACTGGGAGCTTTGCTCTGATGGCTAGGAAGCCTGAACAACAGTATCTAACATCTTTTGTGGATTTAATTAAGGCTGTTACCCCTCGCTTATTAGCATTTAGCTGGAGCTAGAGTTTAACCATCATTAGAATCAGTATAATTACCATATGCCAGAGATCCGTTTAAGAAGCTATGTAACTCCACTATTTGTATTTCAAGAATAAACTGGAAATAGTAAGCATGTTCTCTCCAATACCCCTTTGAAAATTCGACTATTAAAACGAGCATACAGTGTAATATACAGTATTTACTACTTCGGGTTTATCTTGCAGCACTGTAGTTTACAGCTAGCTACTGACTGGTAACCTAATTTTGTAGATGCGTAAAATGTTGCAATAAACAGATTACTATGTATTTCAAACATTAATTGCCTCCCAAGATCTAGGAACATCTCAGTGAGCTCACCAACAGGTTTTACTGGCAGTATAAAATTTACTGTGTTGACATACCCCTTAAAACGCCAAATACCCTTTAAAACGCCAAATACAGAGCTAGCAAAATACTGGGGTGAGATTACAGACAACGAGTCAAAAATTTTATATTAAATTCTTCCCACCCTATGCCTCCCGTGTCTTTTACACAGCAACCCAAATTAAGCCACAGGAGAAGTGACAACACTTGTAAAGAAAAGTAATCACTCTTTACCAGAAGCATTCACAGAGAATTGCTAATGAAGCAGCATATTTATGCCAGCGAAGTCTAAGACACAACAAAAAGGCTCATTATATCGAGTGTTTGAAATATTTCATCATGGCAAGCCAATGCAATGCAAGACCTTTACATTTGGAAGACAAAATGAACCACTTAAAGACAATGTTGTGGAAGTCCTGATTTACATTAAATGGAATTTATTGCTATATTATTAAACTGACAGCTTCTGTAAAACTTGCCCCTGAGAAAGGCATGCTGGCATCATGCAGTTTTACCTAACTATTAATAGGAACTCCCAGTAGGCAAAATGAAAGTAAATAAATGAGAAGACAATTCACAAAGACAACAGACATTTGAACTGAAGACTCTCTGTCAGCCAAAAAGAGCGTGTGAGAGAGAAACAAAAATAACTATATAGTTACAAACTCGCAACGTGTATCTTTAATAAATGCACTCCCTGAAAAATGAGGATCATCAAGAAAGGTAAATGTCTTCCAGGTCAGTAACCTATAAATTTTATCTATGTTTTTTCTTTTTGATCAAATCAAATTTGATCAGTTTTCATGCATCTCTTTCATTCTAATGAGGACACACTGTATTTTATTTAGTGGAAGAAATGGTCAAACTAAAAATGTCCCTGCCTGATTGACTTGATCACCTTTGGTCCTTTGAGGCTACTTCAACAGTGAGTTATTTTAAGCCATTCTGGAACACTTCGCAGGCTCCCTCTTTAAGAAAAGGCACCGCAGCTCTCTCAATGTCCACCAGCAGGAAAGCAAATGTGGCCTTTCCCAGGGGAAAAATGGGCACAGGAATGTGCCCATAGTTCAAGTATGAATAAACAGATATTATTTACTTGTGTCCACAAACAAAATGCCAAAAAAATAGCTGTATTCTCATTTTCAAAGTAGAAATTTTTCCTGATTGTTCAAAAAGAGCAATTTGCTTAAAATAATAGCAACAAACTCAAAGTAACTCAATCATCTTGAAAAGAATAAGCAGACTTCTTCCTGGGAAATGCAGCTTTTCCTCCCTTCATGCCAGATTTGATTTAAAGGAAGTTTGCTGTTGCCACATTTTGTGAGAAATTCAGCATTAAATGCATGATCAGTGTTATCACCATGAAGGCATCTGACAGCTAACCAGAGCCCCAGTGCTCATCTGAAATTAAGAACAACAGTCGAAGCAACCCCTCACCCCCACTGTCGCAGTACTCCTGGCTAGCACTTCCCACCAGCAGAGCTTTTTCCCTTTTATATATACTATCTATGCAATTGTCACTGATACAGCTACCAAATCATCTGCATCACTCATGTCATATGCTGCGTAAAGCCCAATTCCACTTCTTTTGATAAGCTGTCATGAAAACATGCATCCATACATACCTGCACCTACCAGCCTGAATTGAGTTTCCAAAATATATGCATGATTGGCATTCAAGAGCCATAAACAAAATTAGTGGCAGTCATTCAAGCAGAAAGTTATTATCAGGTGGCACTAAACAAACACAGGCTCAAAGCAGAATAGAAGTTTTTTTTTAATAATGGATGTATGAGTAATTTAACTAATCACTACAGTCAGCCTAGCAGAGCACATTTTTCTCGTACATAAGCAAACAGAAATCTGGGAAGTTATAAGCACAGTGCTGGCAAATTAATCTTAGAATACAAATGTCACTGTGGAAAATTCCTAAATCCTTTCATTTTCTATTTAAATTATAGGATCGTTTCATTTGTTTTAAAGGTTTAATCTGGACCTGCACCCCAGAGTTTGAACACTGACAGAAGAGATGGGAAGGAAAGCAGCATCCAGCCGCAAAGCAGACTGGACATGGCCTCTTCACATGCCTGCTCGAGTTTTTGGAACAACCAGTGGGACCGGCTACCAGGCTTTCACACAGAGCCTATTCAATACCAGCAGACATTGCTCAGTGATGGATACCTTCGCAGAGCAGATGTGACCACTCGAATCTCCTGAGGCCAGATCCCTAAGTGGATCCAGCTGCAAGGAGCCGTGAGCGCGGCTACTGCGGGGCACAGCCTTCCCCTTGCAACAGCTTCACTTTGGCTTGTAGACAGATGAGTTTAGTCAGGAGCCAAAACCTGAGCAGAAGCCCTTCTCCTGCAGATGCTGGCGGGGACCTTGCCTGCTCTCAGAGAGGGGTGGGCTGGCTGGGGAGTCCAGCACCCAATTTTGCCTCCTTCAGCTTTGGTTTAGGCCAGTCACTGAACTTAGTTTCTCTGGTAACTCCATTAAACTTGTTGGAAAGACCAAGAGAGTTGAATCTTGAGCCACACCAGGACAATACCTGTGGCTACAAATGGCAGAATCACACCCTGGTTAATTAATTCTTGCAGGTTTCTAATAAGCAGAGATGGTTTGTATTCACCGACAGCATTTGCTGCTGTTTTATAATATATGCAGTAATTATGCAGCTGATGGAGCCTTATGTAGCTGCTACTTCTTTCCTATACATAAATTAACAGCAGGATTTGTGTAATGACGGGATAATGATGGCCTGGGTCATTGGTATTCATCTGTAGAAGGCCTTGAGAGGCTGGGTCAAAGACAGAAATGTTATTTGGCTAACACAGATAGAGACCGTTGTTAAAGGATTCATAATCTTATTCCACTCAAGACCCAAATTAACTCTCTCCATGGCTGATAAAACAACTTTTGGGAGGATTTTTTTAGGTTTGGGGTTTTTTTAATGGTTTTTTTTAGCTGCTTGAAGGAAGCACCTTCCTTATAAGACCCACTCTGCGCTGGATTTGCCCCACTGAGCTGCAGTTTGCCACGGCAGGAAGGGCAGGCTGCCTCTAGCAGCCCTGCGTTTCAGTCCCAGCACACAGGAGCAGCTGGGAACCTGGGACAAGGGCCTTCAGGAGTCCCAGCTCCCTTTTCTTCTCACTTTTGTGTCTTCTGTTCCCCATTTTTGCTCACTTTCCACAGCTGCAGGGCTGCTCCAGGGCTCTGATTTTCCCCAGTGCTACAGGACGGTTTCCTTGAGTGCAGCAGAGGCGGCATCTCAGTTGCTCAGGCAGCAGTGTTTTTGTTAGGTCATGTTAAAATTTCTTGGTGCCTTACTACTTAATCTGTTGGTTTTGGCACAGCACATCCTTGTGCTGAGAGAATGTCTCATTCCCTCTTTCTCTCTGGAGCACCCTCAGCGCCCTGACACCCTTTCGGACCCAGGTGATGGGTGAGCCCCACAGCAAGGCAGAGGCACTGGCCAGCCCTGTATGCCTCCTCCTGCAATGCACAAGAGTAAAATATATTAATGCAAACATGCAAGGAGCAGCTGTGTGGCTGGGCAACCAGATTCTGGGGAATACTTTTGGGAGGAGAAAAAACCCAGTTGAAATGCAATCTGCAGACAGCCACGCTGCTGAGCAGGGCAGCTGGGCAGTGCCAGCTGCCTCCTTGTAGGTGAGCCTAGGGAAAACCGAGCAGCCTTGACCATGATCAGCACTGTCCAAGCAGACCCTCAACTCCACAGAGATGAAATTTCAGCTTTTTTACTCCTGTTCTTGCAGGTGGCAGAAACCCTCTTCCCAGATACTTCCTCTCATACTCAACCATGCATTCGACACTCATTCCCCTTGCCCTGCTCTTCTTCCACTACAGCTATGCTTTGCTGGGATGCAACTCCGAGAAGCAGACACGGATCTTCCTCCTCATCAGTGCTTCCAGACCCGTCATCCCCCTGTGCCACCATCACCACCAGGCACTCATGCAACACGTAACAATGGTAACTACTGTCTCCTGCACAAAGTTGTGGACCCCAATTACTGCAACACAGCTGGCTGGGAGTGCAGGGAACAGCAATGCACACAGATGCATTAGACAGGGCTCTGAGCCTCTCCGTTCTTTTTTCTAATCGATGAGTGGAGAATTAAAAGTGACACGATGATGTCTAGCTTGTTGTGTGAATGAAACCATTCCTTACTGTGCTCATCTTCAGCTCCCCACAAAAGCAATAAAAGGTCCTCCTGTGCCTTATTATCCACACAGCCTCCATCTGCCTCCAAATTCTTTCTAGCTAAATGGACCATGGCTGCCTCACTGCAGAAGGGAGGGACTGGGGACGGAGTCCCTGAAGGAGTTAAGGGAGAGCCATGCATGGATGATGGCAATCTAAAAAAGATACTCCAAAACATCAGAGCAGAGGATCATCACTGGTTTTTACACATGAGCCTGAGAAGCCTAAGTTCCTTTTATCCATTGTGTTTTCCAGTGCTATCACTTAAAATAAATATCTGGTTGACAGAGATCTTTTCCTGATGCATCCAATTTAAAAAGCACTTTGAGATCCCATGAGAAAGAGGGGTGCAGTGTAACTGGGCTTAGGAACTGTTTGAACAGTCCTTTTCCATGGTGCTGCTTGTGAGTGTGATGGCGATATCTGAACTGACTCTTACACCTGGAGTGCCTCAGGGGGAGAGTCTTCATTCAATAGCCTTAATCCCGGGATCCACTCCCCTTTGATCTGTCCCATGCCTGGGATTTATAGTGCGGAACAGTGCCAGTTCCACTGTCTGACTCACATCTTTCTTTTATTCTTAAATGATAAATTCGCAGTCATTTACACCTTCCTATAAAGTATCCCTCCTTCCTGTGCAATGATACAGCACTCTGTTCATCACCTGCAACACCCAGCCATCAGCCGGCACCCACGACTGCAGGCTGCCTCACATTTTCAGTCCAGCCTCATCTTTCCTGGCATAAGCTTTGCTGGTCACATCCTCCGACTTCTGTCCTCTTGTTCCCTCTGTTTCACAGCACTGAGGTTAAGCCTCTCATCCTTAGATCCTTGAGGAGCTCCCCAGCTTTCTTCACCACTTCTGTTCACTCCTACCTCTTTGCATTAACACTTACTACTTAACACTTACACCAGCTCCAATGCTGCAACAACTGAGCCATGCTGAAGTTATCTGTGGTCTGCAATCTCTTCTCCAAACCTGCAAGATTGCTCACTGATAGAAACCAGGAAGAGAACCAGTCTCTGCAGTTGGTACATCCTAAAGCAAAATGAATGAATATTTCATCTCTTTCATTCCTTATCTTACTCTTCTTGGAATCAAGAAGAGTAAGACTGGGATGCCCCTGTGGAATTCTGCAGCATTTTCCATCAAGAAAGTCACCAGAAAGGCTTAGGGAGTAAGGTCTACCTGCTGTGAGCAGAGCAGCTCTAGCTCTGAAACTGTAGGTTCTTTGAGCTGGGCTTTGTGGCTTACGTGTCTTGAGAAGAACAATGTGTGTGAACGCTATTCTCCAGATAACAAACAAAGTGAGTAATAATAACAAGGATAATCACTGTATTAACAGCAGAGTTAGAATGGAATTAATAATAGTTAATATCAATGTTACAGCTAGTCATAGATTTATACAGTTCACTCAGTCTTATAAAAGTCTTGGAGTCATGATCTCAGCACATGCACAAGTACAAAATACCCACTTACCCAGAACCATTGACAGCATTTGAACGTGACACAGTATCTCCTGGCTCTATAACTCCAGTGACTCAGTGGAGAGGATTTGGACTTCCTTGTCATTATTAGCTTAATGAGAATACCTTAGTGAATTTTCCTCTCTCCAGGCTAGTTTATAGACATATGTTTGGCAATGGTCAAATCTCTGGAAAACAGCTTGTTGCAACTGAGATGGGGTAGAGAAGAAGCCCTCTAATGACTGGGTGTTGCTCAAGAAATTGCTTTCTGTGATATGGAGAACTACTAGGGCAAGAAATAAGGAAATAGGGATTGAAAATAGCAGGAAAGAATATTTAAAGTGTAACATTTAAAGCTGCAAAATACTTGTGTCCATCTCTGCACAGTAATCTATGTCTAAATGTTTTTTCTTCTCTGTGGAAGCTGCATTATAAATTTAGTGGAAGTAGTGAATTTTAGGGACAGTTACAGCCTCACTGACCTAACATTTCTGGTACCTTGATAATGAACTCCGGACATAAAAAGAGAAGGCAGCCCATCCCACCCCATCCCATCATCACCCCCTCCCTTCCTCTTGCAATCAGCATATACACACGCTTGCAAAAAAGCATACATCTCATTATGGTTTCCAAACCAGTTCACTGGACTGTTAGAGACGCCAGCGTGGATTAAGTCTTTATTGGAGAGATTCTCTAATAGTTTTGGAAGCTTTAAAAGCTTCATATTTTCTGTTATATTCATTATTACTTGAAGAAATTTATCAGAATGAGATGGTTTGCTCCAATTGGTGTCTCTTTGCCAAGCCAGAAATCACCTTCCCAGCCTTAAAAAGTCAGGTATTGATCAGTGATAGACAAGCTCCAATGAGAGTAACAAACTCACAGCCTATAGTCCTGATCCCACTGGGTGACCGGCATGTACAGACCCCTGTACAGTCCCCGTAAGCTCAGTAAGACCCTATGAGCCCATATGGGCTTTGTCATGCAGATCAGATTAAAAGCTCAGGGCTCGGTAATATCCTCACTTAAATCAACCATAATATGTTACGCTATCTACTATGAAGAGAGCAGAAGAGATAATGGCTTATAGTCTCCACTTTATACTCAAATTCAGCTGTACATCTGTCCAATAACCTCTTAAAGTATCTCCAAAGGGCTTCGGTAAAATACGTTATTCTAATTGTTAATCATCAGAACATCACATTTGAAATAAGAAAAACATTGGGAAGTGCCTTAAAATACTCATTACAGTGGAAAATGTCCATTTCTGACATGCTTTGGTATCCAGGAAATCCCTCACACTTTTGTTTGCCAAATATCACATTCAGTGGCAGTTCCACGATCATTGAGATCCAATGCTCCCCGAGCACAATTCCAATGACATGACATCCAAAGCCCCTGCTTACTATCAACTTAAAAATATATGAAGGTTTATAAACAGAGGAAGGTCTGACCTAACCAGTGCCTGTCACACGAAATAGCACAACTTCTGTTGATGTACTCTCCTAGGGTACATTCATTGGGAACCAGCCTTTCCGTGCTATTAGCAGTATCGGCACACTCCCTGCAAACCAAACCACGAGCATAAAGGGGTTAGAAAGCATTTAAGCCTTTAAGCCCCTAGATCTCCCTCTGAAGGTGTCCTGCTCTTCTTTTCTAATTCATTAGAGAATAAATCTGTGATAAGCAAAGTAAATTAGATTCAGTGACATTCTGCTAATTGAGTCATCTTCCTCTGCCTGGCTTGGCTGGGTTTTTAATTACCAGCTAATCTCATCAATATGGTGGATGACTGGCAGAGTGCAGATCACTGTCGTACAACCGCAGCGAAATAGAAATAGAAGTTCATGGCTCATTGGGTGACCCAGGTCTCTTTGTCATACACAGGAATAAATTGGGCAGATCTGCCGGTCATCTAGTGACCTCAAATTATGGAGAACAAGGAGGATAATGCAAGGTAAATAAACAAATAAAACCAGCAGAGCTGCTGGGCAGATTTGCAGCAATTTCAGGAACGATGGAGCAGGAGGGAAAAGAACTCTGTAAACCTGTCCCACATCCCGATGAAGTCCTACTGTGGTGAGGGACTGGGAATGGCATAAATTGTGAAAGGGATAATTTTATAACTGAGACTGTGTTCGTTTTGCCCTACTGTAGCGAGCAATACTACAGATTCTCCCAGATATTGTGGCACTGAGGAGCTCTGCTCTTTGCAACATGGAAACCTCCCAGGATTTACAAAGAGGAAGCCCGTACCTGGCACATGCGTCCAGGAATACATATCTGGGTAGCGTAACGGTAAATCAAGACAAAATTCTCCCCTATAAATCTCTCGTATGGTTACACTTACAGCTTAACTACAATGGTTATTATTTTCAAACTCAAACTGGTGCACATAGCTCGACAGAGGCATGACCTGCCATCCTGCAGCCCTGGGTACCCCTGTTCCAGGTAAACTCAGTCAGAGGAGCAGATTTTCAGCATCACTGAAAACACGATCTGGACTTTTTTTGGCTGTAGTTTCACAGCAAAACTGGACCTGCTGTCAGATTTACACAGGTGGATCCCAGCATGCAGGGGGTCTCTGGCTGGCCCAGGAACCCCAGCCCATTCGCTGAGGTCTTAAAGCAGGATCAAGGCATACATTTGTCTACATCTGTTTCTTTTTTACATTTATTTTTAGATTTAGCTCTATGACATAAGAGCAGAGGATACCTTATTGTCTCAAATAAGAGATTTAAGCCAGAGATTTCTGAAGTACATTTACAAACTTTCAATCAAACACTTCATTCATAAGGCAAAGAACAAGAGTATTTCTCTCACACTGTAATTCTTCTTAAGCCTCACACCTGCGCTGTTGACTTCAATGGAGTTTTATATCTACTTTAGAAGGGGCAAGTCCTGATTTTTCATTTTTCTAAGGTATCTTTGAAGAAGACAAAGCCTGAAGCTTAAAATTCTTACCTATTTTTATCTAGCAATAGTAGATTCATTAGGGTAACAGCCAAAAGCAGCCCTTCTTGAGCAGAAGTTCAGTTCTTTTTGTCTCTGTAATGTAACTGTTAGTGGCTCAGTCTCTGGAAAGAACCAAATAAATGGTTGTCCTCCTGCATAAATAGGTTCTAACTGTATAAAGTATTTATAAATCATCCATGTCATGTAGGAACCTGTTCACTTATGATGTGCTGTTTCAGTGAACAGCACTGACAGTAAGTGCTAAACAAGTCACAAAAAATGAACATGGGAGGGGTGTGAGCACCACCACAGTAAAGCCATTAAATGTTCCCAGGACAATCCCAGGAAAAAAAAAGAAAGGTTTTTTCCTCTTTTTTTTTTTTTTTTTTAGCATTCACTTAGATATCTTTTAAAACACAGTCCTTAGAGAGCCTATTTAGGCATATACATGCTTTCACAGGAGCACAGAAACTAATATCACTGTAAGAAATAAAATTATTCCCTGCTTTTCTCACCACAAAAAGCAGCAGAGCTGGTGTAGCCCTACACAGAGAGGAAACTAAGAGGAAAACTGCAACAGTAGGGGCCCTGCCTGCAAATGCCATACTCCGCCCCGTTCACGTTTTACAGTCCAGAGTGCAAGAATGAACAATATTTCATTCCGAAAGGCCCTGCGTGTGCCTCAGGTGAGGTGTGAGGATTAACCTTGCCAGCAATGCCTGATGTTAGCTGCAGGGGCTGCCCAGGCCCTTGCTCAGGGCTGCGATGGCAGGGGCAGAGGCACTGAAACAGGCGATCCATGTGCAACAGCTCTTGGGAGGGGAAAGAAAAGGCAGAGCAGCTTCAGCCTTCAGCACAGCAGGAAGGACCTTGTGCCCTACCCAATTACGCCAAAACTCGGCAATGCAAAGCTTTGTGCTTGGATCGTGTCTGTCAGAAAGGGCTCAGTCCATAAGTGCCCATTCAGCAACACAGGTCTTTATATTCTGTCTGTAAACATCTGCTAAAGCATTCCCAATATCCAGCCAGCCGTTTCCTCAGCTAACTTAAAAACACCCAAGTGCCTGCATAGGTACCTCTGAATTCCCCCTGCTTCTCTTTAGGGAAGAGCTTAAAAGTAACTATTTATATAGTTATATAAATATATATTTTTTTTCTTGAAGTACCTAGCCAAGGTCCGCAGACAGAGATGGATTCCCAGCAGGCAGAGAATCCCTGGCTGCATCTATTCTGTCCAGGATGGATTGATGATTATCATCCTTCGATGGGAAACCCAGCAGACACGGCAACTTCTCACAAGCTGACAACAATGCAGGGGGAACAGAAAATAAATAAATCAACAGCTAACGTTTATTCTAGCTGCGCCCCCAAAAACAACCAGCCAACCAAAAAAAACCCCAAACCCGTATGGATGCTTGCTGGACAGCCAAGTCCCAGAGCCAGTACTCAGAGTAGGAGGGCTGGGGTTGGTTCTTATGACACAAGGCCATTGACTTCAGCAGAAAGTGACTGCTCCAGGAAAATTCAAGATGAGAAATCACATTTGGCCATTCCTAGGCACTTGAACAACTCACCATAAGGGTATTCAGATACTTTCTCAATGTGCTTTACTTCCTACTGAGGGAAGAAGGAAGTGCTACAGCCACCTTCTGGCACATGTGTGCCATTTTCTTCTCCTGTTCTGTGAAAGCAAGTTGACCTCAGCTGCTTGCTGCAATAAATCTCCATTTCCTCCTTCTTCATTCTTTTCTGTTTAAAGTTATTTGTACATTAGACTTAAATACATTATACTCATTTCTCTAGGAGCCCTAACATGTTGTTAAATGGCCATGAATCTATTTTAGTTGCACCTTAATTTATTAACTCTCCTGCCTTCCTCCAGTGTTGGTGCCTCTATTGTAGGCTTATAGGAGGTTTGGGTTGATTATCTTCCTAACTCTGTTTCATATGCAGAGGCATTATTTCACTCTGCTCCACGCTATTACAATAAAGCAAAAAGCTCTCATTTTTTTCATTTTCAGTTCACATTGGGAGACTACATACCTTATTAGTTTCTTCTAAGTTCTTATATTCTGTTTGTTGTGTAGTGTAGTCAGAGAATACAGATATATGCTGCCTCCAAGAGCTGCTTTGCAGAACTTAGGGATGGAGAGAATCCTATTTTTATCAGGTGAACTAGTGAGTCTTGGCTCCTGATTGCTCTTTTCCCTATCACCGCCAGCATGCTGCTCACATACTGCATGCAACTGCCAGTCTGCACATTGAGACACTCCTCTCTGCCACTGGGATATCAGTATCAATTTCCAGCTGCCACTTAACCTCCAAAGCACTTCTAGTCCCATAGGGCATTTTGGTTTCTCTTGGTCAACAAGCCAAAGAGACCAAAGCACCAGCACTGCTGGTCGTCCCCAGCCCATCAACGAGGACTGGCCCCATGCAGTCCTGAAGTCGGTCCCACCCCATCACCGGAGAGTTTTGCCCTCAATAAAAGGGCAACTGCACTTTCTCCAAAGAAAATATTCCTGACCCCCTTTGAGAGCTCCATTTGCACATTGCTTTCCTTTGCCTCGAATGCACAGTTTCACTCAAGCTGCTCTGAAGTCTTTGACTCACACCCCATTTTGCAGCTCCAGTGCTGATCTACAGAGCCTAATAAATGGTCTAAAGTGGCCAAGAGAGGGTGATGAGTACTTGGTGGCCCCTGAGCAGCCTCCTGCCACCCAGGGGTGGGTCATCTCAGCTACCCCGGGATCAGAGCACAAGCAAACAAACGCACTGTGCTGCTCCCTGGATTGACTGCATAGCAGAGTCCCTCCTGCGTAGCAGAGCAGCTATTGATTTTTCCAGCTGTTCTCGGGGGAACTCACAAGAAGAAAATTATTTTCTTTTAAGTTCAAGTGCAGGAGTCTGCCTTGCTAAAGGGCTTATCTTCACATATAAGTTTTACCAATTCAGCTTGATTTGTATAATTAAAGTCTCACAACCCCCCATAGTGTGGAAAATCCTATAAAAATGCTTTATATGGAGATAGCTATGTGAATTTAAAACACTCTCATATCGGTATAAACGCACCCCCATGAGAGCCTCTACAAATATAGTTACTGTCCAAAAGCATACATCAAGGAATTTTATAACTCTTCAGTGATTTATGTCACTGTATAGTATTGAATAGGGTCTAGTTCAAGCCTTCGAAACACAGGGAACAGATGAATCTTTAAAATCTCAGGAGGTAAAAAAAAAAAAGAAAATCTGTATTTTATATCATATATTTATATTTTACGGTGAGTGTTAATTTAAGTGGCACACAGTTATTTCTCCTTGGATTTCTAGCTCCAGTTCAAACAGGCTTTAGTATTTTCATTACAATTCAGTATGTTTATTTAGCATTAGAGCTGGCTGAACTATTCATTACTAATTTAGCCTACTTATTTATTTTTATTTATTTATGGTAAGTGAATCTTTACCGAATAAATCCTAGTTCTCCTCCCACAGTGTTCAGACTCTAACAGCATTCCCTGGAGAGTTTGGGAGGATGATTATTCAGACCCATGGTCTATTCACATGTATGAATTCCCCATTTATTCTTTGTGGGGTGTGCCTGAATGCCTGAGTGTTTGCAAAGCCTCCTAGGAGTTCCTGCAAACCCATTTCTGGAAACAAACATTATTTCCCATTCAGTTGTACTAAAAAACCTAATAATTAAAAACAAAAAAAAGAAAGAAAATGCAATCCTCCCTCTCACACCCTACCTGAGCACTCAGACGAGCAGTGTGATACAAAATTGTGTATTTTCAGTGACAGACAATGAGTAGCTCCCATCTGCAGCAAGCCTGGCTAATTCACATGTTGCTAATGTAGATCTCCATTTGCATATGCAAGCTCATTCTGTCCTTGCTTCTTTCAAAGATTTAAAGAGCAGAACATTTTACTGAGATTTTAAATATCTGAGATACCGCCTGCTCTTACGATGATTGCCTCCCAATATTTAATATCAAGGACATAAATAATTGAACCTTAGTCACCATTACTGAAGGGAAACAAAGACCGGAGAACATCACATGCTGCAGCATCCTTGTTTTCTGGAGCTCGCTGTTCACTCTTGCAGAGTTCACTGATTCAGTCTGCTCTGGTCTATATTATATCCTGCCACATTAATTTGCATCCATTTTAAAACGTGCTACTAGATGGATACTTGCACACATCACTCCAGGAGATGTGAAAGGGCAGCCAGGTACAAGCTCATTCCTCTAACAAACAAGTCAGCCCTGCATGTTGTGTTCATTCTGCATGAGGTTGGGGCTCTTCTTACTTGTGTGCCACGTGTCCAGCTCCTGCAGCCCTTACAGAGCAAGAACAGCCAGTTCTGCTGACCTTAAAAGCTCCCTGCAAACCCTTACACATCCCAGCTTGTGAAGTGTGTACCCCAGAGAACCACAGGGAAGCTCTCAAGCTTTCAGCTCTGGGAGAAGGAGATTCCCACAGTGATCCTGGTGCTTTGCTGTAGGTATGGCAGTGCTGAATATGCAGCTTGGTGCAAGGGAGACCAAGCGACACTGCCCACAGCAGCCCTTACTGCTTTGCTTCCTCTCAAACCAGCAATTCAGGTTTCCCAGCAGCAGTGCAGATTTTTCACTTTTAATTTACCTCTTTCAGCACTAGCTAAATATTCCATTTTTCTCCTCTGCTATAAGCAATAAAACCCAAAGTGAACACAGTTATTATCAGCATCTGACATCAACAGTAGAAATCCAACTTATCTTTTCATTCCTGCCTTAGTGGAAGGGAAAGGTGGTTTTGGGCAGCATGGCATTCTCAGCTCTAGGCATGTTCTGTTGAGAGTTTCTCATTCCCTGGAGACATCCTCAAATTCCCCTCATTGATTCAGTCCCTGACCTTTCAGTGAACTAACTCCCAGATTTAAAAACACCAAGGACTTGAATACACTTAACACAGTAACAAGCAGTTTTCACAGCTGTTATCACAGCAAAACCTTTTCCAGTTACTTACCCCTACCTCCTTTAGTTTTCATTCCTTTAGCTGACCCACCAAAAGCCAAGAGTTTTACCTGCTCACCTTCCACTCCATATGACTTCCCTTTCAGTACTGTGAATGCTGTCTCTAATAACACATGGGATTGTGTATCAGTTTTCAATTTAAAATCAGTAAGTGTCCCTTTTGCTTTCAGGTTGCTAGCTCATTCATCTTCTGCTGCAACAATAACATTCATCTCACGGATAATCCTGTGCAGTTCGGGCTGTCATCACCCATGCATCACCACGCTGGTGCTTGAAAATGCTTCTCTGTTTCCACCCAGCAGGCAGCAGTTTCTGTGGGCTCTGACGCTGAGCACTGCAGGACCCTCCACATCAGCTCCTCTCCGCGGGGTCCCAAAGCTTTGCTCACATCTACCCCGTCAGCGTGCCAGGTCACCTACCCAGCAGGGGAGGTCGAACCAGCAGCTTGTGCTCCATGGGAAGCTGATTGTCACAGGTTAATTCAAAATCTTCCAACAGATAATCTCAGGCTGTTTTGTTCCAGGTCCCAGTGCTAATCCAGTCTTTCATCGCATACTCCATTAGCCCTGCCAAAATTTCCAGCTGGACTCTTCAACCTCAGTCACCCATTGGTCCTGCTGCAGCCCCATGCATCTTCCATGTCCTTCAGTTAAAAATCATCCTCTCTGAGATGTGCCATGTTAGCATGGCATTCCCGAAACCTCTTCCATACAGACCCAGATCATGCTCCGTTTTACCTGAACACTACTCAAATATGTGAAGTGCATCAGGGCTATCACCCCGAGAAACATCACCTCTGGCCATCTTCCTTTTCAGTGGTGCTCAGCGCATACAAACACAGAGGAAAATACTGTTCAAACCTCTTCCAGCTTTCTTGGAGCCTTTGGCAACTCTGTCCCTCCATTCAGACTGCTATCTTCTTTTCCTTTATGACACCACACACCTGCTCAAAATGTACTCATGGTCTAATGTATTTGAAAGATCATCTTTACTGCATTTGAACCTGCCTAACTGAGGTTTCTAATATCCCCTACGTCTGACACTGTCCCCTGCTACACATAGTGGTACCATTCCCAATAGCGCAGGAGGGCTGAGCAGCAGCTCAGAGCAACCCCCATGCTTATGACACCTCTTGGTTATCAGACGAGCCTCCTCCCAGCCTACAGCATCTCTGCCTCACTCAGCAGTGGGTGCAGCAGAATTGCTCTCTGCTCTCCCAGAGAGAGGCAGTGCAAGCAGTCCCACCTGCATTTGCTGTTCCACACTGTGGCTGTGGTTCCTCCCAGGGCTGAAAGGAGCACTCAGCAGACTCCATGGACAAGAGGAACAGTGTTCAATGGGATTTGGGAAGTGGAACAGTTCTGGAATACAGGAACCACCCCATAGTTCCTATGAAAAAGCCTCAGGATACCATCTTACTCCAGGATTTCTCTGGGAGACTAGATCTTTTGTCTTTTTTCCTATCCATGATCCTTATTAGTTTCGCAGACCACAGTAAAAGATGATTTCTTTAATTACATTTTGTCATCTAGTATGTGGGGATAACATGTCCCCTATCATCTGCTAGTGACCTGCCTCTCTAAAAATAGCAACCATTCAGTTACCCCATCTAAGGCATGTGCCCCAGAGATAGCCACTCTGCACCTACCCATCACGGGAAGTCCTGCAGAGCGGGCTGCAGAGACACATCTCAGTCATCTCCAGGAACTCACTGCATTCATGTTCTGATGGAGGATTAACAGCTCATGGGGAAAAAAATAAAATTGGAAACTGTCGCAATTTGAAATTGTAAAATCAAACGAGACTCCTTTCTGTTAAAAAAAAATACTTTCTTTTCCTGATTCTTTTTCTTTTCTACAAAATAATGGGAAACAGGGCTTGTCATGCTTACAGACTGCACAACTCAACAAGTGACTGACAGTTTTTATCCGCAGTAAAAGCCTGATGGTCTGTGGCAGACACCTTCACTCACACTCTTGCCAGATCGCATGTTTTTGCTCACGGGCTGTAGACTGAAGGGAGAGCTGTGAGTCATCTCCAGAAGAATTTGAAGAAACAGTTGATCATCTTGAACTGAGAGCAATGGCTGTGAGGTCAGCCCTCCCCTTCTCCTGACCAGAGTGTGGCTGGGAGGCTGTGACTCATGGTGAAGTCAAGAGGGTTCAGTCCACAACTTTTCTTTCTGTAGGGAAATGATTCAGTGCAAGATTCCCGTTCCTTTTTGTACACTTTTTAAAAGCATCTCTTTTAACGCTGGCTTTATAGTGATGTTTTTGATCCTCTTCACCCCACAGAGGGTTTCAGATCACAGATGCTCAGGGTTAAGCACCGAGCAAAGCAATCCCAGTCATCAAAGGACAGTGTGAGAACATGCTTTGCCAGAGAACAGCAATGTTCAGAAAGGCTCTCACGGCTTTCAAGAGCCACTCAACATTTCCCTGCTTCAGTCTCCCTTCCTGCCCATGGTGTCCATGGGCACTGGGGATTCAGAGCAGGGAAAAGCTAAGAGTGCTCTTTTCATTTCCACCAGGTATCTTTACACAGTATCACTGGTGCTCTCCATGGTTTGTGTGACCTTTTCATCAGTGTCACAATTAAACAAACCCCATAAGTAAAATTAAATAAACCCAACATCTTTATGCTGTCTGCCTAGCCAACATGACTACCCAAGGCTTTCTGTCCTAAGGACACCGTGTCAAGCACAGCAATATTCTGGTCTGGCAACCGGCTCTGGTGCAATTCTCACTTTGTGTCCTGCATCATCTGTGTAGGACCTCCCTTCTCCAAAAGCACAAGAAACCTCTGAGAAATTCTTGCTTTCCTTGATTCCCTGTCAGAAAATAGCCTTGAACCTTCTTCTGTGACAATAAATGGAGACCTATGTCTGCTAGGAAGTTAAACACGCAGTCTGTATAGCTTAATAGACGCATGATTCTTCTAAGATTAACAAAGGACCCCAAGATGAGCAATTTTACTAGAAAAAGCATGATACTTCTTACAGGTAACTTTCCTGAGCAAAAAGGGGAAAAAAGAAACAAAAAACATTGCCTTGGTCTAATTTCAGATTGCATTTGCCAGATGTAACTTTAGTATAAATTTGGATCCAGCTTTATCTAAAATACAAAGCTATTAAGATTCATTCAAATGTTTGCATCCTCATAAGACAGTGGTAAAACTCTGGGGCAAATCTGCACTGTCCCTGACCTCAGGACTCCTTAGCACCAAGGTCTCCATTTGATTTTTTGGTTCCATCTGTAACTTGGAAGGACGAAAGTTCCCCTCGCCGTATGCAGCGGCCAGCAGCCAGGTCACAGATGGGCCTTTGTTTGCAGCAGGGGATGCCGGAGGGACTCTGCAAAAGGCCTGAAGTCTTGAATAATGAAGAAAGTGAGAACTGCTTTAAACAAAAATAGTTTCTGACTAAGTCTTCTCATGGAGCCTGGAGCACAAACCTGCCAGCCTCAATCTGTGTCTGAGTCCCCTCGCAGCAGTTCCAGTGTCCCAGCCGCTTCCTGCAGGCTTGATCTGGAAAACCACCCAGCAGAAAACAGCAGCCTTTGACATCTCTCTCCCTACCTCAATATCCTCCACCCCAGCACACAAAGAAGCTTCTATTTGCTAATGAAAGGCAGGAAGCAGACTTAAAATAACCAAGAGAAGTCTTTCTCCATTTCACGTAAAGAAACTAATTCTAGTTAAACAGAGGTTTTGCCGTACTTCTCATTTTGAGACCCAACAACTGTACAATTAAAGTGCATACAAATGAGTGTCATTATCCCTTCATTTCCCGGGACAGCTGTAATCCCAATCCTATGAGCCTCACAACAGGAACCCCCACAGAGGAGAGCAGTGTGTATCCACCTCGCGACAGAAATGGTATTGGGTAGTTACAGGTAATGAATTGGCAGTAGGGCGGGTTGAGTTTTGGTATTGCTAATCAAAATCCTGTTTGATTTGTTCTGACCTGGAGACATTCCCAAGTACTTCCTCCACTCCAGATCAAGCTCTAAGGGATTTATTTCACTTTTGGATGCCATACCCTTTATTTCTTCTCACTAAATAATTTGTTTCCAAATAGTTTGCAATCCCAGCCTGCGAACTACTTTGAAGGACAACTGTAATGAACTGCTCACAGACTACCACATGCACCAAATCATGTTAAGGATCTGGGTTCTTTTGTTTGTTTGTTTTAAAGGCTCATGAATTTTTTTCTCCATTTATTATATATACTTACACATGTGTCTCCCCTTAAAGGAAAACAAAATCTCAGAGTAACTTTCTTCATGTGTATAACCCTGGCATTTCTAACATCAAGAATTACTTTCTTACATCTGTTTTCCCTCCAGGCTTCTTCTAGCTCATCAGTGCATACTGGAACAATAACCCTAAATACAATACCAGTCTTTAGACTTCAGTGAAAGTGGTTGTTCTGGCACATTACTGAGATGGTCATTGAAAGAGATAACAGTTTGCGATTAAATGAAATGTTAACATACTTGTGATACCTGGCTTCAATTCCCAACTCTGTCTGGCTTCTGAACAGACTAATACTTTCAAAGCCCTTGTTCAAGCTGCTTGCTTTCTTGCAGAAGCAGTAGATACTGGCAATGTCAATACAGTGCCTGTAGCAAGAAAATTCTCAGACAGCAACGTACATCAATTCAAATAATCCTAAATGGAAGGCTGAGGAGGAACAACCAGGATTTGGGCTTTAAACAGCTTTAAACTGCTACTGCTCCCTTTAGTGTCTTGTAGTTAGGAGGAAGGCTGACCTCTTTATTGTTTTGGTGGTCACTGGGAAATGTCATTTTGAGGTTTACAAAATGCACAGGCCAAGGGAGCTGCTGCAAAGGAGGTCCAGGCATCCCAGCTACTGGGGAGATCTGATAAGTGAGGACAATTCTGATTAGCACCATGACCAAAACGCTGACCACTGCCCCCTCCTTTGTATCTACTACCTATACCGTCACCTTAAAGCACCACTGAGAGGACCACACTTGACTGCACAGCACCTACATTACCAGGAGACCTCCCACTCCTTGCAGTGAAGAACACACATCCCTGTTTTTGTTTGCACCTTTTTATTCTCAGTGTCTGTGGCTGTCGTGGTTTAGCCCCAGCCAGCAACTAAGCACCACGCAGCCGCTCGCTCACTCCCCCTACCCCGATGGGATGGGGGAGAGAATCGGAGGAGTGAGAGTGAGAAACACTCCTGGGTTGAGATAAGAACAGTTTAATAATTGAAATAAAGTAAAATAGTAATGCTAATAGTAACAGAATGATACACGAAGCAAGTGATGCACAATGCAATTGCTCACCACCCGCTGACCGATACCCAGACAGTTCCCGAGCAGCGATCACTGCTCCCTGGCCACCCCCCCCCAGTTTATATACTGAGCATGACGTCATATGGTATGGAATAGCCCTTTGGGCAGTTTGGATCAACTATTCTGGCTGTGCCCCCTCCCAGTTTCTTGTGCGCCTGGCAGAGCATGGGAAGCTGAAAAAGTCCTTGACTAGCATAAGCAGTACTCAGCAACAACTAAAAACATCAGCGTGTTATCAACATTCTTCTCCTACTAAATCCAAAACACAGCACTATGCCAGCTACTAGGAAGAAAATTAACTCTATCCCAGCCGAAACCAGGACAGTGGCTCATCCTTCTTACTGTTGTACCACTGTTAAAATATGTTTGCTCACACCCACCATTCCTTCAGGGAGCTGGTGTGACCCTGGTGAGGCACGGCTGGTGCATCAGTCCTGCCTTACTAAATGCGTAATTTCTGCGCTCAGCAACTCCTGCTGACAGACACTCACAGAGGTTCAGACGTCCCTCCCTGGGAGGCCACCACAACCCACCATGTCCTCCTGCTGGAAAGACTTCAGTGCAGGACAGAGAGCTGACGGGAAAGAACAAAATCTGTCCCTGGGAAATTCTCAGGCTTCAAAATTTGGCTGTGACTTGAAACACAAAAGACAGTGGTGAAATGAAGGTCAAGCAGATGAAAATGTTTTGACAAGGTCAAATGTATTTTGGGAAATTTTAATCTATTCCTTTTGACTTTTATCTGACAGATGGGGTGAACTCTAAAACATTGGCAATATTGTAGTCTAAAGCTCACCAACCCATTCCTGCTCCATATACAGGACTCAGCTGCCTGTCCTGTAGCCCTTCCCCAAATGTCCAGCCAAGTGATGGAAACACCTAACTGGCCATGGGTGAGGGGCATTTCCCAACTCTTGGTGGCTCTACAGCAGATATATGTCTGGTTATGTGATGGGAAAAAGGCTTGTTTACACCTCTCAGATACTCAAGGATGGGCAGCCTAGACTACTCCAGCAAAAAATAAATTGCTACACATTTCACTTGGATCCTGTTCTTTGCAGCTGGTGACCTAATCCAGGCAAGAATTAACCTGAGGAAGTCTTGGTCCTGTGTTTCATGGGGTGAATTGGATGGGTAGAGTGGTACCACTTCCAGGACCATACAAGCTTTGGCTTTCCACAGACTCATATGAAGAGTGGGTGACGTGGGGAACCCCAACACAGTTACAAAAAACAGGATGGTAGTATTTCGCTAGAGCTTCTCATCACTCACTTCAGGTAATCTAACACAGGGCAGAAACGTCAAACACTCAAAAAGAGAGATTTTTCAAAATTTCAGGTCATTTCTAGTGTCCAGCACATGAGTTAGTAGCTGCCTCAGACCATGACGCATAGCCATGAGGCTCTTGAAGTGTCTAAGACACACGGCATTATAAGGTAATGTAGGTTAATATTTTGCAGAGGAGGGAGGCAGTGTTTGATAAACACCGCCTCTGACAGACAATCCCATCACAACTGGGGCTTAGAGGTTTGTTTTGAAATGAGACTCAGAGCCACAACATAAAGAAAACAAAACCTCTGAGTAATAGCACTTTGCAGGATGATACAAGGAAAAATTGCTTTATTAACAAATAAAGAAACAGCAGGCTCAGCCAGATGTTATTTAGGAGACTTGACCTGACAATTGATATATTGATACCTAGTTATTGCCAAAGTAGGAGAACTCAATGAGATGTATCTCACTTGTGTACAAAATAAATCAAATGATTCCTGCAGTGACACCACAAATACTGCTTTGCATACAAGTAGCAAAGGCAGAGGGCTCAGGAAAGATGTGAGCACAGCAGCGGATCATACTGCCTACTGCGAACAAACATTAAAACAACACGTACGGGAACTGATGATGAAGAATATATAGCAAGTGAGACAGCTAGGTGGACTCTTTTGACGTTATGGAGTAACACAGTGTCACTGAGGTGGGAAGGACAAGTGAGTAATGTGATAATAGAAAAAGGAAGTCCATGTCCTTAGGTTGATGATATGCTTATCTGTGTGGGATGACCCCAATGAATATTGCTAATGAGCCAGCACCATTGCGGTGTTAATTAATTTGGGATCTAACAATAAAGTAAAATTATCAGATCATAAATCTGACAGATTAGAGCAGTCAGATAGTGAAAATAACAAAACAAATCTACACAAGAGAACATCAGCATTCTGTAACAGAGAGAGGCCACAAAAAGATCAGATTAAATGTGTTCTCAGCTGAGAGGCAGAAATGTACTGTTTTAGGAGATTACCACATGTTGCCTTGGTGAACTGATGATAGCTGGAGAGACCTTCAGAGTGTAAGCATAGCTCCTACCCTGTATTTCTGAGTACTCCAGTATTCCAATGTTGTTCTATTAATCTCCCTACAAGAGCAATAGAGTTAGTCCCAGGGTACAACAGCAGTTAAAAAAAGTGAGGCTGGAGTTAAAAACTGATCAGAAGTACCTTCTGCTGATCCAACTGCTCAAACCACCACCACCACCTCAAAAACCAAACCAACCCCCCTCACCCAGCAGCTCAGTTCTAGGAAAGTGTATTAAGCAAACCAAAAACTTGCAACGACGCTCTCGACTCGGCTAATATTAATTATTGTGGCCCCACTGACTGTGGTAAGGCTCTGTCTCTCTGTTGAGATAACAAGCTGCATACTGCTTATCTGCCATTAGACATATGGCAATAGTAGACCTGAGGAGAACTCATCCAGACTGCACAGCGTATCACAAACATCTTGCGTAATGAGAACCAAACCGGGTGCCAAGGATATGAAGACAATGGAAACTCACACAGCAACGTTTGTGCAAAAACAGAACCCAAAGCCAAACAAAGGAGGGACTATTTGAAGCAAACACTTTCTCCCAGTCATCCTGAGGGTCATAAAAGGAAAGTAAGGATGGCCTAGGAAAGAGCTATCATAAAAAAAATAAGGAATACCAGAAATTAATCCTTTTCTGCCAAAACAGATAAATTGAATGCTCCACTCTAAGCTAAAGCCTATTCAGCCCATGTGTTGTGCTGCCCAGTGATTTGGCCATATATGTGTATTTATGGACTATTACCATGGATGGATGTCTGTGCTCATTTGACAAAAGCTGCAGCCGCTAGAAAACATCATTACAAGAGCATCATACACAGATTTTCTGACACCCTGCCTGCCAGAATGTCTCCACATTATGGATGTCCCATTTTCCATTTACAGAGAAAACAGTTCAACAAAACACAGAGCAGAGAGAGAGAGGAGCAAGACTCACTGCAACAGTCCTTTCACAGCAAGGGGAAGCCAGTGGGGAACGACTGCAACAGTTCTCATCCGACTATGATTTACGCTTCACTTTTCTATTAAAGGATAGTTGTATCCACAGTCCTTCAAACCTCTCTTCTCTCTCAAACCTCTAGAAGCATGTATAAATATTCTCTACCCTTCTCTTTTGAGTAACTGGAGAAGGAGCTTGAAGGATATCTTTCCCCTTGTAGCATCCATCACTGCAGCCACAGAAAAACCTACAGCTGAATATTTCTCTGCAGCAAGAAGCACTCCAGGTTCCAAGCTGGTATCTTAGTAATATTCATGGCATGGTCTATCATGTCTTTCTGGCTGAAGACATCTAAAGCATATTATTTTTGCATAACCCTAGCACTACAGAACTACATTTTCCTCCAGGAAAGAAGGTAGCAGATAACTAGATCAAAGATGGCCACAACACACTGCACCCTGTACAGGACCATGTACCTGCTGGCTGGGAACGCCTGTGGGAAAATCCCTCATCTTAAGCAATGAGAACTTAATCATCCCTTATAGAGCAGTGCACAGGGCATGTTTCAATAGCTCCATGGAACAGTAATAACAGGAAAGACCTGTGCTTGGTGAAAAGTGCTGATACGAACTCTTTAGATTTTGGTCTGCAGTAGAGTAACAATGAGGCTTTTTACAAAATACTTGGTTCAAAATATGCAGAAAAAAAGGTGCAAGAAACCCTTTCCAGAATGGCATCTAACCCCTGTTGTCCAGCTCAGGAAATACGCATTTTCACAGAAAGCAGAATACTTGGCAAGACTGAAATTGCTCGGGGGATGATTGGGTGTCTTCATCTCCCCTAGTGTCGTATGTCTGAGCTGCTTGCTTCAGGCTCCTTTTAGGAGCAATACAGAAAAAACAGCTTTGCCTGTGGCAGAGCAAGGCTGATGCACATTCATCTGGTGGGGACCTTCACCAACCTCAGGGAAGTGCAGCTCCACCAACTTATTGCTGCTGCGCTGCACAGCCCACCCAGCCCCTCCACCCCATAAGCATGTAGCCAGGTGCTGCCCCACACTGAGTTTTAGTAACCTGGACCGAACATCTGGCCCAAATCTGCATCTCCTAGGAGGGGAGCAAATAGCAGTTCTGGCGCAAAGTGCTGCAGCTAAATGGCCTAAAATCTCAACTACCACATCACAGCTTGGAAGGCAAGAGACCTGGGAAACAGTCAAATGCTCCAAGCCAGCAATACAATTTACAGGTTAATGACAGACCTGAACTATAAAATTCAGGTTCGAAGATGTCAAGATGCAAAACTTAAGCAAAGGTCCAGATTCATTGCTATGTATTGAATGGTACCACCAAAGAGACAGCAAGAAGAGACAAGGGGGGGTGCACCTACTAAATGCACACGGAGCGGGGCTGAGGCAGAAGGGCTGTGGCAGAGATGGAAGGTGAAGTGAAGCCCTGCTGAGCAGCAGCAAGGGAAGGAACAGCCGGAGGAATGGAGCTGCCTCTCAGGGCCAGGCTGTAGCACTGCCAAGCAGCTTACAGCAGAGGGAAATGCTGTACCTGCAGTACCTGTGCTTTCTTTGGCAGACATACTGGGAAGATGTAGAAACTGCTTAAGGCTATGTCTGTAAGCCACTGGCTTTGTGAAAGCACGAGAGAAGAACTAAAAAGGGAAATTTCTAATAAAAGTAAATTTTGTCAGAGCTTTTGGCAAAGCTTGGAATTAACATATGAAGCATAAAATATCAAGAGAGGAAACAAACCCCATCCTTAGACATTCACCCATCACAGCTAAAGAAAGATAAATGTTTAGGCTTCTCTTGAACATACCACGTGTACTTTATTTAGAAAAAGTGATTTAAGGTCCCCTTGATTTTATTCTCACTCATATCATCAGCCATCCAGACTCTTCACACCTACAAAGCTCGAACAGCCCCTGCAGCTTCCCCACGGCACCTCCCACCTTGCTATGTTTGGCAGCCACACCACATCAGTCCTCCACGTCTCTGATGGGACTGTACAAATCTAGTTACAGACAACTGTAAATACAATTAGTACTATTATCCACTAGGAAATGGGCCGACACCTTGAAACACTCCATCACATCTTAAAACTATACAGTGCTGTGGCAAGAAATGGCCCCTCTCCACCATCTCCAAGGGCTGCTTCTGCTTTTCCAGGACCCTGTCAGCCCTATGGACTCAGCAAAGCATCCTGTAGCCCTTCAGCTGCAGAAGAGAAGCGTTCAGATTTAACAAGAGCAAAATATCTGCTGGAAACTTTGGTACTGGAGCTGGCAAGTGTTCCTGCACTCAGAGGCCACTTGAACTTGGAGAACATGGACAATATTTCCCAATATAACTTCTGTAGTCTTCTGTTTCTGTTGCCAGAGATAAGGATTTCATTTTAGTTGTTGAAATTTTATCACCTCTCCCCAAACACCAATTCATAGAATCATAGAATGCTTTGGGTTGGAAGGGACCTTAAGAGGTCATCTAGCCCAACCCCCTGCAGTGAGCAGGGACAGCTTTAACCAGATCAGGGTGCTCAGAGCCCCAGCCAACCTGACCTGGAATGTTGCCAGGGATGGGGCCTCCACTGCCTCTCTGGGCAACCTGCTCCAGTGCTTCACCACCCTCGTTGTAAAAAACTTCTTTCTAATGTCTAGTCTAAATCTATTCTTCTTTAGTTTAAATCCATTATTCCTTGTCCTGTCACAACAGGCCTTATTAAAAAGATTCTCCCCATCTTTCCTGTAGGCCCCCTTTAAGTACTGAAAGGCCGCACTAAGGTCTCCCCACAGCCTTCTCTTCTCCAGGCTGAACAACCCCAACTCCGTCAGCCTGGCCTCGTAGGAGAGGTGCTCCAGCCCTCAAATCATTTTTGTGGCCCTCCTCTGGACCCACTCCCAACAGGTCCATGTCCTTCTTGTGCTGAGGGCCCCAGAGCTGGACGCAGTACTCCAGGTGAGGTCTCACCAGAGCAGAGTAGAGGGGCAGAATCACCTCCCTCGACCTGCTGGCCTCACTTCTTTTGATGCAACCCAGGATTCAGTTGGCTTTCTGGGCTGCAAATGCACATTGCCAGCTCATGTCCAGCTTTTCATCCACCACTACCCCCAAGTCCTTCTCCTCAGGGCTGCTCTCAATCCCTTCATCCCCCAGCCTGTGCTGATAGAGGGGGTTGCCCCGTCCCAGGTGCAGGACCTTGCACTTGGCCTTGTTGAACCTCATGAGGTTCACACAGGCCCACCTCTCCAGCTTGTCCAGGTCCCTCTGGATGACATCTCATCCTTCTGGCGTGTCAACCGCACCACTCAGTTTGGTGTCATCTGCAAACTTGCTGAGGGTGCACTCGATCCCACTGTCTATGTCATTGATGAAGATGTTAAATAGCACCAGTCCCAGTACGGACCCCTGAGGGACCCCACTTGTCACCGGTCTCCATGTGGACATCGAGCCATTGACCACCACCCTCTGGATGCAACCATCCAGCCAATTCCTTATCCACTGAACAGTCCACCCATCAAACCCGTATCTCTCCAATTTAGAGAGAAGGATGTTGTGGAGGGCCATGTGAAACTCTTTACAGAAATCCAAATAGATGACATCCATTTCTTTTCCCTTGTCCACTGATGCAGTCACTCCTTCATAGAAAGCCACTAGGTTGGTCAGGCAGGACTTCCCCTTGGTGAATCCATGCTGGCTGTCTCAAATCACCTCCCTGTCCTCCATGTGCTTGAGCATATCTTCTAGGAGGATCTGTTCCATGATCTTGCCAGGCACAGGGGTGAGGCTGACAGGTCGGTAGTTCCCAGGGTCCTCCTTTCTTGCCTTTTTAAAAATGGGCACAACATTCCCCTTTTTCCAGTCAGCAGGGACTTCACCTGACTGCCATGACTTTTCAAATATCATGGAGAGTGGCTTGGCAACTACATCAGCCAATTCCCTCAGGACTCTGGGATGCATCTCATCAGGTCCCATAGACTTGTGTATATTGAGGTTCTTCAGGTGGTCTTGAACCTGATCTTCCCTTACAGTGGGAGGAGCTTTACCCCCCTGGTCCCCATGTTTTGGTCCATCGATTCGGGAGGGGTGATTTCCCTGCTTATTCTAGCAGAAATCGTAGGAGATACTGAAGATGCTTTCCTTCTACCAGCTTCCTTTGTGGGTTTGCTGGGGTTTTTTCCCTTCTACTAAAAAGCTTTTATTTAATAGTTTTTTATCTACATCATAAGAAACTTCCATTTACTTAGTTAAAAGGTCTGGCCTTCTGTCACTAAAAATGGCCAGAGTATAGGGTACGGTGAAGCAGCCTGCAAAGATCTCGTGTGATGGGAGAGGGTCCCAGCTCTCTCTACCTCCCTCTCTGAGCATCCTTCAACCTTCCTGACCTCAGGACAGCTGCAGAGTTTCAGGTCAACAGGTTTGAACCCAGGGGAGAAGAAACAAGCCCCAGAATCTTTTCCTACCTCTTCTCCCAGCCTGATTTTCAAATAAGGCATTTTTAATAGTCTTCCTTAGCATACAAGTAATTCAGGGCAGGACCAGAAGAAACCAGTTTCTCCCAGTATGAATATAAAAAATCAAATTCATTAAATCTTCTGTTCTGATCAGAAGTACAAATATTCGGTGTGAAAGGAGTATTTTATCTCCTACCCTCAGGGCAGGCAGGCTGTAAATAACATTGCTGTTGACCAAGAGAAGCCTGGCAGCTTTCAGACAGCTGATTTTAAAAGTGCAGATCTGGGATTCTGTAGTTCAGGAACCTTCTTTTGAGGAACAGCAAAAAAAAGTTTCCTTTGCCAGTATACCCAGCTGTCACAGAAGGTGGTGTTGCTTCATCACAGAGCTCTGATACAACAGGAAGAACAACCGGTGTGGCGGTGCTCTAAAATCTAAGGAAACAGGCCTTCAAAGAGATGTGAGTTCACCTGAATGTTTAAAAAGCAGAGCTTGAAAAATAATGAACCCTAAAAATCATGTCGCCAATTCCTCTCCACGTCCACCAAAGACATGGATGTCACTTTACATCCACTCTAAAAAGCTCAGTCAAAACTTGTACTTCAACTGTGAAAGCAAAAACATACAATCCTGTATTTACTGAAAAAAAAAAAAAAAACAATGTAGATAGGCCTGGTTACATGTTAGACGCAGGCATTGCTGTGGGATTACGAGCCTCTGTGAACCTGGAGCTTAATTTAAACAGTAGAAGTAGTGGTGGAAGGCAGGGTTACAGCAGAAAGTTACAGAATACTGCTGCACATCTTGTTACTTGGAGATATTTTTTACAAAGAGTCACTAAGTGCTGGAAATGCAGAGTCAAGCAGTGAGTGTAGACAATACAGGTGAGGACCAAGTGAGGAGCCTGCTTATCACCATCACTTCTTTTGGTTAAGACTCCAGTAACAGGGTTGTCCCAGACAACATGAAAAACCCATAATTTTTTTAACGGTCATACAGATCAATCTATATTTTTCTTCAATCATGCAGCTAATCATTGGAGGAGCAGGAAGATCAGCATCCATCCCAATTAAGAAGAACATCACCTGTGCTCCTAGGTGATGCGGTGAAGGCTTTGGTCCAGCAGTTAACACAGACTTTCTTTTTAGACTTATCACCTGGTTTGGCCCCTCTTCTCTCCAGCAAAAAGCATCACGTGCATAGTAACGCAGAATATAAATAAGGCTATTCATCCTTGTCTTCTGATTTATGCAGCGTGTTGAACAAAAGATCCTCTAATCTGGCACAGGCGTACTTTTCTTATTAAACAGCACTTGCGGCCCCAAGCAGTAGCCCTTTCCCAGAGGCATGTTTTCTCTGTCACCTCTGCCACTTCAGGTCAAGGTCTCACTGAGCTGAGCAGCGCACACATGAATGCACAGTCACTCAGCAGCCACGAGTAGGGAACACCTTAAAATACAGCTTACGGTGCAGCAAAATGACCGCAAAAGAATATTTAGAGTACAGATGCAGAAGATGAGAAGGTCCATCTAGATTCATCATTGAGCTGCTCTGATAGCTTGCGCTCTGTTTGTCCATCTGAAAAAAGCCAGAATAAACCCAGTGCACACCACAGGCTGCCTGGATGCCCTGAGAATGGAAGATAGGTAATCACATCCTTGCACAGATCACACCTGAAATCATAGAAAAGACATATAACCTGGGTTTTCCTCACTGAAGTTTTGCCATAAACAGGAATAAAACTTCAGCTGCAGACTTGTAGTGAGCATCCTACATTCCCCCCTCTCAATAACACCCACAGCACAGGTGTCAGTGTACAAATAGCCGCCAGCCAGGCTTGTGCTGATACCGATTTACCTTCACACGTCAGCCTCCCTGATCGCTCATTCTGGGTAACCTCAGTCTTAACTTCATGAACTCACTTTGTAGCAATGAAAACTAAATGCCATCAAGTACGTTTAAGTGTCCTCTCATAAAAGGCACATTAAATGATATTTTGTTTAATAAGATATATGGAGAGGAGCATCACTGACTCATTTCTCAGGCAAGAGTGAGGAAATCTCCCTTTAGGAGTTTTATATTTTGTTGATTTGGTCCATAAAAGGAACATCTTTTAATGCAGCAATGGACAAGTAAAATCAAAACTAAGATCTGTATCTACTCCAAATAATATTTTTCACATTATTTCCACCTCAATTTGCTTAACTCCATCATATTTTATGGCTTCCTGTTATTTAAAGCCATCACATTGAGTTATAGCAGTTGAGGGAATAGGAAAGTGCTCACTTGCATGTAGCTCTGTAGAAGATTATGACAAAAGGCAGAAGAATATACTCAGGACACTTGATGAATAAAAATAGAAGTTTACCACTGTTTTGTCTCAATAATGCTATTAATAACTAAGCCTCTACTGGAGGAGTAAAAAGACTCAAATTAGAGAACCAGAATGGAATAATTCCAAGGAAAAAACAATATTTTGACTAAAAATGGCCTTATTAGGTGGTATCAAGTCATCTCTTTCTAATCCTCTTTCAGAAATTATTAGATGCTGTTATAAGTTGCAAAAGTATTGCTCTTCTCTTCTGAACAATGAACTGAAGCAGATTATGAGGAGTCAGTTACACTCGGTTACTCCATAGTTAAGACTGTAGTTGTTAAGAAACCAGATTTGTCTCTATCTATGCCTGATTAGTTTGTACTTATTCATGAATCTTGCTTTCATTTCCTGACAACAAAATTAACGTAAAATTCCTAAAACACTAAGACAGCCTGTTTAAAAAAAACTAATAATGTGGTGTATTGCAGATCAGGCATTTTTTGCTGTAAAGGCTCAAAGAAACAATATATTGCCAGTAGGACACAAGTACAGGGAGAGAGGGCACCAACTCTCTCGACTAATGCCAAAGCCAATTTTAATTTGGAATTCCCTAGCTTCTTAGGCCAAGGATTATAAACCATTTCTGTGAATTTTGCAGAGCATTTTTCATTTGCTTCAGTGGAAAATTTGACTAATGCCACCAGAGTGATATTACTTCATATTGGAAGACTGCAGCTGAGGTGGTTCCTGGGAATCACATATGGGGAGAACCAGCCCCAGCAGGAACGTCCATATTACACAAAAACAAAACCAAAACCACACAGGGATGCCTGTAGAAGCAACAAGAGAGAACAACTAGTGGAGAAGTTACAGAAGTTCGCGGGTTTTTTTCCATCTCACATTTTCTGTTTAGATCAATTTACTTCTCCTGAAAAATGCTGGGAGGAAATTTTGCCCAGTGTTTCATATGAAAATTATCCAGAGGGCTGATATAATCCTGAGCTTATTTTTTTAAAATCAAATATACATTTTAGAAAGTCATCAGGTTCCTTTTTCAAAACAACTATTTGCAGTGTCTGAGTATTAAAAATATTATGCATTCATACGCTGAACACGTACAGGCAACACTTAATACAAAGTTTCTTTGCATAATACAAAGCAGTTCTGCTGTCTTTAATGAATATTTTAGCACTGATTGAGGTAAACAGAACCATCTTCTGAAGGACAACGGATTTCACCCTTTGTTAAAAATGTCTCTTCAATGCAAAACCACACCCAAACTACAGTGCGTTGTTTTTTGGTTTTTTTTTTAAGTGCAAAGATGTTAAATGTTCCTCTGTGCTCGAAGTGCAGGAGCCCAGTGTGAAGTCTGTGAGTCTGGTGGTCTTCCAGCACAGTGTGCTCATTGCTCTTTCTAGAGCATCACAGTTATGTTTTGGTCCATAGCGAGGGTTTCTAAAAGCAACTGCAATACAAACGAATCATGAAATTATTCACATAAGCCACTAAACTCCCTGGTATCCCCCATGGCATACTCCTGCCATGGAAATTAAGCTAAGACGAAATCTTCAGGCACCACTGATTAATAGTTGCATCCTCTTCTTTACCCACTCCACTAACCATGTTTGAGAATATGCAACCAGGTATCGGTCACCTGAATTCTTTATGAAACTCCAGTTTTGGAGGGTGTTTTACAGCAGGCTGTGGAAAACAACTTGGAGAGCTTTAATTAACGTTCAGGATGATAGTGTGAAGGCTACCTACTGGTGACTTGTATGAATCAACTCCATGTCATTGCTTTGGTTGGGAAAATAATTTGGCCTTAATGATATGTTATTCCTAGTGACTACAAAGGTAAGTTTATGGGATTTGGTTTGTCCTTTTATTTATTCAGTCAGAGAAGACTCCTTGGCCCTGGTGTGTATCATTTGATACATGTATTCCTCTCCTTCCCACAAGCTTTAAACACACACTCTGGTCAAAGTGTGTAATGCCTGTTCCTCTGCTCTTTGGGGAGGGGAAGGCAGGCAAATGCACTGACCACCCAAAAAGCAAAGCGACATAATTTGTTACTACATTGTTCTTAGCAAAAGAATTTGTACATGGCATAAAAACAAATCTGCTATTAGTAATGAGTATACGCACAGCTACCTTGTAAATCACATGGGAAGGAAGCAACGAGTACAGTGCAAAGTTTTCTAGAAAGAAACTCTAAATCCACCTCCAGGAAGAATTAAAAGAAATAATAAAGGGAATTGTTGCAGGACATTGAAAACAGACTAGTGCTGGGGTTGTTCTTGTACCTTGTGTCCTGGTTTCGGCTGGGATAGAGTTAATTTTCTTCCTAGTAGCAGGCATAGTGCTGTGTTTTGGATTTAGTTTGAGAAGAATGTTGATAACACGCTGATGTTTTTAGTTGTTGCGAAGTAGTACTTACACTAGTCAAGGACTTTTCAGCTTCTCATACCCTGCCAGTGAGAAGCTGGGAGGGGGCACAGCCAGGCCAGCTGACCCAAACTGCCCAAAGGGCTATTCCATACCATGTGACGTCATGCTCAGTATATAAACTGGGGGGGGGTTGGCTGGGGGCAGGGGGTGACTGCTGCTTGGGAACTGGCTGGGCATCGGTCAGTGGGTGGTAAGCAATTGCATTGTGCATCACTTATTTTGCATATTCCTTTATTATTATTTTCCCTTCTTTTGCTGTCCTATTACACTGTCTTTATCTCAACCCACAAATTTTACTTTTTTTTTCCCCTGATTCTCTCCCCATCCCACTGTGGGGGCGAGGTCAGGGGGAGGGATCGAGCAAATGGCTGCGTGGTGCTTAGCTGCCTGCCAGGTTAAACCACAACACCTTGTTATAATTATTTAATACCAGTACTGTGTTCAATATCATTACACTGGTTTAAAATGCGCAGCACCACTGGAGCTTGCCAAAGGCCCAGGGTGCTAGGAAAGCAGGACCCCAGCACAGCCCCCCCCCCGCAGGGCAGCAGCGAGCATCACCCCTCCACAGAACAATGAGCCCCTGCTGCTGCATGACTTTGTGTTATTGCTGTCAGAGGACCTTTCATCTTGGTTTTGCTTACTGCCAGACAGCCAGCTTTGCTCAGGTATTGTTTTTAGCTCCATAGACTCTTACTGTGCAGTGGTGTTATATATCCTGCTGATCTGCCCAGGCACCCTGAGCCCACTGTCCCTTCCCCAGTGCCAGCCTCACCACCAGCTGCCCAGCTGTAAAGACACTAATCATAGCCCCCAGGAAGGTGAGGTACCTTCTCTTCCCCACCTCCACCACTTTTCTGAATACTTTGAGTTTCTAAAAATTCAACTTTTCCATCACTTTGGTTTTTTGCCTTATTTGGTAGTACCGAAATACGGTGGTTAGAGATTTCTGAGCCTTTCACTTCTCAAACACAACGCGCTGAGTAGTCCACATGGAGGTGGCTGCTCTGATGAGCAAGGCTAAACCCTGCCATATTCATGGCTGTCCACACCTTACAGCTTCTCCACAGCTGAAGATCAGCCAGGATTATGCCTTTGGAAAGGTGTCCAGCTGAATTTGAGAGATACATTAAAATCATGACATTAGGATGCTGTTATAAGGACAAGTCTCCCCCACAACCACTTGGTGCTCAGGGCGAACCTGCCAGTGCTTCCCACACCAGGGAGATGTTGACAATGGAAAAAGATATTTACATTCAGAATTAAAACAAAACATGTTCTGAATGTTGGGGTTAATATCAAACCCTGTGAACCGCTCGTTTCACAGTTTTGAAATTCAGCATCTGTATTTTGCAATATGTCAGTTCTAAATTCATCACTGAGTATTTATATTATTTTCACATCTCCTGATAAGCTAATTGTACAGATACGGGACATGACAGACTACTGCTAGCAAGTCATAGCATGAAGTCATATTAGATGAAATACAGCTGTTCAGAGTCAAGCTGTCTGATCACAGTGCAGATAGACACTTCCACTGTAATCTTTCACAAAAGATGCTTTAGCTCAGGAAACTCTGCCTATAAATTATTTTTAAAACTGAGGTAGAAATTACTGAACTGGTGTGATGGCATGCATATCAAGAAAAACAAAAATGAAAAAACTAAGTGAAATGTACACTATTTGCTTGCTTTAGCTGACAGAAGAAGAGGTTACACACTATATTATGCATGCATTTCTGAGCCAGAAATACCTATCTGAAGTCTGTTCTTGGACATGACACCTGCCGGTGGGCTGGGAAGCAGCCAATTTATTTCTTATGTTTTCTGCAGGTGATGCAGAATTAGCTTTCCACTTAAAATTATAAACAAGATGCATTTTATCATCAAGTTAAAGTTACAGAGTTTGGCCACTTCCATGTTGAGTTCAATACCTTAGAAAACTTGTTGCTAAAGACTGTGACAGCAGCAGCAATTTAATCTGAAAGGGATTCAGACCATACCCTGGCTTTCAGGTGCCACTTTGCAAAAAGAGTAAGAAAGCAGGACTTCTCATCATGCCAGGACTCAGACCTTCTCTCTGCAGCAGTGTAATTCACAGATGGGCAAAGCAGATTTGGTTCATTTCACAAGGTGGGGTCAAACCTCTGAAGGGCTCCCACTACATTATGCTCAGCCAATGGATGAGCTAGGAGCCTGGAGAAGGAAAAAGCTAAAGGTTCATGGGGTGAGGCAGCATTTACACTGGTCTTTCTAAAGCACATACCATTTTCACATAAGGTGAAAAGGGTTTTTTGTATGAGTGTTTCTCCTAGTCAAATTATTCTAGTCACCAATAGTCAGTTTTCTATTCTATGGTTCATTTATAGTGAAATTAATGAACCATTTGCACAGCACTTCCCTTCTTTCATAAACTCATACAGTACATTGTCATTAGTGAACTGTCCACTCAGCTTTTCTAAAGCTCTGTCTGAACACCTTTGTAAGCAAAAAAGTGTGGCTGGACATCCTCCGGTATCTTCACTCATTCTAATAAGCAATATATTATCAGGTTTAACTGGCTCTGTGCGTATGTCATCAGAAACGGCACCTCATGCCATATGAAAATTCACTTGCAGCTGAAACATGGGCAGCATGTTTGGTTTGGATGAGCTGTCACTACAGTAACTGGTAAGAAAAAGGTATTTAATATATATGAGCTTGTTCTAATGTACTTGTTTGTCAAGAAGTAACTGTTTTATTGGCTCTTACACGTATTTGCAACCCTTTAATTGATGTTTTGGACTGTTGTAGACTGCTACCAAGGGTAAAACTTAGTTTTAAGGAATTTTAATATTATAATCACAGAAAAGATTGCCATGTTATCGCATGAGAAAGTCTGCATAGTGCAGGTGATGATTGTGCTGTGGTCTGCTTTCAGCAGCAAACATTCAGTAGCTGTTCATCCTGGATGAAAATTTAGTATTTTCAGTGAACTCAGCTGTCATAGATACTTCTAGTGTTTACAGTAAACACTTACCACAAGAAAATTGCCAAAAAAAAAAAAAAAAAAGAGAAGGTCTTTAGACAAATTTCTGAAAGGCAAGTCTTGCTCCATAACTTTTTCTTTCAGTCATACAAATCTGTGGCTTAAAGGTAAGAAACAGAAGTAAACTTTATGCCCATATACACTTTGGCATTCAGTCCTACCCTGATTTGACTTCAGATGTCCCAGACTTTCAGCTCACTAAGCTGGGACTTACTTGTTCCCTTCCATTCATGCATATAAGACTCAGGGTTTTTTGAAGACCTCCCAGTTCAGGAGTTTCACAGCTGCCTAGGAAGTTCAGATGATGACTTTTGATTAAGGCTGACATTAATATGCAATCTCAGAGACCTCTTCTGGTATCTCCACCCTATTCAGAAGATACTTTTTGACCTATCAAGACATACAAAAGACCAAGTAGTACCTGCACTCACTTATTCCAGTTGAAGCTTATCAAAATTGATGTCAGGTAAGCTTTCACGTATTGTTATTGTTCTCCATATAATAATAAGACACCATCAAGACTGCCACACTTGAACTATGACAAAAGATAGCTCACTTAGCACATCCAGCTGCTTGTACCTTTTTGGGTAGACACTGAGCAGGCGTGTTGCTTTGAACAAAGGAAACATCAGTAGGACAGAGGTCCAACCTGATCCAACCAGCACATGGTTTTTAGTATGTCCATAGTCACTTTACAGCAGTGAGATATTGCTACATGTTTTCCTCAGGGTGAGGTACTCCCCTTCCCTTTGCATCCCCTCTACTCTTTAGATGCCAGTCATGGCTATTTCCCCAAAAAAGGAAACATTCAGCTTACATGATAGTAAGAGAATAGTTTTCAATCTCAGTTAACCTTTACAGCAGTAATGCTAATTTGCAGTCTGTTCATACTGAATGCTAAAGCCTCTCTGTTTCCTGCTCTGAATTTCATTCTGTGTCAATTAGTGCTATGAAGTCAGTCTAATAATGATGTATGGTTAACACGGGGTTTGCATCTGAAAGCTAAGAGGAACGCACAGAGGACAGATAATTGCAATGGCGCCATCCGTGAACTATTCAATGCTTTGTTGAAGTTAAAGGGTCTAGAAACATGCTGCAAAAATATGTTTCAATGTGAGTGCTGATAACATTTAGGGGAAGTTCCCAGCAATGTTGCTGAAAATAAATAAAAAGATCCAGCAGCTTTAAACTGATGCATGAAGGTAAAAGGATATAGAACTGTCCAAGCCTTTTCCATATCTGCTTTACTGAAGAATGGTGTGCAAGAAAAAATCTCAACCAATAATCTCCATCCAAGACTGCTACTATGCTTATTCACATTAACATGCTGAAAATAGCACACAGACAAGCACAAAGTGATGCCTGCCAAGTCCCTTGGCTTTTTCTGTATTACAACCATAAGCTCCTGCCAGACAATGACAAGAAACTCTAATGAGCAAACCTGTTAAACCCAAGATGAACAGATCTTTGGCCACATGAGGTGCTACAAAGGCACCAGGAGGCAGGGCAGCGAGTTACCTCTCCCAGCACACAGGATGCCTGGAAACTCTGGACCAGGTTCAGCACAGCTCACTTCAGCCACCGGCAGAGCAAAGCCCATCTGGAGGAGTAACTGTTGTTTCACATCAGCATGAACAAGAGCACAAGTGGCTTGTTCTGGCTGGGTGACGTGCTCTTGGGCCACTACCAACCCGCAGTGGTGAAAAGACTCATGGGAACCAGCTGTGCCCCATCCTGGTATCATTACTGCTGGTCAGATGCTGCAGCCAGTCCCAGACCAACCAGCAGAGCATCAGCTGGTACTGGTGAGTCCTGCTGCCCCTGGGATTGTACCCACTGTTAGGTGACAGCAGGAGCAGGTCAAGAGAATGATTTTCACTCATATTATGGGATCAGTGCACTACATAGGAGATGCATAGGAAATGCAAAAGGTCCATCCCTTACTTTTCCAGCCCTTTACTTTTCAGGGCAGAGCTGGATCTGTTCCCAGATGTCCCTGCACAATAATAGGAGCTCCAGTCTCCCCGGAAGGCGGATGATGATGTGCGGGGTTTGCCCACACTGAGCTCTGTGCTTCCCGCGGCACTGCCTGGGCTGGTTGGGTTCACACCAGCCTGGAGCAGCCAGCACAGTGCTCGGTGTTGTCACTGTTCTAGGCACTTACTAACTTTGACAGTACTTGCTTAACTGACATATTCATGCATTTGCTGGCGCATCAGTCTTGATCATTTTTGGCAATGGCACATTGTATCTTCCAGAAAAGAAAAAGACAGAAAAGAAAAAGAAAAATCAAATTGTGTCTCTTCCTCTCCCGTTTCTTCTTGCATTTTGAGTTGTGAAAAAAAGAGGTTGAAGTCAGCAATGATCTGATGAGCCTCAAAACTGCA
Source organism: Pelecanus crispus (assembly GCF_030463565.1). Lineage (NCBI taxonomy): Eukaryota > Metazoa > Chordata > Aves > Pelecaniformes > Pelecanidae > Pelecanus > Pelecanus crispus. The sequence continues at coordinate 10,329,010 of NC_134653.1, read as the reverse complement.
GCTTTAGGCTAGCAGTACTACCTTAGGAAAATTGTAAATGCCTGTCTGTAGATGTAAAAGATTAAGGAAATAATAGGGAGAAATTAGAAATGAATTCGTTTCGGAAAAAAAAGAGAGGAATGCAGCTGAATAGTTACAATGCTGCATCAGTGAGATATATTAAAAAGCCAAATGAATCTCAATGTCAGCCAAAGCACTGCCATAACAAATGAACATGGTGGCAAAGGGTAGCTTTTGTTGCTAAGCTGACAAAAATAAATTAGTCACCTGTCACTGCTTGCTTAGAATTTACAAACACATCAGTTTTTGAGGAAAGTGCAGAAAATAGCCAGCATATTTTTCCATTAGAGCATTGTGCAGAGGGAACTAAGCACTTTGCTTTCATTTATGCAGTAACTTAACCCCCTGCTGCACCGTAAATGTCTCCTTCTGCGAGTAAGACACCATCTCACCTCGATGGCATGGAGCTGCCTGAGCCGATGAAGGCACCAGAGGAGGCTGGGGGGACACAAGTGCTGGAAGTGACCCAGCACTGGACGTGACCCTGCATGATTGTGCTGAACCATAGAACCCCCAGCACCTCGCCCGCTGGTGGGAACTAGCCCCAAAACTCATCTGCTCCAAGCCTGCTCACACCCAAGCAAAACCAAGAAGGAGTTATTGGTCTTTGCAGGCAAATTGTACCATTTGCTGCAGATTAAAGACAGAAGAGTTTAGCTTGGGCCACAGGTCTCCTCTGCTACATCAATACATAAGCATCACCTCTGCTCCCCAGGTTTTGGATGTGGGATGTCCCTTCGAGTCACAGAAAACCAGCTCCTTTCATAGGGTGATGAGGAGACTGGGAACTAGAACCAAGGGAATACTGCAAAAAAGTATATAACACAAAATAGCCGGGGTAAAACATAGACATTTTCTGTTCAACTTCCACATGCAACAAAGCAAGTCTTTAGTAAAGCTGAAAGATTGACTAAAATATCCAGAATGCCCAAGAAAATTTGGAATTTATATTAAGTATTGATGTTGAAGTTGGTTATACCGATTCAATCAAGAACCCAAAGCATCTTATACAAATTACAGGTCCAGTTGGAGCAGCTTGAACTGCAAATGCCGAGTCACAAGGAACCATGGGTGAGCAACCCCAGCCCAAAAATTATTCACAGGAATTAGCTGGGAAACCATTACAAGAAACAAGCTTGAGAGAACAACGATCTGCCACAGACGATTCATAAACCAAAAAAAGAGGCAATGTTCAGGCAGTCAAGTGATTTGCTACAAATTATTTGCCCAGGGCCAATCTTGCTGCTAAAGCGATCAGTGAAGATGCGCTACCCGGAGCGATGCAGGAACGTAGTTAAGACTAACAAGCTGCTATACACAGCACTTTAATTAGGCCAAATGAGGAAACGATAATAAACCAGCAGGTCAAAAGAAAAAAAAAAAATCCGTAACTGAACAGAATCAAATTATTTCTTTTTATTGTGACAAGATAAAACCTCTAAAATGAGATTTCTGAATTGCAATGATACCCAAACTCACACCAAATGAGAGCATAGGAGATGGCAAACAGCCCATTCAGCCACCAGCACGTCAGCCAGGCTGTTGCTAGCTCTGGTCCCTATCAAACACGAGAATTTGTTGATGTTTTATTTTAGCAGCAACAAATGGCTGGCTGAGCAGAGCTGTTGCAAACAGCTCTGCAAAACAGAAACTGGGAGGCAAGGACAGGTGTGTAATTTCTTGAAATATTCTTTTAGGGCTTGTGGCACAGAGACTCCTTTCAGACACAAGCCATTAAGGCTGAGAAATATCTATCATGCTTAGCTATGGAAACGGGGATTTTATGAAAGTGCGATCACGAGGTGATAAGAAGAATGTGATTGGAAGTTGATGTGTTGTTGCTTAATTTAGACAGAGGAAGGCTCTTTTTTTGTCCATACCATCTGCCAGCCTAGAAACCCAAGGAATAAAGGCACAAGCTGCAGATGGCTTTTATAACGGCTGTACTCAAGCAGCAGAGGAGCAAGAAGGATAGAGGCCATATAAATCAAGCAGCAATATCACCATGGCTGAGCAATAACGAAGCTGATACCAGCATTCAGCAGAAACAGAGCAAGCAAAAGATACTTTCCCAATTTGCTGCATTAGGATTCGACTGCAGCAGGACAGGACACAGAGTTGGACCTTCACGAGGCTGTTGGGAGCACTGACATGTGAGCCTGGTAGAAGCAGGCAAAACAGCACGGCTGCACAGACTAACTGCAGCCTCCAAGAAAAACAGATAAACTCTACTTTAAAATTGCATTCACATATGCAACAGTTCCCAAGCTAGCTCCTATCCTTTCTCTCCTCTCTTTTTTTTTTTTTTTCTGAGGGAAGAGAGAAAGAGAATAGAAGCTAATTTACTTCAAGTCAGTAGAGAGAAAACCAGCTTGGATGCAAGACGCAAGGCTCAGCAGGACGAGCACAAACTTCTTCTGGTGAAGCAGTCCCCCGAGATGACCGTCTGAGCTCTGCTGGGGAGCTTGAAAGGGCTGCTCTGCTTATCTTGTTCCAGCAGAGCCTAGGTGCACTGGACACAGAACAGCATGGCACGGTACAGGGGCTACTTCAATGTTTTCCTCTTAAACAACTAGATCAACCAACCTTATTTACACAAATATGTATAAACAGTCAGCACTGCATTAGTGGAACTGGGTCTCCAAGTGGGATTGGGGGCACACAGATTGAGAGGAGAAACAGTAGAAGGCAGAAGAAAAAATAGGGTTTAATACTACTTGTTAAATGTATACACACATAATGTTCATTTTTTTGCATTTTTATCATTACAGAGAATACTAGCTTCTTTGCTGCTTCACTGCAAAGTGTCTCTAGCTCACTCAAGCAGAGGACAGCCTGTGGAGACCTTGCAAAGTGCTCACAGCCTGTTCTGCAAGCCGTCTACAGGTAACCAGCTCTGCCCTGGATACAGAGCCTGCAACCAGGGAGAGGGACACCAGCTATGCCTTCAGCGAGAGGGACACACACAAAGCAGAGTTGCCCAACTTGGGGGAGGGAGGAGAAACCACGTTGCTGTTGCTGCTGAACTGCTGCAAGCCAGATGCTCCTGAGGAGCTGGGATAAGGACCCAAGAACACATCCAACAGGTACCAGCTTTAAAGTCAATGTCATTCTTTCAGCACTGGGACATCCACAAAACCCAACTAGTCCCAAGAGCTAAACCAGTGGCTCTGAATCCCAGAAGCCCTGTTTGCACCCCACATGCAGAAAAAAAAGGGCATTTCAGTTGAATAGCTGGATAATTATGTTTCTGCACCAATGACACCTATTACGTCTATCACTGGAAGACATATCTGAACATCATGAGTGTCCTGGGCTACAGCTGCTCAAAACCAGTCCTCAAAGCAGGTCTGGAAGATTCAGTTGCTCACTCAATAAGGTATAAACTCCCCTGAATCCCAGCAAGTCCCAACTGTTCCCTCCACAGAAAAGTCAGCCCTGCCATGACCTCAGATGGCAGCTTAAGTACACAGTAAAGGAAGATACAGTTCATGTCCCATACTGTGTACCTAGCTTAGTCCTTTATGCCTATGCAAAGCAGATGTAAAGCATGTCAAAACAGCAGGAGTGTACAATTATTTGGGGCATTGTCTAAATCCATCATTTACAAATATGCACAAATAGTTCAAGTAGACGTCTTGAGCAGAACTGGCTCTTGAGCAGACAGGACAGACTCCAGAGAATGATCAGTGATGGATCTGTCAAAAATAAAAAAAAAAAAAAAATACTAGAACTGAACAATTTTCTTGCTAAATACTTGGCAAGATCCCAGTGATTTTACCAGAACTTCACAAATAAAGAGGAGGGAGAAGTGAAAGGAGTGAGATTATAAAGCATTATGGCAAAAATCCTCTTTTTTTTTTTTTTTTTCTTGTTAATGCTACTTTTCACTTGGAATCCTTTTTAGGTTGGCATGGGAGTATGCCTTATGATAGCAGATCAGAAATTAAACACTGTTTTGACTGATCCCACACAAATATTATTCTTCTCACCCACCCCAAAGAGCTTTCTCCCAGGGAAACTTGTGTCAGTTGGGGGTTTCCTTGCTAAACTTCAGTTTCAGTCAGTTCATATCAGTTAGTCTTGAGGAACTAGGATCCTACAAGACAGAGCAAGAGAGAGGAAATCTCGGGTACAACGACATTTGAGCTGTATCCATGCGCCCTTGGGGCTGAACCAGTTCCAGGACACCCCGGAAACATTCAGCCAATGTAAGACTGGAGCCCCACAGTCATCATTTCTAGATACATTCAATAACCTTCTTCTACAGTTACAAAGAACAGATTTACTTTAGAATAGTTTCAGAGCACTTGCAATCTATAGTTTTTCTCTTTTGCAGGCAATCAGATGTTTCTGGGCTATTCTGAAACACAACATTACTCTAGGAAATAACACACTATCAGAGAGCACAGATAAACAGGCTGTAATTTAAGGCTACACAAGCAAGTCCAGCAGCATCCCTTCCCCCCCTGCCACAGGTGTAGACAGACTGCCCGGAACTGGACTTTTCTTCCACCAAGTATTTGTACCAAGATCAGCATGGTGTTGTTGGCAGATACTGCTGCGAACAGCAGCCACGTGATACGGATGCATCCCTGGTGAGATGCTAGGGGGAAGACCAAGGGCAGTGCTAGCCTGAGCCATTCGAGAAAAATGAAGATTGCTGCCATGCCCAGCCTGCCTTAGGCAAGCCAGCTGCCTACGGGGACGCTGCTCCCCTGCCTTCGCACATGGAAGCATCGATCAAGTAAGTTCAAACAACAGCACATCAACTAAGTTGCCATCCCAATAACCTTAACTATTAATTCATGACCCCCTGGAGTTAACTGGGATCAGGAGCAAGGACTTTACATGAACTAGCATCCTTAAGTGAGGAAAAGGGAAAGAACAGGGAAAAGCAAAATCAATGATGCAAGAGATGCATCAAACTCTGAGTCTATCTGTTATGACAGCCCAAGTTGCAAGAAAACCCTGAGGTCATCTGTGGCATACATGCATGCAGACTCCAGACTCACTCAGGGAGAGCAGTTTCCTTCACTTCAAGAGCTATCATGCTATTTGGGGGTGCGGGGGGGGGGGGGTGGGTGGGGGGCAGGGGAGGATAGTTTACCCTGACCTGTCCATCTGGCCTTCACGCTCTCCAGCCCTGTGAGGCTGCCCTCGGAGCTCCTGGTGAAAGCTGACCTGTCCACATGTTCATCAGGGACCTAACGCGTGTATGCCAGTGGCACACAGCTAGACAAGTACTCCCGCACTGCTGTGGCTAGAAGCAGTAACACAGAGTTTATCCTGCACGTTTGGAAAGGAAATGAAAAAAATGACTAATTGCCAACAGAAGATTAATGGCACCCTGTCTCTTAAACCCCAAACCACTGCAGGGGCTGCACGCCCACACACTGCTCTGCCTGCATCTGCTGTAGCGCAACAGCACCTCTAAGAGAGGAACCACAAATATTTTTCTTCGGCTTTGTGCTACTCCACTGCTCCTCAGCTGATTTGCCCTCAGGATGCTCTGTCAGAGGAGCTTCAGCAACTCCTGGCTCTAGGACAGCCCTCCCCCCCTATGGCCCCACCACATCCCCTCAGCCCCAGCAGCAACAGTATCAGGAGCTGTGGATCCTTCAAACCAACTGGGATTGACAGGGAGTAATTTCTCTGGGCTGTTTCCAGGGGATCTGCAGCAGGTAGCAAAGCAAAGACCACCATTTCGGGCAGAAGCCCAAACTTCCACTGGGAAAGTTTTAGGGTTCTGCAAATCACACTGGATTCAAGCCACTGTTTTAAAGCGGCCCTGACTGTTTGATGGAATACTCTAAGACAGCATTTCCTCTTTTTTGCCCCCAGAATTTGGAGAATAGCCACTCCTTTGATGCCACCAGTTGAATAGCTATTTCACACAAGCACAAGCAGGCACTGTCACTTCAGTAGCTGAGGTTAATGGTTTGGCAACTCAGCTGGGGGTAACTTATTTTTCTCTAGCGATGTTTCTTAGGGTGCAAGAGGCTTTCACTGGAGCAATTCAAGCAATTATTAGACTATGTACTATGCTGGTAAAAAGGGCTTCAAAGGGTGTTTTTTTTCTTCCTGAGCCTGTTCTTCACCATCACTGCAGGGCTTCAGCTCAGAGACCACTTGCAGAGCTGTTAAATGCTCATCCCTATCAAAATTCAATCTTGAGTGCAGAGAAACTGGCAAAGCATCTCTAGGCCAAATCCTCCCTGGGACTGCCTTCTGATCAGCCTCTCTTTTAGAAATTTAACGAATAAAAGTATAACTGGAAATAGAACAGAGAGGTGCCTAGAGAAGAGAGCAGCACACCTGAGCCACGTATCAGAGCAACACAACACAGCTCTAACCAGTGGAGCCGAGGCTGTTGGACACAGGTCCACCAATGACAGCTCAAAAGGTGTGACATAGCGCAGATAGCTTCCCAAAATGTTTGTGAGGAACAATGAAAAATGGCCAAGATGGCCAAATCAAGAAACAAGCACAAGCCTTTTCTGCCTTCACATAGGACTACTGCAGTCAGGTTAGAAAAAGGCACGTTTAACTCAGAAGTGAGTAAATTCAAATATTAAGGTAAGTGCTTTTTAGAATGATGGAGAAAAAGGATACAGAAAGGAAATAAAAATAAATGCAATATGGAATTGAGAGGACAAGCAAATATACAAAGGGAAGAAAAACACTTACCTTATGAGAAAGTAAACATGGAGACAGAGCCCCCAGATGTCTCATTTGTACAGGTCTACATTCAGCAAAGCAGCAATCACCCATGTGCTATTGCTGAAATGCTTGAAAGAGGCTTTATACAAATACCTACATTGCATGAGGACAGAGACTTGTGCATCAGCAAAAGTATTCACCATTTATTAATGTTAATTCTGTATCTCAAAACATACAGACAACCCACAAAACAAAAAAAGGCAGATATAGCAAATGCTTTATGCAATCAATTGCATAGCATGAATAGCAAATAATCAGTGAAAACTCTTGGCAGATTCCTCACAGATTAAATAAATTCAGGCAAATTATGCAATAAAAACTTACAGACAAAGCCATTAGTGGATTTGCTTATAGAGAACTCTCACAAGAGAGGGCTCATTTTGCTGGATGATCTATTTGCAATGAACTCTGCCACCTGTAACACTGAAGTACCTAACAGACTCTCAGCAGTGGGTTTACTGTGAAGCATCACAGCAAGAACGTTTTGTACCAGTTTGGATTGGCAGCTTTTCCTATTCCCTTCATGTAATACGCATTTCCTTTCAACTGGAAGAAAAGGGACTTTAAGAAACTGAGTATCCTAGTGAGGAGAAAAAAAAACCCCAAACTTAAATTGTAAGAGAAACAATTGGGTGAGATGAAAACAGTTTTCAAAACAAACAGAAACATTCATATATGCAGGACAAGTCGTTCCTTCCTCCCCTATGGTAAGAAGAAAAAAGTGACATGAATGAGTCTAACCAGCATGTTCAGCCAGACCGAGGATGGAGTATGGTATAGATCCCCAGGACACAAAATACACCGATTTTTATATTATACACATAAACAAACAGAGAGCAGCATAGGGCAGCTTGCTCCACACAGGGTTCACAGAGGGGACACATTACTATTTACAACACAGCACATTAAAATGACAGTGACACACACTGCTCAGAGGTGATCATTATTACTGGCTGCTTAAGGGATGATTTGAGAAATGATCAGTAAATTTAATTTTTAATTAAGCCAGAAGCCCTAAGGGCCTTCTGAGTTCAAGCATTAAGGGGGGAAGAGGGGGAAATCAATTCTTGGTGATGGAGAGGTCTAGCAAAATCTAATAGGCCTGGGTAATATATCAAGAAGCTTTTAAGATCAGTCACACAGCTCAACAGAGGAAAGCTTAAAACCCAATTTCAGATAAAAAAATACGCTGTAAAGCGGAATGGATAGTCACCATTGTTCAAGCCTCTGGAAAGCTACTGTCTTGAGCTCTGACACACATATTACTCAGAAAATAGATAAATGATCAACTCCAGCATGCAGAACTTCACAGGGAAGCCCTCATGTTTAGCTCCAACCAGCTTGGAAAAGCAGCCATCTCCAAAGAACCTTGCAATTGCTCTAAAGCTTCAGCATGGCCAGAAAGATCTACATTAACTAATGAGAAGTAGTCATCAAAACCTCCCTGAAGGAGGTTAATTTGTGCTGAGAGACAAAACTAGTTCTCTTGATGTGCAGCACAGGTCTATCAGGTTCATCACAGTGACTGCGTCAGGAAGAGGCACAGCACTGAGTCCATCTGACCTCCACAGGGCAGCTTCAGTAACAGTTACAAGATCAGAAATCAAAGATCTTTTCATCCCATCTCTTGATTTCAAGCTCACAGGACCAGATAAATTGCACCTATGGATGCCGAGAGGAAGGGCCAATATTATAAAAGGCTACTCTTGTCATCTCTGAGGTGTTGTCTTGATCAGGGAGGTCCCCAATGACTGACGAAAAGCAAGTGTTGCACCCATCTTCAAAAAAGGCCAAAAAGACAGTCTGGGGAGGAGTCAGCTTTGCCCTGGTTGGTGGGAAAGTCATGGAGTAAGTCCTCTTGGACTGGGCTTGGAGGACAAGGCAGCAGCTGGGATCAGACAGCATGGATTGTGCCTGACCAACTTGATTGCCTGCTATGGGAGAATGACTGGAGCTGTGGGTGAGGGCAGAGCCACAGGTGTCATTCATCTCGACTTTCACACCACTTTCAACACCACCTCCCACAATCTTTTATACTGCTTTTGTTGTATCAGTCTGGAAGAGAGGAGACAACGTCTAGACGGGCAAGAGGGTAGGAGTTAGTGAGTACCTGGAAGCCAGTAGCAAGCACGGCACTGCAGGAGTCTGTGCTGAGACCTGTCCTCCTTGACATCTTTATCAGAGACCTGCAGGAGCTGACAAGAGTCCTCTTTCCAAGGTTGTAAATGACACCATATTGTGGTGAAGAACTGATAAGCTCAAGGGCAGGGCTGCCACTCGGAGGGACCCACAGCCATAGGCTGTGGGAAATGCCAAAATCTCTCCTTGAGGACACATCTAACTCCATGTGCAGATTTTCAAGAAGAAAGCTGCACAGAGGAAATGAGCGAGAAATGAGATAAATGGTCTTGTTTTCACAAACCTTCCCTTTTAAGAAACAAGTCATTTATCAAAGTGCTGTAATCCTACCAACTGTCATAACACTTGGTCTAATTACATCTGGAGAACAATAAGCTGTATGTTCAGGAAGAAACTGTCTGCAACAAGGTTGATAGAGAAACTCTGCTATGCATGATCTTAGGTCACAGGTGCAAATACAAGAACAAATACCACCAGGCAAGGGGTCAGTGACATTTCTATGAAGCAGCTTCATCTTATTTTGCAATTAAAAAATGTGGTTTGTTAATTTTCTATATTTTCATGAAATGCCATTCCTAGTGCATTAATCTACATCAGGGAAGGTCTGAAGTGGGTTTTCAGATTTTGTCTTGGGGGGGGGGGGGGGCATAAAATCCATCTTTTGGAAGAATACAACACATTCAAGAATTGTTAAAAATGCTAAAATCTGCTTGGGCTGAGACTTCACACTGCAGTTTGCTGTAGACATACTAATGTTATTATGGCTCTCAGCAATGTAAATATTGCTTAACTTCATGCCTCGAAGAAAATGTCCTTCAAACCTCACCCTACAAATCCCACTGGAGATGAACCATTCCTTCTTGCAGTGGTTTCAGCATCTCCCATAGCATTCTCCTAGGGAAGTTGGCAGGTCATGGCTTAAGCACGCGTACTCTTTGCTGGGTAAAAAACTGACTGGGTGGCTGAGCCCAGAGAGTTGTGGTGAATGGAGTTAAGTCCAGTTGGCGACTGGTCACAAGCGGTGTTCCCCAGGGCTCTGTTTTGGGGCCAGTCTTGTTAAACATCTTTATCAATGATTTGGATGAGGGGATTGAGTGCGCCCCCAGTAAGTTTGCAGATGACACCAAATTGGGTGGGAGTGTCGATCTGCTCAAGGGCAGGATGGCCCTGCAGAGGGATCTGAACAGGCTGGATTGATGGGCCAAGGCCAACTGTATGAGGTTCAACAAGGCCAAGTGCCAGGTCCTGCACTTGGGTCACAACAACCCCATGCAACGCTACAGGCTTGGGGAAGAGTGGCTGGAAAGCTGTCTGGCAGAAAAGCACCTGGGGGTGTTGGTTGACAGCCAGCTGAACATGAGCCAGCAGTGTGCCCAAGTGGCCAAGAAAGCCAGCAGCATCCTGGCTTGTATCAGGAATAGTGTGACCAGCAGGAGCAGGGAAGTCATCGAACATCAGTGATCCCCAGTACGTCAGCACTGATGAGGCCACACCTCAAATACTGTGTTCAGTTTTGGGCCCTTCACTACTCTTGTACATCAAGTTGCTGAAGCATGTCCAGAGAAAGGTAACAAAGCTGGTGAAGGGTCAGGAAAACAAGTCTTATGACAAGCGGCTGAGGGAACTGGGATTGTTTAGTCTGGAGAAGAGGAAGCATAGGGGAGACCTTATCGCTCTCTACAACTACCTGAAAGGAGGTTGTTGTGAGGTGGGTGTTGGGCTCTTCTCCCAAGTAGTTAGCGATAAGACAAGAGAAAATGGCCTCAAGCTACATCAGGGGAGGTTTAGATTGGAGTACCAAGACTGCACATACATTTCATTAACATACTCAAAGCAAAAGATAGGGGGGAGGAGGAGAGATCCTCATACCAGCAGCAAAGCTGGGCACTTAGGAAAACAGACTTCATTTGGATTCTCGATACAGAGATTTGGGACTGCCTGCAAAGCAAGGTGACACTTGCATCATAGAATGCTTTGGGTTGGAAGGGACCTTTAGAGATCACCTAGCCCAACCCCCCTGCAGTGAGCAGGGACAGCTTTAACCAGATCAGGGTGCTCAGAGCCCCAGCCAACCTGACCTTGAATGTTTCCAGGGATGGGGCCTCCACTACCTCTCTAGGCAACCTGTTCCAGTGCTTGACCACCCTCACTGTAAAAAATTCCTTTCTTATGTCTAGTCTAAATCTATTCTTCTTTAGTTTAAATCCATTATTCCTTGTCCTGTCACAACAGGCCTTGCTAAAAAGATTGCACCCTTCTTTCCTATAACCCCCTTTAAGTACTGAAAGACCGCAATAAGGACTCCCCACAGCCTTCTCTTCTCCAGGCTGAACAACCCCAACTCCGTCAGCCTGTCCTCATAGCAGAGGTGCTCCAGCCCTCAAATCATTTTGGTGGCCCTCTTCTGGACCCGCTCCAACAGGTCCATGTCCTTCTTGTGCTGAGGGCTCCAGAGCTGGACGCAGTACTCCAGGTGAGGTCTTACCAGAGCAGAGTAGAGAGGCAGAATCGCCTCCCTTGACCTGATGGCCATGCTTCTTTTGATGCAGCCCAGGATATGGTTGGCTTTCTGGGCTGCAAATGCACATTGCCGGCTCATGTCCAGCTTTTCATCCACCACTACCCCCAAGTGCTTCTCCTCAGGGCTGCTCTCAATCCCTTCATCCCCCAGCCTGTACTGATATCCGGGGTTGCCCTGTCCCAGGTACAGGACCTTGCACTTGGCCTTGTTGAACCTCATGAGATTCACACAGGCTCACCTCTCCAGCTTGTCCAGGTCCCTTTGGATGACATCTCATCCTTCTGGTGTGTCAACCGCACCACTCAGCTTGGTGTTGTCTGCAAACTTGCTGAGGGTGCACTCAATCCCACTGTCTATGTCTTTGATGAAGATACTGAATAGCACCGGTCCCAGTACGGACCCCTGAGGGACTCCCCTTGTCACCGGTCTCCATGTGGACATCGAGCCATTGACCACCACCCTCTGGATGCGACCATCCAGCCAAATCCTTATCCACTGAACAGTCCACCCATCAAACCCATATCTCCTCAATTTAGAGAGAAGGATGTTGTGGGGGATCATGTCGAACACTTTACAGAAGTCCAAATCCATTGCTTTTCCCTTGTCCACTGATGCAGTCTCTCCTTCATAGAAAGCCAGGCAGGACTTCCCCTTGGTGAATCCATGCTGGCTGTCTCAAATCACCTCCCTGTCCTCCATGTGCTTGAGCATAACTTCTAGGAGGATCTGTTCCATGATCTTGCCAGGCACAGAGGTGAGGCTGACAGGTCGGTAGTTCCCAGGGTCCTCCTTTCTTCCCTTTTTAAAAACAGGCACGTTTCCCTTCTTCCAGTCACCAGGGACTTCACCCTTCTGTATTCTTTACATCCCTTGCCAAATTCAGCTCCAGCTGTGCCTTGGCCTTCCTGACCCCCTCCCTACACAACTGGGCAGCTTCCCTGTACTCTTCTCAGGATACCTGTCCCTGCTTCCACTGCCTGTGCAGTTCCCCTCTTACTCTTTAGTTTGACCAGCATGTCTTGACTCAGCCATGCTGGTGTCTTCCCTTCCTTGCCTGATTTCTTACACTTGGGGACTGAGAGCTCTTGTGCTCTATGGAAGGTGTCCTTAAAGATCTCCCAGCTCTGTTCCGTTCCCCTGTCCCTGAGGACTGTTTCCCATGGGGTCTTTCTCACTAACTCCTTGAAGAGCTCTAAGTTTGCTCTCCTAAAATTTAGGGTCCTGACTGTACTCCTCGCTTTTCCTATATCCTGCATAAAGGTGCCAGAATAAGGATTAGGTAGACACAAAATATGCAGTAACACAAAGCAATACACGCACAAAATATGAGCACTGGGACCAAAGAAGACTGACTTTGATGGACAGTATCTTGGTTATCTCAAAGGTGACTGAATCTTAAGCTCTTCCCATGGTTTAGGAACTGCTTAGCTTCATGCCTTGAAGAAAATGTACTTGATACCACATCAAAAGAAATCTTATGCGCAACAACAGATTTTCCATCAGTATCCTAAATGTATATATTGCATGCCATCTTCTTGCTGTAGGCAGGGTGGCAAGGAAGGGATCAAGTGAGAAGAAAACACATAAAGAGGGGTCTATTACTCACCCAAGAGAAAGTATTTTAATGCCACCAGTGCATCCCCTGCCTTCTGAATTGTACTGGTGTCTGTTCCCCTCTGAGGAATTTGGACCTAGGACTCTGGGAATAATGATTGCCATGGATCCTTCATAAGATATTGAGCCCACCAGTGTACACTGTGGGATGGATCTTATCTAAATTAGGTAGCCACAGCATCATGGTATCAAGGCACCCAAGATCACCCGTATCAGCCACCCATGCTTCAGGCTTGAAGCAATGAGCTGGTCCTTTGTAAAGCAGCAAAATGCAAAGACACAGAGCACATTACAGACTGACACTCTGAGTATTGCCCTGGAAGGATCCCACGTGGACCACAGCATCCACAGAGACCAAAGGGAAGTTGGTATAAGGAGGAAGGTGTTTCCAGTGAACAAAAAACATTGTAGATAAATTGAAAGGAGTAAAATTTATTCCTGTAAATTTTTCACTTTCTAAACTAAAAAAAAAAAAGCACTTTTAAACTCTGTTGAAACAAATTAGAAGGATTTCTAGTTTATTACTTTCTCACCAAAAAAAAATCTGTGATGAAGAAATATCCAAGCTGAAAACTAGACATCAGATGATGGTATCGTTTCAGACTGTCAAACCTGATTTAACTCAAATAAATTGTGGCACCAACATGCTGCCTCCAGTGGCTTTATTTGCCTGGGCAGGCACTCGACAGCGGCTCAGACCCCCCTGAGCTCATGCTCCAGGATCCCAATGAAGCCCGAGCCTCCTCAGGGGAAGACAGATGGCAAGTTTTTCACAAGTACTTGTTATCTGTCAGCTCAAATCATGAGTCACCACTAGCATGCAGGTTAAAGCACGTGCACTGTGCCAAGGAGCACAGTCAGAGCTGAATATTTGGGTGAGCGACTTGGTGCCCAGGGAGGAGGTAGGGTTGGAGGCCTATGGCTGCACCCCCATGCCAGCGGGCTGGGCATGGCTTGTGTGGCTCAGCATGGCGCACAGGATTGGAGCTTCTATGGCCAAAAATTGGAGTCTGGTCCCTGGAGTTTACTTGAGAATTGTCTCCCAAGAGAAGATTATCTCTGAGAACCAGATTTCACAGTAACCAGAAGGAAAGGTGAGGATTACCTAACAGATGTCCCTGGATTACACATGCATGCAAGGGTAATAAAATAGCCGGAGGCAATACCCTGTGCATGGCACAAGGGCTTGAAGAGTACGTGGAGGAAGAGGAGCTTCTCCCCTCTTACCTTGCTTACTTGTCGCTTCCCAGGCAGCGCTGCAGGCACCCTCTAGCACCCACACCGCCACAGCAGGGCTGCACCATCGGCTGGCGAAGACTCAGCCCCACTGCTTTGTATGCTCTGGGGCAAGCAGTGGCTGCTGTTAGAAGTTTAGGCTCCTCCTGAGGCTGTGTTTTATGCTTAGTTGAAAATTAGTAGACTAACATTATTAGAGCTATGAAATGGGTATGCAGAGGAGTGCCTTTGCTGCAAATGGAATAATAAAATCAGGTGCAGTTTTGAGAACAAAACCTCTGAAAAGTTTGAGCCCTGGAAAGGGAACACACACTAACCCCAGAGACCCCACCAAGGTCTCTGGCTAAACTCCCCAGAATATCATGTCACCACCCCCTGCACTGGGGCAGCTGGAGCAGCTTATGGACAGATGATGCAAGAGTCTTTCTAATACCCCCCAGCAGGCACAGAGGCTGAATCATTAAAAACCCTCAAACAGCCTAACTGTGAAGCCAGTCCATGAAAATAAAAAAAAAAAAAACAAACAAACAAGTCATATGAGTAATGCTGGTACCTTTGCAGAGAACAAGGCCAGACCCCGATGAGTGGGAGTGATGCACCCATGCACCAAGGAACCTGCCAGACCCCAGCCTCAAGCATGGCCATCGCTCTGCCCACAGTCACAGCTACAGGCAGGCACGCAAGAGCAGTTCAAGGTCTCAGTTAGGCAGACATTTAATACTATCCATTTTGTTTGTATTTTCTTTTCCTTGAGGATAAAGCAGGATATGTTAGCTTATTTTGCAATAACAGAGATTTCTATCTCCCAAACAAAAACAAAGAAGCAGGAACCAAAAAAAAAAAAAAAATCCAGCAACATTCCTCTGCTAAAAAGAGTAACCTTGAGATGTCTTCTCACTGATTCACTTGGGCATGATGCCAGAGCTGGCTGGACTTGGGGAGAAGGAGGCAGGGTGAGGAACATCAAGTATTTTCAAGGTTAGAAACCTGTCAGTCACCATTTTTTGAGAGAAAATTCTGAAATTTTTTTTAGGAAACAGAAGTTTCCATTTTGATTATTTTAAAAATACCTTTCACTTTCCATTATTTTTCAGTTAAGGTAAAGGAGAAAAACTGATAGAAAATCTGATAAGTGAAACCTTGCTTGACCTTTTCTTTCTCCATAATTTTATTAGAAAGAAGCTGAGAACGCCTCCTCCATAAGCCGTCACTTTTTACAACTATTCCAATCTTCCTGTGAAAGGATGAGGGGAGGAAGTGAGAAAAAACAAGTCCTAGATTTGAGGCAAAAATAAGATTTGTACAAAAATACATTACATAAAAATCCTACATGTAAGTAATTAATTTTTAAAATTAAACCCCTTTACTCGACAGCTTTTCTTTTTATTTATAGGTGTTTGACTACCAGTCTGGTATTCACTGATGTTATGCAAGTATAAATTCAACAGTCTGTAACTCCTGAAATTATTCATTTAAAGCTGCATTTCAGAGGCATGTTATTCACCATTTGCTCTTGCCCACTACAAAGATGTCCAGCATCCAACCAGGCAGAAAAGCATCAGAGGTCCCCAGGTAATCAAACTCAGTGCAGGCATCGAACAGCCTGGCTGTAAGGAGCAGCATTATTACTCACACAGCCTACCTGGCAATTGCTCATGAACCTTGAGCATGTCACAAAAAAAAAGTCAGAGTCAGATTCATGAACTCTCTCCTGACCAAAATGATTTGGTGACAACTTATTATTATTATTACTATTATTCTAAGAAATGGGCTAACCTGCCTTGCAGATGCTGTCCTTGGTGCACCCACACAAAGCTCTTCCTCTGCTTGGGCTCAGCATGAGCTCTTGCTTTAGGTTTTCCTTCTCCACTCATTCATTTTGGGTGATCATATCTACCTGACAGGAAGCATGTCTATATGTCATCTAAGAACACAATGTCTACGTGAAAGCAGCTGTGTGATTTTTTTTTTTTAATTTTTTTTTTTTTTTTAAAGCACCATATTGTGTTTCAGCTGGAAGCAGAACACTGACTACGAGAACCAGATGATGTGCCGGCAGGAACTGTGGAGTCTGAGTAACACAGATTGAATTAACCTCCTGAGGTGTCCCCGTGGAAAAAACCCATAACCATTGCTTCTGCTTAAAGCTTGTCCTTTCCCAAATGCAGCTTTAAGATCAGAGAAATGAGAAATACTCAGACACTGCAGGCTACAGTACTGTACACACCGTGTATAGCTGCAGTCTGAGGCTCTTTGCGCCACGACCCAGCTTCCACTCTGAAATGTAAATGTGAAGTCAGTAGGAACCATCCACGTACACCACATCCACGGGTAGGATGCCAGGTCAGCCTAGATAATGCAAATCTTTTGTCTACTCCAGCTTAATAGCAAAACTTCTTGACTCTAATGTAGGAACAATTTAGTCCCAGAGGGGAAGCCACCAATCCCAGAGTTATTTTCCTTCCAACAAATGCATAAATATTTTCCTTTAGCAAGGATATGCAGACCATAAAATAATTAGTTACGTTGATATGCAAAGAGGCCAATACGCGAGAATCCCCTGGTTACACAGCATTAGCGTTGCAGAGCTCGTAATTAAACTTCGATTCCTTTACAACTCGAGACAAGTTCCAGACAGTGGGCTGAAAATACATCTCAAACAGATCTTCAACATTCAGGACCATCTGTTTCTTTTTTGCATGAAGTATTTTTATTTGCTGCAAGTAATGAGCTTAAACAGATTTTAGGAGGTTTGTTATTAATAAAGGAATGTGAAAATTTTGCAGAAGGGAAAAAGAACCACATTGTGCACCTGGGTCTGCTCAGGAGCCTGGGCACTGCTTTGAAGGCTCCATTTTCTGTTACATCCCTAAATCCAGATTTAGGTTTCTGACTAAAACAGGTTTCATCTTCAGCACTAAACCACCCTTCATATAACACTGTTTAGAAGAAGAAGATAAGAATAATTTCCACACCTGAATCTTCATTGGGAATATACTGCTTCACGGGCAGAATATGATTAGGCAGGCTGGAGTTTAGCCAGGACATTTGGGTTAATAGCCCTACTGCTGCCAAGTGCCACAGGATACTTAATGGGTGCAAACAGCAGAGAAGTCCACCACAGGTCTCATCCGGAGCATGGCACCTCCACCTGCCTCCTGTCCTGCCACAGCACCTCCAAGGAGCCCTCCTCCCATGGGTGCAAGGGTTTGCACCAAGGGCAAGCAGAGACAGCAGATGCTGCTTTCCCTTGAACCTGTCACTTGGACGCACCCAGGAGCCAGATGACACCATCAGTGATGACAGACAGGAATTTAAATGTGATAAATTTCCTATAGCCATAGACAGCAAGATCTTATTTAAATTATGCCAAGAGGCTCTATCATCATTGAACGTTCAGCAACAGTTTTATACAAGCGGAGCAACCTTCAGTCAGTGCTTTCTCCCCACATCTATTATTAAAGCTCTATTTTGGCCAAGACAGATATATTAAATACATCAACACCAACTGGAAGAAAATACATTATCTGCATCACAGAAAAAAAAGAGACCCTTTTCTCCTTCGTTTTCTTTTTGCTCAGAATGGCACTAAGGATTGCAACCTTCTTCCACACCCTTCCCCCAAAACCATGCTGTTCCACTTCCTCTCTCACACCCACATGCTGCCGTGGTTCAAATTCCTCACCATGAAAGCCTGAGAGGACAAAAGCCACCAGCAACAACAGAGTCAAGGCAATGCATTGCTGGGAAGGGGGGAGCTGCTCACCTCTGCATCTGGGTGTCACTAAAGCTGTGACCACTAACACCAGGACTGAAGCGTCCCAAGCCCCAGAACCTGGTCATTCCTCAGCACCTGCAAGGAGCTGAGCCACCCTGAGGACAGCACTGAACTGCACCTGAAAAGATGCTCATGCAAGTCATCCTCCAGCTGCAAAAACAAAAGGAGACTCCAGCCTTCCAGAAAGCCAAGCTCATCAACAGAAGGGAACCAAGAGGATCAAAGCTTTCCCAAGCCGTCTTGCATCAGGCTGCCCAGCCAGACCATTCCTTCTCACGGCCAAGCACCAGACAACCAAACAAGCCGCGAGCAGGAAGTCCCTTCCCTTCCCCACTCACCATCAGACCCACCTCAGCTTTCTCATATTCCTCTTTTCCCTAAACATAAAGTTTTTGCCACTGCAGCCCCCAAGTCACTCACCCCTGCCAGTCACAGCCTCTGCTGTCATGCCTCCAAGGATGGAGCTGAACAACCAAACCTCAGGAGTGGCATTCTCCCCTTTTCTGTAGGAGCAGTTTCACTCCTCACCCCTCAGACCAGCCATGACCCAGGGGAGGGTGCAGCTCTCATTAGCACCTCCTCCCCACAACTAACAAGGCCTCAGAGGTACCACCTGTGGGATCTGCTCCTCTTAGGAGGAGTGACCACTTAGGAGTCACCTGTGAAGGCTCACTGACCACTAAAGCCCCTGGAGGTACTGGGAGCACTGTGTTTTATGAGCCCCAGCTGATCCCTGGTGGAAGGGACAGATGCCCCATTTCTTAAGCAAGAGATTTCCCATACAGTATCTATCACCTTGCGGCTGCTAGAGGAAGAGCGTCTGGTCTGCGCTGTACACTTACCCCTCACAGCCCCCAGGGCAAGGGCACCATCCAGTCTCAGCTCTGCTGCTGTCATCCATGATGGAAACGTTAGCTTTAGATGAGTGCTGCTTCTAATATCAATATCTTAGCACTGAGGTTAGGAACCAAAATTAGCATATTGGTACAACGACAGTGAAGTGCCAAAGCGTTTAATGCATCTGGCTGGGCCATGTCAGCCATTTATTTACTGTAGTCAGTCCCTAAATCTGTATTACATCTGCTGTCTGCATAAATAACGAATAAAGCAATAAATCTGGCAGGGTTACCAAACACTTTCACTCGGCTTCTCTTGAACGTGTTAAATTCATCTGCCTGGCCCCAGGGAGACACTTCTTGGAGAAAGGAGGAGAGGGGGGGCTTTATTTCTGTGCACTGCTCTGGAGCTTCCAAAACCAATTCCCTTTTAGCTGCAATCCTGCTTTCTCTCTCATTTTCATTGAGGCAGGGAACAACAGAGAGACTCTTTTGAACTGCAGTATCTTACCCTGTTCCAGGTACAGGTTACTGATTTCCAGACAGAAATCTTAGCCACTGATATTAGGTTTTCTTTTTAATTAAGATCTATGTTGTCATTTTTTCTTCCAAGGCAACACCACCAGAAGTCAGTTGTTGTTGTCCTTTCAGCAAGAACCACATCCGCTTCCCTATGCGACAAAAGGATCACACAGCCATGGTAGCATGGGGAGATGCCACCACTCTCCACGAGGCAGGACCAATTGCCAGGCTGCTTGCCAAAGGAGGCTTTCGAGGACCACAACTTTTGAAGAGCCTTTGGCAGCATTATTAGGGACACCCTGATAGGTATGAAGCAACACAGGATAGAATTTAGTAGACCTAATATGCACACAGCCTCCAGATAAATGGTAGCAAAAAAAAGTTTTATAAATATAAAGCCAGGTTTATATCTGGAAAAACGTCTCTTCCAGCTTCAATTAATTGCTTTCTTGATTGCGTAAATTGCCAAAGCTTTGGGTTTGCTACAATGGCTTTTTCCAACAGAATGACTGCTTTCTGTGCCGTGCATTTCACCATTTTCTTCAGTCCTTATGCCTATTTTGGATCTCATCATGCTCATGGAATAGTACATGAATTTCTGCTTGCCCCAGCTGACTTATATGTTAATAGATCCTCTATCTTTGGCATATTTCTTTCCATTTCTTCACTGTTGAAAGAAATTATCCAATGTAGCAATAAAATAGCTGTTACACTAATGATCAGCTCCGTAGCATGGATTTTTCTTGTTTTATCATCAGAAAAAAAGATCAGCAGGTTCAACATGCTATTCAGTTACCTTTCCAGTCATGTTTTATTATTTCAAAACAATTTCTATTCTTCTTCTACCACAGGCTCTGCCAGTTTGTACCTTACACATCATCCTGTCATCTTCATTGTGGCTTTGGGGTCTTTTTTGTTGTTGTTGTTTTTTACCCTAAATTTTGAGCTGGCAGTCTGAGAGGCATATTCCTAAAATGTGTGAGACATCAGGACTTGCCTTTTACTCTAGAGCACAACTATTTATTTTTTGCCATCCAACTTTTTTTTATGCAGGAGCACTTGATACGCAACAGTGCACAGGCTGTCAAGGAGACTCTGACCTGGGACAAATCTCCAATCTGTAGTTTGGTTTTGGAACCACAAACACAACATGCTGGGAGCTCAGTCCTGCTCCATCCTCCAAACAAGCATCTCTATTCTCAATGGCAGATGCAGTCTGATTCACCCGACTGCACTTGTTAATAATACCAAGGTAAGGTGTACTTTATCAATGGATGCGAGTCATTGTCCTCTTCTAGGCAAATCTGAACAAGATTTAACCACTAGCCAAGGAAATTTACATTTCACTTATTCATAAAGGATAAAACCCTCCTTTTTTCCTTGTTCTTAGAAGCCTTTACAAACTGCCAAAGTCAACTTGGGAGCAGGGTAGAAAAGATTTACGCAAAAATATTAATAAAATTCATTTAGATCTATTTACAAGACAGAATCTACTTGGCAGATATTTTTTAGGAACCTGCTTAGGAAAGCAGTAAATATATAAGCCAAGTTAAAGAAGAAAAAAAAAACACGGTGCTGTTCCCCACACATCATCCTACTTAATGGTGCTTTAAATTTAGCTGTGAAATTCTCTAAATCGACCTGAGAAAAATCGCATAGTCACTGCACTAATGCCCAGTGCATGGGCTGGGAGATAGCTGGCATTGCCCCACTGAAAACAGTTGACAGCAATTGTTCCTGCAGGTGTGAGGCTGAAAAGTGCTGCAGCTTGAGGTGAGGTGTCTGCTTTTCCATATCCCCACCCAGCTTTGTTGCCCACTGTCTTCTCTGTGCCTGCACTACCCGAGCCCATGTTCTCCCAGGACTCTGCACATGCCATACCTAAGCAGCTTGAATCCAGTTCAGGTTTCAGATGTCTGCAAATCTCAGCTGCCCTCAAAGCAGGCAAAGTCAGGTCCCTTGTAGGAAAGGGCCCATCTTATCCACCCAAGACATATATGAGGGAGGGTAGACAAGGGCGGTATGCAACATCCTTTCTGAGTATACTTTCAAAACCAAGCCCCACTGGGGTTTCCTCTCAGGCCCCCCAGGGCTAGCCTCAAATGCAGGAAAATAGCACGGACAGGTGGCCAAAATGACCTTGAGTCAGCTCAGCTCAGCACTGTAAATGAAGCCAGGTAGGTAGGGAAGGCAGGAGGCTGCCTGTCTCCCTTGCCAACTCGCTTTACCTCCAGCCTTGTGCATCCAGGAGCTCTGTCTCAGGCCTCTATCAGGCCAGGCTCATGACAGCTCTGTGCTTCTCTTCTTTCTCGCTCTCTCCTATCTTCTGGTTGCTTTAGTCAAGCAGACAGCATCAATTTGCAAGCAATCACCAGGAAAACCTCTCTGTCAGTTTTGGGCAATGTTTTCCATTGTTTCAGGCTGTCCTGCTCCATAAATGATGTTAAACTGCTTCTTCCAGTTGGTGTGAAAGACGGGTGGATACTGTGCCCATTAGCCCTGCAACTGCAGCTACATCAGAGGCATGCTTCATGGAAGGCATTGATACCTTTTAAACTAAGTACATTTTTTTCTACTGACATTTTCTTTAATGTTTTTAATCTCTAGAACTAACTAACTAACTAACTACCTCCTTCAGTGTATATTAGTCTTACCCTGCCAGATCTTCAGCTGGAATAAATTTGGCCTCCCAACCCCGATTCAATAAATGATGTGAACATGTGCATTCAGTTAAACAGGCTATTCACATGCTTAACACTTACAGATGAATGTTTGGCTTGTGTAGGCCTTCAGCTGCAATTCAGAGAAGGACATGCCGAAGTCCAACCTGTTCACCAATATACCTGTGAAACAACACGTGCCCCAGAAAAGCTTTTCTGAAATAGGAAATATCCAATTTCCCAGGCACTTGTTCAATTACTGCCTGATATTGTGGAACATAAACATCACTGAATAACATCATTCCTTTAAACACAGAACAGTAATGTTTGAGTAACTGGAGCATAAATATAGTTCACCTCAGGCAAGAGATAAATTACATTAATAAAGTGTGGTAGTGTTCTTTAATTAGTTTGATTAGGCATGACAGAAGACAGTATTGTTCAGAAAAGCTCCATTTCCTGAAATAAGGAATTGTTGCTGTAGATCCCAATCTCTGGGGTTTGTTTTTGGTTTTTTTTTTGTTTTAAACAGGTTCATTAATTGCTAGAGTATTGCTTTAAAGAACATTTCACAGAACAGGCAAACATGGGGTCATTAGCAGAGGCTAACGCTGCTACACTTGTTGTTTGGTGTCCATGACCCATTTCCCTCTCATACCTGGATTCAGTTGTGCTGCTCTCCAAATGGATCCCACAGATCTTCATGCTTGGGGGGGGTGGGGGGGGTGTTCAACAGCTGCACCCTCCATCTCATCAACCTCTTCCAGACACGTGGGGAAACAGCCAGACTGTGGCCATTTCTAATATACAGAGAGAGAAAATTAGAAAATAGTTTCATTACCTGTCAAGATAACTCAAAACCTTCAGAAGACTCTGCCAAGTCACCATGCCAATACTCCATAAGACACAAACTTCAGACCTGGCTCCTACCTTCTCTGCTGTATGTTACTTATTTATTTACTAGATTTACTGTGCCATTAGACTCAGCAAGACCTGCTGTGCTGCTCATGATTTGCAAATGCTTGAAGCTGTGAAGTGTCAGGTCTGGAGGATCTATTTAACAGTGTCCTCATGGTGCCAGACCTGGCTGCAGAGGCTTTGCTCAAGCCCTGAACCCATTTCTGTTTGGGTCAGGTCCCTGCACCATGCTCCCCACTGCAGCCCTGGCCTTCAAAAAACTATGTACAGGTTCTTAATTCACTGACGTGCTTGAATAAATTCCAAAACGTACCTTTAGGTATGCAAATATTTCTGTATATCTGACTACTAGGGTATGATACTTGCCTTCAGAAATCAGTGCAAATTCTTCCTTTGATTTTGCTGCAAGAAAAATCATATTCTTTCTGAACTTGGCAGCTGGTTTTCTACTGACATACAAGAAGGTATAGATTGTGGCTAAAATTTAAAAATAATCAGTGTATGGTTCCAGAACAGCTTGTGTCCCCAGACAGGACAGAGTTGGTCCTGCCAGAATACAGACACCTTGCTGTCACCAAGCCCTAGTTTTGTAAGTCACCTCTGCTAAGGTGGATAAGGTGGTCTTTCCTGCCCATTGATCACACAAACCAAATCTGGAGACTTATTTTCTCTACATGACAGTTACAGGAGACAGACGTGATTAAGTATTTCTGTTCTGATCAAGAAGCATCTCACAGGCAATCCTGTGACTGCAAACCAAATCCCTCCCCAGAGCTCAGCCACATGCTCTGCCTGATGGGCTGTGCTTAGCTATGCTTCTTCCAGACCTGCAAAACAATGTGCTTTGACACCAATGCACAATGTGTTTTGAGCTTTAGGAACAGAGACGTATTCGCCTTCACACTCTTATCCTTGAGATCCAGCAAAGATTGCTTACAAGTAAAGGACACTCGAGGTTTTCACATCTTTCCTGAGGTACATACATAACAAGTGTTCATCCACTCTTGTGCATCTCTCCTTAATGCCTCCCAGTTAAAATGCTGACCGAGTACTTTATTAATGCCCAGACAGCCAGATGTCAAGTCTCCATGTGCTGTCTATTTATCAAGCAGCACCAAAGACTATACTAACAAGTCTGATGATATTGAATTTGATTTACATTTCAAGTGCAACCTGTTCCCTACAGGAATGCTCTGTTACAGGTCTTTTGATGGCACGGGAACAATGCGTGACCGAACGTATTTCTTGAAGCTATGCTAATGGCTATTTATTTGTTGTGTTTGTGACTGCTCAGTAGCAGAGATTATGGCCTTGATGTTGCTCTCAGTTGAACAACTGAGGATTAACTCTTGTGAAAGCAGTGCAGTTACCCCAGCATTACATTTGAAATCAGAATCGGCATTAGCATAGCTGAATAATTACAGTCAAGTAAAGGATGGCAAAACACATAGGCTTTGCTGTTTTTTCCAAAATGCTGTAGCGTAGACCCTTTTGGACTAGTACAACTTGAAATACTGTTCCCACCGATGCCAGCTGACATCATTGCACTTCTGGTCCAGAGCCTGGTAGCTCAAAGGTAACCAGAAGCACAGTGGACTTCCCAGGATGATCACAAATTTCAGAGTACACTCTTGTTTCTGCTGGTCAATCTCTGTGACATGCTTAGCCCACTGCTGTGCTGCCCCCCACCAATAGGTCTGACAAGTCTGACAGTCTTCAGCTCAAATCACTTCTCTCATCCTTCAGCTCCTTTTAGAATATCGTGACCTCTTTTCACCTCACTGTGGAACACCCAAAATGCTCCATGACACAGTTATTAGGTAGATTTGAAAGAAAATTCCCCTGAGAAAATTAACCTTTGAAAAAGTTCCTATTGGAAAATTTTAGAGTTCCCAGTGGAAACAGGGACAGCAGGAGGGAAGCAGATTTCAGGTTTGCTTGAAGTATTAAATAAGCTTTTGATTCCAAGTAAAGTGATACACTTTCATAAATGGGGACACAATTTAAATGATATCTTTTTTTTATAAAAAGATGATTGTTTTCATTCCAAAATACCTCATTTTAATTGGTTTTTCTAAAATTACATTTTTAGGCACAGACAAAAATAACAGCCCCCAAAACTCTATTTTCAAAAAAAACCCCTCACTGGATTCCTTTTAAGCTGGCAATACTTATGACTTGTATAGAAAGAACAAGTAATAAAGGCACTTTCTGCCTCTCCCTTGCTACCCTTTAAAACAATCTGTCCACCAATCCAATTGTTCCATCTGTTTCCAAAACAAAATTGCATTTTACTACTAGGATATTCTCTATCCAAATGCTGAACAGCTTGTAGCTAAGTATTAATCCATAAAAAACTGAAAACAATATCTTATTAATTCACAAAAATCAATATTCCAGTACACATTTTGGAGCCAGTTCATTACTGTTAAGCCCAAATTTATACAATGGTCAATGGCAAACTGTCCAAAATGTATCTGTTTACCTATAATGAGACAAACTGGTTGCTAAACATCATTCTGCCAAAACCAAGCTCTGTGACAGGACTCTGGTTCAGTGAAAAAGAAAAGTGATCTTACAGTGTCTGGAATCCTGGTGCAGTAGTTGTTTCTTCTTTAGCAGAGAATAACACAGGTATTCTTTGGGTTTCTTGCTCTTCTTCCCCTGTGGCCTGGATATTTAAGAAAAAAGACCAAGCTTTGTACCTGTTCCAATAACAATTCTTCATGAGGGCTGTTTGTCAACTCAAATATCCTTGAAAAGGATGTGGCATCAAAACAGGCTTAATTGCATCAGTCTGGGTGTCCCATCATATTCCTTTGAATACTGAACCCTATAAAGGCTGATTTTCCCAAATAAGTCTAATATCTTCAAAAATATGGGGGGGGGGGGGGGGGGGGGAAGGTGTGTGTGTGTGTGTGTTTATGACTTCCAAAGCCTATAGCTCTTACAGTGGTGTTTTTACTAGTAGTCCAATGCAACAGCCATTGATACTGATGAGAATTCTTCCACTGTTTTCAGTACATGTCTAATCTGAGATCCTAAAAATAAATGAAGTCTCAAATTCCCAGAAATAGAACTCTACTGTCATCCAAAAAATATATATATGTACATAGATATGTATGTATGCATGTATACATGCATATATATGATAAATTATTATATTTCATTTGCCAATAATGGAAAAGGTTTTTATATTTATTTATGTATATAAGTTTTTTCATTACTGACAACTAAAATCTGATCATTTTTCACATGGTGACATCAGGCTCTAAGATTTTCCTTCCCTTTCTCCCTAGTTACCAGAATGAAAGTGGTTCATGAATCATGAAGGTTAAATACAAATAACTTGCATTACCACTCACAGAAGACATGTGGTTAATTGCTGTCTGCCTTTATTGTTAATTGCTGAACAACAGCATACTGGCACACCTACCACAGGCTTCTGAAGATAAACAAACACAGCATATGCCCTAATTGTTTGTGTTCTCTTTACCTCACTTTTTTGTCCAAAACACCATGGGTAAAATTCACAGATCCTGTCCCTTAATCTCCTTTCCCTTGCACTAAACACGTTAATTCCTGTGGCTGGTAACTCCCATGTTACACCAAGTCAGAGAAGTGTCAGGCCAAACAGAAAGACTTCAAAACAATTTCAGTAAATTAAGTCATCTGCTCTCCAAGACCAAGGTGTCCTCTCCATCCCTTTCCCATACACAAGCTCGGTTAATTCCACTTCTGCTTCCATTGAAAATGCTGAGCTGATGTTCCTTCCAACACATATATGACATAATCATATCAGACACACCCTGCACCAAAAGAAACCCACAGAATGAAAAAAAAAAAAAAAAAAAAAAAGTTTAACACTCACCATAGAGTGGTTTAGGGAGACGGAGTAGTTCCATCATTTGACCAAGCATTTCTTTCAGATTTAAGTCCCTTGGAAAGGGGGAACTTTGCACTGAGGAAAGCAGTCACCCTGCTCCACTGTGCTGGTGTTCACAGCCCTCCCAGGCTCCCTGGGCCCTTGCCAGCCCTTCCCTGGGTTATCTAAGAGACTTCTCGTTGCTGTCAAGAATGAAAAAAGATGGGTCAGTCAGGCCCCTAGGACAGGGACCCCCAACAGCTTATCTTTTTTTCTGTGAGACTGAGTCTGGCTAGCCATGAAGGCAAATCTCCCCTTTTGAAATAAATATTGATTGTGCAAGGAATTGTCCTCTAACGTGCAGCACTTTAGCTTTCCTGCAAACTGTAAATGCCTCAGTAGCTTGGAGCCCCAGCCTCCGAATATGCAAATGCAATTTGATTCATGAGATGAGTGCATTGTCAAAGGATCTCTGAGAAACAGGACTGGACAGATTAGATACCATACATTTCTCAGATCAAATCAAGGGATTCAGACAGGAAAATAGCATAAGTATTTGCTGGGATGATATATCATCTGTG
The DNA here is from genome assembly GCF_030463565.1 of Pelecanus crispus. Taxonomy (NCBI): domain Eukaryota; kingdom Metazoa; phylum Chordata; class Aves; order Pelecaniformes; family Pelecanidae; genus Pelecanus; species Pelecanus crispus. Next base: position 10,301,557 of record NC_134653.1, on the reverse strand, counting down.
TGCTGTTGCTCTTGAGTTCCCATATCATGTTCTTGTTAACTTCCCCATTGCTATCCTTCACAGACATTTTGGGTTTTTCTCCCTTTCCCATGACATTAACCAAGTTCTGCTGGAGAGCAAGTGTTTCTTCTCATTGAATTTAAATATCTCCCTGTAGAAACAGACTAGCAAGAACCATATTTCCTGGTCTATTCTTGGCCATGCCATGTTCCTGACACTCAGGCTGAAAAACCTAGAAGGCAACAACCTTGACAAAAAATTCAGGTTGGCATGCAAAGGAGATAAAACCAGTAACAGAAGTGATTAAGGAGCTGTAGGTGCTACTTTACAAGGAAAGACTGAAAAAACTAAATCTGTATAATCAGGCTGAATGATAATTAAATCAGCACATCTACAGGCTACTGAAGCATTAAAGGCCAAATCTCCAAAGACCTGGAAATCAAGAGGATTTGGGCACCTGAATGTTTCTGAGAGGCCAGGTGAACAGGCCAGAATCTCCCCACCCCACCCCCCCCTCAGTCTTTTGAGGAGAATTTTTAATTTCAACTTCATGTCACTGGAACCAGCAGAGTTAGTGGAATTTTAAATAACTCCCTACTTGTTATGGGAAAAAGCACAGAATTACAGACAAATAATGGAGTAAAACTGAAAGAAAAAAAGTCAAAGTATAAGGTGAGAAGCTTGTATTTGTAGATCAGTGGCAATGGAGGAAAGAGTAATAGTGGAAAATGAAAGCATCAGTTACTGATGCATTGAAAAGTGGAGTGGTCAAAAGATGAGCAAGGAGAGTGTTGCCCTAGCAAGTGAATGAACGTTTACATCTAATTCATATTTTGCATTTATTAACTGCTGTATCACTCAGCACAGAGTATCCAGGAAATTAGAGGCTTATCATTTCTTTAGAGATAGGAAAGAAGGAAGGAGGAAAGAGAGGAAAGGATGTAAGGAACCCCTAGAAAGCCAACCATTGAAAGCACGTGTATCAGATGTGGAAGGCAAAGATTCAGATCCCCACTCTGCAACACATGGAGACTTGCTCCCTTGTGGGAGTTTTGTAGGTCTCACCTCCTCAGAAAAAATGAAACGCTGGACCTTGCAGTTCTTTACAGAGCAGAATTCCTGGTTCCTGGCCAGTCCTACCTCACAGTCTCACTAGCTTGCAAAGCTGGCAAGTGTCAGTATTTCCATTGCCCAGATGGAGGCACAGAGGAAGGCACGCTGATTGACCAAGGTCACCCAGCAGGCCAACAGCAGAGCCAGCAAGAGGTCCCAAGTCTCCAGAGCCCTGCTGTAATCCATCCTGCCTCTTCTTACTGGCTGTTTCCATTCCTGACATCCATCACTCATTACAGATATCATTAAAATCCAAATAAAACACAGCAAATACTTATTATTAGTTTAAAAAAAAATATACAGGGCTGTTTTTGCCATTGATTCCTGTCAGATTCTTTCATGAAATTTGCCAGATTGGTACAAAAACAAATACATATAAATTAGCAACATATGACATGACACGTATGAGAATATTCAATCTCCTTAATCATTCCCACAAGCATTTTGTCATTTTTCTGTCAGTTCTGTTGATAGGAAAGGAAACTGCTTCACAATTTTAATCTTTTCCCTGAGCACATTTTGTTCTTAAAGCTAGGTGATATAAAGCTAACGTATTGGAAATGGGGGAGGCTGGTGAGAAATACGGAAGAGCGCTCTTTTTTTCTCTCTATTTCAGGGTGAACAAACATCCACTGGCACTTTTGCAGACATCTTACTCCTTCCCCCCATCTCCTCACCTCCTTAAAATATGCAAAGACATTTTCTCTTTAAAGCTTTCTGAGAAGGAAAAGGACAGATACTTCAAGTCAATCCTCTGATTAATCAAAAAATTTTCAACAACAGCCACCAGCTTCCTCTGCATGACCTTGATGTCAGGCTCAGAACTGCACAAATGTATTCTCACGTTTTCAAAACTGGACCACATCAAAGGCATCTACACATTGCCTGCATGTTCATTTTTGGGCCCCAATCAAATGAAGAATAGAGGCACAGAACAAACGGTGAGCTCAAGAGTTGGTGATAAGCACCATGGCCATGCCATCCTCCCTGCCCAGCCCTGGGGAAGTTTGCTGCCACATTTGGATTTCGACTTCTCGTGTACTTTCTTGCACACTAAAAAACAAGCCCAGAGCTATGCACAGCACATCTAGGGATAATCAAAAACAACATGATGAATGTATAACAAAAATGATGCAATGATGTAATACGACACGTTGCAATATGACTATTACCTTACTGTCCTGGTTTCAGCTGGGATAGAGTTAATTTTCTTCCTAGCAGCTGGCATAGTGCTGTGTTTTGGATTTAGTTTAAGAATAACATTGATAACACACTGATGTTTCAGTTGTTGCTAAGTACTGCTTACTCTAGTCAAGGACTTTTTCAGCTTCTCATGTCTGCCAGGTGCACAAGAAGCTGGGAGGGGGCACAACCAGGACAGCTGACCCAAACTGCCCAAAGGGCTATTCCATACCATGTGACGTCATGCTCAGTATATTACTGGGGGGAGTTGGCCGGGGAGGGGGGAGCTGCTGCTTGGGAACTGGCTGGGTATTGTTTGGTGGGTGGTGAACGGTTGCATCGTGCATCACTTCCTTTGTATACTTTTTTTTTTCCCCCCAATTATTAAACTGTTCTTATCTCAACCCACAAGTTTTCTCACTTTTTCTCTTCCAATTCCTTCCCCCATCTCACTGGGGGAAGAGTAAGCAAGCAGCTGTGTGGTGGTCAGTCACTGGCTGGGGTTAAACCACAATAATTGCACAGAAGGAAACAAGAATGGCTTGGAAAATATAAAAGGTTAAGCGACCACTATTTGTTTGACATGAACTGAGTAAGACATCACAAGAAAGGAAGGGATGAGGAACTTCATCTTGCTCCCCGGAAGTCAGTACAACTTGCAGCAGCTGCAACAGATGTTGAATGGGGCAGCAAGTAAACAGTGAAGCATCAATGGCTTTTGATTAATTGGGCCAAAAAAGCTAGTGTGGTCTTTCAGAGGAAAGTCTAGGTCCATGAGACCATGAGTGTCAGTCCATAAGATATGGAATTAACTCTCCAGAAAGGGATACTTCCATGTAACATGTCCAAAACACGTTTTACAGGCTAGAAAGACAACTAGCTCTTGTGAATGCAGATGTGTAGCCATCCCCCGAATTAGAGGCATCTAATAAAAATCTGCTCTCATATCAGTTTAGATCACAATTCTTGGCTAGAACCCATTTTCTATGAATATAAAGCATGTGTTTGTGCCTATTGCTTTATCTTTTTCATGCCTCTCAAGACCTAGCTATTATCCATCTTGCCAATAGTTATTTATTACTTTGTGATTATAGGCAAAGTAGGTAATGACCTATTAAATCACAAACCAACACTTACTATCACCAAAACCAAACTCCAATTGCTAGAAAAGAATCACTTAATTTCATATGTGGTTAAGAGTTTACATTTTTGCAGTCAAGATAATAGATGGTCATTGCAAACATTTTTCCCAAGAAACTGGCAGCTGGAGTAAGTACCCTATAGCTCATGTTTAAACTGTAAACAGAGGAATTGTTCTTGATACATATTCCAGGCATAGAGCTATGCCCAGAGTAGCAGGAAACAATAGCAAATCTATTTTAGGTTTTATCTTACAATGTGACCTAAAAAGCATTTGTTCAGCACACTACTTTCCCCCTTTGAACAGGTAGAGGTAGATTATGCAGACAGGTACAAGGCAGGTGACACATGCAACCTTCCTCCAATCATTTCAAATTCTCCCCCAAAACCAGGCGTGACTGCCATGAATGAGGACCAGATTCAGCACAGATATGGACACATTCTTCCACTCACAGCAGGAGAAACAGGGAGGCAAAAAGGGGTGCCAAACCTTAGCACCATCTTTCCAAGGAAATGCTTCTTTTACCAAACAAGAGAGCTAAGTGTCAGCCTGCATCATCACTTGCGCACTTATGTTTTTGTGATTCTGGATGAACTATTAGTATTGGCTCCAAAACGTACACAAAATCATACACTGGAAGAAACAAGCCCTAGCAAGGAAACAGCAAGAAAGAAACATGATAGATATTTAGATCAGGTATAAACCTACTGTATATATTCTACATGAGATACTATATTTAACTGGTAATCAAATATCTACCCAAGAGTCTTTGCTAGCCAGAGGCTAAAAAAGCTTACTTGGAAAGAATTCAAAGTCAAGGCCAAATAAAAAAAAAAGTGTAGTTAAGTTTGACATGCTTACATGAAAGACACTGGTGATAAGTAACTGCAAGTCTTCTGCCAAGACCTGACTGACTGCCAAAAGGTCGTGTTTATAAAGGTTGCAAGCAAATCACTGGCTCAGGTCTCCATCCAGAAACCTGTGAAGTTGAAAAAAAACTCTTTGCAATGTTCAGTGAGTTACTTTCCCCACTCCCAAATAGCAACTGGTGTAGCAAAGAACTATTTGTTAAGCAAAATAGAAAAACACCAGTGCAGTAGATAAAGCCATCATGTCATATCTGCACATAATACCTAGTTCCTGAAGTATAATTAAAACTATTTCACAGTCTCTCCTCCGGCAAGGTGATTCCTAAGACAGCTGTTTGCTATCTTCCTTTTGCAATACCACCGCACTCACAGGTCAGGATTCAGTCAGCAGTAAAGCCTAATTCAAGTCACCGCTGATTTGGCACAAGCTGCATCTCTGCTGCCAGGCAATTCTTTCCCCACTCCACCCATGCTCGACCTCCCCATGGCAGGCTTCCTCCCATCTACTTTCGCAGCAAAAACACAAGCCCCAGTGCTCGTACACACAGAACCCTCTTCAGGGTTAGTTTTTGCTTTCCAGCTTAAGGTAGCTCTTCTAAAATCTGTCTCAGCCTTTTCTTTTTCAGGCTCAAACTTTTGCATCCCAATAGTAGAAGCCATTGCCTGGCTACATTTAGGGAGATACTAAGCACACTTGGGCATAATAAATCATACGCTGGTACAATGGGAAACTTTTCTTTATAATATGCCCCCTTTTTAACAGAAATTTCTCTCAAAGAAAAGAAAAAAAAGAAAAATGGTCAATGGTCATGTTTCAGCCCTTACATTTATCTTTCCTTCCCTCCACCAGAGCGTTTTGTCTGTTTTGAGATCCTCTTGCCTGTGAAAATCCAGCTCTAGGAAGGGAGTCATGGGGTTTTATTTTGCTTGAGACTGCAGTGCCCAGGCCTGTGCAGCCTAAGACAAAAAAAACTAATAGAGCATTATTCCTGACCATTTTTGATCCAGTTCTGCTGCTGTGGCAGAATGAGATTTGAAGTAATTTCTTACACTCACTATAAAGGCTGAATCCTCAGCTGATATGAGCACGCATAGCTCTGCTTTGACTTCAGCACAAGATGTCTGATGAAAATATGTCTTGATAGCATTGGAATCCAAAGTCAGATGTCCCTGTGTGACCCCACATACAGTCATGTGGAGGGAAGGGTAAACAATACATTTTCCTCAAATATGTTACTCATTTCTCTTCCAAGAATAGCCTCTATAGACTATCAATAAAATGGCTTTTTCAGAAGCAGTTAATTGTACAATGGAACACAGAGATCCAGAAAATCTCCAAGGTATCAGCAGAAAACAATGATGAGAGACCTCAGCCCAAGAAAGCACATAAAATATGTTAGTTACAGCATGTGAAAAGTCCTGCTGACTTCTTTCTAAAGAACCCAAAGAGTCTTAGATTCCAGGAAACTATTTGCTACTATGGGTTTGCTAATACTGATGTGAAATCAGGGTGCTTTGGGCTTTGCCTGTGCAAGATCTAATGGAAAGCTTAACTGTCCTTTTTTTCTAGAGCCAACTGCTTGTTTTTCTTCTCCCCATTATAGGCACTTTCAAAAATGAAGACCTAGAAGAAATGTGTACTGAGGGTTCCCAAAATCCTGCAGCTGACAGAAAAGTGCAAGGGAATTATTACTGTTTCTATTTATTTATTTGTCTTGAAATACTGCCCAGAATGTCATATGACACGATAGGATGCAGGATCTCTGCAGAGAATAATTCACAGTCTAGATAAAAAGACCAGCCAAACGCCTTGCTGGGTGCTTACATCATGCCAGCCACTTCTTAGATGCTATCAACCCAGATGCCATAGCCAACTCACAATAAACACTGATCTTTTCCTTTTCTTTGTCCTCTCCCGCTGCTTTGCGTTAAAACTCATGCACTGGAAGAGACACAGTGGAGACTGGAAAGAAAGTCAGACTGGTGACGCCTAGATACACAGGCTTTCCAGCCACGAAGCAGAGGCACTCCTTGAGCAATCCTATGTTTGCAGGACTGTCCTGGCAGTTTTTTTCTGTCTTCCTTGGCAAGGAATTGGAGGATCCTTCTTCCCAGCCAAAGTTATGCAGAACTCACGCTTGCCATACAGCAAAGAAAGAAAGGAAGTATATTGTCCATTTTAAGTGGGCTATATAACATTCTCTGCAGGAAAATAAATAGTCTTTAGCATAAAGGAAAAGACCTTTACTAGTTACGTAGATACTATTTACAATGTCTTGGTAAATTTTATCCTCCCACTAAAATTGGAAAGATGTTGCAAACTCAACAAAAGAACTGGAGAAAGTTTACCTCCACCCTACAAAACAATCTCCCTTTTCGCTTGTTGTTGGCTGTAAGTTTTGTTAGGTGATTCATTGGGAATTTTTTCAATAAAAGTATTTGCCACAATACTTTAAAATGTGTTAGATTTTGAACAGTACGCACAGAACCTATCCAACTGAGAAACAATCCACAGAAACAGTTGTTCTGCAGAGTCCAAATTCAAATGCCATGATATTTTGTCTTATAATTTCTTAAGGAAAATGGTAGATGAAAAAAGTGGTGCTGGGGAAAAATCTGTGTGAAGCCATAGGAGCTCAAGTCTTTTGAATTCCAACATATATTTGTAGGTCAGTGACTGAGAAGTATCCTTTAGCTCCAAACATACCTCATAAATTTCTTTAACAGAAAACACATGCTTGGAAGGTAATGCATTATGTTAGTGTCTAGTTCTTTCAATTTCAGAAGAAGGAGTTTCTATAATTATACTACTATATAGCATGTGCTCTTTTATACCTAAACAGTCTAGATAGATGGTCCAAGTTGCTCACTAATTGGGTGTATGCTGCATCATCACTCACGAACAGTGAGTGTCACTGCACAAAATTTGCAATCCAGTAGCAGGTGATGGCTCTGCTTGCAGTTGCATTTGTTTCTATTACAGTTCCTCCCACCAGATGAGAGCTGGTCTTCAAGATATAGCACTGTAGTTTTCTTGCACAATGGCTGTGTAAGAGGAATCCCATTCTGGCCAGGCACAGGGCTCTTCATGTGTGCCTGTCCCACTTACATTTCCTTTACCAGCTGAGGAGGCTCCAAAGACAGTATTATCCTATAGAATACAGACGTGCTACAGCCAAGTTTTGGGGCAGTCAGAGATCTGGCCAGAGGTGTGGGCTTCCTTTTCATTGTGTAGGCTCAGTTTTCACCCTGAGATGCTTTCTGGAAACATCCAGGACAACATTGAGACCAGAGAGCTGAGAAGAGCTTTGCAGTCCCGCAGGATAGACACAGATTAACATTTTCCAAAGTAGTTAGATTGACGTAGGGGTGCTTAGCTTGCTTTTAGAAACTTTCTTCTGAAATCTAAAGAAGAATTCTAAAAAAACCCCACCAAACCCAAAACAAAACAAAAACCCCCACCAAACCCCAAGACACCCCTCCCCCCCGCAAAAAAACCCCAACCAACCAACCAACCAACCAAAAAACCCACTTATTTCAGTCCTCACCTGGTCAGTGTATAGCTACACCTCTCTGTAGGTCTGGCACCACCAAATAGGAGCAGTGCCTTGTTGCAAATCCAGTCCATCAGTCCATCCCTCTCATCACCCTCAGTGTTCAGTTGCTTGAAGCTACCCAGTACCTGCATAACCCAACTTGCAGATCCAACAGTACCAAATTCCCTTGAAAAATACCTTCTTGTTCCTTTTTGAAGGGTTTTTTCAGCTGAGGCAATTATTACTTGTCACAAATAAGAACTGCCAGCTGTGAAAAACATTCAGTTCACTGTTCTAAAAATGCTTTATAATTGTTTCTCTCTACAGCAAAGAATTTTCCAACTACTCTGTGGTGCATCCAGCCAATCAGGGGATGTAGTGGAAGGATTACTGATAAGACTATCTATCACTGTCAGTCAAAAGGATTGGAGCCCCCAGAGTGCACTCACTAAGTAAAAAGTGTGGTGTTTGCAGCACACTGGCAAATCTCTTAGGATTACATTGCAGATGAGGATACTCAAGAAATACCATCACATAGAATGAAAATATGGTATCCAACATGTTAAAATCATGCCCTTACCAGATCTAGGATGTGGTTCTTTGCTTTTAAACTGTCATTCCATAAAGAGCATGTATTGATCTCATGAAAAACAAAATAGTGTCTTTGGTAATTAATGCCTAGGACAGAGTTGAGAATGAACAGCAAGGCTGAAGAAGATATTTTTGCCCGCAGATGAAGGCTGCAAGAAAGCAGCGAGTTGACTAAGAAAATAACTCTTGCTTTAAGTAACTTTCTTGCAGTGTCTGAAACAGAGCTGGAGCATGGGGAGATGAGCTGCTCAAAACTCACTTGTCAAACAATTCACATCAATTCAGACAGATTTTGATTTGCGAGAGTTTCACATTTCCAGATTTTCTCTTTTATATTTATAGTTCAAACAATCCCAAAATGAAAAGTAAAAAGTATTAGTTTAAATGGGTGGGGCCCAGTAACCAGGAGAAGTGGTGTTTCATTCATCTTTTGAGCCTCCTCTGAGGTTTGAACTTTTTGGGAAAGCCCAAAATGGCAGAGATTTGGGAAAATGAGCACTAATGAGTGGCTTCATTTTGTTCAATCTACAAAACAGAAAGTCAGTGGGATAGGTTGATAGTCTTTCTATACATTAAAAGTTACTATAAAAGGACGATGAGTTCCAGGTTATTCTCTGCCCTAGTGGTTAAGGAATCACAGAATCATAGAATCACAGAATGCTTTGGATTGGAAGGGACCTTTAGAGGTCATCTAGCCCAACCCCCCTGCAGTGAGCAGGGACAGCTTTAACCAGATCAGGGTGCTCAGAGCCCCAGCCAACCTGGCGTGGAATGTTGCCAGGGATGGGGCCTCCACTACCTTTCTGGGCAACCTCTTCCAGTGCCTCATCACCCTCACTGTAAAAAATTCCTTTCTTATGTCTAGTCTAAATCTATTCTTCTTTAGTTTAAATCCATTATTCCTTGTCCTGTCACAACAGGCCTTGCTAAAAAGATTGCACCCATCCTTCCTATAGGCCCCCTTTAAGTACTGAAAGGCTGCAATAAGGTCTCCCCACAGCCTTCTCTTCTCCAGGCTGAACAACCCCAACTCCCTCAGCCTGTCCTCATAGCAGAGGTGCTCCAGCCCTCAAATCATTTTGGTGGCCCTCTTCTGGACCCGTTCCAACAGGTCCATGTCCTTCTTGTGCTGAGGGCCCCAGAGCTGGACGCAGTACTCCAGGTGAGGTCTTACCAGAGCAGAGTAGAGGGGCAGAATCACCTCCCTCGACCTGCTGGCCTCACTTCTTTTGATGCAACCCAGGATTCAGTTGGCTTTCTGGGCTGCAAATGCACATTGCCGGCTCATGTCCAGCTTTTCATCCACCACTACCCCCAAGTCCTTCTCCTCAGGGCTGCTCTCAATCCCTTCATCCCCCAGCCTGTGCTGATAGAGGGGGTTGCCCCGTCCCAGGTGCAGGACCTTGCACTTGGCCTTGTTGAACCTCATGAGATTCACACAGGCTCACCTCTCCAGCTTGTCCAGGTCCCTTTGGATGACATCTCATCCTTCTGGTGTGTCAACCGCACCACTCAGCTTGGTGTTGTCTGCAAACTTGCTGAGGGTGCACTTGATCCCACTGTCTATGTCACTGATGAAGATGTTAAACAGCACCGGTCCCAGTACGGACCCCTGAGGGACTCCCCTTGTCACCGGTCTCCATGTGGACATCGAGCCATTGACCACCACCCTCTGGATGCAACCATCCAGCCAATTCCTTATCCACCAAAGAGTCCACCCATCAAACCCATATCTCCCCAATTTAGAGAGAAGGATGTTGTGGGGATCATGTCGAACACTTTACAGAAGTCCAAATAGATGACATCTGTTGCTTTTCCCTTGTCCACTGATGCAGTTATTCCTTCATAGAAAGCCACTAGGTTGGTCAGGCAGGACTTCCCCTTGGTGAATCCATGCTGGCTGTCTCAAATCACCCCTCTGTCTTCCATGTGCTTGAGCATAGCTTCTAGGACGATCTGCTCCATGATCTTGCCAGGCACAGAGGTGAGGCTGACAGGTCGGTAGTTCCCAGGGTCCTCTTTTCTTCCCTTTATAAAAATGGGCACAACATTCCCCCTTTTCCAGTCAGCAGGGACTTCACCTGACTGCCATGACTTTTCAAATATCAAGGAAGAGGAAGGAAGGATAAGAAAAAAATGTGCTTTATTAGCAGCAAAGATTCTTTTTGGATGCTAGGAAAAAAATATTTTTTAAGATAGTAAGGGATTGAGATACTCTGCCTTTGGATATGCAAAAAACCCTTCACTGCAGTTGTTGAGAACAGTTAAACTGTGATATGTCTTGGGAACTGTGTGGATTGATTTGATCCTTCCTCGGAGCAGCACCTTGAGCTAGAAAGTCTCTGGAGGCTCTCTCCAGCCTTTAACTCCCAGCTTTCTATGTGATACCCCGATGCAACATTGAGCAGAAAGATTAATTCTGCCTTCCTGTGGCCAGAGTTACAGTAGTAAATATCTGACTGGAGAATTGGAAGGAAGAAGTCTTCATGCCAAATGAGAGTATGGATGACAAAGGTGGCATTCAGACCAGGGCCTGGGCAATGAGGGAACAATCACATAACACAAATGGTTACTTACAGTATTAGGATAATTCTAGCTGAGGAGGTAGACTGAGTGTTTCTAATGCTATGTCTCACCATGTTGTCAATAAAATCAAAATATTATAGAATCATGGAATCGTTTAGGTTGGAAAAGACCTTCAAGATCATCCAGTCCAACCATTAACCTAACATTACCAAGTCCACCACTAAACCAATTAAGGGTAGAGTAGCAACCCCATGCCTCCTGGCTTGGTGGCTGGATCATTTATAATGAAAGTAAAAACTAGGAATCATTAAGATTGGAAAGGATCTCTAAGATCATCATTCCAATCATCAACCCAACACCACCATGCCCACAAATATTTCCACAGGAGAAGAGCTAGACCAGTGCAGCAGAGCAATTCTGCAACAAACAGGTTGATTTTTCTCTCCTGTGGAAGCAGGAATTTCAAGCACTCACCTTGCTGTCACCGCAGCAGCCGCCTTTGGTGTCTCACCACCTGGAAGTCCTGTTTCTTTCTCACAGAGCACCATGTTCATGCAAGTAGCTGCTGACATTCGGTCTTACTTCTCCCCCGGGAAAGGAGAAAGGATGTCACTTCTTCTCTGCTTGATTGCCAAGAGGAGGTTGGCTGTCATTGTTGCTCCTTATCGCTGAGCTCTTCTTCTCCTGCCTAAACTTGTCGGCTCTTGTAGGCTATTCCGGTTTTGACAAAACACAAGCAGGAAGCAATCCCTCCCTCATACCAGGTAGCAGAGTCATGGTACTGCTAAACGAACTGTATCTTCTCACAAAGCTTTGGGATGAAAGAAATACTAATCAGTAATTTTAACATGACTATAGAGAGCTGGATGAGAGCCAGTATTTTCCGAAGTGACTTGTGTGCTTAGATGTTCCCAGGTTTGGGAAATATTAACGGTTCCATTTTCAGAAAGCCATGGGAACTCATACTTTGGGGAGAAATACATACTTTGGGGACAAATACATTAGGATGTGTGTCGGAACGTCAGAGGCCATCTCAAAATTGAGCACTCAAACGCAGAGTTATTCTTAAGTCTAAGCAATATAAGCAATAAGCAGTAAGTTGAGAAATTTCAGGTGGTAGAGCTATACTCCAGGAGGGAGCAACTGGCATTCCCTGCAACCCTCCAGCAGCTTTGCTGACAGGGTAGGGTGCATGATGTATGTGCACTGTTACTAATCAGTGGCAGGGCTTCAGCTCTGAAATGCTCATCAAGCAGTTTAACACCTCAATGGAGCAGCATGATGCAATTCATTTTGAAGGTGCTCTATTCCCATTCAAAATGATGGCTGGACCATGTTTACAGTGAAATTGTATTTGTCCTTATAGCACATGCTTTCCAGATACTGAGAAAATGTAAATTCTGTGTTGGATACTAACTCTCAAGATGGGTAATTTGGCTCCAAGCTAGCATCAGGCATGGGGATACATTAGAGCCTACAGGAGAGCTCAGCCCTAGTGGTTATATATACAGGCAGGTCAGGCTGTGAACATTCACACTCTTTCTCCCTCACCGCATTTCTGCTCCATCCCCACCACAGCCCCCTTGCCCTGTGCGCAGCTGAATGCTGTTTGGCTGCCAGAAGTGTCACACACAAAAAGAGCACTTATATAGCAGTGATTTATGCCCAGTACTCCCAGCTGTGGAGATCACACAAAGGTACTGACTATACAGTATCAGCTAAATAGGATGCCAAGGAGTATTTCAGCAATGATAACGCAAACCATGGCAAAAGAGAGGACACACACACACAGAAACACATCCCCTTGCTCGGAAACTACAGAACATGAAGAAAATAGGTTAGATATGTCCAATACAGGCAAAAACGTCGTAGTGGTATCTCGGTTTGGCTCCCTTGGCAGCCACCTGGTGATTTGACCACATCACTCTTCATCCCATAAGGTCCCCATGCACAGGTACCTCATTTCAACACCTTGAACGTTCTGTTTACCTCTGCCTCTCCATGCCTATCCTCTATTGCCAGGCTTCAGGCTGACCACACATCTCTTCACTCTAGGGACAGTCCTGCTGTCACAGAGTACACCCACCCCATTTTGCACAGCTTTTTAAAGCTTATCCTCAAGTTTACCCTTGTGTTCACACTGAGGGCCTCTCTGGAGAATCGTTTTGGCCACAGAGACAGGAATTGCATACAAATTGTTCTTTGCTATTCCTTTTCTGCTAATCCCTGCCTGCTGCGCTGTGACCTGACTCTGCTCTGGGCTCCTTCAGACCATTCCCAAGTCCCTGAGTCAGTTCAGACCATACTCTGGTTCCCGCCAGACCTGCAGCTGCCACTTCCATAAGTTCTTCTCCCACCTCACCTTTCCTCCCCTGCTGCATCTTAATAGCACACATGGCAACAGTTTGTCATCCACACTGCTCACCTAAGGGGATTGCTGTTTTGGGAGTGAATAACAAAAATAAAAACCAAACCAACGAGAATTGCAGAGGCAAAGTGAGCATAGACAATGAGAAAAAGTGCAAAAACTGACAGGAATGTACAAATACTTTTTTGATGCAAAGTGTATGTGGAAAGAAAAACATCTAAATTGAGCATTTGTGCATTGAGAAGGTGGCTGTTGTGTTTGAGGCTGGGTTACTTGTTGCAGAGGCCTCTCTGTAAGAGTTCCCACAGTTAAGACATAGAAATTCTCATAGCCTAATTTCCAGCAGTGCTCATCACCTCTGACTGGTTTAACAGCTCCAGGGGGAGCTCAGCCATGCTCAGTAAACACCTGACTTTCAGAGAGGCTTTCCATTTGTTGTTTTGTAGACTTTAATTTGAATCCACAGCCTTTTGAACGCTCAGAGGGCTAAAATTTGCACTGTCAGACAGGTGCAATTAGCCCCATCTGCACCAGCAATTAATTTACAAGTTTGAAGACATGGACCTGTGTAATTTCTAGTGCAAAACTGAGCTTCGGGGGAAAAAAAAAGTTATTTCAGAAAATCATTGTCAGGAAATAGAATTTCCTTGTAACATAAAGGAATCAACCATCTTGAGTGATGGGACAGGGAAATCAAACATCACTGTGGAGTCAAACCTACCCAGCAAGCAGCTAGGACAGTCCTTACATGCATTGCCAGATCTTTCTTAAACATATACATGCACAAAACTCCATGGCTGATACTAAAAACTGATGCTATTGCTCCACAGTAATGCCCTCTGCAGTGGCCAAGCTCACTTTGTATTCTGCCTACACAACCCAGGATCAATCTTAGTCTATTCCTGACCTCTCTATCTGCTGGTAGCAAGCATCAAACTACTTACCCTTAAACCAAGACAGTATTGTAAGCTGGGCAAAAGGAAAACTGAATTAATAGCAAACTCATGGTTTGTTAATTGGGATTGAGTTCAGCAACTACTTTAATCAAAGAGGGAGAAACACCGAAAAAGCCTACTGGTCTTACTTCATATTTTCAAGATTCATTACTGATATTACATTTCACAGAAATTTTGTTCAGTTTTTTCAAAGCAAAAATTAAAAGGCTTAGATCATTTGAAAATCAAATTAGCTATTCATTTCAAGCTGAATAAAACATCTGGGTTGGAGTGATGTTGAGTTTTTCTTTCACAGGAAAGACAAAACTACCTGCATTTCCTCCAGAATTCATTTTCTTACTGCTCTTCTCATGAGAGGCAATAGCATGACAATAGCATTCACTGCCTTTCAAGGAACCTCATGCCCATGCCAGTATGTTCGGGTTTTGAGGCCAGGAATCCAAATCTTGGTCTATATTTTCAAACGGATATACAAAAGCCTGTACGTGTATGACAGAAAATGACAGCTACCCTCTGCTCTGCTACCTGTGAGGAGTGAAAGGGGAGATGCAGGTCCATGTACAGCTTAGATCTATTAATATCTCTTCTGCAATTTGTTTTGTCAATCAAGTAATTTTACCAGATGCCTTCATCATCCTGCAAAGAATGGATCCTATCACATTGTCTTACTGGTATTAAAATCAACGGGTTATACTTTCATTATGAAAAAAAACATTCCCAGAACTTATTACAGCTGCTATAGGAACGTTTTTATTCTCCTGCATCAAAGCACTCGAAGTATTATTTACTTTGTTATGATTTAGCATATCTTGGATACAGGTGACCACACCTTTCTAAGATGGCAGAATGATTGTAGTGTTATGAAGATGAATGGGATGATATTAGTCACGCCTATGATACACAGTACTTTTGAAGAAATAGTGCATAAAAAGGACCACCAGTCCCAGCCAGTGAAGGGTCTAGAGAACAAGCCTTATGAGGAGCGGCTGAGGGAACTGGGATTGTTTAGCTTAGAGAAGAGGAGGCTGAGGGGAGACCTTATCGCTCTCTACAACTACCTGAAAGGAGGTTGTAGTGAGGTGGGGGTTGGTCTCTTCTTCCAAGTAGTTAGAGATACAACAAGAGGAAATGGCCTCAAGCTGCGCCAGAGGAGGTTTAGATTGGATATTAGGAAAAATTCCTTCACGGAAAGGGTGGTCAAGCATTGGAACAGGCTGCCCAGAGAGGTGGTGGAGTCACCATCCCTGGAAGTGTTCAAAAAACGGGTAGACATGGCACTTTGGGACATGGTTTAGTGGACATGGTGGTGTTGGGTTGATGGTTGGACTGGTGATCTTAGAGATCCTTTCCAACCTTAACGATTCCTAGTTTTTACTTTCATTACAAAATAATCCAGCCACCAAGCCAGGAAACATGAAATTACTACTCTACCCTTAATTGGTTTAGTGGTGGACTTGGTAGTGTTAGGTTAATGGTTGGACTGGATGATCTTAAAGGTCTTTTCCAACCTAAATGATTCTATGATTCTATGATTTTTGTAAGTGTAGAAAGACATACAGGAGCAGAGATAGAGCAGTACTGTGGTATAGGATGGGTGCGAGTATGTGGAATGAAAAGCATGGAGATATCCCACGTGATCATTATAATACCACACAGTTCATTGCTGGGCAGCCCAGAGGGTGGGAGAGGCTCACCCACCTTCCTAGCACCAACTCATATCTATTTTAGTGTTAAAAGGGACTAGAATGGTCACTGGTTTCTCCACCTTGCATATGACAGAATTTCACCCAGTAAGTCCTTCACCAGACACGTAACATCTGAGTGAAGTTGATCTTATTTTTAGAAAAGGCATCCAGTTTTGATTTAAAGACTTCACATGACAATGAATCCAGCACAATCCAAGGTAAATTGTTCAAATGATTAATTCCCCTTGCAGCAAAAACGTATGCCTATTTCTAGGCATAATACATCTATTCCTTCTTCACTGGTTTTCCAGTAACCAGGGGAGATGCTTCTACTGGTGGAATAGCTTTTTGACAAAGAAAACTTTCTCAAGGCCATCGATATTACAGTCTACCCATCAATGAAATGGTAAATGCCTGGTTCCTACGGCTTGGTGCCTGCGGAGCTGTATCAGACCTGATGGGCACTTCTTTTGTGAACTGACACTGGTGTGGCCATCATTCATACTTTGCAGGGGGAAAAGGAGAAGATGTGGGAACAGAGCAGGAGGCAGAGCTGCTCACCGAGGGGGTCCAGCATCACAACTCCCTGGAGAGGAGATGAGCATGGGACACTGAACCAGCAAAACCACCTGCCTTGCTTAGGACAGGAGTACCTGAGCTGTTTATCACAGCATCCCCACTGCCCACACAGTTCCAGTTTTGTGGCTTGACCAGGAGCAGATTCAAACACAAATGACAGGAAGGGTACTCAGGGGGCTGGACAGCCTCTGAGCCTTGCCCCCGTCACAGGACATAAAACACCAACCTGCACAGTGCTAACATAAAGGCTACAGTCAAGAAATCTGCCCCTCTTCTTGCCAGAATCAAGCAAGCAGAGTTCAGAGACAAGCCAACAACCTTCCACTACTAAGCATTAAGGATGGATGAAAGCTCAAAACTTTTCCATCTGGACAACAGCAGTGATTTACAGCAGCACAAAAGCTCTGTAGAACAACTTAAAGCAAGGCTCCAAGGAGCCAAGATTAGTTACCAGACAGTAGAAAATAGGAGTAATCAATTTTGTTCAGCTTGGACTGAAGTTCTGCAACTTTCCTGAGGATCGAAAGAAACACAATGGTGCTTGAACATCAGGGTTTTTTAGCTACTAAAGAGAAGATGATCCAAAAATTCATAGGAAAAACACCACTGCTTGGCTTATGTTTGGCCCTTTGGGATGTATAAACAAAATTTAAATAAATAGGGGTTGAGATAAATGAGGATGCAGTTAAGGTTTTTCTGTTTCTCCTGGGGCTACTTTTTGCCACACTTACTCCCGTTAAGTAGGACCTTGCTCCTTAAACAGTTCACTGTGAACAGCAAGATTATTCAGAGAAAAAACACTTTTTACAAGAGCCTAGATCAGACTACAGGAAAAGGCAGGATTTGAATAAAAGGGTGCTTTAGGCAACTGGACTTCAGCTGTGCTGAACTATATCCTTGGTTTCTCACTGCTCCATGTGTTGTCTTAGTTGCATATTGTCTCATTTTATCTTCAGTAGGTGAGCCAGAAACAATGGGAAGAAGCAAACTAAAGGAAACAATGAGTGATGATGAGGGCTTTGAACAGAAAGGGGGGTGTACTTGTGTTTTTAAATAAAATGCTTTCACAGAAAGGTTTAACGAAATTTACCTAGCTTGTAATACCCTGCTAGATTAAAGGCTTAGGCACATTTGCAAAACAGAAATGAATCCTGTGTTTAATCATTGTATTATAATATGCATTAATATTGCAACAGCTTTGAATTATACAATTACACAAATATTTTGCATTCTATGATTTGATTCAGTAATCTCATTTATTTTAGATTTTATTAGGTGTTTGCTTCAAATTCATTCAGTCAGATACTCATTTGGTTTGCAGCAGAATGGGAAGAATGATTTCTTCATCCTAATGGGAAGAACAGAGCCAGCTCTCATATCTCAGTGCTGCTCTGGAGACTAAGTCTCTTCTCCCTGGAGCATTGTTCCTCTCACACAGGGAGGTAAGTTAATCTCCAACCTTTCCCTAATTTTCTTAAAGTAGAGGAAATGTACTGGATAAATAACTGGTGTTTTTTGCTTGTGGAGGTCTTCCTCAAGGGCCTTACTGCTCCCTTCCTTCATGGCTGCACCTATTGCTGTAACACAGCTGACAATTCCTAATCCTCTCCATTGGGCATCTCCCCCACTTCTAATGATTTCCCCTTCTTTCCTCCCATACTACAGTACGGATTAGAAGAAGGGGGGCTGATGCAGGTATCTGCTGCTGAGGCTACTAGGAACTGCAAAAGAGCATGTAACTAACTGCTTAGACTGTTTATACGGTTGCTGTTGATATGCATGGTGAAAAAGGAGGTTTGTTCAGTCCAAGCCTTGGAGGATTTTTTATTAACTGTGCAAAAGTTACATACACTTTCCTCCCCATCCTCCCCCAATACACAGAGATTAACCAATTTAGATTATTATTTTAGGTTAACAGAACAAATGAACAAAAAAGACCAAAATGAAAGTCCCCATGAGAAGACCTGCACAAACACAAATACTATTCCTGCTCCCCAGGAGTACCTGATCTTGGAAGCAGTTTGTCTTAGCAATAAATTATGGGTTAAATACACAATATATAAAGTGTGTCTGTAAAAGCAATGGTTCAATTCCCTTGTCCACTGCCTAGGCATCTCCAATTTAGAGATGACTTGAGCATTTGGAACCAAAGATCACTAGGTATAATCCTTCTATGGTCTTCACTGAATCTGTAAAAAGATTCCTGAAGGAACAGAAGCCTGAAGTAAGGATCTCTCAAGCAGGTCAACCTGTGCAGACATGCACACACACAAGCACACACATAAACACACACACGTGCTCCGTTCCAAAGGTTCAGAGTATTTTGTTAGCTGGAGGTAGGATTAAAGAAGAGTTTAAGGCCCCAAAGACTTTCCCTGAAAGTGAACATGTGATAACAGTTTGAGCTGAGTCATCAAAAGCAGTGAAAGTTGAGACTGAGAACAACAACAACATGAGTACTGCAAGTTCACATGAGTAATGATTCACATGATTAATTCTTTTTAGGTGTTAAAAAAAAAGGATAAAGCAGGATTACTGCAGCAAGCTTAGGCTTTGAGGGACGCTTGTATCAGGAATAGTGTGGCCAGCAGGAGCAGGGAGGTAATTGTCCTCCTGTACTCGTCGCTGGTGAGGCTGCAGCTGGAATACTGTGTCCAGTTTTGGGCCCCTCAATACAAAAAAGACATTGAGGCGCTGGAGCGTGTTCAGAGAAGGGCAACAAAGCTGGTGAAGGGTCTGGAGCACAGGCCTTATGAGGAGCGGCTGAGGGAACTGGGATTGTTTAGCTTAGAGAAGAGGAGGCTGAGGGGAGACCTTATCGCTCTCTACAACTCCCTGAAAGGAGGTTGTAGTGAGGTGGGGGTTGGTCTCTTCTCCCATGTAGTTAGCGATAGGACGAGAGGAAATGGGCTCAAGCTGCGCCAGGGGAGGTTTAGGTTGGATATTAGGAAAAATTCCTTCACGGAAAGGGTGGTCAAGCATTGGAACAGGCTGCCCAGAGAGGTGGTGGATTCACCATCCCTGGAAGTGTTCAAAAACCAGGTAGATGTGGCACTTTGGGACATGATTTAGTCTAGTCTACCCTTGATTGGTTTAGAGTGGACTTGGTAGTGTAGGTTAATGGTTGGACTGGATGATCTTAAAGGTCTTTTCCAACCTAAACGATTCTATGACTTTGAAGGCGCACAGAGAAAGAGACACATTTCCAAGGCAGAGGGTGTCCTTCCAACTTGAAAGGCAGAGGGAGGAAAATAAGAAATAGTAGCAGGTGTGATGTTCTAGTGCATCAAAACCTGAAAATCTTCTTTCCGTATTCATTACGGAAGAACAAACCTGGAGTTGCAATATGATATAACCACACAAAATTAATAAGATCTGCAATCCAGTACTTCAGAGGATGAAAAAATAAAACAGCTCTTCCAATGCCATGCTGGCAAAAGAGGGTCATAAAATAACTGAGAAATACCAAGTATCCACCTGTGAAATAAATCCCTGCTATTTCTAAAATAAGGATCCCATTTAAAAAATAGTTTATACACATTAAAAAAAAAATCAGCTTGTTAAACCACTCACAAAGATGGGATTTAAAACAAGCATTGCAACTTGCTGCCAAGTCTAAAAGAATTGAAGAATTGAAAGCCTATGTTTACACCTCATCTATAAAAGGGTGCTCAGAAAGAATAATGTAAATTAGAGATATTAATTTATACCAGATTAGTTAAAACCACATTACGCCATTGAGAAGTTCATCTAAATAAAAATGGTCTTAATAATTTCTTAACTCACTTTGGAAATGGATTGAGAAACTGAAAACAGGGTACTTTTCAACAGAGTCTGTACAGGAGTTTAATCCAAACTTTCAAGCCCCCATAGGTATTTCTAATTCATAATAATAATGTATTTCCCCAAAATAGCTGGGATCTATACCTCACACACAAGTAGATAGTGTAGATGTTAACTAGAGTGCAAAACTCCTTGTCACCAACTGCTCTGTCCTGTCTAATGGAGACGGTACAGTGCAAGGGCTGACCCTGCTCCAAATGCTGCTGGCACCAGACACCCTGCTGTGCTAAACTGCTAGCAGCCTGCAGCGTTTGCTATCGGCTCACATTTCTGGTCTGCTGGAAGTACCTGGGTCACCTACCTATTGCAAACCAATTTCAGGAACCTGCCCAGTAACAGGTCATCCAAACTGAGTTATCTAGGCCACCTGCAACAGCAGCTTTGCTGCTCACCTCCATCAGCTTCTCCCATTGCAGAAATAGCACCTTTCAGAAAAACTATGGACAAACGCACTAAACTTAATCAACGTCCTAAGGGAAATTAAAATCTCAAGGAAGGCTTGGAAAGACAGCAGTGCCTGTCAATGGTGTCTCAATTGTTATTAATGGAAGGCTATACCATTGTGGAACTTTTCTTCTCCCTTTTTCCCTGTTAAGGTGGTATTCAAACTTGTTCCCAGCACAGACTTGTGGTGCTACAAAGATGTAGTTCAGAGGGTTCAACAATTTCCTCACCACTGAGGGAGTTTAAGCTGCCTTTGGAGGCAGTTTTGGCTACCCCCAGGAAGATGGCTTACGTGACCAGCTTGGCAGTCCATAACAGCCTCTCTTAGGTTCACAGTGAAGCACTGAAAGGAAGAAAAAGACTACCACTTCCAGCCTTTCCCTGCTGCTACCAATCTTTTCTGATGGCCTCCAAACTGAGGTCAGTACAGCCAGGATGCTGGGCAGCTCTGTTGTTTAAAATCCCCGCTCACCCTGGGATGTGGTCCACTTCTCCCTGGCTCTCAGAACCACAGGACAGATCAGGCATGCTGCTGCAAGTGTCATCCCCTGTGAGCAAATCCTTTCCCTTTGAATGAAAGTAATTTATAAATATGTAACTGTGCAGCATTTATCTGAAACACAGACAAACACAAACAATTGCTACAAGGTCACTTGGATGAGAATGAGTAATATTTTGCATCACCTCTTCTCACTGAGTATCATTAAAGAATGGTTATTACTGCCTTTGCAGACCAATTTTAAATGGTTCAATTCTACTGGTTTTGCACACAGAACATTGAATTTTGAATTATAAATTACACCAAGATGAGTAGAGAACTATTTCTTGAAGTTCAAGTTTAATTTTTTTACTTACAGGCCTGAAGTCACTTTAAGGCAGGTAATACCTTCATATCATATGTGGAGACCTCAGTCACTGCTTCAAGGCAGTGAAAAAGACCCCAGTACACATCTATGGCTTGAAGGCAGCATCTCTGCCAGTGATGCAGGGCCTTAAGATGGGTCTTTTTTGCACAAGAAGTGGTGGCCGTGGCTGAAAGAGAATCAGGCATATTAATTTTGTCATTGAAACAAAGCTGCAAAGTTGTTGATGCATTTAAGCCTGCAAATTTTGTATCGCCACCTTCCCAGTATACATCTACAGGGTATTTCCTCTGTCAAAGCTTCTTTCCTGGTCTGGTTGCCATAGTACCTGAGCATCTCAGAAAGCAGTCATCCTCCCGGCCCTTGGTGAGCGAGAAGTGCTATTACCTGTACTTTATACCAGGGAAACAGGGTACAGGGAGGCTAAATGACTTGTTCAAAGTCATGCAGGACATGTTTGAGTTCTGGATTGCTAACATCAGCCTGGACAATCCCTCCTTCACATTAGCTGCTCTTTATATAGTATCATCCAGCCATTCTCAGCTAAGTGAGTCTTATAAAGACATGGAGCAAAGCATGCATTAAAAGAAAATGACTGTGCCATAGAGGTAGGGGGTTGACACTAACGGATATTTGAACAACAAAACCAAAACCAAATTAAAATTAAAGCTCCCTTATTAAATTTCTAATTGTCATGTGACGCTGTGCAATCATTTTTAAACCACCAGCATCTTCTTTTTATGTGAGACAAGTGGAGGAAAAAATGGGCTGAATCCAAATCTTTGTTTGGCTTTATTATGTGTGATTCCTTTTTAGCATTCTGAGCATTTAACCTTGAAAAATAGTGTTGTTTTGCTGCTGTGTTTTCTGATTGTTAGTCTCAAGGCATCTCAGTGGCATCTTTATAAATCTGCTGTAGCCGGTAAATATTTCTCGCGGTCCAGTGCTGAAGACTGAAAAACCCAGATCACTTTTAGCTGTCAGGCAATTAATGTAATCCAAAGGAAATGAAAGGTATGTGCAACTGGGACTGCTTTTAATAACAGAGGGTTCCTGACTCATGCTTCTAAGGGGAACAAGGAAAAAAAAATCAATAAAATAAAGCATAAAGAGGGTGCTCAGAAACATCTTGAGACTCTGAATGCCATTTCATTGCAGATTATGTGACAACTAATATTTGGAGAGAAAACATGATAAATGTATTTATTGATCACCTGTTTCAAAAGACAGCCATAGCGTAGTTACACAGGGCTGCATCATCTCACATCATCAGTTTCTAATTTTCTTCTTTCAGGTTGCTCCTGTGTTTTACGTAAAGTCAAAAACAGGAAAGAGGTATTTGTGTTTAGGGATGCAATGTCACTATTGATGGCTGTGTTCTTAGCCAAAATACAAGGGGACAGAGTGAGCTAAGCCAGTGATATACAAAGGTAGTAAGGCACAGGATCAATAAACTGTGTACATGAGCCAAGATCTGAAACAAGTTTCAGGTTCTTGATGGACATGGGGATGCTACTGCAAACAGATCACAGGGGCAGGGATTTTAGCATTTACCCAAGTGGTGTTGCTATCAGTGGCAGCAACTGCCCGGCAGGTACCACCAAAGGCCATGAGAGCAGCCAAGTGTTCAGCACTTCAAAAGTCAGAACAAAGTGTACAGTAGGGATTTGGGAACCTAACTGCAGGTCCAATCTATTTTGAAACCTTTTTATTCAGTCAATAATGATTCCCAGTGCCACAAAAGACATGCAAAAGGAGTCTGCTGGGGATATTACTGCTCTAGCGAAAGAAGGGCACATCCTGGGAGGACACAAGAGCGAATCTTCCAACCTCAGCAGTCCCTCTGAATAGACCTGGGAGAGTGTCAGTGCCTGTGTTAACAGGACACAGAACCTCTTCTGTGGATTTTCCATGCACCTTCACACCCCCAAGCCTGGTAAGTGTTTCTCTGCCCAGTTCTGTCTTGACCCCCATTTAAATGGACCTCTGCATCATCAGCAGAGTTTCTATGTGCACTTCTGCCAGCCCAGAGCCACAGCATTCCCATTTGCTTCTCCTGACTAGTTCAGCTTGCATCTAATCTTTCTTCCCCTGGAGTCAAAAAGAGCTCTGTCTGTATTAAGATGGCAGGATCAGGCCCTTTCATGATACTGCCAATACAGAATAATTAAAGCAAACTAAATGAATAATTCCAGCAGATGAAAATTAACTCAGCCACATAGGCAGATAAAAGCATCTCCTCTTATTTGAAGTGTCTGTGGAGCTGCACCTTTAAACACCATGGCAACCAATGCCATTACTGAGTTCTTTTTTAGATCTCATTTAAAATGTAGGAAAATTGATGCTTTATTCACTCAGGGTTAGGTTTTCTATTTTTTTTTTTTTAATATGAAAAAACTTTGAATCAGGTATGGCCCTGCTTTTAACAACTAAATCCCTTTTTCTGTAACAGCTTTTCTTGTCCTTCCTCATACAGCTTTTCCTTCTCTAGCTCCCTGCAGGTTGACCATTTAACCAGCACCAAACATTCCTCCCTGAGAACCACTTATTGATCTGTTTTTCTACTCTTTAACATACCCTTTCCCAGTTCCAAGGACTGCATCTCCACTTAGGACTAAAAGCACCGGCTTAGTATGTTTTCTTCTTGGCACCTGATTCCCTCAACAGTCCACAAATGTTACATGTTTTTCATCAACAAAACAATCACTCATTAATCCTGTTTACTAACTTGGAGCCAAGTATTCCCACGGCTATAAAATAGCTGTGCTATATCCCCTTTCATATACTCCAGGTGCCGGCAAGTGGCTTCCTTGGCATGATATCACACAACTTATTTGTTGATCTGCTCTCCCTGGTTTGTATGTGCTAGTTAGGGTCAGCCATTTCAAACATCAGTGCAGGCATCAGCAAACATACAGAAAACTAAATTCTTCTCCCAGACTGATCTAGCTTTAAGCACAGCAAGGCTGAAAACTGTATAGGAATTACTGTATGGGATCAGCCAGCCGAGTCAAGCATCTAGTGACCAGTCCCAGATGCCTTGGGAAAAAATAATTATTAACAACCTGCCATGGGAATAGGCAAGTAGCCTCTCTATCATACTCTGTTATACATGTCTACACCATGACTGTGCTGGAAGTGTCTACAAGATTTAAAAAATGCATGAGAACTGCCAAAATGGATCAAGCCTCTGGCTTGCATAGGTCCTGCTGCAGGACAGCAGACAACTTCAGATCCATCAGAGAGAGGCTGCAGCAGGGACACAGGAGATAATTTTCTCATTCCAAAAAAGTCTCATCCCAGCCACTAATGAAGTTTAATTTACAATCTGAAGGATGACATACTAATTCCCTTCCAAAATTTGCTAATGTCACCCTTCAGGATGTTTTTGCTTGTTCAATTACAAGTCCAATCCACTTTTTAATCTTGCTGTATATTGGCCACGGTGATGCTCCTCCAGGACTTAACTCCACAATTTCCATTCTGCTTGCTGTCATTATCTAACTGTTCACATCCTGTTGGAAAGGCCAGAAATCTGCCACAGCACTAAAATATACAGGAGGCAGTTTATACCCCAGTAAAACATACACGCCCCTTAGGTCCAGCTATGAGCTGCAACAGAGGTGCCATACTCTTGAGTCAAACTGTCCATTAAAAAAATGACTTGTTCAAAAAATTTAGCCCTTCTTCAGCTCATTAACTCATTAACATATTAATTTTTACAAGTTTGTTCATTACTCACAGCTGCTTAATATATTCAAGAGTGCAGACTGCTCACAAAGTGGCCATAAAGCAAACTTAAACTGTTGGTGGCTATTTGGTACGCTGTGTTTAGCTCTGTGTCTCGGTGGCTATTGAGTTTTGATTCTCTCAGCTGAATTAAACATTTCTGATTATTCCTAAAATAATTTTTCGTTGTTCCTTGTACATATTCTGTTTCATCAGACACACAGAAAGAACTTGCCTTTTCTTGAAAAATTACCTAAATTAAACTTCAGCCATACAAGTGTCCATGAACAGTAAAATGGAGGAGGAACAAGGCCCTAGGTGCCTCTGGTGACTATGGGACCAACCTTAAAGCTGCCACTGACTTTCTGGGTGACTTGAGGCATATCATTTTACCGTCCTGCTTCAAGGTTAGAATGCATAAAAGATCTCGACTGTTGCATAAATCTGTTAGGATGACGATTTGACCCTGTAAAACACTAAGTAAATAGCAGGTACAATTAATGGTGTTGAACATATTAAACCCATAATTCTACCCACCAACAAGTTTTACTCTGAGCCACCCTTCCACTGAACTGCTTATTGCAAATGTGCCAGCACAAGAACCTCAAACAGTTAGATCCTTTAGAGGAGTTTAAATCAACAAATAATTTCTGTGAGCTTTTTTTTCATGAAATTTGGCCTCATGAGCAAGTAAGTTACAGCAAAGCTTATACAGATCTATTTTGTCCTCAAGTGAGCTAAAAAACTGCTGCTTATTCCGTGATTTGCACATTTTCACTCACTTAATATAAAAGTAATGACATTTTCTACTCCATTCTGCACACTTGAAGTTAAAGCAGCAATGGCCAGCTCTGAGCTTTCAGCTCAAAAGACTAATGTCACTCTTTGCCACCCCAGACAGAGCAACAGGAATTTTCAGGGATGCAGTTTATACTTGCTGGGTTGCCTATACTACTGCCTACTAGTAGAGAATATACTGTTCTTACACAAGTGGGAGTGTTGACACAGGTGTTGAATCCAAGATGAGGTATAGATAGACAATTTTCCCACCACTGCAAGTGTTCTTCGTTTTTCAGTAAACAAAACAGTGGTATCATGCATACTGGATCAGCCAGGATCTAAATATTTGAAAGAAAATTAAATCAACAACATTTAAGAATTTCTCTTGCCTCCAGCTTCCAGGAAATTTGGTTATAAGACATGGCTGGATTAAGAGCCCAGTACATAATGCAGCCCCATGAATGGTACAGCAAATTATAAGATCAAGAAAGAGCGCTGAGTGAGAACTAGGAATTTCCTTTGAATGGCTGATTTCTGGAGATTTATTGCCAGTTATCCAACAGGATATTGGATTGGTATGGGCTATGTTAAATATAGGGACAGGAAAAACAACTTTATCTTTGCTGTTGGAACAGACATGGCCAGTCTGACTAGGGTTATCTCAAAGCCGTCTGCCTGCTGATGGCACTGGTGACATGGAGCTGAACTAACTTTTTCAGTTGCCAGAATTGTCATACACAGTACCAGTAACTTTTTTTTCAGTAACAGCTTGTTTACCAGATGAGCTATTGCACCCATCTACCGGCAGCATTTTAAATTTGTTGTTAGCATTTGTTTTTTAATGTCACTTGACTGAGTGACCTAAAATATGTTTGCAACCACAAAATGTACACACAGATGTATTATTAGAAAAGATTCTGAAGAACTGAGGAAAATGAAATATTGTACTGTAAGCCAAAATGTAATCTTCACAGACACCATCTTATTAAAATCTGAGAAGCAGCCTTTTTAGTACTATTCCTTCCATTGATATATGGAGGAGTGGGTAGGATATCATATTAGCTCTCAGATTCATCCACTTTGTTGTTTCCATGCCAGGAGCAGCACTCTTTCTCCCATGGCCAAACAATATATACTGTATTTACATCTGTTATATTGTGTGCACTTATAAACAGTTGGCCAAGTTTAGCCCTGGAATAAATATGTCATTACAATTGCAATCATCAAACCTGCCTCCTCCAGAAAAGAATTTGTTCTTTTGTCCTTAAAACTGGATATTTTGTGCTAGGAAGTGACATGCTTTCATGGAGCTGGCTTTGACCCCTTGATGGGGGAAACAGGAAAAAAACCAAAACTTGCTGACCTTTGTATATGGCTGGTCAAAAATTAAGATGTCTGATAAATTGATATTTGTTATCATTTCAAAGTGAATGAAAGAAAGGGATATGCCTTAAAAGAAAAATTCAGAAGACTTCACTTAAAGAAAAATACTGACATATCTGATTGTAAACTGCACATGGCTGTGCCCGTACAGCTGCATACCTCCCACTCTCAGTCTCCTCTTCAGCCTGGCCTCTGCCACTGAGCTGCATCTCCCAGTTGCATCACTGACACAGAAATCCCCCAGTTCCATGAGAAGAGAAATGTCCCAGTACCAGGGGAGCCATACACAAGCTGGAAATCTGGTCAATGAAAGAGAAGGGACACACCCATCACAAAAATACACCACCTCTGGCAGCTCATGATAACATTGAAATGAACCATGACATCGCCCGGGTGTTTTTCTGAAAAGAAAATAATTTTGACAAAATCAATATTTTCTTCTGCAAATATTTTGTTTTTGTGGAAACAGGAGCAAGGAGTTTCTTGGGGATTTTTGTTTGGGGATTCTGCATTTGAAATTTACAGGAAACCTGCACCAAATGAATTCCCATTACAAAGGCAGCACGAGCAGATAAACAAAAGCCACAAAATACAGTAAGACATCCTTCAGTAAGCTGGTTCAATGTAACTTACTATAAAATCCACACACTATCTTACATAGGTGAAAAAATTCAGTTTAATTGGTAAGTCAGCTTCATTACAACTTGCTGACAGCTCCGTTATGATGTACATATGTTTCTATAGCACGGAAACTCAAAGGCATTACTGATGTGTCCACCCTTTTCCACATACTACGTTAACATGCATGTCAATCATTCAGAATTGCTTTTGCCATCATGAACACAAATCAGATGAAGTTTCATTACAAAGAGATTTCTATGGTAAATAATTGACACCCACAGAACAGAAAATATTTCATCCTTTGTATGTAGACCTAAGCTATGTGGCTGCCCTTAATGAACTCCACAACTGCACTTAAACTAAGCAGAAAAGTTCCCATAACCAATTAAGACTCATATACCCATAATAATATATCAAGTGAGGTAAGACAGTGCTGAGATTTTACAGGGACACAGTGGGATACATAAAAGGTTCTCCACTCTTCCCCAGTCCATGCTAATACCTACCTCTACAGTAACTCCTTACTCTCTTTCAATACTTTGCAAAATAAATGTGGTTTATGGAATTTCCAAGATATAAATTGCAAGAGGAAGTCTTGGACATGCTATTAAAGCAGTATTTGGCCCCTCTGGTTCCATTATTTCTCCAGAAGGCAGCATATCTATCAATAAAACACCTTGTTATTGCCAAGATGCCTTACTGAGGATGTTCTTTCTGGGATGCTGGTCATACAATGACATGGGAATGTGGCCGGACAACATTAGCAATGACAGAAAAAAGTTATTTACTAATCACCTCTTGGGCTCCAAAACAAACAGATTTGGCTGTCAGAAATATTGCGTTAGACAGCTACCAGCCTTTGCATTCACACACTTAAAGCATGTAAGAAGGCAGAGGGAGGTTTATGGATATAATCAGGATATAAGTCACCAGCATCTCCCAGGCTGGGCAGAGAGGGAAGGGACCAGCTCATGTGGGAAGGGGAAGCCTCTGGAGACAAATCAGCTACTGTGCAGAGCAGGATGAGGGACTGAGACATCCTCCTCACCTCCAGAAAGGGGTCACCACCTCACTTCCAGAAAGAGGTCTGATTCTGCTCAGTTCTGCAGCTGTTTGCACCATGCCTAACAGCATGTCGGATAATTTACTTGCCTATTTCCCCAAGTGTCTTTTTTTCTTTTTTTTTTCCTTCTAAATCATTCACTTAGCTTTCTGCTGCACTGTCCTGACAAACAGCCCTGAGGAAAGAGTCCCTTCGCAATGGGATTTTCTGCCCTGACAGCTTACTATAAAGTTTCTCATCAGCCTGGCTCCATCGCATCTGTGCCACTTCACATCACAGCTTAAACAATAGGAATAAATCAAGTAAATGAAAATATGCATCCTGAAGGCCTAATGCAAGCGATTTCATCCATTTTAAGAGCCACCAGCTCTGATTTACCTTAGAACCTTGCTTCTGCCTTGAGGGTGCCTCTGAAGTACCCTGTGACTAATGCCCCTATTTTCAGTTTTGTAGCAGAAGCCAAGGAGAAATTAAAGAAATAAAATTGAAAAAATAATGAGAGCTCATTTCAGCTTATAATGGTATTTTCTCAGGTGACTAAACATTCATTTGACTTTTGGTAGTGTTGAATTTGTTCTCCATTAGGGCAAATATGATTTGGAGGCTAGCTTGACCTCTGAAGTGTAGAACTTTCCTTTATCTTTATTGCCGGCTTCAGTTATTTATCAGGTCAGTGTGTGTGCTCAGATTCCAGGAAAACTGAGCAAAGAAATGAAATTAGCACTGAAGACAAACACAATTGGAGAAGCTGGCTGTTGACTCAGATGAGCAATTTCTTTCAGACAGTCACTAGCCTCAATACAAGATGAGATGCCTGTCAGAGTCCAGTATCTGTCATCTAAAGATTCATTTCACTGTATGACGGGAATAAGAAAAAGCATTTTAAAAAAAAAAAAATATATAGTCTAGTCTGGAAGAATTTGCAGTAAGTTTTTATATGTACCTGCTCCCTTTTGCATGACCCTACAGCATACAACTTCCACAGAAGTCTTAAAAAAACAAACAAACAAACAAACAAACAAACAAACCCTAAGATACATATTTTTAGGAACTAAGATTACTGTGGGAAACACATTTATTAATAAACTTAATGTAGAAGAAACAAATGTTCTTCCTGAAAGGCAAAGTCAACTCATTCTCTGCAGGCGGACAGCTTATTCTGTCTGTTCGTCTGTGAGAGAGAAAAAAAAGGGACCGTTTTCAGATTCTCCATGAGAAAATGACAGATTTTTCTGATTCAGGTCAAAATATTTCTTTATCTCCCTGTCACGTCTGAGTACTCGTGTTGGGTAGTGGCTGCATTAAGGTTTAAATGTGATGCAACTCCTCTCTTAGCATTTCTCACATTATCTTTGTCACAGCCCTGCTGTAGTGTACCAGTAAGTTTGAACGCATCCACAGGGTATAAGAGATTTTGCTAACTAGAGCATTGCTAACTTATTTAGCAAAAAGTCATCCAGGACAAAGACCTTGCTCAAGTCTGTTTTGCTGAGAGTTTACGTTATGAAGAGAGAGACTAAAGTGGGTTGGAAAGCTATTAGCAATCCTTCCTCTGTCCCTTGAGAAACACTAAGTCAAATTCAACAGGGCTAAGAAGCTCTATGATACAAGTAAAAATGGCTCCCAGCTGCAACAACAACAAAAAAAAAGCATAGCACAACTCCAGCTCTGTCAGTGGGAAGTGCTCCATTTAGCAAATTCAATTCTTAGAAATGCAAAGTGCAAACTATAATGGTCCCTGTTGAATAAATGGTACAATTGGCTAAGTTCAGCTGGCCTATATAAAAGGTGACATTTTGCCCAGGAATATTTCTTAGAAAATGAAGGATTTTTGGTGGTTATTTTTTCACAGATCACAATGGGAATTTCTGCACTAGTGAAAGGTGCCAAAAGCAGCTGCAGATAGTCAAATCCAATTTATTCCTCAGCATGAACAGTGAGCAGCAATGCAAGCCTCTGCAAACATGCCTTGAAAATGTCCTTGAAAGGGCCATTTCCAGAGGTGAGCAGGGAGTTGCAAGTCCCAGTTCCATGAACCTCTGCCTCTCAGAGGGGTTTGCCAACAAGTGCGCTAAATACAGCCTCTAGCAGGGCACAGACATACATGGGAACAGGGTGACATTACAGCAGATTTCACCTAAAGAACAAAGAAAAGGTGTTTTTCATGCACTATCCAAATCTGCATGAGAAGGTCTCATACAAGCCAGGGGCCACTGGTGGACCAAGGTCCTGAGCTGCCACCCGGGCAGCAGGTTGACAAGTTGTTCCTTGCTCCCTGCCACCCTCACTCACTTCAGGGGGAACAAAAAAGGAGGCTTTGAGTGTGAAAGGAAGAAAAACAATCATCTTCATTAATGGAAAATAAACTGTGTAAGGAATGATTTCTGGATAGCTGTGCTTCTCTCAGTACACGTGACTTACCTGCTGCCCCTGCTGTTAAGAGCTCAGTGGCTCATTTAGATGTAGTGTTTTCCTCACTTTTTGAGAAGATACTTTCTGATCAAACTACTAACTCCATTCTACCAAGAAATTTCTGAATCCCAGATCCTTCTTTTGTTCTAGTACCGCAAGTAGTAAAGGAACAATGACAATTTTTACACCATGGTGTGTCCCTATGCATCAAATATACCCAACTGTGTTGCTGATTAATAGGTAACATACAGCCTTCTTCAGCAAAGTGCTGCTCACAGGAGCAGAGGTGTTTTGTAATTAATGCTGAAAGGATAAGGCGGATCATCTTGACTGCTGCACCAAGGGCCAATACATGACAGAGCTTTGTTTGAGTTTCTCAGTTGGATAGAAGAGAAATTAATTTGCTCGAAAACATCCTCCTTGGGACAACAGGAATGACCGTGAGGGCTATTCCAGCATCTCGTCCCCACAAAGCACAGTAGTCCACAAAGCAGTAAGTGAGAGGCAGAGGGTAAAATCCCACACTCCAAGGGTAGACTCAAAAAGATCAGAAAGGGAACAGAACCACAGCAAATCCTGCAACTGGGACATTCACTTTTTTAATCCCTTTCACAGAACTGAGGATCCCTCACATCAGGAATTCCTTTCTATGAAAACACTAATTTCTCATCTCTTTAAAAATTAATCTGTGAAGGCAGCTATTCCACTTTGGGTAGGATTTCCAGCTTTTGATAGCTGCTCCTTCCAGTTGTTTAACAATGTAAATTATAGTCACAGTGCCACGTCTTCACTCCACCAGTCAAAGGGTTTTACCTCCCACAATGAATTAGAAAATGCACATTAGGAAAAAGCTGGCAGACAGATTATTGTGATTATCTTAGCAGCAGGTATTTAAAGCTCATTGTCACTAAAGCTCCTTGCCAATGCCTAAATTCTTTGTCACAGTCGTAAGGTCTGTGCTCCTGGGATGTTGCCTTGACAGACATCTTCTCCACTGGTAATGCTTCTTGTTTGGACTTTGTGAGTGTGGCTCAGCATGCGCTGAAGCAGTGCCACAGTGACATAGGCTATTCATGGGAAGGAGACGTGACCTGCCATCTGCTCATCCAGTATTTTATGGTCTTTAAATTGCACTGTAATAATTTCCTGGCTGTCATCCTGGAAGGAGACACAGGCAACGTGAGTTCAGTCAGCAAGCAAGACAAGAGGTGAGCAGAGCTTTCAGGCATTAAAGAGGAGAATTATTCAAGCATTAGGTGCTGGAAAGATGCTTTCATGGTATACATGGCTAGGACGAAAGGAATTTTCTTCTGGCCTCCAGCTTTCTCTTCAATATTTGTTCACTTTATATTGTATTATAATACAAGGTGTTTCTGAAGGGGGAGACTCGGTGGACAGAGACTGGTCTGGACCCCACTCAGGAGAAGTACAGCAACAGAGTGAAAGTACTTGAAAAGGGTTGAAAAACCAACTTCCCATCACTCAAATATCTGGCATATGTTTGCTCTGAAATTGCAAGGCATACAAGAAAGTACAAGGTAGTTTAGGGCCAGCTTTGATCACAGAACCATCGTCTTGCATTGACTGAGGTTTTGAATAATAAAGCTACACCCCAGGCACAGCTCCAGGGAACGCGTGACACCAAGAGGCCTCTTGGGCAGGGGAGGTTGAGTTGGAGGATGACTGTGGCTACTGAATACAAATAGCAGGTCAAAAAGGCAGTGGGAAGGGCAGGACACAAAGGCCTAATTAGAAACAAGAGGAAGCCTGTTTGCCTCTACACAAGGCTGCAGTGGATGCACACAGGAGGAGCTGTGTGTTCCCAGCAGCCATCCTTCAAGCAGGGGTTAGCATTCCCAAGGGTCGGGGGAGACATTGCTAAAAGAGAAAATACGGGGGGTCAAAGACTGAAGTCAGACAGACCAGACTATAATTTTTGCCCTTTCTATTATTTTCTCTTATTGAACAGATTAATAGCAATTATGAAAGCTCAAAAGCTAAAGGTCACATTTTTTAAAAAGAGGCAGAATATAAAAGTAGCTAACTTCCAGGGGAAAACAC
This sequence comes from Pelecanus crispus, assembly GCF_030463565.1. Lineage (NCBI taxonomy): Eukaryota > Metazoa > Chordata > Aves > Pelecaniformes > Pelecanidae > Pelecanus > Pelecanus crispus. The sequence goes on along the minus strand of NC_134653.1, from coordinate 10,267,812 downwards.
AGCGTTATTAACAGTACAGACAATGCAAGCACTGGAGCAAAGCCTAAGGAAACAGAGGATGCTGGCAAGAGAGGCAAATTGTTTGGGTTTCCTTTAGTTTTTTAATTTCCTCTCCACTCTGTGAAGGCAAATTGTCAGCTAAAGATGAGAAAATATTTTTATTTGCTTATCAAGCCAGAGAGAAAGAAGGCTTCACAAGGCATTTGTCCAGCAGTGGTTAAGCTCAACTCTGCATGGTCCATCAATGACTTGCTTACACATGGATCTGTCCCTCATTAACTCTTGTAGTCCGGCACAGGAGTGTGTGTGCACAGATTTAGTCAGTACCTGCTCCTCAGTAGCTTTCAAGTGCTGACAAGATCATGGGAACTACAGAATTGGTGGCCCTCATCTTCTGGCCTCTCAGTTATTCAAGGTCACTGCCTCACTAAGGATTTTGAGCCAAATTATCTACCAGTGTCAATGACACTTTCCTTGGCCTTTGGTTTTGCACAAGGCAGAAATCAATTATTCAGAGTGTCTTCATGAATGGAGTTGACAGCACAGCTGGGGTGATGACAGAAGAAAAGATCTGCCCTTTCTTTAAAGTAAGATTTTGCAGCTGAAACAGCAGGAGCAGCAAACATCCTGCGCTCAGCAGAAACCTTGACGTGATGATCATTCCCTTAGAGAGCAATCAGTATGATAACAGCAAGTTATAACATCAACTCATCTGCGGACAGGGGAGTGCCAGCAAACACTAACAGAAATTAGCTTTTTAAGAGGCCATGGTGGGACAGGGAACTTTAAGCCAATGTACAACCCAAAGCACCATCGCACACAGGGTAGTGACTGGAACTGATCCACTCCAAGGAAAATCAGCCGCAATACAACTTAGACAAAGCCTCACTCAAGGAAGTAGGACCACACAGGTCCACCCACAGAGAGCAAAAGTCTCACAGGTGTCTCCCACTTGCACTGTTTGAAGGAAGGGGTTGCTTCAGAGATCTTAATCACCATGGTGTCCCCTGTGGACTTTCTCACCAGAGCCACTTAGCCACAGGCTGGTTGGGTCAGGAGTCAAGAGCTAAGAATGGAAAAGTGGTCCCAGATGAAGTCTTCAGACCATGCTCCCTGCCAGCCCAGCTCCACCACCTGAGAGATCATTAGGCAAACACAGAATCTGCCCCCTCCTCCATTACTCATCATGGGCCCAGGCCACAGCCAACAGCTTCATGAAAAATACTCCCTCATTTCAGCAGGCTTCGGGTCATACCAGGTCAGTGCCTGTCCTAAACATCAGTTGACACCTGAAAAGATGCATATTCTCATTATCTGCCCTCACTTCTGTGTTCTGGCATGTCCCAAGCCTGCTTACAACAGCAACAAGAACAGCATTTGTTTTTTCTCAACACAGACTTTTTCTGCCTCCCAGAAATTTGGGTTGCAAGTCCATCACTTCAGCATCACAGCTTCCCCTGCAGGCAGCATTAAGAGATGTTTCTTCTCTTTTACAACTATAATTCCAACACCAAATCAGCAAATGTTGTTTTTGACAAAGGCTCCAAGCAGCACGACATGAAGGTGTGAAGACTTTCAAATATGTTTTAGGAGCAATACAACCTGATTCACTAGATTTGACAGCAGAACTACTAACTCTTAAACCAAGACTGACAATTTACTGCTTTGGGGTGACTCAGAGGTATAAATAACAAAATACTTTAAACAAAGACATCTAAACCCACTTATCAATAACTCACATACCTCCTGGGACCCTGCCACTGAACACTAAATATTGATTCAAATTGCAGTTTACCTCCTATACAATGAGAAAATACCCTCTCCAGACCTTAATAGTTGTCTGGAGAACTTTTTCAGATAACTAGTGCCTTAACATTTAATAAATTTGGCAATTAACTACTGTGTTGAATCTAATCTCCTGAAAAACTTGGTTAATAGGAGGAAAATCAACAAGAACTATTTTGGTAGGGGAGACGGAGAAAGGCACAGAGAAAGTGTCTTTTAAACTATATGCATTTATTTAGCTGGTCCTATCAATAAGTTTTCAGGAAGACTTGCCATCCCCAAGCATCTGCTTGTACAGAAGGCTAAAAGGGCCAAAGAGTTAAGAAGGAACTTTCTTCCTCAGAGCCTTGATGCTTTTGCTGCAGTGATTCAAAAATCAGGTCTGGCTCAGTCATAGTTTTATCACCACTTTTTAAGCATTTTCTTCTTGTTGACTTTTAGTTGTGGACTTTTTAACTAGTGCTATCATGGCCTTACTAGAGCATGTGTGTGAGGGCAAGTTTACTGTCCAACCACCACTACAACATGTTCAACAGTGCGGGCAAAACAAGTACCCTTTCCTTTCTTGGGGTGGGCGAAATGGAAGAGGAGAATTAAAGGTCAAATATGCTGCTGCCACATCTCAGTAAGAGATGCTAGGGGTTTTTGGAACCTGGGCAGAGACTGAGAAGTATTTTAAAAAGGAAGTTGAAGACATCAGACATCCCTGCTAGGGCTCTCAGTATTCTATCTGGAGTAACAAAGAGGATAATGATTAGGATATGAAAGTTTACAAGAAAAACTTGCTGGGAGACAGAATCAAGTTCACCTAATGACTGATGAACTTAACCAAGCAGCAGTGTGATAGCAAGAGACAACCTGGTGCCTGCCAGCGATTGCCAAAGCTCAGTCATGCCCTTGCTCTCTCTAGCTTTCCTTCTGGTCCCTGGCTGGCCTGCTTTTTTGGTTGAGGCTTATATGTACACGTAAATATACTTTCTCAACTGAGAAAGTCTGGGCTTCGGGGTAAAGGATTCTTCTGAGCACACAATGTATCATGTTCTCTTAGCAGTCATCTGCAGTACTGTGTTTGCCTCCCAAAGGTGTAACCTGTGTTCACCAAATTGTATTATAACTAAAAAAGAGGAAAATACCATAAGAAAACCTTACTTGTATTTATTTTTCTGTCTACATACATCACAGAGAGCCCTAGCAAGAGGAGAACGTGAGCAGGCAGAGCATGTCACCACTGCTTTTCTCAGGGTATGTACATCATCTTATCAGAAAAAGAAAGGATTTCTTGCTGCTATTTGGCCCATACGTTTGACCCATAAATAAGATTCCAGTTAAGTCCATTAAAGAACATCAGATAATGACAGAACTACTTGACATATTCCACCTAAACTACAGCAGCAATTCAAAAGACAAAGTATTTAATCAGAAATATGTTCAGCAAAATTTAGATTACTAAAAGAGCAGATTTTTTTCTGGCATCTATTTCAAATGAAATAAAATGTTCTTCAGACCTCAGCACTGGTTCTTTTATCATTTTTTAAAATACCAGTCCAATATCCCACATCCACTCTATATTTTTAATAAGGTATCATGTGCTAAGACAAAATGCCATGTCATTATACCCTATGACCAAAGACCATTGCAATGAAAGTAAAGTTTCCCAACAACTCCAACCAATTTTGTATCAAGTGTGCCTTATATTTCCACTGTATTGCAAAAGGCCTGTCAGTTTTGGCTCGTTTCTTCTTTTTTGTTTTGTTTTGATATACATTCTAGGTTCATGTTGGAAATCAGATTTTTGTCTCACTCTGATATATGAGAATCAAGAGGAAAATCATTCCAGTGTCACCTCAGGGTAAGTCTGGCAGGAGAAGAGAATCAGGCCCAAAGACTTCAATATTAATGATAAAGTCAATGGCTCTGTGTGAAGGCATCTGAAGCTGAAATGGACTCTGACAGTTCAAAGGAAACCCACTGTCAGCATCAGCTGCTTCCTTAGAGTTAATGGTGCTTTTACACAGCCTTTGCCCATCAGCAACATCTCACATGCTTGGGCAGGAATTCAGGTAAAGCTTCTCTATGTTATCTAGCTGCTAATATCAAACAAGTAATAAAAAACAATCCCAATTGACTCCAAATTGCAAACAGCATAAGCACAGCATGCTGTGAACAGTATCAGAAGGGTGACTTAGCCACAGGAGCACAGAGCCCCCCCTGCTAAAATGGCAAGTCCTGTACAACAACACATGGTCAAGATATTCATTTGAAGGCTTTTCTTCAGGAGCTCCTTCAGCATCCCCATGCCTGCCTCTCCAGCAACACGGCAGGGCTCAGCCTGCTGCTCATTTGGGGGCTGCAATACCTCACACAAGCTCTGTGCTGCGTTTGGAGGGAGCGAGGTTAAAAGAGTCAAGTTTTAAGAGGGAGGAAAGGAAGGTATAAGCTGTGAGGCTACTGGTGTGCAGTTACGGAGCTGGGACTGGCTCACTACAGGTGCCGTCTCCCACAGCATCCTCCTCCTGCAGGTCCCCCAGCCAGTAGTAATGATGGGAAACTCTGGCATGTGAATCGCTCCTGCTGAGTGAAACTTTAATTTCAGGCAAATTAAGAGAAATGCAGAGCGAGACCTCATAGGATATTGCAGCTGGGATAACTCTTTACCTTTCCTTGCCAGAAATGTCAACACAAACAGGGTGAGCTATGAACTCAGGAGAGTAGCTGGTATTTGCCAGCTGGCTACATCAAACATTGTATGAGATGTGATAACAGACATGCCACACTGCCTCCCATCAGCCAGCTTCTCTCTTCTGTCAGCCCCATCGCAAGTAAAAATTAATACTGTTTTTAAAAATGTATGTATTTACTTAGTTGTTTCTTTTTTGGGAATTTGGGAATTTGGGAATTTGTCCAAAGAAACTGAGAGCAATTCTCTCTGTTCCCACCCTCCAGATACAAAGAGAGCAAAAGTGAATAAGAATCCAGTATGAGCAGGATTCAGACACTACAACGTAGGAATCACCTGTCTTGTGCCAGATACACATTAAAAAAGTGAGGTCAAGGGGTGGTAGCCAGTGATAGATGCAGGTTAGTCTTTCCTGTAAGATGCAGAAGTGGTTCAGAGATGGTGTTCTACAGCACAGAAATCGAGGCAGCCACTTTCTCCCCAGGACTAACCACCTCCTGCAGACTGAAGGGCATCAGGCCATACCCTAAGTGACATGGGTTTTTGCCCCATGTCACCATCATCTGAAGTCCTATATGCTTGTCAGGGCAGCCGAGTGTGCCCCCACTTTAATGACCGAGTGGCTTGTGATAGAACCTATGTCGTGGTTTAGTCCCAGCCAGCAACTCAGTACCACGCAGCCACTCGCTCACTCCCCCTACCCCGATGGGATGGGGGAGAGAATCGGAGGAGTAAGAGTGAGAAACACTCCTGGGTTGAGATAAGAATAGTTTAATAATTAAAATAAAATAAAGTAAAATAATAATAACAACAATATAATAATAATAACAGTAATAATAATATACAAAGCAAGTGATGCACAATGCAATTGCTCACCACCCGACAACCGATACCCAGACAGTTCCCGAGCAGCGGTCGCTGCTCCCCGGCCAACCCCCCCCAGTTTATATACTGAGCATGACGTCATATGGTATGGAATAGCCCTTTGGTCAGTTTGGATCAACTATTCTGGCTGTGCCCCCTCCCAGTTTCTTGTGCGCCTGGCAGAGCATGGGAAGCTGAAAAAGTCCTTGACTAGCATAAGCAGTACTCAGCAACAACTAAAAACATCAGCATGTTATCAACATTCTTCTCCTACTAAATCCAAAACACAGCACTATGCCTGCTGCTAGGAAGAAAATTAACTCTATCCCAGCCGAAACCAGGACAGTATCCACCCCTTATTCTATACCATCTAAGTCATGCACAGGCCCTCCCCTTTCCAATGTGTTCCAATTAATCACCACCACTTTCCCTATCTTGATATACACACAGATATCATTCCCTTCGTCTATGGCCCATCCCTCTAAAATGTCCATTGAGTTCATTTAGTCCATGACTTTGGGTTCCATCTGTCATCACAGTCTTTCAGAGCAGGAGAGGTGGTGTGCAGTGTTGGACTGTTGCATGCTGAAGTCAGTTCTCATTCCAAAATGGTTTCATCAAAGTTCATTTTCATTAAGCTGGGCAATTCTTACTGCAATACCATTGATGTGACATATGGCAATCATAATATACAGTATTATATACTTAATATTAACCTACTATATTATTATATTAACATGCAGTTAAGAGATAACATATAGTTAAGAGATAACATACAGTATTATAAAGCAATTAATATTATACAATTCAGTTCATTAGCTATTTTCACCCAAAATCAAATTCCCTTGAGGTACACATTGGGCTTCCCCATCCTTTCGCATCACCCACCAAGTGCACCCAGGTCCTTGAGCAAAAGCAATCCCACGAATGGGTTTGCCTTTGCCAGAGGGGGACGTAATCCAGACTGTCTTCCCCAGCATATTTTTCATGTGCACTACAGGAACTTTATCTCCTTCTACAGTACGTAAAAGTTTTGATTGGGCAGGGCCAGCTCGATTGGCAGATCCCCTGGTGTTGACTAACCAGGTGGCTTTTGCTAAATGCGTATCCCAATGTTTAAACGTCCCACCACCCATTGCTCTCAGGGTAGTCTTTAACAATCCATTGTATCGCTCAATTTTCCCGGAGGCTGGTGCATGGTAAGGGATGTGATACACCCACTCAATGCCGTGCTCTTTGGCCCAGGTGTCTATGAGGTTGTTTCGGAAATGAGTCCCGTTGTCTGACTCAATTCTTTCTGGGGTGCCATGTCGCCACAGGACTTGCTTTTCAAGGCCCAGGATGGTGTTCCGGGCGGTGGCATGGGGCACGGGATATGTTTCCAACCACCCAGTGGTTGCTTCCACCATGGTGAGCACATAGCGCTTGCCCTGGCGGGTCTGTGGGAGCGTGATGTAATCAATCTGCCAGGCCTCCCCATATTTATATTTCAGCCATCGTTCACTATACCCAAGGGGCTTGAACTGCTTGGCTTGCTTGATTGCAGCGCATGTTTCACACTCATGAATAACCTGTGCAATACTGTCCATAGTTAAGTCCACCCCTCGATCACGAGCCCATTTATACGTTGCATCCCTTCCTTGATGGCCTGAGGCGTCATGGGCCCACCGAGCTATAAATAATTCACCCTTATGTTGCCAGTCCAAATCCACCTGAGCCACTTCAATCTTAGCAGCCTGATCTACTTGCTGGTTGTTTTGATGTTCTTCAGTGGCCCGACTCTTAGGTACATGAGCATCTACATGACGAACTTTTACAACCAGGTTCTCTACCCGGGCAGCAATATCTTGCCACAATGCGGCAGCCCAGATTGGTTTGCCTCTGCGCTGCCAGTTGCTCTGCTTCCATTGCTGCAGCCACCCCCACAGGGCATTTGCCACCATCCATGAGTCAGTATAGAGATAAAGGACTGGCCACTTTTCTCTTTCAGCAATATCTAAAGCCAGCTGAATGGCTTTCACCTCTGCAAACTGACTCGACTCCCCTTCTCCTTCAGCAGTTTCTGCCACTTGTCGTATAGGACTCCATACAGCAGCTTTCCACCTCCGATGCTTTCCCACAAGACGACAGGACCCATCAGTGAACAGGGCATATTGCTTTTCATTTTCTGGCAATTTATTATACAGTGGGGCCTCTTCAGCACGTGTCACCTCCTCCTCTGGTGATATTCTAAGGTTTTTTCCTTCTGGCCAGTCCATGATCACTTCCAAGATTCCTGGGCGACTGGGGTTTCCTATTCGAGCCCGTTGTGTGATCAATGCAACCCACTTACTCCATGTAGCATCAGTTGCATGATGTGTAGAGGGGACCCTCCCTTTGAACATCCCGCCCAACACCGGCAGTCGGGGTGCCAGCAGGAGCTGTGCTTCAGTACCAACCACTTCTGAAGCAGCTCGAACCCCTTCATATGCTGCCAGTATCTCTTTCTCAGTTGGAGTATAGCGGGCTTCGGATCCTCTGTATCCCCGACTCCAAAACCCTAGGGGTCGACCTCGAGTCTCCCCTGGTGCTTTCTGCCAGAGGCTCCAGGTAGGGCCATTCTCCCCGGCTGCGGTGTAGAGCACATTTTTAATATCGTGCCCTGCCCGGACTGGCCCAAGGGCTACTGCATGAACTATCTCACGTTTAATTTGTTCAAAGGCTTGTTGTTGCTCAGGGCCCCATTTGAATTCGTTCTTCTTCCGGGTCACTTGATAGAGAGGGCTTACGATCTGGCTGTAATTTGGAATATGCATTCTCCAAAACCCCACAACGCCTAAGAAAGCTTGTGTTTCCTTTTTGCTAGTTGGTGAGGACATAGCTGTTATTTTGTTGATCACATCCATTGGGATCTGACGACGTCCATCTTGCCATTTTATTCCTAAAAACTGGATCTCTTGTGCAGGCCCCTTGACCTTACTCTGTTTTATGGCAAAACCAGCCTTCAGAAGAATTTGGACTATTTTCTTTCCCTTCTCAAAAACGTCTTCTGCTGTGTTGCCCCACACAATGATGTCATCAATGTACTGCAGATGTTCTGGAGCTTCACCCTGTTCCAGTGCTGTCTGGATCAGTCCATGGCAAATGGTGGGGCTGTGCTTCCACCCCTGGGGCAGTCGGTTCCAGGTGTACTGAACACCCCTCCAGGTAAAAGCAAACTGGGGTCTGCACTCTGCTGCCAAAGGGATGGAGAAAAATGCATTAGCAATATCAATTGTGGCATACCACTTAGCTGCCTTTGACTCCAGTTCATATTGAAGTTCTAGCATGTCTGGCACGGCAGCACTCAGCAGCGGTGTAACTTCATTCAGGCCACGATAGTCCACTGTTAGTCTCCACTCCCCATTAGACTTTCGCACTGGCCATATGGGACTGTTAAAGGGTGAGCGAGTCTTGCTGATCACTCCCTGGCTCTCCAGTCGACGAATCAGGTTATGGATGGGAATCAGGGAGTCTCGGTTGGTGCGATATTGCCGCCTGTGCACAGTTGTGGTAGCAATTGGCACCTGTTGTTCCTCAACCTTCAGCAACCCTACAATCGAAGGGTCCTCTGAGAGACCGGGCAAGGTGGACAACTGTTTAATTTCCTCTGTCTCCAAAGCAGCTATACCAAAAGCCCACCGGTACCCTTTTGGGTCCTTGAAATACCCTCTCCTGAGGTAGTCTATGCCAAGGATGCACGGAGCATCTGGGCCAGTCACAATGGGGTGCTTTTGCCACTCATTCCCAGTTAGGCTCACTTCAGCTTCCAGTACAGTTAGCTGTTGGGATCCCCCTGTCACTCCAGAAATACAAATGGGTTCTGCCCCTCTATAGTTTGATGGCATTAGCGTGCACTGTGCACCAGTGTCCACTAGAGCCTTATACTCCTGTGGGTCTGACGTTCCAGGCCATCGAATCCACACAGTCCAGTAAACCCGGTTGTCCCTTTCCTCCACCTGGCTGGAGGCAGGGCCCCTCTAACACTGGTCACAGTATTCGCTGTTCACTTCCTGTAAATGTGAATCAAAAGTCCCCTGATCAAGGTCGGAAGTAAAATTAGCCCTCTTACTCTGTCTCGGGAACTGCTCACTGGAAACTGGAGCTGCAATCTTCCTGGGAGAACCGCCTTTCCTAATAGTTTTTCCTTGCAACTCACGCACCCGTGCCTCTAAGGTTGAGGTGGGTTTTCCATCCCACTTTCTCATGTCCTCTCCATAATCACGCAGGTAAAACCACAGGGTGCCCCGTGGTGTGTATCCTCTATATCCTCTCTCTTGAGCATAGGGACGTTGACTCCTAATGGCTGAGACACTGGTCCGTGCAGGTGGGGAGTAGGACAGATCCTCTCTGAGTTGTTGGAACTCTTGGCATATTTTTTCAGACAGTTTTTCCACAGCCGAGACACAGGCCCGTAGGGAGGAAGAGAGCTTTTCTTCGTAGTCCCGGAGTTGTCTAGCCACTTCATCCACCGTTGGTGCCTCGTCGTCTTTCCAGGCTAGTATTGCCAACGAGTTGGAATACGATGCTGGTGCGCTCCGTACCACCTTCCGCCACATGGATTGTGTGCACCTGACTTCATCTGGGTCTTTGGTTAACTGCTCATCATTCAGGTCACTGTAAATCACCTCCAGCACGCCTAATTCCCTCAGGTACTGGATACCCTTCTCTACGGTGGTCCATTTGCTTGGGCGGTATAAAACATCCTCCTTGAAGGGATACCTTTCCTTCACGCTTGACAGAAGTCGCCTCCAGAGGCTGAGCGGTTTTGCCCCTTTTCCAATTGCTTTGTCAATGCCCCCTTCCCTGGAAAGGGATCCCAGCTGCTTGGCTTCCCTACCCTCTAAATCCAGGCTACTGGCCCCGTTATCCCAGCATCGGAGCAGCCAGGTGATGATGTGCTCGCCTGGATGACGACCAAAATCTTTTCGCATATCTCGCAGCTCACTCAGGGATAGGGATCGGGTGGTCACCATCTCATTTATGGGTTCTTCCTCCTCTGGTTCTCGTGATGGCCCTGGTTCATCTTCATCCCTTACTAAACGAACTGATTTCCTTGTGTATTTTTTCTTCTGTATAGGGGCAACTGATACCGGCGCAGGTTGGTTCTCTGGTTTAGCCGCAGTGCCTGCCACTGGGGTTGGAGTGGCTGCAGTACCTGTGGTGGGTGTTGGAGTAGCCGCAGTGCCTGTGGTGGGTGTTGGAGTAGCTGCAGTGCTTGTGGCTGTGGTTGGAGTAGCCACAGTGCTCATGGCTGTGGTTGGAGTAGCCACAGTGCCTGTTGTTTTGTCATCAGATCCAGAGACCCTCTCTTTCCCTTGAGGGTACTGAATAGTGTTGAACAGGGCTCTATAAGCATGAGCCAGTCCCCAGCATGTTGCAATGAGTTGTGTCTCTTTGGAGTTGCCAGGGTGAGAACATACTTCTTCCAAATACTTTACTAGTTCTTCAGGATTCTGCACTTGTTCAGGGGTGAAGTTCCAAAACACTGGAGGTCCCCACTGCCCTAGGTACTTGCGCATACGATCCCACACACCCTGCCACTCATAACTCTCCAGCCTTGGGGCAGATCTCTGGATGATATTCTTAAATTGCTTACTAACCTTTGTCAAAACCAAAACAATATTCCCAAGAAGTATCAATAGAAGTATCTTAACTGCCCAGGGATGTTCAAAATACTGAAAACTTTCTGTAATGAGGGAGGAAGCATTATAGAATAAGGTAATGAAGGTGCCATTCTGTAGTTCCTCCACAACAGACGTCTCCGAGGGAAAGGTATAATTGCTAACTCTCTCCATGAGGTGGTACCCGAAGTACAGTAATGACTTGTGTATAAAACCCAGATACAAAACCATGCTCAAGGTCAGGATTTTGATAAGGAACCTCCCAATCAAAACATCCTTAATCACTACAGAGCATAGCGCAATGCACAGACCAACACCAAGCTTTAACATGCACAGCCAAGAAAAGAACATGGTACAGATCAGATGAACTAATATCATGACCGGCAACTGTTAACAGACTCCTTAATACACTCTAGTTAATCTGTTCTTATCTCAAACCCTTCGTGCCCCACGTTGGGCGCCAAAAAGGACTGTCGTGGTTTAGTCCCAGCCAGCAACTCAGTACCACGCAGCCACTCGCTCACTCCCCCTACCCCGATGGGATGGGGGAGAGAATCGGAGGAGTAAGAGTGAGAAACACTCCTGGGTTGAGATAAGAATAGTTTAATAATTAAAATAAAATAAAGTAAAATAATAATAACAACAATATAATAATAATAACAGTAATAATAATATACAAAGCAAGTGATGCACAATGCAATTGCTCACCACCCGACAACCGATACCCAGACAGTTCCCGAGCAGCGGTCGCTGCTCCCCGGCCAACCCCCCCCAGTTTATATACTGAGCATGACGTCATATGGTATGGAATAGCCCTTTGGTCAGTTTGGATCAACTATTCTGGCTGTGCCCCCTCCCAGTTTCTTGTGCGCCTGGCAGAGCATGGGAAGCTGAAAAAGTCCTTGACTAGCATAAGCAGTACTCAGCAACAACTAAAAACATCAGCATGTTATCAACATTCTTCTCCTACTAAATCCAAAACACAGCACTATGCCTGCTGCTAGGAAGAAAATTAACTCTATCCCAGCCGAAACCAGGACAACCTATTATTTGAATTAATCCATTATTGCCGCATTTATTAATTTAGACACTTTAGCAGTAAGGAAATTTACAGCAGTATGTAGCATGATTTGTTTGTGCTTATATTTACAGAACATCCTATGGCACATTGTTGTCTTCCCAATAAATCACACAAACTGCTGCTTTCATGTACTCCAATATATTAAATGCAACAGTCTTTTTTATATTCTTTAGCACAGAGGAGTATCTCACATTGGCCATGGAGATTGCTCCAAATGTCATTGAAAGTCAGCAGTCAAAATCCCCAAAGTACTGAATGTTGCTGACAATATTATGGTGCACGGACAGATGAACATGATGTCAAGCTCGGTGTCTGCTCCAGAAGCTGGAAGAAAGGCATTGCTTGAAGAACAGAAGCCTGTGCAGGATGGTGACTGTGCATCAGAGGGATTCCTGGAGCTGCTCCCATGATAAATATTAAAACACAAATCCTCATTTTACAGCAATGCTAGTTAGTTTTCTAGGAATCATCCCTTAGGAAATGAGGCTATCTCATCAGCAGTGCAGAACTGGCTATTCTTTGTAAGGCCATATTGCAATTTTGAAGTGTTAGAGAGCTACTGCCACACGGAATGAGCCAGGCTCACTCAGAAAAGCATGCTGCTGATCTCCACAGCGTGCCGCCTCCGTGCCAGTTCTCCCAGCAGCCACAGCTCTCCCTGCCCCTTAGAAATGCCCCAGTAACCTTCACAGAAATCAAAACTGAAACATCACCCCCTATCCTCATGGAGCCTAGGTGGGCATTTTCATCAGTTATCTTGCATAAAGGAAGATGTCTGTGGAGCTAACGCCAACCGCCAACTGCCTTGTCTGACTTGGTGCCTGAGCAGAGGTGGCAAAACACCTTCAGAGGCTGGACGCTTCCAGCAGGAACCCCTGTCAAAACACTAGTGACACATTCCCCCAAACTGACCACTGGACCCTGCAGGAGAGATTAAGGGGACAAAAGGTCCACCTGCCACTTACAACAAATTCGCCCAGGAGAGAAGCCAAGTCCAAATACCAAAACACCTTTCAGAGCTGTACCTGCACTGTTCACCTGCCCCGTAATCTCCCCAGCAGGGTCTAACAGTGCCATCTACTGACTCCTGCTTCAACAGTTTTCACTCCACCACCCAAGCAGCAAGGGACAATTCTTTAATTTTAATGCTTTACAAGAGAGATGGTAGAGATATAAGCTGCCACTGAGCCAAAGACAGCTGAGAAGCAAGAAATCCTCTGGGTTCCACTAACTGTTGTTCCTGTTTTACTCCAGATTTAGCAACCATTACACAGACACAACACAAATCAGTCAACAAAGACCAGCCATGGGAACAGGCTGATAGACACAAGTATGCTCGTATGCTTTTAAAAGCCACGATAACATGCAATACTCTTAGTTTATTTTAATTCACAGAGGAAGAATGAACTAATTGTTGATGCCAGTGCAGCTGGTCTGGGAGCTGCACTAATCTAGGACAGCCAACGTTTTGACAAAGTGAACATTGTCGCGTATGCTACCTAGTTGGTTTTAACAGGGGGCGAAGATACTGAGACCAGAGACTAGCAAATCAGCAATAGTCTGAACACTAACACTTCTGTCTTCATTAGCCAGTGCTCACTTCTCTGTTAATGCCAGCACAGGCAGACTTTAGCGGGGCCACATACAACTCTCTATAACGAGAGGAAGAATGGTGTAAAAACAAGATTTAGAGTACAGCAGAGAAAATGATCCAGCCAGCTTTTATACCAAGTCAGGCAACAAAACCACCATAGCCAGAAAGCAACAGAATGCAATAAAGCAAAAAATGGCATCTCTTTTTTTGCATCCTATGCTGTTTCCAAATACCAAGAGCAGAGGAATGCAGATCAAGATATCTGACAGCTGCCAGCAAGGAGCACGGAGGAGTTGTGGCTGCAGCAGTGATGGAAAGGGCTGCCAGTGTCACACTGCTGAGTCCAGCCCTTTTCAGTTGCTGGCACAGTCAGTAACATTTTCTGTTATGCTCTCATTCATTTTTTCAGCTCCTGTAATATTTACTGGCTGGACAGGCTGGGTGATGATTTGGCAATCAAGTGCTCTGCCACACAAGCTCTACCAGCACTACCAGATGCAAGCTATGTGGCCAGTCTGTCCTGGCTTCCCGTCCTCCTGTCCAGCTCCTCATCTTTGGGCTGCCTCATACCTCAGATCCCACTTTTCATTTGTTCTTCTCTCCCTCCTCCACCAGAGAATTGTCTGTATTTTTTTTCCTCCCACTTATAATATGTGGGAGTTTTAAAATTATCTATTTACGGGGGCTAATCCCACCCTCCTAAAATCCCAGTACACTGCCCCTCCTCACAGCCAGCCACCTCCCCTTTGCAAATATCCACCCGAAAGCAAGGTTTAACCCAGCCACCCCCTATTATTTGGGCTCAGTCCCTCAAGATAATGAAAACTCAGGTCACAACCCAACGTCTCAGGATTAAAGCACAGATCAAAAGCAAGTTTTGAGTCATGTCTTGTGCTACCTGCAGTTCACATTGAATGGGGAACCTCTTTCCATATATTAGTCACTCCAGAAACTAAGAAATTATGAATTCCACTTGCACATTGTGAACTGTTTGTTCTGGTCAGACCAGGAATTATTTAGGGAAGAAACTCACAAACAATTTGTTGTAATGAATTGTTTGAGAATTTAGCAATCGGCTCACAGGCCATTTTCAGACAGAACAAAGAAGGAATTCATCCAATAACTTAATTAATTGCAAATTATTTTCTCATGTGTAACGGAAGGACTTTCCACCACACTGTACCTCCTATGCAAAGATTTCAGAACACTTTGCACACAGTAATGCAGCAGCACAACTACACTGTCAGAAAGGAGAAATTTGCTCTGATATAGAAACTGAGAACAATGAATCGAAGCTAGGCACTAAAAAAGTGACTAAAATAGCCAAAGCGATGAGTGACTGGAAATTGTGACTTTCAGATAATGAGGGCTCAAAAGATTTGTGTGGAAAACTTTTTTTGTCCTAGGCAGAGGGGGGAAAAAAAAAAAAAAAAGATATTTGCTCTTCCCCAGTTAAACCCAAGAAGTCAGGTCAAGATTTCAACATTTTCACAAACAAACAAACAGCAACAGCAACAACCTTTGAGGAGTTTAATCTGTTATCCTGAATGCTTTACTGCAGAATCAAGCAGATTTGCCAAACATATTTTAAAATGGAAACTTAGAATCCTGCTTCTGCAGTTTCCAATGGTGCCCAACAAAATCCACTTTGCGAGACTTGCAGAAACCCTTTCTGCAAAATACTGAGCTCTCAATCTCTGATCCCAGAGAAAAGCAATCGGAGACCATCCAGCTAGTAAAACTAACACAGGGATGTACAAGTCTGAGCACAGCTGCAGCTCTCTGTCCCTCTCAGGGCAGCAGCAGGGAGCAGGACAGACAGTGAAAGTAGCACAGGTGGGCCCTGGGGAGCAGGAGGATTCCCAGCTGTGTTCAGAGCGCAGCTTTCTGCTCCCACTGCCCTGCAGAAGATGTAGAGACTGTGGTTAGGTGTGCAGGCCATCTATGGCCCCCGGCCATGCGCTTGCCAGGGTCAGCAGAGTCCTACACGTGCAGCATCCGGCCCAAGACATTTCAGCTGAGCAATTAATCCTGGGAAGGGCTTTGCTCTTTTCAGTAGAGTCAAGGTTAAATGTCAGCAGATGCGCATCTTGTTTTCAGGGCTGGCCAGGGCTGACGGCTGCACTTTACTGTGATCCACGCAGCGCTGTGCAAAAGTGCAGGTTACAACAGCTGTCAGTTGTAACAACCAAAAATAGCCATTTACAACTTCAGCAAAGTCTTAGACAAAGCGAAGCCTTAAAAATAGAGTTACAGTCGAATCCCCTTCCCAAGAGAGGCCTGTACAAGACAAGTACCTAACAGTTGTTCTCACTGCTACATAAAAGGCATGTCTCGGGTCTCTGCTATATGCTAAACACTCCGCAGAGCGAGTTGTCAGTCACTGGTAGTGATGCAAACCCGACTCAATGCAGTCTGGTTTCTAGTTTTGAGTTCGGATGTGCTCATTTTGCTTCTTTGGGTAAAGAGGTTTGTTTTCCTCTGTGCCACCGAAGACTACTCGCTTTCTACTTTTTTAGGATAACTTTTTTTTCTTACTTTTTTTTTTTAGGATAATCTGCTTGACTTTTTAGGATACCTTCCTAAGCCAGGTATTAGACACCCCTACCCGAGGGGATGCAATACTGGACCTGATGGTCTCCAATGCAAGTGAGCTCATCCATGACATCAAGACTGCAGGCAGCCTGGGCTGCAGTAATCATGCGTTGGTGGAGTTCACACACCTGGGGGACATGGGAAAAGCGAGGAGTACAGTCAGGACCCTAAATTTTAGAAGAGCAAACTTAGAGCTCTTCAAGGAGTTAGTGAGAAAGACCCCATGGGAAACAGTCCTCAGGGACAGGGGAACGGAACAGAGCTAGGAGATCTTTAAGGACACCTTCCATAGAGCACAAGAGCTCTCAGTCCCCAAGCATAAGAAATCAGGCAAGGAAGGGAAGACACCAGCATGGCTGAGTCAAGACATGCTGGTCAAACTAAAGAGTAAGAGGGGAACTGCACAGGCAGTGGAAGCAGGGACAGGTATCCTGAGAAGAGTACAGGGAAGCTGCCCAGTTGTGTAGGGAGGGGGTCAGGAAGGCCAAGCCACAGCTGGAGCTGAATTTGGCAAGGGATGTAAAGAATGACAAGAAAGGCTCCAACAGGTATGTCAACCAGAAAAGGAAGGTTAAAGAAAGTGTACCCCCCTGATGAACAAGAATGCCGACCTAGTATCAACAGATGAGGAGAAGGCTGAGGTACTCAACAACTTCTTTGCCTCAGTCTTCACCAGCAATCTCTCTCCTCGCCCCTCCTGAGTCAATGGACCACAAGATGGGGACCAGGGGGGTAAAGCCCCTCCCACAGTAAGGGAAGATCAGGTTCAAGACCACCTGAGGAACCTGAATGTACACAAGTCTATGGGACCTGATAAGATGCATCCCAGAGTCCTGAGGGAATTGGCTGATGTAGTTGCCAAGCCACTCTCCATAATATTTGAAAAGTCACGGCAGTCAGGTGAAGTCCCTGGTGACTGCAAGAAGGGAAACATTGTGCCCGTTTTTAAAAAGGGAAAAAAGGAGGACCCTGGGAACTACCAACCTGTCAGCCTCACCTCTGTGCCTGGCAAGATCATGGAACAGATCCTCCTAGAAGATATGCTCAAGCACATGGAGGACAGGGAGGTGATTCGAGACAGCCAGCATGGATTCACCAAAGGCAAGTCCTGCCTGACCAAACTAGTGGCTTTCTATGAAGGAGTAACTGCATCAGTGGACAAGGGAAAAGCAACAGATGTCATCTATTTGGACTTCTGTAAAGCCTTCGACACAGCCCTCCACAACATCCTTCTCTCTAAATTGGGGAGATATGGATTTAATGGGTGGACTGTTCAGTGGATAAGGAATTGGCTGGATGGTTGCATCCAGAGGGTGGTGGTCAATGGCTCGATGTCCACATGGAGACCGGTGACAAGGGGAGTCCCTCAGGGGTCCGTACTGGGACCAGTGCTATTTAACATCTTCATCAGTGACACAGACAGTGGGATCGAGTGCACCCTCAGCAAGTTTGCAGACAACACCAAGCTGCGTGGTGCGGTTGACACACCAGAAGGATGAGATGTCATCCAAAGGGACCTGGACAAGCTGGAGAGGTGAGCCTGTGTGAACCTCATGAGGTTCAACAAAGCCAAGTGCAAGGTCCTGTACCCGGGACAGGGCAACCCACGCTATCAATACAGGCTGGGGGATGAAGGGATTGAGAGCAGCCCTGAGGAGAAGGACTTGGGGGTAGTGGTGGATGAAAAGCTGGACATGAGCCGGCAATGTGCACTTGCAGCCCAGAAAGGCAACTGAATCCTGGGCTGCATCAAAAGAAGTGTGGCCAGCAGGTCGAGGGAGGCGATTCTGCCTCTCTACTCTGCTCTGGTAAGACCTCACCTGGAGTACTGCGTCCAGCTCTGGAGCCCTCAGCACAAGAAGGACATGGACCTGTTGGAGCGGGTCCAGAGGAGGGCCACCAAAATGATCCGAGGGCTGGAGCACCTCTCCTACGAGGACAGGCTGAGGGAGTTGGGGTTGTTCAGCCTGGAGAAGAGAAGGCTGTGGGGAGACCTTAGTGCGGCCTTCCAGTACTTAAAGGGGGCCTATAGGAAAGATGGGGACAATCTTTTTAGCAAGGCCTGTTGTGACAAGACAAGGAATAATGGATTTAAACTAAAGAGGAATAGATTTAGACTGGATATAAGGAAGAAATTTTTTACAGTGAGGGTGGTCAAGCACTGGAACAGGTTGCCCATAGAAGTAGTGGAGGCCCCATCCCTGGCAACATTCAAGGTCAGGTTGGATGGGGCTCTGAGCAACCTGATCTAGTGAAAGCTGTCCCCGCTCACTGCAGGGGGGGTGGGCTAGATGACCTCTAAAGGTCCCTTCCAACCCAAAGCATTCTATAATTCTATGATTCTACTGTGAGAATGCCAGTTTGGTGTTGAGTAGCTTTACATGAAGAGGTGCAACATAACATACAATGAACACAGCTGGAAGGGTTTTTTCACCCCTTTGAAGTAACACTACCAGACAGTTCAATTTCATTCAGGCAACTTAGAGCAATAAGGTCCAACACATATATTAGCATCCCCTGCCTCAAATCAAAACTCTTTCAAGATCTCTAGTGTCAGACAAAAAATATAGCTTGCATGGTAAAGTATTTATCTAAAATTCATCCTTATATTTAACTTATTTTCAAAAATGCTCAACTAGAATACCATGTCAAAGGATCATTATGCTTTTAGCAAAGTTAAAATTTCAGAAGAGGCTGTTCAGTTGTTTTAATCACCTACTCCAGTTCTAAGTTCCTATTGTATAAATAAAATGTATTTTAATTGTGTCACATAAATTAACTCCACATACAAAAGTGAAATCAAATACTTCAATTAAGGTTTGTGTGGTAGAAATATCCTCATCTAGATGAACTCAAAGGAAAACACCCTCAAGACTTGGAAAATCATTTTCATTTTTTATCTCAGCATAGAAAGAACAGCTCTGAGATGAGGGAGGGTGGAAGTGTGCTGCTCTAGCACTTTGGGATGTCCCCTGCACTTTGCAGAAATGGTGAGCCTTCTGGTCTCAGTTCCCCTCTGCTCCTCTGCACCTGGACGCCTGCCCTGCTGAGCCTCCAGTCCTTCTCCTCCATGGCCTTTTCGGCGCCGAGACCAGCTCTCCACACTTGCCCCCGTGTCCTGCTGCACTGAAATGCTGTTAGATCAGACTCTCTCTCCCACCACCACTTCATGCCTGAAGCACTGTTGAAGAACACCATTGAGAAAGACCGATTTCTTTAACCTCCTCGCTGGGGCCAGGCATGACCCTGGCATGACTTGCTGAGCTTTGGACCACCTCTCATGGGACATGCTGACATGCTACAGATGCTGCAGCTGCCTTCATTCACACCCAGCTCTTCTCTCTGCCCCACACACATGTTAGAACATATCGTCTGTAGAAAACACAAGGGAGCTCGCTTATTACTTTGTGATTAATCCTATAGAATCTAGTCCTTGTACCAGCAAAAATCCCACACCATCTTAAGCCTTGGCCTAAACATATATTGCAGATGTTATATCATCATCACCTCAATATTCCCAGAGAGAAACCCAGTGATTTTCCAGAGAGCTACCACAGAATTTTCTTGCAAACAAAGCATAGGTGACATCAGTAGCCCAAGAAATTCCACAGACCTGGACGGGGCAGGGGGGGCACACTTCAGAATTTAGCCTGGTTTTGGAAAGGCGATTCTAGTGGCTACTTAAAAGCAGAGCAAACTTCAGTTGCCACAAAATCAGCACGGCGAACTAAATTAGAGAAGCATACTTATGCACCTAACAAGTTTGAATCTGCAGAAAAACCTGCTGGGAGTGATTTGAAAAGACTAATGAGACTTTTCCCATCACCGGCTGGGTATATTCTCCTTTAAAGGTTTATGAGCATGTCATTTAGTTTCACTACAGCTTTTGCAAAATCATTAATGAACTTGTGAAAACAATTAGAGAGATAAAAGGGCAAGAAATGTATGTGTTAGCCTGAAACCTGTGATAATACAGAGTAGGTGAAGCAGAGGAGAATGCACTGCTTTGAAGGCATCAGACGCAAGATCCTGATGTTTTGTGCCTGTTAAAATTATCATTCCTAGTTTTGCTCCTGCTAATCCTAAAGTGGAAAGATATCTTTGTAGAACATGATCTTGGAGACTCTGTTGCTTATTAAAACAAGGGGGACAGCAGAACAATCTCATTAGGGTAAACAGAAGACATGAATGTCAGGCCATATAAAGCGCACCTCATTAATATCTGCATAAACTGAATGGCAGAGGCATGAATGCTATAAAGACTGGATCTGACTTTGATCTTTTGAAGCTACCTTTGAAAAACTCCCAGCTAACTACATATTGCAGAAGAAAAGCCAACGTTCAAAGGGAGAAAGGACTTAAAATCACAGACTCGGTGCCATGGAGGTCTTTTCTTACTTTGGGTGCACATAGGTTATTTTGGCAAATAAACCCACCAAACCCCATGACCAGTGAATACGCTGACTTCTTTCCCTTGAAAAGGCATTTTCTCCTTCTGTGCCAAGCTTACAGAAACAGGAATGGACATGGGGAAAGCCCTGTTCTGCTTTAGAACAGCACATTCCCACCCTACGAGCGACCCCAGCTCCCCAGCAGCACAAATATCCTTTGGCTTCAGGGACCATGGTCTGTGTGCATTGCAGCTCTGAGCACCAGCACATCAGAGGCTTCCTGATGTGGACCAAGGCTCGGGACTGAAAGCATATGGTCCTGTCACTGGTGCAGCATGGGACCAAGTTGCAGACGGATGGCCAAACTCACTCCAGCTGTCAAATTGCTTCCCTGCTTCCCCAGCGACTTCCAGCTGCTTGGCAGACCTCAGCCTGTCTGCTTCAGCAGAGACAGTACCTGTTCTTCAGCTCAGTGCCTGTGCTCCATCCTAAAGCATAAACCTCTTTATTTATATCTATCTCCATTACGGAATAACAGATTAATTTCAGAGAGACTGCTCTGAGAGCAAGACAGAAAGCAAGACCAGCTTCCTAAAATGACTGGCTTGCTCATCTCATACCATTTTTCTCCTCTGTATATAACCACTACCGTATTCTCAGCCCTGTGCAACTGAGCCTGTGCCTCAGCATTCACTGTGCATTCATGCAAGTGGTTTCTCTTCTTCACTAGCTTCTCTGGGGCCCCAACATGAGAAGGACATGCACCTATTGGAGCAAGTCCAGAGGAGGGCCACAAAAATGATGCAAGGGCTGGAGCACCCCTCCTACGAGGACAGGCTGAGAGAGTTGGGGTTGTTCAGCCTGGAGAAAAGAAGGCTCTGAGGAGACCTTACAGCAGCCTTGCAGTACCTGATGGGGGCCTAAAAGACAGCTAGAGAGGGACTTCTTACAAGGGCAGGTAGTGATAGGACAAGGGCTAATGGCTTTAAACTGAAAAAGGGTAGATTTAGATCAGATCTAAGGAAGAAATTCTTCACTATGGGGGTGGTGAGGCACTGGAACAGGTTGCCCAGAGAAGTCGTGGATGCCCCATCCCTGGAAGCATTCAAGGCCAGGTTGGATGGTGCTTTGAGTAACCTGGTCTGGTGGAAAGTGTCCCTGCCCATGGCGGGGGGGTTGGAACTAGATGATCTCTAAGGTCCCTTCCAACCCAAACCATTCTATGATCAGTATTCTGAATCTCTCAGACTTACAATCAGTAATTCAGAAAATGGAGACTGCAAGGTTCACTTCTTCCCTTTTCCCTTGGAAACACTGCAAGTTTGGCCAGCTATGTGGCAAAAATATAGCTAAATATAGGTCAAAACCCAGTGTCAATTCTGGATGATTTGTAGGCTAAGTGTGAACATAAACTGCCATAGAAACTTGCTGTCTCTGGGAAAGTCTGAAAATCAAGTCCCTTCTCTGCACATTAATGACCTGAAACTGGCAAGTGGCATCACAGTAGTCTGTCCCATCACAGCCTGATGGCTTAGGTAATGTCTGAAAAGCATTTGGACCTCAGGAAGGGGAACATTTTCAGTGTGGTTTCATTTCTTAGGTGACTAAGTCAGTTTCAGAAATAGAGCTTGGCTGCTTCGGCCATGCCATCATTTATAAGTGGTTTAACCTATGTGCTGGGCTCTCTTTTCCAGTAGCTATGGATAGTTCCAGTTTGGGCCCAGAGTCCCAAAACCTGAGACAAGTACAGTGAATGCCTGGCTGTGAGTCAAGTCATTCTGGAGAAAAAGAAATGAGTACAAATGGCTCAGAGTCAACATACACCGATAGAAAAAAAGTAGGACATTTTACCATCCCCTACACTCACACTAACTGGACTGGACTAAGCAGGATTGGTCCACAGCCCAGAAAAAGTACTGGAAATCTTGGCAATGACTTCAGTGAATTTGAATCATACTCAAAGACTCACAGGTTTTGGTGGTGAGTGAGTGTCATGGTTTAACCCCAGTCGGCAGCTAAGCACCACGCAGCCGCTTACTCACTGCCCCCCCTGGTGAGATGGGGGAGAGAATCGGAAGGGCAAAAGTAAGAAAACTCATAGGTTGAGATAAGAACAGTTTAATAATTTAAATAAAATAAAATAATTATTATTATAATTATAATAATAAACTGTAGTGAAAAGGAAAACAAACAAACAAACAAAAGGAACAAAACCCAGGAAAAACAAGTGATGCAACCACTCACCAGCCACTGACTGGTGCCCAGCCAGTCCCCAAGCAGTGACCGCTGACCCCCGGCCAACTCCCCCCAGTTATATACCGAGCATGACGTCACATGGTATGGAATAGCCCTTTGGGCAGGCTGGGTCAGCTGGCCTGGCTGTGCCCCCTCCCAGCTTCTTGTGCACCTGGCAGAGCATGGGAAGCTGAAAAGTCCTTGACTAGAGTAAGCAATACCTAGCAACAACTAAAACATCAGCGTGTTATCAACATAATTCTCAAACTAAATCCAAAACACAGCACTATACCAGCTACTAGAAAGAAAATTAACTCTATCCCAGCTGAACACAGGACAGTGAGAAACCCTAGCTAGAGTCTTCTGCCTCTAGGATACACTTCTAGGAAGAGATGCATTGTATCTTTTGCTGCAACAATCAGTATCTTGCATAGACAGCCCTTGTGCGCACCAGCTGACACTGCAATCACTGGTGTCACTCCATAAATCTGCTCGCTCCAATATTTGCTCCACTATATCAGAATTCGGCCCAGCCTCTGCATCTGGCAGGGAAAAGTGCATTGAAAGGTTCTACACACCAGCCGTTCCTCCTTTCCCCAACACGCTCCAGTCTTCTAATTGCCTTGTTTGGATTCTCCTCTCATCTCTCAAACCTTCCTGATGGGAATAAAATACACAGTAGATGACAACTTTCAAGTCATTTTCATGTCACGCCTGATAGCTGCTGTAGGAAGGTTATTGATACTGTTTTTAATTCTTTCATTTCAATTTTCCCTATACATTTCTGCCCCCAGCAAACCCTCAATATGAAATTATTTTCTGAACCGTTTCCAGCCTGCTCCTGATGTTGCTCTCAGAATGATCTGAAGACAGATAATACAGCTGTCATTTCTCAAGGCTCCCCTGCCATGCTTTGATAAAACCCAAATCATGGTTTTGATGGTGCCAGATTTTACAAGCCTATTAAGCTGTCTCTGCCAAGTGATGGTTTTCCCTTTACAAGCTCTAGGCTGACACAGGGTTTCCATGCTCTCCGCAACATTTAACATCCCATCTCCGCCCAACCGTCTGCCATTTTTTTAATTATTTTTTTTAATCTGACTGCCATTATAGCAGCAGACTCAAATGAAAAAAACCAGCATAGCCACAAGAAGCAATCACCTTATTTGTCCTCAAGCAGGGTGTCAAGGAGAAATATTTGTGTTTAAACAGAAAAACATAAACTCAGGGGCAGGGGGGGGTGGGGGGGGATACCCTGCCTTCTGGTTTGGATTTCTGTACTGGTTTTTTTTTTCTGGCAAAAGATCTCCATTCACCAAAGCATTTAACACACATTTTAGTCCCTCCTAAATCTGAGAAATTAGAAACTAAGCACATGCCCAAGCACTGCATTGAAATCCCAGCAGCTTTAGTGAGACTCAGAGACTGCACAGTAGAGATGTAGAACAGGTGGGATGAACAAGACCTGTTAATTCATTTCAGCACTGTTTCATTACTGTCAGACATTTACTACTCTGATGTGCAAACTGGGTCTTGCAGGCAATATCTGGCCTTCAACAGTCCTCCTAGATTTTGCTCATGTGGGTTACACTGTACAGGTGGGCAGATGCATTAATTTAACCTTCAATTAAAGCATTAACTCCTGGCAACATTACCCACTTTCTGAGAGTTTTCAATGGTTACCCAATTCTTGTGGTAAGTGGCCAAATAAAAGAGAGTTCACAGTAAAGGAAAATATTCATCATAAACAGAGATGGCTCTTCTGGACAGCAGCACAGCATGCCCACAGCAGATGGTTGCTTTGAACCACATTCAGTAGCTCCTCTCTGCAACTGCCTATAAAAGCTCGTACACCTAAAACAAGCCATCTCAGAGGTACCCTAATGCCTTCAGTGGTACCCTAATGCCTTCATGGTGGGTGTCAGACCCAGCTTCCCCTCCACATTCCCATCCCCACCTTTCCCTTGATAGACAGCAAAACCCCAACAGAAGGAGTGACAGCAGTTCCTGTTTCCCCACTTTGCTGAAGCCTAGCCAAGCCTGAAGAAATTTTCTATCTGGAAATTTTCTAATGTTGACAAACACCAATTAAGTTGCAAAGCAAATTGAATGGAGGCCATAGGGAGAACTTTCTCATTTCCATGAGTGCTAGTAACATGCAGACAACAGACCTGGTAGAAAACAGCAACCTGGCAGGCTGTACCAATACCCACAAAGTGCCACATAGCCCCAGTTCCCAACCAGACCTGCTGCACTGTCTGCAGATGTGAGCACGGGCTTTGTTGGATTACCACTGCAGAATACAATGCAAGGCAATGTTGCGTTTACAAGACAAAAAATAAGGATTCAGAGAAGAAAGTAATGATCTCTGCAGTGCTGATGCCATTCTTGCATGACTGAAGAGCCAGGCAGCATGAGAGCAACCTTAACTTTGTACGTAGACCTGAGAAGTCCCTAGAACCGTGGCCACACCAAACAGTCAGCTTTCAGAGAATAGGAAGACATGGAAATTAGTTTAAATGAGAGCTGAAAGGAAACCAGGGCCTGGAGAACAATTTCTGCAGAGACAGACATAAGGAATTTAATGTGTCTGAATAAAATAAAGGGTAACTCAATTGATACTCACAGGTACTTGCATGTGAAAGACCTAGCCAAGAGTAAGCTTCATCAAAATAGGACCCAATGGGCAGAAACTGAAGTCAAACAAATTTAGCTTTGAAATAAAAGCTTGTTTCCCCACACTGACAGTAATTAAACCATTGGAATAGCTTTCCTGGGGAAGTGGCAGACTTCCCGGCTGGGAAGTATATCACTGCTGGATGATATACTTTAATCTGCTTTGTCTATCCCTACACATCCAACTGTGCCAAACAGACATATTGCAGTGGTCCTATCCCACATGGCCTGCCTCAAGGCTAAGGGCCTTTGGCTTACATGTGTCCTGCTGTGAAACAAGAGCCTGAGGCCAAGGAGCTCCTTGCCTAGACAGACTTGGCTCTCACTCCCCTGACAGGGCCTATGGGAACCTGGGGACCTCCAGACCATGCCAGGCTCAGAGCTCCTGAGCTCTTATATTCAGAAACAGACCCTGTTTATTGTTTTAGAATGATAGAATTTGCTGAAGAAAAAGATATATTCAACCACTCATGAGTGAAGCGCATGACAGTTAGCCATACAGATTGCAGGTCCCTCCAGCCATTACCACCACTCTCTCCTTTTCTTAGGAACTTCTCTCTTGTTAGGTGCACTCTCTGGAAATGGCTGCTGTACCAGAGATGGTGGGCCTAACTATCTTTTGTTCATAAAAGAATGATCTCCAAAGGCCATATTCTAGTCAAAAGACCTCTAACATGGCAGCCCACCACAGAGAGGTGGTCTCTCCTCCCAGTAGCATGCAGCCTGTGAGCAGACCTCACTCCCAAGTATGCCTGACAGGGTCCCCCCAGCTCTGCAATCACAGCAAAAGCCCAGTACCTGGAACTGGCATAAGGAGAGGGCAGATTGATACAACCATCTGTGCCATCTATTGGTAGCCCACTTAAATCATCCCCAAACAGTACACTGTGCCTGCATCATGGAACCGGCTCATTTTCCTGAACACCATGGCACTATCACTGGGATCACGCTTCCCAAATGAACTGGTGAGGCACCAGACCAGAAGTCCGTACTGTGAATAGCAAGACCATAGTTGCCTTCAGTGCAAGGGTCAGGGAGCACAGTTCACCTTAAATTCTTCCCTCCCAAGCCTTCCAGACACTTGGAAGAGGCCAGTTAAAAAGCCAGACGCCATTGCTTGTTCATTTGCTTTTCCATTCATTATACATACTTCCAACCAAGAGACTTTGCTCCAACTTGATAAGCAACTGAGCCACATTTACCCTTGTTCCCAAATCACTGACTCCCCAGTAACCACTTTAAGATGGCAAGAACACCAAGTTAAGTGGCAGTAATTTTCCAGCATGAAGAGATGAGGTCATATCTGCCTATTCTACTTTAGGTTTTCCAGTGCAAAAGTGAGCCATTTCTTTTTATGCATTGCAGGCGCCTTTCAAGCATACAGTAAGTTGTTTTCTAACGACCTGGAACATCTTGCTTGATGAGATCTCTGTTCAAATTGTTATTTTCCTCCAGCTGGGTCAGGGCTTTCTGGCTTTGACACAATAAGAAAAGTACACACATTTTGCATGATTTATGTATTGCAAAGACTCGAGTGTCCATGCTGGCAGATGCAGTGCTCCAGCATCCAACCTTCTCCAGCGGGTTGCTTCCCCTTCCTACCAAACTCTGTCCACAAGGGGACATTTCCCTTTCTCCCCACAACTTCAGGAGAGCAGAACCAGTCATGGTCCTTGCACATGACTACATGTGTAATTTTCCTATCTGACCCACAAGACAATGTGACAGAAACAGACTGCTTCTTACACCGAGGAGCAACACATACACCAGGTACACCGTGCAAATGTGTCTCTCGAGCAACAACCAGCGTGTGACACAGCAGTGCAGCCAGTGTTGCTGCCACATGAATTCATCTGTCACAACTCACGGATCCTCATTAAGCACTTGGCCAGCTTGCAGTTATTTGCTTCTATAACATCTCCTGCTTGACGACAAACCTACCCATGCTGCTGCTTCAAAATAAACGTTTCACAAATAGCCATGCAGAGTTTTTATCTTCAAAGGAAATTTCCAGTGAGGCCACTGTTTCCACTCCACCACTCTCCCTCCACTGACACCAGGTGGCCACCCTCCCCAGCAAGCACAGAGCAGCAGATGTGTGGCAGACCACATTGCACAATTTGTTAGATCAAGTTTAGAAAAAACAATAATAAGCCTTCCTGAGCTCACAAATAAACAGACTGGTTTAATTATGGGTATGCTTTGACAGAAAGAATTTCCCATTTAAGCCTTTAAAAGCACTCTACCAAAAATAGATGAGGACCCCAAGAATATCAACAAACATATCCTCACATCACCCCTGCTGGGTGAAGCAAAATGTATTTTACAGAGAAGAACCTGAAATGAGAGTTTTAACTACAAAAATCTGTGGCACATGGTATCCACCAGCACCAGTGACATGACGGCAGTGGACTCACTTGTTGGAATGTGAGGCTTTCCATCACGGGTAGGCAGCACATTTCACCCATGTGCAATGTTCTTCCTATAATGTCACAGTGCTTTATTAAGTTCTGTGCTGTCGTGCTTGATTTATCAGCAGAAAAACAGAATAAAGGTGATTCCTGCCTTCTTTCCATCCTCCTGGCCTGCCCTCAGATTATTCAGTAACTTGACTGCATAATGCAAAAGCCATCCTGTCTTTCCTAGGCATTCTCCTTATAGCCACCCACAAACATTTGCTCCCATTTATCAGACATTTCACATGTCTACCACCCATTCATGGTTCTTGCTTTATGCTGTTTACACCAAAGACAGCAAAAAGCCACCAGCTGCATGATAAAGACATACCTATCTGCCTCTGGTTTGGTCCTTGAACTGGCCAAGCCTACAGAGACCACCAGGGTGTCAATGGCCTTTCCTTTACAGCAGGTAGGTCTGGGCATGGGCCAGCTCCTCCAGACCAGGAAGGCAGATTTCCCAGGATTAGTGAGGCAATTCAGGCACACTGCAAAGGCCTACCAGGACTTCTGGACTTTTTGTGGTGTTGCAAATTCCTGTAGACATGCAGTGCTAAGATTAACAGACATATCCCTTGATTTACTACAAAGCCTCAAGGTCAGCCATCTCTAAAAGTCTGTCCCACCGAACTGCAGGAAAACTTCTATGCCCCTTCAGACACAGAGACCTGTGAGAAGGCAGTGAAGCCAACATCACTCAAGTGATTTAGCTTTTATTCACACTGCAATTCCCACTGTCTATCCCAGGTAGCCCAGGCGTAGAAGAGCAAAATGTCAGCCAAAAATGTAATATCTAGGAAAAAGAGACAGAACCACCATTACATGAAATGCCTGAGCTAATCCTGCGGGGACGGTGCAGCCTGACTAGGAGCGAGCCCTCCAGAGGCAGTAAGTCTGTGGAAGCGTGCACACAGTAAAGCAATGCACAGTTCATCAAGAATTCGGTCATCTCTCACCCTGACTCTACTGAGGTACTCAAGCAACATGGGAATGGAGAAATGGGAATTTGGGTCTACTTGAAAGCCAAAGGACAAGTTTAAGCTAGAGCAGCACTTTGGGTGGCATCTAGAGGCTGGATTGTGCTCCCACCCTTACATCAGAGAGCAAAGAGCTGGACAAATGCACTGCCTGGACCTTGTGCTTCTGGCCAGACATTATTTGGTGGCCACTGCCACCTCATGGCACTGTCACCCACAGAGGGGCCCAGAGACAAAGTAAGGACTCCTTCACTCCTGTTACTCAGCCATGAACACAACTTAAAACAAAGGAAAATCTAACATTTAAGAGAAGAATAAGGCCTGGAGAGACTTGGAAGTTTTCTCTTCCAATGGGTGGCTGAGAAAAAGCACACTCCTACCACCAGAGAATTTGTTTGAGGTTTACTGGATAGTACCTCACTGCAGGTAAGGTATGGTCTACCCTGTCCCAGCCACCCCTTGCTGTCTCAGAAGCTGGCCCAACAGAAAGTTCCATCCATTACTACTACTCACTAACAGGTCAAACAGTAACAGCCCAGGCTTAAATGATTCAGACACTCCAGGTTCAATCAGCATCCAGGGCCCCAGCTGGAGGCTGATGTTTAAGATCTCCAAACTGTTGTTAAGCCCTGACTGTTTCCACACAAAGTCAAGGACAGGGTCTGCCCATGCCACCCTGCAAGGACACTACTGTGACACTACATTACTTTCATTGAGGCAAGCCCTGTTTCTCCCTGCAGATTGACGCCACTCATCTATCCTCAAGGCAGTACAACCTCTTGTTTGTTGAGGGTGACCTACCACCACTGCTGAATCTTCCAGGGCAACTTGATCACCAACCACCGTTACAATATGAACTACTCCTGAGGACTGCCTTTAATGGCAGGTCTTAAATCTCAGTGCTTAACACCATTTGTGCTTGCTTTTTTTTTTTTTCTTTAATATCTCTGTGCACATAAGCAGAGCAAAGCCTAAATCAATGCACACAATCAAACTACAGATGAAGTTATACGAAATTTCTCTTTGAAAGACAGGTTCCTCTTTCTAGGGGAGAGAGAACAGCTGGGGTTACATTCTCAACTATCCTGAGCTTCCCTTTGCCATTGCTGGAAGATCACTTGACATGTATTTGGTAGGAGCTGATGCAGAGCCATTGTTTTCATTGTCTGCACATAGTCCTTTGGGCAAGGGTCACCACGGGTTAATCTAAGTAGCATAACAGAGGAAACCATTTTCTCTCGGGGCAAGTAAAGCCTTCTCCAAACTTCCCCTCTGCAACTCCAAAGCATAGCAAAGTTGTAAAAATGTGGGTGAAACATGCAAATTATATTCCTGAAGATGTAACACCCACTTTCAGATGCCTGGCAGAAGACAGTCAGACCTTTATTTTTTTCCCCACCAGCTCATGTAACAAGCAGGTCCGGGAGCATGCAGAGAGCAAGCACCCCTGCATGAGTACGCTTCTAATTACAACTTCAAAGAGCCTTACCCCAACTCTCCTGTGGAAGTGTTAGCAGGAACCCTCCCTCTAGCTGCTGTGTGACCTCTGCCTATTGTCTGTAGAGATATTTACTGTCGTCGTGGTCTCCCTCGCTCTGTAGGCTGGCTCCCGAAGTCTTTTCATATTTGGAATATGTCAAGTAAATGGAAACACTGACAGGGAGAGTAATTTAAGCAACCAGGAACCAAACTACCATTAAAACAGTAGCACACAAAGGAACACATACTAATATCCTAAGGAACAATAGCCAATCTGAAAAACAATAGGTAATTTTCTTCTGTCTGCTGCTTTTTTTATGGCTCATACTACCTGTCATAAGCAGCTATTAAAGAGCCCATACCGCAGCATGGAAGAGAGGAGGGGGAAACCCAAAATACACTACAAAACATTCTCCCTCAAATTCTGCCCATCAAAGGGAATTTAATCTCCAGCTGTCTACCATTTAAGAAATATCAAGTAAAATGGTGAGAATAGACTGCAAAATGCCTTTTTTTGCCATTATATTCACTACTGAGGGAAAACATTTTTGATGGGATGACCTTTGCATCGAGCTGTGTTCATACTGAAATGCATTTTGCAGCCCGTGAAAAAAGCGGCTCCTTTTGACAGCTGAACTCAATACATAAGAACTATTTAAGAGAAGCTGCTTTACAAACAGTGGGTGGCAGATGACAATTAGTTTTATTCTTCTATTATGGTACTGATGGGGGAAAAAAATTATTGGCATTAGTCACAGTGTGCTTGATATGACAACAAAGAGGGACTGGGCTCTCTCTTCTTTCCCATGTTTTATTTTCCCTCTGTATCTGCAGGCATCGCCTTTATTCCTTTGTACACACATATACACACTTATTCTTTGGTCTGTTCCCAATTTTGTCTCCCTTTGCTTTAATTCAGCCCTAAATAAGTTAAATATTTAAATACATTAAATGCAAATCTGGGCAGCTTCCTGAGCCGTGGAAGCGTTTTGCATCTATCCTTGAAGATCAGGGTAAAAAGCTGAATCCAAGAAGGATGGGGATTAAAGAGGCGGAGGGGGGAAAGAAAAGCAACACAGGGAAGAGAGGGGGCACAGAACAAATCCTCCACCAGCACAAGTCACTCCCTCTGCTGCTTGAATTACACAAGATTAGTTTCTTTCAAAATGTCATCCGTGCCTCACCTCGATGCAGGGACCTTGCTGGAGCCCAGAGCAGAGCTGTTTGCTGCCCTCCAGGGACACTGGCATTGCTGTTCCCACTCGGGGCCGGCAGTTTCAGGCCGGACCAGCCCTCATGGCTGGGCAGAAGGGACACGCGAGAGACGGAGAGGCCACCGGTCTGGAGAGGGCAGCTGAAAAGCAAGAGGAGACTCAGTACCTGCAAAGCAACAGGAGCTCAGGACAGCTGAAAGCCCTGGCAGCCACCCTCCCTGTCAGCTTTCCCCGGCCCCTCGGGAGGGGCTGGGCCAAACCAGGCCCAGCTGCAGGCCTGCACCCGCTGGGGCAGGGCCGGCAGCCATGTCGGGGGGCCCGGCCTGCGGGGAAGCAGGGCCATGGCCACCGGCAGCCCCACCTGGCCAGGCCCTGGGAAAAGGGGGGTCCCCAGCGGAGTCCACCCGCAGTGCTGCCCTCCCCAGAGCAGCCCCACACGGGAGTGGCCCTACACGCCAGGAGCTGGCACAGGTGGCGGCTGTGTGGCTTTTAAAGGGTTCGGTGGGCTAGGAGCCGAGCCAGCAGCCTGACCTCTTTCAGGAGACACACGATCCTGAAACTCAGAGTCCAATGGTGATTGTCAAGCTGAAAGAGGGAGAAATGGGACAGTGGGATGCTTTCGGAAACAGGGCGACAAGAGCATAGGGCATTAACATGACGCTTGTTGGCGCTTGTGCCACACGTACCACAGGAAGCCATTCCCTTCCCACGCACCTCATGTCACAGAAAACCACAGCCGACTGCTTTTGAAAGGGGACTGAGGGACAGGCAGATACTCCATCCACGTCCAAGTGCCACTTGGGTAGTCACACACGCACCTGGCCCATCTCTGAGACCACGGGCTGGGACAGGGCACTGGGAGAACAGCTGGCAACGGGAGAGATCCCAAAATGCCTGGGAGGGTGGCCCAGCATCTCCCAGCCTGGTTCCTCTGCAAGAGGCCAAGATGGGCCAGGAGGGCAGCAGCCCTTGCCTTTGGCAACAGTAAACCTGGGTGGTGCTTTGCCACCAAAAGGCCTGGCTTTGGAAGCACCAGTCCCTACAAGGGGATGCCCAAAATCCCACCTACCTCTGCAGAGAGATGACCCCAGCCTGCCCCAGCTGGCAGCCCTCGTCAGCTGCGCGAGCAGCACCCTGGGTCTAGAAAACACCAGCGAAGCCCAGCTGGGTCTTCCCAACTCCTCCCCTTCATTCCCAATGAGCCCCACCAGCAAGGACCCTGCTCCGAGCCAGGGTCCTCACCAGCACCCGCTAAACAGGGAAAAGCTGTGGAATCACTTGTGTTCCCTGTTCCTGTAAGCACATGGTGAGTTTATGCTGTGATGGACTGAATTTGAGAATGCTTCTTCAGTATCAGACAATGGGCTGGGCTGTGTGTGCAGCATCTTTTTACTAAGAAAAGGACTAATTTCACCACACCGTCTGCAGAAAAGTGACTGTTTTCCTCAGCTTAGCAGACACCACGTAAGACTGACGGGGCAGAGGCCACGAGGACTGCCGACCCGCGTTCAGCGAAGGCCCGAGGGTGCTGTGTGAGACACCACACAGTGACCTGTGAAGAGAGACAAAGACATTTACTGAGCACATTCCTATCCAGGCAAGCAAGTAAACAAAAGGACAAGCAAAACTAATAAAAAAAAAAAATCCTATAAAGAAGTTATTTGGCCATAAATTAACACCAGTGTGGCAGCATCAGATATGATGGTTCCCAGATATTTTTTTTTCCCTGAAGGTCAGGCAGCCCTTTGACTAACAAAATTTGAGAACAACAGCTGTAAAGTCTATTCCTGCCTCTGTTCTTTGCCAGCAGAGAGAATATATATGCATGAATCTGTATTTCAGATAGCAGGGGCCAAGGATAACTCAAAAGATCTTCAAAAAGGATAAAAACATCCTTTTTTGTAAGGCAGCTTCCAAACCATGGTTTTGGTAGAAAATAGGCACAGTCATATGAAAAGCTACAAGCTACATGCAGCATACGAAAGGCAACAAAAAAAAAGTATGTGAATTCAGGAAATGGTTGAATCATTTTAATATCAGCTGAAGCTTTGAAAATGTGATTAGCATGTAGTTAGGAGACACTTCTCCTTTGCATCTAAAAATACCATGCCAGCTCTGGAAGAGAGCAGCCACCAGCAGAGCAGGAGAGTTGCATAAGCCTTTGTACGCCATTGTCTATGAGGATCAAAAGGGCCCCAGGTGTTTTCTTGGTGTTGTGGGAAATAGGAGATACTGCATTGAGCAGTTTGATTTTTATGACACTTAGCGTAACAAATCCATCAAGGTCAGCCTGAAATAGTCACAAGACATTCATACCATACATTGGCATCCTTTGATAAAAGGCTGTGCATCTCCTCTAGCACTTAAAAAGTGATACCTACTTTTGAATGAAGGTCTCCAAACGACTGTTTAAAACCTGAAGTGGGAAACAACATTTAGAGCCCAGTTTTGTGGCTCTGATTTGCATGAGACCGTGCTCCCACATAGCAGGGACAGTAACGAACTCCCTGGGCTGCTCCCAGCTTGGTTCAGCAGGCAGCTCTGCCTCTCTGAGCCATCACAGCCTGGTGGGGTTTGGATCTGTGCCAGCAGAAATCTTCCCTTCAATTGTTTGAGCTTTGGATGAGGACTGACCTGCACAGACCTTTTAGTGTGAGCTTCAGTGAGATGCGCTGAGGAAGGCCAGTTCAGCACATACTGTCCATTAAAGGTCAGCAGTTCAGGGATGAGCTTCACCAGGCAGGAGCGGGCACTGGCCAGGATCAGCCATTATCTTTCAGACAGACCATAAATTACTTCATCCTTCAGACTGGGTGCTAAAAGCAAGGTCCTGAATATCTCCTAGACTGCAAGGGACACCTGAAATCTGGATCTTTCTCAAGTCTAGGCAGGGGCTCTTTCACCCCTGTTCCTTCATGGCTGAGCACTGGCACAGCACCAGCCCTGCTGCAGCCCCACATTCAGCCCGGTTCCCCACACCCCCATGTGCTTCCCATATAATCTCAGTTGTTGTTCTAGGCAGACGGCTCTGTTTTTACTTAAGGCAATTCTATGCCTTTCATTGTGTTTTTAATTTTCATTTCACCAAGATTCACTCCCACGACCGTGCTTTCTGGCTTCTTCCAGCTTTTGTCCTTTATTTTTACTGCTGGAGTCAGAGATGATTATCTCTAAGAAAGAGATTTCAGCTGCATTATGTTGATGGTTAAGTGCTGCTTTTCCTGCCCTGTCTGATTTTCCGTGCAAGATGCTTTTCATATAGCTTTAAGTGTTTTATTATTTGCAAATTGATTGCCACGTCTCCAAGTTTCCCTTTCCCTGCTGTGGAAAGTGCCAGCGTTGCTGTAAGGAGGGGACTGCAGCCTCTGGCAGGCCCGAAGAAGCAAACAGTTGAACCTTGGAGAGGACCACAGAAACCTCCCACAAATGCAGGCTGCTCTGGAGCACTGTGACCTCTGCCGGTGGTACCATAGTGTCTTCGAGCACCTCTGTCTGTGTGCCCCAGGCAGCAGGGACCTTCCTGTGCCAGGGCATGGCTCGCTGAGGGACAGCAATGGGGTCACAGGCTTCCCAGCAGCCAGCACATTCGGGTGCTGCTACACAAGCTGTGACACCTCCATCATTGACAGCACATTCTCCAGCGTGACATGGAGATCCTCAAACTGTCACTTCTGCTGCTGGCACTGGGAGATGTCCACTGCTGAAGTCCAGGACTAAAGACAGATCCTGATGCCACCCAAACTTGGTACAAGCTGGACCTGGCCAAGACTGTGCTTCTAGAGTATCATCTTCTCCATGACAGGAGGCTTCTGAAGATGCCACATGAATCTCCAACCGTGACTAAGGTCTCCAGAGAAGCACCTTCCTCCTCCTTGCAGGCAAGAGGACATATGCCCTCCCCAGCCTCTCCAGCAGCGCTCTGCGTTAGCCTTCCCCACATTTCCTTCTCAGTGCTATTGCTGCCTTGTGCTTCGGACCACCAGTTCTCAGCTGCTTCTTCAGGCACCTTTCACAGGTCTGCAGTGGCCTCGCTGGTGTTACGCACATATTACACAGGGCCTGGCAATGCCATAAGCTTTCTCACATCACTTGTTGCGCTAGCACCCAAAGCTAGAGGAGTGGACAACCCTGTAAGAGAAGGCAAGAGCATTAAAACAGTGTCCCCGCATTGTCACCGGTCACCAGCAGCCAAAAAAGGTCCAACAAGGTCCTTGTCCCCTCAGCTGGCCATGTTTCCCATGCCCTACAGGGGACACTCGTCTGACTTCAGCCAAGTCAGTGCTGTAACCTCAGCATCTGAGTTTTTTCCTCCCTGCCTACTTGTCAGGTCCCTCTATTGACATAAACTACCTGCTCATCTCTCAGCTCTGCAATACCTCCCAGCGTGCTGCAAACCAGCAGGTCCATGCCCGTACAAGACCCTCACACCATACAGGCTTGTGAAATAATATATAGACATGGCAATACAATAGAGCAAGCACTACTGAAAGTCACTGCTGGCTCAGCATTTTTATTTTCAATCAAAGCAGCATTTTTTATTTTTTGTAATAGTTTTTCCCCCTTTGGCATTTTCATTAGAAGACCAACAGGAAAAAATACGCCTCAACAATCCCTGAGT
This sequence comes from Pelecanus crispus, assembly GCF_030463565.1. Classification (NCBI taxonomy): domain Eukaryota; kingdom Metazoa; phylum Chordata; class Aves; order Pelecaniformes; family Pelecanidae; genus Pelecanus; species Pelecanus crispus. The sequence continues at coordinate 10,231,528 of NC_134653.1, read as the reverse complement.
GAAAGTTATAAGCAGCCTGACACCTGGTAATGAGATATTTCAAGCTATGGCCTGGCACTTTTATGGTATTTCTAAACCAAGCACTCAATCAAGCAAACTTAGAAAGAATGGAAAGTTTGTTACTCCCAGGCATATGTCTTAAGGTTTTTCATCTTATATTTCAGCAACGGAAGAATACAGTACAAATAAGGCAGGCAAATACCTGGCAAGTAAATACCTTTGCCACAGTATAATTATTCCCCTCCACAAAAAGGCTTCCAAGATGGCTCCTGAGACAGTACTCAGCATTCACAGTGGACCTGAGAAGCTCTTGGCTCCTCATTTGAAATGCCTTATGATTTTTCTTAAGGAAATAGAGCTCAGACAACCTCTTTGTCTGTCCACCCCATTGACTTCCCTTCCCCAAGTAGCTCTGCAGTCCACCAGCCAGTGTCACTCCAAGTTCAAACGGGACAGTAAAGATCCAAGATTGTCCATTTCCACACATTCTTACATTAAAATGTATGCAGAAGAGATGAGAAATCTTACTGCTGTTGCAAAGCAACAACTCAAAGATGATGCACGCTGCACCAGTCGAGTGCTAAGAGATGTGTCCAGAAGCTGTTGCAAGGGGGCCCTTCACTCCAGGCTGGCTGGCAGCCAGCGTCTGCCCAACACACGGACCTTCAACAAAGCTTTACCTCCCTCCCTCGCTCCAGAAACTTGGGGGAGAAACGGCAACCATAGTGGGAAGCCCCCATTGAAGTGGTCAATGCTTTTAAAATTACTGCAGGCTTTTGCTCTCTAAGGGCGAGAAACCCCAAACCCCATGAAATGAGAAGGGGCAGGGCAGCAGCAGGGCTGCCAGACCCCAACACAGCCGTCATGACCAAGCAGTTTCTGGGCAAGCGAGCAACAAGCACCTCCCTGCAGAGCCTCCAACACCACTCCCAGCTAAGACTGCCAGGTATGGGGGCACCTGAAAGCACCTGGCACATAAGCACAGAGAAGCAAGACAAGAATAAGATGAGCAGGTTCCCATCAGCAGAAAGGCAGGTAACCTGCACATTCAAGCAACCAACCTTATCTCCATCGCCAATCTCCACTTGGAGCACCCAACTCCTCAGAAGACAATAAAGCTTTCACCCAGCCACCCACACATCTGCAATTAAATTCCTGTGAGATAATTGGGATGTTTCCACTTCCCTACCACTCCAGCCACAGCTCAAGTTAAGCCTGTTGGCTGTGGCCAGGCTGTCAGGAGTTCCAGAGGGGCTGGCGAGGGGTCTCTCATCTTCATAGGAGCTCTGCAGCACCCAAAAGCGGAGCAGAGCCACCACGGGCAGGCAACTGTTGGGCATGGAGATGGGGGAGAAGAGCCGGCCTTTCGTGCTGTTGTCTCACTTGTCTCCTGTTTGACACAAGGAAGAGAAGGTTTTCTCAAAGCACAGCCATGCTTAGGCCACTCACTCATCTCCCACAACAAGTGATGCCATCCAAATGTTGGTGCTAATTGCAGAGACAGGAAAATCATCTGCATTCTGCCCATAATAATCCATTGTTATTTTTACGCACGCACACACGGACACGAGTAAAGAACCCTTCTCGTATCAAGCTGTGCTATTATGCTAACTACAGAGAAATAAATATGCCACACTGTAGCTAATAAGTGTCATTCACATCAGTATTTATTCCAAACGTGTTTTCCCCATCACGTCTGCTCTGCCTGGAACTGCTCATCACTAAAGAGGAGACCTTTATTTCTAGTGATTTCAGCAGACAGGAGAGAGTTAGCAATTAAAGCACACTTTTGTACAGTTTAATTCTTTTTATTTCAGCTATCGAGGAGTGTTATCTGCTATCACTGTATCTTTCTATTTCTGGAGCCACCATGTACCAGCACTGGGTTCGTGTTTCACCAGTTTGCAAGATGAGTTCTCCCACCTGGGCGTGGGAACAGGGCTGACTCTTGACATGCAATGGGCTTGTGGTTCTCAGCCCCCTGCCCTGTACTGTAGGACTGGGTCCACATCAGGAAAATGGGCTCAGAGTAACTTTCACTCAAGTGCTGATACATTCCTGTACGGCCAACTCCAGCTCCCTGCCACCCTGCTCTCGCCCGGTGCCTGCCATTAGGTGATGCCTGCTGCTCCCGGAGCTGCCCCGCACTCCCACAGCCACACCAGGAGCTACCGGCAGCTGAGCACAGATCCAGGCACCTTTGTTTGTGCCCTTGAGGGATTATTTCTCTGCTCATCAAAGGCTGGTGAGGACTAAATGTCATTCAAGAAAAATATTTCAGAGCTAAAAATAGTCTCCTGATTTTTGCTTCCCTCCCAGAGCAAATGTCTGCCTGGCAGGCAGCAGATGAATTCAGTGGTCCTACCACGCACATCTCATGTTTCACCTGACGATGCTTCACAAACACAGCAAGCAAGGCATCACACCAAACTCAGAAACTTCTGCTACTGGGCTGAACTATAACTGTTTTTCACATTAAACTGAAAATAGAACCAAGTCAGAAATCTTCCACCAGTCGTGGCTTTGACTTCTGCTCAAGAGGGACAGATCTACCTGCCCATCCAACTCCAGCACAAACACAGGTCTCTGCACAAACACAAGCGATGTCTGCAGTCAGCTCCGGGACCCACAGCCTGCCCAAGTGAGGTAAAAATGGTTTCAGATCTGAGGAGCGCAGATACTTAACTGAGGGGCTAATGTTGCTGCCCTAAGGAATGAATCTCAAGGACTGAACGAGGGCCAGCGCTAATTACCAGCCCACGCAGACTTGTGGATTATATGTCGAGGATCCTGTTATGCAAGAATACTGCTGGGCATGTTATTGCAAGTGAGGAGACAAGCATCCATGTGAATTGCAGAGGTGTAGGGAGAAAAGGAAAAAAGAAAAACAAACAAAACAAAACTTTCATTTTCCCCTTTTTTCATTCTTATGGTTAAAGGCCTGATTTGTAAAGATACTAAAAACCTAAAGTTCTCATTGATGTTCCTGGACTTTGATTTTTAAAACTGCACAGAACAGTAGACCAAACACCAATTAGGCTCCATCCATAGAGCCAATGAGAGTGGGAAAGTACCTAGAGGTGGGTTTCAGCAGCAGCTTTTATTTTAACCTCACTCATCACCTGCTTTTCTCCTCCTGCTCCCAGATATAATCCTTGCTCCTTCCTGCTTACAGCCTGGTCCAGCTGAAAGCACAATTTACTTGCATCACTGGAAGACAAGAAGAATGGTTATGCCACATTTCTTCCCCACAATAGAAGGGACAAATCCCACTCTAATCTAGCTGGGGAGGTGAAGACGGAGGGGTGTTGCACATACACGCTTCTATCCCAGATCACATCCCAAGTGTTTTGCTACTCCTGCCTTGTTCATGTTTTCTTATATTAGGGCAAGAGAGACATCTAGAGATCACAGGCAGGGGACTGCAAGCTTCTGGAAAAACAGTTTTCTGTAGAATGGGTAGCATGATGTGTTTATAGAGTGGCAACAATAAATGAAATGAATGAAATATGAAACGAATCAACTCCTGGTTATAAATGATGAAGACCCAAAAGGGAATAGCAATGGATTATTGAGTAGCAGGAACACTCTCCATTTCCTTGGCTTGTCCTCACACAACACTACCCCCAGACTGTGAAGAAAAGTATCTCCTTGGCAGACAGAAAGTTTGGAGTAGGTCACATACCCTGCTAGGGCACCCTGTCCAAAAGCAGACAATACTGCAGGAATGCATACGCAATGATTAAGTGCATCGCTAGCAGATAAAACCCTCAATAAAATGTAACTAAGCTAGACTTGGAACTGGAATCTCGCCCTTTTAATCCCAAAGCAAAGGCCCACGTCCATCCCACCTGCATAACTGCACCAGCAGCACCGCTATTCTCAACCCAGACACAAGACTGATGAGATTGGGTGTCCTGAGGATCAGGAAAATTACAGCCCAGAACAGGTAGAACAAGCTACCTGTTTCATTAAAATATGCACCTCACCCATTCGCTTTTATAGACCATTCGGCATCCACTTTAACAATGTTTTACGTCACTATAAAAAGTTTAAGTGGTGGTTGCTGGGTGTTTTCAGCTGGCTGATCTCAAGCGCCCTGCTGCACTGTGCTGTTGCATGGCACTAAAATTTGATCAACTACAACTGCGCAACGACTATTGCCCTGCTGCTAACCCAAGAACAAGATACGTGTCCCCAGAGATTTTGCTTAAACAGTTGAGTGTCACAACTGGTGTATGAAGTAGGGGGAACAGGGTTGTAGGACATGTAATGCAGTTGTAGCAGTCAGCTACATCTAGTCTACTGAAGAAAGCAGACATGAATTTGATTACCTTGTTAGACTGAGGCTTGCACCAGCACATCAGAGATTTTGCAAAATTTTAACTTGCTTGCTGCTTGCTGGGAGTAATCGTTGTAGCTTTGCTCCGCTTGTAAAGACAGCTTCACCACTAGCATACCCTCCTGTTCTTGTTCGCTCCCTTGCACCCAGAAAGAACTAAATGGGGTGAAACTCAACAGGAATGAGGTCTGGTGCCTTTGTTATACCAAGGTCAGGGAAGATAACAGAGTGTCTCTTCTGGACTTACTTCCCAACTCAGATTTCAGAAGGTGGAAAAATTGTCTTAGTGACACAAGTATTATTTTCCCCACTTTTACTTTGCATATATTTTTTGGCCTGCACTTTTCCTTCCCCCACCTTCAGCCAGTGAAACTCCAGCTGGAATACGCATCAGGTGATTAAGGACATCTGTTTCTCTCCTTAAGGAAAACTAGCACACCAAGGAGAGTCAGCACGCTGAAGCATTGGCACCCAGCTGAAACCTGTGTTACACAGACCAAACATGACTAAAATACTGTCATATGACAAGTATCACTTTTTACCAGGTTGTAATTTAGTTGTTAATCAAATATCTGCCCATCCTTTCATTCTGGGTACTGCGTGAGAAAAGATCCTGGTAGAGCCTGTCCTGGTGGAGTTGTAACCCTTCTGGAGATGGTGAAATTCCCAGTGGCTCCCACCTCTGCTGGGCTGTGCCCACGCTCCCCCTGCAACGCAATGCACTTGCCCTGTGCATCACAGCACCCCAATAGTACAGATTCTAATTTGTGCTCCCTATATAAATATATATGTTCAAGTTAACAGCTGCACACTGAGTAGGAATCACTTGGTGGCTGCTAAACGCAGTGCAGTCGGACCAAGAATGCCAGGACAGCTTTTGAAATTGTGTGTAACCACTAGCTAATGGTGGATACCAGGACTACCTGATTACATTAAGAGTGGTCCTAGCAAAGGTCAAAACTCTCATTACCTTCACCAGAACCATAATATTTCTTTGTACTTGTTCTCCTCTGTTTCTAGTGCTTTTATGAGGTTATTCTTATGTATCTCATATAATAAACCAGACTGGATCAACTTAAAACTAAGTGGAAAGTTTTATGCCTTCAGACATCCTCATTCACTTTGTCTGAGAAGAGCAGGAGAAGGTCAGTGGACTTTTTTTTTTTCCCCAGAAGAAGATGCACCTTTGCTTATCAAGCAATAAAGTTTACCCAGTTATTCTTGTCACTTGCTATGTCAGCACTTCTCTCTTTGTAAAAATATTTGTAAATAAAACCAAATTAATCCAGGTCATGAGCTGGTAGTCAAAATACAATGTACCAGAGCAAGGAGATGGTGAACAGCAGGAGAATTAAGAGAAAAAAAAGATAATTCTCTTCTTTTAAAAGAGAACTGCATGAGTAAAATGGCAGCACTTGAGCAGAGAAAGTATCAGAGGCAAGAGTGAGAATAGAGGCCACCAGCTTCTGAAACTCCGTGGCCCTACTAGGATAGTCCTCTGGACTAAAATGTGGTTAAATCCCTCCAGGTATTTACGGAGAGCCTGATACTTGCATTAATTGGCAGTAAGACTGAACAATAGATAGTCTTGTCTTAAATCTAAATTAGCTAAATAGCATTAAACAAAACACAAAAAACTCTATAGTCATTTGACAGCATGTAATTTTCATTAAAACCCCTAAAACAATAGCTTGGGCAGTCCCAGATCATTTAAGAATAAATGTCTCCTATCCTCTACCATCAGCCTCATCTGCACATCTTGACATGCGCATCACCATGCTCCCCGCTCCCGCGCCCTGCAGTCAGGGCCCCCATGCCAGCCACAAGCGACTCCTCATTCTTTCACTGCTGTGAAATAACTACTCAGTGCCAGATCCGCTGGGACAAGTTCTAAAGCCTCCCTCACCACTTCAACCCATTTTCTTTCCCTGCTTTCTGCTGCACCGCCACACGCATCCTTCCGTGTTGTTGCTGGCTTTCATTTAGACTGCAGTAGCCGTGAAAGAGTCACTAAGATAACTGTTCAGACATTGGAGATCAAGGTTTAATTACTGCTTGCATTTCTGGTGCAACTAATTGGCACATGAGTTTGAGAAACAAAACACACGCTCCATTCAGGTGAAGGGAGCTGACTGAATTACCTGTGGCAGAAAACAAACAAAATGACGAGGAGGAGAAGGTGCATATCCAGTGAAGCCACTGTTGTGCGCCAGGCTTTTTACCCTGTTGCCGTATCTTGAAGATCCATAACTTATTCTCACCTCACATATTATCTGAAATCAGGCGCTATTGCATCAAAGACAGAAAAAATTATCTTTGTGGACCAGAGTACAGGAGAAGTCAGGATATTTAGCTCTGCAGAAGGAGCAGGGAGACCGGCCCCAACGCCAAAGCCCTCTTGGGACTCCTCTCACACAGATCCCACTCAGTCTCCAGCAATTCAAAGTCAGATGCTGCCATCTGTTGACAACTTCCCACTGCAACAATAAATAGGTATTTCTCTTAACATATGGCAGGCGGTTTGAACATGTTTTATCCTGCTCTTAAAGAATGGCGTAAGGAGCAATGGCAATCGGCATCCGGAAATACTGATCACATATCTTGACAGCAGAAGTGAGACCAGGCTGCACCCCGCAGATGGGTCACCTACCCTCTCCCAACCGCTTCTGACTTAGTAAGTAATTTTCACAACTCAAATTAAGTTCTGACCCCATTTTACCACCTTTGACTAGGACTACTGATGCTTACCTTCTTGTGATCAGCTGAGCAGGTACAAAGGGACTATAGGCAGTGCAGCATCACCATACACTATCCATACCATAGTAAGACTAGCCTCTCCACAGCACAACAGCCAGGCAAGTGGCCGTGCTCACGCAGACCTAGGTGTTCAGATTAGGCTTAGCCAGTAGAAGCAGACCTCCAGCCAAAAAGGCCAAGACTTCTCTCTACATCTAGAAGGGTACAGAGGTGACACAGTCACTTCCAGACTCACTCAGTGTTGGACTGCAGGGTATATGGGATAGCACCAGAGGTAAAGCTTGGTAATTCCAGGGTTTGCAGCACAGATGCTTTCCTCAGGTGTCACCCACCCTCCCAGTTATCTCCACATAAAGGTCAACTGCCTCTGTCCCATAGGGGACTCCTCCACCATTAACATCCCCCTCTGCTCCACAGGTACCAAACACCTTCTCTAAGACTTTGCCTTGATTGCCACTTGCAACCCATACTGCACTTTCAGCTTTGTGCCATTTTCCCTCTCACCTGTCCCTATTAATCCTTTTATTACCCAAAATGATAGTTAACTTTAACCTACAAACAGCTTTCCCCAACACATATGCCCTCAGCTCACAAAAAATCACCGAGGCTTAAAAAAATACCACTTTTGTATCTTAAACATGTCCGAGAGTAAGAGTTTCTGCAAACCCATTTAAAGCAGTTGTGTTGCAGGGCATGTCATAATCCTGTATGTCAGCTCCCAAGCCCCACTTCAGAAGTGCCTTGGACCTCAGCCAGCAGCAACTGCCCAGGAGTAAAGCTCTCGTCAGTGATGTGCGAGCTCAGAGATCATCTCATGAACTTGGAACAGCCTCGTCAGCTTCCACGTGTGGTAAGCCAGTGTGTAATTGAATTTGTTAGATATACGGTGGAAAAGGTGCATCTGCTCCTGCACACTTCCCTCCACATCATTCTTTTTACCTTGGAGCTCTAATTTCCATTTAATAATTCTACAAAAGTCGTCAGGCTGGCTTGTGAAAGAAATTAATAGTCTATTCCCAGCTGGCCCATTAACTGAGAGTATCAGAAATTCTCTTACTTCAGAAGTCTATGTGGTAGTAAAGGACATACACAGGTGAACTGGTTCAGAAAAACTGATGTATGCCTCCTGTATAAAACATGAATGTCAAACTAGCAGGCAACTTGAAGCCATAGTAAATTCATCTAAAGGAACCCTTAAAGTGTCACTGACCTTCCTCCATCAGGTATCAGAAACGTGTTCTATTCTGGACTGATAAAAATCAAGATTTTATAAAAAGGAACAGTGGAATCTTGGTATGATCTTCAGGGTTACTCTGACCAAGAAATACAAAAGCTCACATGTATATCAGGGCTTAGTACTGCAGAATTAGCTCCATTAAGGATAAAAAAAACCCCACAAACCTGTAATGGCTTGATTTGACAATAAAGAAGGGGTGAAAACAGACTTCTTTTGACTTCATAACTACTCTTTGTAATTCAGTCTACAGATCTTTATCTGCAGCTAAGCAAATCTGTTTCAAATAAAGAGAACCATAACGATCACATTTGAATGTTTTGATGCCATCTGCAATCCACACTTTGTGACCTTAACCAGCATGTGACTGAGACAAAACAGGTAAACTGGCCTTTTCTGTTGTTCCCCTGCTCTTCTCACAGTCAAGCTGCAAGTCTTTGTTGCGGGATGCTAGCGTACACCACCAGAACACTTACTGTAAGCACCCTTCCACAGCTGTCGCTAGCTTCTTGGCCCTCAGAGAAGAGCTACCGCATTAGGAGAGACTGCGCTGCCTGTCTACAAAGAGTTAAGACCTGTTTGCTTAGCAGTTATCACCTTCGCCTTTTCTCCATAAAAAGTAACAGATTGAACTGAAACAGGTTACATGAACTACAGAGTTTAAAGACTCGGTGCCTGAAGACAGTCGCTTCCATCCCAAGGCTCTCTGAAAAGCTGCGATGAAGTATCACCTTCAAGGCACAATACTTCTACCTCAAGCAACTGTACATATCAAGCATCAGGATATACCACCAAGAAGGAAAATTGTTTCCAACTGTGTGCATCCGAAGAACCACAAATTCAACACCTGTTTTAAAGCATTCTGAAACAGGCTTGCTACATTTCAATAGGCTCCTTCCTAATAAAGACTCCAAACAAAGCGAAATAAGGCATTTCCAACTGCTGTTAGACAATGCAATCAGCCCAGAAGCTTGCCTCCTGTTCTCTACCATCTGCAAGCAGCTCTTCAGCTGTAGTCACCTGCTCCATGTACTCCTTCGAAAGAAATTTGATTGTTCTGTATCAAGTACATTATTCTGTCATGCATCAGATGCCTGAAACAAAGACCAACAACTCATTCAGCACTAAATATTCACTACCTGTAAGTTCAGATATCCTTATTTCCTCACTCCAAAAACTTAAAAAGAAATCCCACTTATGTCTTCATGGCAACATGCAAAGCAGCTGCACAGTAACTACCCTACCCAAAACTCTGATGTCTCAAAGGACCTTCAAAGTAGAAATTTGAAGAAAAAAACATTATTCACCTTTCTACCTCAGTTACTCCTTACACTGTAAGATGTGGAACAAGTTTGTGATCTGAAATCAAACTTTAACCATCTTAATAACCATTCCACAATCCCACATCTCCTAATTTTTTAAACCATAAACAGGAAATACCTTCTGGCAAGGCACCATCTATTATTTAGCCAAAAGGTGGAACTATAGTCGCATACATGTAACTATTGGGGACATGCATATCTAACACCTAAGAGGCAATCCCACTGCATGATAGCTGAGTCTGTAGTTTAACATTAGAGTTCCCCTGCTGAGGCTATTCTGTACAGTGACCTGTAACTGTCATTCAAGTGGTAACTATTAGAAGTATATCATCAACAGAAAAAAACGTCATGACCAGGGAAGGCGTGGAACCCAAATGTCCTATGAGGTGAAGCTGGAACTTAACCACTATTGAAGAGCTGCCTGTTACAAGCACTATCACAGGTAGTGTTTGAAGTCATTAAAATACCGACTGGAAACACCAGAGTCCATTTGAACAATTTATTAGTATCCTCTTTTTTTACAAGTTTTAGAAAAAGAATCCCAGGATTTTGCCTCCTGTGTGTTTTCGCCTAGCCTCCTCATGGTCCATGATGCCAGCTGAGGTTGTCAGTACAATGTACCTGTTAAGAAAGAACAAATGTTCAGTTTACCGCAAGCTTTGTTCTACGCTTGTGCAGAGTTGACAGCCCTAGCTTCACTTCTGTATTACAATAGTAAGATCTGTTTCTGTAAGAATGGGCCTAACGGAAGCAAGATCAGGTTATCAGACAATGAAAAAGAAACTTCCCTCACAAGTACAACCCTGCAGCACACAAAGCCAGTTACAGGCTTCTGTTCTGCAGTATTTGTGTAAGCGTCAGCAAGAAGTTCTTGCGCATTCCCACTGTAAAGTCAGTTCAGCTGTTGTAGCAGTAGCAATTCTATAGCTTCTAGACAAAGTCTGCTTCTATTTTAAACAGACATTTTTCTTCAGAGCAGGTAGAGTTGCCATGGCACCAGACAGCTCCTCAACTCCGAGCGCCTTGTCCCTCGGTGTTTTGAACACTGTGCACTGATGCAGATAAATACCTGGATCTGGACTGACAACTGAGGCAGCCTTAGTCATTGCTAATGCCAACATCTGGATTATCAGCATACTTCATCCACAGAGCTTCATGTCTAAGAACCTCTTGTCCCACCACTCTATAAATACTCTTAAAAATCTCAATATGACAACACATACTAGTAAGCTATATAGGTACAGCTAAAGCAAGCGGCTTATCACTGGAGCTTTAAGAACAGAAATGACAAGGAACTGTTAATCCTGCCTTTGACGGGACAGACTGGCTGAGCCCCTTAAGAGTCCTCTAGCTCTGTCATCCTGGTGCACTGAGATTTATTACTCTTGACTCAGTGAATTTTGGGAAGGAAAAATATACTGAGTAATTGTAAGATTTTCTGTGTTGTGGAAGTTTGTTTAACAGAGGCTCCGAGTCTCTCATCACTTACTATCTAATCAAGTTACACATTCAGGAAGTTCAATTTAAAGTAGTACGACCTAATTCCATTGACCTGGTAAGTTACATGACTCCTCCCCATCTATATATGGCCATTAATAAAATTAAAACAAGTAAGAGAAAAGTCCTGTTTTCCTGGTAAACTGCAGAAATGGTGAAACGAGGATTTAACAACACCAAGCGCAAATAGGTCCTTGCTTAGCTGTGCCCCTTTAAAACTGGTTAAAAAGAGCATTTATATGGAAGATGGATTTTTAGACCGCTATCTACCTCCAGATTGATCAGGGAGGAAAGGTGTCAGGCGAGTCGAACTCAGGCAGTATGAAAGTGTAGTAAAACCCCCCAGATTTTTACATACGACACAGATTTAACTCTTCTGCGTACTTACCCAAACTGACGTGAAGGCAGTAGGTTGTTCTGCCACTTTTCCAAATCCTTCAGCTGAACATCAAATCTGGGACTGATTACACCACACTATAAAACAGAATTCCATTACAAACTGAAGAACTTTATAAACTGGATTTGCACATTTGTCATTCTAATTCACTGGATGAAGGAATTTAACAACTGCAATTAAAATATTTCTGGCAGCAAAAGACTAGAGTACCAAGCAGCACGCTCCATTACCCGTAACATGAAACGGCACTTCCTCTCAGGTAAGTTGGAAGTCTCACACAGCTATTCAGCCGTTATTTCCTTAGCCTTGCCTCCTCCTCCTCGCTTAAGTAGTCACTTACACTGCTGTTCAAGCTAACAAACAAATTAATGGCTAGACGTGGGACAACACAAAAGCATACTATAAACCACCCAAGATAATTAAACATCCTATTATCATCAAAAATCCTGCAATTACTCAGGGATATTCTACTTCTAATCATCAAACATAGTTAGCAAAAAATACCTGTAGGTTTTAAACAGAGAGAAATTAACATGCATAGAAGTTATTGAAGTTTTCAAGTTAATCGTATTACTTACTGACCATGACCACCACCTCCATTTACCTCACTGGCTCCAATTACTTAATAAATACCCAAGAGCAAAACAGAAGCACACCTTCCGGCACTGACTGACATTTTTCTGATCCAAACAGCTGTTTCCTTACTGCAACTATTGAGAGAAACATCATATCCAGCTGCACCCCAGAAGATCTGTTACAAAATCATCCTGGAAGAGTTCAAGGAACACTATACTCAAACCTAACACGCATTATTTTTATTACACACGCATAACACTAGTAATTTGGGCTGTGTCAGAATTCTTTGCCTACTACAGTCAAGCAGTTTTCAGCTGCAATATTTGTTCCTCATGGAGATAGCCCCCAACATATTTTCACCAAGTAATTTTTTTATTTCTTTACTAAAGAGCCAAGTCTCACTTGAATAGCTTAATAGGAAGCAATGATGCCCAGCAAGTCATCACAGAACTAGACAGCTCAATATTTTGAGACAAAAGCATTTAAAAAACTTCCAAAACACACACAAATACTTCATATGCCCCAGAAACTTAAAAAGCTCTAATTAACATAGCATTCAACTTTCCCTCAACTGCAAGCAAAGCCCATCTAGCAGCAGAAGAAAAGTTTGTCTTCTCAACATTTACAGGTATTAAACACCAAATGGAAAGCAACTCAGTTCCTATCTCTTAAGACAAACTGAGAAATCACTAAGTAGCCAGAAAGCCTTTGAAGAGAAACACACAGTACTTGCAAGCACACTTCCCTGAAAATGTGCCTTACGCATTCAGAGTTTAAAAAAAATGTAATTAGTCAACGATAACATTATGAATCTAGAAAAATTAACAAGCATTTGGTAACCACTGATAATACCCATATTAGTCTCATTTCCATGGATTCAATAAATACCACCTTCTTTACAAGTAATTCTTTCACAACTGGAGCAGACAAAACATAAAAAAGTCTCATTTAAACAACATCCTAGAGAACTGAATTCAGGAAGACAAATCCTACCTTGTTGAGTCTGCCTGTGAGATTGACAACAATCTTCCCAGCTCTGTGATCATCAATTATCTCAAATTCACCAATGTACCCTACAAAAGATTAGCAAACAAATATCTAATACTTAGCTATATTAATACAATTCAATTAATTATGTTGTACAAAACTAGTTCAAGCATCTTAACTTTTCGTCAAAAAGCACCTTAACACAACAGCATCCACAGAAACCACGAACGAGAAAAAAGTCAGCGCTGTGCACTCTAGACTTACCGTGCTTCATCATCACAGTTAAAAACCGGACGATTACTTTGGAGCACGGCCTAATGAGAACTTGGCGCTTCCCACGTTTCTCTGCATTGTTGATGCTTTTCAGAGCATCGGCTAGAACATTCATGCGCACCATGGTGCCTGCAGGCAAGAGGAGAGGCAGTTACGTACACCAGCTTTTCAGCACAGAAATACTGAGCCACGCACTTTTTTTAAGGCTAATTTTAGACCTAAAAGATCTAAGACTGACAGAAACTCACATTAAACCTTAAAAAAGCATTCTTAGGCTAAAAAGCAGATCAAATCACATACTCAGGTATGCTTGAGAGCGTTCACAGCTAGGACGACAAGTTAGGAAATCTGACACTTATTTAAGCTTGGCTTTATTGACACACACACACAAAGATTTAAAAAACACCACCTAGGCAACATTTCATCAGTATGACAACTTTCCCAGGTGAATCGTTTTGGGCTTCAAAACCCAATTATACAATGCAGTATTAGCCCTGTTCAAAAACTAGGCCATACATAGTATTAAATGCAACAGATGCTTCTCGGTTTATTTGCAAAAAAAATTGCAGGTTGCAAGCACAACACAGCACTCTGAAAAGGAAACCGAGCATCAACTCTTCCATTCTCGTGAAAAATACAAGAGCACCCGGACTACTACGAGCCATGACATGACTTGGTACTGTCCCCAAACCTACTAGCAGAGCCAGTGCACTGCCAGAAGTAGCCAGCAAGGTGCTCCTGAGCTGGGCCGCAGGGCCATTCCCGAGATGGCCAGGTCCCACGGCACACAAGGGCTTTTACCACTAAGCCAGGGACCCCCAAACGAGCAGGCCTGGCCAATTCCTGCCCAGAGAGCGAGTACAGCCGGGCCCCCCGCCCCGAGGGCCGCCTCCTCTCCCAGGGCCCAGCCCACCGCCCGCTCCCCAAGCCCTCCGCTACCTCCTCCCAGGCCTCGCCGCACGATCCTCGCTCCCCGAAACCCACAGACTCCGCGGCTCGGCTCCCCCAAGCCTTGCCCAGCCCAGCCTCCCACAGCACCGGCCCAGGCCCGGCTGCCGTGCCAGCCCTCGCCCTCGGCTCCCGCCCCGCATCTCTGCGGAGAGCGGAGCCACAGGCAGAAGGGTGCTTCCCCCCACCCTCCACTCCGGAGGCTCCAGATCGCGCTAGGGGGGGCGCCGGCAGCTCAAAACGGGCCGGGCCGGTCGGGCGCACCCTCACGGCCCCAGCGAGGCGGGCAGGGGCGGCCGCGGGGCCCGGATGGGGCCGGGAGGCGGCGGATGGCAGCCGGGACCCGGCAGCATCCCCCACTCACCGGCGCAGCAAGATGGCGGAAAAGGAAGAGGCCGGGCGCCCGCGCGGGATTATGGGAGGGCCATGGGCGCGGCGTGGCGCGCGGCGAGATCTCGCGATACTTGGCGTCCCAGTCGGGAAGCGCCGCGCGCCAGGCCTTGTCGTCCCCATTGGCCGAGAGCCGCGCATCGCACTTCCGGAGCGACGCTTGTGGCCGGGTCCCCATAGCAACCGGAACGCTTCGCCGCGGGCGGGGTACGGCTGGGCGCGGGGGCCAAAAAGCGGGCGGCCCCGGCGCTCAGCGGCGCGCGCTCCCCCGAGCCCGGGGCGGCTTCGCCGCCTGCAGCTGGCACGGCGGGAACCGCGCCTTCTGGGAACAGAGGAGGGGAAAACCCCACAAACCGAAACAACGGGAGAACGGTGTAGCTACTCCCCACTGGGAGGAGCCACACGCGGAAGCTGAAGGTCTGAGGTGAACAAAGCTGCACCAAGTAGATGGGGGGGGGGGCTGTTTCTACCGAATTCTGACTGAAAGCAGGAACACGGCTCTCAGGCCTGTAACAGCAAGCACACCGTACTCTAAACTAGCGTTAATGTGGGGGTAGCAGGGCGGCCACCAACTCTCCCGAAGACAGCTCTGTGACACCGCGCAGTGTCACCGCTTGTCTTCGTACATCCAGTGCTTCTTCCAGCCAGAGCCTGTGCCAGTGAAGTAGAGCGCTTTCTAAGTAACAGTTTCAAGATTGCACTGTAGCATCTCCCCACAGTTCAGATCTATCACAAGTTTTACTGATTGGGTCTGATTTCTCCACAGCCTCAGTCACTTTTATCAGTGTTAACTACAGATGATATTACAGCCTTTCCACTCTGCAGCAGGAGCTGTCAGTGTACTGTCAAGGCTGATAAAAGTTTTACTATTTGCACTAGGCTAGTTCAAACAAAAATTTTTTCTGTTGGACACTGTGCACCGACTACCACATGGCACTAAAACACCATTCCCAGCTCCAGCTCTTGACCAAAAGACACATTTACACAATTTTCTGTATATACACAAAGGGCAAGTCTTAAAGAAGTTTCTCTTTAGTCTGTATTTAACTATTCAACAGTTACAAGAAACACTGAAGAGAGTTCATTTTAAACCAGTAAACTTTTAAAATGCATTAACACAGGTTTTAGCTTTTTAAAGAAAAAAGTTCAGTTTTAAAAAAAGGAGGGACAGGTCATAGAAAAGCACAAACAATTCAGGCTTATGTACAGAGACAAACCTAGCATATTCAAGGTGATTTTGTACACAGACAACAACATTCATAAAACCAAACATGCGACATGGCTCCATGACAACAGCAGTTTTTAGAACAATCAGCTCTTAAGGTAACACATACCTTAACTCATCTTCTACAGTCTCAGTGCAATGAGTTGAAGTTTACACTACACCTAAATAACTGAACTACAAATTTATATATTCCAGACCCCTATTCAACAGATAATCTGGTATATGCAGCCAAAAAAGCAAACATATTCAGTGAGACAATGGGACCACCTTCTGCAGTGATTTCAGCTGTGCACCCTCAGCTATGATCATTCTTATTCAGCTCATAGTTCTCCTTCCACAAGGATCAGTAGTAACAAGCCTCCAAGAAGCATAAGCTTTCAGAACTCCCTTTCATACTTGCTGTAGCCACAAATGAATGATCAGTGAAACTAGCACAGTTACAGAAATGCCATCACGCATGACAATTCTGCTGTTTCTTGAGTTGGGGTATTTATTCACAGGGCCTCTTAGTTTGGTGAAGACACTTAATAAGCTCCACACATCAAAGGTCTGGATCTTTAACATATGATCAGCTGCAGGCTGCAGAATCCTAGTCAGCACAGCAAGAGACACACAAACCCACAGCAGTTGCTAGAGTGACATTTTCACTTCATCAGGTAGCCAATAAAAAAAAAAGCCAGTGAGCAATACAACTTCTATTGTCTTAATTATACGTTAATTCTCAAAACTGTTCCCAAGGAAACCTTTTACAGGAGTGAACAGCAGTTAAGTCTTCATTCATTTTTCTTTTCCTTGTGCTTGAGAAGTTTGTTTATCTCCCTTTTTGCCATTCCAACATACTTTGTAATGATCCCATGCTGGTTTAGTCCAGGAAACAGCAACAAGAAGCTTACTAGAGAGGAGAAAAAAAAAAGGAATGACTTAATACTCCTGTAACAAGCCTCTGTCACTTTGTAATTCCTTGATTCCCTTAAGCTCTATTAACTGCTTGAAAACAGACAAACAAAACCCTGTGACCAAAAAAAAAAAAAAAATCACCACACACATAATGAAAACTTACTTCTACCAGCCTCATACAATCAATTTTAGGTAGCTAACAAAAAAGTTACTTCTGTTTTGCATGCTGCACACTTACCAATAAGATAGGTCAGAAAGAGGTTGTGAACTTGCTGTCCAATCCAGGCAACCACAGCAAGAGAAAAAAGCATGGTCATGAAGTACTAAAAAATGAAAAGGGAACAGTTATCACAGATCTGCTGGGAATTCCCCCCCTTCCTTTCAGTATCCAGCAACACTTCAACGTTTAAAACTAACCTGAAGTTCACTGGCTCTTCCACATGCAATACCTATGCATAGGCTTGTTAAAATTGAGATTACAGAGTCTACGATTATATGTTCTCTTATTTTTCAGACCATCAGTTTTACAGGATGCCAGTTCTTTTCTGTCCAGATATCCCTTAGAGTCAGACTATGCCATCCCCATCAACACAGCTTCAGCCCTTCACAGCACCTGAAGCTGTTCTCAGGACAGTAAACTCAGTAGTTCATGCACCTAAGCTGACACATTACTAAGAGCTAGTTTTTTTGAACAGTTCATGGGCACTGGAAACAAGCTGTGTTTCCAAAAATTGACCTATCCAAAGAAACCCAGTTTAGCTTTATCTTAATATCAAGGATATGCTTCTAACTGCACAGTACTGGAAGTTTAAAGTCATGTGTCTTGCCACTCCAGGTTTGAATAAGATGTGTGACCAGCATTAAGTCACAGCCAGAACTGCTGGTTCTTGGTTTGAAATACCAGTTTATTCAGACATGTGCTTTGCTAAAATACTTAATGCAAAACAAAACAAATAGAATCTTAAGACAAAAGAGATGAACTCCTGGAACCCAATACCATTTTAGGCTTCTCTTCCTTCAGCGTGAAGAGGCGTTTCCACCAGCCAACAATTCGGCGACGAGATTTCACCAAATTGCTGCAAATCTCATGAAATCTTTGCTGCTGTTCCGTAGTCCTTTTATTAAAGAAAAAAGCCAGAAGTAAGAATTCAAGATTCATCTGAAATTGGAAAAAAATCTCCCATGGTATTTTTCCAGCAGTAAAAATTTATCCAATACTTATCCCGGCATTTATTTCACTTAGTTTTATACCTTATCTTTATTGAGCATTGTAATGCAATTGCCCATGTATTTTTTCTGTACGCTGTCTTAAATTGACTCCCAAAAAGCAACGACATTCAAACCAGAAGACCGCTGATTTTAATCTGATACCAGTGTGTATTACTTTGGCTTTTATGTTGGTTCATTATCAGACAAGAACATTCATCCACTAGTCATCTTAAAGCAGATACACTAAAATTTACTCCTAACTCAAAATATAGTTCAAATAAGGTTCTTATTTTTTTATATAAGCATACTGTTTTTATATAAGCCTTGCTCATCTTCAAATCTGTTTCCATCACTTACAATAACATTCATACTCTCTGCATTACTCTTTTCTTAATTGTATTTACTACTGCCACTCTGTCCAAACATATAATGCAATACCCTTCATAATTTTAGTTCTCAGTATCTATTATCCATTAATTACTAAAAACTAGTTTAACAGAACTAACTAGCATCCTTAATGGAGAGCAAAGAATGTGCTTACTCCTTCAAAAAAATCTTATTTTTCTAGAAGAGAAGGAACAATAAAGATACGTTGTCACAGTTATCTTTCAGAAAAAAGAAAAATGAAGGACATCTTACTAGTGTCCTCACTTCATATATTATAGAGATTGCCCATATCTTACCACAATGACTCAAACTGCAAGTCAGATATCCATTTTGATAAAGTTCATAATTTATTTACACTCAAGAAACTGTTTGAATTCAAGCTTTCCTCACCATTTATTAGAGCCAAAGATTCTAGGTGCAAGAGCAGGAACAAGATAATCAGCCAAACAGAGGAACATAACAAAACAGGAGACGCCTGAAAGGACTGATGGGTCCAAGTAGTAGATCATCCTGCAGAAAGACGACAACAGAAATGATTTCTGGATGCTCAGACTGCTAACTACTAGACATATTTAGTCACCTCTTCAGATTGGCTCAGGACTTCAAACAGTATACAGCAAATGCTTGTTCAACCTCAAAAAAAATTCAAATCTGAAATACGAACATATGTTCATATGTATTTTGAACATATGAAATAACGAGGTAGAGTGAAAGCTCTGATGTTGTTGGTTCTTAAGTCACAGAATTCAGATCCAGTATAGGTTGTCATTTGCTCCATCTCACCTGTGAGAGCCAACCAAGCCTGTTCTGGACAAGAAGCCATAAATCTCCAGTTAGGACAGTGTGGTGCTTTTACATATTAAGTATGCCATCACTCAAATACAGCAGTATTGGTACTGGACAAGAACTAGCTCATCTCATAAGTGGTGTCTGTTAACGCTCAGCTGTCCCCCATGCTACTTATTTGCACTTAACAGAAGTTCCTGAACACTGAACTAATAAAAGTAAAGAAATTACACAGTCCATTGCAGGGCCAGTCTTTCTATACATCTGACACAGTGCTACTGCACTGAATGTTCAAGTTAATTTTTGATAAGTACCAATTCAGAATCTGAACTAGCTCTATCTATTTCCTCAAAGTATTATCTGACACAAGATTTTTCCTGCTATCATCAGGAAAATCAGAATTTATAATCGAATACCTTAAAGTTCATGCAATTACTTTTTTTAAAAGTTACTTTTCAGTTTCATTTGATTGCCATCCTCCTCACTTCCCTTGAAGACCATAAATTTTATATTAGCCAGAAGACCAATTATCCCTGCCTCACCTGGTTCAACGTTTATTTTTGTAACTCCCCTCTTCTCCTTACTCTAAAAACACATGCAACTGGCAAACTCCACAGCTGGCATGGGCACTTATGTGTACAAGTTGGGGTCATCCTGGCTACTATCATGTTACGTAAAAGCACGTACAAGTGCCTCCAGCAAGCCAGTTCTGTATCTCCAATCCAGAGACAGGCAACATCCTCCGACCCTGTTGACTGAAAGTTACCTGCAGCCTTTCCTTTTCCCCCTTTCTCAAAGGACAGAGAATGTAAAAAAACCAAGTTGTGCAAAACTGATTGAACTCATCCTAAACACCACACCAAAGATGAGGAATAGGAAAGTTTGCCCTATGGAAACAAGTTTTCCGTAACAATATGGCTGTTGGTTTGGGGAAAAAAGCCAAAGGAGATAACCAGATTTGACTAAGAAGCAGGACACAAAGGATGAGGGCAGAATATGAACACATCAATGAAGAACATACAGCTGAGCATGGTAAAAAACTACAGCAACCACTGCTGGCAAACAGCTTTTGCAGAAAGCACGCCCCCCGCCTCTGAGCAGGATGTGACTTGTCTTACTTCCTGTTTTCAATACTTAAGGTTTTTATTTTCAACAAAGTTCACACACATTCAGAAACAGAACCTGGAGTAAGAGCCTTCCTATTAGATTTTTAGAGATGCCTTACTAATTAATAGGTTTGCTACCAGCCATGAAGTGCAATGTTGTTCTAGGCCCCCTCCACAAACTACTTACAGAAAAGAAAAGGAAACAACACTCATCAGCGCCAGAGGAAACCAGGCTCTCTCCCAGCGCAGAACTTTATCAGTCATCAAAATCACTTCTCCCCATCCTTGCAAGTGCTCTTCCAAGCTAGCAGTTTCTGCAGCCTGCACAAAGAGAGGAAGAAAACTTTTATTACTAAACAGAGTACCAAATTAATTCCCACGCTCGAAGTTGCTAAAAAAAAAGTCATAATTAAAGACCCCAGACACAAACCTTTCTGAGTAATTAAACCACTAATAATGTAACTTTTGTACTAAGTTATGACATTGTAGCAGTGATACTTTAAAATAGTCAAGATCCTAACAAAGTAGCAGCATATGTCATTAAAGCAAATCATACCTCCTCCCAGATTTTGCCAAGGTGTTTTTCCCCCAATCTCCCATTCACCAAACTCCTTCCCCCCAGATTAGTAGAAAGTAAAGTTTTAGCTAAAACCTCTCAAGTTTTTAGTGTCAACATCTGGAAAATTGCAACATGAGAACTATTTAAAATATATGTATTTTCAAAGAAACTTTACCATGTTAAACTGAAGCTTTCTAGTTGCTGTCCAACACCAATTTTTTTATTATGTGAAAGACAGACAAAAAACGAGAATCCACAGTAGAGGAAAGGTACCCAACTGACCACATTTGGATTGCAAAAAGTTTTTCCACAGGTTGCCCAAGAAAGTGTTCAGGCACTCCTGATCCCCATCCTGTATTATTCCTACATTCCTCTCTACACATCTTCTGCAAGGAGGCCCTATCTGCTCTGGCATCAACCTGCTAAGCAGTTCACCTGAGGTGTTCCACATTTAACACAGCTTAATAGTTTCCCCTCAGTGGGACAAGGTATCTCAGAGATTATAAAACTCAGGTAACCATGAACTGGACCGATCATTGCCCAAGTAGTAAGAGGTGAAAAGCCATCAAGACCTGCACATGTGCTGTGCAGAGGTAGCAGAGCAGGTTTCATTCTCGTGTGCTGCACCTACCTCAAAAAAGAAGCCTGACACCACTAGAATAACAAGGACAGCTGAATGCAGCTATCATGCTAAAGCACAGTTTTCTTGTGAGATACCATTGGAAAGTATTTGAAAACTACAGTTCACAACAAAAAAAAAAGGAATAGAAAACTATCTGACATGCTGCTGAACACCTTCCAGCTTCTATTTCATGTTATAAACACAGACTGTCACATGGAAGAAAAAAAAACAGCTGCATTTCTCCAGAAGACATTTTATGACAAACTGTTTTGCTTTATTACCTCTGGCTGCCTGCATTTAACATCACAGCCAAGAGAAAATTTAATGGGAAAGAGACTGGAAGGTAACAGTGTTATTAATAGCAGCCTGCCTCCATCAGCCTAGAAGACAACTGTTGTAAGCTGTTTTCCCACTGGGCCAGGTAGAGAAAACTTAAGTCAGCTTTTGTCAACACCATCTTCATTGCAGAACCCATTCATCAAGTGTTTGTTCATTAATCAAACAACATAAATTTTCCTTAAATATGAACCTCTGCTGTGAAAGGAACACCCCTCCCAGACACTGCACATATTTTTGGCAATATAGTCCCACACGCTGCTTCTGCAGAAATTCGAACCTCCCTCGCACCTCTGCGCTGCAGACAGTTTCTCCCTGTCCCTCCCGGGCTGCACAGCTGCCTGCTCGAAGAAACAGCGCTCATCAACAACGCACTCAAACGCTTCCCTTCAAGCCCTTCACATGCTTTTACAGCGATTTTCCCATTTCCCATGGCGGCCGTTTACCAGTACGGAGATAAATACACATATCCTTGTATTTATTTAAGCTTTTAAGTATTCAAGCCCACCCTTGACATTATTAAGTTAAACCAATCACCCAGCTCCTGCCACTCTCCTGCATCGCTGAAGAGTTCGGTAACACAGCCAAAGGACGTTGAAACACAAAGACATGAATATTAAAGGTCAGCCCTGCACATCAGGTAAAGCCAGGTACTATTATGAGCTCCGGCCTGCGAACAGCAGCCGTACCCGCTCCCAGGGACGGCACACAGCAGCCTCCTCAAACCCAGCCCCGCCAGGCCCCGAGGCATACGCCGATCCCTGCACAGGAACCTTTCAGAAGCAAAACCGAGCGCAGGGAGATAATTCCCCCGCGTTTCACAAGCTCGGCGGCCAAGGCGGCACTGGCCAGCCGCCGCCGCGGGCAGGCCTGGCTCCCCCGCCTCCCCCAGCGGCGGCGGGGCCAAGCGGCCACCAGCCCTTCCCCGGCCACCGGGAGGCAGAGCACCTCCCCACCGCCAGCCCCAGAAGCGGCGACTCGCCCCGGCGCCGCCCGCCCTCACCAGCTGGTAGACGCTGTTGTTATCACCCTCCGCCATCTTGCCTGGCTCCCGCACCACCGCCCCCACCGGCCGCGCCCTCTCGCGCTTTTTATAGCCTCGGCGGCCCCTCTCGGCATTGTGATTGGCCTTCTCGAAACTCAGCGCGGACCAATCCCAGAGCTCCTGCCGCGCCCCATCGACAGCCGGTTGGCTGGTGGGATTTGAACAGCGACAGCCGCCCAATCAGCGTGGGGTCCCTGCGCCTCCTTCCCCGCCCTCCGTCGCAATGCGACTGCGGCAGGAGCGGCCGTTGGGGCGGGCTGCCGCGGGGGGCGGGGGCCGGGCCGGGCGGGGCGGGGCGGGGCGGGGCGGGGCGGGCGGGCCGGGCGGGCCGGGCGGGCCGGGCCGGGCGGCGGAGCGCGGCCCTGCTCGGGGAGGGTGCAGCAGGCTTGGCCGGGGCAGCCTCGGGCGGGCCGGCGGGGCGTGCCCGCGGCGAGCGCTGGGGGAGGCGTCGCGGCGGCCGTAGGCGGTCAGGCCGAGAGGAAGGCCGCCAGCGGGCCGCCTGGCTGAGGAAGGCGAGCCAGCAACCCGGCCGTCGACACAGGGGTGATAACAGAGCCGCCTCCCCACCAGCGCTTTGGAGGATGAGGCTTGTATTTTGAAAAGCCTGACCCATACAACCTGAACGTGTGATTATTAGGAGCCAAATATGTAAAAGATTATGTGCTGTCTAAAAAAAATTTTACCTTTTCTTGACATACGTCATGCATGTACCTGTCCTATGAGCTGGACAGAGCCTTTTGATGGAGAACGTTTCAAGGCTAATATATAGCCCGTTAGTGCTGCAAGAACACAGCACCGGAGGCACTCGCCAACAAACTTTCTTTGGCTTAAAGTTTTGCTGTTTTTCCAGCACAGGTATTTACTGCATGTGACCGACATGAAGCAGGCAGCCTGGCAGCTGTAGACAGCAGAATCCGTGGGTACGGGATTTCCGGATTACCACACGGGAAACCGATGAAACAACTCCGAGCTTCGCAGGGAAGTTCTCCAGCTCAGAACACCACCACTGCCTGACCTACCTATAATAATTACCATCCGTCCAACTACTTGCTTTATTTTTTTCAGAAGCTGTAGCAGCATTAGAATAAACACAGGAGAAAAGCACTAGTATAGAAATATTTTTTCTCACTCAACTTCCTAAATGTTTGTCACACATGTTAATGAGCTTAATCACAATCCCTAGGATGTAATACAATTCCAAAATGAGGGCAAAGAAACCATCATTTCTGGCACCAAAAATGCAATACTTCTCCAACCCAGCTCACCAGCTTGACGGAGAGGAGGAAAAAGAGGACTAAGGGTGATACTGTAAAAGGAAAAACATGTCTGTACTGAATTGTTTGATCTTTTACGGGGTGCTTTTCAGACTCATTCAAGATTGTATGTAAAGAATAGATACTTTACTGAACAACTTTCAAGTTCATTTACATGTTGCCAAAAGCTAAGAGTATTTTTATGTACCCTTTTGCACTTCAAAATCATGGAGTCCACCCTCAAAATCCATAATTGCACCACAGCAAAGCTCAAACAAAAGCTAATTTCATAGGGAAGCGATGCCAGCAATAATTAGTCTTTGGAGGAAGTACGGACACACGCAGAAGCACGATGCATTGGTGTTCTAGGAGTATTTGCAGTGTCCTGCAGAAGCCACCTCTCCGGCTATTCGATACAATCAGCCAGCTCCTGGTTTCATCCATTTATATGCTTTTCACCACAAACACGAGCACTTACCAATGAAAAAAGCAGGTATTTCCATCATCTCCAGCCACAGTCAGATTCATTATCTTCCAGCTAGTCTTTCAAATGCCAGCTCCCAGATCGGTCTACTGCTACAGCTTTTCTCCCATCCCAGAGGGCCCACAGAGGTGCAGTTCCCTCGTGTTAAGCGTTTCTCCGGAACTCAGAGGGGCAGAGGGAAAAGCGAGCCTTGCAGGATGCCCTCACTGCCCAGAAACACCAGAGGAGGAGTGCCATCGCGCTACTGGAACGGGACAGCGCAGGGCCCTGCCACACTACTCGGCACCCCCCTCCCTGAGCAGCCAGGCCTTTTGAAGCACAACGTAAAATGAAAAAAAGGTGTGTGTGTATACATATATATGTTTATAAATTTGGTTGTTAAAATCAGAACCCTAATGTAGAAGGCAGAGAATGGTAATAGCAGTAGCTCAGCGTGGAAAACTATTAATCACCTCCCATACATTACCTGAGCTATAGAAAGCCAATTGTTTTCTGTATGCTTCAGCGTATGACACAGATCATGCTGCAGTGTGATGCATTCTCCCTACGCTGAGATTCCCTCTTAGCAGATGCACATAAAATTAAATGCCCAAGCTAACTTCACAAGGAGCAGTTTAAGTGCTCTATGCGGTTAGAACAGAGACACAAATTTTAAATGTTAAGCCTCTACCCACTCATCATACCTAATATAATAAATGCATCTCAAACTTTTTTCTTATACTATTAATAAAAAATTTGATGGATGGCAAAATTGCTTGAATCAGCTATGCATTTAAGTACATACAACAGTAATTTTGTGTAATATCTGTATTTTCAAGGAAATTCTTTAACTAAAATGTTAACAGTATACTCACCAATAACTGTTTTCCACTAAAGAAAAAAAAATATATACGTGTGACAATTGGGTAGTGTATTAAGAAAGCAAAAGATGGATGGCAGGTGTCATCTTAAACTTTTTTTCTAGTCTAACTCTTTAATGCATTAAGGGGTGTGTCTACCCATTTTAGGAAAAGCTTGCAAAAATAAGAAAGGGGGGAAAAAAGTGCAAAGAAATCTTTTAAGTACTTGAGCGTGTTAAAACAGGATGGCCAGACGTACTAGGCACAGAACACACTGATGAATAATTGAAGCAAGTTAACCTTAAGGACCACAGGATTTCAAAAAATGAAGCTTTAACTTCTCCAATCCCCTCCAGTATTTCTGAAGTCATGTTTTTATATGGTGCTTTTCAATCAGGCATCACAAAGCAGTTAACAGGATAAACATTATTTGATCAGTTCAGTTTATCAGAGGTGGTGTCACAGGGCCCCAGCGGATGGCTGCTCCACACCGGAGGTTGTGCAGTGGAGCACCCTCCTTTCCCACGCAAGGTGACCTCGCACTAGCATTTAAGTGTCGCCAGTGCTTTTATAGATGCCTGCTTCATTTTTCCTTGGAAAACTAGCTCCCTCCCTCTGATTTATATGGGAGAATTGAGTCTTTTACAGATATTTGAAAAAATTACAGACAAAACATATTACTATTTAAATAACTAATGACTGAAGGCAAAACTAATTGTTGCAAAGAAAAAAAACCACACCACGAAGTCCCTGCAAAGCACCAAAATAATTTAACTGCACACATCTGTTATAATTTCAATTATATTACATTGACACTGCCATTATTCCACCAAAATAACCTAAGACGCCACTAATGACTCCAGTTTGCTTAACACATCTCAGTAACCCGTTTGGTAGAGCAGTGTTCACATCCTGGCTTCACAGAGGGGAGCGGGAAGACAGGCAAACTAGTGACTGGATTTCCAAAGGGTTAAGAGCATCTCAACCACTAGCCTATGTAACTGGGCGGGGGGGGTAACAACTGAAAACCGATGAGCGTATTTTCAATGTGACTTCGAGAAATTAGTTTATAGCATGATCCCTTGGTTAACACTTAACTGTGTGTGAGCACCATGCAAAACAATTGCCATCAGCAGAATGATTTGACTTCTATAGCTTCAGCTGATTTGTAAGTATTTACAAAATTTGATTCTAGATTTGCATTATTTCAAATCTGTCTTACTTTTTTTCTGCAGTAAATGTCTCAGTCTTACTGAAAAAAAAAAATGAAGTAACCTTATGTCTTTATAAGAAACACATTATCTTTTAGAAAAAGATAACGTAACTAATACCATCTTATTTAATATGCAAGATGCACAGAGATAATCTGCATTTTGGGTTTAACCAAGACTGTACCCGTTTGCTGTATTGTCAACACATACCAAGGAAAATGCATCAGCACACACAAGCTGACAGTCCCACTGACTCCTAAGCATGTGAGCTGTCTCCTCAACATTAGTCATGCAAATTTAAGTCCCTCTAGAATCCTGCTCTAATTTGGGATTTGTTTTGTATTTGTTTATATTTGGCATTTTATTCTCCCCCGTAATTTTCACAACCACAGGTAGTTTTGCATACAAGGAAATTATGAATACTACTTTTTTTTTTTTTTTAAAACTTTATTAAATTACGCAGTAAGAACCCATCTCCACACAAGTGTTTCATTTCTGGACAGCAGAGGTATAATACATGAGCCACAGGTGAGTGCATTACCCCTCCCTTCCCCCCAGCTTCCAAGAAATAAAACAGCATGTATAATACACTCTTGTTACCATGGTACTCCAAACAGATTGTTCATAAGGTTATTTTTAACTGGAGAAAAATAAAAAGGACCGACAGCGTCAAGTGTCTTGTTCTGCATATGAATGTTCTTCACTGCAACATTCAAACACCTTTCTTGCAATGCATGGCGCGGCAGAGGGTTCAGGAAGCAATGGCAGTGGAATGCGTTTGCATGGGTATCGTTCGGTATAAAGCCTGTGACTTCCCTAGAGTTAATCAGGCAATCAGAATGCAACAAAGGCCATGTGTCTGTTGAAAGTTCTTACACTTCAAAGTGCATGTCCACGAAAAATTGGCAACAGAGGAGAAAGTGAATTCTAAGACCTACTGAGGAGGCAGAGCAGTTAGCATAGTGCAAATACTGAAAATAATACAAGTTTGTCTATTACTTATGCCTGGTGTTAATTTATGTTATCTGACTACTAGCCAAGCTTTCTACTCAGATGAACTGCTGCAAATCCACTCAATTAAATGAGTTTTATGCCAGTAGTGGACTTGGCTCAAATCCTTTAATACTTAGATTCTGATTGAAAAAATGCTGTATTTAAAGTGTGTTTTTACTCTGAAAAGTGACTAAAATGGCATAAAGGATCTTCCCGCGTCTGTTGTTTTTCAGCAACTGTGCGTAATGAATTCATCAAGTTTACAAAAGAGAAACTTTTTATACATAGCTAGGCAAATTTATCTGGTTTGAGAACACCAGTGTACATTTCTGCTTTAGTTACCAGCACCTGTAAGGTTCTGTAGTTGTAACTGAATTGTGTTAGGTTTATTTGCTCTAAGAAAGGAAGCTGCCTTTTCCTAAAGGTGTCCCACTTCAAAAAGGAAGCAAGTAGTCTTTTAGACAACCAGCAGACAAGCAGGACATCGGTCTAAGTAAGATGATGCCATTTTTAGAGAGACTTTTCTGACCATAATCACACTTTGAGTGCAGAATTGATTAAAAAAAAAAAGCCACAAAAAACCTTGGTGGAAGATTCATTATGGATGCATTATTGAACAACCATCTGTAGAAGTAATATGGCAAAGGAAAATTACTTTGCAGAAATCTTTACAGATCTAATTGAACAAAAATTGGAGAGTCCTTCATTTCTTGGATTATATGTATACCCCTGTGAACTGAAGCACTATAATTTACAAGTGGAAACTAAAAGTATTAGGAAAGTGAAGTAAAAAGCATATCACTCTACCTCCACCAGAACATCACTTTATTGTTTATCTGTCATCAACAATGTAAAACTCTACTAGATACTCTATCCTGTTTTTTAAAAAGGTACAGATTACATTGGATTAGCTACGTCGTACGAAAGAAACTACAGCAATCACAGTAGAATGAGATTGGAGGGACAATTTGAATTACAAAAAAGTGTACACTGCAAGCAGAGGGAAGTGCACATTAAATCAAATGCCTGTAGGATTCATTACTTTTTAAATGCACAGTGACAATTTTGAGAAACTGTACATAATAGAATCACAGAAATGACTTTAAAATAACCAAAATTACATTTTGCATTTGACCATCCAACTCATAAGTTATCATTGATGTTCTATATTTTCAGTGCTTTTGGAAAATTTGTTTACCAAACAAAA